>NC_137264.1:34894599-36267099 GCF_053477335.1 Acartia tonsa | reverse complement strand
GGTTCAAATCTTCTGTATCAGACGATTTAGGAGGGCTATCAGGCAGGTCAGCCAGCTTAGCAGGCAGCTCAGGCTCAGACACACTCATTTCGTTCTTCTCTTTTTCGCTATCACTGAAATATATAAATATATATTATATATCCCAGGTAATCGGACCTTTGCCCAAAGAAGTAATTACCAAAAAATATGTAATATGTATTTATGTAATTATGTTGTGATGGATTGTCGAATCCGATTCGATGAATGGTTACCAAAATATAGCTAGGGACGGACGGACGGACAGACAGACAGACAGACATCATTCTACTTCATTTTATACATATTAAAATATTACTCACCCACTTGTGGTTTCCGGCTTCTGTTCTTCGTGCTGTTCGTCTCTCTCTAAGTCGGCTGCTGCGGCTGACATGTCGGACATTCTATATTAAATTTGAAAAGAAACAAATTATCACTGGTAATTAAATTTTCATGAATAAATGTCCAAAAAACTGACGTAGGGAATTTTAATATAATAGGGTCCAGCAAGATCACATATTGGTATATCTTATATTGTAAACAAGTATATAGACAAATTTCATTTACAAAAAGTTAATACAAATTTGAAACGTTCTCTTTTTTAATTACAGCACATAAACCTTACGGATTTTACCATGGAAATCTACCACCGTATTAATTAAAACATTCCCTACGATAACTGTCATATATATAATATTTATATACAAAATTA
Organism: Acartia tonsa; assembly: GCF_053477335.1. Lineage (NCBI taxonomy): Eukaryota > Metazoa > Arthropoda > Copepoda > Calanoida > Acartiidae > Acartia > Acartia tonsa. The sequence goes on along the minus strand of NC_137264.1, from coordinate 36,266,372 downwards.
AACAAATATATAAAATTAACAAAAGCTAGTTGTGAATACTTTTTTTCCTTAGTTTAGGGGGTAAACTACAACTGCTATATACTGAATTACAAAAAATGCGACAGATTATACAACAAAAAATTTTCAGTTTAAGCTCTTAACTTTAAGCTCATTAAACTTAATTGGTGGAAAGGGGTAGTTTCACAAAATGCATTTGAACTTAATTTTGTGAATTGCATATTTTTCTTTGTTAAGATGGTAAAAGTACGTGGTAGAAAATTTAACTTTCTTCAAATTTATGCCATATAAATAGAGTTTAAACACATTTAAACAGGTTCAAATATACGGTTCACTAAATTAACTTCAAATGCATTTTGGGAAACTACTCCTTTCTAGATATTATAAAAAAAAGTTGAAGATGAAACTTATGAAATAAAAAAAAAATTACATATAAATATATATATACGTAAAGTCCTGGAATTATTGGGATTGACTGGGACCTATCAGGTCTTCGTCTTGTTCTTCGTCTTGTTCTTCGTCTTGTTCTTCGTCTTGTACTTCGTTTTCAGACGAAAGTTCCGACGAATAATACTTGTCCCCATTCTGCCAGGGATGTATATTCTACATGGTTCGGATGTGTAATATTTTTTCCAATTCTGCGCAGGGATGTATATTATATTTCATTAAATATAAATAGATGGAGGAAAGAAAAAAAGGTAATAATTAAGAAAACTGAAAACATTTGTAAATTTTAAAAATTTTTAGCCGTGGACAAACAATATTTCTTGTGCAGAATATACACCCCTTTCCCGAATCAGCTGTAATGTAGCTGCCAAAGATACTGTAATTGCTTATGTTCTGAGAACATTGTTGAGAACTTGCTCTCTGTGGTGGTCTGGAGCTTGATCTTTTCTTCTTCTCTAACTCAGCATCTTCAGGCCTGATTCCCTGTTCCCACAATCTTTGCTTCTTCATGTTGGCCTTTACTCGTTTGTTGGCATCTCTTCTTGTCCGAGCCTCACCACGCTGGCCGAAATCGGGCAAATGTGTATTTGTTCTGTTCAACATTTGCTGCATCCTAATTTGGTTAGGTTGCTCACTGAGTTGACTATAACTACAACCTGGCTCTGGACTGAGTTGACTATAACTACAACCTGGTTCTGGGTTTACGTCTTCATCAGGATTTGATGTGCCTGCGCAACTTTCAGCATAATCCCGGCTTGAATTTTGTGCTCTGCTCGTGCTTGCTCTGCTCTGGTTTCTGTACAACACCGCTTCAATTTGATTCGTTGATGGAAATGTTGTTTGTTTTCTGGGACGTTTAGGAACTTCTTTGGTAGGCTTTGGCTTTTGGGCCACTTTTGCTTTTGGCCTGCGTTCAACTTCTTCTTCTTCACTACTACTACTACTGCCAGTTCCAGTGTCTGGGTCTGATTGATGACCTTGATCTGTATCATCACTTTCTGGTGCTTCTTCTTTGATGTCAGAAATTAATTCACCTTCTTCTCCATCTTTTTTCCACTTTGCTTTTTCTCCTACAAAGAAATAAAAAATATTAAAGCAAATGTACATAATTGTAGCTTCAATATTATTTCCATACCTATATGAACATTAGTTACTATTAATCAGATTCAAATGAAAACAAGCAATATTTTTTACCCTATATTTATATGCCAATCAAAGATAAAAGGGGGAATTTTGCATTGGCAGTTGCTTTATAGGGGTACAATATGGAACTGTGAAGAAACGGCGTCGCCACCGCCGAGAACCGCCAATAAAAGCCCCAAAAAAATTCGGCTGGTTTTAGTTTTGGTTTCAAAAAGTGTCACTTTCGCCCACCCCCCCCCCCCCCCCCATTTATTACATTAAGACCTGTAACTTACCGTCAATGTTGATGAGTTCTAAAATTTCCCTTTGGTTGTGTATAGAAACATTTGAGCCTACTGCAACAACCTCATAATGACCCAGGTGGTTTTCAATTATAATGGCAAGTTTGGGTAATATTATTCCACATGGATGTATCCGAATTTCCTTACTTGCTTTGCCGTCATTCTTGCCCTCAATGTCCTCAACCTCCAAAATTTCGTCACTCTCGTTTCTGTCATCTTCGTTATCCACCTCGAATGATGGTTCATTTGAGTCCAGCTGTAAACTTCTCTTGGTTTTTGCTTCGGCTTCCAATGCGGTTTGCCTTCGCTCCCGGTTCTTCTTTGGAATGATCGGCACATCATCTAAATAATTATTATAGTCATTATTTCAAATAGTATAAATGTTACCCAACCCCCCCCCCCCCCCCCTCCAAGGAAATAGCTTAAAATCACCGCAGGACCAATACACAGAAGAGTAGAATCCGATCCCCAGGACACAATTAATACCATAAAAAACCTAGTTTTTACCACTTTTATGGTAAAATTTTACCAGCCTATACGATTTAAAAGGTGGTAAAATTTTACCGTAACCTCGATCGATTCAGTGGTTACTGAGATCTTAAGCTTCTGACGGCCGGACAGACATTAAGCTACTTAGTATTATAGATAGCGGCTGCGCCCATACAAATTTTAGCCTAAAACCCTGTCAGGGCCTGTACGAAGTTTCCCTTAAAACAAAATTAATGCACAGGGTTTTTATCTAAGACTACTTCTCAACTAAAATATTAATAAACTTAAAGAGGACTATCCACGAACAAGAGCACGTGATTCTAAGTACCTTCCAGCATTGATCCTGAGTATTTTCTTTTAGAATATAATAGGCCACTATCAATAATTAATATATTGACGAGAAAATTTATGTTTCACCACTTCATGTTGAAGAAAAGTAAAAATATGTCCACCATTTTTAGTTAAAATTCTATCAAACGTTTTGTTGAGTTCGGGGTGTCTTTAATTGTCCATGTTGTCAAATGATAAAAATTAAAAAGTCAATAGCACATTTACTATATTTTATATGTATGTTTAAATTAATGCTAATATGGATTAATTTACAATCTATATAACACGAGTATTCGCATATGTATCATCAAATATCCATTTTATTAAAAGAATTAGCTTCATAAAAGTTTTCAAAATCAATCAAAATATCTAAAAAAAACATGGTGAAACATAAATTTTCTCGTCAATATATTAATAATATATGGTGACCTATTATATTCTGAAAGAAAATACTTAGGGTCAATGCTGGAAGGTACTTAAAATCATGTGCTCTCCTTCGTGGATAGTCCTCTTTAGGTGATACAGTTCCTACGTTTTTCAAACTATAAATAACAATACCTTCGGCATCCTCATCATTCTCATCACTGCTGCTTTCCTCCACGACACTTGTTGCCTTTCCAGTCACCTGTCTCTCGTTACTGTTGCCTGTAAATAATTAATTTATACATTAATTTTATACGTTTCCAAACAAAAAGCAAGTACTGAAAACATTTTTTCCACCCCCCCACCCCCCCTACTTGGTGGAAAAAAAAATTTTAAAAGGAAATGTGTTGTAGGAGGGATAGAATAAATAAATCATAGAGTTCTTTAAATATTTTTCCATTTTCCCCCTACTTGGTGAAAAAAAACTAGGGGGGGGGGGGAAGAAAAATTTTAAAAAAATTAGTAGCAGAGGAAAAAAAATCTTGTGCAGTATATACACAATACGAGGAAAGATAAAACTTATAAATAATAATTAATGTTCAACAAATATGTACCTGTGATTGAATTATTTCGTCCATAAAATTCTTTCTGTCTTTGCAGTGGTGGAAAGTTTGGTGGTGGTTCATCATCTTGCATTGGCACTGTATCATCAAGATTTCCCACATTTTGGGCCTCATCGTCTGTTTCACAAATAATTATCTTCTTCGACTTTTTCGAGCCCTTTCCTTTTCCATGCTTCTTCCTTTTGGAGCTTGTGATGTTTTCAAATACATTTACTTTGGGTTTATTATTGGACTGGCTGTTGACAATTGGATCATCATATAACCTACGTGGCTTTACTGGTTGCTTTACTGGTTCTGGAGTTACTGCTGGATTCTCCGCGGGTGGTATGCGAAACTCATTCCCAATCTGATCATCATTTGAATTCATTTCAACGTCGTCGCCTCCGTCATCAATTACAAGCTCACCATTGTTGCTTTCTTCATCAGCAATGTTTTCCATACCATTTTCTTCAACAGCATTGCCTTCAGCATCATTGTCTTCAACAGCATTGCCTCCACCATGATTGCCTTCACCATCATTGTCTTCACCATCAGTGGATTCATCAGCAGTGGAATCATCAGCAGTGGAATCATCAGCAGTGGAATCATCAGCAGTGGATTCATCAGCAGTGGTGTTCATTCTTCCGATCTTTCTATTTCTGGAAATTACTGTTGCTTTCTCACTGGCATTGTGAATCTTTGTCTGTTCTTCACTCATTTCTGGTTTCAAATTTATTGTGGCGTACGTATAATACATTACAGCTCTTGCTATAACCTTCTTATCACTATGGACTGTCTTGAAAAATTGCTTGGGGTTCTTTGCATTCCCAATGTCTGCATAATTTTTGATCTGAAATGCAGTACTCGACTTGTCATTGTTTCTTTTCAAGTAAATCTGGTTCTTTCCTTGAACTTCGTGGGGTAAGCAACCCATTGAGTGGCCACCTAACATGTAGTAAAATTTCTTGTCTTCGGCTGTAACACCTGGTGTTGAAGTTGTGATTGTCTTCGGTTTAATACGCCGCTTAATTCTTTGTATCTCTGCAGGGGCCAGATACAATTCACACATCTCTAAGGCTGATCGTTTCTGTGGCTTTTCCTTCTTGTCTTTCTTGTCTTTCTTGTCTTTCTTGCCTTTCTTATTGCTTGTCTCCTTGCTTGGCTTGAGTTCAAAAACCTGTTCGAACTTGTAGAGGGGGGTTGACAATGCGCGTTCTTGTTTTCGCGTTACCAGCGCTCGAAATAACCTCCAGCAGACAGGATCATCATTAGGAATCATATAATCTTCGGCTCTCTTCATATTTTCACAAAAACCAGTCGCGTCCTTGGTAAAAGTGTGTTCGAAATTGCGCTTGAACCTAGATAAAAAAAGGGTTTATATCAAAACAGTCTCAATATATAACATATAACATATATCAAGAAAAGATGAACTAAAAGTCTTGCCACATAAAAAAATACATGGTACAAAATTGAAATTCTTTGAAACATATGCCATAGAAATGTAGTTTAACAATTTAACAAGAATACAATATGCAGTTAACATTTCGTGAAACTACTTTTTTAACTAAAGAACATTGAAATGCATTTTGTGAAACTACCACTTTCACATTTAATAGACGCGGAATAGATGCGATAAATAATTGAATTACCTACAAGCTTGTAAGTGGTTCCTCACTAGAAAAAGGTCGCTTGAAGACACATAGGTTCCTGTTCTCCACAAATTTGGTGGGATAGCTTCATGTAGGTACGTCTCGTTAAGCACTAACTTACAATGATCCAAGAAACGTTCCACTGAAATAATAATGAAATTTTGAATTAACTATGCATAGGTACATGTTTATTATTGTACCAGGGGTGTATATTCTGCACAAGATTTATTTTCACAAATAAAATATATATATAAAAAGATTATTGTACATGGTCACCTGCTAGCAAGAATAGGAATGCCCCTTTTATTCGGTTTATTTCCCTTGCCCCCACCTCCCTTCTCCCTGTTTTAAACGTTTTCTCATCATGTCAAATTTACAAAATAATATTTACTTACCAGTTTCGTCATCAATAAGTTCCGGAGCAGTCCAAAAGGCAGCGGTGATGCGGGCGTCAAAGGTGAACTGCTCGAACACGACATATAGGAAGGTGATGGTGTCTCTGCATACTTTCAGTAAGGTTTGCCAGCCTTTATCCACTTTCAGTGAGTCATCGAAATTTTGGATGAAAAAGACAATTTCTTCTCTTCGCATATAACCATCTTTTTTCAAGGGGTCATGGTTCTGTATTCTTTCTTTGTAAAATTCTGGTGAGAAAATACGGTCCACGACAACATCCTGATTCTCACTAGGCCCTTTATTCGCCTCCTCCTCAAGTTGCTCATCCACATTGGTCAGTCTTCTTAGATCAGTCACCAAGGTTTCCACTATTTTTCCGGTTTTCTTCATTTCTGTTGTCAGCGTTACAGTATTTTCAGCCATATCTCTTGATACACTGTCTTGCAGGTCTTTGATTTCATTCTTCAGTAATTCATGGTTTGTGGACGATTTGTTTGCCAAGTTTCTGATGGACGCATTAATGGGCTCTATTTGATTTTTCATGTGTGAGGTGAAGAAAGTACGTAGCTGCTGAAATTGGTTCTGAATTTGGTTCATAACGGCCCCGGTGAACAAATCCTTAAAATTAAACATATTAAACCACATATTTTCAAGTCTTGGTATTTTAAAAACTACGTGGTAGAAAAGAAGACTATCCACAAACAAGAGCAAGTGATCCTAAGCATCTTCCATCATTTTTGGACTTTGACAAACAAAAAAACTTGGTAAAATTTGACCAACTTTTTGGTAAAAATTGACAAGGTAAATTTTTAGGCTAAGTCCAGATTTTTGGACTTTGACCAAAAAATCAACTTGGTAAAATTTGACCAACTTGTTTGTAAAAATTTACAAGGTAAATTTTTATTGGTCAATGTTTACCAAAAATTTAGTCAAATCTTACAAGTTATTTTTTCCAGGCTAAGTCGATATATATCCTAAATAATTGTAATTTGTATCCTCTGGATGACAAAATGAAATAAAAATAATACCTCGCTTTCTTCCATCTCACCAGAAGGGGCAGATGATCCCTGGGGTCGTGATGACTGGGACTGGGGTCGTGATGATGATGCAGGAGGAACTACAACTCTCGCGGTCCGTTGACTCGCGGAGGGGGGCCGTGGCCGTGGCCGTGGAGATGGAGGTGGGGTAATCCTTATTGGAGATGTTGTGGTTCTAGTTGTGTTCTAAAAATAATATAGATAATTATTGTAAAGCATTACTTACCGAGGATTATAGTTTTAAACAACACCGGCATTATCCTAATTTTTTTCTTCTATTTTTTAAAACTTTACCCTCCCCCCCCCCCTCTCCCGACAAAATGACTGTGTTAGGTTAGGCTAGGTTAAGTTATATGGTTAGAGGGACCCAATTTGTTCAACGGTTAACGAGATTTGTTGGTACAAACCCACAAACAGACATCATGTTAGTAAGTTTAGTTTAACAACAAAACACCAACAAACCAAAAACCGATAACAATAAAACTTAAAATCCTACCTTTGCTGTTGTACCTTTGCCACCTCCAGTAGATTTGTTGCTTCCAGGTTTGGCACTTGCAGCTTTGGCACTTCCACCTCTGGCACTTCCATTAGGTTTGCCACCTCCAGTAGGCTTGTTGTTCTAAAACAAGAAATAATTGTTGTATTTACAATGCATAATAAGATATTAGATAGCAGTGGCTACGCCCCTAGAATTTTAATTACTAATATCAAATGTTAAACACACTGTGGAAAATTAATAAATAATTATACTTGGTCAATAATCTTTTGTGGTCTGTTAAGCATGAACCGATAAGGTTTTCCTTTCGATCCGGTAACATGCGAATTTATAAGTTTTAAGAGCGAAGGGTAGCAGCAATTTGTACAATAGTAAATTAGGCCTTAAATATAATTTTTACCTTTACAGAACTAGCACTCTTTCCAGTCCTCGTCATTTTGGGATCTAGCTTGGTCAATTGCCAGTCGAAATTACGCTGTTCTATCCAGGTCGTTGGCATGGGCAATTTGCATAGTTTTAAATCTGAAATGTGTAGACAGAAATTAAAATTTTATGTAAAATTAAATTAAATTGCAAACATGTACTCTTTCAAATTACAGACTAGACTTATAACACTTTAACTTCATACCCATCGATGGCCAAAAAGGTAGGGTTTTGCTAAATTAAGTTGAAATGCCTTTTTTAAAATTAGCTATAAAAAATAATTTTAATGAAAAAAATATTTTAAAGTACATTTCACATAAATTCCAAATAAAGAGGGAAGGGCCTTCAGTTGAATTTTACAACATTTTACATACATATTATAACAAAAGGGGGGGGGGGGGAAGTGACACTTTTTGAAACCAAAACTAAAAGTCAAAGGAACTGAACTAAAGAAACAGTTACAGATCTGTCATTTTGCATGGCAGTTGTTTTATAGGGGTACAATATGGAACTTTTAGTTTTGGTTTTAAAAAGTGTCATTTCCCCCCCCCCCCCTTTCTCTGCTTTCAATGTACAAAATTAAATTCCGATAGGAATTACGATGGAGACATCTTGATGCAACAGGTGTACGGAGATATGTGCTACTCTGTACTTCAGTAGGTTGGAGGCTAGTTGTGTTGGAGGATGGCTATAGTCTTCGGGATCATCAGTCTTGCCTACTCCTAATACCAGGGGTGTATATTTTCAGCGTTTAAAACCATAAAACTTAATTCATATTTCCTAGACCCCCCCTTTACCACACTCTCCTCCTGGCATGATAAGAGAATTACAAATAAATTGTGGTAGGTTAAAAAGGAATTAGATGAAATGTATAGTTCATGAAATATTTCTATACAACAATTAATCATGTGCAAAATATACACCCCTACCTATTATTCTGGAATCTTCAGGAAAGGTGTATGCCGGAAAAAATGTCCTCACTTTGTGGACCAACCATACTGTTTTATCACGACGGCAGTCTGGGACAAAGTAGAGGTCTTGGCAGTCTGTATAGAATTGATTACTCTCGAACTTTCGTTTGTTGGCATTCCTTGTTCCCCTGACAGCCAGCTTTTCATTTATGTACGGTTTCACTGTGTGAAATATCAACAATCTAAATATGTCATTTATGTCATTAATGGCTGTTAAACGGAAAGGTATGTTGCTGGTGAAATCGTTATAGCTTAAGTGTTTGATCAGCAATACACGGAAAGAAAGTTATGTTACATTTTTAAAAATTACATTAAAATTTGTAAAGAGTGGGGGGGGGGGGGAGAAGTGACACTTTGAAACCAAAACTAAAAGTCAAAGGAACTCAACTAAAAAAAAATAGTATTACCTGTTTGAAACCTCTTTAAGGCCAAAATTATATCCTCGGATGTAAGTTGATATCACATGATTGGCACTTTCGAAAGCATAACAACTGAACGCCATGGATGGTCCAAATCGGCGGACATGTTCCGGCATATGGTAAAGCATGTGAGTATTGTAACTCAAGCACGATTCGCCGTACATCTCCGCCAATTTTGAGTTCAGGACCATTATCATGGTCTTGAGCTCAGCCACACGTTCAGTTGTTAGATGCTCTTCGAGACTGCGCAATATGTGGAATAAAAACTTGCATATCAGACGTTGTTCATCTTTAAGATTTGCCAACTGGAAAAAAAAAACAGTGTAATAATTTAAGGTAAAACTAGCTGTTTCGCCCCTAGCCTCTAGGGGCTTCGCCCTATATACTTATTGGAAGTCCACCCTCCTCAATAGAAATATATATATAATATAGCACACGTGCAAAAATTTAAAAAGAATGTTATTGCTATACAATATAATGAAACTGAAATAAGCTTTAAATTCTAAAAAGATTATAATATGGTAAAAACCTACCTCTGCATAAAATATCATATGGTAGAAGCCCAGTACTTTGAATTCAGAACTTTTCAAATTGAGGGCTAGCTTCTTCTCTGTCAGGCGCATGATGGACGTACGGGGAACGCGATCAAAATCGCCAACAAGCTTCAATTGATCGTTGATTTCATCTATAATTGGAGTTACTGCAGTTCATGGTAAAATATGGGTGATAAGGAGAAAATTTTCAAAATTTAAGTTCTTTAAACTTTTCAAACTAACACTCTTTTAAGCGGCATAACAAGGCGTACAAATAATGTGTAATAGACATAAATCTAAAAATGCAGAATTTTATCGCAGTGCCGAGAAATGCGCGAAGAAAACACCTATTTTACGCGTCATTTCTTTAGTCAAATGCAGTACATCCCTGTAATTCTCTCCATTTGAACTAAGTCTTCTTCTTCCAATTCTGGATAACTATTACGTCCTTTCTTCAGGTACGTCATCACTTTCTTTACATAGCCCAGGTGCAACGCGTGCATCGGATCACTGGGGGTATCTTGTATTAAATCCAAGCTCGGGTCAAGGTCAGAAAAACTGGTTTTCATGTTCTGATTATTTTCCTCTAACTTGCGGAATTTCTCGTCAGACCTCGGCGTACCCATATTTTGACTGTCACTGGGGTAAAATACATTCATTGATTCGAACAATACCAAGTTCTTTTGACGGAGATAAGTCTGTGAAAAAGCCATCCCTGGAAGGTCACAGTGTGGGCATCCATTTTTTGATCCATGGCCAAGAATGCCGAATACATCGGCTCTGGCAACGGCATCGTGGATGATGGTTCTACATTGAAAGGTATGTCCAGGTAATCCTTCTTGAATTAGTTTGTTGATGAATCGGGTAACATTATCCAGAAAGTTGTAACTGTAGGGACGCCTCCTCGTCTTCTCAAATATGCTGACTGGCAATATAACACTGAAATCCTTGTTGAAGAATAACCTGAAATAATAAAGAAGAATTAATAATAATAGCATTTAATACCTTAGACTTAAAATTGTAGTCACTGATTTATAAAACGTAAAGGCTGGTAAAATTTTACCGTAAAAGTGGTAAAAACTAGGTTTACTTATGGTATTAATTAAGTCCTGGTATACAGTAAGACAGATTTTTATATATGTATGCAATAGAAAAAAGTATCAATTGTAAACTTAGTTTTCTTTCTTATTTGTTTATTGAATGGTTTCCTAAACTTTGGCTTTAAAAATCTGGGCTGTCAATTGATGTAAAACAAATATTTTGATATCCTTTGAAATATAGGCTGCCAATCCTAAAAAATACCTTTTCGAGGGTCATGCTGTATATGAAAAGAACTTTATCCCAACCCAACCCTTTCAAATCCACAATATATTAATTACTTACCTAATCCAGACAGTATAATAGGAGATATGAGATCCCTGAGCTGCTTTCACTCCGTCGCCCGAGATGTCAAAAGTTATATGATCATCAACGGCCTGTTGTCCATTCAACCGTTTAAAGTCTGTGATGGCGTCTTGGAGGATCTCATAGGTAGGGAATCTGGAAAAAGAAATATATTTTTAACTAAAACTTGCACAATTCAAAGAAATTTTGCACCATCGGGCTCCAAATAATATTACGATGAAAAGTAATGGAACAAGGATGACAACATCCATAAAAACCAAAGCACTGAAACGGTACGACAAACGGACATTAACAATTGTGAAGTATCTGAACTGAATTTAAAAATATTAAAGTCGAACCAAAATTGTATGTAAGTAAATTTGTTAAAAAAAAATGCTTCAAGAAGGATAAGGTTTATGCACATACTTAAATTTTAAGGAATTAATTATAGAGTGGCTTCGCTTATAATATTGTTCTCAAGTTGTCGCAGGAAGCAATATACCAAAGAATGATCAAACTGATAATTAGAACACTTGAAAGTTTGTTGTTAAAAAAGGAGAAAAATCGACATGTTTAAAATGGACGTACGGAAATTCTGGTAATGATTATAGAAATGCTACGCTTTCTAAATCGTATATAAACATACCTGCACTCAATCAGTGAACCAGGAGCATTTGTAGGATTATATTTGTTTTCTTTGATTTCAACTTTGTATTTGGGTTTGAATAATGTATTATATGACGGAAATTTGAAAATACACGAGCGTTTCAGAATCGCCAGGATGATTCTAACTTTGTTGTGAGAGATGGGGTTGTCTAGAACACAAACGCTTCTGAAATCATTAACAATTTCTTTCTCAAGTTCTGTAAGATGTTTGAAGCGATCCCCGTCATGATCGCCATCAGGTTCGTCATCAGGGTCATCGTCATCATCTGGGTCAAAATAATCTTCAGGTATATCAAACAATTCGACGTGTTCCCAGTCCTCGGCATCTTGAATGCTGTCATTGTCTGCATCATTATTATCGTTGGTATTATTGTTGTTAATATTGTCTACAACAATATTAATGTAGTCCGTTTCTTCAGGATTGTTATTTAATCGCTCCAAAACTTGGTTTGCGTAGCATTGATAACATATACTTTCGGTTTCCTTTGTGAAGTTGGTATTGCAGCCTGTACAAACTTTACCTAAAAAAATACGATGTTAAACATGATGTTTTATAGTTATAAACCTTCCCGGGACCTATGTGAAGGTACCCTGTAAAGGAGAACCCAATCGGTTCAGCGGTTAGCAAGATCCTTTTGAACAGACACACAGACATCCTGTTACTTTAGTATAAGGATAATGCCGTAAAGAAAAACTAGTCAAATTAGAAAGTTAAAAAATTAAAAATTCCAGAAAAAGTAGATAAATGTAGAGAGTGGGTGAAGGTGGGTTAGGTTAAGGGATCCCATGTAGAATATACACCCCTGGAACAAGGATATCTTGAGACAAACTTAACTAACGTTTGATCAAACCAATTGTTTGAAATTTAGATTGAAAGGAAAATAAAAAACAAAAATTGGGAGACAATGTTTGTGGGAATTTGGACAAACAAACAACAAACAGACAGACTGACATCGTTCTACTTTATATTACAGATATTGTAGGTTACCTTTTGACGATGCAGTTTCGTTCTCATATTCCACATCCATCAAATCCTCCTGCTGTTCTTCTTCTAGTAATGGCTGACTGTCTTCACTTTGTGGAGGTTTCTTGCGCCATTTTCTGTTTCTCGTTGCATTACAGAAGAGTTTTCTTAAGGACCTCAGTTTATGCTGCAACTGGAAAAAGATTACATAATTAGTGAATTACTTATTTAAAATAATATAGGGGAGTTGTTATGGATCGTTATTTGGGCAAGCTACACGTGTCAATTGATTACAGTACATATGACTATACTGGTGTAAGAGCAAGCATGTTTATAGTGCGCTGACTGCAAGTGAAAAATAGAAATTAAAGTCGAGCATAGATTATACTTTATGTACAGTAATGAAAAGTAAGGTCTCATCTTAAATATGTAGAAATAATTAGTTGTAAAAAGTCACCTGTACATTTTTCCTCTTATCTCCACTTCTTATACGCTTCAGTAGAGCTTTAGAGAGTGTACCAATCAAATTGTCTCCCATTTCAATAACGTCTAACAGGGGTGTATAGGTAACTCCTGAAATAAGAAGTATATGTTATAATCAGGGATGTATATTCTGCATGGGATCCCCTGCTCAGGGGGGGGGGGGGAAATAAAAAATAAGTGGTTGGAGGAAAAATAAATGTAAAAATTAAGAAAACTGAAAACATTTTTTCCATTTTGCCCCCCTCCTTGGTTAAAAAAACTAAAGAAATGTGTGGAAGGAGGGATAAAATAAATGAAATATAGAGTTCTTTAAATATTTTTCTATTTCCCCCCCTACTTTTTCAGAAAAATCTAGGGGGGAAAAAAAATAAAAAAATTTGTAGCAGGGGAAAAAAAATAAATCTTGTGCAGAATATACACCCCTGGTTATAATAATAAGGTTATTACTTGTTTACATATAACGAAAGAAGGAGAAAGTAAAAAAGGGGGGGGGGGGGAGTGACACTTTTTGAAACCAAAATTAAATGTCAAAGGAACTCACAAAATAAAGAGTTAGAGTTACAAACATAAGAAAATACCCTTATTTATTCTTTGATTGTCTATAAAATTAATTAAACTTACCTATCAAAATTGTGATCCAATTATACATACGTCATCCAGCGTTGGTCTGACATTTTTTTACTTTGAAAAAAATAACTATATACAATATACATAAAATTTTGTTTGTTCCAGTCCTGACCTGGATAATACCTATATAAATTTCCTGCCTTCCCTGAAAAGCCGACGAACGCATATATAATCGAGCCCCACTGGTCGTGACTTTTGCAGAATTCTGCAGTTGCATGGAGTTTTATTATAACAACAATGTTGAACCCAGAAAATTTGTTAATTTGCTATAAAATAAATAATAATAAATAATATAAAACAACATAACAAAAATATCAAAAAACAAAAACAAAAAATAAAACATATCAATTAAGATCTCCTAGAGAGCTATAGCCAGAAGCTTAAAAAACTGTACACGTGCATACGTAATCGTCGGCTTTAGGGGTAAATAATGTTTATTAATGTTTATATGCAGGAAATTATATATCTGCACGACCAGTGGGGCTCAATCACTGTCACCATGGGTACTTAATTATAAAATATATGGGCGCTGCAATCAAAGAGAGGTTAACGTAAATGTTCTGAAAGAACAAATTGATGTTATCCTCTTAGGAAATACCCCCCCCCCCCCCCCCTAGAAAAACGGCCCCTGGCCTCTACCTAGCCGTATAACTTAACCTAGCCTAACCTAACCCAGCAATTTAGTTTGGGGGGGGGGGGGGGGATGGGGAGTTAAATAATACAAACAAAATTTTCTAAGAGGATAACGCCACAAATTACAATTAAAATTCGCTTTCAGCATGGATATCCGGAGGCTGGATGAAATCGCCGGCGGCGAGCTCGGCTTCTCCTAGCTTCTCCTTTCTCTTCCCTGAAAGGAAAGAACATTGAATTAAAAATGAGAAAACTAAAGCGTTTTTTAATGAAGAAACTCAAAGAATTCTGAAACATTTTTTGGTTAAAAACAATTTTTTCCCCTGCTACAAAAGACAACTAGCCATGAACAAGAGCAGGTGATTTGAAGCAACTTCCATCATTGATCCACTTATTTCTTTTTTCCCCCTCCCCTCCCCCCCCCCCCCCCCCGGAGCAGAATATACACCCCTGCAATAATTTCGTAGTTTTTACCTTTCCTTATTCTTTCCTGCTCGTCAGAATGTGAAGAACTCATGGTCTTGAATATTATCAGGGCCGAGCAGGTTAATCTAAATTAAGAAAAGAGATGTGTTACTCTGGGTTTTATTTAGAAAAAAGGGCTGACGTTGGTGAGGAAAGGTGCACAGTCGGCTTCATGGTCAATGACATATCTCTCGGTATCATCCAGGCGGGGTCTCTCGTTCTCGTAGAGATTCTCGGGCATAGGTTCATTCTTCTTTAAGTGTGTCTCTACCCAACCGTGATGGTATAACAGTTTTACTATTTCAACAGCGTCATCAATGCCACATGATTCTTCTTGAACTCGAATATTTAGCTTGGAGAAGAGTCTCAACATCCTAACCATGAGGGCGTCCCATCTGTCATGCAGCTCGTGGTATTGGTATGGATCCATCCTAATTTGAGGAATGATTATTTTGTTTGTCTTGTTTATTTTTGGGAGGGGTGTGATTAATGTTTTTTAACTTTCCGGTATTTTATTTGTCCTTAAACAAGGGGGGGGGGGGGAAGGCCTGGAGCTCCGGAACCTGGAGGCCTATCCAAAAAATATTAAAACTTGGGAAAATTCATCATATAAAAATGATTTTATCCCTAATAACCTATACTCTCAGTCCAAAGATAAAGCCTATACTCCCTGTTTACGCAAATGTGTCAAAACTTCCCCCCCCCCCCCTATTTATTTAAAACAAATTTTGTAGCAGGAGAAAAAAAATAAATCTTATACAGCTAATATACACCCATACCTGTTATTATGATGTACGCGTACCCAGGTGATTGACTTGAATAGCCTGTTATTCAGAACTATCTGAAAAGGTAGAATATTTAAGAAATAAAAAATTACAAAATAAAAATAGCTCGTATTCATTCGAATCCGGTGGATAGGAACAGGTGTTCTCATTCATACGCAAAAAAACTAGGTAACTAGCATATCGTATTATATGCATGGTTTTCTACGAATATAAAAATCTAAAAGCATAAGATTAAAAACAGTTATTTTTAGCCAGTGCCTCCGGCACCTCTGGGCAAAAAAAGTAGTTTCATTCTTATAATTGTACTCCTATATTTGCGACAATCCGTTTATACTACGGTGCAAGAAATATATTTATTAATTTTACATTTAAAAAAGTCCTGTATATTACGTAAGCTAAAAAGAGTCCCAAAAATTGGAGAAAAAACGAATACGAAGAATATTTTACAAAGAATTTTCAATAATTAATGATAAAATTTGAATTATAAAACAGAATGTTACATATTAACTTCAAAATTCACTGTAATTTCACTAAAAATGATTACTAAAATACAAAAATGCACCGTAGTCATATAGTCCAGTTGAATATTGCGCCGATGGAAAGTTACGGTTGCCAACATACAGATTGAATAGGTGGCAAAACACTTTGCAAGACAGTTATATTTTTAATCGTAAAATTGCAACGAATAATAACATTTCATGAATTATATAAGTTATGCAGTTTTAATTAATTAACCGGTAAAATATTAAAATGATATTATATACATAAGGTGTTTTTTAAAGTTTGGCAACTTTGTCGAGCACGCTGATTTGATCATCTGAAAACAGGGTTACGAAAGTTAAATTAATGTAAATTTTTTTTAATGTGAATGTAATATATTTTTGCAATGACTTAAATGAAATATCATCGATAAAATATAAAAAAATATATTGCAATGGATATAAAAGAAATATTTTTCAATATAAAGTTGTATACCTGTACAGAGCATGTGCATGAATGCCGCTATACCGATTGAAAACTATTGTAAACAATGAGTGTTATATTTCAAGTCTCTTAGAGAAAATACGTGTTATATCCAAGTATGATTGACAGGAGATGGTCCATGTCACAAGATTTATATGAATGTCAGTTAAGAACGCCTAGAGAGCTGATATTCAGAAGTTTAAAAAAGTACGTGTCCACCTTCAGTCTTGGCTGTTAGTATATGGACCCTGCAATCAAAGAGTGGTTTGCGTAAAAGTAAGTGTTTAAATAATTTTAATATAAAAACATTAATAATGTAGGACCTTGAGCGTACGGTTTTAGGCTGCCTTCGATTAACGGTTTAAGTTTTACTAGCGGCTATGCCCCTTAGAAGCCTCGAGGGGCACTTAAAGTAGGAAGAGAAAAGTCGAGGCCTCATCCTATTTTTAATTTGAGTTTCAGCTATAGATTAAAATAAATAAAAAGCTTCGTTGTAAAAGAGAACAATATTAATATATTTATATAATAGGATAATTGTTTTAAGCCTTTTTTAAGCCTTTTTGATTTGATCTAAGAAACACTTTTTATCCTATTCTTAATATTAAATAATCCGGGTTTGATATATATAAATGTAAAAGAAATATTAATAAATTATATTTAAATTGAATATTGTTTTTCAGGTTCAGCAACACTGATTCATCAGAAATAACTATTTGGGCGCTGCAATTAAAGATTGGCGAGATAGAAGTAAGTGTTTAAATAATGTAATAAAAAAATCAATATAATTTAGGACCTTACGCATGGTTTTAAGCTGCTACGATAAACTGCATTTGTTTTATAATTTTTTAAACCTTTTAGATATATGATATAAGAACGACTTTTTATCCTATTCTTAATATTTAAAGTATTCTACTATCAATATATATAAATAATAATAGAAATATTAACAAATTATATTTCAATTAATATTGTTTTTCAGACTTAACCAGGAATCAGATTCGTGAGAAAATATATGGGCGCTGCAATTAATGAATGGTTTACATAGAAGTAAGTGTTAAAATAATTTTAATAAGAACATGGATATTTTAGGCCATGTTATTAAGACTATCCTTTAACGAAACCTTTTTAATTCAACCTTGCTACGAAGCCTTGTGTGATGGTAGAGTGTTTGAGTTCTTAGGGAACCACACTAATTACATAATATTATCTTGAGTTAGATAGGTTTTATAAGCTGTAAACAGACTAATACAATTAGATATGTCATTATCTTTAAATTATTTATTATAATCTATATAATAGCACCTTTGAAATAAGCTCATATTATATCCAACCTATATTCGCCCTTTAAGGTTTATGATTGTTTTAAGCGTAACGAATTTTTATACCCTTAATAGAAAGATATTATAAGATGTGTTTTATGTAAAATAATATTAAAAATATATATAAATTATATTTCAATTAATATTCTTTTTCAGGTTTAGCTTCGCACACAGCTGGGTGTATTCTCTGATTATAAGCTGACCGCAATTCGACCGTGGAACATTTCTTGCACCAACATGAAGCTGTTGCCATCAGAAATTCATCCGTTAAAAGTAAGTGTTTAATTATTTGTAATAAAAGATAGTTGGAATAATCCTACACGCAACTACGGCAACACCTCGGCCCCAAAAGGTAGTTTCCATGTATACAAGCATAACAAATATGAAGTTAATATACACAGACACACATCGAACTAACTTTATGAAACTGTATACTAAATTATATTAACAATTAAGCTATTATTAAATTTATTAGATAGATATTAAACTGGTTAGACAAAAGTTAATACATAAAAATAATGTACTAGATAGGTAGCTATTTAAAATTAGATTTTACTACTTTATATTATTGAAACAGTACATTCAGGATATTATTAAAATCTAAACAGCATTACATTCATCCTTGTGCATGTTTACTTCGTGAAGAACAGCTGCCAGTTCGGCAGCCTGGGCAGCGGCGGGCAGCAGAGGGGAAGGACGGCAGCGATTAAGATGTGTAGTAATCCATCCATGCTGATATAACCTCTTACAAACCTCCCTCTGGATCTCGACATTGTCAGTTCTGGCTCTAATCTCTAGACTCTCTCTTAAAACTAACATACGACTATTTAATTCATACCATAACTCCAAATTCCCGTTATAAGACATTCTTAGTTTCTCTCAGTCTGGTTATGTATTGATAACTGAATTAAACTTTCTCTAATAAGCAGGCACGTACACAAGCTGTATCTACTTTCTCCATGAAATTTTCCCAAAACAGTTAACTTTCCTTTTTGTAAGGCCTTTTTGATTTGTTAATCCTTTAATTGCTTAATTTAAAAATGAATATTCTTTTTCAGGATTTTGGAGTTGAACCAGTTTTGAAGTGTGGAGCTTTGCAGTTCCATGGAGAACAACTAGAGTTCCATCTCAACATGTAACAGTCACAGATTATACAAAAAATTTCATTATTTATTATGACGACAATGTTGAACCGAGAAAATATGTTAGTCAGTTAAAATTAACAAATAATTTACAGAACGATACTAATAAGTTTTATTATGACGATCAATGTTGAACAGAGAATATTCTGTTAGTCAGTTAAAATTAACTTAAATAAAGCGTATTGATTACAATCAGTGTTTATTATGACGACAATGTTGACACCTAACATTCCACAAGCTAAAATTCTAAAAAATATTGACTTTAACATATAAAGCGTATTGATTATACAATCCGCCCAATCGGTGTTTATTATGACAACAATGTAGAACCGAGAAAATTTGTGTCAGTTAATTAAGTTCTACTCGAGAGCTCCAAACATTCCACAAGCTAAAATTCTAAAAAATATTGACTTCATTACACATTTGACAGGTGTATGGTATGTTATTTACAGAAACGATACTAGTAAGTTTTGTAGTTTCAGTATTGACCTGGATAATATCTATATGACCTGTTATGTTATAATATGAAATAAATTCTAAATAAAATCATTATCATCATTATATTTTATTTGCGATTTTTATCATTAAGTAGAAGGATGTTTGTTTGGAAAAATCTGGACTTAGCCTAAAAATTTACCTAAAAATATTGACAAGAATTTAATTAACAAGTAAGAATGGAAAAACCTACCTTAAATACTGGAGATCTTGAGGCAAGTATAAACTTGTGCACTTTTAATTTGGAGGTACTAGTTTCTATCAAACAATCAGTAAACTCTGGATCCTCAAAACAATTCTCCAGGTCACCAGAGAGACAGGATACTGCACTTTCAGGTCCAGGTTTTATAACTTCCAGCCAAATAGTCAGAGTACCTCCAGGTAGGAGACTTGCCTGATTGTTCTTCAGTACATTAATCTCCATAAAAGCAGCATTACAATTTCCCTCTCCAGGTGGCACTGTTATCAATCAACATTTAGGCATCAGTACTAGACTGTTGTTATCTTGGATGCCAATCTTTTGTAGTTTCAGTATTGACCTGGATAATATCTATATGACCTGTTATGTTATAATATGAAATAAATTCTAAATAAAATCATTATCATCATATTTTATTAATTTCATATTCCATATAACGAAAGCAAATAGTGCTGAGTAAAAGGATGTTTGTTTGGAAAGTATTAGGTCTGAATATTTCCTCATTATATTTTATTTGCGATTTTTATCATTAAGTAGAAGGATGTTTGTTTGGAAAAATCTGGACTTAGCCTAAAAATTTACCTTGTCAATTTTTACCAAAAAGTTGGTCAAATTTTACCAAGTTTTTTTTTTTGGCAAAGTCCAAAAATCTGGACTTAGCCTAAAAATTTACCTTGTCAATTTTTACCAAAAAGTTGGTCAAATTTTACCAAGTTTTTTTTTTTGGACAAACGGACATTAACACTTGTATAATGTCAGAACTGAATAATCAGAATGCGAATGTATAAGAGTCAAAGCAAAATTGTAAGTAAATTTGTTGAAAAACTGCTTGATACAGGATAATGATTATGGACATACTTACATTTTTAGGACTTGATTATAGAGTTGCTTCGCTTATAATATTGTACTTTGTTGTCCCAGGAATCAGTATACCAAAAATCAGACCAATCGGATAATTAGGTCACATACAACTTTGTTGTTAAAAATGTAAAAAAAATCAACATGTTTAAAATGGACGTACGGACATTCTGGTAATGATTATAGAGTTGCTACGCTTTCTAACTCGTACCTAACTATTACAGGAATCACCATGCAAAATTTGAAATCGATAGGACAATTCTAACATGCCTAAATTAACGAAAAAAGCTATTTAAAAAAGTAAAAAAATCAACATGTTTAAAATGGACGTAGGGACATTTTGGTAATGATTATAGAGTTGCTACGCTTTCTAAATCGTACCTAATTACTAAAGGAATCACCATGCAAAATTTGAAATCGAAATTAACGAAAAAAGCTATCCGTGACGGACGTACGGACGGACGGACGTACGGACGGACCGACCCTAATTATAGAAAAGCTTTGCTTTTAAAAATATTTTTTAAAATTTTCATTTTAAAGAAAAGAGTTAGTGATAAAGGTTGGGTGGGATTAATTTTGCATTATCTTGTGAATCAAGGTTGTTTCGGTACAACGGCATTTGGCTGGCCGTTTACCAGATCTTTACGTACAGACGTACGAAACCTGCTACTTCCCACAAGAATCAAAACCAGCATAGTTACTAATACAATTTATTATATGAAAACGGTCATGCTGAAATAGAAAATAACAAAATTAATAATCAAATATTAAAATGTTAAATACATGATAAAATAAATCTTGTAAAAGAGAATAAATCTTTTTCTTATTTGGAACAATCATCTATTCAATAAAGTAAATATTCCTTATAAGAGGTTGCGTGACTTCGAAATTATATTTCAAAATGTATAAAGAAGGCTAGGGTTATTTTTTGCTTAAAATTAATCAAAATTGAATGCGAGTTTGAAATTCATAAACAAAATCATAATAGACTACTATTAAAATATTCTGATACAAAAATAAATTAATTACTTGGTCTAATTTCAGTGAAAATGAAAAGATTAATTTGCCGTCTTAAAAAAATCACTCCACTCCATTATAAATGCTTAAAGAAAGAATTCTTACCGAAGTTTTTGATCTTGTCAAGCCGGGAAGCACTCAAAGGTATTTTTCAGTACGGATAACACCACAATTCTGACTATACATGGTTTTTTATCACACAGATATTCCGCACATTTTGAAAGAAAGATTAAAGATGGCCACGCTAGCTTTGTTTTGGTTTAAGCGCAAGCGTTGTTTTGATTGCCGCGTCCAATTATGAACTTTAATTTAAACTTGGGCGCTTTCTAAACTGCCATTAATGATAAGGAAAACAAAAGGATGAAGGTTCGAGTTCACAAACGCATCACACTATTATACTTCCAATACAAAGGTAGTAAACCTCACAAAAAGGTGAAACTTCTGACGCAGCTCAACAGAATAATATAACATTTATCTTAAAAACTTGTTTTTTTAGCAAAGAATAAAATGAAGGAAAATTAAATTTCTATTTGCTTGTTAAAAACATCTTTTTGAGAAGCATTTTATGGTATTTTTTGGGTGTATGTAATTGTAAGTAAACTTCATACCTTAATTACGAGATCTCTACAAAAAAAAACCTCCCCCTTTACCTTTTCCCAAGGGATTGTCTGCAGATCTTGAAATTCACCACCCTCAATATCTAAACTAAAGAAGAATATCATTAGTTTTTTTAAAAAATCATTTAGAACCAAAGATTCAAAAAACTTTTTTTGAAAAAAAGTTAATTGTTTATGCTCAAATAGTGTCTACAAAGCATTTTTTTCTAAGATTTTTTTCCCATAAAGTTCAACCAATTCGGACCATTTTTTCCCTATTTTTTATGCTTTAGACATAAAACCTTTATAGTAAAGGATATTTATTGAGGGAGTAGACAATCTTATTTTATCTTTTATTGTAAAGGTATGTGGGTTTTTATTAGTTTTTAAAGAGAGGTTTAGAGATTTTTTATTTGTAAAACTTTAAAAGATACTTCTATAAGAAACAATGATGACAATATCAATAAGTTGCAGAGCACAAAAAAGGGAGATTTAAAGCGCATTTGTTTCAATACGGACAATGTAAACTACAAACTGGATGTTCATTGGTACAGGGAATCTTTACAAAAAAATTCAGTCGTCTATCTTGACTAGCAGCCGAGATAAACATTTCCCTGATAGCGTTACGGACTAAAAGACAAAGTGAACTTTAGAGGAGCTGTGCTATTAACAATGAGTTACAGTTTAAAATGGCTAGGAATGTCATTTCTTCAAATATTAGCTAATGTTAAAAATTAGAGCAATATCGCTATATATTTGTAAACTTTGTTCGTGCTTATTATGCTTTGTCAGAATTGTTGAGTTTTGATTTTTTGTTATCCTTGTAGTTTTTGCAAATACATATATTATTCCCTTCCAAAAATAAGATGGACAGTGTGAAATAAAAACCATTTTAAATTTAATATTTTATTGGATTTAAATTTGAATATGCAAATAAAATAACAAAAAAATGTGTCAACTGCAAAACTTGATATGGCACCAGGGGGAGTGATCGCAAGTTTACCTTTTAAAATTGCGCTTAATCGTCCTAGGAATCAATTTTTTAAACATCATATTAATGTGATAAATAAATTGTTTTAGAATTGTTATTTATCGCATCGTATTAAAGACAGCTTGATATATTAATATTAGGATTTATGTTTTATTATTCGTGAAAATTTTTCTATAATACAATACAATACATGATTTTTCAGTATGAATTATGACTGGTTCTAATCCAGCAGGTATTAATCAGATTCGAAGCCACGCTGAAAACAAATTTATATTGTTTACTTTGGCAAGCAGATTTACTTATAATGATTATAGAGATGCCACAATTTCTAGATTTTATTTAACTGTTTCTGAGAATTAAATCTGACATACCTCTATATCAACAATCAGAAGTTACGTACGAAATGTAGAAAATACACATCTATCAATAAAAATCACTTATATTTCTTAAGAAAATAAAAAAAACGGTATCCTCGGAAGTAAATTATTGAGAAAACTTATAACACAAAAAGTACTATCTGACAGAATTTTTTTTGCAACAATAAGAGCCACTTCTATAGCAATTAAATCTAAAATTAAAACTTGTTGGGATTTTTAAAAGCGAAGCTTTTCTATAATTAGGGTCGGTCCGTACGTCCGTCCGTCCGTACGTCCGTCCGAGATAGATAGCTTTGATTCGTTAATTTGGGCATGTTAGAATTGTCCTATCGATTTCAAACTTTGCATGATGATTCCTGTAGTAGTTAGGTACGATTTAGAAAGCGTAGCAACTCTATAATCATTACCAGAATGTCCGTATGTTCATTTTAAACATGTTGATTTTTCTACTTTTTTAACAACAAATTTTTATGTGATCTAATTATCCGTTTGACCTGATTTTTGGTATATTGATTCCTGCGACAACAAAGAACAATAGTATAAGCAAAGCAACTCTATAACCAAGTCCTAAAATGTAAGTATGTCCAAAACATTATCCTGTATCAAGCAGTTTTTCAACAAATTTACTTACAATTTTGATTCGACTCTTTCGATACTTTTATATTCTGATTATTCAGTTCAAACACTAGACAAGTGTTAATGTCCGTTTGTCCTACCGTTTCAGTGCTTCGCTTTTATGGATGTTGTCATCCTTGTTTTATTTGTAATTTCTAGCAAATATAGAACGCCTAGATACCTTATCAGTAAATGAATTAATAAGAACACAGCGCAAGAACATTCCGGATATCTTATTAATTGAAAGACGTACACATTTGCAGTTGCAGTTATTTTTTCCATTTCAACTATAACTGATAAGTCAGCTAAAAATAGTTTAATTTCTTCGGTTGAAGTTCATAATATCGTATTTGACTGATCTCTATATTTACAGTACGTCTAGAGTAATAAATCTATTTAATTTCATAAACAATTCAAAATTCAAATAATATTTAATTACAAAAGCTAAATAGAAGCAGAAATTTATCTGACGTGTAACATTGTTAAGTTGTCTGTCCAAGAATTAATGCAAATATTGCCGTAAGACTGAATTTAATCGCTGGACCGATTGGTCTCTGCTTTTCAGAGAATACACCTACTGTTCATACAATGATATTTGGCTTGTAGAAGGAGCAAGGTTAAGCTCTTTATAATGCCTATAAAAAAGTAATGTGATACAATAAAAATCACCAATGATAGGCCAATACACAGACTAAATTACCAATGGCAGGCCAGTATACATTTTAATTGATCTATGGTAGGGAAGTATGACGTCATTTTTATAGGCACTATACAAAGCTTCAAGCAAAGGTCCTTGTTAAAAAGTAACAACGAATAAACAAACTATAAAGATAATATGTATTATTGAGAAGCTGCACTCCAAAAAAAAATGTCCGTCAGACAGCCAACATTCATAAATGGATAGTGGACCAAATAATGCCATTTCTCGCGGTCGTAGCGGTCATGCGTCATGTTGAAAGGATGAGGCAAGTTTCAGATCCCAGATTTCGCGATTTGAGAAAAAATTTTCTTTATATCATAGCGAATTAAATAATCTTGCAAGCATCGCTTTTGTCAAATAGAGAAAAAAATGTAAATCAAGTAGCGAAAACTGAGATCTGAAATTTGCGTCACACTTTCTACATGAGGCATGACGGTGTATGACCGGGAAAAAAGACATTATTTTGTCCACTATCCATAAATGGCATTTGAAAACCATTCAACTGTGGGTTTTAATAATGGATAGAAGAATATGTTTGGGGAATAGGTGTGCACCAAAAACTATAAAACTTACACGCCAATTTTACTGATAAATTCAGGAAGGGGGGATAGAAATAAGAATAGAAAGGTGAAAAAGAATTACATAAGGGGACCATGGACAAAAAATTATACTGGTCCCTAAAGATAATAAATATGATCTCACATTTTTGTGATTGGGGTGTACAAACTAGTAGAGTCCAAACTTTTCAACCAATAAATACTGTACAGAAGGTGTAATTTTGTTTTTCATTATTTGGAATATACATCAATGTAACGTCCTTTACTCACTGAAAAGTAGAAAAATAGAGGTTATACTCTGAATTATTAAAAACAAGACATTAAAAAATCTGTTGTATTATTAAAATACTTTGGGGGAATATAAATATTGAATTAGATTATGGGTTGAGATAACAGAGAGTTTGGGCACATAAACTATTCTTGACTCTTTAATCATAATGGGTATATTACACATCCCATCAAATAAATTCACATACATTTTTAAAACAGAAGCTTTTCTAAAATTAGGGACAGTCTGTCCGTAACGGATAGCTCTTTATTTAGGCATGTTAAATTGTCCTTTAATTATTTGTTCTTTTATTCTGCCCATTAAAGACATATCTGTAATACAAAGTAGCTTGCTGTCTGTCCGTCCGCCCCTTAAGATCTCGGTAACCACTGAACCGATTGAATTATACTCTTCAGGGAATATATATACTGGTCCTGTGTTGGTTTTAAGCTATTTTCTTTGGGGGTGGAACAAAAATTTCCCGTAAGGATTAGAAGCACTCATAGAACAAATTTTTTTATAGAAAGGCAGAGCCCCTAGATGCCAGGGGCGAAGCCGCTAGTAATATACATACATAAACAATTATAATATTGAATAATTATAAAGGCTTCGTGATTTTCTAGTATTTTTCATATCCTTCTCTCTCTTTCTTTCTCCTGAGGTGGAGTCTTAAAAAAAATTTGCCCCACTAATCGCTTAGTTGGGCAAAATTGTATTCGTGAAAAATCCTCCAAAATCACATAAAAAATCTTATGTTAATTACCCTTCTATGATTTTGTTTAATTTTTGTAGATTTTTAATGTGATTTTGGTGGATTTTTCGCGAAAACCATTTTCCCCCACTAAGCGATTAGTGGGGCAAATTTTTTTTTTAAATCCACCTCTGCTCTTTTTATCAACACTGAACATATGACCCATAACTCCTTTGTTACCAATATTTTTTTTTCTGCTTACCATCTTATGTATGTTACCATCCTTGTTTTGTTAGTTTTAATACAAAATGTCAATATAACACTTTAAATAATTTTAAAACAAAGTGTTTTTTTTGTAGATGTAGCCAAGTGACTTCATCTCTATCCTCTATGAAGTGTGTCCCAAGAATGGTATCCCTACATTTGCTTTAGAGAAAAAATATTTTCTAGGTACGGTTTTCTTTCATCTTTTATAGGTTTAGATTTACTTTTTCGCCAAATCGGCTGAAAAAGGGGAGAGAGAGAAAAGACATGAATTATATTAGTTATCTATCACAGGATAATATAAACAGCTTTCCGCTGATATAAAAATTTACAACAACAAGATTTAAACCAGTTTTTTTAGCCCCAAGATGTCAAACGCACGGGCTTTTCAGTATGGCTGATAACCGGTTCTAATCCAGCGGATATCAATCGGTTTCTAAGCCATACTGCCAACTGGAATAAGAATTTCTACTATGCAACAACCAAAAAAGGGGCGAAACAAGAATAGCTAATGAAGAGAACGGAAGCTAAAAGAATGGTTGATGGAATTATTGGAGGGATTCAGCGTATGGATTAAGATCTGTGTTTTAGATACTGAAAAACATATTTGGTATGGGGAAATTGCTGCGTCAGAGGAGAGAGAGGGATGGGAATAAATGGGATATTAATCAGGGATCTATAGGGATAATATAATGGTTGATAAATTGATGTACATCCCCATTAATGATACACGTAATTAGTGCTTCTGTAGATAACAATTATTGGCTAAAAAGCTTGGAAACTTCGCTTCTGAATCAACCAATCAATATTCATGAAAAGTCCCCAAAGTTATTAAACTAACGAATGAGAAAACTTTATCTTAGAATCTTGGGGACTAGTGTAATAAACAGCCCAATGTTCCCTTCTTCCCTGGATATTAATAAAAAGGAAGAAGTGGTATAAATGTTAAGGATTAATAACAGCGTTGTCAACTTAAAATTAGAAATAAAACTTCACAAAAAAAGTCAAGCAAATTTATACTAATTATAAATTAAAGTAGTGTAGCTACCCTATAATATATGCAAACAAAATGTGAATTCGTTAGTATGTCAGTGTAATTCTCAAATATACAAACAAACTCTATATATTCTTCTTTCGGACAAAATTGTCTTTTTATTAATTTTAATTCTATTTGCCAAATATGATGTTTTATATTCAAATCAGCTGGTTATTGCTGGGATAATTAGTTTTCCTTAAAAATTCTAGTACTGTATTTATCTTTTTTTTTGGTTTGATTGTCATTAAAGTTTGCGGGAACGGTGACATAGTAATTTGCTGTGGGAATATTCTCTGATTAAAGAAATGTATATTATCTATAACACAAAGCAGAATGATGTCTCTCTGTCCGTCTGAAGCTTGAGAACTCACCAACCACTGAAAAAATTGGGCTCTACTTTTCAGGGAATATAAATACTGGTACTGTGGTGTTTTTTTCTGATGGGACCCCCTCGCCCCCCCCCCCCCAAAAAAATCCCAAAAATATTTATTTTAATTTTTTTTGTAAACAAAACTATTCAGGAAGTATAGATACTGGTCCTGCGGTGATTTTAAGCTGACGGAAAGACATTATTCTCTGTATCCTATATAATATAATGTGATGATAACAGAGATATCTGTACTAATATATATATATATCCATTATCCTATCTCTGTATCCTATATAATATGTTCTGATGATAACAGAGATATCTGTACTAATATATATATATATCCATTATCCTATCTCTGTATCCTATATAATATGTTCTGATGATAACAGAGATATCTGTACTAATATATATATCCATTATCCTATCTCTGTATCCTATATAATATGTTCTGATGATAACAGAGAAATCTGTACTAATATATATATCCATTATCCTATCTCTGTATCCTATATAATATGTTCTGATGATAACAGAGATATCTGTACTAATATATATATATATCCATTATCCTATCTCTGTATCCTATATAATATGTTCTGATGATAACAGAGAAATCTGTACTAATATATATATATATCCATTATCCTATCTCTGTATCCTATATAATATGTTCTGATGATAACAGAGATATCTGTACTAATATATATATATATCCATTATCCTATCTCTGTATCCTATATAATATGTTCTGATGATAACAGAGATATCTGTACTAATATATATATATATCCATTATCCTATCTCTGTATCCTATATAATATGTTCTGATGATAACAGAGAAATCTGTACTAATATATATATATATCCATTATCCTATCTCTGTATCGTATATAATATGTTCTGATGATAACAGAGATATCTGTACTAATATATATATATATCCATTATCCTATCTCTGTATCCTATATAATATGTTCTGATGATAACAGAGATATCTGTACTAATATATATATATATCCATTATCCTATCTCTGTATCCTATATAATATGTTCTGATGATAACAGAGATATATGTACTAATATATATATATATCCATTATCCTATCTCTGTATCCTATATAATATGTTCTGATGATAACAGAGATATATGTACTAATATATATATATATCCATTATCCTATCTCTGTATCCTATATAATATGTTCTGATGATAACAGAGATATATGTACTAATATATATATATATCCATTATCCTATCTCTGTATCCTATATAATATGTTCTGATGATAACAGAGATATATGTACTAATATATATATATATCCATTATCCTATCTCTGTATCCTATATAATATGTTCTGATGATAACAGAGATATATGTACTAATATATATATATATCCATTATCCTATCTCTGTATCCTATATAATATGTTCTGATGATAAGAGAGATATCTGTACTAATATATATATCCATTATCCTATCTCTGTATCCTATATAATATAATGTGATGATAACAGAGATATCTGAACTAATATATATATCCATTATCCTATCTCTGTATCCTATATAATATGTTCTGATGATAACAGAGATATCTGTACTAATATATATATCCATTATCCTATCTCTGTATCCTATATAATATGTTCTGATGATAACAGAGATATATGTACTAATATATATATATATCCATTATCCTATCTCTGTATCCTATATAATATGTTCTGATGATGAGAGAGATATATGTACTAATATATATATATATCCATTATCCTATCTCTGTATCCTATATAATATGTTCTGATGATAAGAGAGATATCTGTACTAATATATATATCCATTATCCTATCTCTGTATCCTATATAATATAATGTGATGATAACAGAGATATCTGTACTAATATATATATCCATTATCCTATCTCTGTATCCTATATAATATAATGTGATGATAACAGAGATATCTGTACTAATATATATATATATATCCATTATCCTATCTCTGTATCCTATATAATATAATGTGATAATAACAGAGATATCTGTACTAATATTTATATATTATATATATATCCATTATCCTATCTCTGTATCCTATATAATATGTTCTGATGATAACAGAGATATCTGTACTAATATATGTATCCATTATCCTATCTCTGTATCCTATATAATATAATGTGATAATAACAGAGATATCTGTAATAATATATATATATATATCCATTATCCTATCTCTGTATCCTATATAATATGTTCTGATGATAACAGAGATATCTGTACTAATATATATATATATATATATCCATTATCCTATTTCTGTATCCTATATAATATGTTCTGATGATAACAGAGATATCTGTACTAATATATATATATATATCCATTATCCTATCTCTGTATCCTATGTAATATAATGTGATGATAACAGAGATCCCAGGTTCTAATTAATACCATAAAAACACCTAGGTTTTACCACTTTTATGGTAAAATTTTACCAGCCTATACGATTTAAAAGGTGGTAAAATTTTACCGTAACCGTGGTAAAAACACTTTTTGTGGTACTCCGAGACGCTTTTTACCAGTGATTTTTACCACAATTATCGGTAAAATTTTACCAGATTTCCGGTAAAATATTACCATTTTAGGACGCAAATTTATACCAGATTTTGACCAATTTTTACCACTTTTTTGGTAAAATTTACCGCAAATTTCTGCAAGATTTTACCGAAAAAGTGGTAAAACTGTTCAACACCTGGTAATATTTTTGCCCTAAATTGGTAAAATTTTACCAGAAATAGGGTAAATATGGTAAAAATTTACCAAAAATTGTGGTAAAAACAGGTGGTAAAAATCACGAGAAAGTGGTAAAAAACGACCTTAATTATAGAAAAACATCGCTTGTAGGTATAAATCGCAAAAATAAAAAAAAATTGTTTTCATTTTTATCTTTATTGATTGAAACAACATATTTTTCTTGATTCTACTGCTCTGGCCGCGAAAACTGTTGCGCAACCTCCTGGATTTGCTGGGCACCGGCCCCATTCGACCTCGTATCACTGATATTCAACCTGGAATAAAATTGCTCATTAGTTAATTAGATAATTACAGGGATATAAAGGGATAAGACAATGGCTGATAAATTGATGTTCATCTCTAATGATGATACACATCGTTACCCCTTCTGTAGATTACAATAAGTGATTGAAATGTTAGGACACTCAACTTAATGAACCAACCAATAAAAAATCAATAAAAGTACCCAAGGTTGTTAGGCCAAAGAATAAGAAAATGTTATTTGAAAACTTTGGGGGCTAGTGTAATTTACAGCCC
Organism: Acartia tonsa; assembly: GCF_053477335.1. Lineage (NCBI taxonomy): Eukaryota > Metazoa > Arthropoda > Copepoda > Calanoida > Acartiidae > Acartia > Acartia tonsa. The sequence goes on along the minus strand of NC_137264.1, from coordinate 36,234,997 downwards.
AATGTCCCATCCCTCCCTACTAAATATCTAATCTATAATACAAAGTAGAACGATGTCTGTCCGTCCGTCCGTCCGTCCCAAAGATAAAGCCTATACTCGCTGTTTACGCAAATGTGTCAGAACTTCCCCCCCCCCTTACTCTCACACCTAAATTTTTTCTTTTGAAAGCAAAAATAAAAGTGTGTAGGTTCGACTCCCCCTCTCCCCCCTCATTCATTTCCTACAGGCATCTTGACACGTGGCAAAAAAATCAGCAAACTTATCTAACTAAACATCTTTGAAAACGCAGAACGAGAAAAAATAAAGGGAAAGCTTACCTGGAAAACATAAGCAGTAACAACATCCCTGGCTAACAAGAACATGCTGTGTCCATACTACTCGGCATTACTGATTATATGCTTCACGTGGCGTATGGAGTCGTGGAACGCGGGGTCCTAAGTTATGGAGGATTAAATGAAGGAAGGAAGTGGACTGTTTATTACACTAGTCCCCAAAGCTTTATTTTCTTCTTCGTTGCTTTAACAACTCTAGGGACTTTTATTGAATTTTGAATGGTTGATTAATCAAGTTAAGTGTCTAAAGCTTTCAACAACTAATTATACTCCACAGAAGGGGTAATTTTGTGTATCATCATTGCTGATGTACATCAATTTATCCGCCATTGTCTTGTCCCTTTAGATCCCTGTCCCAAACAAGTACTAATATTAGATAAATTTAGACCTAAACCCCAGGCAGGGAGGGTAAAATATGGTGTAAATATCATAATGGTATCCAAAGTTTCAGAAACAAGTTTACTTATTCGTCAACTCAAAAACTTTGAGTACCTAATTTTTATTAGGTAAATCTTGATTTAATTTCAATACTTCGTCTTTTGTCCTATCCCATAAGAACCATGTTTCCCGTTGTGTCTACAGAAACGTAAATTATTTTAGTACAATCTTTTTTTAAACTTAAACAATATTTTACTTCGTCTTAAATCATTTAATAACCCATTCCTGAATAGCCTTGGTCCCTGGTCCACGTCTACCCGGGGAGGGTGGAGGTCCCCTGCGTCCTGGAGAATAGTCACCTGGTGGCCCTTTGGATGGGGGTGGTGACATGTACCTTGAATATTCAGATTAGTTTATAATAAGTAAATGTTATGTCGTTATCTATTAAAAATAACATATATCATCAAAATTCTAAAAAATACCTATTAAAAATCAAATTAGGTAAAAAAACTAGGTACTTTATGTCATTATTGAGAGGAGACAATGAACTGTTAATTTCATCAGTCCCAAAAGTTTTATTATAACGTTTTCTTATTCATTGGCTTAGGTAACTACTTTGGGGAGTTAATTAAATTTTGATTTATTGTTTCAATAAGTTGAGTGTTCAAACGTTTTTTAACCACTAATTTTATGTATCATCGATGTTGATGTTCATCAGTTTATCGGCCATTGACTTATCCCTTTACATCCCTGATATAAATTTGATTTTACCTTGGGGGTGGCCGACCTCTTGGTTCAGGTGAGTAATCCCTGGGTGGTGGGCCCCTACCGGGAGGTCCCCTCCTGGGTGACGGGGAATATTCTCTGTGGTGGGGGGGAGGAGGTCCGCGGGGGGGTCCTCGTGGCGACATATCCCTCATTGGCGGTGGGGGGCCTCTGTAACGTTGTTGTGGAGGGGAGTAGTCGCCCCTGGGGTGTGCCTCCCTTGTGAAGTAATGTGAGGGGGGTCCGTAGCCATCTCTCCTCTCATACCTGAAAAAATAAAAATAATTTACTTAAAAAGTTAAAATTCATTAAAAAAAAGGTTTTTAAAATTTTTTGATTGGTAGAAAAGGGAAGAACTAATAAAAAAGAGCATATCTAGGTAGGAAAGTTATTGTAATTTTAGAAAATCTTTAATAAAGCAATAAAAGAGATGGTAGGCATTTAAAGTTAGCAAATTTGGAAATTACACTAATATATTTTGTTTATATACTAAATTGTTTAAAGTAAAAAGGTTCTTTGTCTTTAGCTTAAGATTTCGATAACTACTAAACCGATTGAGTTCTCCTTTATAGGTAGGAAAGCTTCTCATATGACACGGAATGGTTTTAGACTATATTTCTGTCCCCTATCTATCCTTTTTAATACAGAGCCCCTAAATGCTAGGGCCGCAGCCGCTAGCAATATCTAAACTAATCTTAAAATTTAAAATTTTACCTTGGTGGAGGGGATCTACCACCCCCTCTGCCACCACGTCCTCTGAAACCACCCCTGTCCCCTCCACGGCCTCTGCCTCTAAAGCCACCCTTATCACCTCCCCTTCCTCTACAGCCACCTCTGTTATTTTTAAATGTTTTCATTTTGAAAAAAAAAATTCGATGATTTTTAGTAAGTATTTTGGAAGATTAATTTTAAATTTTTTTATCTTAGGTACTGCTGTTTTATTAGCGCAGCAACTTTATAACAAAACTGTACGTCAGTCCATGGCGAAATTACAAAAAATGCATTGCTTTTAAACGTTACATTTAATAAATAAGCCTACCTAAAGATTTTCTAACTTTTACTTTTTAAAACAAAAACTTTCCTAGAGTAATGTGGGGGGCTGCGTCTTTCATACCTATCCCCGCCCCCACCCCGGCCTCTACCTCTGTAAGAACTGCGCCCCCTATCACCTCCGCGTCCTCTATCACCGCCTCCGCGTCCTCTATCACCGCCTCCACGTCCCCTGCCTCGTCCCCGGGATATTTCCACTCTCAGCCGTTCACCGGCATATAATGTACCGTTCATTTCCTTAAAAAATAAAGTGAAGTAAAAATAACTTCAAGACCTGAAGTTTGTTTAATAACAATAAGGTAAAAATAAATCAAAACAATTCCCTATAACTTAAAAATACCTCCTACCCTTGTGGAATATTCTAAACCCTTCTTGATCTCCCTAAACCTAACTAAAAGCAGTAGTGAAAGTTTCAAACAAAAAATTCAAGTAATGAAAAGGTGAAGGCAAGCCTTGACTTTTAAGGGGGTGGCAACACCCAGCCATTTTGTTGTAAAGAAACCAAAATATTGTTTGTATTATTATACAGATCTACAAAGATAAATATAAGCTGCGAAACTTTTCTGTAACTTACTTCTTCAACTGCCCCCTATGTTTCAAATGCTGATCTGAGGTCTTGTTTCTTTACAATCTAAATAAAAGAATTTGTTATAATCAAAAACTATAGGTATGAAACTAAAAAAATACGACAAAAGTAGAAACCTTATACTTTTTAGCTAGACCAAAATAATCAGTAGGTAACAAGTTTGAAATAGATAGGACAATTCCTACATGCTTGAATTAATGATAATAGCTATGAGTTTCGTCCATACAGACCGGCCATCCAACACTAATTATAGAAAAGCTTCGCGTTTACAAAAAACATAATTCCCTTCCACAAAATAACAATGATAACGTTTATGAGAGTAAAGCTCTCAAATAAGACAGTGGGACAAACGGAATTTTGTTGGTAAAACTTCAAGGATTTAAAGGGATAAGGCAATCCCCGATAAATTGATCCACATCATTAATGATTATTAACAAAATTACATCTTTATAATTATAATTTTTTTTTCAATTTTTTTCAATTTTGTACCCCCCCCCCCCCCCCCCCCCCCCGACTACCGACGAACAACTATTTTAGGTTAGGTTAGGTTTTAGGCTAGGGAGCCGAGCGCTGCGGCTAGGCAGGCAAGTGGGCCGAGCGCTGCGGCTAGGCAGGCAAGGGGGCCGAGCGCTGCGGCTAGGCAGGCTAGGGAGACGAGCGCTACATTTCTAAAAGGATAATACCACCTACTCTAATGAATGTAGAATATACGTGGATATTACGACAGGGGGAAAAAATTGTCGTTATTTTAGCTTGCTAACATGAAATTCGTTTATTGGTCAGTTTGTTCAACCAGTAGTAGGGTAAGGATTGGGTTTAAAGAAGGGGGGTATCTTTATTTTAGCCAGCTGTGAGCATCTCCTTATCAGAGTAAATGAAAATGTGGTACAACATCCCAGTAATAATATATAGATTATTTTTATAAACTTTAATGGAAAAAACATTAAAAAAATAATATACCTGTCTAGCTAACACTCTGGTAAGGGTTTCCATAGTCTTAAACCACTCCCGGATTAATTCTTCCCATAAAGTTAGTCCACTCAAAACCTAAAACAAACGAACTTATTTTGACAAGTAGAAAAGTTGGTGGAAAAATAATTCATCTAAATTAATGAAGCAAAAATTCGTCCCCAAACTTCATTTTTAATTCTTGATACAGATTTTAAAGGGTGGGGCTTAAAGGGTGTTAACTCCACTCAACCCGTAAAACCCCTTATTTGTTTCCCTTCAAAATTAAAAAAAAAATATATTAGATTACCAACCTCAAACCTTTGAAATCCCTCATTTTATCCCTCTTAAAATTAAAAGCTTGACGTACAATCAACCATTGGTTGTCTTTAGGACGATTGGCAAATAGATCTGATTCCTGTACTGTAGAACAAATAAAACATTATGGAATGGATATAGAATATACGTGGATATTGATGACAGTGGAAAAATTGAAGTCAATTTAGGTTGCTAACATGAAACTCATTCAATGGTCAGTTTGTTTATCCAGTAGGACGGGACGGAATGGAGTAAAGGGGGCGAATTAGGGTTATCGTCATTTTAGCCCACTGGGAGTTTTACTTTATTAGAGAAAATAAAAATCTAGTGTAACATCCAAGTAATAAAATATCTATTTCTGCAGGTTATCTTAATTATAGTATAGCTAACATTACCTCTAGAAACTGATCCCAAAGTTCACAGGACACAACAACATAGAGATTAGCCTTGATCCATGTGACAATGAGGGTCTGGAAGATGGCCTGGGTCAACCTTCCTCCAAGGGTGTCCTCCCTGATAAGCATAGATAACTATTAACTAAAGATCCAAGAACAAATTAAATATAAATAGGCTATTTTTATTTAAGTGTGTAGGTAGGTATAAAGTATACTTTTTATCTAAAAATGGTATTTTTGTCTCTGATTTTATTTATCGCGTCGTATTATAGACAGCTTTCCGCGACTGGTAAAATGAGAAATTTTCAGATCAATAGCAATTTTGTTAGCCCCGAGGGGCCAAAGGACTGGCCTAACAAAGCTGGTATTGATAATATAATTTCTAGACTATTGTTCATAGAAAATTGTCTGTAATACGTAATTTTTCAGTATGGCCCAGAACCATTTTTAATCCAGGGGATATTTATCGGTTTCAAAGCCATACTGAAAAACTCTTTGTTTAGGTCAAAACTACATTAATATCAATTTTTCTTTATTTTAGATTTAGTGTGCTGACTAAACAAACTAATTTCATTACTTCTTCTTTACAAGCAAAATGCTAGTGAATTTGTTCTTAAATACTTAAAGAAAATCGTAACTTCTCTATAATAATTATCTATGTGCCTGCGTCTTGGTGGTGTTTCTGTGAGGGTGAGTTGAGTTATCTGCAGCAAGATAAAGAGTAACTGCTCCCATGTTCGCCCGTCCATCTTTACATTCATTACCATAAACCTGACCAAAATAAAATTATTGTTAGATTAGGAATATCTATTTCTTAAATAAAATTAACAGGATGTCTTTCTGTACCATGTGAAAAAGTTTAATTTTAGCTATAATGGGAGAAAAAATCGGCGTTATCCTCTTAGAAATTTTTTTTTCAATTTTTTTCAATTTTGTACCCCCCCCCCCCCCCCCCCCCCCCCGACTACCGACGAACAACTATTTTAGGTTAGGTTAGGTTTTAGGCTAGGGAGCTGAGCGCTGCGGCTAGGCAGGCAAGTGGGCCGAGCGCTGCGGCTAGGCAGGCAAGGGGGCAGAGCGCTGCGGCTAGGCAGGCTAGGGAGCCGAGCGCTGCGGCCAGAGTTCATAGTTCGCTGTCGGGGGGGGGGGGGGGGGGGGGTACTCAAATTTTCAATCTTGAAAAAAAAATTTCTAAGAGGATAATACCAAAAAATCAATTTAATGGACATTTTATATAATACGGAAAATTTCTTCCTTTCCCTATACCTTATAAAAATCGTCGGAAAAAGCCGTTTTTTAAGCAAACAAAAGCGCGTTTTGCTCTATCTGTGAGATATTATGAATAAGATAATGTTAAGATTTGATATTAAGATGAGAAAAATTTACGTTCACAGTCCCTTTAAAGACACAATACCTGTAATAATAATGTACAAACTTTTCAACCACTAATAATACCCTGGCCTTTCTAATTATAAGCCTAGGCAGAGCCATGCTGGTGATGCTAGCTCAAGCGTGTACCGTGGTTTCTGTAGAACTGTACTTCTGAAGCCAATACAGGGTTACGAAAGTTTAAATTGATGTTTTTTTTTTAATGTTAATATTAAATGTAATATAGTTTTGTAATGACATATAAAATATATATTCGATAGAATATAAAAAAATATAGTGCATTCAATATTAAAAAAAAATATTTAAATATATATATAGTTGTTAACCATATATGAACATATAATGAATCTATTTCCGGCCGGGTTCTTAAAAGATATTGCCGCGTTTTTTCGACATTTTTTACGCTATGAATAACAAGCGCGACATTCGCGAAATCTAAAAGAGTATACAATGATTTATTTAATTATTTCGCTTTTGATGGTACGGCCTTCATAGAAAAAAAAAAGATTATCTTCAATCCATTTTTGCTGCATATTAATTAATGCATCTTTTTAGAGCTGTGTTAGAAATTAGAAAAATTGCTAAAAAAATAATTTAAAATTCAGTATTTTCATGTTATATACTCTGTTTGAAATTCTATCGTCAATGTTCAATCAATCAATGTCTAAAAAACGCCGAAAAAATGTGGCATTCATCTTTTAAAAACCCATCTCAGTGGTATTTCCGGTTGGCAAAGACAACATAAATATAGAAATCATGAAACATTGTTGTTCCACAATTTTGCCACATTTTTAAACATCTTGCTTAAAAAAAATCTTCCTTGTAAATTCTACAAATTTAAATATTTAGAGAAAATTGAGTAGTAATTTACTTCTTGATTCAAAATATTTGATTAAATTGAATCAAAACTAATAATTATTTTTGGCACTCTATATTCAAATAATCATAAGCTTATCAATAGTGCGCATGCGCGCACAGAGGTGCCATAAATTTCAAAACTTAAAAATATAAGTTTTGTAGCGAAATTACTCTATAATTCGAAATCTCTGTCTTTCTTTTAGAAACATTCAGGGGAATATACGAAAGCTTATATTTATATTAAAGATGAAAAATCGATAAATTCAAATGCACACGGCACATCTGCGTAAACACACCCTGGATTTTTTTTCTTTTAATTTTAATTCGTATGAAGCTAGCTCAAATAAGTAAATATTAAATTTGATATATTTTTGACGATGCGGGAGGATGTTTTAAAAGAAATGATGAAATAATTTTCAAGGTTTTAAAAAAAAGTTAGCTTCTTTTATGCGAAAAAATTCAATAAAAAGTAAAAATTTTTACCAAAAAGTTGGTCAAATTTTACCAAGTTTTTTTTTTGTTAAAGTCCAAAAATCTGGACTTAGCCTAAAAATTTACCTTGTCAATTTTTACCAAAAAGTTGGTCAAATTTTACCAAGTTTTTTTTTTTGGCAAAGTCCAAAAATCTGGACTTAGCCTAAAAATTTACCTTGTCAATTTTTACCAAAAAGTTGGTCAAATTTTACCAAGTTTTTTTTTTTGGCAAAGTCCAAAAATCTGGACTTAGCCTAAAAATTTACCTTGTCAATTTTTACCAAAAAGTTGGTCAAATTTTACCAAGTTCATTTTTTTTGTCAGAGTCCAAAAATCTGGACTTAGCCTAAAAAAATACCTTGTCAAATTTTACTAACTTTTTGGTAAAAATTGACCAAATTGCGTTTTTTTGTCTAAGTCCGAAAATTCGGACTTAACCTGAAAAATAGAGTTGTAAAATTGACCACATTTTTGGTAAAACTTCCAAAAGTGGTAAAATTAAAAAAAAAAAAAAATTTAAATTTAGGCTTCATTGTATAGAAGTCATTATTTTAAAGTACTACAACTGATTATGAAGAGCTGTTTTTAATTTAAAACACAAAAAACGGGTTTTTTTGTTTCGTCAAATTTTACAAAAAAAATGGTAAAATTTGACTAATTTTTTGGCTAAAATTTTTGCTGGTAAAATTTACCACGAAACTGGTATATTTTACCAGGTTGACCAGCTTTACCACTTTTCTGGTAAAACGATTTTTTTTTCTGGTATTTCGTAGAACCTGGGATATCTGTACTAATATATATATATCCATTATCCTATCTCTGTATCCTATATAATATAATGTGATAATAACAGAGATATCTGTACTAATATATATATATTCATTATCCTATCTCTGTATCCTATATAATATGTTCTGATGATAACAGAGATATCTGTACTAATATATATATCCATTATCCTATCTCTGTATCCTATATAATATGTTCTGATGATAACAGAGATATCTGTACTAATATATATATCCATTATCCTATCTCTGTATCCTATATAATATAATGTGATGATAACAGAGATATCTGTACTAATATATATATCCATTATCCTATCTCTGTATCCTATATAATATGTTCTGATGATAACAGAGATATATGTACTAATATATATATATATCCATTATCCTATCTCTGTATCCTATATAATATGTTCTGATGATAAGAGAGATATCTGTACTAATATATATATCCATTATCCTATCTCTGTATTCTATATAATATAATGTGATGATAACAGAGATATCTGTACTAATATATATATCCATTATCCTATCTCTGTATCCTATATAATATAATGTGATGATAACAGAGATATCTGTACTAATATATATATATATATCCATTATCCTATCTCTGTATCCTATATAATATAATGTGATGATAACAGAGATATCTGTACTAATATATATATCCATTATCCTATCTCTGTATCCTATATAATATAATGTGATGATAACAGAGATATCTGTACTAATATATATATCCATTATCCTATCTCTGTATCCCATATAATATGTTCTGATGATAACAGAGATATCTGAACTAATATATATATCCATTATCCTATCTCTTTATCCTATTTAATATGTTCTGATGATAACAGAGATATCTGTACTAATATATATATCCATTATCCTATCTCTGTATCCTATATAATATGTTCTGATGATAACAGAGATATCTGTACTAATACCTATTTATGGCCATTGTGGCAGATCAATAATATTTGACTTTGTGGGAACAAATACTTAGAGCGAAACTTTTTTTACTTAGGGTCGGTCATTCCGTCCATCCGCAACGTATAGTTATAATTTCGTTATTGATAAAAGCTGAAAAGATGTACTTTCATAGTTATTTCTCTCGCATCGTACAGCTTTCCGCAGATAGGTATAAAATGTATTATTCAAAGATTAAAACTGGTTTTAATACTATATGATAGTATAATGTTTATATTTGTAAAAAAACTGGATATAATATGATGCTAGACATATTTTTTCTACTCGCGTGGATGAGAACCGGTTCTAATCCACCGGATATTAATCTGTTTCAAATGAATACGAGAAAAACGATAACAGTCCAATTTCTGATTACAAATGATCTGAAAATTATACAAATTTGCGCTTTTTTTGATTCCGAAAATTAAAAAATAAATAAGGATGGAGATAGAACTGCAAGAAGAAAAAAACATACAAAATGATGAATTTATATTTATATCCAATGTCAGCAAAAAAATCATGTTTATTGGTTAATTTTGAACATTGGATGAATTATACAACAATGGTGCTTTGTTTAATGATTTAATGACAAAATTAAACTTACTGCATGACCTTAAATATTGCTGATTTTTACATATTTGCCAGACTAGCGACCACGTAGGCATCAGCTCGTTTGGGGAGGGTACGGGTTCGAATCCTTGCTCAACACCTCGCAATAAAAGGCGGTACTAATTGCCATACATAGTTAGGACTTCCAGACAAAAGATCGTGCAATCAAAGCGTTAGTTAGTTGTCTGTTAGGTGTTACTTAAACTTATACCCCGAATTTTTGGACAGGAAAGGAGAGATTGGATCCACTTAGTTATCCTTGCATTGGTTGTAGGACCTGACTTTATAAGAGTGTCATATACAGCAGCCTCACCCTTACGAGGTATTTGAAACAGGTATAAGGTATGACCAACGAGCGAAATAATTAAAAATAATATTTGAGGTGCAAATAGAGAGGTCGTAAATTTTACGATGTGTTGCCCCCTACGACAGCTGAAAAACACGTACAGGTTTCGTGTTTTTTTGTTCGAATTAATTTCGTTATTGGTATAAGCTATGTTTGTCAAAGTTGAACAAAAGGAAGGAATGTGTTATTTTTTTAATATTGTGTCCCTACCCCTGAGCATAAGATCTCAGAGAGTGCATGTGTCGTCACTCTAATCAAGACATTTAGATCTAGCTACAATAAATGGGGATGTTTCCATCTTACAGCCATAGTTTTAAACAATAGATTAATCAAACAAGATTATAATTAATTATTTTGTAGAAAAAGGGACATAAATGCTTGTACCTAAAGTTTATAAATATGTCAATCTTCAAAGGGGGTAACTTAGTTTATCATCACTGGGAATTTACGCCTATTTATTGTCCATTGTTTTATCCCTTCATATTCCTTTAAACCTACTTTTCTTTCAAAAAATATTTGTATATTGCTGTGCTTCTTTTGGGTATCATTGTTTTTGTTTTGTATGATGTCTAACTATGATAATAATTTGAAACACACACCTACAGGGACATTAATTCATTTTATGAATATGAGTCATAATTCAGGACACGAGTGCGGCATTCACGCGGAAACCGCATCTTGATAGTGATCGATCAATCAATAAACAACTTAACATAAAAATAAATTTAGGTAAAGTAAACGATGATCAACTCGTGCAGTAGATCCAAAAGCCTAAATCCATGAACGCTAAAGTAAAAAAAATCCTTGAAAATAGAACAAAATCGGCCCAGTGCAGTGGTTTGGGGCAAACATCAGTATATGAACTATCCTTTCTGTTGTCAGCTATTACAGCTGCGCTACTTGTGAACATAATTGTCCTTGTTTTTAGTATAAAATACTTTGAGGTATACAAGCATTAGTAATTTACCTTTAATGGGAAAGAAGTGACTATATATGTAAGTAATTTTAGTATGTATAATTTTCTAATACACTTAGGAAAGCACAGCTTAGTGTAGGTGGTTTAGGATTTAAGCATAGCTGCAAATCATCGCCCTGCGACCTTAGGGTATTAATTTTACCTTAACGAGTTGCTCTATCACCCAGGGATATCAGAATGAAGAATACCCATCTGACAACAAACCCTTTAAAAGCAGGACTTTTGTCTGAAAGCACTAACTATCAGAGTTATAACATATAACGTAGCTAAGAATAGTTTCTCTCTGCCCTGTCTAGCATTGATAGATAGGGTTTTTCGTAGCGTAGTATAATATTTTTTTTTATAATAATACAGCATCAATAATATTACTATTTTTAATCTTGAACATTTTCTTTTTCTTTTCAATTCTTATTTCTGGAAGGCTGTAGACTCATAAAAAAAAACCTAGCTTGAAACCATTATAGAATTTTAGAAAGAAGGACAGATGAACAGATAAACTGTCTGACTGTCAAACAAAACAAAAATAGATATACATACAGAAAGATAAGAAGGAAAAAAGACAAAAATATAAAGAAAAAAATTGGTATCTAAATTGAGATTCGAAATTGCTTTTACTGTCATGACTAACTCAACCCAAGCAATATACACTTTACTATGTGATAAATGAAGAAGGACCTTAAGTGGAATACAGTGTTCTATACTTTGTATAATATACTTATATACTATACATCGATAATGCGGGTGTGCCACGATTTCCGCTTTAAATATCACTTTAAATCTATATTCAAGCCAAAATTGAAATATTAAAACAAAATTACATAACTAGGTAAAGTAAAACGTGCTTTTTATTAATACTAGTTGCTTCGCACAATGCCTACCTAATAACGTTTATTTTTTGATGAAAAGTTTCTTTTTCTTAGGGATATATTTTTTGGGGAGGTCGACCCATCCAACACTCTCTCACTACAGTCACATTCGAAAGTAATGTTTTACCTACACTGACATATTAATTCAACCAATTCCTAACAACATTAAAGTATAATGCTTTAAATTGTAAGATGAATAATTAGATCAAAGTGTATTGGGATAGTTGATATTCTTACAAAGAGTAGGGTTTTACATAAAATGTTCTAAAAACTATATGTAAATGTAATAAAGATTATTACCTCATATTTTTTAATGTTTCAATTTAAAAATTATTAAAATTATTAAAAATACTCCTTTTCCTAATTAAAATAATACTAAACTGTAACTGAACTAACCCTTTACTTTCAAAAATAGTTTAAAAACAAAATTAAAAAATGAAATTGGCGAATTTTTATGAAGGTCATTTTTCTTGGAAAGTTAGGTACCTTAAAATGGTTATAAACCCTCTCTGGGCCTGCTTAAGAAACTTTGCTAGATCCTATGCAACAGACATACAGTTTCAATTAACTTTTTAGAACTAAATTATTATCCTCCATTTTCTGTTCGTTTTTATATTTATTAATGGAAAAATACTGCCAAAAAAGGCTAATCTTAGAAAATAATTAATCTATAAAACAAGGTAAATTTTGTTCATAAGCAGCGTAGCAACAACAATACAAAAATTGCATAATCAAAAGATTAATATAACATTTGACAATAATGTAATTGAAATGTTGAATTGTCAGTTGGTATACATTCAATCATCAAAGCCTTTAGAAAATGGTAAATGCACATTTTAGTAGACTAATTACTAATTTGTCGAGTAATCAGGTTATTTTTAAAATTCAGTTATACTTTTTTTATAAAAAGTAGCAAAAACTAGAAGCATTGAATTATTTTTGTTTGATTTATTTATCCTTCTAATGTAAGTACACGAAGAATCAATCTCACCAATTTTTACCACATACAGAAAAGGAATAAATATTAAAAAAAAACTATGGAAAGGATAGTCAAATTGTATTGAAACTCTATAATTTTGTAATGTTATTTTACTGAGGTCTGTCCATCTATCTGAGCTAGATTATTATTCATTGTTATTGTTGGAATTCACCAATAATTTTCTTAAAAGTATAATATTTTAATAGTTATTTCTTTCATCGTATCATAAACCGCTTTCCGCGGATATAGATGTACAATTAAAAGATTAAAACCAGTTTTTTTAGCCCCGAGGTGCAGTTTTAGAACCGGTTCCTATCCACCGGATACGAATGAATACGAGAAATAAGTTTACCAAGATTACTAAAAATAAACCTTTTTACGTATTTTAAATCAGACTCTTATGGTTATAATATTCTTTGTTTAAATGTTCTACATGGATATTTGAATAAGTTTTCAATGATTTAGATCCAAAAGTAAATTATTATTACAAGTTTAAAAAAAAAACTTTTCAATTGTAATGAACAACTTATTGTTTATCCAAATAATATTTTATAATGCATGTCAATATTCCAAACTCTTACAACAATCTAAATGTTTGAGAAAAATACTAAATAATGAACCATGGCACTTAACACCACTCTACACATACAACATTTTTATTTCATTAGAAAAAACTCCTTTTTTTGCTAAAAACTTTTTTATGTAGTGCAGTTTCTCCACTGAAAAATACTTGTTAATGCTTTATAAAAGTAGAAGGATGTTAGTGTGTCTGTTTTTCTGTGTTTGTATGTTCGAACCTCTCCCCCTCCCTTCATCTGTAGAGGCGTAGCCGCTAAGAAGTAAATATTATGTTGAATTACCTCCTTTTCAGTACGTCTACAGTTTTTACGCAGGCTTCTAAATTTTTATTTAATGTTTTTAAACTGTATCTGATTGGCACATTTTTTCTCCTTTTTTTCTTTAGTAAATATAAATGTGGTATTTTTTACCTTTTTACCCTCAGATTTGTTTTTTATTCCCTTCCTTTCACAAATCTGAGTTTTCTCTTACTAAACAATGATGGTAACATCCATAATGCCAATACGTTAACTTATCAAAAGCATAAAATTGTTAGGATTATTTTTAAATTCCTAAAAATCCTAAGCTGCAAATTTACTGCACTTTTTTATTTGGACTTTTTAAATAGTTTTTTATTGAGATGCAATGTTCCTTAAACATATTTAGATATCAAATGAATAGTATTATTCTAATATTTCTAATTAATTTTTAAAAATTTATTTGATGGTCTTTTGATTAAATATGTTATAATAGCGTCAAACTAAAATGTTTGAAATCAGTCAAAATTTTCAGAAACTTCCGTTAGACCTAAATGTAAAGAAGATTTGGTTTTAAAGACATTGAAACGTACTCGTGGCAACTTTGTATTACACTATTGAATTTCCATGTACAGTCAAATTGGTTGAGTGACTTAAACTCGGGGGTGTGGCAATATTACAGTCAAATTGGTTGAGTGACTCAAACTCGGGGGTGTGGCAATATTACAGTCAAATTGGTTGAGTGACTGAAATTCGAGGATGTGGCAATATTACAGTCAAATTGGTTAAGTGACTTAAACTCGGGGGTGAAGCAATATTACAGTCAAATTGGTTGAGTGACTGAAATTCGAGGGTGTGGCAATATTACAGTCAAATTGGTTAAGTGACTTAAACTCGGGGGTGTGGCAATATTACAGTCAAATTGGTTGAGTTACTGAAATTCGAGGGTGTGGCAATATTACAGTCAAATTGGTTGAGTTATTGAAATTCGAGGGTGTGACAATATTACAGTCAAATTGGTTGAGTTACTGAAATTCGAGTGTGTGGCAATATTACAGTCAAATTGGTTAAGTGACTTAAATTCGAGGGTGTGACAATATTACAGTCAAATTGGTTGAGTGACTGAAATTTGAGGGTGTGGCAATATTACAGTCAAATTGGTTAAGTTACTGAAACTCGGGGGTGTGGTTAAATATAAACACAAAAATTTAGATTAAAATTCATAAATTGCTTGCTCAAGTTTAGTCATATAGTTGTGGTTTAAAAAAATTATTAAAACATGACCAATTTCCTATTTTATTTTTTCATAAGTATTCTGTATCACACAATAAATCATATAGAAAGAGAAAAGATACGAAAAATAGTAAGACGAAGAAAAGAAAAAGAATAGGGCCTTTACAGACTATCTAACTTAAGAGAATACTGGAAAGGTTAAGACTTTTATTGTATGATTGACTTTAGTAAGGTATTTAATACTTGTTTATTACATGCAAAATGTAGCTTTTGGTAGGTCCAATTAAATTTGATTTTCGTGTCATAGATATACAAAAAAATATCAAATAATTGTTTGTTTGTTTGTCAGGGTTCTCTGTATAAATAAGAAAGAAAAGTATGGATTTTCTATTCTGATTTCTGTAAAGAGTAATGGTTATTTTATACACTAGAATAACCATGATCAATGGTCAACTATACCCAGGAATATATGGATATATAATATTATTTTATACACTAGAATAACCATAATCAATGGTCAACTATACCCAGGAATAAACTGATATATAATATTATTTTATACACTAGAATAACAATAATCAATGGTCAACTATACCCAGGAATAAACGGATATATAATATTATTTTATACACTAGAATAACCATAATCAATGGTCAACTATACCCAGGAATAAACGGATATATAATATTATTTTATACACTAGAATAACCATAATCAATGGTCAACTATACCCAGGAATAAACTGATATATAATATTATTTTATACACTAGAATAACCATAATCAATGGTCAACTATACCCAGGAATATATGGATATAAAATATTATTTTATACACTAGAATAACCATAATCAATGGTCAACTATACCCAGGAATAAACTGATATATAATATAATTTTATACACAAGAATAACTGTAAATTTATGATCAATGGTTTACAATAACATTGTTTTTTTTTTCAACTGTTCTTTTCAAGCTTGTTTGTTGGTGCGTTACTTAAAGACAAAACTATTACAATTTTGATACTACATATGGTCATTTTCATGTAAAAGAAAATAGTTCTTTTGGGGGAGTGGGCGGAATTTTAATGTTGATTTGGACTCCAGTATTTTCATGTTTCCTTGACTAATAGAAACTTTACAAGTATCTGTAGATAATTTAGAAGAGACAAATACTTTTAGATCCAAGAAATGTGTGTCTATAGATAAATGTTCAAGTTTTAGTTATCAAAACGTTCTTTTGTAATGACACATTTTAAAGCAGTTAGATTTTGTTTGTTTGTCCATTAAGATAACGCTAACAATTCAACCGATTGAATTTTCTCGCTTGACGAAGCTCTTCATAGGTACCACTATGGTTTTAGGCTATTTTCTTTCCCTAACATCATCCTTATATACAGAGCCTCTAGAAGCGAGGATCGCAAGCAACCGCTAGAAATTTTTAGCAATTTCATTTAAAGTTGTTTTTATTGAAACTAAATGGTAGGTAATATTACAATGTTTGTAATTATTTTAGAGTTTAAGATTATACCTTATTGTTACTGGAATTGTCAACAGCCGATAGATAGAGTGAGGAACGGGAACGGTCTTAAAATATAAAAGGTTTCCTTTTTTAAAAAAATGTAATGCTATCCTAGCGAGCCCAAACGCAATGCATTCTTTACATGATAAAAATGACCTAAACTAGTCTATATTAAAAACAAGGTTGACACCATCCATAAATGCGAAGCTCTGAAATGGAAGGACAAGCGACAATAACTCTTGTAGAGTGTCAAAACATTAATTTCGTAGTCTAAACGAAATTGTACATATCTTTCATTTTTAGGATTTGATTATAGAAGTGCCTCACTTATAATTTTGTACCTTGTTGTCTAAGATCATCATCCCAAAAATCAGATATTTGTGTTTGTTGGGAGTAAAATAACACGGGAAGCGCACCGCAATTTTTTTATTCCCCCCCCCCAAAAAAAACCCGGGGGTAAAATTCGCAAACTATAACATGTATTTTTATCATGGTTCAGAACTGTTTTAATCTGGTGGAAACATATATAATCTTTTGATTTTGGGCGGTGGAAAAAAATCTTGAAAGTGGAAGTAATAAAACGCGAAGCGCGCCGGAATTTTTTTTTAGGGATTATTCATTTTAGGGGGGGGGGGCTTAACACGTAGCGCATCCGCTCGTCGTCGGGAAGGTGATAGGTTCGAATCTCGGCCTGACACCGCGTCATAACTAAAGACGTTAAAAATGGTTCCCACTGCTACTATGTCAGATGCGCGACGTAAATAGTTAGAGTGGGGGGAATGCCTTGGCCCAAAACAGGCGCAACTCGCTACCATGCACAGTTGGGACTTCTCAGACAAAGGACGTGCATCTCAGAGAGTTGGTTGTCTGACGGGTGAATGGACGCTTTACACCGCAATCATAAGTATTGTATGTATGTTTCAAGGTGCGTGGAGAGAGGATTAGTTACCTAGTACCCGAAGCGACACCTAGCCCCCTAGAGTCTTAACTCTTAAATGTAAAAAAATCAGCATGTTTTAAATGAAAGTTTGGACTTTCTGGTAACTATTACAGAGTTGTTACGCTTTCTTATTGTTGTAGGAATCATCAAGTTTAAAATCGATTTAGCATGGCTTAATTAACGAAAATGGCCAACCGTTATGAACAGACTGACCGACCTAGTTATAGAAAAGCTACGCTTTTTAAAATTTAACACACGAAAAAAACTTCCACTTATTAATTTCAATTTATTTCAATACGGAGGGGAGGGGGGTCTGTACTCGATCAATCACTTTGAGAGAGCCGCCAACTATACAAAACACATATGAAATTTCGTTGAATAAAACAAAAATTTAAAAATCACTCACATACATCCAAAAATTTTAACAGATTTCTTATTGAAAAGATAAACATAACTAAATGTTAGAAATTATTTTGAGTTTGCACAGTGAAAAACTTACATGATTGTAGAAAATTGTTGTTTAACTTTTTTTTGATTAAAGATACTCTATAACTCACAATATCTGTCCGTCCATCAGGAAGTCATCAACGTCACGGAGAAAGTTTGTTTTACTTGGCTGCTATTCAAAATAGACGTCAGAATCTTTTATTTCTTTTTTTTTCTTTAACGACTGCTATACTAGTTAGCTTTGTTTTATTAGCTTATTTCGTATTCCTTTTTACTTATGGATGTTGTCAACCTTGTTCTATTTCAAGGAATCACAAATTGATTGTTTTTTCATGTTTATCATTGTAATTGTTATAAATTTAAAATGTTCAAATAAATCACAGCAAAATTAAATGATTTGCATTATTAGTAAAAATAAAATTTATTTTAATGATAATTATTGAAAATCTAAATTTGATAAAGTCGTATTTCATTCATTTTTTAGTCGATCACAATATAACACTATTTTAATTAAACTAGCGGTTGCTTTTAGCATTTACCATATATAAGTAAAAGAGACTAAAACCACCCCGGGACCCATGTGAAGCACCCCTAAAATTGAAAACTTAATTAGTTTATTAGTTATCGCAATCTTGAGATTAAGACAAATACAAACTGATTAATAGGATTCCATAGTTTTATGTAAATTCATTAAAAAAGTTTAAATTCTATATGCCCATTTTGTCAATTAATTAGAAAAATTAGATTAGATTAATATATAGTACGTTTTTATGAAGATAAAATTTAAATGATCTTATTTACATGTATATTTACTTTATCTTAGCGCCCCGGTCCTATCTGTGATTGGCTGACAGAGAACATACATTTTTTCTTTTTTCCCGCTGTCCTATCTTTATTCCCGGCGTCGTATGTTATTTTGACCCTGTCGTGGTTTATACACCCCCCCCCCCACCCCCTACTCACCTCCCAACTCTTCACAACCATCCCCATTACAATGAGCTTCACCCATCCGTGCATTCCAAACATTCTTCTACCTCCGATTTTCCCGCGTTTATCTGATTCTACATTCGGAGATTTTCTCCGAGGATCGGAGGAGATATTTTGGAAGATTTTTCTCCGACAGATTTTGTTGATTTTAGTCGCATCTTAGCTGAGTTAGAAGCAACAACAGTGTACTCAATAAAGAAATTAAATATCTAAAGACAGTCTTAAAAAAAAAAACAGAAAGAATACAAAACAAATACAGGAATTTTATATAAAAAAGTGAATTTAAAGTTTTCAAAATTATTATCCAAAATCAATTCAAAACGGCGGAAATAATAAGGGTAAGTATTTTGTACAATTTAATATGAAATTTATTACAGTGGTTTTGCTGTTGACAAATTACCAAATTTAATTGATTAGCTTGAATAAAAAGGGATTTCTATCGAAGTTTTATGAGAACAAAGTAATTTTCATAAATAATACGATCCTTATTTTAATTATCCTAAAACAGTTTAACCAGTCGTTTTATCAGTAGTTCTGATGAACAAGTTTAACCAATTTTAAATTGAAACTGAAAGTGTATTATAGATTAAACATTTTACAATTTAAAATGTTAATTTGGTTCCATAAAAAATGACATTAATTAAATTTTAATTTGGAAAAAGATTTGGCATTTTAATATTTGGTGATTATTTCAAATTTTTATTCCCTGCTAAATTTAGTTGCTAATATTATATCAACATTCAAATGAAAAGACAAGAATAGGCTTGTCAATGCTTAATTACTAAACAGCTTTAATCCTGCGCAAGACCTCGACTTTGATACACAAACAAAACCAAAAGATTCACATTATTAGTATATTAGCGGCCGCGCCCCTATCTTTTTGGGGCTCTGTATTCATATTTGATACAGCGTAAAGTGGCACCAAAAAATGACATACAATAAAGTTGACCAATGAAGGCCAGTATACACTGTAATTGACCAATGGTAAAATTTATACCGGCCTCTCATTGGTTAATTATCGTATGACGTCATTTTTTGTGACACTTTTTACGCTGTTTCTTCGTAATTGTAAGAAGGAAATAGAAAATACCTTAGGCAAATTAAAAAGGAAATAGCCTTAAACTAACCCGATTCCTTCCGTAAAAAAGCATAACTCTTTGGATTCAGAAGATGTAGAAATGTTAAGCTTCAGACACAAATAAGAAAACCTTACTACTTGATCTAAAATAAAAGGATAACTATATGATTTATACTTTAATCCTTGTCTCTAATTTAAACTTTTTGTCTAATGTAGGACAATGGCGTGGAGGGGGGAGGGCGGAAGACAATGGGAAAGATATCAACTTTTTATTGTTTAAGTGAGACCGATGAGCTCAAATCTTATTAAAAGTTAGATTGATATTTTTGCTTCTTATTTTACGAGGAGTTTAGGTGGATTATTAAAGTAGCGCAGATACCTTACAATTCTGCAATTTTTAATACTTAAACACAAGAAGTGATAATTATAATAACAAGGATAACAACATCCATAATTAGCCAAGCAAAAAAATCAAGGACAAACGGACAAAGAAATAGTTAGAGCATAAGTACCGTTCAACTATTATTACAAAGCAAAGAAAGAGATAGACAGAACACACCAAAACTCAAGAAACATCAAAAGCATCAGGTTATACATTTCAAGCATGACCAACAGTGAGACGGACATCTTCAATCTTCAAGAAAAAATTTAAGCTTTTTATTTTTGTCTTTGAAATCACAAATCGTATGTCAAAATGATTTGCTGAATATGATTTCTACAATGCTGTCAAGAGAAACCCCATTGTTACAGGAATGTAAAACAAGGATGACAACATCCATAAAAGCAAAGTTCTGAAATGGAAGAACAAACGAACTTTAACACTTGTAGAGTGTCAGAACTGAATAAACTAAATATTAATTTGTTGCAAAACTGGTTAAATATATGATACTGTTTAAGAACATACTGACGTTTTAGGTCTTGATCATAGAGACGATTCGCTTATAACATTGTACCTTGTCGCAAAAGGAATTGATATTCAGATGAATAGGATAATTTTAACATACAAAATTTGTTGTCAAAAAGTAAAAAATTCTCCTTGTTTTAAATAGACGTACGGACTTTCTGGTAACGATTATAGAGTTGCTGCGCTTACTAAGTCTTACCTAACTGTAATAGTAATCAGCATGGAAAGTTAGAAATCGATAGGACAATACTAACTTGCTTAAATTAAAGAAATGAACTAACCGTAACGGACATAGGGACTGATCTACCTAATTATACATAGATAAACTTCGCTTTAAAAATGAATTATTTAGCTTTTACCAGATAATGGGAAAATATATATCTAAACACGTATTTTATGTTCAAAATAATTGTATATTAATTTTCATTTCTTTTGAATAGTTTTATTAACTTTATTCCGTAAAATTACCAGTTAAAAGCCTCCGAACTGGTGTTCATCGACTCGTTATGGGGATCTTAAGGAAAAACACCAGAACCGATAATTTGATATACATTCCCAACGATGAGAAACAAAATTACCCCTTCAGTAGATTAAAAATAATGATGGAAGAGTATAAGTGTTGCTAGGGGGGGATGTCCTGGCCTCAAAAAGATTCAACTCAGTGTCATCAACAATTCATTCTTATTAAAACAAGGATGGCAACATCCATAAAGCAAAGAACTGAAACGATAGGACAAACGGATATTATCACTTGTATATTGTCAGAACTGAATAAACAGAATATAAATGTATAAGAGTCGAAGTAAATTTGTTGAAATAAATTAGCGAAAAAAGCTATCCGTTACGGACGGACGGACTGACCCTAACTATAGAAAAGCTTCGCTTTTAAAAACGGCTTGATACAGAATGATCGGATAATTAGATCACAATAAAATTTGTTGTTAAAAAATTTAAATTAATCAACATATTTAAAATGGACGTACGGATATTCTGGTAATGATTACAGAGTTGCTACGCTTTCTAAATCGTACCCAACTACTACAGGAATCACCATGCAAAGTTTGAAATCGATAGGACAATTCTAACATGCCTAAATTACCGAAAAAAGCTATCCGTTCCGGACGGACAGACGTACGAATGGACTGAGCCTAATTATAGAAAAGCGTCGCTTTTCAAAATACAATAAATAGGCTATTCGTTCCTAAAATGCGACTATGATTGTAGAAAAGCCGCAATATAAATTGAATAGTATATTAAACCTTAAATACTATCATTATGTTTTATAGTGGTAATTGAAGTAGAATTCAGTACTATGTTTTTTAAAAGCAAAGCTTTTCTATAATTAGGGTCGGTCAGTCCGTCCGTAACGAATAGCTTTTTACGTTAATTTAGGCTTGTTAGAATTGTCCTATAGAATTCAAATTTAGCATGGTGATCCCTGTATTAGTTAGATACAATTAAGAAAGCGTAGCAACTCTATAATGTCCGTACGTTTTTTTATAACTTTTTTAACAACAATGTTTTATGTGATAAAATCATCCGATTGATCTGATTTTTGGATTCCTAATTCCTCTTACAATAAGGTACAATATTATAAGCGAAGCATCTCTATAATCAAGTCCTAAAAATGTCAGTATGTCCTTAAACAGAATACTGTATTCAAGAAATTTTGCAACAAATTTACGTATAATTTTGTCATAACTTATATAGTCTTATTTTGTATATTCAGTTCTGACACTCTACTAGAGTTAATGTTCGTCTGTCATACCGTTTCAGAGCTTCGCTTTTATGGATGTTGTCATATATAGAATATCTATATTTAAAAAGTCACGTTTGACTATGAATATTTACGATCGAACGTCCGTACGTCAGAAATATTATTTTTCATGGACAAATAAACAAATTGTAAAAATGATATCCCTAAATTGTTAAAATAAAGTAAATAGGTAAGATATACTTACTAGCTATTTAAATTTTATTTCTAAAAGCTTTTTCATTAAATCACTATAAACATGCCTGTTACCTGTTAGCAAATCCTGTTTAAATTTATAATTAATACTAGCAGCTGCACCCTTAGCAAATAGGGGCTCTGCATTCAAAGGGCCAAGAAAGATTATTAAAAATATACTAAAACCATTCCAAGACTTAAATCCATCAACAGTATATATTAACACTGGGATCTATGTCTAGTTTTCATAAAACGGAGAGCTCAATCGGTCCAATCTTAAGCTACAGACAAAAAAAAACCTTACTACATCATGTAATAGGATATGATCCATACCTTTTTTCACTTAACTGTCGATAACAGACTAGAGGACGTACATACCTTATTAAATGCAAGCATCGCCACTAGAAAGTAAATAAAATTGTTGATTTGTTGCACACCCCGCTTGATATGATATGATATACCCTGTGGTAGTTTTATCTGAAATGATGTTTATATCTTCAAGCAATATTATAGTCACTATATATATATAAACAAGGACAAAAACATTCATAAAAGCAAGGCTTAACAAATATCAAAATCGGACATCAACTAACAAGAACAAGTGTCAACGCCTCTAAAGTTTAAGAATAGTGTTCAGTAGAACTTAGAGGTGCGAATTTACTTTGGATATTGGAATGCTATTTTTTTCTAATCGTTCCTAAAATCACAATTGAAAAATAGCTAAAAAGACATGTTACCTATTAATTTAAAGACTTTCTTGTTGAGATAATACAAATTTATAACTTTCAATATTATAACTAATTAATACAGGTTTTAAGGTTTTGATGCTATATGATAATTCTAAAATTTATATTTTTTTATTTTTACAAAATGGTGTTTGTTCGGACGAACATGCACACTCTAAATGCAGAATAGCTTTGCTTTTAATAATATACACTAGAGTGTAAGTCATCAACCAGAGGAAATTAATTCCCCACAACATTTTCTCCCCCCCCCCCCTCCACAAAACTTTCCTTGGCCATCGCCCCATTTATTAGCACCCCCTAACTTATGTTAGAAGTGGGGAAAATTGTTTTTGGTTTATGTTAGTGTTTTAAATTACAGAAGAAAGGAAAAGTAAATATAATTATATCTCATTACATTAATCTTTATGATAGATACTGGCTAAGCTTTCCAAAAAAATAAGGTTAACATTGAATATAAATTAATGTTTTGATCTTTCTTTACCACTTTGAAGTTTTATCATTGCATTTTTAAAGGCTTCCGTTTTTAATATGACTATTAAAACAACATTTCATTTAGCAACGTAAAACTCTAGAGCATTTTTTACTTACCACAAGACAAAAAAACTACATAAAAATATATATTTTGATAAGATTCATTTTAGAATTAATAGGAAGCTACATGTTATTTGTATAGAACAAGTAAAAAAGTAATTTTAATCAGTTAGGGAAGTGGACACCTATAGTGATGCTATACATCTAAAAACATTATGCTGTTTGTTTACAATTTTTACTGTTTGTATTTGTTTATAAGATGGGGTGGGGGTAAGGGTTGGAGCGGAGAATTTGTGTTAAGAATGTTAACAATCTAATTTGTGTTATTTGGATTTTGTGTGCATCTCCTCCCCCCCCCCCCTCTACACTCTTCTAATTTCTTTTCTGGGATAGTTTTGGCGGAGTTAAAGAAGAAGGGAGTGGGATGGTAAACTAAATTAGCAATATATCATCTTGTAGACCACATAAGAGCTCTGGAAAAGATTACCCATAATGTAACAAATTTTTGGTGCAAATGTGTTACTTTTAGAAGCATTTAACCAAAGTGTTTGTTTAATGACAATGACAAAAATGTACAAAATAAGCTCAGAACAGCAAATAAATAACATTTTGGATGAATATGAGGAAAAAAGTTTTACGTTGTGATGTGTCATAAACAAGAAGTTGCGCTACTAAGTTTAACTAAAAGCAGAACATAGTTTTTTTTTGTATATATATATTTACATTATTTCTAACTCCTTCAGTTAACTATTTTTTTTTCTTTAGAAACTGACAAAATTTTGAATCTTGCAGTTTTATTTGGACACCTCATAGAAGAAAGATTTTGGGGAATGGGGGAAAAAGAATGAAGTTGGTTTATAATTGAAAACATTAAAAAATCTTGGCTATTCTTGCTTCTTTTTATTACCATATTATATCATTTTATAAACATTTCTATTTTCTAGAAAATTTAGGTGTTACTACTCTATAAATATAAATTTTACATACATCAATCTTCCTTTACACCGACTAACCACAGTCACTAGAAGATCATTAAGAATATAGATTTTAACTATAAATTCAAAAACAATCAAATGTCTGAAGCTTAAGACCTCAATAACCACGGAACTGATTGGGTTCTCCAATTGAAGTAAACTTCACATAGGTTTTTTTATTTTCCGAATTTAAGACTTTGTTTTGGGCTATTTTCCAGCCCCTTTCTGTCCCTTTGATTACAAAGCCCCTAGATGCTAGGGGCGCAGATGCTAGTTACATATAAGATAAGGTTGCAAAAGTACATACATTAATTTTTATGCGTTTAATTTTAAAAATAACTTTACTAGTATATAAAAATACATGACAAACTTTAATGTTAACAAAATTGACCTTTAATTATATCAAATGATTCTCATATGGACTTATTTATATATTACTTTTATCACAAACTAAGCAAGTTTTATCATTATGAATTTCAAAAGAAATCAACAAAAAACTAAATACTTTCAAATAAACAAGCCGGGATATAATAGAATATTGGTTGTGTTAGTTAAGTTATGATTAGAAGAGGTGTCTATTTTAATTCACAAAATAGGTCCATTTATCAAGACCAAAAATATTTTATTATTTTCTTTTTGACAACTCTTATAGCATGCTATAAGATTCGGAAAAAATACGTTTACTTTTGGCTGAAAAGCTGAAGCAAAATATTTAAAAATCAATAATTAAATATGTTTATTTAGGATGATATGATTATGTCTATGAAGCTTGAGGTGAGGGGGAGGATAGGTTCTACACAGGTAAAATATTTTTCATGTTTTTCTTCTTAGAACAAGGATATTCTTGTTTTAATGGAAAAATGTTCAATAATAAGGATTTAATTGAAGCTAGTTAAGTTAATAAAAAAATTAGATCTAATAATTTGTACCTTCTGCTGATATGTGTTGTGTACAAAATTTACAATTAAAATTGGGGAATGCCTCAGCCCAATGTATTCTAAACATTATCATGCCTCTGTTGAATCAAGAAAATTACCTAGCTAAAATTTATCTAATATCCTTATAGATTTTAATTTATTTTTTTTCTACAGTATTTGATAAAGCTAGTATGTAGCATTAAAATAAATTTACACCCATTTCGTGGCAATGCTCTTAAGGGGCGGTTCGTCGTTTTTTCACAGTTTCTTTAGATAGGTTATTTTAGGTCAGGTTAGGTGATTGCCCCGCAGGTTTAGGTAATTGTCCCCGTCTAGTTAAAGCGCCCTGCAGGGGCTAGAAATAGAAGAAAAGCTACTTATAAAATACGAGGAAACGCCCTTTAAGATGCGTAGTCACGAAAGGGACTATACCCCAATTTATTTATGAACATTAGTTTTTAAATTTTCAATTGGGATTATAAAATTGTATTGGCATTGAATTGTTATAAACTAAAAGGAGTTGAGGGTTGTAAGTTTTTGATTTTAAGAATATTTACCTTTACTCTTACTTTCATTCAATATAAATTGATGAAGTGTCAATCTTACTTCAATTTCATTTGCATCCTAAATTCTTAATTTTTGCAAGGTTCATCTTTTGGCAAGCTTAAATAATCATTTTAGATATCAGATGCTTTTTTGCAAAATTACGGGCTTTGCAGGACCTACAAAAAGCAAAATTGTAAAGAAGAACCATATCGGTTTAGTGGTTAACGATATAATTCTGTAGACAGACAGACAAACATTATGTTACTATTATATTAGTATTAAGATACCATTCTGCCCTGGGCTAATAAGAGTCTTATCAGATGCTTTTAGCAAAACTACAGGCTTCGCAGGACCTTGTAACATTGTTAAGGAGAACCATATCGGTTCAGCGGTTAGTGAGATAATTCAGTACAGACAGACAGACAAACTCAGTCGTAGTAGACAAACCTAAATGCAAAAATTATATATATTATAACGAATAAGTTTTTTTTTATGATGTATCTGATAACTTTTAATTCATCTTAAGTACTTTAATAAGTGTTTTTATTTACTTTTATTAAATTAAGAATAATGATTCTATTGCTTATTTGCCATTTTATCATTATATAGAATAATAGTTCATATTTTTTAAGGAATGCGCCGGCTGTTCAAAGAAAATTCATGACAGATATGTGCTTAAGGTAAACTGATTATTGCATACTGAGTGTTTTTTTGATATCAAGGCTACTGTATAACTAAGGAATGTTCGAACAACCGTACAACTATCATTAGTTGCAATTTGTTGTATAAACATTTACTTAGTAAGATTTCCTAAACTAAAGTTGAATTTTAGTTTTATAAAGTAGTAGTTTTTCAATCTAATTTAGAATAGATTCAGGAAAGATTTGAATAGTACAAGAATATTTCACATAAAAGTAGATGGTTTTAGGATATTTTAATGCCCCCTCTTTCCCTTTTCGAATACTGATTCTCTATAATGAAGATGCGTATTTGATAATATATAGTCTGTACGTCATTGCTGTTTGTTATTGTGGATATTAGTTTGTAACAAGAAAATTTTAAAATTACCCATTAATGTGTAAGAAAACCTTGTAAAATTCTTTACTGGATCATCAAATGTGTTTCTAAAGTCAAACTGCTACAAATACTTGCATAATTATTAATGGTGATAAATGAAGAAGCTCTTTATAGTGCCTATAGATAGAGGATAAATTTTTAAAAGAACTTTTGGCCAAAGTTTCCCGAATGAAGTCATATTAGAATAATGAATAATTGTAATATGACGTCAATCGGCGCATTTCGGCAAACATTTTTTTTAAATTGGTCCCCCTTTTTTACAGGCACTATATAGAGCTTCAATATTTAATAAAAGTTATATTTCTGTTCTATTATTTTTTTCTGTATACTATCTTTTATGTATATTAACCAACAAGCTATCTATCTAGGCACTGGACATGTATTGGCATGAGGACTGCCTAAAGTGTGGCTGTTGTGACTGCAGGCTTGGAGAGGTGGGCAACAGCCTGTATACTAAAGGAAACCTCCTGCTGTGTAAGAGAGACTATCTGAGGCTGTTTGGTTCTACTGGCTACTGCTCGGCATGTAATAAGGTAAGGAATTATCAATATATGAATCTTTATTAATTTTTAGCGAGGCTTTTCTATAATTAAAAAAGGTATATTTTTCTTTATAGAAATAAACAGGGAATTGCAAAAAAAATTATTTATTTTTTGTGCTGATTTCTGGGATACTTTTTATGATCTATTGATATGTGTGTTTTTTTTTACAGATTTTGTGTATTTTTCTTTCATTTTATGCCAAAAAATATGCATACGTACCGTTTTCATTGGACCTAAACTTTTTTAATATTTAGGTGATTCCAGCTTTTGAGATGGTTATGAGGGCCAGAACAAATGTTTACCACCTGGAATGTTTTGCTTGTCAACAATGTGGCCACAGGTAGTGGGAAAATTTTTACCACCACCCTGCCAATCTTTTGGGATGGTCCAGAGTAAAGAATCAGGAATCTAAAGGGATAAGACATTGGCTGATAATTTGATGTACATCCATAATGATAATACACAACTTCCCCTTCTGTAGATTACAATTAATAGTTGACACGTTTGGACACTCAACTTAATGAACCAACAAATCAAAATTCAAAAAAGTCCCTAAAGTTGTCAAGCCAATCATTAAGAAAACGGTATCATAGAATAAATAGCTTAATGTCCCTCCCTCCCAGGTACAGAATATAATTACATAAGTGTTTTAGTAGTCTCAATTTGACTTTATATATTTTTTTGAAGTGTAATATCAAGCTGCATCTAAGAAAAAAATTACAATATATTTAATTTCGTTATTTTAGGTTTTGTGTTGGTGATCATTTCTATTTGTATGAAAACAAGATTCTTTGTGGCCCTGACTATGAGGTAATTTTAAGAGAAAGTGCAAGCTTACATTTTTTGATCATTTTCCCGTATCACTTCGAAACCGATTAATATCCGGTGGATAAGACCAGGTTCTCAGCCATACTGAAAAATTATTTCTAGCATCGTATTATATCCAGTTTTCCACGAATATAAAAATGTACAGTTTTAATCTTAATCCACAGAAAGCTGTTTCTAATACGATGCGAGAAATAACTATTATAAAACTCTGAATGTAGACTGAAAAGCAGCCCAAACTAAGTATAAAACTGTGTACTGTGTACTAAACTACTTATAAAAAGTTCACGAATAACCTCTAAAAAATTAAATAAACACCAATGAAACTAAAATGCTGTAGTTAAAGTATGGCTGAAAATGACCATTTTAATTAGCCCTTACTCACACAAAAATTATTTTTTTGTTTATTACATCCAAAAATAGCTAAAATCTGGAATATTTTTGGTTACAACTGCATTTTGATATAATTATGGAATATTAAAAAACACCTATTTTAGGAAAGAATGGTTTTTGCCAACCTATCCTCAAATCCGCGCCATCTTGCTCAACTCAAGTCTCAGTCCCGGTCTCCCTTGCCTCCGTTCCCGCCGCAGCCGCCAGCGGGACACGGCTCCATGGGCATGAACGGGCCCGGCCTTCCCCCACCACCCCATCATCTAGACAACAATCATCATCATCATAATTTCCAACAACACCAACAGAACATGGCGGCGATGGCCGCCGCAAAATCCTACTCAATGAACGGCGTCAACGGCGATGGGCCCAATCAAAGCCGACAATCGCCAGTACCCGGTTGTGGCGGAATGGGACTGCCGCCTTCCACTGTCAGCGGTGGGCTAGGAAACGGCCCCCCGCATAATACTCCTGTCTCAATGATGAAAGAAATGACCCCCCTGCCCCCCATATCAACTGTACGGTCAAGTCAGGGGGTTATTGGTGTTTAGTAGAATATTTTCCCCACATTTAACTGATGTTGTGATCATTTTTTAAAAGTTGCCTAGAATAGTTTCTGTAGTAGCTTAATAAAGTTTGAAATTATTCTTGGCAGCATTTTAATGGTTGAAAAAATTTACTAATTATAAAAAATCTTATTAAAGTGTAATTGTACAAATTATGTTTTATGTAAATCAAATTAAATGAAAACATATCATAATGTTTACAAAATTTACAATCAAATATTTAAGTTTAAAATTATTGAATTTTGTTTTCAGTCAGAAAGAAACCTTTATGTTTTTTAAACTCTTCCATAGCAAATAAATAATAAAAATATAATATTAGGAGGCTTAAATGTAAAAAATACTATTTCTACTTACTAAATGAATTTCTAGTTGGTTGAAGTAATCACCAAATACAAGTTTTATAATTCTGGAATAGTAAAATATTAAAGAATTGAAGACTGTTTTTTAATCCCAAATAAAATTTAACTCCGATTACTAATAAATTGTTTAGTTTTTGTTTCAATTATTTCCAAGTAGCAAATTTCCTAATTTCTTCAATTTAAGTAAAATAGATACAAAGCAATACTTGGCCAGGAGGAGGGAAAGATATTTTGTTATTTTTAATTATTTTTAAAAAATCAATGCAAATCTAGAAATATATGTTATTTACTTATCCGCGGAAAGTAAAATTAAAAGTTATATGATTAATTCCTGTTTCGTTTTTAGGGGTCTTACAATAGGGATTTTTTGTGTGCTATTTTTTGATCCAGCAAATATTAATTTTAAAATCTCTCAAAATCTCTCCCTGTCTATTTCGGTGATAAGATATAATTTAAATTTGTATTTTGTCCAATTACATGAAATGAATTTCAATTTTAAAACAAATATCGAATAATAATATTTGTTTACAAATTTTAAGTTGAGCAGCTACTATATAACTAAACTATCAACATTACAGAATTGTCAAAAAAATTCATATATAATAAAAAACACAATTGCTTATTCTAACGGTATAATACTTTATTACTTTTTTTCATTGTTAGCTTGTTATTGCTGCATTAATATGGGCATATTTTTTTATTTCAAATAATTAATTATTTGTAAATTAACTAATAAAATAAATGTTGTTATTCATTCAGAATCTGATATATCATTTTTATGTAGGGTAGATTGGGGCAAATATTATAATCTAAACTTTTAGTCTAAAAACTTAATTTTCAATGTTTTAAAAAATTTCTCAAGATGGGCGTATAATTGATATTCCATCTAAAAGCTAATTAAATTTTAACGTGAGCTATCTTATATTGATAATATAACAGCAAAAAAGTTTGACAGATAAATTATAAATCAACATATCTTAAAAAATAAATAGTCACTGGTTTTTTAAATCTACAGTTATTGAATACTTGCTCTAATCTGCCCTAATTTACACATTATTGTGAAGCTACTTAATGCTTTTGTCTTGCCAAACATATAGAGAAGGTGTACATTAACTTCCGCTTAAATATCACAATTCATCAAATAATTGCTTAGTCATAATTAAAATAGGCATATATGTATTTATTGTAAATAGTCATATTAGTCAAATTTTTTTTGTGTTTTTTGCGCATATGATAAATCAAGCAATCCTGTTTTTTTTTTCATTTTTAAATATCAGCTATTTGTGCGGATATGATGTTTCACCTTTACATACACTCACAGCCAAATCAATTAAAATCAAAATTGATAAATAGATATAAAGAGATAAAATGCTTTAAGTAGAATAATATCAAATGTGAAATCAATCTACTCACACAAAAATTTAATAATTATTATAATTGCAATTTATATGTATAATTAATTATTTAATATAATAGAAGTTTTTAAATTAACATCGATGTTTTAGTTTTTTAAAGTTCAATTAAGATAAGTTTCCTAATGCGTCTGATCTATAACTACTAACTAGGTTAAATTTGTAAATATGGCTGCGCTACTTAAAGCAACCACGAAGGTCTAAAATTTGTATTGAATATAGCATAAAACCAAACTAAGATACAAGTTTTAAATGTCCTAAAACCCCTCAGAGACCCATAAGAATCTTCCATATAATGTAGAACTTAATTGGTTCAGCAGTTATCGAAATTTTAAGCTACAGACAAAAAATTTCTTCTTTAAATTATAGGATTCGCATGAAGTTATAATGTCATTAGAATGTCGGTATTATGTCAGGCAAGACCACTATTTCTTAAAGCTTTAAGGTCGATAATAATAACATTTTGATATAATGCCAACAATTTTTGATGGGGGTAAATGAAAGTTAGTAATCATACTTCAACTAGTTGACCCCTCTACAAATTTGTTATTACTTAGGGATAACAACATCCATGAAAGCGAAGCTCATTATATATCATCAAAAGTTAATTTATATAGATTGTAGACGAAATAAAAAGATACAACACTTATAAATCGTTGTTTCAGATCGTCATTAGAATTGCCAAATAATAATTACCACAATATAATAATTCCAGTAAATATATAATTGATTGTAAAATTAGATAAACATGATTTCAACAGACTTTGTGATAATAACATTTCCTGAACATACTCTTATTGTTAGTGAGTCTTTTTCTAGATATTTGGCAATAAATCTCTAGTTTAAGTTAAACTGACAGCACCAAGAACTAGAAAAGTTTGGCTTGCTACAACAAGTATATAATCGTAAAAAGAACAATAACCAATAAATATCTCTGATAGATTTCCTAGCTTTTCCCACCCCCCTCCCCCTTCCACACAACACACGCACTTCCAATTTTGTATCCGAGATTTCAATTAAGATTCTGTTCTTTGTGTGGTGGTGGTGGCCATATAACTTCCAGGGATATACGAATAGGTCAATTTAGAATATGTCCTTTTCTATATACGAATATGTCAATTTAGAATGTGTGGTAGTAGTGGCCATACAACTACCAGGAATATAGGGATAGGTCAATTTAGAATGTGTGTTAGTAGTTGCAATACAACTTCAAGGAATAAAGGGATAGGATAATTAAGATTATATTCTTTGTGTGTTGGTAATAGTGGTTGCGGCCATACAACTAACATGTTTAATGTGTAAGTAAGAAGTTTTTTTTGTAATAAAGATAGTTCTACTAATTAATGCATGTCAGACATAAACAAAGCTTGCAACATCAAAGAATAAAATATCAAATTTAATCTTTTAAAAAAATATTTTAGTAGAATAAATTTTGATTAGAATAAATTGACCTATTCCTACATCTCTGAGTATAGTGCAATGGATAGTATTATAATTGGGCAGGCTATTATTTGGGGAAGAGGGTACAGGGGGGGAAATTAATCCCCCATCCTCTTAGAGAATTATTACAACTCGTTGCTTATACTGGTTTAGAAGAGCAGCTTCTATCTAATAGTAATAGAGTTTATATAGTGTTGAGTTCGAAGCCAAGCCAAAATTCATATAGAGGTAATTAAAGGGAAACCTCATTGAATAGAGGTACATCTAACTACTTTATATTTTAGATTAATAAAGCATGAATGACAACATCTATATAAAAGAAAAGACTAAAAAAACAGTGTCAGGCAAAAAAAGGGCATGTAAATTGAACAATTATTGTATGACTTAGGTGGAAAAACCTAAAAATTACTTTACATCGCGTTAAGTGGACTCCCTAACATTGTGTGACGTACTCTCTATGATGATATTACATAAATGTATGAATATTGAATAAACATGTTTATACCTGACTGACAACTGTTACGGGAATCTGCGTGCAATGTTTTAAGTCGATTAATTTAAAATGCCTTAATCAACGATCCGATCATTCAGCTACTAAGGGTTGTATACAAATACGGACATACCTAATTATAGAAAAGTATCGTTTTAGTAAGGCAAGTCTTTGCTTACCCTTATTTCATTTCCCCTTTTACATGCATTGTAATTGTAAAAGATCCTTTAGGGAGTTAAATAAAGTAAAATTATGGATAGATTTCAATATAGATATTCAATACCTAAACTTATAATCTTCCCACAGGGGAAAGAGAGAGATGGGGGGAAGGCTGGAAAGGATGAGAGAGAAGCAAGTATGTCCCATTTTAAATCTCATATTAATGTATAATATGACCCACGAAAAAGTGTTTTTTAGCATCTGCAGCCCATATTTTTCAATAAAATATTAAAAGATGCATATGTACTTGTTCTCATCAGATGATATTAAAATATCTTTTTAATTGTACCCAACTGTTCAAGGAATCACCATCTGAAGTTTTAAATCGATAAAACGATTCTCACATGCTTAAATTAACTATCATGACTTTATCCTAAGTTTATAATCAATGATTGCATCCAATTTTTATTTTTTAAAAAGTTTTTGTCAGTCTTTTCCTTCAAATTGAGAAAATTGATCGGTGATTTGAACTGAATTAAAAGCTCAATGCAGTAGTATACCTAGTATATGACTGAAATGTGCAAACATACATACTCGGGCGCCTTAGGATTTTGACTTGTTGGAGTTTAGGAACCAAACCACAATATTAACAAGGATGACAACATCCATAAGTAGAAAAACAAATCATGAAACCGTTCTTCATAGCGTTATGGGCTGACAGAGAGACAAGCAAAGAGAATTATAAAATAGCTTCGATACTAAAAAAGACAAAAAAATATAGTCATTCAACCAAAAAGTATAAAAAGATTGGGACTTTTTTGGGAAAGCTCTGTTTGCTGGTAAAGTTTATATTTTCCTGCATGGCAAAATCATTGGATCTTTTAATACATATATTCATATAAGATATGTATATATATTTACAATATATGATACACTTACCCAAAGCTATTAGAACTAGGTATTACCAATATTTTAAGACGTTATTTGTTTAATTGTTATAAAAGTAATGATCCCACCCGGAAAGTTTTGGAGACCTGGAAGATCCTAGTGTTGCAGGTTTCTACCTGGAATCTAAAATTGACCAAGACAACCCCCTTTCTTAATGACTGTGTAGTTTTGATGTTTTACTGGGCGATTTGTAAAAAGTTATTTCACATCTTACAACCTTGTCTGATGTATTTCTATTATAGATATTAGCACATTTTTCGCTAGCATTGGAAAAGTGATTCTTGCTGTACTATACTTCATTCTTTTACTTTACAGGAAACCCTTGATAAATTTATGCTTATTGCTTTTGAGTGTTTGTGTGACTTAAATAGTTGTAATCTATATAGGTATATATAGGGAGAGGGTTGGTTTTCCTTTCCACAACTTATACAAGTTTAACAATATCCATAAAGCGAAGCAGATAAGGGAAAAATATAACTAATAATAGGTGGGGAATACTTTGTAAATAAACTTTCTAAAGAACGTACAATATAAATAATTAAATAATCTATATCATTATTAAATTCAGTAAAATAGTTAAAAATGAACGTATTATTCTTCGATAGCTACTACCGATTATTTATGCTTTATCGTTTCAGGAATCTTTGTACACGGATTCACATCGATTAAATGATTACATAAATTGTTATTGGAAGTTACGCCATCCGGACAGACAGATGTATTTAGTAATCTACATATAGAAAAGTTTCGCTATTAATAATTTATAATGGATAAAACCATAATCTATTTAATATCTGGGCTTATAATTCAAAACCTGGTATAGTTAAGAGAACTTAATTTGTAATAAAACAAGGACAATGAGTTTAAAGACAGCACAAACATGGAAAATTACAGGAAATTACGTCTATTAGTATCGAAGCAATAATATAAAAAAATCAGGCTTGAATTGTGATGAAATTGTTCAATAGATTATTAGATATAGAATATAATGACCCCCCACCCCCTTTCTTATTACTTTACCCCATCCCCTCCCTTGACAATGAAGGAACGTATTAACCAAAATCTGAGGATTATATTAGCAATCTAAAATTCCCTTTTCACAGTATTCTTTCTAAGCAGATTATAGTGCATAATATAAAAAATGACCATTGGCCAATTAAAATTTATACTAGCCTATCGTTGGTCATTTGTATTGTATGACGTCATTTTTATCAAGTATATTTAATTTTTCGAAAGAATACCTGCGCTTCTAAAACTAGGATTTATTTTATTTTAATCACAACTTGGGCTTGGATTTTTAGCTTAAAATAATAAAATAATTTGACATTTTTGTTATTAACTTTAAGAACTAACTTCATATATTGAACATCCATACATTTACTTGAAGCTCTGATATTTTAGATTAATCAAAAACACGTTTACATTTTTATCGTTTTCACTATAGTAATATAAGGTTTTCTAAAAAAGTTTTTTTTTTAATAAAAGAGATGATTTGTTAAGTGTTCCTATAGTCACCAAACAAGCGGCTGCATCCCTAGTTCTTATATTGTAATGCTTTTGGGGGAACTTTCCCATTCATAAGTAAAGTAAATATAAACAAGGATGACAACATTCATAAAAGCGAAGCACTGAAACGGTAGGACAAACGGACTTTAACATTTGTATACTGTCAGAACTGAATAATCAGAATATAAATGTATAAGAGTCGAACCAAAATTGAAAGTAAATTTGTTGAAAAACTGCTGGATACAGGTTAATGTTTATGGACATACTTACATTTTTAGGACTTGATTATAGAGTTGCTTTGCTTATAACATCATACTTTGTTGTCCCAGGAATTAATGTACCAAAAATCAGATCAATCGGATGATTAGATCACATGAAAATTTGTTGTTAAAAAAGTAAAAAAATCGACATGTTTAAAATGGACGTACGGACATTCTAGTTATGATTATAGAGTTGCTACGCTTTCTAAATCGTACCTAACTACTAAAGGAATCACTATACAAAGTTTGAAATCGATAGGACAATTCTAACATGCCTAAATTAACGAAAAAAGCTATCCGTTACGGACGAACGGACGGACGGACCTACCGACCCTAATTATAGAAAAACTTCGCTTTTAAAAAGATTATTCTAAAATAACTCTGAAATACAATAAGCATGATTCCTTTAGTGGAAAGTTTGTATGAAGATCAGGGATAAGTATAAGTATCAATATTCAAACAGAACAATTATTTCATTTTAAAAGGTTATATGAACAAACATTCTACTGGTTGGCCTAAGAAGAAACTATGTGTAGTGCTATTTGATTTTATTTTGCTTTAAATTGATATATGACTTAAAAGTTGATCTTTTGTATAATGAAAGCAAGTAGTAGGCCAATATACATGAAATATACAGCTTTGATATAAATATATAAATAAAACTTTAAAAAAAACATCTAAACGTAAAGGATAGTTTCTTCCCTGGTATTTGAAGTTTTCATGATAATAAGGTTAGAAAAGGACAATACAAATATACCTTTTTCCACAATGAATTTAAATTTACAAAATAGTGCATTTTGTTTATCATAACAGGGATTATAAATATATCGTTTATTGTCCTATCCCTGATCAAAGAATTCAGTACATTTTGCCATTGATAAATCCCTGGCAGAATTGGTATAAGAAAAAGATAAAGGTTGTTGTTAAATAATTGATAACCCACTTGAATATAAAAGGTTTCCTTTTACTAAATTAACTTTAGACTCGCCTCACACACACATACACACACACATGCATTTCACAACATAAGGGATACATGGAAAACACCATAAAAATTATTTTCTTTGTTGTTGACAAGGGTCTACACCCCTTTTTATACACTTACATTATTTAGCCGAAGGGGGTATCAATATAAAAAAAGTCACGCTTACAATTCAGGGACGCTTTTTGGACTTTTATCTTGGTAGCTGAATATATAGATGGTTGGATACACCCCCCTTACATTAAAAGTACACCACTCTTGTTGACTGTAATTCACCCCCCTACAGCTCACAACCCCTTGCAACCTTCTCGATTTTGGTTCAATGTGGCTGTAAAATTTTAAGGGAAAACCCTGTGCACGTATTTAAAAATAATTTTAACTCCATACAAAAAAAATAGCTCAATTTAATTCCAGAGATAAAAATATTTATTCACAACGCACTGTTGAGCCAACAAATATAAACAAAGAAGACAACATAAATAAGTAGCGAAGCACTAAAAATTCACGTAAGGACAAACAGACAAAAGAATGTTTAGTTGATAAATACGCAATAGTTCATACAAATAAAGAAACCTTTCTGAAAAAAAAATAATTTTAATATCTTTTTATGCATTACCGACAGACTGACTGACAAAGTAAATCAATTCCACCATTTTGTTGCGGAGGGACTGACAGAAGGACAGACTGACATATAGACAGACGGACGTACAGAATGACAGATAGACAGACTGACGGACGGACTGACAGAAGGACAGACTGACGGACGGACTGACAGATAGGCATACTGACGGACGGACTGACAGAAGGACAGACTGACAGAAGGACAGACTGACGGACGGACAAAAGTAATTATAGAGTAGCTTCGCTACTACAAATAAACGATTAAGTTATTTACAGGCCTATTTTAGTGTTTTAGAAAACAAAATTAGATTTTTTAGGCCTGAGAATATTTTTTTAACCGGCAATTTCTTTATATGTCTGTGATGTACCAAGAATCAATGTAATAAAACCAAACTTTAATAGCCCAACCTAACCTTACCTGAAGTAATAAGCAATAAGACCAAAACTATGGAGGGTCTATGTGCTCGACCAGGCACTTTGAGGGAAACCAACGTTAATCTTAACCTAATGTTATTATAACTAATATATTTAATAGCTAATACAAGGAATATGTATGCAATGTATAAGTAATACTAATAACCTCTGCACATCAATTAATTTTCATTACAGGTCCATCTCATGATTAACTTGAGAAAACTTTACTTTTTACACAATATCTCTCAAGAACAGAGAAACAAAGAAGATAGTAAATGGTTTAAAACCTAAGCTTTTCTACATATCTGGTGTTTCAATAAATCCTACTGTATGTCCTTAAATCCGTATGAATCCAATCGCATTTGGACATGACAAACTTTCTAAAATGAATTCTGTTTTAAAGGAAGTTTTTTATAGTGCCTATAAAAAATGACGTCACATTGATTAATTAAATTGTACTGACCTGCCGTTGTTAATTTAGTCAGTGGCCTATCACAGGTCATTTTTATTGTATGAAGTCATTATTGTTAATTTACTCTGTGTAGTGGCCAATCATTGGTCATTTGTAATGTATGACGTCATTTTATTTTTTTTGTTATTATGACAACGATGAAACTGAACTACTAATGATTAAAAATTCTACCTATATCCTGGATTTAAAGTTTGACATTTTGAAAGTGTTTCTATGGAATGTTTTCAATTTTAATTGTACTATTTAGTTTTAGCCAGGGATCAGCGGCCCCGTCGGATCATGGAAAGAAAACGAAGTAGCGGGTTTCATCGTATTTTCACAGTAGTTTTTGATGTAGGTAAGGTAAATGTTAATGATTGCCCCGGGGTTACAAAATTGGCACCGCAGGGAATAGTAATAGGAGAAAAGGTACTATTAAAATATGACGAACCCCGCTACTTCGTTTTCTTTCCATGATCCGCTCTATCATGCTAACATAAATAATTTAGAAAGACCCAGCCGAGCTTTTCGGTTAAATGATTAAAATAATTCTGTACATAAAATTTTATTTGGAAATTATTTAAGAGCTCAGCTTAAATGATATTCTTATATAAAAGTAATATAATGTCTATAAGTCTCTCCGTCTGTTTGTACTGAATGATCTTGCTAACCGCTGAACCTATATGGGTAACAGTGTAGCTTCTCATAGATCCTAGGAATTTTTAAAACTATTTTGGGGAAGGGTATCTCTAACCTCTACCCTCTCCCCCTTCCATCACCTGTAGGAGTGTAACCGCGTGTAAATTTTTTTTTTGAAAATTAGGAAAAAAATACCAATCTCTCTTTCTGATCTAAAGCTTTGTCTTTTTAAAACTTAAAATTTCTAAATTATAAAATTGGGTAAATTAGAATTTCAGCAAAGCATTGTTAATCAGACGAAGTGTTAAGGTTAAAAAAGTAATATTAGTTCCATTGGTAGCAAAGACAATTTGAATATAAATTTTATTTTTAAAAAATTCTTTTACACTTTCATGCTTATATAGAGAACCTAAATAATATTTTGCCTTGAGAAAAATATTTTAGAAGGTTTATCAAGATTAGTGTAAAAAAAGGCTAAAATATTTTATTTTACAGACAGGCGGACAAACAGTGGTCACTTATAGAAGAAAGTTAAAAAATTGAATTAATAGTTTTGGTGAGAGTTGTGAGATATTGTCATCCCCCCTACCCTACAATCCCATAGAAGGTAATAACGTAGCCGGTCTACAAAAGAAAATTGTTTATTTTCAATTAAACTTTTCAAATTGTGAAGTTTAAAATTGCTCGCAAGAAATTAGAAAACTTTTAATTGTGTTTCATCATCATAATACTTTGATCCTATATTGTACAACTAGCGGCTTCGCCACTAGAAACCTCTAGGGGTACTTCAGGTAACGGGGGTGATGGACACTCTGCTTTTAAGTACTAAAAAAATAAAACAGGGGGGGGGGATTTTCTCAAGAGGCGATCGTTGTAAACCATTCCTGGACCTATAAAAAGGTTCACTTTATAGGAGAACCATATCGGTCCAGCAAATAGCGGATCCTTCAGTAAAACACATAGACAGGCAGACATACGGTTGCTTCTATATATAGATGTACAACGAAGACGTACACAAAATTTTTACTATCAAAGTTATAGGTAGCGTAGCAACTCCACAAGGCTGGTATCTGTCTAACAGTCCTACAAAATGTGATTGTTACAAATACTGTTTATATTATACAGTATATACATTTTCTACGGTTTCTGACCAAACGAATTCTGACAAAACCACCAAAAACATTTGTTAGAAAAAAATTCATTATGTTATTTAATTAAACAAGATTATTGTTTTTAAGAGTAAAAAGGTATCTTTTAAAATGTGTTCACTTTCATTTAATAAAGTTACACTTTCAATGATAAAATCATCCTTAATAGATTTCTTTTGTACAAAAAGTTTTTACCTTTATTTTTAAAAGGTCACATTATATTAAGATATGTTTGTTTATGTTTATGTTTATATAATTCTCATGGCCCCTACTGGAGCATATCGAGAATATTAGGGCATCATCAAAACATGTCAATTTTATCACAGATATAATTACAACTAATAGAATATTCTTCACATTAACGGTTTTGTTAAAAGTCTATTTGATTCTATTCTTTATCTGAATTAGTTTAAGAAGTAAAGACAAATTACCCAAATATTATATATTGGGATAAAAGATAAATAATTGGTAATACTATTTCCCCAATCCTTTCCCTACAAAAATCAAATTCCCCAATCAATTTATCCCCTCCCCCGTCCTCTTCAAATTCTGTCCTCAATCCTTTTTCAGGGATCTTAAGGGATAAGACAATGAAGTTTAAATTCAAATGTGTTTCCAATGGTGATATATAAAATTGTGTCTTCTGTAGATTAAAATTAATGGTTGAAAAGTTTGGACACTCATCAAAATTCAACAACAAAAAAATCAAACGTTTTCAGTCATCGAATAAGATAACTTATTATAAAACTTTGGGTACCATCTTAATTTATATACCAATGTACCCTCTTTCCCTGATGTAAACTTAGTTAGAGTTTGTGAGAGAATCCTTTATTGACGCGAATTGTGTGACAATTTGAACCTCTATAGAAAATCAGCGAGCCACTGATAGACCCTATTCATACTTATCACGCTCTACCTTAATAAAATCAAGAGCCACTGATAGACCCTATTCATACTTATCACGCTCTACCTTAATAAAATCAAGAGCCACTGATAGACCCTATTCATACTTATCACGCTCTACCTTAATAAAATCAAGAGTCGCTAATAGACCCTATTCATACATATCACGCTCTACCTTAATAAAATCAACACTTATTTAAAATTACAATCATTTCTAAACTTCATTTATAATACTTAGTGATCTAAAGGGATAAAGATAATATCCGATATATCTATTCTATATGATTATGCATCCCCAATGATGATACTGAAAATTATACCTTCTGTAGAGTACAATAAGGTTTACATTTGAATAACTTACGTTGATTCAAATACTCAAAATTAAAGCATTATAAGAAAAAGAACTTGATAAATCTAAATTTAAAAGTCTGAAAAATTCTTGATTTTTTGCTATGATGGGGTGATATAACACATACTCACACATTCATGCACACATTCAAACATATCTACCGACATAACCATATAGACATACAGACCTAGTCAAATATATTCAAACATATCTACCGACATAACCACATAGACATACAGACCTAGTCAAATATATACAAACATATCTACCGACACAACCACATAGACATACAGACCTAGTCAAATATATTCAAACATATCTACCGACAAAACCACATAGACATACAGACCTAGTCAAATACATTTAAACAAACCTACAGTCATAAACATATAGACATACAGACATTATCAAATGCATTCAAACATACCTACAGACATAAACATATAGACATACAGACATTATTAAATGCATACAGACCTAGTCAAATATATTCAAACATATCTACCGACATAACCACATAGACATACAGACCTAGTCAAATATATTCAAACATATCTACCGACATAACCACATAGACATACAGACCTAGTCAAATATATTCAAACATATCTACCGACATAACCACATAGACATACAGACCTAGTCAAATATATTCAAACATATCTACCGACATAACCACATAGACATACAGACCTAGTCAAATATATTCAAACATATCTACCGACATAACCACATAGACATACAGACCTAGTCAAATATATTCAAACATACCTACCGACATAATCACATAGACATACAGACCTAGTCAAATATATTCAAACATATCTACCGACATAACCACATAGACATACAGACCTAGTCAAATATATTCAAACATATCTACCGACATAACCACATATACATACAGACCTAGTCAAATATATTTAAACATATCTACCAACATAACCACATAGACATACAGACCTAGTCAAATATATTCAAACATATCTACCGACAAAACCACATAGACATACAGACCTAGTCAAATACATTTAAACAAACCTACAGTCATAAACAT
This sequence comes from Acartia tonsa, assembly GCF_053477335.1. NCBI lineage: Eukaryota > Metazoa > Arthropoda > Copepoda > Calanoida > Acartiidae > Acartia > Acartia tonsa. The sequence continues at coordinate 36,191,832 of NC_137264.1, read as the reverse complement.
ATAGACATACAGACATTATCAAATGCATTCAAACATACCTACAGACATAAACATATAGACATACAGACATTATTAAATGCATTCAAACATACCTACAGACATAAACATATAGACATACAGACCTAGTCAAATATATTCAAACATATCTACCGACATAACCACATAGACATACAGACATAGTCAAATATATTAAAACATACCTACAGACGTAAACACATTGACATACAGACCTAGTCAAATATATTCAAACATACCCACAGAAAAACCCAGTCACCCTGGAAATAATATGAAGCTTGCCTGTAAATGGAGAATACTAATGGTTCAGTCAGGATATTATCGAAATCTAAAACAATTTAAGAACCATAATATCCTTATACTAGATTACTGGATGTCTGTTTGTGTGTTTTTACCGAAGGATCTTGATCGGGATCTCCTTAACATGGTAGATTTTCATAGGTCCCGGGAAGGTTTATAACTATTTTGGGGGAGGGTACCACCACCCTCCCAAGAGAAATCACAAAAAAATTTACGTTGCTCGATTTAACAAAGAGATTTCAATGAAACATTAACGTCAAGCGCAACATAGACATATTTTAATGTAAAAAACACATTTAGTGCCTCTAGATGCCTTTATAGGATTACCAACCGGTTGTTGGCTACAAAACAAACTTATGTAAACATCAAATATTTAAAAAAGATAGTTTACTATTCATTTAATCTTACGTGATCGTGACACAATTTATTTTTGTCAAATTTTTATTCGAACATCAATATAACGTCATTTAAATATTTAAGTAATATAATATAACAAAAAATAAGTAAAACAATCTCTAAATATGTAATTTATATTTTTTTTATGAATACAATATTTTTTAAAAAGATTAAAATTAATTACAAAATAAATTAGAATAAAATTGAGACACCTAGCGGCAACTTTTTACACTTTGTATAATAGAAAATTCGGGAACTTCTGTGAGAACTTGAACAAATCCCAATATTACTCATAAAGCCCAGCTAAAACTAAAGTAGCAGGATGAATGTGTGCTAGTGTACTATGCAGGCACATTTAGATCTCGAAAACGGCTGCAGACTACTATCCACAATTTTCTTAGATTCTTGGCAATGGTTCAGCCGGGTTTAGACTATTTAGTAATTCGATTCTCCTAATAGAGTTATTTAGGCAAATCTAGAGGAGTGGGCAAAAATGGCTTGGACTGTCCCTGGAAAGCTAACAAAATTAATTTTTAAAAATAATTGAAAAAGTATAACATATAAAGTGTATAAAGTTACTTTATACACAGACACGTACACATATACATATACACTTAATTTACTCAACTTCACATAAACACAAAGCTACACTAAAATACCATTTCACACACACACTGATAATTCAACACCCAAACCAACTCACATAAACATACCAATTTGCACACACACACACACACACACACTGATATTACTACACACAAACAAACACATACAGACATACCAATTTGCACACACACACACATACACTGACTGACACCGTTGTACACACACAAATAAACATTGAAGTACACAAAATCACAAACACAAATAATCTCACAAGACGCACACTTACACTTACACCACACAAAAACAAAGGTTACACTCAATAAACACCTAATACACATACACACACCCACACACATGCAAACACACACACACACACAAATACACCCACACATTATAACTGTTTTAATTAGATGAAATTGTAAAACTAATTAGCGAGACTTACCAAATGAAATTTAAATTAGTATTTTAATATTCTACAATGTCCCATTTAACCAGGGATCTTAAGGGATATGACCATTGAATATATAAGATACCAATGTATTTTATTCCTCAGAACAACCTCTATACCCCCACAAGGTAAAACAAATGAAATATCTCCTAAGGCATTTCTTCAAGAAGCTATGCCCGGACGAACTGACCAACCAATTTTAGACTGACTCCGCGGATATCAAAATGAAAAATTATATTATTAAAACCAGTTTTGTTAGTCCCAAGAGGCCTAAAGCTGAAACCGGTTCTAATCCATATAAATCTGTTTCGGAGCCATACTGCTTACTGGAGAAGTACTGAGAAGAACTTCTTAATCCTTTAAAACATACAATTTGTACATGTCTATTAAATGAACACTAACAGGCTATGGCGTATTTATTGTCAAAACTTTGTAAAATAATTCAGTGCCTGGTAGCCTCAGCAAAGTCAATGTCATAGCCTAATTAAGCCGAGCAGCTCAAATAAATCATCCAATAAGCCAAACAGCCTTAATACACAGCCACCCAATCTTCAATCAGCGTAAGACATCCACATTAAAGCCTCTATTTAAAGACTTCAGCCACCTTCAGTCACACTTCACCCCAGAATTCCTCAACCGCAGCCAAAAATTTTAATTTAGCTTTCCTCAGCCAATTTTTATGAGACAACCCTTATATAATTGTACACCTAATTGCAATTACAATCCTTTACTTTGAGCCACAACTTTCAACCTATTTTCATTGTTTAATCAGCATTAGTAAGTTACATGAGTAACTAATAAAGAGGAAAAATTAACCCCTTACTTTGAGCCACAACTTTCAACCTATTTTCATTGTTTAATTAGTATTAGTAAGTCACATGAGTAACTAGTAAAGTACAATTACAATTTCTTACCAGAAACCTAGTTTCATCATTTAATCAGCCCTAGTAAATTATATGAGTAATTAATAAAGAGGAAAAATTAACTCATTGTAATCAACCTTTTTCCATTGTTTAATCAACATTAGTAATCTTTTTTTTATAAAATAATCATAAGCATCACAACCCCTTACTTTAAACAAGAATGCTTTGATTCCATTTATGTTGTTTTATAAGCATTAATTACCCAAATGTGTATTGGGTGTTATAAAAATTGAAATAATAAACTCTTAATTTACACTTGTTTAATTATCTATAAAAAAAATTGAGGAGATATTCTTACCATTAGTTAAATTATATAAAATTTCTGTGTTGAATGCTAAAGGGCCATTATTGTAAAGATATTTTCTAGTCTCACAATTATACACAATTTTAGGTCAATTCTAGATTCCATACAAAGATATTTGAGAAAACGATTCATTCATTTCGGTAGTCCTTTCAGCGAGAGAAAGGGGTAGGACACAAATATGACTCTTTTGTATTTCTCTTTGAATTAATGGTTAGAGAAAACTAGTTGGGGAAAATAAATCTTGTTGAAATTATACCTCTTTCCCTAATACTTACATGACCCTTCTTTAACTTCCCCCTTAATCTCTTTTACAGCAAAGCTACTCTATAGTTCATTTATGTTCGTTTGCATAAATGCATGGAAAGGTAAAAGGAAAAATAATAAGATAACGTTATTATTAAGACGAGAAAAAATAAAAATATTCTCTAATGCTTCACCATGAAGAAAAAACATAACTAATTTTGCAAATCAAAAAAGTAAAATAGTTACTGTTTCAACAAGTATGACAACATTCATATGTAGCGAAATCTGCACAGACAATTAAGCACATGAAAGCCTTTCTACTTAGCTATATACTCTAATGGCCAGTAAATCTCATTTTGCATAAGAAAGTCAAATGTCTCACATTACATAACTGGCGGATGGACTGACAGTCAATTTAACATATGGAGTAAATGCTCATTGCTCATTAATTGCAGGAATCTCCACAAAAATGGCAGCTATTGGATAGACGTACATTACGAATTATTTGATATTTTCTCTATTTTAAAACTATGGATATACATCAATTTCATTGTGAGCCTAACTTATTATGCCACTATTGAAAATGAGTGTTCTTGTCTAACTAATACCCCTAGAAAAGTTGTTGATAGAATTTCTATTGTATACTTTTCTCCAATCAACGTGTAAGTAATTTATATCAGGGAGGTTGGGAACATGGGGCTGTAAATTATACTGGTACCCAAAGTATTTTTTTTATAAATTCTCTCATTTGTTGGCCTAAAAAGTTTGGGTATGTTAATTGAATCTTAATTTAAAAGCTAACAGTAGCCAAACTTTTCAAACAACGTTTTTAATCTACAAAAGGGATTATTTTTTATCCTTACGTGACTTATTCGTCCATTAACATCCCTGATATTCTCATCATATGATGGAAAATATTTTCTATAAGCCTTCACATGACCTTTTTTTAAATTGCAAGTGGCTTAATATTATGAACACACTTACATTTTAAATATAGAGTGAAGCAGCTTATTGAGTCTCCAAAGAAATGGCCCAAAGTTTACAACGCATTATAAGAAAGGAATATGACGTCAATCGGCATAGTACGGCCAAACGTGGGAGCATTTGTCCACTTATTTTGGAAACACTATCAGCTGCTTTTGAAATCGGTCAAAATCATACTAGGATTCACTATTACACAAATCAATGTAATAATTAACTGCCATTCAATATGTAAAACCTGAATTGTTAAAATTATAAAATTACTACGCTATCCAGGTAACATAAAACTGTTTCAATAATCCACGTGCACGGTTTGAAATCGATAAGACGATTATAACAAGCCTAAAAGAACCTAGCTCTGGATTATGTACTTTTTATATACGGAAGATAAAGAAAGTCCCTCAAAAAATCACCATGTTACGTCATAAAAACGAGAGATTATCTATCTCTTTTTTAGTGGTTTTCTTTACCACTCCTCGTCCCTCATTTTTATGACGTCATTGAGGGACTTTCTTCGTCTTCTATATAATAAAATATTTTTATGGAATACATTATTTGAATTACATATTCTGTATCAATCAATGGATTGGCCAATATTATATTATATACACTACTTTCCCAGTTTTAATATTGGTAAGTGGACTTTAAGCACAAAACTTTTGATACACAAGAAAGTTTTAGCAGTTCTATAACTGATTTCTGTCGAGTAAAATAACTAGTTTTTTATATCTGTCTCTCCCTCTGTCTGTCAGTCTTAAGTCAGGAATGCTAGTTTTATTTTAATATTTTCCTAGTTTTTTTGACGGATTTTTAAAAGAAATTAATTGTAAATTTACTTTGTATACCTTGTACGGGTGAGTTTGTTCTTCTTAAAAAAAGAAATATATATCAGATGAGTTGTTTCATCTTTACAGTCAAAATACCCAGAATATTAAGTTAAGTAACAATCAACACGATGATTGCATGACCTTTGTATAAGTCCTAGCTGTTCATAGTAAGGAATTAAAGACATTAGTATGTAGAATGTGGTCAAAGTTCGAACCCGACAACAAGAACTTTTTTATTAAGCCCTAAATATTGACAAATTGTTTTGTTGGGTTCAGATTTCTTGGCTATTTTAGAAATTGAAGGAGGACAAAATTCTATACATTTTTGTATCAAAAGTTTACAGTCTTTCATACTATAAAAGTGGCGCACTCTCTTACACACATACACTCACAAAAATTTTGATCACACACACACACACAAATTGTGTGTGTGCTGTGTGCTAGGGAAGAAAGGGGACATTACATAAAATATTAATACATCACTCTAGAAAATAAGACCACCCAGCCCTCTCCCCTTCCCCATCAAACCCTCAAAAATTCAATGACAAAAGCATAAGTAAATCTTTTGACAAAAAAAAACAATTTGATTTATCCAATTATTTTATTTTTCAAAATTGCAACTTCTGTATCATCATTGGGCAAGAAAAATAGATGCCTCTAGTTTGAACCATGTAATAAATTTTTAGTACCCAAAGTTTTAAGCCAACAAATAAGAGTACGTGTTTGTAGATAATGCTTTCTTTTAGATAGACAAACTTGTTCTAGTAACAGTAAAGCTCTGCTGCTAAAATGAAGGTTTGCCTCAAAGCACAAAATTCTGAATTTAATTGAAAATATGGGGTACGGTGGGGTACTTTTTCGTGTTATTGCTATTAACATTAGGTTAGGTTATATTGGGTATAGGATAGCCCCGTATGTATTGAGATAAGAATAAAAGAAAAAAAACTCTCCCCTTCCCCCCACATAATTAAAATTTATTTAAAACAAAAGGATAAGCCTCTAAAAGCCTCTAGGAGCACTTTATGTGATGGGACGGGGTTATTTTTCTTTAGGAGGTTGGAGCTACCCTACTCAAAAATAATAATAACCTTCCCTATATCTATTTGAAGCTTCACTGTAAAGAAGAATCATATCGGTTTAGCAAGATCCTTCGCTACAGACAAAAAAAACTTACTACTTTATATAATAGGATATAAGGATATGACAGGGTTTTGTGTGCTCGCTAGGTTCATTGAGGAAAAGCATTGCTACATAACTGAGACTTTAATTCTGTAAAAAATAAACATTTCCCTCTATTCGTGAACATACCAACACTGAGAGACATAAAGTTTGTTTTGTCCAATATGTTATCATTATTATAATTACATCAGTGTCAATGTTGCTTTTTTTGCTCACATCTGTCTTTTCTGCTACAATACAATTAAAGCTGTGCAACTATCTTTATTGGGGGGGGGGGGGGGGGGAGGGGGGAGTGGTTGGAATATTAAAACCACCGTAAATCCTTATATAAAAGTAACAGAATCTATGTCTATCTGTCTGCCTGTATTGAAGGATCTCGCTTACCGCTGACGCGATTTGGATCTCCTTTACAGGGTAGCCTATTATAGGTACTGGAAAGGTTTATAACTACTATTGGGGAGGGTATCACCAACCCCCCCCCCTCCCCCCAAGATAAATCGCTCAGAGAAGAATATCCTTCAACCCCCCAACCCCCCCAAAAAAATCAACCCCCCCCCCCCTCAAGTGCCTCTAGAGGTCTCAAGGGGCGTATTTGCTATTTATAAATTAAGAAAAAATAAAGTTGAAGAGCATTTAAATTTTATATGAGAATGTTAACCTATCCTCAACACGCTAAGTAGAAACCCTCTTGACACATGTAGATTCCCTAATTTATATAAGATTAAAAATTATTTTAGAATTTATTGTATTGAATATAGTGATAGATATAACTATGATGGTTATAAATACAGTTACTATGGTCTATTTACAAGTACACCTCTCATTTGCCAGGATGCCATCTCACCATAATGGGCATAGGTGTTGTTATTTCTTTTTACTGAGTACAGGTTTGTATCGTAGGATAAAAATGATGGGGGAATCAAACCTTGATCCTCGGGTCCATACAGGCAGGGGGGTAAAGCTAGGTATCCAAGCTCATCAAATACTTCATGTGACTTTCCATAGACAGGATCATGTCTGCAGAGTAACTCATTTGTATCAGCATTGTATAGTTCCATGGAGATACAACTAGGGGCATGACAGTGTCCAGCAGCATAAATTATGTTAATTCCATCATATTCAGTAGTGTTGCCCCAGCATGAAGGATTCTTTCTAACATCACAATCATTCATCATGTCCCTAACAGTAAAGTTAGATTTAATCTCATAAACACAGTTTTCAGCAGGAGTGTCCTTATTACATTTGATAACATCATACTCAGTTGACCAGGCCTCTGTTTGCCAGTACATACGTACAAGATTCTGATGGGATGGGGTTCCAAAGATAGTATTCTCTGTGTATTCCTGGAACCAGAATCTAAATTTCATGTGATAGGTCATCTCTTCCTGAGGCTGTTCTTGCTCTTTGTCAAGGAGAACAATTTGATGATGACAACAAGCAAGACCACCCTGGTAGGTATCAACAAAACAGGTTGGGTTCTTAGTAGCTAACAAGTCAGACTTAGGTTCTGGCAGACAGTTCTTGGAGAAAGGTACATTGTTAATTGTGCCTGAGACTCCCTTGTAACATATACAGGTAGGGCTTCCAATTGAATTTAAGTTCAAATTTCCTCCTGCTTTTGTAGTTCCATGATAAGCATATGTACCATCTGTTCCACTCGCAAAGATCATTGGTAATGATTCCATGTTGAAATCAAAGGTTAAATGATCAACTGTTTTTCCAGTAAAGTCTCTATCCATGACAACAGTTCTAACACCATCAGTGACCTGATTTGACTTTACTTTGATAGATGATTTGAGCACAGATCCTGGAGCATGGTTGGCAAGCTTACGTTCAGATACATTTCCAGTTCCATCAACTACTATTGTGTAAGGAGTGTCAGACATAGCAAAGTTGGAAGCATTAAAGCCAGCACCAAACCATTTTCCATCTGGACCAGACATTGTAATGGTAACTGTTGATGTTGATGAGTCAAGATCTAGTTTGACACTTAGTTTTGATGGGTTTGAAACAATTTTTCCTGACTTCAAACTGCCACCTCCACAATTGACAGTGCTTGAGGACTCAGTGTTATAGAACAGACTGGTCTTACCATCTGCTCCAGTTATGGCAAAACATCCTGAAGGCTTGGAAATATCAGATATTTCTTTACTTACAGTTATGCTAGAAATACCTACATTGTCGGCAGCATCAACACATTCTTTCAAGTTATGGACTTCTGTTTTGCATGTGCCTTGAAGAGTTGTTTCATATGAGACACTTATATTCTTCTCAATCCTGGTGGCACAGGGGCACTCCAGAAGACCACTGTAGCTGGCATTAGGAGGAGCAGCAGAAGATTGTGGTAAGATATCTGGCTTGAAATCTGTTCCATTATATTTTCTATTTCTAGTATCAATCTGCATAGGTTCAATCTGGAATGCAGTTGGTGATTCAATCAGCTGTGCCATTCCCTTTGGATATCCATGGAATGACTTTCTCCATTCTCCACCATTGCCCTCTGAAAACCATTGTGATACAGGAATACCTGAATCAGGAGTCTCATCAGTTACATCTTCGCGCAGAAAGGAATGCCAAACATTCTGACCATAAGAGTGGCCAACCTTGTGGGCAATATTTGCTGGAACTTTTTTCATTTCAGAGTTGGCACCCATGAGGTAGGCTTCGAAATGATGATTGTAGGCCCAGGTGATTGGCACTGATTGGTCTCCATCTTCTTTTTTGAACACCTAATTTATATTAATGATAGATTTGATAAAAAGATATTTAAAAAACACATTATTACATTGTATTTTAGTATAGAAAAACATTTCACCTGATCTGCTTCAAATCCTACAATAGCCATAACCTTGCCATCAAACCTCTTCACCAGAGCAGGATCTAGCGGAACAGCTTGCATCATAGTCCAGTAAACTTCAGCATATCTGTGATATGGTGTATCATAAACTAAATTCAGTGGATTTAAAAAAATTGTATTTTGAGTCAATTTAATCCAGAAAAAGATATACATAAATTTTATCAAAACCCTGTTAAAATCTAATACATTTAGTAAGTGAAACATTTCAAGTAATTTTATTAACTTTTATATAAGTCACTTTGAATCTCATTAACAACCTTTACGAAAAATCCTCTAACAACCAATTAAAAAATTAACCAATTTAATGTTGTCTTACTTTGAACAGAAAGAATATTAACTTACTTAGTGGTGATAGGTGGAGAGTAGACATCAAAGTATTCGACCCCATCATAAGAAGAGTAGTCAGTATTGAAAGGTTTGTCAGGATTAGGATTGTTTGACAACAGGTACTCTCCATTCATATTCTCCAACTTTTTGGAGCCTAAGATAAGAAAATATGTTAGTTAAAAAGCCTTTACTTTTAAAATTTTTGAAAATAGGTAATTTTCCCAAATATTCCTAGCTGGCACAGAAAACATCCACTTTGCAAGATAAAGGGGAAAATATAGATAAGTAGAACATGACCACAAAAAACTACCCCCCCCCCCTCTTTTAATTTTTTTTCAAAGTAAGATGGTGGTTTACATGCTTGACTAGGCTAAATTGAAGGAAACTGCCACAAACTTATAAATTGCTTGAATATTTCTCAATGAGGGTTTGCTTAAAAAAAAAATACCATAAAATCTCTCTAGAATAGGTGAGTTGAATTCAAAAATTTTAAAAAAGACTTATGATAGACTTTTCTCTTCCATCTTACCAACAATGTACTTAGTAAAAGCCCAATTAAAATTATAATAAAATACAAATAAAGGTTATGTTTTTTATCTCTTAACGTCCCCCTCACATACCTTTAAAAGTAGGATTTCCATAACTGTATATTATCGTTGTCAAGAATAATAAAAACAGGAAGATTGGACGCATTTTGTACACAGACTGACCTTATCTTCTGGTAAACAAGATATTTATACCCGGCCAGAAGTCAACCTTTTTATCTATATTGTTTATTGTTCTATTTTTTATAGCACAGTTACTCAATAAATACTTGTGGCTCTCTGTCGTTCGGTTATGCTTTCTTCTCTAGATGCCCAAATTTTTACCTTTAATGCTTAGGAGAAAATTACAAATATAAAAAGACAAAGTATTTTGCCTTATATAAATCTTAAGGAGAGAAAAAGATGATTTTGTCCTGCTCAAATCCATTATGAACATAAATGCAGTTACATACATAAGGACACGTAGGGAATACTCTATCTATATAGTAACTGCGCTACACAAATTATTTAGAAATTTATTGTTGATTATTTTTTATGCCTCATATATGTTCACTATTTTTTTCTTATGTATGATTACCTCCTTGTTAGTAGTGAAGCTACTCTATAATTCGAAATCAAATCAAATTCAAATTCAAATATTTATTGGGACAAAACAACATATACATTTAATATTCAACATTCATAAATGGTAATTACATTGCATTAAGAATTTATTAATAAACTATTTTTATAAACAATGAATACTATAGGTTTAACACAATATAATACAAGTATCCAAGGACTGAAAAACGCCTGAGGGCGGTGTTGACAGCCTTTTAATTTTAGACTTCGATTTAAATGTTTTTTTTAAGCGGTCTTTTTATATAAGTAATATATGTACACTATATACAGCAATATGCAAGGAAGGATGTTTCGGAAAAGTAGGGGGGGGGGGGGGATAGGAAAGTGGAGAAAAAATAGGGTCTCTGTGCGATTATAAAAAATGTATATATTTTAGGCAATCTAAAGGTAAGCTACAGGTTGACTTGTACAATCATAGATTAATGTTAAGGTCACAGGAGGGACACAATAGCCTGTCACAGGCAACTACAATACTGTCTAAAAGCTTTCTTTTCAATTTTTTATAAAATTTAAATCTAGAAGTTGCCTGTTCCACTATAAAGCTATTGTTAATGAAAAACGCATTCCAGGTGGCTGGAAGAGTACAAAGTGGAAGATTGTTAACCAAGTTTAATCTGGCAAATGGGATGCTATAATCTTCTTGGTTTCTAAGTCTAATATTACCCTGGGACATATGTCCTCGTGTTTTCCACATGTTAAAAAATGAGCAAGGGGCTATGTTAAGTTTAAATTCATACATGAATTTAATTCTAAAGTATTGCACTAACAATTCAAATGGTAGAATTTTCATTGTTTTAAATAGTGGACCAGTATGGGCTATATAATGAGAGTCTGTAATTGCTCTGATTGCCATCTTTTGCTTGATTTCAATAGATTTTAAGTTACTTTCATACGAGCTTGAATAAATCAAAATTCCATAGATTAAATGACAATGAAATATAGAATAGTATAAGGTTTTAAGTGCGCTCCTAGTTAGAATTTTTTTACATTGTCTCAATATAAAGAGAGCTCTTGAGAGCTTTTCATTTAATTTCTGTATATGATACTTAAAATTAAGGTTAGGGTCAAAGTAAACACCTAGAAATTTTATGGCTGGAATTTCAGATGCATTGTTGACATAAGCAATGGGTTTGATAAGGTCAGGATTAGGATTCCTTGCACTAGAATTATTCTCATTGATATATAAATGAATATCATCCCATTGTATTGATCCTAAAATGTCCGTCTGTTAGGGACAAAGTGGGGGAAACGTGATTTTCTCGGCTCCTATTAAAGATAGACAGCTGAAATTTTTAGTGAAGATTACTATGACATATGTGCATCTAATCTATACATTGTTTTGTCCATCTGTTAAGATTTGTATATTGATTGGGGTGCTAGATCGATTCCTAGTTTTTCAAGTTTTCATGATTAGCTCAACTCCTGTTCAAGATAAACGGCTGGAATTTTTAGGAATTAATTAGGTCAATATTCTACATATTTTCACCAAGTTTAATAAAGACTTGCTATTGGTTGGGGTGCTAGATCGATTCCTAGATTTTACGTTTTTTTATTTCTTAGCGTAATGCTTCAAAAGACATTATACATTTTTAAAAGGTTTCGTGATTTATTCCATTTATGTCTTTTCAACATTCTCAAAAGATAATTTTTTCCAGATGTCTAACAATAAATTTTGAGCTTTGCTACCTATGGATGTTGTCACCCTTGTTAATTGTTTATTTGCTCTATGGAGATTAAAAAAAAACTTTGGAAAAAAACAAAATTTTCATGTTTATTTTAGGTTAGTTAAGGATTGGAACATCACTGGAGGGATAGTACTAGGTAGGGATAAGGCTCCGCAGTAATATAGGCCTCTTCAGAAATGGGAAGACGACTTTGGTAAATACAAAGATGTAACTGAACATGGAAATAAATCAATAGGCCCTAGAGAATTTTAGAGGAGTTTTTAACCTTTAAAAATGATTTAAAGTGTACAACGTTTAAAGTTTTGGAATTACTGCGCAGTAACAACAATGTGATAGAAAAAGATAACAGGATAATAAAATGTCTATTTGAAAACAAGGATGACATCACATGAAACGGTAGGACAAACACTTGTATAATGTCAGATCTCAATAATCAGAATATAAATGTATAAAATTCGTAACAAAATTAAAAGTAAATTTGTTGAAAAACTACTGACATGTTTAAGGACATACTTACATTATAAAGGCCTAACATTTATAGGATGTACGGACATTCTGGTAAGGAATACGATTTCTAAATCTAACCTAACTACTACAGGAATCACCATGCAAAGTTTGAAATCGATAGGACAATTCTAACATGACTAAATTAACGAAAAGAGATAACAGTTACGGACGTACGGACGGACCAGTCCTAATTATAGAAAAGATTCGCTTTTAAAAATAGTAAAATAGTTTGTTTACAAGGGAAATTTCTATAAACTAAATGTGTACATCTTTCATTTATGGCTTTTTTAAGATTTTCTACGTGATGACTTTTTATTGGTTTGTTTAATCTAAAACATTACAGATTGTTGTTACTAAACCTGTAAAGGATCTAAGTTTTCTGTTTTTCATCTTAAATCATGAAAAATTAAATCAATATTCCTCCCTTCCAAACTGACCAAAAAGCATTGACAAAATATTCCAATCTAATAATATCACAAATATGTTTATAAATTGATAGAGAGATATATTGGACAGCCCCTTACCTACCTTCCCTCCCCCTCACCCCTTCTGTTAGCTAATGGATATTTTGGATGCTGTGTAAAACTCTATTGATAGTTTAATGTAAAGCTTTTAGAAAGACACTTTAGGCACTTCCTCCTTTACTCACACAAACCAGAGATGCAATATTTAGTAGACTGGATATTTTAAAAAAAAAATGAAAATGTCTACTCACTTAGTTATATAAATCATAAACAGATATAGAGCATAGACCAAAACAATTACATCCAGCACCAAATTGTTTTTATGCTTTTACATTAAGTTATATGTTTAAAGAAAGGGTTGGTTTCACACCTTATACCGTGGGTAATAGAGGGTATAATCGAAGTTATTACTTTAACAACAAGGATGACACCATCCATAAGTAGAGAATGGACAAATGAAAGTTATAAAAAAAATGTTCAGTAGTCATATAAAAGAATATATTTTTTTATAATGTGCAAAAAAAAACGAGGAAAATCATGAAACCTTAAAATAAGGCTTATGCCTTTTGAAGCATAGCCGACAAACAGACAGGCAAAACAATATATAGACTAAATGCGCATATGTAATAGGAATCTTCATAAAAAATGTATCTTTAATAGCAGCCGAGAGAATCACATTCCCCCCATAGCTTTACGGACTGACTGACAGACTAATAAACAGACAAAGTAAATCATAGAGTAGCCTCTCTACTAAAAAATATATATTTCATTTAAAAGGCGATTTTCAGATTTGGAAAGGGCATTTGATTAAACTATTTCTTACAACTTTAAACTTAAATTCTTCATCAAAATGTTGTTAACTTATTATAGCTTCTTTTTAACAAAATTTAGTTGATTTAAAATAATTATCAGGTAATCTAAGCTTATATTTGATCTATGTTTTACTGCCCGAGATACAAAGGATGAGAAAATGATTTATAAATGAAATATTTTGCTTAAAATCCACCTTTTTGCAATCTACTCACAACCCTTTATAGTGCCTGATGCTATTTTGAGGTTGTTGGTTTATTAGAGTTATTGTAGAGTGATAATTGTATATATTTTACTTCTTTAATTGTAATACATGAATTAATTAAGAAATTAACATAAATTCATCAATAACCATACATTTCAGGTGAATCCTATGGCAATTAACATCCTGATTACGAAGTACAACTTACACATTGAAACTAAAAGAATTCATCTAGAGGTCCTAAATGTGATTGTGCATGCTAATGAGTTGGTTTGTGTTTGTGTGATATTAAACCCCGAACCACTTCATTATGCAATCTACATTTTCCTGGATATTTTGTCTACGGTAGTCCATAAGTGTACAGCTTTACAGTACATTGTTTCTATTTGTTAAAGCAACACGTATGATAAAAGAAAAAGATTCTTTTTAAAGTAAAATGCTTATATTTCAATCAAAATCTATATTTTTTTATTTTTTACCGATCCACGTCATTATGCAAATCAAAAGAAAATCAATGAGAAAACGTTTGTTTTGCACTTTTCTCCAATTTTAAAAAATGATTCTGATAAAATAGCAATATTTTAAGGGATTTATGCATTAATTATAATGAAAAACAGTTTAAGGTAGATTTTAATGATTTTTCTAAATAAGAAATAATTGAAAAAAAGAAATTCTATCCTTATCTTTTTAGAGGACAGCTGCTGACCCCCAGTCTTATGGATGAAGCTAAATACATGTTAAAGATAAAAATTACCCTGAAAAGTATACAAAAATGTTTTTTGATGTGTTAAAAAAATCCATTTTAAAATCTTGATTTTGAGGATGATGGCCTTTAAGATGCTCTTACTGGTGGTGAAGGTGAGCTAAATTTTATCTAAGTACATGACCATTACAACAACTTGTCTATTAA
Source organism: Acartia tonsa (assembly GCF_053477335.1). Lineage (NCBI taxonomy): Eukaryota > Metazoa > Arthropoda > Copepoda > Calanoida > Acartiidae > Acartia > Acartia tonsa. The sequence goes on along the minus strand of NC_137264.1, from coordinate 36,176,682 downwards.
CCTATGTACCATTTTTTGTAGTCATAGCAGCCTCCAGTGGAGCCTCTCGACATGAAATATAACCATTATCTAAAAACTACATTATTTACTTTATGAATTTTAGTAATTAAAGTTGCAATTTTTTTCTTTTTTAATATTGCTTGGCTGGAGGCTGCTATGACTACAAAAATTGGACCATAGTTCAATATGTAAGTTTTCTTCAAGGGCATGCACTTTGATAACATTTAGCTCACCATCACCACCAGTAAGAGCATCTTAAAGGCCATCATCCTCAAAATCAAGATTTTAAAATGGATTTTTTTAACACATCAAAAAACATTTTTGTATACTTTTCAGGCAAATTTATATTTTTTACATGTATTTAGCTTCATCCATAAGACTGGGGGTCGGCAGCTGTCCTCTAAAGTGATAGGGATAGAATTTCTTTTTTTCAATTATTTCTTATTTAGAAAAATCAATAAAATCTACCTTAAACTGTTTTTCATTATAATTAATGCATAAATCCCTTAAAAAATTGTTATTTTATCAGAATTATTTTTTAAAATTGGAGAAAAGTGCAAAACAAACGTTTTCTCGTTGATTTTCTTTTGATTTGCATAATGAAGTGGATCGGTAAAAAATACAAAAATATAGATTTTGATTGAAATATAAGCATTTTACTTTAAACAGAATCTTTTTCTTTTATCATATGTGTTGCTTTAACAAATAGAAACAATGTACTGTAAAGCTGTACACTTATGGTCTACCGTAGACAAAATATCCAGGAAAATGTAGATTGCATAATGAAGTGGTTCGGGGTTTAGAATATCTCTACTTTTATACATATGCAAATGTTTTTTAATGAACTTATCAAAATTTCGACAACCATTTGTATTTCCCTACAGATTTCCATCTGCTTTTTTTTATCTACGGTAGGTTTTTATAGATTACAAGGATGACAACATCCATAAAAGCAAAGCTTTGTAACGGAACATGATATTGTTTAAGGACATACTTCCCTTTTAGGACTTAAGAATAGAGATACTTCGCTAAATAGATTGTACTTTGTTGTCCTAGGAATCAGTATTATAAAGTTAAATGGACGTACGGAAATTTTAGTAAAGATTGTAGAGTTGCTACGCTTTCTAAATTGTGCCTAACTACTACAGAAATAACCATGCAAAATTTGGAATCGACAGGACAATTCTAACCTGTTTAAATTAACTAAAATAGCTAACTGTCCGTGACGAACGGAGGTACGGACTTTGGGACGAACCAACCCCCCTAATTATAGAAAAACTTCGCCATTAAAAAGGAGTTTTTACGAGATGAAATAAATTGAATCTGTTTCAAAATAAAACATGTATGTTATAGGTTATCATTGAAACCTCACATATATTCTATTTGAAAGCAGTTAACGTAAATCTAGCTATTGAAGACTTACTTTGAAAGTTTTATTCTCTAAAACAAATTTTAACAAGGATGACAACATCCATAAAAGCAAAGCACTGACATTACCACTTGTATAGTGTCAGAACTAAATAATCAGAATATAAATGTATAAGAGTCAAAGCAAAATTATAAGTAAATTTGTTGAAAAACTGCTTGATACAGGATAATGTTTATGGAAATAGTTACATTTTTAGGATTTCGCTTATAACACTATACTTTGTTGTCCCAGAAATCGATATACCAAAAATCAGATCAATCGGATGATTAGATCACATAAAAATGTGTTGCTAAAAAAGTAAAAAATCAACATGTTTAAAATGGTTGTACGGACATTTTAGTAATGATTATAGAGTTGCTACGCTTTCTAAATCGTACCTAACTACTAAACTATAGGAGGTTTTATGAAAATCATGATAAAAACTACAAAACTAATTTACAGCTTCCAAGAAAAGAATAACCTAAAAATCATAAAAAGAATGTATAAAGAAATAATATACATAGATTTTGAGGTAAAATTAGTTAAAATGCACAATGTCTGAATGTGATTATCAGTTTAATCCTCACACAAAAGCCCTCTATTTAAGTTTGCAAGTCCTTCCTTTCCTAGGATGTTGATTCCTAACAGCCATAAGATTCTAACATTATTGTAGCTACATGTTATTTATAAATAATGAATTTCTTTATTTTTATCTCTTTCCCTCCCAGTTCATATTTTGCTATTCTTTCGTCTTTTTTTTTTGTCGTTTTTGTTTCTAATAGCGACTAGCCCTTAGGGTCTCAAGGAGCTCTTTAGGTGAAGATGGGTTAGGAAGGGGGAGAGTAATTATTTAATTTCACTTTTCTACTTTTTTTCTTTATCTTTTCCTCTTTTTCTCCAACCTTCTCCTCTTTTCTTTATCTCTCTGTCGGTCTCGCTTACTCTAATAAATAATAAACGCTGCTTTTATCTGAAGATTTGTAAGCAAGATTGTAAGCACACCTAAATTGGGTTGTGATATGTTATCTAGTAAATCTTGTAATTAAACTTGGCAAATCCTGGAATTAGTTTCTCCAAAGAACATATTCCAGTAGTATTCCTGTAATTGTTTAGTGGACCACATCCTCACATAATCTTGCGCCCCTCCCCCCCATTTTCCTATTTTTAGTATAAGTGTAGTAGTTCTTCCATAATTCATTATGTCTACCAGACCCCCCCATTTTTAATTTTTGTTTAAAAAATTAAATTTTTTTTTTGTGTGGGGGATTTTTTTCTAGGGGCGATTTCTCTTGGGAGGGTGGTGGTACCCTCCCCTAAAATAGTTATAAACCTTCCCGGGACCTATGAGAAGCTACTCTGTTAAAGAGAACCCGATCGGTTCAGCGGTTAGCGAGATCTTTCGGTACAAACACACAGACATCCTGTTACTTTAGTATAAGGATTGCCGTAAACCCAAACCAAGTGTCAAATCGATGGGGCAATTTTAACATATTTAGATTAATGAAAAGAGCTAACCGTAACCTATTGACGGACTCAGGACCCTAATTATTGAAAATATGCGCTTATAAAAAATATTAACCTGAAAATAATTGGGAAATATAAAGAAATACATCTGTAATCCGCATTTAATATCTGAAAAAAAAATTCAATAAAATTAGTAAAGCCTAAAAAATACTTAACTGAATTTCCTCTTTAATCTATTGTTTTTCTTGTATTTAAAATACACAACTAGACATTTAATTAACTACAAAATAACCCATCAATTATGTTTTACAATTATATAATATATTCTAACACAATTTATTTTGGCAATAATAATATGACAATGTTTCTTGATTACTTTATGTTTGTTACATAGACATCCTTCAATAAACAAGAAATACTTCTATATAAATATCACTGCTATTTGAAATTAAAATTTTACTTTTTAACTATTTTTTCACCATACCAAACCAAACTAAAAAGTGAGTTTACAGCTGAACATATGATTTCTTGTCATGAAAGCGCGCTCTTGTGAGCGTAAAATTGCGCGTATTCACAGTGACAATTCAATTTATAGAAATTTTTCTTTCACTTAAAACTTAAAAACGAAACTTTTGTATATTAAGGTGTCTGTCTATTAGCAGGAATAAGGTATAACCAACAAGCGAAATAAATCTAAAATAATATTTGGGGGGCAAATGGAGAGGTTGTCAATTTTACGATATGTTGCCCCCCCAACGACAGCTGAAAAACACGTATAGGTTTCGTGATTTATTTCCGAATTAATTTCGTTATTGGTAGAAGCTGGTCTATTAGGCTTCATACACAGTTTTTTTTTTAATTTAAGCATGCAAAAATTACTTTATCAACGTCAAAAATAGTAAAAGATTGGTCACTTTTATTGGAATATTAATTTTAAGCACATTAGCTTATAGTGCCTATAAAATTATTTCCATTGTTCAATTAAAATCCATACTGGCCTATCATTGGTCAATTGTAAAGTAGGGCGTCATTTTTTAATGGGCACTAGTCTATAAGCTGCTTTATTTTAAGCATCATGTTGCTGAGATATTAAGACCCAACATTTTGACAAATCATTCTATTTTTTATATGGGCACAAAATAATGTTTTTTTTTCTTGATCTTTGCTGTATTGATTGTTTTTCCTTTTTTTTTATGAAAATCTAAATCTGTATAATAAAACCAAACATTAAACTCTATGCTAAATAATCAATGTTTAAAACTCTCAGTTTGTTTAATAGTAATGGTATTCCGGATTAAAGGGATATTGAAAAATATTTATTTGAAATATATATTACTTTTAGAAGTTTTTTTTGTACAAAGTCCAAAAAGTTAAATTTTTCATAAAATATCAGAGTATTTGTTTTGTTTGTATCTTAAGAGATCTGCAATGAATAGTACCTAATGAATGACATCAGTTGACATCTTTAGGGTAGCTTTAAAAATACCTTGGTTTAGAAATTGATCTGTTTTTAGCTTAAAAAGGTTAGGGGCTATGCCGCCAATGCCTTATATCTGTGGATAGGTATAACCGTGTTAAAAGTTTAATAAATACATTTTGTAATTAGGTTTGCATTTAAAACCTTGCAAATATGAAATTAAATGAAAGTATTTAATGCAATTTCCCTCCATCTCTTTCACACTTACTTTAAGGAGACACTCTGCATTTAAATTTTAAAAAGCTAACTTTTTATTTTTTCATTAGCATGACATAATCGAGTCACTTCAGTAGTCCGGTTAATACAACTATTCTTTTCTTCCAAGGGCATCCTGCACTTGGCCACATTCTCCGCCTTTCTCAGTGACTTTTCAATTTAGAGCCTCTTCGGGAGACCCTTTTCTATCTTTTATTGTCATATCACTGTATCCCCGAAGCTTAACCCACAGCAGTACGGTGGCTCAACAAGTAGCGCATCCGCTTGGCATAAGGGAGGTTCGAATCACGGCTTAATACAGCGTCATAACTGAAGACGTTAAAAAATTCTACATTAAAAGAAAAAATAGGCGGATGCGTTGGCCTAAAAAGGAGCAATTCAGTACAGTTTGGACTCTTTAGACAAAGGTCAAGCAATCAAATGGTTGGTTGTCTGCAATATTTGGGATGGTAATGCTTTAGGACCTTCTATATAAAGGTCTTGTCAAACGCTGTTATCAACCGTCCCCAGAGGTATCAATCAATCAGGTTTCCCTGAAGCTTTATTGAATAGAATCAGAATTTTTTGTTTTGTGATTTTTACCTTTAATATGTTGTTTTATTCTTAATGATTATTATAAATTTTTGGTTTTCTATAAATTGTTGTTTATAAGCATACTATGTGTTCTTTAGCATGGCCTGACGTGCCAAGGATCGTTTGTGAGGCAAAAAAGTTTTGCTCTAGTTTCTTTTCCAACTGAAAATGGCTTTAGACATAAAAGGACTGATACAAAGTTTTTCTGGTAAGCAAACTTAAGGAATTACAGCCGTTTCAGAGATTTAAAGTGAAAAGATGACATTATTTCAAATTTGGTTATATAATAAAGTTTCCCTTTTATAAAAATGCACCGTTTTTTTATCGTACTAAAAATTATTATTTCACAGTTCCATTTCTGTATTTCTAATTTGTATTTGTGTGTATTCAAATTTTAAACAAAGTAGAAAATGTAATTAAATACTCAGAGAAATGGAGACAGAAAGAGAGAGAGAGAGAGAGGGGGGGGGGGGGAAGAGGGGAAAGGATAAAAGTATAAAAAGGGAAAGAGAGTTGGGAAAAGCTTTTTGGAACCCAATATATTTCTAAATTATCCTAATTAATTCTTTCACCAAATTAAACATAGTTAGCCAACTCGGGAATAGTTTTTGTCAAAATTTCACATTTTATCTTTTACATTTAAACTTCAGCATTAATTAGTTGTCTTCTTACTCTAAACATGAATGACGCAGTCAGTAGATTCACTTGGATTAAAAAGGGACCAATATGAGGCTTCCCTTAAATGAAAAAATAAATAGGTTAAAAGGTTAGATAGATATTAACGGACAAACAAAAAGCCTCACTTCTCTATATATTATTATGATTGCAATTGAATATTCCTTATATATTTACGATAAATCAACCTAAGTAAAGACATTAATTGTTAATTAAAATTAAATATATTCAAAAAGGTTATATAAATTTTTACATAAGAAGTGTTAATTTAAAAAGCTATTTTAAAAAGAATTAAAGAAAAATTTGCTGGTAAACAGAGAGATAGTTTTTTTCGTTAATTTAAGCATTTTAGAATTGTCCTATCGATTTCAAACTTTGCATGGTGATTCCTTTAGTAGTTAGGTACGATTTACAAAGCGTAGCAACTCTATAATCATTACAAGTGTCCGTACGTCCATTTTAAATTGATTTTTTTACTTTTTTAACAACAAATTTCTATGTGATCTAATTATCTGATTGATCTGATTTTTGAAATGTTGATTCCTGGGACAACAAAGTATAATGTTAGAAGCCAAGCAACTCTATAATCAAGTCCTAAAAATGTAAGTATGTCCATAAACATTATCCTGTATCAAGCAGTTTTTCAACAAATTTACTTACAATTTTGCTTCGACTACTATACATTTATATTCTAATTAATTAGTTCTGACACTATATAAGTGTTAATGTCCGTTTGTCCTACCGTTTCAGTGCTTCGCTTTTATGGATGTTGTCATCCGTGTTTTGATAGTATTATTTACTAAGTATATTTGCGATTACTTTTATTTAATGAAATCTTCCAATTTTTAACATGTACAAAACGGCCTGCTTAATTGCTTCAAGATCCATGTCAGATCTATATAGGAAATAAATGTTTATAAACGAGCTCAAGTTTTCCAAGGAATATATGATTAAAACTCATAGTGCTCCAATAATCCATAATAAACTCTCATTGCCCAGAACGATAAGACCCATTATTTTACTTTATTAAAAATAAATTCCTTTTTTTCATCTCATGTTGCTATTTACCTTATATTGATGTATTTAATTTCTAATCATAAAAAAGAAAATTTAAATTTATAATATGATAAATTTAAGAAAACTATGTTTTAAAAGAATTCGATTGTGGCGACATTTTGTGTGTTCAAATATTAAACTAAAATTGTAATCATCATCATTAACCCTTTGGTGATGGTAATGTTAAGAAAAAAATATAATTTAAAAAAATCTTTTAAAAATCATTTAAATTATTAAATATTTACTTTCTTTTAGATAGTAATGCCGGGTGAGGAAAATAGATTTATTGAGAAATAGATATGCATATAGAAAACTAGCCAATAGGGAGATAATTATATCGAGCCAACTCTAGTATTCTCATATGGTAAAATAGTTATCATCAATGCATCTGGAATAAAAGTATTTTATTTATATAAAAAATTATTTTTTTATCCAATTATAAATTTCAAAATAAAAGGGAGTGGATTGATTTTAGTATTAAATCTGGAATAAGGTATAACCGACAAGTGAAACAAATCTAAAATAATATTTGGGGGGCAAATGGAGAGGTCGGTAATTTTACGATGTGTTGCCCCCCCAACGACAGCTGCAAAACATGTATAGGTTTCGTGTTTTTTTCCGAAATAATTTCGTTATTGGTATAAGCTGGTATTAAATGTTGATTTGAAGTGACTTTTTCACTCCAAAATTTTGCGTATAAGTTAAAATAAACTCTTATTTCAACATCTTTGGTAGTAATGGTATTAATTATACAGAACTGTAGTTGATTATGTTGAATTAAGTTAATAGGGTTGCATTCAATTTTAGTCTAAATTCCATCATCTTCATAATGAATTAAGTTGATAAGCAAATACAGAAGTTGGCGGCTGGTGATACAAAATAACTAAAGGCTTAAACCAAGAATAAATTTATCACACAAATATATCACTCCACACAACTATAAGTTGGAAGGGAACTATCTCTCACTAAATAAACTATTTTGTATCACTCTACACAACTATAAGTTGGAAGGGAACTATCTCTCACTAAATAAACTATTTTGTATCACTCCACACAACTTTAAGTTGGAAGGGAACTATCTCTCATTAAATAAACTATTTTGTATCACTCTACACAACTATAAGTTGGAAGGGAACTATCTCGCACTAAATAAACTTTTTTGTATCACTCCACACAACTATAAGTTGGAAGGGAACTAGCTCTCACTAATTAAACGCTGGAAATTGGTTAACAAAATACATAACAAGATGAAATTTTCTTAGGACAATGCTGGTCTTTTCCAACAACCTTTCTTTTGTTCGTAAGAGCTTTAGCTTTAGCCGGAATCATTTTAGACTAACATGAAGTAGATAATATATAAGTAATTAATAGTTCAAGAACTACAACTATACTGGGGCTGCTATAATTGACTGGATAATGGCCATATATATCAAAAGTGCCTGCGCAAATAATACATATCGGTAACCGACTGCCATTAGCTGCAAATAAATTTTGAAGACGGCTACAGTTTTGGTTGGAGGGTAGGATATGTTTTTAGAAGCTTGAACTTACTTTGCTAAAGTACTGACATTTGGTTTGAACTAATTAATTGAATCTTGTTAATAACTTCTAATTAAATTCAAACAGAACTAATATACAAAGTAAATGTCAAATTGTCATATTAATGAAATATCACAAACTAACTAATTAGAATAAAATACATATTTACAATTTTGTATGCATGTAAAATTGTAAACTATAACTGTTGAAATACTATTCCACCATTGTTAAAATAAACATATTACGATTGAATATTTGCTTTTTATTTTAAATAAAAAAATCTAAAATGTTTTTAATAAATATAAAAAAGTAATCTTTTGAGCTTTTAGTTATTTTTCTAAATGCAATGAAATTTAGGAGTTAAAATTTTCTTGTGTAGACTAATAGGCAAACAGATTTAGATTTTTATCAAAAACATAAACCAAGTTGTTTGGTTGGGTTACTCAAATAATTGTTTATATTTAAGGGCTTAGCTACTTATTTTACCCTGACATCTTCGTTATTATGGATATGGTTCTAAACTTCTAATATTAAGAATGAATATATGCTACAATAGACAATCATATAATAAGCATAAGATTTACATTCTTTTTTGACAGGTTTATTCTTTATTTAAACATTCAAAATATTTTGAATTAAGACAGGTATTTTTTTCTTCAAAATTTATATTACATTATAAACACACTTTTTATATTAGTAAATTTATTATTTAACCTAGTAAAGTTTATTCTAAAGAATTAGTGTACATTTTACTTATCTGAAAGATATAGATGACAGCATCCATATGTACAGTTTTAGAATTTAGATATTGTTTGTTATAGTATAGTATATAGTATATAGGAAAGAGGAATACTTGAAAGGAATGTCAGAAGTCTATCTCAATAAACCAAATAGTCCCAAATTAGATCCCAATTTCTATATAGAGATGATATTAGCTTTTTAGCTTTGTAATGGATAAAGTTTGTTATGTTATGTATGCTTATTGGCCAAGATTATCTTGACAAAAAAAGGCAACTACCCTTGATAACAGCCAAATAAATTCAATTTAGCCATTTTGTTACTTTTGGACACACAGACATTATAACTAACAGAATAGCTACAAAAACATTAAAAATAAATAAACAATAAAAAAATGCACTCTTTAAATGTTTACAAAAATTATTAGGACATAGATAAAGAGAGATATAAAAAGTAACATAATAACAAATAAAGTCCAGTTTGAAAACATGAGACTTATCTTAAACTTACTGTTAAGTTACATAGTAACTGTTATACATGGAATTCCCACCAAAGGTGAGTTTATATTATACAAATCATCCTAATTTCATATTGATTTTGAAAAATCAATAAAATATTGATATAATTTATGTAAATCAAATTAAATCCAATTATAATTTTTTTGTTACCTTTATAAAAATATTAATCAAATATTATGAAAAAATAAAAGTTTAAAGAATTTTCAATTGAAAGAAAAAAAATTATTTTAAATACAAACTTAACTCTAAATGCCCCTAACATTATTAAGATGGGAAGCTTGAGAATATGAATGGAGAGTATCTGATTGCTAATCCTCATCCTGACAAACCTTTCAACACTGACTACTCCTCTTATGATGGAGTTGAGTACTTTGATGTCTATACTCCTCCAATAACTACCAAGTAAGCTGAATAAATTGATTTATTTTTTTCCAGGTGATTTACTACTTTTGATTTTTGAAACAACGTATTTCCCAGTTGACAAAAATTCAAAGTGTACAAGTGTTCAGTTTATAATAATTTCGTATAAAAAAGGCATTTAACAACCTCCAGGAGGGAGGAGATATTAAATAATAAACAATACTGGTCCCCAAAGTTTTTAAAACTGACTCTTGCTGGTTTATATTAGGGACTATTATTCAATCTTCTTAGGGTCAGAATCCAAAATTGTACCCTAATAAAGATTTTTTTAGAGAAGGGTCAGTTTTGTTTATTATAAATGGGGTTGTAAATCAGTTTATTGTCTATTGTCTTATATTTAAAAACCTTAATATATCTATACTATAAAGTTTCCTAAAATAGGATTATGATCAGTAAACATTTTCATTACTGTATGTATCCTAGGTATGCCGAGGTCTTCTGGACAATGATGGATGAAGTTCCTCTGGATCCTGAACTGGTTGCCAGGTTCAATGGAAAGACCATGGCTGTTGTTGGATATGAGGCTGATCAAGTAAAATATTAATTTTAGATTATAATATTTTTCTAAATCTTAGGATTGGTTGAAGCAAAAGGGTTGAGCATGAAGGTTAAACAATTCTTGCACATTTCAAGTTGGATATTAAGATATATAAGTTTTTAAGTTTTTATAAAGAATTTTAATGTTAGAGGTAGATTTAAAATCTGCATCAAATTTTAAGAATTTTTTTATAAAATTCGTTTTTTGTATAATTCTTTATTTAAAAGCGCAAATACAATTTAAGTTAATTAATTTTGACATCCATGATAGGTGGATTGAAAACTACCTGTGCTCTAATTGGTTGAATGATGTACGACACATAAGCTTCTCTAATCAGAACGCAGATAGTTTTCAATCCACCAATCACAGATGTCAAAATTACTTAAATTGTATCAAGAATTTTTATAAATTTTATAAAAAATCCTTAAAATTTGATGCAGATTTCAAATCTACCTCTAACATTAAAATTATTTCCAACTTTTACATCTTATTGGATATGTTGATTGAAAGGATGCAGTTTTACTTCAAAGGTTTCTATACAAAACCAATAGGGAAAAGGAATTGAAATAAAATCAAGATTTTTTTGTTCAGGTATTTAAAACCAATACAGGAGATGTTTCAGTGCCAATTACCTGGGCCTATAATCATCATTATGTTGCCTACCTGCTTGGAGCTAATTCAGAGTTGAGAAAGGTGTCTCCAGAAGTGGCTCACAGGATGGGTCACTCTGCAGGACAGGATGTCTGGCACTCATTCCTTAGAGAGGATATCAATGATCCTAATCCTAATTCTGGAATACCTGCATCCCAATGGTTTTCTGAGGGTAATGGTGGAGAATTTAGAAAATCATTTCATGGCTACCCCAAAGGATTTGCTCAGCTTATTGATTCTCCAACAGCTTTTCACATGGAGCCAATGCAAATTGATACTAGAAACAGAAATTACAACGGAACAGATTTTAAACCTGATATTTTGCCTGAATCATCTGCTGCTCCACCTGATGCCAGCTACAGTGGTCTACTAGAATGTCCTTGTGCTACAAGAATTGAAAAGAATATTTCTGTTTCATTTAGCACAGCTACCCAAGAGACATGTCCAACTGAGATACGCAATTTTGAAGAGTGTGTACAAGCAGCAGATTTTCTTAAAATTAATATTACAGACAAACTAAACATCAATGATAAAACTTCATTATCTGGTTGTTATTTAAGATACAAGTATGGTCTGTACTTCCTGGTTTACAATTCTGCTTCAAACACAGATACAAAGTGTGGAGGTGGAACTTTAAAATCTGGTAAACTAACCTCTGAACCTTCTCAGATGAGTGTCAAGCTAGATCTGGACTCAACAACATCAACAGTAACCATAACAATGTCAGGTCCAGATGGAAAATGGTTTGGTGCTGGTTTTAATACACCCAACTTTGCTATGTCTGACACTCCCTATATAATTGTTGTTGATGGAACTGGTAATGTATCTGAGCGTAAACTCGCAAACCATGCTCCTGGTTCTGTGCTCAAATCATCTGTCAAGGTTAAATCAAATCAGGTTGCTGATGGTGTCAGAACTGTTGTCATGGAGAGAAACTTTCCAGGAGCAACATCTGATCATTTCTCATTTGATTTTGATTTAGAATCAATAAAAATGATTTTTGCAAGCGGAACAGATGGTACATATGCCTATCATGGAACTACAAGATCCGGAGATACTCTAAACTTTTTATCTGTTGATGGATCTACCTGCATATGTTATGAAGGTGTTACTGGATCAATTAACAATATACCCTTCTCCAAAAACTGCCTCCCACCTCCTAAGGGTGACATGTTAAGGCTTAGAAATCCTACTTGTTGGGTAGATACATATCAAGGTGGACTACACTGTTGTCACCACCAAGTTATACTTCTGGACAAAGAACAAGAACAGCCACAGGAAGAAATGACATACCACATGAAGTTCCGCTTCTGGTTCCAGGAATATAAAGAAGTTGAAGAAGTGCCATCCCATCAAAATCTTATCAGATTCTTTTGGGTTACTGAAGCAATGTCAGGTGAATATGACATTCCCAAATGCAAGGATGAAAATCTTAACAACTGTGTTTATGAAATAACTTCAAACTTTACAGTTCGGGACATGATGAATGATTGTGATGTTAGAAAGAATCCTTCATGCTGGGGCAACACTACTGAATATGATGGAATTAACATAATCTATGCTGCTGGACACTGTCATGCCCCTAGTTGTATCTCCATGGAATTATACAATGCTGATACAAATGAAATACTCTGCAGACATGATCCCGTCTATGGAAAGTCTCATGAAATATTTGATGAGCTTGGCTACCTAGCTATTCCACCCTGTATGTTTGGTCCAGAGGATCAAGGCTTGACTCCCCCAACATTCTTATCCTATGATACAAACCTGTTTTCTAGGAAGATCAACAACAATACAAATGCCCACTATGGTGAAATGGCTCTGTGGCAGATGAGAGGTGTACTTGCTAAGAAAGATTGAGATTATATCTCTATACTAAAGTAACAGGATGTTTGTCTGTGTGTTTGTACCAAACGATCTCGATAATCGCTGAAACGATCGGGTTCTCTTAACAGGGTAGCTTTTTATAGGTCACGGGAAGGTTTATAACTATTTTAGGGGAGGGTACCACCACCCTCCTAAGAAAATATTGCCCCTAGAAATCTAAAATAAGAAATTGGTTTATCAAATTCGACTCTCCCCTCCTTAAGTGCCCCTAGAGGCCTCTAGGGAGCGTAGCTGCTAGTATTTTATTAATTTATTAAGTTATAAAAAAGATCAAATTTAGAAAATGTAATCATATTATCAATGTTTAACGAATATAAAGTATAAACTGATTTAATCAAATGTAATCTTATTTAATACTCATTACAGTTTAAACTTGTCAGACAAAGGTCATGCATCTCAGAGGGTTGGTTGTCTGATGGGTGAATGGACGCTTTACACCGCAATCATAAGCGGAGTATGTTTCTAATGCGTGTAGAGAGGTCTAGTACCCAATGCGACACCAAGCCCCCTAGAGTCTTAACTCTTAACTTGTTTTTATATCTATTTCAGTTGAATATAAAAGAAAAGAAAAACTTTTATAACCAATGGCAAATGGTTAATTTCTTCTAATCTTCTAATTTTCATATAAAGAGAACCCTAATTTAAAATTTTTTCAAGTGTCCAAGTTTAAAAATATATTTTTATTGATTTGAAAACAACATGTTTTATAAGCTTCATTCAACTTTTTACAAACAAAAACAGTCATATTCATAGTTAGCACAGCAACAAAATCTTCCGTGTGCGTGTCAAAGTCTGTACTGAAGTGCTTTGACATGTTAACAGACCATAGATATAGAGTAACTGTACATCTAATAACACTAAAATATTTGGTATTGTACATATTTATTAATGTAAGAGAATATCTACCAAATATGATAAAACATTAATGTAATAAAATAAGATAATATCTAAAATGGATATATAACTACACACAATTACAATAAAAGTTAGTGGAGTATTACAGGGAGTATAAGAAATAAAATCAAGGCTGATTAAGTACACAAGCCGCGAATATTTAGTATTTTAGTATAAGCTTAAGTTGTTCAGTAGAAAAAAAATCATTTTACTTCAAAGTAACAAACTCTACAAGTAAAAGTCTACAAATTATAGATTAGATTTGCTTTTAAAAGAAGAGTTACAAAGTTTTTTTAATAGAAAAATAAATTGAGGGAAGTTGAAATTGCCTAATAATCAAGAAATCTTTGTCAAACAAAATTCAGCTGTCTATCTTAAAAGCAAAAACACTTTTAGGACAGAAAGCCATACAGACTAAGTGAGTTATAAAGTTTCTTTCCTACTTTAAAGTGAGTTATTAAGTTAAAGAAAAAGAGAGAAAGACTAGAATTGCAGCATTACTTTGATAAAGTTTGTCTGAAAGCTTTTAGGATAAACTTGGCCACACTGGGCGGAGTGGCGGGGGGAGGCCAATTAGTGAAATTAGAACAAATTAATCCAACTAAATTCCAGTTAAGCCTCTCATTTTCTCTCCAGCGAATTTGCCCAACATTTATATATTTTTGTACATTGTAGAGTCTAATATTTTAAATCTTTTATATAAATGGGATTCTCTCTACAATGGGTAGAGAAATGAACCAAAATTTTTATTATACATTTCTAGAAAGAAACCTGAACCTAGCTATGTGGTACATTGTTAAACCTATGAAATGTATAATAGACATAATTTTTTTACTCTTTAAATCTTAATAAACAAATCATGAAAGGGCGCCTCTACAGTAAAGCTTTTAGACGTGATGCTTTGCTCATTGGTTAAAGGATTTTTTACAAAAAAAATTCCAGTTGTATATCCCAAATAGCAACTTTAAAGTTAACGTTCCCTTTTAAAAGGTTTCAGCCAGTCAAACAAACGGAAATTGAATAACAGAGTAACTTCGCTATTAAAATCATAGACAACTGTGTCAATTAGCAAATAATAGTTATTTCTTTCGTCGTTTTAAAAACCGCTTTCCGCAAATATAGAATGTACAATTATAAGATTAAAACCAGTTTTTTTAGCCCCGAGGTGCCGAAGGCACGGGCTAAAAGATAAAGGTAACAATATTAAATTCTCCTTTCTGGAAAATTTCAATACATGATTATCATACATGAGATCAAGCCATGGGGAATCATTTACCTCCAAAAAGGGGAAGGCAGTATAGTTAGGCTAAGCTGCCGCAAATTTGAGCCCCGGAGGAGTAAATAGGGGTGAGTTCTCTAACTTAGCGGTCATTTGCAAGCCAGGTAAGCAAGTTAGACCCGTTTGCGTGCCAAGACATACTTGATATAAGTATAATATTAGCTGTGCCCTTACTAATAAAAGTTATAGATATATTCCTAAATATCTTGAAATAATAGTTTAGTCTGAGGATAATTGGTACCATTAGCGTTTGCCCTTCCTATAGTAATTCTATTGGTTTCGAGGGGATACAAAATTAAAAGATTGAATATAAAACATTAAAAACAAAAATACATATACACTTTTTATTTTAAAAGGCTTTAAAATCAAATTTCTTCAATAAAAAAAAACTTTATAAAGGCCCTTGGAAATAACATTATTGAAATCAACTGGGGTAAAACGAACCTCCACTTTTTGTTCTTTTTGTGGGGGGGATATTTATTTTCTTCAATGGATATTTTTCTAAAAAGTGTGGATATACCTACCCACCTCTAAAATAGTTTTAACTATGGAAATATGTTCATTAAAAAGGAGAATCATATCGGTCCGATAGTTATAAACAGATAGACATCCTGTTACTTTTATCAAGTCAAAATCAAATATTTTGTGTCTCCCCTATTCCCTCTCATATATATATATATATATATTGTTTCTATTAGATTTACTACAAGTATAATCAAATTTACACACATGTTATACAATCATTTCTATACTCATTTAGTCAACACCAGATATTTGGGACAATACAGATAGAAATCTAAAAATATTATGTTCTTGTCAGCTATCAGTATTTTTACATATAGATAAAGATATTATGATACTAACTAGCGGCTAGAAATTAACTCTTTTTTTTTGGGGGGGGGGGGGGGTGTAGTTCTATAGGGGCGGTTTCTCTTACAGCAACCCTCCCTCAAAATAGTTATAGGAAAGCATTTTAAAAATAATTACAAGGTTAACTTTTGCAATCATGTGTACAAGAAGCACATAACAAATAACACTCCAAACAGACAGACCTTAAAGACGTGTACATATGCTTCATTTCTTAAAATAAAATTATGATTAACTATTGAATACTGTAAAAATCCGAATTAATTTTCCCTTTCCCTCTGAAAATGTTGACTAACAACCAATTTACATAATGCTTATTGATCAATTATTATCTCAAATATGTTAATTTATTAACTAACATTAATTGTTTAAGTTAATTCAATTATAACTTTACTGATTATGTATTAACTAGCAGCTGCGTCCCTATCATCTAGGGGCACAATATTCGATGGGGTATGGAAGGGCAGAAAAATATCCTAAAACCTGAACCAGACTTTTTTTAAAAATGCCTAAAACCATCCTGGGTCATGTAAGAAGTAGGGTTGGGCCGGATACCGGATACCGGATATCCGGCTGATTTCAAATGCCGGATATCCGGTAACCGGCCGGATATCCGGCCAACGCCGGATATCTGGCAAATATCCGGTTATCCGGCCAAATTACTGGATATCCGGCCGGATAACCGACCAAATTACCAGATATTAAAGTAGTAAAAAAAAATTTCTTCAGAAATCTTATATAAATTTACATAAAGTTAAACTTATTCAGAAAAAATGTTCTTCTAGCTTCAAAAATAAGAAAATTATAGCAATCTAAGATTTTATTTAAGTATAAAAAATTATAGAGCCGGATATCCGGCCGGATAGTTTCAATATCCGGTATCCGGCCGGATATTAAAAAGGCCGGATATCCGGCCCAACCCTAGTAAGAAGCTTCACTATAAAGGAGAAACATGTCGGTTCAGCAGTTAGCACAGTGTATTAACATATAAACAAAATATTCGTCTGCTAGAAATTCCTTTATATGTTAGCTTAAATATTTTCTCTAACACCTCATCTAGGGTAATCCTATTAATCTATAATACAAAGTAGAACGATGTCTGTCCGTCTGTCCGTCTGTCTGTCCGTCTGTCCCTTAAGATCTCGGTAACCACTGAACCGATCGGATTCTACTCTTCAGGGTATCTACCTTTTGGTCCTGTGGTGGTTTTAAGCTATTTTCTTGGGGGGTGGGACACCCCCAACCCCCCAAAAACAAAAAAAATCCCCCCCATTTTTTTTTTTTGTAAGAAATATCCTTGGTCCTTCGTAGAAGATTCCTTTGTGGAATATTTCCTTTGTGGAAGATTTCTTTGGTCCTTCTTATTATTTACAAATTTCACCTTACACTTTTTTTTACCATCTCTTTGGGCAAAGCCCCTAGAGGCTAGGGGCGAAGCCGCTAGTATTATATAAAGTAGTGAGGTTTTTTTTTGAAACTTACTAATTGAATAAATACAGAATTGATTAAGTTCTTCATTATAAGTAAGCTTCACATAGGTTTAGAGAAGGTTTTAGGCTATTAATGAAACCCCTTCCCAGCCTTTTTAATACAGGCCATCTAATTAATAGGAGCGCAGCCTCTAGCATATCTATATTTCTATATATCAGATGTAGGATATCGTCAAATGTTATGCAAAAGTTAAATTTAACAAAATACACATAATAAAACAATTATATAAAGCTAAAAATGCTATTTTATAAGATAAATTTACTTTTATATTTAACCTAAAATTAATATTTTTTTTTCAAGAAAAAGGCGCTTTTGGTATTTTGACGTACCAAAACTGTTCTACAAGTGTATTATAATAAATAACATTTGCAAATATATTATACATTAAGAATGTGTCCACCGTTACATACTTACGGATTGCTCATTCAAATCTATTCTTGATTCTAAATATTTTTTTACAAAAAGGGAAGATCTTAAAATCTTAGGAAATTTATAAGCATTACTTTAAAAAGTAAGAATTTTTTTTAAATGAGTGTATATGATGTGTAAAAGCCTTTCAGACAACTAACCCTTTAATTTCACAACCTTTGTCTCTAAGTCCTAACTGTGCATTGTAAAGAGTTGTGTCTGATTTGGGCCAAGGCATTCCTTCTACTCTAACTATTCATGTCGCTCACCTGACACAGCAGCAGTAGGAACCAGTCTAAAAGTCTTTAGTAGAAATTCGAACCTATCTTTTACCGACAACGAGTGAAGGTGCAGCATGTTACGCTACCGTCGCGGGTTTACGCAATTATACCTTTCCAACTCTATAATTACGTCTTAATAATCATAACCCAATGTATTAGTAAGCACCTTCATACAATTTTACGACATATAAAAATCTTATTTTGATTCAGAATTCAAAGGTATGAATGAAACCTAATTTGCTGTTTTGGAGATAAAAAGTAACAAACAGACCACTAAACAAACTGTTATTATGTATGTTTTAAAACGAATATATATATGTTGAAAATATATTAATGAAAAGAAACCCTTGATTAATCCCTATTTGGGAAAATGGGGAATAAAAATTTAATTAAATATCAATGATTCTTAATTAGACCTTAGATGAAAGAGCTATTGGCACCATCCTTTATATTACAGTTGAGTCGTACTAACAACCTATAATGGTTTCACTAATATCTTTAGTTAGGGCAAGTTCGTTCCTTCGTCTGTATTAGATAAAATAGTTATTTATCGCATCCTATTGTAGACAGCTTTTCGCGGATATTAAAATGGAAATTGTTATATTTATGTATAACAGTTCCGTTAGCACCGAGTAGCCAAAGGTCTGGATCAACAAAAGTTACTTTTATTTTAATATTTGTGGAAAATTGTCTGCAATATGATGCTATACATCATTTTTAAGTATGACTGAAAACCTGTATTAATCCAGCGAATTTTAATCCGTTTCGAATGAAGGTTAGTTTAACTTAGCAAGCCAAATACCCGAGACAACAAAACAGGAACTAAATCAATAATTTTATTTTTATTTTCTACATTACATAATTTTTCAGCATGGCTCAGAACTTGTTTTAATTAAGAAAAAAAATTTTGAGTTCCTTTTTCTTATTTCTTTGAAATTTACCCATTTTTAAAACTTATTTTAATTTTAACCGGAATTAGGAGGAGGAATAGTGGTCCATTTTGAGATTAAAGTATCTAATTAAAACATTTAATTAAATTACATTTAGAGTTATTGATACACAAAATTAATTAAAAGAAAAAGAATGCAAAACCTGTTTTAATTTATGTTTAAAAATAGATTCATTGCATTTTAATAAAAGCAAAGATTTTCAGCATAACTGGTCTGTAAGTCAAAAATATACATTTTTTCAATACAAAGTACGTCCATTTGTCTGTTTATCAGTTCTCTGGAGTAAACAGACAGGAATATAGGGGAAGTAAATCCCTCCCCCCATATTTTTTAATTTACGTAAAAGAAAAATTTTTAAAGAAATGTATGGAGGTTATTTTTTATGGGTGATTTATCTTGGGAGGGTGGTGGTACATTCCCTCAAAATATGTAGTATATATCTTCCGAAGAACTATGAGAAGTTACATTAGAAAAGAGAACCTTATCGGTTAAGCGGTTAACAACATCCTACACAGACAACCAAACACATACATACCTAGAAACCCTGTTTCTTTCATAAAAGATTAGATGGGAATAGCCCCTTTCAAGGGGCGTTTCTTCGTATTTTTACAGTAGCCTTTCTACTATTTCTAGCCCCTGCTGGGCGATCACCTAAAGGGACTATACCCGAATAGATTTATCTTTGTTTTATCATTATTCAAGACCTTTTTAAGCTTGTAAATCATATTTAATGCATGAATAAATATTGGGATAAGGGGGAGTAAAAGAAAAAACAAGGATGCCATTATACATAAACAACGAGGCTCAGAAATATTACATATCTAAATTTAATAAAATGTGATAACTCAAGTTACTAAGAAAAAAAGTTATCATATAAATTAGTAAAAATATTAATATTTTATCTCAGTACTTTTAGGAAGAGCGATGGTCATTTTTGGGTCATATGTTTAGACTTCCAGCTGAATTTTAAAATTGTAAATGTTTGATTTCTCTGAGGCTTACATGTGACTGACGCGCGGCTTCCAACCCATGGTTGTTGTCATCCTTGTTTACTTGTTAGTATTCTAAAGTATAGAATAGTAAAATCTGGATACCTATAAAATTGATCAAACATCTGCAAAAAAAACTACTCAATATTCCTATAAGGTTTTCTTCACCTAGCCCAACATATAAAACATTAACAACGGATATTTTATTTTTATTTCGATCCTGTATCTTAATAAATCTTTAAAATATTATGTTAAGTCTAAGCGACTCTTTAAAACCTTTTATTTTTAATAAGCAGCGTTGCCCATAGTTGGGAGGGGTACGTCTACACTCCCCTTTAAATTTTAGTTTTAATGAAAAATAGTTTTTCAAACTTTTTGAAATTTGCATGTTTTTCCAGGGGCGATTTCTGGTAGGTTTATGTTAATAGTTATAAACCTTCTCTGGTATTATTAAACACAAGGGTCTAGCAGTTTACGGGATCTTGAGCTGCAGACAGAAAGACAGGAAAACATCTTTCTACTTTTATATAAAAGTTATACGTTGCAAAGTAACTTTGATGCTAACCCACCCCCAATCCAGCTATATAAATAGCCAAAAAAAAATGAAGAATCTTCTTGAGAGTGTGAAGTAAAAATATTCGCTAAAGCAAGGCTCACATTTTGTAAAGTTTTAAATTCCGACTTATCCTTCAATCTAAAGTTTAACCATTATCATGCCTCTTTAGAATACAATATTTCTCTCTATCTATCTATCTACTTATCTATTTTTCTCTTCCTCTCTTTATCTCACTCTTTCTCTTTCACCAACATTATTATCTTTATACAATATTTCTCTCCATCTAAATATTTTCTCTTTCTATCTCCATTTCTATACCTCACTCTTTCTCTCTTTTTCTTTCACCAACTTAACCATAATCATTATTATCTTTTTCACTCTCTTTCTCTTTCTCTATCTTACTCTCTCTCTCTCTCTCTCTCTCTCTCTCTCTCTCTCTCTCTATCTCTCTCTCTAAGGCATATGTTAAGTTTCAACTGCCATAAAACAACTGCAACATGAATTCAACAGCAATTAAAAGCTTTAATTCTAAATCCATATAAAAAAACAAAAACATAAATGAATTCTTTTTAAATTTTCTTTTCTGTATTTAAACTGAGAATCTATCTATCCATAAAACACACACATTTCTGTTATATATATGAACAAACATATATCTAGAATGGTATTAAAAGTTTAATGGCAAAATATTGAACTTCTAAATTGGAGAGAGAAGTCGAAATTAATTTTGGATTCAATTTAAAAACCATTTTGATCTTAATTAAGATACAAGAAATTTTAATCAAATTTCAATGTTTTTATTCTTTTATCAGGCTAATACAGCTCCAACATTTTTAATGTGGAAATGTTTGGCATAATATCTTTTCATTTTGTAATCTTTTCAAAACTATCAAAATTGTCGACTATATGACTTTAATGAAAAGTGGTCGTGGCTGACATAATATCGACACCCTTTTTTCCAGAATTTTGACATCGTCCATATGTCTTATGTTACAACCAACTTATGTTGACATAATAACGACACAATTTTTTTTACAGGGATGTTCTTCTGTGTTTATGGATGCTGCGCAAAATGGCACAAAAAATGACGTCATACTATTAAGTTGTCCAATGAGAGGCCAGTATACATTGTAATTGACCAATGGTAAAATATATTCTCGCCTCTCATTGGTTATTTTATCATATGACGTCATTTTTTTGTACCATTTTGCGCAGCATCTTGCAAACAAATAAATTTAAACCATTGGAAACACACCACGCACAAAGCTATCAGAAAAAATGCTGCAGACTTTATCTTATCCAATTTTAGAAATAACAATTTAATAAATAGTACATTAAAAAAATAATAAAAAAGAAAACGAATTAGTGAGTTTCGTCGTATTTTCACAGTAGCTTTTGATAGGTTTTTTTTAGGTTAGGTTAGGCTAGGTAAATGATAATGATTGCCCCACATGGTAAGGATATTGACTTAGCAGAGGCTAGAAATAGGCGAAAACTACTGTGAAATGTGACGAAACCCGCTACTTCGTTTTCTTTCCAAGATACAAAAATTCAATAAAAACAAAATTCAAAGGTTAGAAAAACGTTTTTTAAGCTTCTGGCTTCTTCATTCCCTTGACAATTTTTGCCAAGTAATCCTGTCCAGTATTCTCCAGGTCCATCCTGGCAGCCATCAACTGGACAGCAAGGTCCTCACCTGACCACATCTCCCGAGGGGCTAAACAAGATATTTTGTAAGCGAAGCTGATATGGCCATGAGTTTGTCTGTTTGAGTAATTTTTTACATAAGTTTCTTGAATCAAATTCACAAATAGTGATTTATTTACAATATCTGTAAGACTGAAAGGATTTTTTATTTATTCAAATTGCTTTTAAAAATTACCCTTACTATCATTTAGTCATAGTTATGTGGGTGCGAAAAAAATAACCTTAACGCAAGCCCCACCCCCCCCCCTTAATTTTACTTCTAAATAATGGAAGGTGGCGGATGGGGTTTTCTATGCTCGACTAGGTATTTTGAGGGAAATACCCTTAATATGTTCAATTGTCCCCTCCTTTTTGTAACTTACTTGCGGCAGAAAGTAAAACATTGACACCCTTCCATACAGTGGTTAGATCCTTTCTGGCTCCTGATTTAAATACTGCTGATACAACCTACATTGAAAGGATTACATATATATAATAATGTTAATAAGAAGTGCATCAATCATCATAATAACAGCAGTAAATGTTTTTTTTTCTCAGTATGGCTTCAAAACCAATTATTATCCGCTGGATTAGAACAGGTTCACAGCCATACTGAAAAATCATGTATAGCATCGTATTGCAGAAAATTTTCCACGAAAATTAAAATAAAAATCATAAATTTAATACTTGGTTTGTTAGCCTTGGGTCTAACAAAACTGGTTTTTATCTAATAATTTTTCAGTTTAATATCCGCGGATTGCGTTATATAATTCTATTTGATAAATAGCCAGTATTCAATCGATTTTTAATAGTTATTTCTTTCATCGTATTATAAACGGCTTTCCGCGGATATAGAATGTACAATTATAAGATTAAAACCAGGCACGGGCTAAAAAAACTGGTTTTAATCTTATGATTGTACATTTTTATATTCGTAGAAAGCTGGATTTTTAGACATAGTTTTTTCGTATGGATGAGAACCGGTTCCTATCCACCGGATTCGAATGAATACGAGAAAAAAAATAATTACCTTTGACATCTTTTGCAGGTGTTCAAAAAGCTTAATTTCTCCAACCTAATTAAAATTATATAAATTAAATCTTAATGAAAATGCTAAAAGCTAAGTGCCTTATGGCTTTTAAGATTAAAGAAAATAATGTTCACCTTTTCTTCCCCTTTCTTGACCTTAGTTAATCTCATAATAGTTCTGCCAAGAACATTTTCAATATTTCCTCCACTTAGCTTGTCCATCATCGGGTGGTTTTCTCCGGCGGTCCTAAACATCATTGTCCAGTATAGAGTTGAGTATATTTGTGTTTGTCTGCAAATATCTCGTAAACGGTTGAATTGATTGTTCAGAATTTTTGTTGGTATAGGTTTAGTTTTAGTTCTTCGCAGGTATATGTTAAGATTTTGTGTAAAAATTGTTCAATAAATTAACCCTCGTCCCGCCCCCAATTAATCTTTTATTCAAAATAAATTAGTGAATGGGGGATACATACTCCCTCTTAAAACTTTTATAAAAAATGAAGAGAACTAAAGACATAGGACCTTAAGGACATAAGACCTAATGGGTACATAGAATACATAATTTTGAGATCATTTGCCTCAATACCCAAAATGAATATGAATTACCGTTTCTTCAAACAACCTAAAGAGTAGCTTTATAAATCAAAATTACTTTATAAGCATATCCATGAGAAGAACAACTGGTTTCAAGAGGTCAGCAGCTTCTGCAAGAGCCTCTTCAATTGCTTCAGTAAGATGTTCTTCGTTTGTCCTGAATGAGAAAGAGGACTCAGCTATGCTAACATCATTTTAGTTAAACAGTAACACAGTAATTATCAGGAAAATTTAAGGGTACTTTTCGTTTAATTTAAATTGTGTAAGTATATATTGTGCATCTCTGTAACGTTGTCATTTTATGGTGAACATGCCCTGGTTATAAAGTAGCTGCTCGACTAAAAATATATAAATTTATAACCAGAAAGATGTTTAGTGAAGCATAGACGTCCAAGTTTTTTTTGGGGGGGCGTAAAAAATTTTGAAGGGGGGGGTAATTCGTTTGTGGGGGGGTAAAATGGCGCGCGAAGCGCGCCGCAAATTTTTTTACCCCCCCTGAAATCTTTTGGCAGGGGTAAATTTAGTTCCCCCCCCCCAAAATTTACCCCGGGGTAAAATTTTTGAGGGGGGGTAATTTAAATTTTATTAAATATATAGTATTAATAATGCGCGCAAAGCGCGCAAAATTTTTTTTTATCAGAGATTTTTTATTTTGGGGGGGGGTATTAACCCCCCCAAACAATTTTGTTTGGGGCGATTACTTCCCCCCCCTATTTAAAATTTACCCCTACCCTACGGCACCCCTAGGGTAGGGGTAAATTTTAAATGGGGGGGGGGGTAATCGCCCCATTACCCCCCCCCCTTGGACGTCAATGTAGTGAAGTAAGAAAATTCCAAGAAACAATTTTTAAATCTTTTACCTAATGTCTAAAATTTTTGGAAACCTTACTTATAATTTTGTTCCAGGGCATCAACTGCTGTTCTCAGGTCAGATAAGGTTTTGGGGGCTTTGGGACTGCGACTGAAACAAAACATTAAATTTCTTTGAGTAGGATCAGGGAAAAAGCCTAAAACCCCTTCTAGACTAGAAAACTTACTAATGTATACTTTATTAAAGGCCTCGCTCCTAATTTTTTTTTTTTTTTTGGGGGGGGTTGGGGTTAGTTGACCCCCTTTTTAATTTTAGTTTTAAAAGAAAGTCTTTTTTTTTGGGGGAGGGGTATTTTTAATTTTTTCGGGGGGTTGGGGATGTCCTACCCCCAAAAGAAAAGAGCCTTAAATCATCACAGGACTAGTAGATATAATCCCTGAAGAGCAGAGCCCAATCGGTTCAGTGGTTACTGAGATTGTAAGCTTCAGACAGACAGACAGACATCGTTCTGCTTTGTATAATAGAAAACCACCCTGGCTTCCCTAAAATAGAGAATATTTTTAGTTCTGGGATTAGCAAGATCTTAACGGACAATCATACTACTTTATACAATGGAATAACACATATTTACCTTGGATCCTGAACATCTTGGAGTACGTCTGAGATTACATTCCAGCTTTTTAAATGGCTTCGTTTTGTTAGACTTGTAACAATAACATGCAAATTATTATTATAATATAAATATTATATAATTTGTTTAACCTAAATTATAACCACTTGCCCGTCCTGCCTAGCTTTTCTAAGCCTTTTTATCTGACCTACCTTAACCGAAAAACATAACAAACATGTTTTAGATAAAGATATTGGTAATTGTAAAAACAAATAACTAAAAATATGATGGTACATAGCAACAATAGAAATAGAAGAATAGAAGCATATTCTGAACCCCTTTTTCGTCAAATCTAAGAAGGAACATTTCTAGCAGACAAAAGTATTGTTTACTTTCGACTCAAGCTGATGTGGATTCTTAAAAAATTATAGACTCGCTACTCGATAGTGAGGCAAAATTATTGTTGTGAAAAATCATCCAAAAGCACATTAAAAATCTACAAAAATTAAACAAAATCATATGTTAATAACCCTTTAATATTTTATTTAATTTTTGTAATTTTTTTTATACGATTTTGGAGCATTTTTCACAAAAATAATTTTGCCTCACCAGCGAGTAGCCAGCCTAACTTGTTTTTTAAGAATCCACCTCGTTTCGAAGCTTTCAAATTTAAACGAAATTTTTGGGCAATTAATTCTGATTCCGCAAAGCTTTCTACTAAGAAAATATACTGTTTACAGCTGACTTTTAACTATGTATGAAATGAAAAAAAACATGCATTCTTAACAAGATGTGTACAAAATTTCAACCAATGAAATTAAATGTATGTACCGATGCGATTCTCCTATTGGCTCAATCAGACATTCCCTCTCTTTCTTAGTACCTTTATTATAGCAACTCAATAATTATTATGATAACTTACTCTATTTCTTCTTGGATCCTGTCGAGTGGATCATCAATGTATTCAACTAAAAGTATTTATAATTTAAACTTATTATTAAGTGGGTTTGTATGTCTGTATATATGGCCTTAGAACTCGCTAAACTATGGACTAGTTGGATCGGGTCCTTCGACAAACGTAGGCGTGGACAAACGCAGGAGTCCCAAACGTCAGATTGGACAAACGTAGGAGTGGAACAAACGTCAGACTGGACAAACGTCGGAGTGGACAAACGTCGGAGTGGACATTGTTTAAGTAAAACGTAGGAGTGTTCGCTATTTT
Source organism: Acartia tonsa (assembly GCF_053477335.1). Lineage (NCBI taxonomy): Eukaryota > Metazoa > Arthropoda > Copepoda > Calanoida > Acartiidae > Acartia > Acartia tonsa. The sequence continues at coordinate 36,149,855 of NC_137264.1, read as the reverse complement.
AATAGTATGACAATTTTGAAGTTTTTTGGCGGCGTTTTTCCACTCCTACGTTTTAGACTCCTACGTTTGTCGTGGAACCGTTGGATTGTACTTCTCATTAGAGAAATTCAAGATTTGATAAGAGAACGTTGTTTCAAAAATGCACAATTTACAAACCTTCATGTTTTCCAATACTTTTCAGGTTTTCTTCAAAATTTGGAACTGTCTCCTAATTTAAAAAAATTATCGTCAAAAGAATGTGTCCTAACTATTGTGATTTTTATAAATCCATTCGTGACGAGTTCCCAAATTTCAAAGTTTTGATCCAACGGGGTTCAACAAAATAGATTTTTTCAATAATTACTCAACTTAAGTCAAAAAGTAAGGTGTCAAATTAAAGATCTTACTATTTTTTTCAAAATGACAATTGGCTTCTTTCTTTTTTGCGTTTTAGTACCTTAAAACCAACTTAATTTTTTAATTAAGAGGTCTACTAAAAAACCGATTGCATATCTAAATTCTATGGATTATTTTACATCTACTACTTACTAAAAACACCGACTGTTATTTTTTTAAAATCACAAAAGTTAGGACACATCTTTTTAAGCAGAAATTGCTAGCATGTATAATAATTAAGCTACTAAATGATTTTAATACCCATAGAAATAAAACTTACTTTCATCTTATTGATTCCAGTTAGAATTTCTTTCACTGTTTCCTCAACTAAATTATAAATTAATGACTCTACAATATGAATATAAGATTTTCTTCCTGAAAACAGCTTAAAACCTGCCCACGACCAAAATAAGGTTAACTTAAAATCATAAATCATATTTAAGTTGAAATGTGTAGATTAGGAAATATTAAATGTTAATCAAGTAGTGTGCACTTTTTTAACAACTCCGCCCAGTTTAATGGAACCAATTAATGCTGGGGTTACAGCCACTAATATACCAATACAATTATTATTTACCTATTTGAATTTCTTCCATAAATATTGGATCAAAGAAAGATACTTTGATATCCTCTGGGCAATATCTTTCACATTCTAAATAACTAAATAATTGGTTCCATATTTTTAGTAGGAAATTTTATCAATGAATCTTTATTGAGTTCCTGTAAAAATGACGTCATATTAGAATAGTCTATTATTCTAATATGACGAAATTAGTGATTTTTGGCCAAAAGTTTTAAAATTTATTCCCTTTTTAATAGGCACAAAATTTAAAAACTTTTGGCCGAAATATCCCTTGTGACGTCATATTATGATATTGGACTATTCTAATATGACGTCTTTTTTATAGGCACTATAAAGAGCACTTGGTCCATAATGCATGCCAAACGTTTATATCTCTGTTCAAAAGAAATAATTCTGGGGAAATATGAATTTTTCGGCTGCTAATGAAGACAGAGGTCTGGTATTTCTGGGTAAATATAATTTTCTTAATTGCTTTATGAGGTTTCAGTTTCTTAATACTTGCAATCCATTCTTGTTTTTATTAGAACTAAAAAGTTACCTTCTTCTTGATTTCCAGATACAAAAGATGACAGACAAATACAGAACAGTAAAAATAAATATTTCATTTTAAACATTTTCTAAAACACTAAAATATTCGACTATTAAAGTCAGAATCATTCAATGCAATTTTAATTTAATAAAAATTCAAAATTTGCTATTTTTCTGATTATTGGTTGTATTGCTGTTTTTATTTTCTAAATCAAATCGATTCTACTTAATTCTAAACATAATTTCCCCCTATTTATATACCTTTTTAAAAATTAGTATATTTAATTATTATTTGTCAGCATGATGATAATTGTTATCACGCGATGTCTCCTATAATACGTGGCTTAATTACATAAAATGCAGATAAAGATGAAGAAAGCACAAAGTTCTGATTACTCTGTTTCAAGGGTATTTTTATATATTCGTTGAAAACAGCCGCAGAGATGAACTTAAAAGTAAGATTTTCGGCTAAGGGTCAGAGTGTTGCTGATTATGTGTTCTCAAATCTACGCAGTTTTTTTTGGCTGAGACTGCAGAGGTGGAAAAAAATTTCCCCAACTAATCGGTTTATTATTTAATTTTTGTAGATTTTTAATATGATTTTGGAGGATTTTTCTCGAAAACAATTTTGCCCCACTAACCGATTAGTGGGGCAATTTTTTTTTAAGAATCCACCTCAGCTTTATCACAGAAGCATTGATAAGAAGTTCGGAAGCGGGTACTTCTTGTTGAAAAGTCTAAATTTCAGTAAATTATTTATAAATTTAATAAGAATAGAATAGTTAATTTTTCTCTCACATAAATAACTTAATAACAAGGATGAAAAAAGCAAAAGTGAAAAAAAGTTAAATATTTATAGTAAAATATTGAAGAAAGATAGCATTTGTTATCAAAATATAGGATATAAAATATGAACTTATTTACATTTAATGGGTCATGGAAAGAAAACGAAGTAGCGGGTTTCATCTTATTTTCACAGTAGTTTTTGAGGGTTATTTTAGGTTAGGTTAAATATTAATGATTTCCCCGCATGGTTGGGAAATTGGCCCCGCAGGAGCTTGATATAGGAGAAAAGCTACTATGAATATACGATGAAACCCGCTACTTCGTTTTCTATCCATGAATCCTTTTAAGATTTTATTTTGTAATGTAAATGCTACGCCTATAACACTTTGCTTAGAAAACTATTTCAAAAAAAAATCAACCCTTACTTTCAAATAAACCTCACCCTAAATGAAAGGATGATTATGACATGCCTAAATTTAAATCTGTATATATGTATAAGAATAAACAATTGTAGAAAAACTTTGCTTTAAAAACAAAAAGCATTGCTACTTTTTAGAATGGTATAAATCTTTCTCTAATTCACTTTGATTTACTACTGGGATAAAACAAGCATGAAAAAAAAGAGATATAGAAAAGAAGGTGAGTTATAACGTCCACCTAAATACTATTACGATCAATTAATTATATAGCCAAATTAAGATATAGTTTTATTGCCTGTTTTATATTTTTTCTTCTTTTAATCATTTGTTATTTGGAGTTTCAGCGATTATATACAATAGTTTTTATGTGGAATTGATACTTTATCAAAAAAGAAGAAGAAAATGAGAGAGAGAAAGAGAGAGGGAAAGAGAGAGGGAGAGAGAGAGAGGGAGAGAGAGAGAGAGAGAGAGAGAGAGAGAGAGAGAGAGAGATAAGAATAATAATGCTATTTGTTTCTTAAGATAAGTAAAAAGTGAAATAAATCAATGATGCACAAACAATGGCGTCCACAGGATTGTGAGAGAATTTTTCAAATTTAAGATATACTTTTACAGCACCAAATTTAATTAATATTTTAGTACAAGACCATTGTCTTCATATTGCCTGCTTAGAGGCTTAAACACTCTTCCTACTTTTGATATTGTCAAGCTTTAGACCTGGCAGCTGTAGGTACATATCCATTATTTTAGTAGTTTTAGTAAATTTATTTTGTATGAAATCCACGGTAGAGGAATAACAATAATAACATCCGCTTGTTCTCGGGTTAGTAATGGGTTCGAATCTCACCCCAACACAGCATCATAACTAAAGTTATTTAAAAACGGCTCGTACTGCTATATTTGCCATAATTAGTCAGAGTAGGGGAATGCCTCGGCCCAATAACAAGTAGATTCATTACCATTTGCAGTTAGAACTTCTAGATTAAGATATTGCAATCAAAGAGCTGTTTGTCTTGCGCAAGATTTAGTTAAAACAAGGATGACAACAACCATAAAAGCGAAGCACTGAAACGGTAGGACAAACGGACCTTAACACTTGTATAGTGTCAGAACTGAATAATCAGAATATAAATATATAAGAGTCGAAGCAAAATTGTAAGTAAATTTTTTGAAAAACTGCTTGATACAGAATAATGTTTATGGACATGCTTACATTTTTAGGACTTGATTATAGAGTTGCTTTCAATATAATATTGTACTTTGTTGTCCCAGGAATCAGTATACCAAACATTAGATCAATCGGACTATTAGATCACATAAAAATTTGTTGTTAAAAAAGTAAAAAAATCAACATGTTTAAAATGGACGTACGGACATTCTGGTAATGATTATAGAGTTGTCTAAATCGTACCTAACTACTACAGGAATCACCATGCAAAGTTTGAAATCAATCTGACAATTCTAACATGCATAGATTTACGAAAAAAGCTATCCATTACGGACTACGGACGGACCGACCCTAATTATAGAAAAGCTTTGCTTTAAAAAATAAGAATAATATGTATCCAAATTTATGTTCTGAAGAAAAAGTATCAAACGGCAGTTTTAAGTTGATCTAGTTGCTGATTTTTAATTAAATTTTGCGTCAGAGAACACCTTTTTGCCTCCCTCCCCTTTTTAAATAAGTGTATTCACATAATGATAAAATATGACTTTCTTTTATAACCATAAATGTGTTTGAAAAGGAAATATAAATTTTGACCAATCCATGATAAAGCCTCCCCTAGGGAAACATTACTACACATATTCGTAACATTAAACATTCCAGGATTACAATTTATCTTTATTTAAATATAATTGGATGCGCCTATAGCAACAAGGAACTTTGCTTAAATCTGAGAAAGCCGTTTTAGGGATCATGATGAAAGATTGACAGACATTCTACCTTTCCTTTATTATGTCAGTCCCTAACGCTTTAAGGAGAATTTGATTTTCTCGGCTAGTGTTTAATTTAGAATGCTGATTTTTTTGTGGAGATATCCTTAAGCAAAGAGCAATCAGTGTAAAACTTACTTAGTCCGTAGGGTATGCTACACAAGATGATTCTTTTTATGAAAAGGTTTCGTGATTTCTTGTAATCCGTTTGTCTATTTTTTATTTTGTGCTTTGCACAATCACATTGTTTATGTTTGTCAAGCTCGTTGACCAAATAAAAGTGCAAAATGATGAACAGTTTTACAGTTTTTTAATTTTTGATCAAGACATAAAACTTAATATGTATGTATATGTTTTATTTTTATGGTATTTATCTTAATTTCAATGGATTCATAACATTTAATTAAAAACAATATTAAATTAAAAAATATATATATATACAGTACCATGTTTCCAACACATTGTTTATAAAAACAGTTAATTCTAATTTTAATCTAAAGTCGACATAATGCTAAACATTTAGCATTATAATATCGATATAATATCAGTACAAAGAATAAGAGGGGTTACAAGTTAAATTCTAATATGATATTACTCTGATTGGTGATAGCATCGTCCAAACTTTCCAAACTCCAAATTTTTCTGGCTGGCTGGAAATCAAACCGTTTGATTGGAGTAAAGTATGGTTTGTTTGTAAGTTGTGTATGATTCCAATCGAATGGCGGCATCTTGTCGTTGTGTGTTGGTCCCGCTACTGCCATGAATTCAAGTCTGCTAGCCATAGCCCTAAAATTGTATGTGTACATTAGCTAAAATCATAGGTATCTGTCAGTCTAGTGATTGTGAATTCAACAACAATTTAAAACTAAGGATAAAAACATCCAAAATTTGTAAAGCACAAAAAAATCATGGATTAATAAAATCATGAAACCTTTAAATATATGATAATATTTCACGAAGAATGACTGATAGACCAACAGACCAGTTGAATTGTATACTGGATTTTATTTTATTATATGTATAGAGAATTTTCACTTAAAAGAATCAGTTGTCTATTGTAGAAAGTAGCCTAGATAATTACATTTCCGTGTAATATTTCAGATAGATAAACATACATTTTGAATTTAAGAGTAGCTTAGATTCTGAGAAATACCTGGGCCGAAACAGACGAAACGAATTAATTACCATGTATTGTTAGGTCAAAAAACGTCCAATTAAATGGTTGTTTGTATGTTGAGTGACACCTTACATAATGCATAAAGTTTTTAAACAAGAAAATTTTTAATTCTACCCTTTTACATGTATTCGTTAGAACTGACTTTACAATTTCATTAACGGCATGAGTCTAGCCCATATATACAAATATTGATAATTGTTTTCGTGACTTTAACAAGGCATTTGATAATTGTACTTTATTACAAAATAACTTAAACAGTTGCACAGTGGATCATAAACCATTAGAGAATGAAAAAAAGAGGAAGGCAGGCCTTTTCCATTTCTATTACAAGGGGGGGGGGGGGGGGGTTAAGACCCATATACACTTTCCTACTTCACGCCACAGATATTGATATTTTTTTATGATTAACTTGAACTTACTTTGTGGTGAATTTCATATCGAGAGCTCCATAAGGAGTATTTACAGCCAACATAGGATCAAATTCAGAGATCTCACATTCTAAAGAAATTTAATAAATTGTCTGTGATATAAATTCTTAACAAAGACGTTACTAATAAACAAGTACGTACCACACAAGAAACGTGAAACAGAAAATTAAACATTAAAAAAGACATTTTGTTTTACTGAGTACTTAATTTATATCGCCTATAGAAAATATCATGTAATGTTTGAATTTACGATATACTACCAAGATCAAATTTTCATAATAAGTCCTAATTGTAGAAAAGCTTCCATTTAAAGAATGAAATTCCAAATTTCCTTTAAAAAGTAAATTAATTTTACAGAAATGCTACAGGCAAAAGTGTAGTAGATGTAAATATATATCATAATAATAATATTATTCATAGATTTTTTAAAATAAAAACTTTAAAATTTTGTTAATTTTTTATAATAAGATTTAATTAAGACCTTCCTTGTTATTTTCTAGATTTGAAAATTTTAATAAAAATTGCTTTTTATTGCAGCGCTATTTTAAAAATGGGGCATTCCTAAACAAAAAACTGGACAGGAATATCATTCTCATTTAAACAAAAAACTCATTTTTTTTATGCTAAAATGTGGTTTAATTTTGGTTTTTAATTTTCATTTATTTCCCGGCTATGATCATTTATATCCCTGATATCAAGTTTCTTTTAATAATTAATAAAAATTCAAAAATCTTCTAAAAATGACCACCTCCGGGAAATAAATGACTACCTCCGGGAAATAAATGAATATTTACATCCACTATTTAAGGGGTTGTTTATATGGGAATGCTTTTTCATGTATGTATAATAAAATACCTGAGTCAGGTAGGGCAATGTCGAGTCTGTTTGCTATGCTTCCAGCTGGGTTTGCTTTTGAACATCCTTGTCAATATATTTTTTGTATTAATAGTTCTTCTAAGATACGAAGATTGATGTATAATTGTCAACCAAGTTCTCATAAATAGCAAAAACATAGATGATTTGTTCAGGGAAGCTTTGTAATAGCCATTTTGTCCTGATAGTAGGAATGCCTCCCAAAATGTATTCTCCTTTTCCTAATTTATCTGCTAGCGACTACACTTCAAGAGGCTATAAAAAAGGGAAAGGAAGGGTAATATTTTCTCTAAAATTCCAAAAAGGAACAGAGAACAGAAAGAACAGACAAAAGGGAAGGGACAAAGGAGGGAAGGAACAGAAAAAAGAAAGAACAGAAAAGGGAAAGAACAGAAAAGGGAAGAAACAGAAAAGGGAAGGAACAGAAAAGGAAAGGAACAGAAAAAGGAAGAAACAGAGTAGGGAAGAAACAGAAAAGGGAAAGAACAGAAAAGGGAAGAACAGAAAAGGGAAGAAATAGAAAAGGGAAGGAACAAAAAGGAAAGGAACAGAAAAGAGAAGGAACATAAGAGGGAAGAAACAGGAAAAGAAAGAAACAGAAACCGGCAACTATCCATTTCTTCCGACAGACAGAAGGACAGAAAGACAGACGTCACACATAAAAACTTATAGAGTAGCTTCACTACTAAAAATAATTTACAATTCACCTTCAAAAACCGCTAACTCGTCGTTCTCAAAATCATTATATCTCATAAATTCTGCCATGCTAGTTTTATCCTTGATTTTTACATGATCTCGGGACATAATCTAAAATGAAACTAGTTATCTACTTTTGGATTAAAACTGGACAATGCAATACGTTGTATTGGAAAACCACCTCTATGTTTCCACAACCTTAACTTAACTAAACAAGCCATTCAACTACTTTTATTCTATGCCAAACATCTCACAAAGTAGGAGCAAGAACCATTTTTAACATCTACCCAGAATCGAACCCACACCTTCCCGACAACATGCGGAGGAACTATGTGTTGTTATGCCTTAGTTACTAAAAAATCTATAGTTTTCGTAGGTTTCTACAAAACTATAAGGCGCAAATTGAAAATAGTTGAGTAATTAAAAAGAATTATAAAAAGCTGTACTACCTTTGCTCTGGCAGTGTTCTTGTAAGAGAAATAGTCTCCATACAGTTCTGTCATATTGGCAGCGCCACTAGCTTCAAATGCGTCCTTGTAGAAAGCTCTGTTGTAGGAGCCCCAATAACCTCTCCTCCTAATATTTATAAACATAATCATTACACAAAAATATCAAGATGCCTATCTGTCTGTAGTAAATTATTTCACAAAACTATAAGTGAAGCTTCTTAAGCTACTTATAGGTCTAGGGAAGGTTTACAACTATATATGGGAAGGGTTATCCAAGATAAATAGCCGTTAGAAAAATACCCCCCCCCCCCCCTTCCCAAAAAAGTACAGGTTCGACCCCATTCCCCCTTCCCTCAAGTGTTATTTTATTATCCATTTCAATTTGTTTGCGTGTATGCCAAACAGTCGACTTTTCAAAGATAATGTTCGTTTGCATTTTTTTAGTCTTTTCATCTAAGGATAACGTCAGCCCTCGTTATTGAGAATGATAAATAATCTAATTTGAAGGAAAAAAATAAAACCTTATCATATGTGTCTGATCCGAAGCCCAAGCAAGTCCTGGTAGTTGTTCGAATACCCAGAGTAGATCCCTCTACAAAAAAAAGATTTTTTAAAATTTGATGTTCATTTTGAAATGAGGGTTATCAATTATCAATATCAAAAATAGATTTAAATAGTTAATTAAAACTACAAAAAGCTGTGATTGACACTAGGTAATGTTAAGTAAGGGTCTGACATTAAAGTAAAATAATAGAGGGGACAGGAGCTATATGTAACTCTACCCACGGGGTAGGGATCGTATGCCGACTTTCAATTGGGTCTTAAAATATCAGCCAATAGCGTGGGAAATGTAAACACAACTAACTCGAAACAAAAGAGCAGAAAGCAATTTGCTAGCATGAGAAAAAGGTCCCCACTTGGGTTAAACATTTATTTTCCAGACAAAACGCCACGCAGGTTTAAGGCTTAACACATAATAAATAAGTTTGCTAAAATCAAGTTTGTAAATAAAATTTTATTTAATTGGTATTAAATTACATTACTTTCCCTTCATTAAAAATTATTTTGATAAACTTCAAAGTTAAAGGGGGAGTAAAAAATACAGACTTTAAAAAATTCAAATTGCACAGCTTGTGTTAATAGTAGAACTGCGTAATGTATACCATTAGGACAAATATAAGCTCTAGTTTTTGGAATATACGATTTCTGTGATACGTATAGTTTAGGAGCTACATGGTAAAATGTTTCAACTTACTTAAAACTTGCTACTTTAAAAATTAAAGTAAAGGCTGTGTAAATAGAAATGAATGCATTTTTAAAATTAAAAAAATGGCGGGCTTGTGTTAATTGTAGAAAGAATCTATAAAGTTCTAACGGCATGCAAAACACTTTTCTACTATTAACACAGGTTATGCAATTTAGATTTTAAAAAGGTCCTAATTTTTTTGTACACCTTTCAGTATATGATGAATACTAATGTTCTATACGAAAAAAATGGGAAATTGTTTGTGTAGAATATAAATATTACTCAATTTATCAATCCCTGCATCTCTGAATGTTAGTTTGATTAAGAGAAAGAGGATGTTTTTCTCAACTTATCTTTAAAATGTGATCCTAATATTTTTATAGAAACTTTGTTCTTAATCTTCTCTTTCTATCAATCTTCATTTCAAAGTTTGGCTTCATTTATATTTTAGAGATGATATAATATCTTAGAATTAGTTATATTTTTATACATTCTAGTTTCGTTTGGCGCCTTTTTGACTTTAACAAAGTGATTAGCAACAAATAAAAAAAATTCAGTCTTTTTACATATTACCTCGTGAGTACAAGGTCCTTTTTAAGTTATACTCTTTTATTGCACGACCTTTGTCCGGGAGTTCTAGCTGTGCACATTAGCGAGTTATTCCTGTTTTCGGGCCTATGCATTCCACCTAATCTAAACTAACAATTTTTATGACGTGCTGGAGAGAACAGCAGTACTAGTTTTTTTTGTCTTTAGTACGACACAGTGTGGTCCAGACTCGAACCTGACACCTCCTGACGGGAAAGATTCAAATAATGGGACTAAAGATAATGTTAACCTTTTCCAACTATAAATGAATCACATAAAAAAACACGAACTTACCATGCCAAGATTGCCGCCGTCTTTTAACCTAGAAAATATAAAGAAAATTGAAAAATTGTAAATTTCTCTCTTGTTGCGAAAGTCCAATAAGACTTATAAAACGGTTTGACCTTCAGGTAAAATCATTTTCTGAACAGGTTTCAGGCTATTAAGCAGAAATAAAAACTACAAGAGAAAGTCCTTTTCCATAATCCAAAATAAAATAAAATGTATTTCTGTAATATTTTCTTTTACTTACATATTATAGTCAATAACCATCCATTGATTATTATAGGTTCCACTGTTGTATCTTGCTATCAAATCTATAAAAAGAAAAAAAATATTTTGTACTACTTTAGTTTATAAAGCATTTATGTGTATACAAATTTTGCATTTTACGGTTTGATTTTTTATAACTTTTTTACCTACAAATGGCTTTACCTATTCGAGATTCTAATCGTCCCTAATAAGTGTGAATAATAAAATCAGCCTGCCTGTCCATGTTTTACCAGAAGTGGCCAGTCTGTTCGCAGTCATAACTCTTGCTGGCTCAAAAATCTAAATAGTTTATTTTGGAAGTCTTAATGTTAAAATCAACAAGGAATACACCACCCATAACTACCAAAAAATAATTTATGAAAAGCTTATGAAGTATATGTTCAGTTTAAATAAAAGGTAGAGAGAAAAAAATCACTTGAGAATAGAAGAATGATAGAAAATCACAAAAACTTCACAAAGCAAAAAATAAATGTCTTTTTACAGACTAAGTAAATTTATAAAAAAAAGCTTTCTATAAAAATGGTAGCCGGGGGATTCGTAAATCCTCCAACACGATTCGAATTTACCGCTACTAAGAAAGAGTTAAATTTATAATTGTTATTGAAGTAAATTGCCATCATTTTATTGCTGTCAATTTTTTTTATCAATAAAAAAAAATATTTTACCTGCTTTTTATGATCACAGCTTTTGTAAATATTTTTGTCATAAATGTTAAGAGTGGTTTCTGTAGATACGAGACCTAAATATCATTACTAAAATTACTTTGAAAATAATATATCCTTAAAAAAACCAAAGAGAATAACAAGAAACGGATTGATAGGGGGCTTTTTTAGTAGATTAAAATCATCAAACATAGCCTTAATTCTCACTTTAACAAAGTAAAGTTACTCTTTATAATAAAGACTTACTGGTCATAGATCTTTGTGAAAAAGAAACATAAAAAACTCCATACATATATGTAGCTATTTAGTCTACACTAGCGGCTACGCCCCTAGATGCCTCTAGTGGCGCTTTAAATGTTTGATTTTTTTATTTCAAATATGTATTTTTTCTATGTTGCTTTCACGTCTCTACGTAATTTTTTTTCGATTTTTTTTGTGATTTCCTCTGGGAGGATGGTGGATGCTGTGAGTATTGGTGCAAAAAATATGACGTAACAAAAAAAAATAAGCCAATGAGAGTCCACTATAAATTTTACCATTGGTCAATAACGGCCTCTCATTGGCTAATTTTTTTGTTACGTCATATTTTTGCACCTATACTCACAGGATCAGGATGGTGGTACCCTCCCCCAAAATAGTTATAAAACTTCCCGGGACCTATGAGAAGCTAACCCGTTAAAGAGAACCCGATTGGTTCAGCGGTTAGCGAAATCCTTCGGTACAAACATACACGCAGACAAAAAGACATCCTGTTACTTTAGTATAAGGATAGATACAGAGTGGAGTAAATAAATGATAGCCACCCACACCCACCCTCAAAATTCAATTTTGACGTTTGATTCATTTTTATGTGCATAGCCTACCCTGGTTTACACGGGAAATTCTGATAAATATTTATCGCATCGTATTTTAAACAGCGTTATAAATACGTTACATGAAATATCATTATGGCTTAGAACCGGTTCTAATTCAGCGGATTTTAATCGGTTTCGAAGCATAGCAGGAAAATATTTACCTGAAGAAATAACCACAAAATCGTCCAATGAAAAGATGGTACCTAAAATATTACAAAAGTATAGTCGAAATTTGCTGGGATATTCATGCGGTCCAACTTTGGTGTATCTCTAAATCAAATCTTGCTAATAAAAGTGCATGATTTTACGATTAAATTCTCCTAACCTCGAGTAAAAACTCGTAAATACACTCCCCCCCCCCCCACCTCCGCCTTCCTACTTCTTGAAACCATCACTCTATATTTTTATTTTCCAATGCGCGGAAAACTGTCGGAAAAAATCACATTTTGTAGGGGCATTCTATTTTTTAAAGTCAATTAGGTCTTTTTCGATGTAAACAGAAAACAAAATATAATATTTTACCGGCATAACTTGACATGCTCATAGTGTGTCCAGGTATAATATCTTGGCTGGTGGCTGACCGCTTGTATGGTAAATTGTACTTTTTCAGGAACCTAAAATAAAAAAAAAGAAGGATTATTGCTAGTGATTACCTTCTTAGCATCGAGGATTTTTGTATTCGAAGGGAAAAAGAGTGGCTTGAACAATAGCCTAAATAAATCGTAAGACTTAAAACCAATAATAATAAAATAGACAATAACAGGACATAGTTAAGCTAACCTAAAACAGTTACTCTAATCGGTTGAGTAGCTAGTTATTCAAATCTTAAGCTTTAAAATAAACTTTACTTCTTCTATTATTTCAAAATTTTAGTACTGAGGTTGAAAAATCCAGTATCAGAACTATCCCAATTTTGTACAATTCACATAATTCCAATACATTTAGATCAGTGTGTTTTTTATAACTTACTCTGTCTGTCTGTATTTGGGTAAGGCTGGTAAATATTGTATTTTTTACTTTGTAATATATCGCTACCTAGCGTCAAAATTTTTAACTACAATTCAAGCACTTTTTTACCAACCTGTATCCCATAGCCTGATATTCATGCCAAGCATTGTGTCCAACATATAAATCTTTGGCTTCTGGAACATACTTGATCATTACGGAACATGTTGGCCTATACATTAAGTAAAATAAAATTAGTACTCTTAAACCATACTTTACAATATAGCGATGTTATGTTCATTCTGTATGTTTATACTTTCGTTAGATTCTTCATTTATTCTACCCTATTCATTTTCATATATTTACATTCACAGTTTTTGTTAATATCGTTAATTAACTTTTTTAATTCACAATCTAATTATTCCCACCCTCTTTATGGACATACTAGTCAATTCACCTTTAGTCTCTAAGATAGGCGAAATATGTCAGGAAAATAGCCTAAAACCACTTCAAGATATTTATACTGCTTCCCTAAAAACTACAACCCAATCGGACCACCAATTATCAAGATCTTTAGCTTAAGACAAAAACCTTTCCACTTTATATTATAGGACTACTTTAATAATAGGATTGTTGAAGTCTTTGTTTCAAAATTACCTTTTAGTTGTTATTTCGTCAGACACAGTTCCATTTTTCTCCATTTTAAATATTTCCATATAATCCCATAGATCAGCCATATAGTTGATCATATGAAATCCGTATTCAACATCAAAATCTTCTGGTATATCCAAACTCTTTAATTTAATAATAGTTTAATCAAAAATTGTAATTCTAGATTTTTAAAAGGTTTGGATACAGTTTGTTTAAATGAGAACATAAAAATAAATTTATCTGAAATTATAATTTGAAAACACTTAAAAGTGGTTATATTGCAAAATTTAGAAAGGGTAAAAATGACTTTAATTTGAACTCTATATCTTACCAAGTCTGTATTTCTTTGTATCCATCCATTCTTCAAACCACTAGACAGTAAATGAAAAGTCTATTTTAGATGTTTTAAGTTCTTTAAAATCACAATGACGACGAGCACAAGAAAAAAAGCTGTGCTTCTTATTTTTAAATAATTTAAAAGGGAAAGGGACTAGTGTAGTTTGTTTGCTTATTACATTAGGTCAGTTTAGGTTAAGTTATATTGGGTTCAGGATAGTTTGGTTAGGACCCCCCGCAGATGAATAACTACCCGCCATTATTTTTATTTTTTTCAAAAATAGGAGGGGCCGGGGGGAGGGTCAGTGTTCGCTAGTTACTTTAATGACCAAAGTATGTTTTGATGTTCAGACCCTAATTGAAGAAAAGCGCAAAACTTACTCAATCTGTTTGTAGAACATGTTGGTAATATGCCAATACTCGTCAGAAGGATCAGCTTGTTCTACCATTGAACTAATAAACTGAAAAACGTAAAATATTTGGGTAATCACAGTGGTTTTAGTACCAGCATTTGGGGACTACGCCTTTGCTTATTATTTAACTTTGATTTAATTATTTAAACTTAGGTTTGTTGTTACCTTAACAAGTTGTGCTTGATAAAATTTAGAATTCTATTAGAGTAATATCTAAGATTCATATATTTGCCCCCTCCCCCTTCCTTCTTCGCCTAATAGCTTAAAACCTGCATTTCTTCAATGATATACCAGTTGTTTGTTTTCGAGATTTTATTGAGGATAGCATACGGATATCCTGCTATTTTTTTATTTGTAATATAAGTTGCTGAACCTGATTATTTTCTTTGACTTTGATTCTGAACCAATCACAGAATCCCTCGACATCTTTACAGAGCTCAGTTGAGAAAAATTCTTTGTAATACTCATACACAATATTTCTAAAAATGGATTAAATAAAAAAACGATATTTTGAATGAGAACAATCAAAAATAACAAAATCATAGTCAAAATCATAATCAAAAAAGTAATTAGTGATATTCATTTTTAAAATAGCACTGTACATTCAGTGGAGGTGAAATTGTAATGAAACCATATTATTTTTTTGTTTACCTTGTTAAGTAACCCTCAGCAAATCCAGCGGCCTCAGCCTAAAATTATCAGAATTCATCGAAAACTGAAAGCTTATTTTTGAGCTTTAGTAACTATAAAAGAAGCGCTTAAAAGTGCCTATAATAAAGGGGATGATTTTAAAAACTCCTGGCATGAGTATCCGGAAGTCATATTTATAAAATACATTACTCTAATATGACGTCATTAGGGAAACTTTGGCTAATTTTATTAAATTTATCTCTCTTTATAGGTACTATAAAGAGCTTCACTGTAAAGTTCAGTGAACTGGAATTTGGTCTCGGATACAAAAAATCCTGAAAACCCCATCTCTAGTATGACGAAGTTATCAAAGTTAAGCCTTCAAATAGAGGGAGTATCTTTTGTTGCAAAAGCTACCTGAACATCATCTGGGAAAGATGTGTGTGTTGATATCTCCAAATGCATCCATCCATCCTCCTAAATTATATGTTAATCATCAAAAAGATTGGCTTTTCATCAAATTTTAATAAACCTTTAGGAAGGAATGGTACATTGGACTTTTAATCTTATTGGTGTTTGAAGTTAAATAAACATGTTCTCTTATTTGTTGTATTAAAAAATTGGGGGACTTTTTAAAAACTATAATTGTGTGCATAAACTAACAGTGTTAAAACTTTTCCATCAATAATGAAAAATTACAGAAAAAAAATTATGTTCGTCATAATAGGGGGGGGGGAGCGTGGGAGGGGAGGAATTTAATTTATTTAACGCTAATTGTCTTATATGCCCTATTTTGTTTATCTTAAAAAAGACAAGGGTTGTGTAATCATAGGTTTATAAATAAAAATAATAAAGCTGAAATAAATGCCTAAATTGATGATATGAACCATCACCGATATTAGAAATTGGTATATAAAATTATATTTTTAAAATTAAAATATTTGTTCTATAATCTTTTTAGGTAGAATTAATTTTACTTGACCTGTTGTTTATTATTAAGCTGACCCCAAGCCACCACACTGGAGAAGTAAACACGGTGTGGTACAATACTCAACTCTCCATCTAAAAAATATATGACATTATGTATTATCAACATGAACAAAAATGACAACTATCTAAGGAGCGCAGCAATAGCAGGCTAACTTTTGATAAAATAAATAAAAACAAAGTAAATATAGATTAGTTTTTTTGCAGAATTGTCAAAAGATTTAAAGACCTATTAAATTTTTGTTCTTAAAATCAAATAGGTAAAAGTAAATCAATCCTATTATATAAAGTAGTAAGTTTTTTTGTCAGATTTCGATTCCTACTGAACCGATTACGTTTTCCATTTAGGGGAAGCTTCATATAAGTATTAAGCTATAAAAATTTGAAAGAATTTTAATGAATATAATAGATTTGAAATCTGCATAAAATTTTAAGGATTTTTTATAAAATTCGTTTTTTATTATATAATTCATTATTTAAAAGCGCAAATCCAATTTAAGATAATAAATTTTGACCATTAGGATAGGTGGATTGGAAACTACCTGCGCTCTAATTGGTTAAATGATGTACGTCACTGAAGCTTCTCCAATCAGGGCGCAGATAGTTTTCAATCCACCAATCACAGATGTCAAAATTATTTAACTTAATTTGTATTTGCGCTTATAGATAAAGAATTATACAAAAAAACGAATTTTATAAAAATTCCTTAAAATTTTATGCAGATTTCAAACCTATTATATTCATTAAAATTCTTTCCAATTTTTATAGCTTAATAAGTATACTAAAAAAGACGTACAGGACATTGCTGGTAGAGTTAATAATTCCAAGTTTATACTTTATAGTTACAAGAATCTAAAAATTTATGTGGCGACTCTTTTATAGAAAAACTAATTCCTAAAATGCTAAATCTGAGAGATGGAGGAGACATTGGGCTGTTTATTACACTAGTCTCCAAGTTTTATAATAACGTTTTCTCATTTTTTTTGGCTCAACAACCTTGGGGACTTTTATTGAATTTTGAATGGTTATTACAATCAGTTGAGTTTCCAAACGTTTCAACCAATAATTGTAATCTTCCGAAGGGTTAATTTTTGTGTATTATCATTGGGGTTGTATATTAATCTATCGGCCATTGTCTTATCCCTTTATATCTCTGGCGGAGTCATATCTACTTATAAAACAGGATGTTTTTTGGTGAACCCATATATTTCTTATCAATATAATCATTAGAATTTCGCTTAATGAAGCTTTTTAATTTCAATAATATCTATAATTCAAAAGAATCAACTTGTGAAGCACTTTTAATGCTTTGGTTTTATAATTGACAAAATTTAATTAAATTTGATATAATTATCAAAGGGATGACTTACAAATTTTGATTTGAAAATACCTACAACACTAAATAACTTAATAAGCCGCCAATTAATTTCGTATTTGGACTTATATCAATATATTTCATGAACGGCTGCCGAGCCCTGAGGAAAACTGAATTCATATTTAATGCTGGACTTGCTTGAAACTTTTCTTATTAAATTTAAAGTTTTCAATTTGCTGAAACAAAATTTAAAAATATGCTAATTGTTACCAAACAAGCTAAATTTTGTTTTCCAAGATGCTTTTTTATTTGTGTATGACCAGCTTTATAATTGTCTTTTTTAGCCACTTCTTTACTCTTAATATTTTGTTAAATAATTTCTTTAAAAGTGCTTAATGCATAAAAAAAAGATAAACGGAAAAAAATTATGGTGGTAATTATTCTTATTTTGAACTCTGCAGTATAATTCTACAGGTGTCAATGTATATTTTTGATATACCTTTTAAACTTTGTCTTATGATAGGTATCAGAAATCAGCCGGGATTTTAGAACAATCTCAAGTTGCTGGACATTGCCTTTGTACTACTTGTAATACCAAGAAAAAAATAACATTAAAGTAATTACTTAAATGAGCCAAAAAAACATTGGTTAATTTTTAGTTATTAATTTTAAATTATACAGGGTATTTTTTTTAATGGAACAAAAGTATTGCTTAATATAACCCACTTGCCATTGACAGAAATTAATAATATATATCTCAATTTCTTCATTGGGTTGGGTAGTTTTGTATAAGGAAAAAAATACTTGTCGATTTTCAACAAATTATGCCTTAAAAACCGGTTTTTCAAAAGTACCTATTTTTAGAAGATTTTTGGATCATGACCAATTTAAAGAGTATGCAAAAATGCGTACATTTAAAAAAATCAAATTGTGCGGCTTGTGTTAACAGTAGAAAAATGTTACACATACCGTTAGAATTGTCATAAACTCTAGTTTTTGGAAATATATGTATCATATTCATGCTATTTGTAGTATAGAAGCTACGTTGGAAAATGTGAGCAAGGTTAAAAAGTTTTAAGTAAGTTGGGACATTTTACCACGTAGCTCCTAAACTATACGTAGCACATGAATAGTTCTTAAACATCCAAAAACTAGAGTTTATGACAATTCCAATGATATGCATAACATTTTTCTACTGTTAACACAAGCCAAGCCAATTGAATTTTAAAAATGTACGCCTTTTTGCACATTCTTTAAATTGGTCATGATCCAAAAATCTTCCAAAAATATGTACTTTGGAAAAACCGGTTTTTAAGGCATAATTTGTTGAAAATAGACAAGTATTTTTTTCTTATACAAAACTCCCCAACCCAATGAAGAAATTAAGATATAGATTATTAATTTCTGTCAATGGCAAGTGGGTTATATTAAGCAATACTTTTTTCCATTAAAAAAAACACCCTGTATTACGATTTTTTTATTGGTTACTTACAGTAGATAATGAAAGAATAAAGTCAGTTTTACTATAGGCTGAAGAGAACCTAGTAATAGTGTCGGACTGATTATGACGTAAAGAAAAATTATCCAATGAGAGGCCATTATTGACCAATGGTAAAATTTATAGTGGCCTCTCGTTGGCTAATTATTTTTTTTACGTCATTATCAGTCCGACACTTTTACTAGGTTCGCTGAAGAGGGTGCCATATTCACTATTCATATGATTCAAATAGATAATTATGAAGAATAAGACTTTGAATTTATCATACGGTCAAATATTAGTTGTTATAGAGTATACGGGTTATTGACAGTCATAGTAGCAAAAAAGTTATTAAAAACTCATAACCACTTCTTTGCGAAAAGTAGATTCCGTATAGAAATATTTTTGGTGTTTCATTACTTCCGATCAATGTACCATTAGAGCAATCATTTATTTCTACAGCACAAACTACCCAATTTGTTTATGCTTTAATTTCATCCAATTTACTATAAATAACTAATTTATTTTCTATTTTGTATACTTGCGATTATGAAACAGATTAAAGATGTGGTCATATGTGGATGTGATTAGACAACAAATATTTTTCCAAGTTAGATTTGTCTAATCAATATTTACTTCTTCTACTATAGACAGGCTATAGTCTGTAGGAAGGGGAGGTACATTTGGACAACAAGTAAAATTTCGTATTTTTAAAATTCTTGACAGTTAGGGACTTAACCAGATCCATAGTTGTCAGAAAGTTTGTATGTTTAAAATTGTATAGGGTTTATGTTTGCTGAGTTTAATAGTTTTAATTCTAGGATGGTCTGCCATCAAACAAACCATAGCCCTTAAGCACTTGAATAAGCCTAGGTATTGATTAACCTTTCATAATATAACATAAATATTCTAAAATTTAATTACTAATTAACCTTCACCCCTGATCAGCCATTTTGTTAAATAGGTTCAATTAAAAGTTTCTTAGATTCGGAAAAAAGTGCTGAATAAAATTTTTTTCATTTAAAAGATAAAAAATATTAAACAAGTTTTTTTTGTTTAATTTCAATATGTAAAATTAAATTCACTGTCCAAAATATCCAGCAATTTTTGTTATATTTAACAACATAAATAAAAGAAAAGGGGAAACCCCAGTTATTAAATGACAGAGCAGCATAAAGTGACAAATATAATAAAAAATACTGTGTTACTGTTATACTTTTGCTTGTTTATCCATTTTAAATAACTCAAATATTTATGACATTGAATATGGTTTCACTGAACATTACATATAGTGGCTATTTAAACCTGTTAAAATATATATCTATTAAAAAGAACAAAAATGGTTTATTTGTGTATTTTGTAAAACAAATAGTATCCGAAACCTGCGATCGTGGCTCAACACGTAGCGCATCCACTCGTCGCCAGGAAGGACGTTAAAAATGGTTCCTACTGCTGCTATGTCTGGTGTGCGACATAAATAGTAAGAGTAATGCCTTGCCCCATAAACAGACGCAACTCACTACCATGTACAACTAGGACTTCTTAGACAAAGGTCGTGCAATCAAAGGGTTGGTTGTCTGATGGATGTTACTTAACCTAATATCCTTGGGTGTAAGAGTATCGCATCCCATTAGAGATGCTCTGGATTCTCTAGATAATCACTTAAATTGAAGGAGAATCCCACCCTAACGAGGTAATGGTAATCTGAAACTTGCAAATTATTGTTTAGACATCAAGATGAGCTTGAACACTGCCGATTTTTCCAGTTTTTTAGAAGAAGATTCTCTCATACCTCATGACATTACTTTTACAATACAGGTGAACAGTAACTTAAACAAGCATGACTAAATTCATTGAAAATATAGTCTTTCGATTTTAAATTTCTTTAAATGTGATGAAAACCAACAATAAAATAATCTTCTTTTATTATTTATTCTTAAGGTGATTTAAACTATACAAGTTATAGAGTTAGGGAGTTGAAATCCATTTTTGTAAAAGCAGAAATATAATCTATGATTACGGTTTTGACCCTCTAAAAAACGTAATCTACCATTCCACTTTCCTCTCTCTTGGTGATATCATCAACGCCGATACGATTTTTGAAATGTACCATTCCACTTTCAATAGAGGCAAAAATGGAATGGTACATTTATGTTTACATTTCAGCGTATTCATAAACATTAATTTCCTTATTTAAATCGACATGATAGTAATGGTATATTCTAGTTATTATTTTTTATTTTACATAAAAATGTTTTATTTATAAATAGTATTTTATACATTCCTACGATGATTTCAATTATGTTGATGTTAAAAGTGTAAACCACCATTCCAGTTTCACCTCTCTTGAAAGTGGAATGGTACATTTCAAAAATCGTATTGGCATTGATTATATCATCACCAAGAGAGGCAAAATTGGAATTATAGATTATCATCACCAAGAGAGGGGGAAGTGGAATTGTAGATTTATAGAGGGTCAAAAACATAATCATAGATTATATCTATGCTTCTATAAAAGTGGATTCAACTCCCTAACTGTTATATGACTTACATAAGATTAAATACTACGTAGCGATAGCTATAATTAAATATAGTTTTGATTTTAACATAGCATTTGATATATTTTTGTACCCTCTAATGAATGTAATTTTAAGAATGCAGAAAGTTGGTTTCAAATTAAAATTTGACAAGGTTGACTTGACATACCTTCCCTCCCCCGTCCCCCAAGAAATAAATAACCCTTGACAAAACCCTGTGCACGCAAATAAATGTATTATTTTTTAATATTTATATAACATAAAATTATAACTAAAAATATTTGATTAATTTTAGGAAGAAGAAAATGGCGTAGAAACAATTTTTAAAGCCCACAGGTAAACTTAGCAATATTTATTTAATTAAAAAAGAGTAAGGGGGGGGGGAGGGTAGTCGACCATCCTTCATCTTTAATTTTGGTTTTAGAAATATAAAAGACTAATTTTTGGGGGAGGTCATCTTTTCAAGGGATTATTTCCCTTCGGAGGTTGGTGGTACCCTCCCCAATAATAGATATGAGGAGACACACATACCTCCAATTACTTTTATATAAGGATTGTTCATAGGGTTTATGTGTTCGTTCCGTAAGATCTCAGAAACCACTAGTTTTTTAGGGACGCTTAGTGAATTGGATTTCATTAAGATAAATATTTTCTACAGTATGACCCTCGAAAAAGTATCTTTTAGGGTTTAGAGCCCTTATTTCTCAATGTATCATCAAAAATAGCATATATCCGTGTTCTCTGTAAATCTCCACACAAGCATATACAAAAAATTTAATTTTACATCCATTAACACCGGAGATTTTTAGAGCTAAAGTTTTGAAAAAGTGACTGAGCAAAAAGTAACTTTTAACATGAAATGACTTTTTCAGCAAAATTAAGATAGAAATCCTATTGTTTTTATTACTAGCAGAAACTTTATACAAAAATGAAATAAAAAATTTAGATTTTAAGTTAAAAGCATTTTTTTACACATATTTTTTTAGTCTTTTTAGTTTAATGATATTTTGAAAAACTTACTTATCAGGCAAAATTGTTTTAGTAAAAAAAACCATATAAATCTTTATGAATATAGCAGGACAATTGTTTTTGTTTTATTATCCTAACTTAAATAACAAAAAAGTTATGAAGAAAATAAAATTACAACATAATGCTTTTTTAGTCTAAAAAGGTTAATTAACCCCCTATTAATTGATTGAGATGTCAGAAAAAGGGGCGGAGCAACTGTCATAATTAATCCTTTTCATAAATAAGGGTAATTAAATAGCCTGAAATTTGCAAATAATCAATTCATTCAGTAGTATTTTTTGCCATTAAAAATTCATATTTTTTGGTGGAATAAAAAAGAAATAATTAGTTAACTTGTTTTTCTTTGTATGTCATTCTTCAGTTATCAAAAAAAAACATAATATAACCATCCAAAAATTATGAGAAACAAAAAAAATCTTTTTCTCAGTCACTTTTTCAAAACTTTAACTCTAAAAATCTCCGGTGTTAATGGAGGTAAAATAAATTTTTTTATATATGCTTGTGTGGAAATGTACAGAGAACACGGATATATGCTATTTTTGATGATACATTGAGAAATAGGGACTGTAAACCCTAAAAGATACTTTTTCGAGGGTCATACTGTATTTTATCACGAATATTATTATATGAAAATTAGAATTAGAGAATTAGAATAAAAAACTAAATTTTCAACCAATACAAATTGTTCAATACTTTTAAAAGTTGAACACCACTGTGATATAACAAACATAGTTACGAAAAATATAAATAATCTTTTTTTTATTTCAGACAATTTTTAGCTGTGGTTAGTCCTGTATTTCAGAAAACTTTCTATGGTTCTTTCGGTATTAATCTATTTTATAAAAAATAGTATTTTAATTAAACATAATAAATAAGCATAATTTAAGTTGCGAATATATTAAAAGTACAATGGTAATGAAAATTATGGTTATCCTTGTTATCATAAAGCCTTTATAGAGAAAACGATCTTTGATAGAAGCCGGGAAACTCTTTTTCTCATAGCAGAAAAAGTAAATCAAAGAGTAGATTCTCATTGTTTATGGGAATAAACAAATAAAACGTAAGACACTCATCTTTATTATCAGTCGGCAAAGTAGCTAGAAGCAGCTTATAGTGCCTAATTAAAAATGGCGTTATACAATACAAATGACTAATAATAGGTCAGTGTACAATGCCTTGTAATTAACCAATGGTATAATGTATACTGGCCTATCATTAATAATTTCTATGATGCCATTTTTTATTAGACACTATAAGCTGCTTCAAGTAATTGTAACAATTTAACGTAATTATAGAGTAGCTCCTCTGCTACAAAAAAATGTGTTTTCTTAGCGCACTAAACTAATGATACTATGAATAATCCTATGAAAAAACTTCAACGTCCAAACCTTCTTTTGATATGGAATAATTGAATATAAAAAGCATTTCTTCAATAAATAATTGAATAATAAAACACTTTAAGGGAATAGAGTTTGAATCAAGTCCGTAATACGAAGGATTGTATTTTCATAATACTTCTTAATAAGATTATATGATTTTAACTGGTCTACAAAATAAATGATTAGTAATGCACAAGGAGCGCGCAGCTGAAAAAAAATAGTTTTAGATTAATTGGAGGGTTTGTTTAATTACTGTGCAATTGTGCAGCCAGCCGTTTGGCTGTTATTCTCCTTTTTTTGTAAATAGAGAAATACAGATTCCTTCCTATATCAGTCTTGATCCAACTAAATTTTTGTACAGGTAACCCTGTTGATCCCATGCCCATCAAAGATTCAACATCAAATGCGTTCTCCATGTTATTGAAATATATTTACAAAGGCGTGGATTCTTTAGAAATATTTAATCAGGTACATCTTTATTTATAACTAGCGGCTGCGCTCCTAAGATCTAGGAGCTATGTATTCGAAGGAGTAAGAACAGTAAGAAAAAAGCCTAAAACTAAACTCAAATATAAGAATTAAATAGCCTAAAACTATCTTGTAACCTATTTATAAGAAGGTTCCATAAAATTGAGATCTAAATCGATTCAGTGGTTATCGAAATGTTAAGCTACAGACAAATAATCCATACTACTTTAAATAATAGGATTTTTATAGCAAAGATGCTGTATACGTATGTATGTCCGTTAGTCCCAGCGTCCTTCTAGTTGTTTGAGTCAATTGTGCTCGTTCTTGCAAAGTGACGGTAACTGCTTTATCAACAAAGTACAGCGCTCTATATGTATTTTCTCATACTTAAGGTTTTCTCTTACGCATACACACACACACACCCGTACTGACCAGTAAAAACACATATGCTAACAGTGGCTGTGCCAATACCAAAATTTTATCATTTTAAAGTAATATTAACTGAAAATAACATAGAATAACCAAAGTTTTAAAGTTTGTTTAATAGTTTACTATTATGTACAAAAATATATTTTCATCCTTGTTAATGCTAGCTAAACAAGAAAGTATCATCCAAATCAAAAAATTAAATAGAATAATTTTTGCAGACCCGAATGTGTGATTCCTCTACTGTTGAAGTGCTGATTCAGTTATTAAAATTAGCGGACAGATTTCTAATAGATCCTTTACTCAGGTATCAATGGACGGAGGAAAAATTATTGTCAATTTAGCTTGATAACATGGACCTCATTTATTATCTAGTTCGTTCAACAATTAGGAGGGGAGAGGATGGGGAAAAGGGGTGGATTGGGGGAATTACTATATTAGCCAGCATCAAGTTTTACTTTATTAAAGTGAATGGTATTTTTGTGTAATATCCAGGTAATAATAAATCCAGGTATGATAACTGCGCTTATAACTTTATCCTAAAGTAGTCCTTTAGTAGTTTTAGGATGGTTTGTTTTTTATTAAAGTCTTGGGATATTTTAAGGATATTTTTCAATAGTGACAATTAATATTTTAAACATTTATTATTCTGCTTTAGCAGCTTTCCATTTTTTTCAATTTTGATTGCTAGGAATTAGATAACTAAAGTTTTAACTATTTTTGTTTAGTTTATGTGAGACTGCTTTGATAAAGGGTGTTCATATTACTTCAGACAACCTGTATGATATTTCTAGGTAACTATATATAACAAGGGGATAAGGCTTTTGGATAAACACTACCCATCCCCTTATTTTTTTCAATCTATTTCAAAAATAGTGAGGGGGTTATCTGTTCTCATCTGGTACTTCGTGAAAAATGACCGCTATTTTTTTATATATTAAGAGGACCAGTTGTTTTTTATTAAAAGTTAGGTGAAACTAACGATAGTGCATGATATAAGTCCAAATGCGTTTTTTTACACGGCCTTTTATACATAATCTCTAAGTACCTAAAAATTGTTACTTAAATATACATACACCTTATCCATATTAATTAACAAAATTATGTTGTCGCATTTATACATGGATATAATATAAATGAATATAAAACTGAAGTTATTTTGATATATTCTTTGCTTTACAGTTTTTAATTAAAAGATATTACATTCCTAATATAATTCTAATTAGAAAATTTGAAAGGGTTCACTGGCCGCTGCATGGATTTAAAATTAGTCGCTTATAGCAGCTACGACAGCCTTTTAATATCTAGAAATTTGTGACTAAATCTTAACTCTCTGTCAAGCTATTGTGTTGTTGTCACTACAAGCTTTATTTCCTTTCGGAGCTCCATACCTTGTTTAACCTAACCTTTTTCTTGGCTATTTAAGGAAAGATAGCATTCATGAGAAAAGGGAGATGGGGGGGGGGGGGATGACATAACCTAGTAAAAATGTTCATTAAACTGACAAAAAAATGACCAAATACCTATCCAGCGGTTGTAGCGGCTTGGTCTGCAGCTGCATAGCTACAAAATTTAATGAGATGTGTAAAAGATATAGTTACACAACTGTGAACCAAATTTCAACTATATTTGATTCTAATATATTAATGTAATCAAGTTAATTAATATTATTACTAGAAATTATAAAAATCCGTGTACAAATCTAATTAATTGGAGAGAGAAAACTTAATTGAATAACTCAATATTTACTTTAAATGTACTAAGACATTCTCTTATGTTAACATATTTAAATTTTTAATTTTAATTCTTCGCAGTTTATTGTATGACATTATTGAATGAAGGATTTTGAAGACGAAGAAATTCCCTTTAAAAAATCAGCATGTTACGACATAAAAACGAGGGATTATCCATCTCTTGTTTAGGGATTTTATTTCCCACTCCTCCTCTCCTCATCCCTCATTTTTATGACGTCATTTAGGGACTTTCTTCGTCTTCAAGGTTTTTGTCCAAAGCAAAACAACTTTGAATATAAGTAATCAATAAAACATAAGGACAGTTTAATTAACTAGAACAACAGCTAAAGTCAGATGAGTAAATGATAAAAAAGAGCAAGAAAATGTAAAAAAGTAAAAGTATTGTAAATAGATAAGTTCAGCAATAAGATAAGTTTGAAAGATATTTAAGTTTGAGTCCTTGTGCGTAAGTAAAGTAATAGTAAGGAGTAGAGATTTATGTACTCTGTAAACAAACGCGTGTGAAATGAATAGACAGAGAACCCCTACTTGAAGATTATCAGTGTTACTCAAATACAAATACACTTTAACTGTATTCAATTCAATCAGTTGTGAGTGCCACATAAACCCCGAAAAAAACAATGACGGGAATAAGCCCACCCCCCCCCTCCCCCTCCAAAAATAATAAATAAATAAAAAATTTGGGGTTGGGTTATTACCACACCCCATGTCAATTTTTAACTTTGTGTAAAAATTTTAGAGACGCGTCGCGTCTTTTTACCCTGCACCCAATATTTGACCTATAGGGTAAGATTTTTTACCCTCCCCTCACCCCAAATAAGGCTTGGACGTCCTGGATTAACAAATTTCTCTTTTTTCAGGTATTGCAAAGAATATTCTTGTTTTGAACGAGTAACCCAATCTTTGTTAACAAAATGTGCAAAATTTCTCAAAACAGAAGTTTCCAGAAATTTTGGCATACTCGCAAAGTTCAAGAAAGATGATTTCGATCTTTTTCAGGTATACAAAATATCTTTACTATAAACATGAAGGGGGAGGGGGGAGACTTTTAGGGTTTATTTGATTCAAAGTTTTGATTAAACAGGGTTCAACAAACTAAATTTTTCTGTAATTACTCAACAGAATTCAAAAAGTACCTAAGGTGTTAAATCAGAGATATTACTATTTTTGTTGATAACGGCAATTTTCTTCTTTTTTTTGTTGCATTTTAGTACCCTAAAACCAACTTAATTTTAAAAAAAACTTAAATCACTTCAAAAATACGAGGTTAGGACACCTTCTTTTACAGAATAATATATATTTGTATTTCTATAGATCCCTATAAAATTATGAAACTAGTGTTTGTCAATTTCATGTTCTTTTATTTAAAATAACAATTGTTTGAAGTAACATATCTAATCAAATCTGATGGTTCTTTTAGCATTTAATTTTAATTTAGTCCTTAGTAGAGCTAGGAGATGATGGTACGAATGGTACCTCTACTAATAGTCCAGATGAACCGGGTGGAATAGATGAAGGGGAACAGACCTCGAGAAATAATGAAGAAAATATAAGAGGTAAAAGAAAACTCTTTCCGTTAATTTAGACATGTTAGAATCGCCTATACACTGTTAAAAATATTTTTTTTTTTGAGCATCAGATAATACTATTCTAATAATATATATTCTTCACATTAATGTATAGTATCAATCCGTACATTATAGGAAAAAAACCTCATTACGATACAAGGAAGTTTTCAATACTGTATTGGGTATTAGATATTGTACTGTGGAGTAACTTGTAGTACTAAATAATGTATTTGTCTGTAGAGTATTATCCAATACGCTCTTGGGAATAAAATTCAATACGGTAGAAGTAAGTTTTTAATACTCTCCTTTGCAATTTTTGATACCCTCTATCATAATTTTTGATACGCTGTAGAGTATGAAACTGTTTTACTTTGGATGAAAAATCAGTTTATAATATATGATTATTATATGTACATATACATTTTGTTATATCAACAAACATACCAAGCAGAGCCATAAAACATTAATTTAAATGTAAATTTAGTAAAAAAAATGACTTTAAAGATGTTTAGGGCTAAACATGATCCTTAAAAATAAAACTATGGTCAGCCATAATTACAAAAATCAAAACTATAAATCTGAGCATAAACAGTAACTTTTCATCCATGTCTAAAACGACCAAGCCATTGCTGGAAATACTTCATGAGAGGTGTGCACGATTGGTGTCTGTTTCAATTATTCTTTACAGTACAGATTTGTACCCTAGAAGGTATGAATAGTTACTATTTTAATATACTATTCTCTTGCGTATTGTCCAATACTCTACAGCGTATCAAATATTACTATATTAAATAAACTTTACTCCAGCGTATTTTCCTGTACGATAGAGGGTCTAAAATATTACTATTTTAATACACTATTCTACAGCGTAATTTCCCGTACGATAGAGGGTATCAAATATTACTATTTTAATAAACTTTTCTACAGCATAATTTCCCGTACGATAGAGGGTATCAAACATTACTATTTTAATAAACTGTTCTACAGCGTAATTTCCCGTACGATAGAGGGTATCAAATATTACTATTTTAATAAACTATTCTACTAGCACATTTACGGGTCCAATACTCTCCAGAGTATCAATTGATACTAAATAAAAAAAATATTTTTAACAGTGTAGTTTTCAACCTCTGCACGATGATTCCTACAACAGTTAGGAACGATTTAGTAAGCCCAGGAAATCTAGAATCGTTACCTGAAAGTTTGTACATCCATTTGAAACATGCTGATTTTTATTTTGTTTGAAAACTATTTTTTGTCTAATATGATTATCCGATTAATCTGATTCCTAGGAGAATAAGGTACAATACTATAAGGCATCTCTGTATTCAAATCTTAAAAATGAAAGTATGTGCTTTTACTGACTCCTATATTTACGAAATATTTCAAAAAAATTTGAAGCGTTTTAATCAGACTTAACCAAGTTAATGGTCTGCTTATTAAGATCTGACACTCTACAAGGGTTATTGTTCAGCATTTCATCCTTCTGATTTCAGCGCTTTGCTTTTATTAATATTATTATCTTTGTTTTAATATAAATATTCAACAATAAATGTAAATAGTAAACACACTTTTTTTCTAGAAGAAATTGCCATACCGGAAGAAGATATGGATTGGGGTTGGGCTGGTATATTTCCTTTAGGTAATTTCAATTAAGGTGCTTTCCCTCAAAGTGATTAGCAAACACTTCCCCACCCCCTAAATTTTTGAATAAATTGAAAGTATGTAGGGGTGTCTGTATGCTACTCCTAAACTTGCATGGCCTATACCTGCAGTGCCTAAACCCTTTAATATAGTACAAAAAGAAAGGCAGGTTTTCTGTGCTCGACTAGACATTTGAGGGAAAAGGAAATACCTTCGACCTATAGGAGTCAGTTAAACAAGAATAAATCCTTTAATCTTATTATTTTTCCTAACCGTACTAGAAAAAGGATTAGTAACTTTTTTGGAGAAAAAAGTTAAAATAAGAGGGGGAATTTGTTTTTTTTTATGCCTTGCCTGTATGAGGAGAAGCCCTTTGTATTAGGTTACGTAACACCCAATAAACAACCAACTTTTTCATTGCACGACCTTTCTCTTGAAGTATCATCTGTGCATGGTAATGTTATTGGACCAAGATATCCCCCCTGACTTAACTTTTAATGTCGCACACCTAATCGACATATATGCAAAGGAACCAATTTTAACCTTTTTTATTTGTGACGCAGTGTTAAGCCAACATTATAATTTTTTTCAGAGGAGACAAATTTCGGCGAAGAAGTGATGCAGGTAAATAATATTCATAAGTAGCCATTAGCATTTAGAGGATCTGTATTTGAATGGGGGGGGGGGGGGCAAGGGTGGCAGAAACCATGTTGAATCATAATAATTTCAAGCTTCAAAATGACACTGTAAGGATTTCTCAACATAAACTATTAATTATTTAATCAATTTGTTGTTTTTTATGATTTTGTATTTTTTCATTCTTGTGAAATCATTGAATAAAAATATCAAAACTTGTATTAACCAAGTCCCAAATACTGTTTTATTTTAGGAATTATCTTTAGAATCAACAGCAAGACAAAAGGTTAACATACACAAATAATTTATATTCCAATATGGCTTTGTAACCGATAAATATCCGGTGTAAAAGAACCGGTTCTCAGCCACATTGAAAAATCATGTATTGTATTATATTATATCCAGTTTTCTACGAATATAAAAATGTACAATCATAAGATTAAAAGCAGTTTTGTTGGCCCCAAGATGCCGACAGAAAGCTGTTTACAATATTATGATAAATAACTATTACAACAAACAATTATAATTGCAAATATGGATTCACTTTGGTTCAATGTAAATGACAAGATAGATTCATAAGTAAATAAATATATTAAAGCTTATCTGAAGATCCCTGAAAGTTAGAACAAACAACTGGATAAATCTTATGTTGTACATTAGCACAAAAATGCTTTATAATAAAAAAAAGGCGAATTTTATTTTCTACCTGTCTGATTTACAAGCCATTCATTTTCCAGTATGGTTCTTAGCCATACTGAAAAATTATGAATAGCATCTTATTATAAACAGCTTTCCGCGGATATAGAAATGTACAATTATGAGACTAAAACCAGTTTTGTTAGCCCCAGGCTTTGCGATAAATAACTATTATAATATTTTAAGGCTGTGATAACATGTAGAACAAGACTATCACCAAATATTAAAGAACTAACGTGTTTCAGTGCCTATGACAGGTATGATAAGATAAGTTTATAGGTCATTTGCATTATTATCCAATATGGCTTTGAATCAATGTTCTCTGGATTAGAACTGGTTTTCAGCCGTACTGAAAAATCATGTATAACATCGAATTATAGACAATTTTCAACAAATGATAAATGAAAATTATAAAATTATTACCATCTCAGGGCTAACAAAACTGGTTTTAATCATTTTCATTTCCACTTAAAACTATGATGCGATAAATAACAATTTATTCCCTGGGAGCTGAGATAATACGAACAGAATGGGAGTGATTAAAATCTTGGAAGAGTTTAGGTTTAACTTTACTTTTTTAGATACAGTAATATTGCAAGATCTGGCGTCAACCTTACTGTTGGCGAAGTTTTTGAGGTATTTAATCATTAATTATACGATAATTAAACAAAAAACATTAAAATCTTTATGTAAATATAGAATTGCAAACGGTCAAACGGAAACAAATATCTATAGAAGATGTACTTATTAGACTAGATAATATTACTAAGAAGTTTTATTTTATCTCTCATAGCAGCCAAGAAAACTACATATTATTCCATAGTTAATAGCCCATGCTTACAGATAATTTTTAACAGGTCGAATGAATTTTCAACTTGATGCTAATAATGAAGTAAATCCTTACAAAAAACAATGAGCCAATTGTTTCCAATATCAGCCAAGTATATATCATTACATATTGCATTACATACAAACAGAAAGAAAAAGTTAGTTTTAGAGTAGCTTTTATACTTAAATTAGTTGTTTATGTGTTTAGAAATATATGCTGAGAAATTCAGAGCCTTTTCTCTTCTACTGTTCAGTACCTCCATTTTCCAGGTATTACAACAAAGAGCTCTTATTTCATTTTTCTAAACATAAAGTATTTGGATGTGTGTAGTTTAAAATCTATCCTAAAATAAAGTACTAAGGTAATTTTATCTGACGCTTAAGATCTTACAAATTGCTTGTCAGCATTGGATGTAGTTTTAGGAAGACGTTTATAAATTATTTGGATAGTTTTAAGCTATTTATTTTACCTCCCCTGCCCACCCCTAGAGGATAGGCTATAAAAGTAATAGTCTCTGTGTCTGTATCTTAAGATCTTGGTAACCGCTGAATCGATATTTTTAATTTGTTATCCTTTCCATTAAAGCTTCTTTCATGTCCAGTCCATACAGGGTTTATAACTATTTTGGGGAAGGGTTCCTTCACCCTACCTAGAGAAATCATCCTGAAGAAAATATCCCCCAAACAAAACATATAATTTCCTTTTTAAAGATCAAATTAAAAGTGGAGGGCCGACCTACCCCTCCACCCCTACCCCATCATTTTTTCAGTGCCTCTAGAAGCTTCGATGCGGGGGTAATGGGATGTTTGTATATCATAACACCACTTTAAGGTATTAGAACAGGATATATTAAATATTTGTTTTGTTGGAATTTTGAAATTAAAAAAATATGTTTCTCCAGAATTGATTTCTACCAAACAGATATATGAATCTTATTAACTAGATATTTCTAAAATTTACGTGATAAATATTATTTTTGTTAGACAACTGTTTGCTGGAACAGACCACAGTTCAGGATTTCTAAATATTGAGTGGGCAGATTTTGTACATATCATTCTTCTTAAAGGATCTCTAAGGTAAATTCATGAAATATAAGAAAACAAGGACAAGTATTTATATAACAAGCGCAGCAACATAGTTTCATTACTCTTTTGCTTTAGACACAGTGAAAAGCACAATGCATATGAGTCATCAACATAGAAAGATAATTTCAGTAAGCTTGATGCTTATTTATCAATACCCCTCTATCTTATAACTTCTACAACTGCTAATTTATAATTTACTTTTTTTCTACTATGCATTTTCAAGAACATGACACTCTTAAACATTATTGGATGAATCATTATTTTAGAGATAAGTGCATTCTTAGCAAACTTACTTCTCACGTACTTAAAGTATTGTAAAAGTAGAATTTTAGCTATATTTATTATCCAAGTATAATCTTTTATTTTTATTTTAGTTGTATAGTGTGTCAAAACATGGTTCGCATGGAGGTGGGGGATGTGCTTAGGTTTGATACCATCAATATGTCAGGAGTTTGGAATCCTTATGTTAGGTAAGCATTTCATTTTCCAGGAATATTAAAATAAAAATCTTAAAATTAACTCCAGGTTTTTTTTAGATCGGGTCTTTGGCCCCTCGGGGCTAACAAAACTAGTTTCAATCTTACAATTTTTTATATTAATATCCACGGAAAGCTGTATATGATACGATGTGATAAATAACTATTATTAACAACAAATCTTAGTGGTTTCTGCCGTTTGCTGTCATAAAGTACTGAATAACTAAATTTATATAATTATTTTTTTTTATTTTCAGACAAGCAGAACTGTTAATTGTTGCCCATGAATGAACATAAATTCTTTTAATATCTCTAGATTTTATGATTTCCTGTAAACAATATTTTATCATCATCAAAATGTACGATATTTCAGATATTTAAATGGTTTTTTTATTCAAATAAAACTTAATTCTTTCTAGTTTTTTTAATTTTGAATGAACTTACAATGATAAACTTTGTTTTGTGTCTAAAAATATCAGCTTTGTGACGTCTTAAAAATGATTGATAATCCAACTCTTTTTTATGGGTTTTCTTTCCCACGTCTCACGTCTGGCGTCACATGGCTGATTTTTGAGACAAATTGTCCAACTACTTTGTTTTCAAGAAATCGTTGAAATATGCAAAATTTGATGTTCAATGAAAATTACAAATAAAGATAGGTATAATTGTAATTAGTTTATTATTGTTTTTTTATGGGAAAGGAATTATATGAAAATCATTTAAAAAGTACGTCTTTTGTGTATTCTAGAACCGTCCATCATCCCTCATCTATATTTTCAATAATCTATATATGACCTAACTAAATTCGTTTCCTGGCATTATTGTGTATTCCACTTTCAATTAGTAAAAAACTGTAGGATATAACCTATGTCAAGACATGTTTTTTAATGGGCGTATTAACCAAAGAGTTGCTACGCTCATGAAAACAAGCTTGATATCTTTGAAGGTCAAAATATAAGGATATATGATGCTTTAGTTTTCTCATAACCTAATTTATCTGTTACATACCTCTAAAAACAACAGAAACTGTAGCGGATTCATCAACTCTCTTAGCATCTTCATTAACAATA
Source organism: Acartia tonsa (assembly GCF_053477335.1). NCBI lineage: Eukaryota > Metazoa > Arthropoda > Copepoda > Calanoida > Acartiidae > Acartia > Acartia tonsa. The sequence continues at coordinate 36,115,353 of NC_137264.1, read as the reverse complement.
TTAGCACTAATAGTTTCACTAAAGTTTATATCAGCAGCAGTAGATAGTGCTGCCAAGCAAATATGAAAGTAAAGCTGCATAGCAACAAATTTGTAATTACCCACCATGGTCGAGTCAAAGCTGGGTGGATACTAAACTAAGTTTAGATTATATAAAAGTGTGCAGTAATGTTTCCTAATGTTTGTCTGTCTGTCTGGCAGTCACATTGGTATGTTAGTATGTCTGGTAAGAATGTTTTTGTGTCTGTGCATAGTTGGGTACAACGTAGTCCTTCAAATTTATCTAAATCGTGGAAAATGTTTTAAAAATAAAGATCAAAAGAATTTTTTATTCCCTTTTGTATAAAATCATTACATTGTTATTGCCAAAATACATAAAGATATTTTCTTAAATTTCTTGAAAAGTATATTTAGAAAATTTAAAAATCTTAGTTACCTTACTAACAATTGTTTACTGAATAGCCCATTTTATAAATTATTTTGAATCACCTTTGTTTGGTCAAAAGCTTATGGCTTAAAAACCGTAATGTGCGCGGATTCATTAATAAGTCATTGTTTACAATAAGATAGAGATCATTTTTAACTTTTGGGAAGGTAACGTCATTTTTTTAAAATCCAAATCAGAAAAGAAAATTAGTTCTTTTAGGGGTTAGTTGGCGAAATCTAGACTTACGTAATGTACATTTACAAACATCATGATTAATATTGCTAAACTTTGTTAAGTTTATAATTTACTATTGAACTCGTCTTATTATATGGATTGCAAGCAAGTTTTAAGATTTTGGAAAGCGCTAATTAGTAACTTGAGGATAAAAAGAAAAGCAAGAAAAAGTAAATTTTCTCATTAGTTTTATTTTAAATTCATACCAAAAAACATCTTTGAACTCTCGTTTACCCAACTAAAAGATTTAAGCTTCCGTAAGCTTTCAAATAAGTAAGAAAGACTATTTTTTCATCTCGAAAACATAAAATTTGTGAATTCACTTCAGCATATGATACATTGGCATGTTGTTTCATATATCACAATAAGAAAAAAAATTATTTAATTAGGGAGCGTTTACGACGAGTTAGGTTAATTTTTGATATTCTAATGTAATGTGGTTCTAATTATATCTAGTGTGCGAAAGTGAATGTACACCTACTAGTGGTTTATCAACCTGATTTTAAGCCTCAAGGCCTCTTGAATGTATGCGTGAATAAGATCTATTAGTTTTTTTTGTGTACCGCATGCAATATATATAATTTTTCTGTCTTAAACATTGTAAGATAATCAAAAAGTAAAAATTCAGCATGTATGAAATGGACGTACGGACTTTCTGCTAACGATTATAGAGCTGCTATGCTTCTTAAATTGTATCTAATTGTTTTAAGAACAATCATTCAAAGTTTGAATTAATAACATGTTTAAATTAACGAAAAGAACTAACCGTTCCAGACGAACGTACAGACCCTAATCATGGAAAAGCTTCGCTTTTAAAATAAGTTTATCAATATGACAAGAAAAGCTGAACAGACGGACATACAAAGTAGGTATAGCCTTTGCAATAAAAATTTGATTTGAACAACAATCACAGAAATAAAAGGTGAATGATTTATAAATGATACAATTTTCAACGTTTAATGCAATATCTAGATAACAAAGACAGTTTATACACTGAAAGGTTCAGAAAAAGATGTTTGAATAAACCGATAGTTAGGTAAATACCTAAGCCCTTAAACAGGCACAATTATTTTTATCTATTACCTATTACCTGTTACGGAAATCAAGAAAAGGATTTCGTTGCTATTTATCAGAGTGTCATAAACCGCCCTTACAAGGTTATTTGGTGCTTTATTTAGATGATTATTTTAGATCAGATTAAGTGGCGTTTTCCCTCAAAGTGCCTTGTTGAGCATAGAAACATTGAAAATTTGGTAATTTCTTTAGGTACAAGCGACACACAGTTAGGCCCGCTTTCAGGGTTAGGCTTAGAGACCTCCCCCCCTCCCCCCTCCTTATTTATTTTTAATTTATACTAAAACGTCAGATTAACAGTAAATTTTTAATTGCTAAAACAATTCAAAAATTTCAACTGTACGTATACAAATCTTGGTGAAAAATTTCTGCGGTGTCATTAGAGTGTGGGAAAAGTCAAATTCATTGTAAATTAATCAACAAAATAATTAATAAAAGGAGAGTCCTTGATTTATTTTTGTATTTAAAAAAAAAACAGGAAAAAGGGAATGTGATTCTGACAATCAATTCTAAGTGAAAATTTCCCATCAACCCCCTTCCCTTTCAGTTACACCAAAAACTTTACTCCAACAAAATATTAAATTTTCGGCAATTTCAAATGGAATTAGTTGGCTGAATAGCAGTCCTGAAAAAACAAGGACATTTTTGTTCTTAAAAAGCATGGAAGCTGAAAGACACCACCAATAATAAAAAGAATTAAACAATTCTGAAAATGTTTAGTAAATGTAAGGTTTTAACAACGAATATTTAAGTAAAAGTTGCATCATAAAAGTACAATACAACATTGTATAAATTTATAAAATTCCTTTAAATAGATATTTTTTACTGCTTATAATGTCCTGATAATTGTAATCAGAAATTCTGCGTTATTTGATTTGTTAATGAAATAAAAAAGAAATAATTTGAGTGTCCTTTTAATCCTTGTATCCAAGTAATAAGGAAAAATATGAATAAAAATTTATCATTCATTGACCCCTTCAAAACTAGATCTGCCCTAGAATCAGGGAATAAAGGGATAGGACAATATTTTTTGCAATACATTTGTGAAGAATTATTTTTTTGAGGGGGGGGGGGGTAACAGGGTACATTCATTATAGAGCCAATGTTTTCTCCATATATGCAAAAAATCACAAAGTTATTTTAAGAATGATTACTAAAAAAACAACTTATATAACCAAAAAAAAAATATTAACATTAATATTGAAAAAGTGTTTTATGAAATTTAGAATTGCATATCAGCCTTAAAAAAGCATTTTTATTAAATTCATGAAATTTTGTTTAATTTTCACTCCCACCTTATGACCTAATTTTTAAAATATGGTAGGGTGCAATTTTACGCATTTTTGTACATTTCCCCCCCTTTTTTGCAAACAATAGCAAAATAGAGGGCAGGTACTCAGGGATCTAGGTATATGTAAATAACTTTTTCCACCAGCAAAGCTCTTTAAAATGAGTTTTCGTCCGTTCAGGGCTGTTAAAAGACTAGCTTTTACTTCCTTGCATTCTGTTGGATTTTAGAAATTTTAGAAATTGTTTGAAATTAAACCTGACATATTGTCATATTTAGTGTTTATCTTAAAAAATTAATATTATAATATTAATATAACAACAATAACAATAATAAAAACAAGTTTACAAATCCTTTAAGCATGAAAATACAAAAAGAAGGTATTGCAAAACACAGCTTCTCTTATTTTCTTCATGTATTCTCGTCATCAATGTGCATACATTTCAGGACAAAAATATAAACCTTACACAAATATCAATTTCTTGAGCCTCCCTGAAAATAAATCCATTAACTATAAATTCAAAGTAGTACGATGTCCGTCTGTCTAAAGCTTAAGATCTCGATATTAAAAATTCATTTATGCTAAATTTAGTTTTATTAAATAACTTATTTCCAATGAATATAAAAAAATACTGACAAACATGCAAAATGATTGAAAGACATATCGTGTCATCGATTTCTTCACATAAAATTATAATTGTATATCTCAGCAATCCGAGATCACATTTACTGGAAAGCATTATGGACGGATTGACAGACATACAGAGCAGTAAGTAATGCATATTTATCACTGGGAATTTATTAATCAAATCTATCAATTAAAACATCTATCTTGGATAGATGTTCAAAAAACCAAATAAAAATGTCATTTCTGACAAATAATAAAAAAACCGACTATATGGACAAAGTGAGTTATAAGGTAGATGCTCAGAAGACAAGAAATTCATGACATTTTTTCCACCAACTATTTTATTTTCACAAAGGCAATAAATTTAAATTATATATTGAATAAATGTTTTTTAGTCTTTACATGAACCGCAATTTAATGCATTAAGTAATGTTTTCGATTTTTAATATCATCCTAAAAGAGCAAAAATTTAAGCATTAAGTTTTAAAGAAGCTGCACTACTAAAACACGAATATTTTGCTGCATTGAAGAAACAATTTGGAAAGAGCCTAAAATGCTGAGCCCTTGAACCCTTCAAAATTTTTCAAAAGTTCATCCTTAAAATTAGCTACTATAATTTCCATGCGGCCTACTAGAGTGCAGTTTTTTCTTTGAATTTGCAATATTTTGTACATTTTACACTTTATAAGAAAACTAGCAGCATCGCCCCCCTAGCCTCTAGGGGCTTTGCCCCAAGAGGAAATTTAAAGAAATTAAGTACCTCTGGTGCTGCAACCAATACATTTTAAATTAACTATCTAATAAAAAAAATTAAAGGGGATTTTTTTGGTTTTACTTTGTATTATAGAAGGTATACATATACATATATTATACAATGGCTATGATGCCTGCCAGTCTGCATCACCAGAGCTCACTAACAGTAACCGCTTGACCAAAAGATTCTTTTATCTTTAATGAGAGCTCTTTTTAGGTCCTTAAGAGGTTTTTGTCTATTTTTGGAAAGGCTAGATTTAAGGTACCCCTACTGGACTTTAGGGGACAAACCACTAGTCTTTATGATAACATAAAAAGATGTTTGTGTGGTTATGTGTGTTTGTTTGTACATCTCGCTAACCACTGAACTCATATGTTTCTCATTTACAGGGTAGATTCCCATAGGTCTTAGGAAGGTTTTTACCTAATCCAAAAAAATGTTTTTAAAGAGAAGTTTGAGATCCTGATGATATTTCTCCCTCGCTTAACTGAATGGCATCTATTTTAATATTTTGATTTTTAAAAGCGAAGCTTTTCTATAATTACGGTCGGTCCGTCGTTAATTTAGGCATGTTAGAATTGTCCTATCGATTTCAAACTTTGCATGATGATTCCTATAGTAGTTAGGTTCGATTTAAAAAGCGTAGCAATTCTATAATTATTATCAGAATGTCCGTACGTCCATTTTAAACATGTCGATTTTTCTACTTTTTTAACAAAAAAATTTTATGTGATGCAATTATCCGTTTGATCTGATTTTTGGTATATTGATTCCTGGGACAACAAAGAACCATATTATAAGCGAAGCAACTCTATAATCAAGTCCTAAAAATGTAAGTATGTCCATAAACATTATCCCGTATCAAGCAGTTTTTCAACAAATTTACTTACAATTTTGCTTCGACTCATATTTTTACATTCTGACTATTCAGTTCAGACACTATAAAATGTTAATGTCCGTTAGTCCTACCGTTTCAGTGCTTCGCTTTTATGAATGTTGTCATCCTTGTTATTGACTTACCATGTATATAGCTAGAACCCAAGAACCCAATGTCTTACAAGAAACAATGTCCTATAAGTAATAAAGGACAGGTATAACTGAATATGTAAATGAAAAATGAATCGTAAATTTTTCTTTATTTCTTTTTTAAGTCATAATCATAATATGTTTAAAGTGTTCAAGCGGCTGCGCACCTAACAGTTTAAAGACTAAGACTTATACCTAAAAATAATCTTGTGATCTATTAGATGCTTTCCTAAAAAAGAGAAACCAAAAATGTTTATAAAATAGGATAAATTTATAGAGGATTAATTCATCATCATCATTTATGCATATCTTTACCCCTGAATAAAAGAGAAACTGTATCATGTATTTGTACATATAAAAGTGTCCTTCCTTCATGATTTATTGTTCACATACAATTGTTCTTGTTTAAATAAAACCATTGTTACAATTATATTGTTTTTTTTTCATACCAAGATCAATCAACCGCAAGGGATCAGTGGCAGCCGCGAAATGCAGCTGCGGATCACAAATATCAGACACCTATCCAACAAGGCATCAAAGGAATTTCAAATATGCGAAAATAGTTAGTGTTCTTTCTCTTTTTGCATATTGTCAACATACAAACTTTTGATTTCATCTTTGAAATATTTACAAAAACCACTAAGCCTTATATGCGGCTAACGATCCACATTTTTTACGGTGTAATTAAAAGTAAAACCAATAAACACATGCATTCATAAAATATATTATAACCTAAACTCTAAGCTGTAAATTTTTAATGAATTAGTTTGAACTCCTTTGCTTTCTTCCGTTCTTGTTAACTTTAGCACTTCCCTGAAAATAAACAATAAATAAGATTTACGGAAAAAGTGGATGGTTAAATTAGCTAAAATTCAACTTGTATTTATAATTAATTACAAGTAAAGTAGAAAATCCCATTATTTTGATTTGAATGGTCACTTGAAATATCATATTTTGTGATTTATATTACCATTACCTCATAAGGGCAGGATTCTCCTTCGATGTTTAAGTGAACATCTAGAGAATCCAGAGCATCATCCGCGCGTGTAATACGATACTCTAACACCAAAGGACATCAGGTTTTAGTAACATCCATCAGAAAACCAAACCTTTGATTGCACGACCTTTTTCTGAGAAGTCCTAACTGTGCATGGTAATGAGTTGCGCCTGTTTTGGACCAAAGCATTACCCCTACTCTAACTATTAATGTCGCGCACCTGACATAGAAGCAGTAGGAACCATTTTTTAACGTCTTTAGTTATGACGCGGTGTTGGGTCGAGATTCGAACATGTCACCTTCCAAACGACGAGCGGATGCGCTACGTGTTAGGCTCCGGTCGCGGGTTTGTGATATATATAGTTTATACATTGAACTCTCAATGTCTATGTTATAAGTGAATTATCTCTAAAATAAAGTTCTAAAAATAAAAGTATGTCCTTAAACAGTATCCTGTATTTATGCATTTTACAACATATTATCTACTTACAATATCTTTAGACTTAATCTTAGACTATTCTGCTTATTCAGTTCTGACACTCTACAAGTGTTAATGTTAGTTTGTACCACCCGTTCAGAGCTTCCCTTTATGGATGTTGTAATCCTTGTTTTTCGATTAAAATAAACTGTGCTCCTTATAAACATATGATTTTTGTTTTATTATCATTTGGAAAAGAATAGTTATTTCTCGCATCGTATTATAAACAGCTTTCAGTGGATATAAAAATAACCATTATAAGATCAAAATCAGTTTTTTAGCCCCGAGATGCCGAAGGCACGGGCTAAAAAACAGGATTTTATCTTATGATTGTACTTTTTATATTCGTAGAAAACTGAATATAATACGATGCTAGACATTGGCTTTTCGTATTGATGAGAACTGGTTCTAATTACTGGTTTCGAATGAATACGAGAAAATAACTTAAACTTTATAAACCTGTCCCCAAATCCTAATTTTAGCCAATTTACCAATCCTTAAACAAAGCCACTTCAAATTCCCATGATCTTTTGTCACTCATTTCCAAACAATATAAATACTGCTGCTGCTCTACTTTTATTTGTCAACTATTATTTTAGATCATAGCAACTCTATAATAATCTATCTGTATTCTCATTTCCAAACAATATAAATACTGCTGCTGCTCTACTTTTATTTGTTAACTTTTATTTTAGAGCGTAGCAACACTGTAATAATCTATCTGTATTCTCATTTCCAAACAATATAAATACTGCTGCAGCTCTACTTTTATTTGTCAACTTTTATTTTAGAGCCTAGCAACTCTATAATAATATGTCTGTATTCTCATTTACAAACAATATAATTACTACTGCTGCAGCTCTACTTTTATTTGTCAACTTTTATTTTAGACAACACAGTAATAGTGTCTGACTGATTATGAAGTAACAAAAAAAAATCAGCCAATGAGAGGCCGTTATTGACCAATGGTAAAATTTATAGTGGCCTCTCATTGGCTATTTTTTTGTTACATCATAATCAGTCAGACACTATTACTGTGTTCATTTTAGAGCATGACAACTCTATAATAATCTATCTGTATTCTCATTTCCAAACAATATAAATACTGCTGCTGTCCTACTTTTATTTGTCAACTTTTATTTTAGAGCATAGCAACTCTATAATAATCTGTCTGTATTCTCATTTCCAAACAATATAAATACTGCTGCTGCTCTACTTTTATTTGTCAACTTTTATTTTAGAGCTTAGCAACTATATGATAATCTATCTGTATTCTCATTTCCAAACAATATAAATACTGCTGCTGCTCTACTTTTATTTGTCAACTATTATTTTAGAACGTAGCAACTATATGATAATCTATCTGTATTCTCATTTCCAAACAATATAAATACTGCTGCTGCTCTACTTTTATTTGTCAACTATTATTTTAGATCATAGCAACTCTATAATAATCTATCTGTATTCTCATTTCCAAACAATATAAATACTGCTGCAGCTCTACTTTTATTTGTCAACTATTATTTTAGATCATAGCAACTCTATAATAATCTATCTGTATTCTCATTTCCAAACAATATAAATACTGCTGCTGTCCTACTTTTATTTGTCAACTTTTATTTTAGAGCATAGCAACTCTATAATAATCTGTCTGTATTCTCATTTCCAAACAATATAAATACTGCTGCTGCTCTACTTTTATTTGTCAACTTTTATTTTAGAGCTTAGCAACTATATGATAATCTATCTGTATTCTCATTTCCAAACAATATAAATACTGCTGCTGCTCTACTTTTATTTGTCAACTATTATTTTAGAACGTAGCAACTATATGATAATCTATCTGTATTCTCATTTCCAAACAATATAAATACTGCTGCTGCTCTACTTTTATTTGTCAACTATTATTTTAGATCATAGCAACTCTATAATAATCTATCTGTATTCTCATTTCCAAACAATATAAATACTGCTGCAGCTCTACTTTTATTTGTCAACTATTATTTTAGATCATAGCAACTCTATAATAATCTATCTGTATTCTCATTTCCAAACAATATAAATACTGCTGCTGCCCTACTTTTATTTGTCAATTTTTATTTTAGAGCGTAGCAACTCTATAATAATCTGTCTGTATTCTCAATTACAACCAATATAAATTCTGCTGCTGCTCTACTTTTGTTTGTCAACTTTTATTTTAGAACGTAGCAACTCTATAGTCTATAATAAAATGTCTGTATATTCTCATTTAAAAATAATATAAATATTGCTGCTGCCCTACTTTTATTTGTCAACTATTATTTTTCAGCCCCCTAGAGGCTTCAGGAAACGCTACTTGTGCATTTTATCTATTTTCCATAAATAACCAAAAGGGTCAATTTTATATAGAATTTCAAAATCAAATTAGGGCTGTTGCGAATCAATTTAGTGCGAATATCCTTTACACTGACTTAACACAAATTAGTATGCTGTGTTATTCGCATATCATCACATTCTCGTCGTTTTTATAATCGCTAAATTACTAAGAATAATATAAGCTTCTAAATAGAGTAAACTAGAAGGGAAAAGTCAGTTTGTATTTAGATATGTAGTAATGGATATATTATTACTGGTTTCTTTCATGTGAACCTAGTAATAGTGTCTAACTTTTTATCTTTGTGACAAAAATCCATCTCTTCTTAAGGGGTTTCCTTTCCCATCTCCCCTCCCATCCTTCGATTTTTGTTACGTCACAAAGATAAAAAGTTAGACACTATTACTAGGTTCCTTTCATGTTCTCTAATAAAGTGAAACTTGCAACGAGCTACTATAACGATATCTCCATTTCACCCCACCCCATCCCCTCCTGAAAGAACTGACGAGTTCCATGTTATCAAGCTAAATTGACAACTATTTTTTTCTTGTCATAATATCTACGTGTATTCTATATTCATTTATTTTCTTCTGAGGATTTACTAGTGCGGAAATGAGTGCACTCCTCGCCATGACAATAAAAAGTCGTAGAGTAACTTTGGTTGTCTATTCACTAAGAAATTTTAATAGAGTTTGAACTCAAAATAAAAAAATATTTTCTTCACAATTATAAATTTTAATAATTTTAAAAGTAATAACCATGTAAAATTTATAGATATTAACTGAATGAATTGTTTGAAAAGTATTTTTATTAATCTAAATAAAAGTTTAGTCGTCAATACCATAAAATGTCTTTTTCTTTCCCATAGTGCGTGGTAAGGTGAAAATACAGAAAGTAAAACCACTTTCAGTTTTGTTCACACTATGTCAAACAAGGAGCTCTTTAGCTGCGCAGCCTCGCTATAGCAAGACGATGTCTGTCCGTCAGTCTGTCACTAGCTACATGTCTTGCTATCTCTTGTCTTGTATAAAAGTTAAAATTCATATTTAGTGATTTATTGACACTTCCTGCAAAAAAAATAGATTAATCATCTGATCGTTATTGCTTTTTTTATTTCATAAATAACGTTGTTTTTCCTTACCAATGCTGGGCTACCTTTGACTAGACTTTTCCTTGTTTTGCTCACACATTTTCACGCTCATGACAAAATACTCGTTTTCTCTCTTTCTATCTATCCACTCTATAATTTGCTATCTACTTAATCTTAATTCTTCTTGTAAAACGTGTATATAACCAAAACAAAGCTTCACTAAATAGCAGAAAATGGATCCTTTTTTATCCACCTCTATCTATGACTGCATATATAGTGTTATCTCTCTCTCTCTCTCTCTCTCTCTCTCTCTCCTTCTACCTCCCTCTCTTTCCCTATCTCTCCCTTTCTCTCTCTATCTCTCTCTATCTAACTTTCACTCACTTTCTCTCTCTCTCTTTCTCTCTCTCTCTCTCTCTCTTTCTCTCTCTCTCTCTCTCTCTTTCTCTCTCTCTCTCTCTCTCTCTCTCTCTCTCACTCTCTCTCTCTCTTTCTCTTTCTCTCTCTCTTATTCTATATATAATTTTTTTATCTCTTTTATCTCTTTTTAACACCTTTTAATACTCACTAAGATTTTACTCAATAAATGTTTTAGGAAATCAATTGCTTTCCTGTAAACACACTTTCTTGCTTTTCCCTACATTTAATAGGGAGGATAAGACATCGAAATACAAACTTTAGTCTTAAATACGATTACATGGGTATAATGAAATCTTTACAGTTTATTCCTGTAATAAAAAAAAAATAATTTACAGTTTAATGTCCCCTCCCTCCCTGCTTAGAACCAACTATCATTAAGCTTTTTATATGCAGATATTATCCCTCCGATATTTAGTGAACCAAGCCATACCCCGTCTCAATTTTACGTTTCAAAGAAAAGATAGAAGAGGAAAGTGGATGGAATGGGCAGGACCAGGGCAAGGTGTTCGTTTTCAGCCCAGCTAAATTCTCAACAAAATCTCGTAAAATCTCAAAAAACATTAAGGGAAAGAAAATGTGTAAGATACCCATTCTGTCTTCTGTCAATAATACAACTTGGTGGGTTATCTTTTATTCAACTTAACCTAACCTAAAACCTAGAACACTAAAACAAAAAAGCAAAATAATATAAATATATTTACATGCAATGGCGTCCAGAGGGTTTTTTTCAAGACAATTTTCTCTTCCGAAAAATTTGACACAAAAATTTGTAGAGGTTGAACACCAAGAGTAGTGAAATCCATCCCCCTTAATTTTGCTTAATTTTGACAGAGGTTGAATAAACCCCCCAGCTGTAATACATGTTCTATAGAAACGAAGTCGGCGGTCGGGCTAAATGGTCCAATGAATGGAAGTGGAAATTGCGAATAAGCCTTTAAAGTATTTTATTACAGCCGCTTTTGGTTACTACTAAAGAAATCTTACGTGTGTGTATTTACAAGCCGTTAGTTTTACAGCATTGCATGTTTTGGTCAATTTTACTTTTTAGTTTTTAAAAGCGAAGCTGTTCTATAAATAGGGTAGTTTCGTCCGTCCGTAACGTGTATTCGTTAGTTTTAGCTTGTTAGGTTCAACTTTATAATCATTACCAGAAAGGCCTTTCGTACATTTGAAATATGTTGATTATTAATGATATAATTAATTATCTTAATCATCTAATTTTTGGAATATTGATGATTCCTAGGACAACAAAATAAATAATAATATTATAAGAGAAGATTCTCTATAATAAAGTCCTAAAAATGTAAGAAGAACAGTTACTAATTAATTGGAGCCTAGCTGTAAGTACTTATTTTCGACATTGTTTCTATATGTCATTGTCCAGTTCATATCTCTTCTTACCCCCACTCACACACATACAAATGAAAACACGCTTGCAGCAGTGACAACTGTAAAAAGATATTAATCGCACCGTATTATAGATTAGTTTCCGCAGATGTTAAAATGAAAAGTTTTAAGATGAAGAACTATTTTGTTACCCCGAGTGCCCGGGCTAATAAAAACTGGTTTGACACTCCAGTATAACATTTTATAACATTAATTTTAATATTTGTGGAATATTTTTAAAGCATTACATTTACTGCATAAAAATATAATAAGACAGCTATGTGTTTTCTGTACCTAAATTATGCAATCAATGATATTTTGATTTTAAAGAAATCTTTTTGTAACTAAATGTATTTTTTTCTGGAAAATTTTTTATTTATCTGGTTCAGGTTCATTTGATTGCTCACAAAACCATGAACTCATGAAAAAGGATTAAAAGACAGAGTAAAACTTAGAAACAAAACATTAAAAGATTAGTCTTTATGTTTAATTTTTTAGTGGCACTATAATAAAAGATTAGAATCATATATAACAGAATGACTGTTTGTCTGTTCTTAAGTCAGCTAATATCTAGTATACGGCTTAGCCACAAATTTACAAGGAAGGTTTAAGGCTATTTGAAGGGAAAGGGGGGGGGGGGGCGGTACGACAAAGATTCGAATCATTAAAGTCAATGTTTTAAATATTGTTTTTAAAAATTTCCTTTGGGATTTGGGTTATAATAAAATCTATAATAAAGGACCATAAAAGAAAAAAATGAAAAATAGAAGAGAAGGGGAAAAAAGAGAAGGGTAAAATTCGACGAACCAAAATTTCTTAACCCCCCACTCCCCCTCTCCCCTCACCATACTACTCTTTTTTTCTTCCGTTCGCAATTTTATCGCTAAGGGCTGCGTAGGATACGGTATACTAATAAAACAGAAAAAAATATTAAAAGAATAGCAAATGTGCAAATAACAAGACGAAAAAAATATCATGTTTCAGACGTTTACTATATTTTGTTTTCTAATATTTTATCTTATTTTCTTTTATAATTTAAAACACAGAAAAAAAGATTATCCAAAAAATATCCAAGTTTTATTCCACTATATAAAGTAGCAAGGTTTTTTTCCGAAGCTTTAGGGTTTAATAAAAACGGAACGGATATGAGCTTTTTGGTCCTTGAATGATTTTTGGCTATTTCAGTTTCAAATTGAAGCCTTGAAGTGGTTTTAGGCTATTTATCTACACATTCCTTATTTCTTAGATTACTAAAATATTAGCCGCGCCCCTATATGCTAGGGAAGGACAACTAAATTCATAAAAAGTAACAAATTACTTTTTTTACATCGAAAATAATTTACAGTTTTATTTGCGCTTCTTTGCGCGAAGGCGAGCGTAAATGAAGAAAACTCACCCTTATACTCCTTCTCTTATATGCCGCGCTTTTTCATCATCTCTCTCTCTCTCTCTCTCTCGCTGTCTCTCTCTTTGTATATGTCCTATATCTCTCCTTTACTCTCTATTTATGATATTGCTCAGTACTAAACTGTACTTGACATGGTAAAAACTCTAAAGTGCCGCTAGGGAAGAAATCCATATAGCTGTTTTTTTTCTTTCTCTCGGTGTTTGTGTGTGTTTTTGATTTCTCTAAAATGCATTAAATAGTTTAAAGGAACTTGGAAGGAAAATTAATTTCTAGTTATATTATTTATTTATATGTAATTCTAAGTGAGACTGTTCTATGCTATCTATAAGATGTGATTGTCCAAGGCTTTTTATTATTTTATCAAGAGTCTGCGCCACTAATATCTAGAGGCTTTTTATTCTAGACAAATAGACTAAGTCCATCACAAAACAACTTAGGGTAATGAAATGGCTTAATGCCATTTTGTAGCCCATGTCAAGCTTTCTCTAAAGAGTGAACCTTAATAGTTATGAAACTTTATATCCTTGTTTTATGTTCTTCTCAGTAACAAGGTGAATGAAGGGGTTTATGTTTTTAAATATTAAAAAAATTACTATTTGATTATATAAACAATACTGTTTTTAGATATAAAATGCTGTTCAATGTATTTTCTGTTGTTTGTTGTGTTTTTGTCAGTTGAATTTGAAGTGACCACTGCCAAAAGTGAAACTTTCAGCGAAGACATTCTATTCAGGTAGTCAAACTAGAATCTTTACGTTCGTATATACTATTTTTAACAATTTTCTAAAGTAGCAAAACTTCTTTATAACTATTATTGTCTGTATATCGTTTGTCCTTTACCCTGTATGTCCCTAATGCTCTAGTTAGAATATGATTTATTAAGCTGCTGTTTAAGATACGACACTTAATTTTTTTGAAGTTTCCACTGATCAATGCGCATATATGTCGATTAGTGTATCAATTGCGCTAGAGTGATAATAGAATAGGTAATGTATGTAGAACTAGCTGCTTTTAAGACAGATTTTTTTGTTAAAAATGCCTTACAGGAGAATATTCACATGACATTCTAAAACATTAATACTTCTGACTCTAAATTGACAAAAATGGCATAATGCTCTTTAAATTGTGGATTTATGACTGAAATAAAAATCTTAGAAACAGACAATTATACTCTATAAGTGTTATTTCTTTAGACAAAAGCTTGAACACGCACTAAACAGTTACCTTCCAAAACAAATAATCCAGGTAATTTTTTTTTCAAATCGTATTAGTAGCGAAGCTATTCTATAATTTGAAATTCCCGTATTATGTCCGTCCATTGGTGTTTTGTGAATATAAATTGATATAAAAGAAAAAATAAATAATTTTTTTTCATTTCTCTAAATTTTGAGGGAAGAAGCTCATTTTGGAAGACAGGCTTTGAATATTTTAATAACTTGTGACTTTTTCCATAGCCTTAAGGGCTTCAATAACAGAGGAAAGATTGTGTGATTGTATTTTCCCGCCCGGGCTATATGTTAACATGGGGGTTTGATCAATCCTCACTCTTTTAAAATAGATAACCTAAAATCTTATTACGACCAATATTAAGATTTCCTAAAAACGTATCAAAAAATTTTATGACAAAGTTGAATTTATAAAGAGATATTAAAATTTCCTATTGTCCATTCATTGAATTCCTGCATATAACAGCAGACCATCTTCTGTAATTATTTTCTCATTTGCCTTCAATGTCAAATATAAAATCACTGAGAGCAAAACGTTTACAAAGTCAGTGCCTGTACTTCTTACCGGTATGTTTAGAAAAATCTTATTTTGATTAAGTATCTTTTTTTACTTTGGAAGTCTGGCTGTAATTTCTTATGATTCAAACAATTTAAATTGATTAAATGGATTAATTTATGCTACCTATCATAGTACTAAAATCTAATTGCTGTCTTACAATTGCACATGAGTAGTCTAGTCTATTCTAGATCTTTTTTTCTAGTAAGTCTTATATATGAAATCTTTGTATAAATATTGCAAGAATATATATGGGACGTTAAGCCTTGCGTAATAAGGGTGTTGTCATCCTTGTTTTCCTAAGATTTCTCCCATGTGAATCTAATGATACAAGAAACTCCCCTTGATTAGATATTCAAGGATAAAATAAAACAGAGTATTTTAAAAGCGAAGCTTTTCTACAATGAGAGTCGGACAGATTGTCCGGAACTGATAGCTTTTTTCGTTAATTTTTATCTTTGCATAGGGATTTTCCTGTGGTAGTTAGGTAAGATTTTAAAAAGCATATCAACTTTATAACTGTTACCAGAATGTCCTTACGTCCATTTTTAGCTTTTTTTACCAACATTTTTTTGTGATATGATAATCCGATTAATCAGATTTTTGGAATACTGATTACTGGGACAACAAATTACAATATTATAAACGAGGTATCTCTATAATCAAGTCCTAAAAATGTAAGTATGACCTTAAACATAATCCTGTATTCAACAAATCTACTTACAATTTTGTTTCCACTTTTACACATTTATATTTTAATCATTCAGTTCTGACACTCTATAATTGTTAATGTTTGTTTATCCTACCGTTTCAAAGCTTCAATTTTATGGTCATCCTTGTTCATTAACTTTTTCGCATGTATATCAGAATGTAGTTGGTTCGATTCCCTATTTTGAAATCTATAATATCTATATTTATTCAGAAAGGCAATTATTAGAAGAAAATTTAACATATTTTTAAAGATTGGGGTTACTCTAACAAAATCTACAAATAGCCTAAAGCCTGTCCTCCATGAATTTTAAAATAACTTACTGAAAAATCTGAAAATTACTAAAAAATTGAAATTATACAAGAAATTCCTACTACTTAAATATAAACACATCACTATATAGTCATTCTAAAATTGAAAGGCATTTATTTCCAATTTGTTTTTGTCATTCAAAAAGTAAAGAAAATATAATTAAAAAGAAAGTCTTTACAATTTTCTTTTTATATTATAGACAGAACTACAACTATTTGATGGTATGATTTTTAATAGATTTTTAAAAAGAGAAAATAAATTATGGCTTTTATTTATTTTGATTTTCTTTAAATTTGCAATGTTCAAATTTCTAATGTAAGCACATATAAAATATATTTGCTTATGTGTGTGTGTGTATATATGTATCGGTGTGGGGTGTTTGTAACTCCAAAGCTATTATAGGTGTTTTACTTTTTAAACTCAGATTTCAATATCTAACAAATCATTGCAATCAAATCATTTTTACTTAGTATTAAAACTAGAATAATTATATTCTTAAGGAGTGCAGGAATATATCAATATTTTAATGAAGAATAACTTTAAACTGTAATCAGTTAAGTTTAAAACAAAAATAGTCTTATTATGATAATGAGCGAACATACACTATTTTTTCCTAGCTACTATACTGAACTCATTTATTTGCGGCAATGATGGGACACAGCTATTATTTTGTACCAACCAATATTAGGATGAAACTTTGACCTATGCAATAGACATAGGAGTTATAGAGTAACAAAGACAATCATGTCCATAGGTAGCACAACAAACATTATGTATGAAAATAGAATTAAAATTCTTTTATGAGTCTGTATGGATAAATATTGAAATGATTATAAGAGAGAGTTGTACTTTGTAAACCAAGTAATTTTACTTGTACAAATACAGTAGATACTGACTAATTATGTAAAACAACGAGGGAAGGGGACCAAGGGCTGTCTATTGTATAGTTGCCCAAAGTTTTCTAATAATATTTTCTTATTCGATGGCGTAACAATTTTAGGGACTTCATTTTTGATTGGTTCCGAACGTTCTAACCACTAATTACAATCTACAGAGGGGTAATTTTGTGTATCATCATTGGGGATGTACATCAATTTATCGGCAATTGTATTATCCCTTTATATCCGTGTATATAAACGGAATCATAGACTGTGACTATATTGTAGTTGCACCACTAATAACTAAATAGATATAGTTAGAGACGACATAAAATATAAATAGGCAATCTCTATTACACATAAGTCTATTGTAAGTGAATTATTATAATAACCGCAGCACGAATTTCCTTTGCCCTGCATTCTTCTCTTTCTGCGCTATTTATTATACCCAGGGAAAAGGTATAATTTCCTTTGCCCTGCATTCCTTTATTTCTGCCTAGGCAGGCAAGGAACCTAGCGCTGCGGCTAGGAAGGCAAGGGGGCCGAGCGCTGCGGCAAGGCAGGCAAGGGTGCCGAGCGCCGCGGCCAGAGTTCATAGTTCTGTCGTGCCCTGCATTATTCTATTTCTGTGCTATTTATTAATACTTTTAACCAATTCTAAAAGTAGAACTTTTCTATGATTAGGGTCGTTCATCTTTAACAGATAGCTTTGTTAATTCAAACTTGTGAGAATTGCCTTATCAATTCAATCCAGGCAACTTAACTTATTCTTTACCTAGTATATATGGATGGTCCAATGAAATGCTGAATATCAATCCATTTCTATCCTTGTATTGATATATATAATCGTTTAAATCTTGGTGTATCAATTCTTCTTCAAATACATTATCTCTTATCCCTGATTATAGCTTTTTTTCAACCAATATTATCATTAATTGGGAAGGATACAGCTGAGGTTTTAATAGAGAAACTTTTTTACATGTAGGATGTTTCTGTAAGTTTTGTAATCTTGCCAAATAAATTTTGTAATTATATTTTTCAGACGGACTTTAAAACAAAAATTTAAGAAATTTATTAATTTCTTTGGTGAATTATGATTGACAAATCATTTGCTGAATATGGTTCATTTCTATAGAGTTTGATTATATCTAGATTCCCACCCTCCCCTTTCCCCCTTTCTGGAAGTCCTGAAAAGCCAATTTAGAACAAAGAAGAAATTGAGGATGGATTAATAGGGCACTTCCCATAAATATCTAAGAATTTTTTTTTTAGATATTTTGCTTCAACGGACGAATAGATACGAAACTAATTTGTATTATTTTTTACTTTTTTTTCCATTCTAAAAATGAATGGGTTGTAATTATATATGAAATTAGTGCTCAGAGGTTAGATTCAGGAATATAGGAATGGGACAAAGTAAGATTCATTACAGTATAATTTAATAATTCTTATCCTCCTTCCTACCAAGTGATAGGACATTGGACAATAAGTTTTATAACCAAATATTCTTATTCATTGGCTAAAAAACTTAAAGTTTTTGTTCCATTCTAGAAGTGTCCAAACTTGTAATCTACTGTTAAGAAGTAAATTTGTTTTTCATAATTTGGTATGAGTGAGATTATTTGTGTTATTTATGTGTTATTTATCCTCCATTGTCTTATTCCTTAAGATCCCTGGCTTGATGAGACCTAATTTGTTTTAATATTTCATATAGTGAACTTGATAACCTTATTTTCTGCACGACGCATATGTATAGTAGCGCAGCTACATCATATCTAGGGTATGTCCGTATGTCCGACGGACATTAAATCTTGAAGCTGCAAGTTGGCCGCACAGCGGCCGATTTCAATAGGATGATCAAACGATAGTCATTTAGGGAACAGGTTAAGACATCCAAAAAAAGATACTATTTAATTCATCATCTATGATGTGAAACAATAACAATAGCAATGCATAATATTTAACTGTTTTATTATTACATATCAGACATTATAAAAAATCTGAATTTCTCAACCATATGGTGAAAAAAATACATCGCAGTGTCATGTCAGTCATTGCAGGCACAAAAATTAAGGTAAATAAACAAAATAAATTCTAGAATGAAAATCTTATGTGCACATTACATGGGACTGTTAGTTGCACAATAAACTAGTACCCAAAACAGGCTCTCTAATTCGTTGGCTTAAAAAAGGATACTTTATAATAAATAAGGGATAATTTTATATTATCATTGGGTTTTTACTTTTACATAAATTTATCGTCCAATGTCTTATCCCTTGAGATCCACGAAAAGACACAACATATTGAAATTTATTTGAAATTTATTTTGTTAATAAGTTGTTATTAAATGTGGACATCATTTTCCTTGATAAACCGTCTAGTGTAGAATTTTTTCTTTCAAAACCTCTTTTAAATTTACGTATCAATTTCAATAATTTTAGCAAAGTACCCCCTAGATTATGCCTTAAAGGGACTGTTCAAATTTTCAATAAAGCAAGTCAATGTTCTAACCCATCGTAAAGTTTTTTTTAAAAATTATCCCCAGCCTCTTACTTTTCCCGTTATAGTTATTATTATTTTTTTTTTGTGAAAAAATATTTTATTTACTTTTCATGACTTTGTAATGCAGCGGTGAAATTTTACTTTGGCTTTTTTTTCTTTTGAATAGAAGCTACTTTATAAGTATTCGTAACTTTCTTTTTATATTGATAGAGTTGAGGGCGCAGCTATAATTTTAAGTTTAAAAGAATTAGTAAATAATTGCATAATAAAATTTAAGTTTAATTAAAACCAGTGGCGTGCACAGCAATTTGCCAGGGGAAAGGGGACCGCGAGTAAGTAAAAAGAGGAAGGTAATTTTTGCAATTTCTTATCTTATCCCCTTCCACAAACAAATGAATAAAACACCAGAAATTTAAAATTACTTTAAATGAACATTAAAATTAAAGAGCTGACTAAAATTTTGCTGACCGTCAGCAGACAGTTTGATCATCTGGAATGCGGAGATACCTAGTTTTAGAGTAGCTTACACAAATAAAGTCTATCAAGAGATAAATTGATGTACTTTCCCAGTGATGACAAACTGAATAACCCCTTTTGAATATTGAAATAATCAGCTGAAGAGTTTGGATGCAGCTAATTTAAAACAGAATAAATTACAGTCAATATCTCCTCTCTCCCTTTGTACTTCTGATATGTATTACAGGTTTTTAAATAGCAGGAAATTAAACATTACAAACAGATTAGGATTACATTCAGATTATGTATTGTCAAGTTTACTATTCAAAGGGATTAATTTAATTCAATTTCAATCGTGTATAATTTATTTTGGGATAAAGCTTCTTAACAAACCAAATTGTTAGTTTATCTTCAATATAATTAAAACAAAAAAAGCTTGTAATCATAATGGCTCGATAAAAGGAAAATACAGTCATAGTAAATTGAAGAAATAAAAACAAAATTTTATTTTATTCCAAAATGATTTTTGCATTAAAGTCATAAAAAAGCACTTAGAATTATCAATATAATGAATCTGTTTTAAAAGTCTTTCTAACCAATGAATGTAATCCTCCCCGAATAGAAGAATGTATTTTAAATCCCAATTTTGTACTTCCTTAAGATTTCTAATAGGATTTTTAAGTTTTAATCATATATTCGCTCCATACCTATATATGTAGCTTTTAATTAATGTAGTCTTGTTGTTTATGGACGTTATAAAGCTCTATTTAAAGTAGCTGTGCTTCTAAAAATATGACCAAGGGACGAATATTATAAATGATATACAAATGAAAGAAATTGGCTGAGTCATATTTAGTAATCAAAGTGGTATTCATACTTTATTGACCACATTTTTTTCATCAAGTAATTTGACATCTTGTAACATTTAAAAGTCCACATCATTTAGCAGTAAAAAATGATTCCACACTCTAAAAAATACAATAGTCTGCATTACGTTGGTTGAATGAAATTCAAATACTGTATTAACATCTATTCAGGGATAAGGGATAGGAAACGTAGGAAAATATTATTTCAGGCTTATTTCAAGCCTAGGCCTAAAAAACTAGTTTTGGGATGGCGCAGTAGTTCGTTATAAACAGTAATGAAATAGCTGTGTGTGTGTGTGTAGATAAAGTATAGAATAAAATTCAGGTAGCTAGTCTATATATTAATGGCTTTTGTTAAAATCACATAATGATATTTTTTTTTGTCTCTTGCATTTTTATTAAAGAGTAAAAATTTTATTTAAAAATATTATTTTATCATTTCTTATTAAGATTCGAAATAAATAAATAAATTTAGTACAATAAGTAAATAAGTACTTGGGTAACCTTCTATCAATAATCTTGTTCTATGTTAGTAGAATAATGTTTTTTTTGTACTTTTTAGCATTTAATAGTACATTAGTTGTTTCATTCAATTCCGTATACAGTTTTAAAATTTAAAATACAACATTTCATTTATAAACTACCAAATGAATAAATTCGTAGCTACCTACTTTCCAAAAATTATTACTCTATATTTGTTTTTTATATATGGTATTTTTTAATGTATTCTCTGGGCAGATTTGATATCTAAGTTGAAGTGATCGAACACCTTTTCTAATTAATTCCTATATTTATTTCTTAGCAGACAAGATAATTTTTTTTATTGCCGCGTTTTATTATATTCTCATCCGCCAATTGGTGATTGGTTGATACAAAACAGGCCGATTCTTATTGGTTTAGAGCAATAGCTACTTGGGAGCGTCCGCCAGTTTGATAGGAATTTGTAAAAGTTGCAATATCCTTTTAGAATCTAGGCCGGGACCTAATTAATGGCCAGGTTTCCTATCCCTTATCCCTGCATCTATTAAACCAAAAGGCAAAAATATAGAATAACCATTTCCTCTATGACGGAATGAAGGCAGATGGACAAACAGACAGACAGACATGTAGAAGCATCGCCTTCTGATTATTATGCTTTATTTAATCATGTAATTGGCACAGTTACAATTAGAATTCAACTCCATTAGAATGCTAAGTTAAAATAAAAAGTTAAGATATCTCTTCCGCATTATCAACCGTTTTGCGATTGCCATAATTAAAATAGAAATGAATGAAGTTCTCGCTGAATTGTCAAAATAATGTAGTAGATGTTTACAATAATGGATCATATAACATAACTGTCTTTTGAAATTAAAAAAATGCATGTTTGATCCATTACCATTTTTAACAATTGACTGCAAGAATAAGTTGGTTTAAAATACACTGTACAATGATCATTTGCTATTCTAATTTTGTTAGATTTACGCAGAATTGTGGCACACCATAGGACAATCATGTGCAAATTTCTGGAATTAGGGATCAGTAAAATAAACTAAACTAAAATATGTCCTAAATTATTAATTACTAGTTGCTTCCATCTAGCCTCAAAGGGAGGATAGGAGAGGTCAAGAAAACAGCATAAAGGGGACAATTATGCTCATAGTAAGAAAAATAGCAACTTATTAACTATTTATTTGAACCATAGATTACAAAGTAATTGTTTGAAAAGATTTTTAAACATGCAGTTATAATGAGTAAATTTTCAAAAACCTTTTGGTTGTTCCTTTCCCCTAATTTTGTATACATATTCTATTACCCAATTAAGTAGATCAAAGCCTAGTTACTTGCTGGGTGTCAAAGTTCTTCTGTCATGGAACAAAACATCAAATTTTGTGGCTGTGGCTTATATTTTAGTGTAAATTCACGATATTATTTAATTATAAAACCCGCCAATTAACTGCAGTGTTCTGAATTGTACTCGAACAATAATATTTGTACTAATTACCAGCTTATTGACCTAGTGCTTCTTTTAAACAATAAATATGTCCTTTTTATACTTTACTAGTTGATGTGCTCCTAGCATCTAGGGGCTCTTTATTCCAAGGGTTAAAAAGGTAGCAAAAAAGTAGACTAAACAATACTAAGGCTTAAATCTAAAAATAAAAGTTATCTAAAACCATCCCGTGACCTAAAAGGGAGAACTAATTAAGTTCAGTAGTTTTTGTAATCTCAAGATTCAGGCAAAAAAAAACTTACTAATATTTTTTTTCTTCTTCGTAGATCTATTGTTTTTCATATTTCCATTTCAATTCAACTAAAAGTCAGTTGGACATACCCTGAATAAATGGAAGTGGAGCTCCTAAAAATCGTGTCTTTTACAACCTTATAAAAAGCATTATAAACTATTTTCAATTTCAGGAGGCACATATCAAACAGCAGGAGGCGCCACTAGTTCCCCATAGCCAGAGTCGTCAACTTGTCCTACCAATTCGTCAGGGTCGTCAAATTCAGAGCAGTGATGGCGGTGCAACTATGTACCTTCCCCTCGGGGGTCAAGGACATGTGAGGTAACTACTTCATTTTACACAAAATTTGCATTTTTACACATTAAAACAAAATTTTACATCATTAAAGCATATAAGAAGGGAAGGGGGGGGGGGAAAGAATCTAGGCCCCAGGTCTAGGAAATAAGATACAAATTAAGATTTCAAGTCTGATAAATAGTCAAAACTATGCAATTATACAATATATTTATTAGTAAAGTTTTTTGTTATATAACAAAACACAAGATTAAAATAACAAACTGACGTTGTACACTAATTGTACATAAAAGCCACAATCAAACAATGTATGCAAAACTTAACTACTGCAAAAGGACACACCATACCACAACACACACACACACATTATCAAACGTCAGGGTTGAAAAATTGTTAACAACTAAGCATGTAATTTGTAATAATGGAAAGTATGCATATTAATAGAATTAATCTAAAGAGTAGCTGCTCTTCTAAAAGGGTCAAAAAGTGGTTAAAAAGGGGTTGTTATTGGGAATAGGAATAGTGGTGGTGGGGTAAATTTATATGTATTGATTTGAAATTGCTTGTTTAAAAACTTTACCATCGAGGTACAAAACTTGAGGCTTTTAAGATTTTTTAACGAATATTTTGTTGAAAAGTAAATTTTTGGGCACTACAGGCTGGTAGCTTTTAATAATAACTAATTAAAATATTAAAAGAGACTCTCAAACTAAATTTATAAAGAATTCACGGGGAAAAAAAGATGTTTCAATTCCGTTGTTTTTCCTTGAACCATGCTTGGCAGGGTGAAACACACAGAAATTTGCACACAACAAATCAACATTCACATTATCCTTTCACTAATTAGCTACATCCACACACACACACACACACTCATTGACACAAGATACATCAAATATGCATGAATTCAGGGAGAAAGGAGGTGTAGCCTTGGAGTTTATTGGAACGTCATACCTAAAATCGAAGCAAATTTGTTTTATGAATTTTTTTTTGGATTTTATAAAGGAGTGGGGACAAAATACCTTGTTTAAAAATAGCTTTAAAAGTTTTAAAATAGCTGATATTAAAAACATCTACTATAAAAATACCTAGTTTAAAAAAACCTAATTTAAAAACACTTAGGTAATTAAAAATGTCTAACTAAAAATACCTAATTTTAAATTAGGTGTTTTGACATATTAGGCATTTTTAAAATTAGATATTTTTAAATTAGGTATTCATAAATTAGATATTTTGTCACATTAGACATTTTTAAAATTTGGCATTTTTAAATTAGGTATTTTTAAATTAGGTGTTTTGTCCCCACTCCTTTATAAATGCCATTATTACTGAGCAACGGTATTTATGTATGAAACAAGGCTGTAACTCCGTTCTCCTTGAGATGAATGCAAAGTTGTGTAAGCGGTTTAACCTTGTTTATCTATCTGCTCTGATCTGACTTTACAAGAGTTAATTGGTATCTCAAGGTTTTTTAGATGCAAAAGTTAATTAATCAATATTCATGTTAATTAAACTAATCTTTCAATCTTAAAGAAATTTTTTTCCTCTTTTGAATGACTGCTTTGGTAGTTTTTGAATTAGATAGAGTTATTTTATGTACTCGTTCATTCTTTACAGTTAAATTACTATATATAAAAAAAATATTATATCTATCATATAGTCTTTTTTAAGATGACAATTATATAATACTCCACTTGAAATATGTCAGATTTTATCCCCCGCCCTCTTTCTTGACAAATTTATTCCCCCAAGTTGGTATATCATAAATCCCTGAAAACTAAAAAAAAAATTTTCTTTGATAATATAATATTGGATATAGGATATACGTGGATAAATTAACAGGAAAAAAATTTGGCTGCACTCATTTATTGATCAGTACGCCCATCCAGTAGTAAGGGAGGGGATGGGGTAAAATGGTGGATGGGAGGTGTCGTTATTTTAGCCAGCTAGGGATATTTTTTTATCAGAGTACATGAAAATCTGGTATAAATCCAAGTAGTAATATATCGATATGTACAGTGCAGTGTGAGTATTTTTTTCTAACAATTTTTTTTGTTGCAGGTGCCCTACTGCTGCGGATGCTGCTGCTGTCAGGTAGAACAACTTTTTAGCTGCCGCAGCTGCTCTTTAGTCAGGGTATGTCTGTACGTCTGTCCCTCACTTCGGCTCAGTTTGCTTTAGGTTGCTGATTTACGATAAAATCATGACCATAATCAAACCCCCAAAAATAATATTTTAGAAAAAGTAAAATCGAACATATATCTAACTTACTTAAATTAGTTTAATATATAAGTAAAATGTTTTGATTCGAGGATATACAATGTTATTATACTAAAAGTCATCATATCTTATTTAGTAAATTATAGACGAAATTAGGGGCAGCGGTTGGAAGTGTTGACACCCCGCTGAAAAAAATATATTAAGACATATATGCTATGTGTTTACGATAATGTCGACGCAAAGAAAATGGTGTTAGGATTTAACACTTAAACCAATTATATCCGTATTCTCTTAGATCTTAAGCATCAGAAAAGAAACCTACAGGATATATGACATAAATTCTTTTATGTTATTTTACGATATAAATTCAAGTGGTGCTTTTTGTATTAAAAAACTTTTAAAATTATCTTGGCCCTAAATCAATTATGGATCAATTACACATTAATTTTGGTTTCAATTTGATTTAATCCCCCAACCCCCCCTATCCCCATCCGCCCAATTTTTCCTCTTTCTCACATTTCCTCTATTTTCTAGAATTAAGAAGAAGTAAAATAGTCATTTTCGTTTTAAGTAGAATTACGTTCAAGTTAAATATATCTTTGTACAATTTATGTATTCCTATTTTGAGATAGGTGTGTTTCCAGCATCATATAAGTATAAATATTTAGTTTGAATAACAAGATTTTTATTCAAAGCAATAATTAACCCCTTCTAATCAAATATTTTAATTTGCTTTTACTCCATATTTTACCAGAAAGGTGGGGACATTTGACTATAAAGAATTATGTTACCCAACATGTACACGTTCACTCACAAGGTTTCTCGAAATCTTTGGATACGTAGTCATTTTTTTACATTTTTTTGATAAACTTTAAATTTCTTTATCCTAGCAATAACAGAGCTCTAATTTCCAAGAAATTGAATCCAATCTTTCTAAATACATGTCTTCGTGTTACCACTAAGTCATGACTTTCAGTGGCCAATGAAAATATCTTTTATCATAAAAACTTAAATGACTATTTTATAAATAGCACAACAAAAACAAAGTAATACTATTATTTGTGAATGTTTTCAAAAATTGTGAATAAATTTCAAATCCTTATTCGATTTTTATCAATTATTCAGATTTTCAAAATTTATAAATAAAAATGGAGTGGTAATACTTAAAAAATTTGTATGTAACTAGTGACTTGCGGGCATGTTTTATTTATAGCGCTACTTATAACTCCTCTATCAAGTTGCTAAATTGTAAAGACTCTTTCTCTGGGTAAAATGAAAGTGAGATATCACCAAAGAATAAAAATAGATGAAACAGACGTGTCAAGAAAGTTTGGCATACCACCCGAAACAAATTGACCTCCACTAACGTAACTGGACTCAAGTGTTCTAGGACAAACGCAGGAGTCCCAAACGTCGGAGTGGACAAACGCAGGAGTGTTAAAATATTAATTTAAGTTAGTATTTCTATATAGGTTAGGTTAGGTTAAGATATGAACATACAAATAAGCCCCCCGCATGGGTTAGGCATTTAAAAACCTAAAATATGGTTTAGAATAGGTTAGGTTAGGTTAGTTTGTCCACTCTGACGTTTGTGACTCCTGTGTTTGTCATAGGACCGACTCAAGGACGTCAAGAGGGGTGGAATGGCCGGGGCAAAGTTATTTAGATTATTCCCCCTTCCTCCCAAACTTAAAAAACCGTCATTTTCACACCCCTCCGAAAAAATAGACATCCTTGATTATCCTTTTTTTATATTTCATCTCAACTACCCCTCAACCCCTCAAAAAAAAACCTGATTATTAATGTATATATTAACTTATAGACATAGTCTTATATACCTAACTTCTTTTCTATTTGAAATTATTCCCTGTTATCAGAAGCCAAGAGACACAAAACCAATTTGCAGAGATTTAAAAAGAATTTCTCTTCGCTTTTTTTTCACTTTTGGGGGTTCTGTGAATAGAAAGGATGTTAGCTTTAATGTGTCAATACATGAATAGAGAGAAAATAGAATTTGGGCGTCCGAGCTTCTTTTCAAGTAAAATTGTATTCATGATTTCTTATAACTGCAAAAGGGGAGCGTGAATCCATGAGAAAAAAAGAAGGCAGTTCATCCTAATACATGTATTAAGGAGGTGTCAACTCCCCCTTACACCACCTTCAGTAAACCACGGGCTTAATTTATCCCTATGTTAACATAAAAAATACTAGCCCGTGCACAGGAATTTGTCAAAGGGGGAAAAAGGTGGAAGGATTCTTCTGATCAATGCCTTATCTATGAAGAGTGTTAACATCCCAACCACTAACACAAATAGATTATGAAATCCTTTTATACTTTTTGAATGGCTTTCAATGAGATCCGGACAGGGTTTAATCTATTTTTGGTATGGGTATATTATCTACTCCAAAAGAATTAACAATCAGGATAACATAATTTAAAAATAACTTTTTTATTCTATTTTTATTTCTTAACGTTTTAATACTTTTTAATTATGAAATTTAATTGATGAAATAAAACTCACAACCATGACTATCTTGAGTTTTAAGATTACGTAGATTATTAAAATATTAAACTTACTGAAAACCATCAAGGCATATAATATCATAAATCTTTTTAAAAGCAAAGTTAATCTATAATTCACTTTGTCTGTCAGACTGCAATGATATTGGTGAAAATTGATTTACTCGGCTGGTTTATAAGATCTTACATTGGTCTGTCAATCATGCTCTTAAAAACATTGAACTTCATATGTGGTTTACTTAAATAGTTGTTATCAGGGAATCAAAGCTGGCCATCAAATTTCGCATTGGAAATGTATATTTCTTGGCTGTTATTTAAGATTATTTTAATTTGATAATGTTGAATAAAATTACTTATTTTCTGTGTTATTTTAGATAACTTTTAATGTATGATCTGCTCTAGTTATTAATGCTTTCATACTTTTTCAAAAATTCTAAATAAAGTTTAAGTAAATCAAAACAAAGGGTTCAAACTCGATAATGCTAGGTATAATGAAAATTATATTAGTGTCCAATTAACTGTTTTTAAATTGTAAGATTCTTCATATTATGTACATAATTGTCTAATTGTAATTAAAACACTTGGAGGATTTATCTTAAGAATACCCGATACAGGCCATAACTGCACAAATGCCTGTTGTTTAAATCTATCAGAATAAAGTTTTAAATAACAAATAGCTAGTACGATTTTGTGGAATTTAAAAAGTTGAATTCAATTATAAAATCTAACAGAAATATATTTTATATTTCAGTATAGCTCAGATGACATTTCTGTCGACGACACTGAATATTCTGTCGATAGTTATCAACGTGAACAACAACATCAACAACAACAACAATAATAATAACAAGTTGAACATCAACGCTCAGAGTAATAACAACATTGTGACCAATACTAATGTCAACAATGGAAACCAAGTAAGGATTAAATAGGATGCTTTCCTTAAAAGTATAAAAAAGTAACAGGATCTGTGTCTGTGTGTACTAAAGGATCTCGCAAACCACTGGACCGATATTGTTCTCCTTTGCTTTTCATAGGTCCTGTGAGGGTTTTAACTTATTTTGGAAGATAAATCGCCCCAAAAAACAAAAAAAAATCCCTTCTCCATCAAGTACCCCTGACAGCATTATTGATCGTTCTAAATTATTAGAAAGATAATTTTTGGTCCAATGCATGTTTTAAGCTATTTTTTGATGGAATACATCAATTGTCCCCCTCCTCAAAAGAAACATTGCCAAAAGAACCCCCTCCAAAAAAGTTTTTTTAGGTACTTTTAAGATTCTGAAATACTCGTTAATCTATCATTGGACATCGAAATCCTTGTTGTTTTTTATAATAGGAAATGCCAATTGAATTTATCAAAGTATTTTTTTGCGATTTCCTTTTAATATATTTACAAATTACTCAACTGCAGAGTGATTCATTTTTTATTTGGTTTCATGGTTTGTTAATTTCATGTTAGAGCCTATCTTTTCTAAAGATTTCTTTTTTTTATATGAAATTATAACTACATACCGAATCATTGTTTGTAAGAAACTGTTCTATATATTTGGATACATAACTCAATTTGTCGTAGATTTATTTTGAAAAAAAGATTATGATTTTCAGGCGGACGGAAATAAATTTTTCTTATGGTCTAGAAGATCTTTGTTAACTCAATAAGTTCAATAGTTATTGATACCTTAAGCCCCGGACAAATAAAAACCTTACTAATTTATATAATAGGATTTTACTAATCATAATATGTTATTTTACCATTGAACCTAATTATTGTTGTTTATTTCTAGGTTAATGTTATGGTGCCTGTGCTTAATCCTTAATGGATACACTACATACGCAAGGTAAGTTGTAAACTTTTTTATCGATTTCTTTAGCGTTCATGGCATTTTCCCCCGTATTAGGCTAAGATAAACTGACATTTAAACCTTATATGACAATCCGTTCATTCGGTAAAAACCGTTGTCGAGCTGCCATTAGCATATAAATAAATCCTGTATGTCATTACTGGCAAAACTCGCTACATGTAACTTTTGTAACTATTAATAAATTGAAAATAGATCTCCTCTCAAAATTTTAAAGTATTGAAAAATTGAATTGGAAGTTGAATAATTTATCTACCATTGTCCATTCCCTGCCTGTATAAGACAGTTATTATTCTGTGAAGGTCAAGCATAATACAATATTATCATCTGAATTTTGCACCATATCAAAAATATATAAAAATCGCAATTCCCCTCAAATTAAATAGTGTAGCATCCCCCCCCCCCCCTGAAAAATAGAATATTTGTTAAGCTCAATATTATTGCTTAATTTGGGTTTACGGTAGACTCGCAGTGTTAAATCTCAATACAGTTATAGGGATATCCTCAGAGACTCTTAACTATGATAAACAAAATAACCACTTCTGTAGATTAAAACTATTGATGGAAAGGTTTGGACACTACTAGTTTAAAACTAAAGTAACCTCTAAATGGACATAAACCAGACCTTACCTCTAATTTTTATCATCCTCCATATTTTTCAAGCTATCTATTTTTATTTAAAATATAGCTCTGAGTTGGTTCGTGTGGTCCAGTATCGTTTTGAGGAAAAGTCCTTAAAATTGTTTCCCCTAAAATTGCAAATCCACTCGCAAACCGCCATGCACGGTGTTCACAAAACTAAGCAAATTTTTTTTTTGGTTTACTTATTTCCATGGATATTGATAAAATTTTAGGTGGAATGTTTTTTTTCAAAAATAAATTAGAACGACATAAAAGATTTAAAAGTGTTATCTTAAAATCATCTTTTCTTATCTAATAAATTTTCTTCAAATATTAAACTATGAAAAAAAAGAATAAATAAAGTATAAATTTTGCATTAATTTATTCTAACCGCCATGCACATTGCATTTTATATAAAAACTTTCACTTTCTAATACACATCCAAAACAGGGAAATTGCAGGGCTCGGCAGCCGTACTTTAATCACCTGTAAACCGAAAGAGAATCGACTTTTTATAACTTAAAAATCAGATTATATTATGGAAATCTTTGTGTCCATTACAAAGCCCTCAAAAAATTAAGTTTTTTTATCCTAAAAGCCAAAATTTAAATGTGGTTTCACCAAATCTTCGTATAAGAACGAAGCCTATAGAGCAAGAAGGGGTTGAGGTGTGTTAATCCCCCCCCCCCCGCATAAAAAAATGGAAATACATTAGATTCCAAACCTATAATCCCCAGGGAGTAAGGGAGGGGACAATGGATCGAATATTCAATTTTTAGGAGTCTCAGACTTTGGGGACTGGCTTAAAGGGAATGTGCAAGAATTTAGCAGTTTCTGACTGAGTTTGGGGACTTGCGCATAGAATGCCGCTACTCGTTATGTATGTTTTGAATATTGCAGACGGGGAGAAGGGATAAGGGAAGTGAGGGGAAGGGAAATAAACACTCGTTGTGTTAGTTTGGAATGTAGCAGACGGGGAGAAGGGAGAAGGGAGGTGGGGAAAGGGGCAAGGGAAATAAACGGAATAAAAAGGGGCAGTCATATTCTTGCTAGCAGCTGGCAGGGTCCAATAATATTTTAATATAAAAATCACACCAAAAAACCTCAATATATTTCATCAAAAACAAGTTGTGATTTCACTTTTCATGACGCTATGGAAATCTATTATTCAATTAACAATCCCTTTATAATTTCCTACAAATTTATTGGATTAAACTGGATTTCATGCCCTTTCTTTGATAACTCTTATATTGAATTAATTGCCCATTGTCCCCTCCCTTACTCCCTGTATAATCCCTCATTTTATCCTTCACCCCCCACTTAAAAAATCTTGGACGTCCTTGCTTTAGCAGTCATAGGCAATGGTACTAGTACCTAAATAGGGAAGTATGTTTAACTTTATCACCCCCAAAAAAGGTTAAAGGGTCGCTCATGCTTCCCCTAGGGTCAAAGCCTCTAGAGGCAGAAGCTGAAAGTAAAGTAATTATTAGCTAAAATGTAGTAAAGATTTTAATAATACAACAAAAAAGAAAAAAAATAATGTTTAAAAAAGGGTTTTATAAATAAAATAGAACAAAAGAAGTCTTGAGAATGAGTCGTAGAATTATTTAAAACAATAAAACTAAGACGTGTATACATGATAATGACTCTACAAAACTGTGTTTAATTAACTATCTCAGCTTCTACAGTAAGAGCCGTGAACTCATAAGTGTTTACTACTGGCATTGTAAGATTTCTATTCGTAGCTCTGTAAATGTGTTTTATTGGCTAGAGATCATATAGTTAAAGCTGTGTACGCATTACTGTATTGAGAAACTTCATTATTTAGACTTCAAAATGTCTTTTTAATATTTTATGAAAACATGATATTCTTTACCGCCGACTATATTCACACCTAAAAAATACTTAGAAATTAAGAAAGAAAAAAAAAATTTCCTTTCGAAGTTTTGAATAATATACAGGTTGGTAAACAACTGCAACGGTCCAGAGGAAACAAAAAAATGTATGTTCTTTACGAAATCATATCGTTTGTGGCTCTAACTGTAGTAATTAAAGCATGTATTACATACATAAAAGTCTTCCTAGAAATTTCTTAAAAACATGACAACTAATGTACATACATTGTTCTTATATAATTTTCTTGTACAACCCTTCTTGAGGGTATAAGAAAGATGTCTAACCCTTTTCAATACACTAGCCTCTAGAGATTTTTCCCCAAAAATTATAAACAAAATTTTTAGAACAACGCTTGGTTGAGCCCCCCCCCCCCCCGCCTACCCCTCCTCCCCCCATTGACAGTGGTGGGCATAGAAAAAATTGGGCTCCTTTTTCAGTAACTGATATGCACTTTTGGGAAAGCACCAGAGTTTATTTTTGAAAAAGAAGGAACACAACAGCAACAAATAGTATTTGTGTCATAATAATACAACCGTAATACAATTAAGATATTTAAAATAAACGTTTAAAAAATGTTTTAGATTTGAAATCATCAATGCGGAAGGCAAATACCCAACCATTGTTATGTCTCCATCCGCAGCCGCACCCGCGCTCACCGACGAGACGGACAAATCATCTGGTGGCAGTGCTGCAAGCGCCAGAAACCTGCAGCTGGCCTCCAGTATTGGTTCCAGGCATTTTGATCTGACTGGAGCTAATGGCAGAACAGGAAAGTGCAACATTATTCAAAATTACTTATTTTGCTTTCTTTCTTAATTTGATTTTTTTCCAATAAGCGAAACTAGTCTGTCAGAATGGTGTCAACATGTCACTGATGAATGTCGCATTAAAATTTTGTATCTAGAAAGGAGAGGGAGAAGTTGACCCTTCATTTTCAAACTTAGTTTTGAAATAAAAAGCAGAAGAAACCCTTTTTAGAGGGAATCTATTTTCAAGGGCGATTTTTTTGTGAAAGTAAAGATACCCATCCCAAAATAGAACCTTCCCTAAACCTTCTACAGACAGACAAACGGTTGCACAAACATCATGTTACTTTTATATATCTATAAGTATAAAAATGTTGAACTGGCCCAGGTTCTACTCGTAACCTGGCGGAAGGAGGAAGAGGTTCAACAAAAGTACAGAAAACTGCCCAACAAAAACAGGAAGAGGTAATAGATATAGAAAGTCTAGATGATCATTCTCTTAATTGAAACACAGTGAAAGGACAATCTGACAACCTTTTTGGTCAGAAAAAGTACTTATTTCGGTATGAAAAGGCAGGTATTTTTTTGCATTTCATATTGAAATTAATAAGTCAGTTAAAAAAGTTATTTTTCTGAGGATAAAGCTTTGCTGGGAGAAATTAATTTTTAGAAATTTTTGTTTGAAAGTCCTAACTATGCATGACGTTTCTTACTACAACGTTAAGCTCCATACATACCAGCAATATAAATTATTATCAATGTTGTATGTATACATCAGATTTTATCGAGGCTACGTTTTACTTTTGAGTAACATATGTAGGTCTTTTAACCTACTCCATAACTGCAATACACAGTAAATTATGGCCGACTAATTGATGTACATCGCCAAATGTTAATACACAAAATTAATCCCTTCTGTAGATTACAATTAGTGGTTGGAAGTGGACACTCAATGTAATAAACCAACCAAACAAAATTCATTAAAAGTACCCAAAATACTTAAGCCTATGAATAAGAAAACGTTGTTTTAAAACTTTGGGGCTAGTGTAATAAACAGACCATTGTCCCCTTTCTCTTTGATTAAGATACATCGGATTTTCATAGGGACTGCGTTGTACTACGTTAAACAAATGTGGGTTTTAGAATGTTAAATAAACAGCTAATCCATAACTGGGGTACATAGTAGTTTACTTGCAAATTACTGTCTGATTATGTAAATAATTATTCTTGTTAACACAATCTTGTTGTAATTTAGGATGATTTTATCAAGACTCTGCAGTCAATGGTCACTGGAGATATAGTCAAGCAACATTCCAAGGCTCTCAAGGTAAAGTACAGGGATAAGACAGTGGATTAAAAATTAATATACAAACCAAATTAAATTTTCATACGCTTACAAAATTACTCCTTCTGTTTAAATTTCAATTTCTGGTGAAAGGTATGGATACCGCTAGTTAGGAATCTAACCAATCAAAATTCAGAAATGGTACCCAATGTTTTTAGAACCAACGATTAAGATTAAGCAATAATAACACTTTTGGGTACCGGTGAAATTTACAAAACTGGTTTTAATCTTGTAGTTTTTCCTTTTAATATCCGCAGAAAACTGCGATAAAATTGCATTATCCATTTTTTATTGATTTCTCTTATATTGCAAATGAATTAAACAAACTTCATAGGATTAGAGCCTTCTTTAGGATAGAAATAGGTTATTGCAAAAAAAAATATAATAAGGGGATGTAAGGGGCTCGGTGGTTCATTTTTATGTATAGGAAAAGCACCTCTCTTTGTACATTTGATGTTATTTTTTTTCTAGGAGTCAAAGTACAGAAAACTGGAAACTACAGAGGAAGATCCCTTTGTCTGGAAGTTCTTCATCCGTCCTACAGATCTTGAGTCACTTCTACAAGACAAATCAAGGAAGAAATATTTTTCTACATAAACTATTTTTTTAAATTTTTGAGTAAATTTTTGTATATAAGACAGTCTCAGTCTTTTCTATTTTATAAACAACTTAATGAATAATAATTAAACTATTGAAAGTCTAAGACTTAGGCTGTTAACCAAATAATGATGTAGTTATTACAAATTATTATGATTCAGAGTGTTAAAATAAAAATATTATCTAATTCAGGTTGAAAAATTTTGTATTTTAAATTATTGTTTGTATTTGTTATATTTGCCATTTTAAAAGATTTAGAATAGATTTTAGACTAGTTATAAGTATCATGTTAATCTCATTTTTATTTAATTAAATTTAGTTTTAGTTTTAAGAAGTGAATCTACCCATAATGATTTTTCATCAAAACCTAGTAAAAATAAACCTAAAATATTGTAATCTTAGCCTTTAGTAAAACTATTTAAACAAGCTTAGACTCATAATAGTGTAATGTAAAATGTAATAGAAAATAAAGTTTAGAAGTAAAGTTTTTGTTGTTTGTTGAATTAAAATTGAAATGAAAAATATTTGTGCAGGATTACTGGGTTAGTAAACAATGCTGTAGATGCAGATATTAAACAAGTTACAAAAAATAAAATTCAGGTACAAAATAAAAAGTTGAAACTGGTGGCTTCGCCCATAGTGAGAAATTAGATGGAATAATAATTTTCAAATGTCAGTTTCTTTAGAAACTCTCCCCCAAAAAAACGTCTTAAAAGCTTCCCTGACTAAGATAATTTAATCGGTTCATTGATTACCAAAATTAATATAATTGAAAAAGAACAAATATATCCAAAACAAAATGTATCACTTCTAAAAATAGTTGTTAAAAAAAATAATCTGTATTGAAACGGTGCAGTGGTAAATAAATAAGACCGAGGATTAACGAAGTCGAAAAAAATTCTCATACAAAATTATTGTTTTTTGTTTCATAAATTAATTTCAAACAACGCTAAATGAAATTTTAAATTAAGGATCGACAGCTGTTCATCTTTAGTGTTGAGACTTCGCTGTTGCAGCAGCTAATTACAAATTTTAGCAGTTAAAAATAAAACTGACAGTGAAATCTCTTAAATTACTCCATATAACATCAACAAAATAATCATAGTTCAATTCAATAGACTTTAATAGGAAGACGATGAAATGGGTTTCTTCGCATTTTGACAGTAGATTTTGATTATTTTAGGTAAGGTCAGGTAAATGTTAATGATTGCCCCGCAGGGTTAGGATGATACCCTAGTAGTTTTTAAATCTGAAAAGTAGTGACAAAACCTTGTCTAATCTGAGTTTTGACAGGTTTTCCTCAGGTTTTAATCTGCCCGCCCCTCATCAATCAACTCTGACATTTGATTACATTTCGTCAGATTGTAATCTGACGAAACCTGTGTTTTTGCGCAAAAAGGTACTAAAACTCAGATTACTCAGGATTTGCCGCCAAATTTTTAATCTGTCAGGGGGGATTTCAGATTATAATCTGACGAATCTGACACAATGTGAGCAAAGTTCAGGTGATTAAGATCGTAATCTGTGATTAAATTGACCCTCAAAATTTGCCCAGTTAATCCCTTATCTGACATATGATGATAAACAGTCATACTCTAACCTGACATTTGATGACAAACAGTCATACTCTAATCTGACAATTGATGACAAACAGACATACTGTAATCTGAAATTTGATGACAAACAGTCATACTGTAATCTGACATTTGATGACAAACAGTCATACTCTAATCTGACATTTGATGACAAACAGTCATACTGTAATCTGACATTTGATAACAAACAGTCCTACTCTAATCTGACATTTGATAACAAATGGTCATACTCCTAACTGACTTTTAGTGACAAACAGTCATACTTTAATCTGACATTTGATGACAAACAGTCATACTCTAATCTGACATTTGATGACAAACAGTCATACTCTAATCTGACAATTGATGACAAACTGACATTTGATGACAAACAGTCATACTCTAATCTGACATTTGATGACAAACAGTCATACTCTAATCTGACATTTGATGACAAACAGTCATACTCTAATCTGACATTTGATGACAAACAGTCATACTCTAATCTGACATTTGATAACAAATGGTCATACTCCTAACTGACTTTTAGTGACAAACAGTCATACTTTTATCTGACATTTGATGACAAACAGTCATACTCTAATCTGACAATTGATGACAAACAGTCATACTCTAATCTGACATTTGAAGACAAACAGTCATACTCTAATCTGACATTTGATTACAAACAGTCATACTCTAATCTGACATTTGATGACAAACAGTCATACTCTAATCTGACAATTGATGACAAACAGTCATACTCTAATCTGACATTTGATGACAAACAGTCATACTCTAATCTGACAATTGATTATAAACAGTCATACTCTAATCTGACATTTGAAGACAATTAGTCATACTCTAATCTGACATATGATGACAAACAGTCATACTCTAATCTGACAATTGATGACAAACAGGCATACTCTAATCTGACATTTGAAGACAAACAGTCATACTCTAATCTGACATTTAATGACAAACAGTCATACTCTAATCTGACATTTGATGACAAACAGTCATACTCTAATCTGACATTTGATGACAAACAGTCATACTCTAACCTGACTTTTGATGACAAACAGTCATACTCTAATCTGATATTTGATGACAAATAGTCATACTCTAAACTGACTTTTAGTGACAAACAGTCATACTTCATACTGACTTTTAGTGACAAACAGTCATACTCTAAACTGCCTTTTAGTGACAAACAGTCATACTCTAATCTGAATTCAAGTGAAAAATAGTCATACTCTAATCTGATTCTTAATGACAAATAGTCATACTCTTTATTTAAACAAATAATAATTCTGATATTTTGATTTTAATAGCAATAAATTTTACAAAATTACAAAATATTTAATTAAAAAATATAAAACTATAAAATTAAATGATGGTACTCTTCAAAAGATTCTGGTTGTTCTAGTTGTGCAAATGGGTCAACAGAAGTAACTATCATAAACGATTTTGTACTTATGTAACAATCTTTTAATTAAGTTATTCTATTGAAAATTGTCTCTTTCTTGGTTTCTCATTTCTTTGTTTGTGTGGTAACTGCATCAAAAACTGCTCATCAACAATTTAAAAATAAGTTATGATGTAGTTTTAAGATTTTCAAAACCACCTCAACACCAGACTAAAAAAAATAACAACCTGACATTGAAGTGATTCTAAAATTTTGTGTTAAATTAATTTTTGACAATAGGTATACTAATTAGAAATGATTACAAATCAACATATAATATCTAAAGGGATAGTTGCATAAAGTGCGTTAGAAAAGTTTGATGGCAAACATAAGTTACAAAAATACCATCTAACATATATAATTTTCAAGTCTTGATATTTTTAAAACTACCTGTTAGAAAATTGAAATTATTACAAATGTATGTCCTCTAGATAAACTATTGAACATAAAAAAATATGCAGTTCACTAAATTCAAGTTGAAATGCAATTCTTGCAACTACCCCTTTGATGCAAAAAATAAGGAAAAATATAATACTATTAATTAGATATCTATGAATATTTGATTTCAACATTCAATTATACAAATTATACATTAAACTAAATAATAATAATATATCAGAAAAAAAAACTAAAAAACACAGAATATGCAACAATATTTTTTGTTTTTGTTAATGTAGCTAAGATCAAGATTTATATTGTGATATATTTTGAAGTAGTTTCTATATTTTTTTAATATCCTCCCCCCCCATAAAGTTTTTTTGTCTCTTATTTTGAATGTTAGATTTACAAAATTTCTTTTTAAATTACACAAATATGCAACCTTTACTGTAATTTTTTTACTCCTAGCTGTCACCAATTTTTTTGCACGAAACACAAAGTAACATTGATTATAATCCTACTAAAACCTTTTTTTAAATGACTCAGTACTTATAATCTAAAGTGTTCTTCTAACTTTTACACAATTTTTAATGAAAATTTTTAAAACTTTCAGTCTGTATGTTTGGCATGTAACATCCAATTAATATTTTTAAATAATATTCAAAGATTTTAAGCCAACAAATTAGAGATTATAGAACCAGTATAATTTCCAGTCCAATGTCCACTCCCTCTGTGGTTTATGCAAATAACTTGATTGTTATATAACACAAAAATTTAACCACAAAAACGATTATCTAGAAAAAAAACTAACCGGAAAGGATATCTAAAAAAGATACAACACAAAATATTTTCTCCAACTATTTAAATTTAATATAGTTTTTTTAATATATTTTTTTTCCTTTTAAAACTTAAACTTTACTATCTATCTATTGAAAGTAACAATTCATATATTTGTTTCTCCTTATATAAAAGTAACAGGATGTCTATATGAAAGTGTCAGTTTGTCTGTTAATACAATGGGATCTCTCTAACTGCTAAACTAGTATGGTTATAATTAACAATGTAGCTTCTCATAGGTCCTGAAAAGATGTTTTTTACCTTTTCTTTATAAAACTAAAATTGAATATTAAGGGGAGTTGATTCGTCCCCCCCCCCCATTAGAGGCTTTTAGGGGTGTACCCGCTAATTAGAAACAAAATACAGGGAGGGTAAAACCATGGGCATTTTAATACACTATTCCCCAAAGTTTTATAATAACCTTTCCTTGTTCTTTGTCTCGCCAGCTCTAGGGATATTTATTGTATTTTTATTGATTGGTTCATAAAGTTGAGTGTTCAAACGTTTCAACCACTTATTTCAATCTACAGATGGGTTAATTTTGTGTATTATCATTGGGGATATACAACAACAATTTATCGGTCCTTGCCTTATCCCTTTAGATCCCTGAAGAAAATAGCAATATCTAATGAAACACAGGGATAAGACAATGGCAGATAAATGGATGTACATATCAATGGCACACAAAATTACATCTTCTGAAGATTAAAATTAGTGGTTGAAACGTTTGAACACTCAATTTAATAAATCAACCAATCATAATTTTGTAAAAGTTATTAAACCAACGAATGAGAATACATTATCATAAAACTTTGGGTACCAGTGTTATAAACAGCCCAATGTCAAAGTAGGGAATAAGAAAGTACCCAAAGTTTTATCACCACATTGTCCAGAGAGAGAGGAAACAATGAGCTATTTATTACACTGCACTGGTCCCCAAAGTTTTTTAATAACGTTTACTCATTCGCTGATTTAACAACGTTGGGGACTTTTACTAAAAAAATTGTGTAAACAAAAAAGTGGAAAATCAACCCGCCTTAACATACATCTCCAATGATGATGCACAAAATTACCCCTTCTGTAAATTATAATTAGTAGTTAAAACATTTGGAGACTCAAAATGAGTAAAAAAGTCCCTAAAGTTGTTGTGCCAATGAATGAAAAAACGTTAAAGATTTAACAGGAATTCAAGGGATAAACCAATGGACAAAACATTTATTCATATCCCAAATGAACAAGATAATCCTACTGTAGAATAAAATTATTGGATGAAAAATTTGCACCCTTCTAATGTAAAAAAAAAAACATTCAAACTTTAATAAGAAAAACCTGTAAGTGTTGTCAACCGAAGATAACTT
Source organism: Acartia tonsa (assembly GCF_053477335.1). Lineage (NCBI taxonomy): Eukaryota > Metazoa > Arthropoda > Copepoda > Calanoida > Acartiidae > Acartia > Acartia tonsa. The sequence continues at coordinate 36,074,341 of NC_137264.1, read as the reverse complement.
TGGGTACCAGCGTAATTTAAAGCCCAATGTCCCCTCCCTCCCTGGTCAAAAAGAGAGGGAGGAGACATTGAACTGTATATTACAATAATACCAAAGTTTTAATTCATTCGCTCTACACTTTGGGTACTTTTATTAAATTTGATTAGTCAATTAATATACCAGCAGTGTCCAAACGTTTTAACCAATAATTATAGAATTTAGAAGGGGTATTTTGATGTATCATCCATTGTTTTATCCCTTTTATCACTGACAATGTTATACGTCTCTGAAAAGCAGGTATATTCTAAGCTGTGAAGGATTAATTGTAGTATTAATTATAGACAGTTGACCAATGATATTGGTCATCTATTAGCTAGGCTACTTCAAGTAAGAGCATCATCTAAAAATCAGTCTACTAAAATGAATATCAGAAATGCACCTCAGCCCCCCCCCCCCTTATATTCAACTTTCCAAAATTTCACCTAAACAAACATACCAAAGGACACTTGAACTAATTGATAAAAATAAAATGTTTTAAATGGATGTGTGGACTTTCTGATAACATTTATAAAATAATTATGAAAAGTTTAAAATGGATAGAACATTCTAACATGTAAAATAAATGAAATATAACCATTATGTACGGACAAACAGACCCTAACTATATAAAAAGCTTCTCTTTTGACGAGGAAACATACAAAAGCGAAGCTCCAAAGTAGTAAAACCAGGGAAAAGGGATTGGATACTAACAAACAATTCTAAGTGAAAATTTCCCCACAATCTCCTTCCCCTTTTTCTGAAGTTATTACCCACTTCCCTTCATTTACATCAAGAAACAAGTTTTACGCCAACTCTACGCCAACAACATATTTATAAAAAAAAATGTAATATTTGTTGATTATCAATAGGATAATTCTAGCTAACCGGACCGACCCCAATTATACAAAGTCGCTTTAAAAAAAAACAGGGATCTAAAGGGAAAAGACAAAGGCTGATAAATTGATGTACTTCCCCAATGATTATACACAAAATCACCGTTTCTGTAGAATTAGATTAAAATTATTGGTTGAAGCGTTTGAACTTTCAACTTAATGAAACAACAAATCAAAATTTACTAAAAAGCCCAAAGTTGAAAAGCCAACGAATAAGAAAACATTTTTATAATAATTTGAGGACTAGTGTAATTAACAACCCATTGTCCCCTCTTTCTCTGAAAAAAAACAGTATAGTAGTTGGGGAGGGAGGGGACATTGGGCTGTTTATTACTATAGTCCCTAAAGTCTTATGATAATGTTTTCTTATTCATTGCAAACTTCGTTGAAAACTTTGGGGACTTTCAACCAATAATTGTAATCTACAGAAGAGGTAATTTTGTGTACCATCATTGGGGATGTACATAAAATTATCGGCCATTGTCTTATCCCTTTCGATTCCTGAAAAGAAGTTAGCTATGCAAAAGTAACAATTGTTAAAAGTCTAAGCTTTCCTATAATTCTGGTTGGTCTTTCCATATGTCCGTTCAAAACGCATAGCTCCCCTTGGACGTCTATGCCCCCCCTATCAATAAAAAAGCTTGGACGTCCTTGATACCACGAGTTTTTTGGGAGGTAATTAGGTTAGGTCTGTACATCCGTAATTAATAAATTTTGTCCCATTGCAATGCATTGGTTTCAAGCTTTGCACGATAAATAGTTGGCTGGTTTTGCTGTGCTACTTATTGTTGAAATTGTACTTGGCTAGAATAAGTATAGCTAGTTTGAAGTGCACTCTTATTTCATAGCTGTATTTTATTAAAATAAGAAACATATATTGCTGCGGTATTTCTTCTATTAGAAATAATTAAAGAATGCTATTGTTATGTTAGTATGGATATGATAGTTCTTATTAGACTATCAATTTAAAATATTTTGCTTCGCTAATCATGAACATAATTTTCCCTATTAATATTAAATTGTCAGCTAGATTTTCTGCAAGAGGGGGAGAGGGAGGGAGATAGATAGAAAGAGAGAGAGAGAGAGGAGAGAGACAGAGAGAGACAGAGAGAGACAGAGAGAGAGAGAGAGAGAGAGAGAGAGAGAGAGAGAGAGAGAGATAGAGACAGAGAGAGAGAGACAGAGAGAGAGAGAGGAAAAGAGAGGACAATGAGCTGTTTAAAACACTTGTTCCCAAACTTTTATATTTACGTTTTCTTATTCGTTGGCCAAACAACATTGGGGAATTTAAATGAAATCTGATTGGTTGGTTTATTAAATTAGGGATCTAATGTACTTTCAAAATTTGTTTGGGTGAGGGTATATAATAGTTAGTTCTATGTAGCTGCACATCTTATAGACAAAAAAAAGCTTCACTACATAGAGATAAATTGTTCATGGTAATAAATGTATAGATAGATTTAATTATATCTGCGCTACTTGACTTAATTTTTAAAAGCAAAGCTTTTCTATTATAAATTTCGGTCCGTCCGTACGTAACTGATAGCTTTTTTCGTTAATTTAGGCAAGTTAGAATTGTCCTATTGATTTCAAACTTTGAATGATGATTTCAGTAGTAGTTAGGTAAGATTTAGAAAGCGTAGCAACTTTATAATCGTTACCAGAATGTCCGTAAGTTCATTTTAAACATGTTGATTTTTATCTTTTTTTAACAACATATTTTTATTTGATATAATCATCCGATTGATCTGAAATTTATAGTACTGGTTCCTAATACAATAAAACACAATGTTATAAGCGAAGCATCTCTATAATCAAGTCCTAAAAAAGTCGGAATGTCCTTAGACAGAATTCTGTATTTACAAAAAAAATGCATATAATTTTGTCAAAACTTTTATATTTATATTTTGTAAATTCAGTTCTGATACTCTATAAAAGTTAATGTTCGTCTGTCATACCGTTCCAGAGCTTAGTTTTTATGGATGTTGTCATCCTTGTTCTTAAGTAAAGTGTAGATGTTGTCCTTGTTAAATGCGTCCGTGTGGTTTATTTACATAACAAATCTAAGTTGAGTAGGGATAGATCAATGAAAAAAAAACAATGAATTGAAGTAAAGTGTAAGCTTTTGTGTTCTTATTAAAAGCGAAGCTTTTCTATAATTAGGGTCGGTCCGTCCGTCCGTCCGTAATGGATAGCTTTTTTCGTTAATTTAGGCATGTTAGAATTGTCCTATCGATTTCAAATTTTGCATGGTGATTTAGAAAGCGTAGCAACTCTATAATCATTACCAAAAATTCCGTACGTCCATTTTAAACATGTTGATTTTTAAACTTTTTTAACAACAAATTTTTATATGATCTAATCATCTGATTGATTTGATTTTTGATATATCGATTCCTGGGACAACAAAGTATAATGTTATAAGCGAAGCAACTCTATAATCAAGTCCTAAATATGTAAGTATGTCCATAAACATTATCCTGTATAAAGCAGTTTTTCAACAAATTTACTTACAATTTTGTTTCGACTCTTATACATTTTTATTCTGATTATTCAGTTCTGACACTATATAAGTGTTAATGTCCGTTTGTCTTTCCATTTCAGTGCTTCGCTTTTATGGATGTTGTCATCCTTGTGTTAATCTATTGATTACTTGACACTTGATATACTAGCGGCTGCATACCTAACATTTAGAAGCTTTGTATTTGAAGGGGTAGGGAGGAAACAAAATAGCATAAAACCATCCTAAAATGTAAGACCAATGTGAAGATTCTCTAAAATAAAGAACTCAATCAGTTCGGTAGCTTTCAAAATCTTAGGTTACAAACAAAACAAGGATGACAACATCCACAAAAGTGAAGCTCTGAAACGGTAGGACAAAAGGGCATTAACACTTGTAAGGTTTTTAGAACTGAGTCATCAGAATATAAATGTATAATAGTCGAAGCAAAATTATAAGTAAATTTGTTAAAATTGCTTGATGCGGGATAATGTTTAAGGACATACTTACATTTTTATGACTTGATTATAGAGTTGCTTCGCTTATGATATTGTACTTTGTTGTCCCAGGAATCAGTATACCAAAAATCAGATCAATCAGATAATTAGATCATATTTTGTTGTTAAAAAGTGAAAAAATCAACATGTTGAAAATGGACGTACGGACATTCTGGTAACGATTATAGAGTTGATATGCTTTCTAAATTGTACCTAACTACTACAGGGATCACCATGCAAAATTTGAAGTCGATGGGACAATTCTAACGTGCCTGAATTAACGTAAAAAGCTATCCGTTACGGACGGACGGACCCTAATTATAGAAAAGCTTTGCTTTTAAAAACCTTATTACTATATTTAATACAAAGAGATATATAGAGTAGCCCTGCCCCTGATGATAATAAATGAACAAAGAGGGGAAATTGAACTGTTAATTACACAAGTACCCAAAGTTTTAAGATCATGATTTATATTCATTGGATTAAGAACTTTAGGTACTTTAATTAAATTTAGATAGGTTAGTTCTTTAAAAGCTTGTAAATGTTTCAACTAATAATTTTAATCTATAGTAATGGTAATTTTGTTAATTTCTGTAGAAAAAAAATATTTATTGAAAATTTTGGACCAATCAAAATTCAATAAAACTTTTTGAACAAATAAGATCACAGGGTTTAAAAAAACTTTGGGTACCATCAGGGACGCCCTTGGGTACCAATGTAATTTATGGTCCAATGGCCCCTTCCACTGTGTTAATTATCCCTAACAAACAGCAACCCATTTTAAATATACCCAATATGATTGCACCACCTTTGTCTGGAAGTCCCAACTATGCATGGTACTTAGTTGCGCCTGTTTATAGGCCAAGGCATTCCCACTACGCTCACTATTAGTGTCATGTTTCAGACATAGCAGCAGACTGTAACATTTTTTAAGTCTCTAGTATAACGCGGTGTGACCAGGACTAGAGTAATAAACAGCACATTTTCCCCTCCCTGGATTGTACTATCTCTGTCTTCACTACAGACTAAATTTTCGTTTTTAACAGAAATCTTAAGGAATAAGACAATGGACGATAAAGGGGGGGGGGGCGAAAGTGACACTTTTTGAAACCAAAACTAAAAGTCAAAAAAGGAACTCAACTAAAAAAAGAGTTACAGATCTGAGATTTTGCATGGCAGTTGCTTTATAGGGGTAAAATATGGAACTGTGAAGAAACGGCGGCGCAACCGCCGAAAACCGCCGTTTCCCGCCGAATTTTTTTTTGCCTTTTCTCGGCGGTTTTCGGCGGTTGCGACGCCGTTTCTTCACAGTTCCATATTGTACCCCTATAAAGCAACTGCCATGCAAAGTGTCAGACCTGTAACTCTTTTTTCAGTTGAGTTCCATTGACTTTTAGTTTTGGTTTCAAAAAGTGTCACTTTCGCCCCCCCCCCCTTTATCGTCCATTGTCTTATTCCCCCCCCCCCTTTATTTATGCACCTCAATAAACCTTTTTTTTCAAAGTTAAACTTTTTAGTAGATAGGTTAAGACTGGTTTGTACAACCCAATAAATAATTTTAAAAACAGTTCATGAGCTAACAAACGACAGATTACACAACCTTGGAACAAGTAAAATTTCCAGTCCAATGTCCCCTCCCTACTTGATTTTTACAAAGCTTCATTAAATCGTAACACAGACAAGCGTGTGTACCAGTGTAATTTATGGTCCAATTGGCCCCTTACTCGCTATGTTTGTTAAAAAATATTAATCCTATAAAAATGTTTGGGTATAGTCCCTTTTGTGACAACGCCTCTTAAGGGGCGATTCATTGTATTTTCACATTAGATTTTCTCCTATTTCAAGGTTCTAACCCTGCGGAGCCAATTGCCTAACCCTGTGGGGCAATCACCTAACCTAACCTATAAAAAGCTACTGTAAAAATACGATAAATTGCCCCTTTAGAGTCGTTGTCACGGAAGGGAGTATACCCAAGTGTTTTAGTAATTATGAGACTTTACACTTTAAAGGAGAATCATATCGTTGAAGCGGTTTGGTGGATCTTTCGGTACACACAGACAGACACATAGATATCTTGTTACTTTTACATAAGATAATCAAACTTGTTATTTGTTTACATTCTTATTTAAAGTTTAACTTTTAGTTTTTAGAATGTTTGTCTCTGCAGATATAATTATAATGATAAATGCATATTGTCAAATGGTCACAAATAATGTGACAACCTAACCTAATATTAAAGCAGCTAATTATACCAAAACATGTTATTAAAACATAATCAAAACTGACACATTTATTGCAGATAATCTAAACTAACCTTTATATTTTATTTGTTTAGGGATGGTAATAAATCAAGGATCTTACGGGATAAGACAATAGACGATATATTGATTTACATACCCAATGATGATAATAAAATTAACCCATCAAAAGTACATGAGCAGATGGAAATTTTTTTTAATGTTAAAGCTTTGCTCATAGATATGCATCATTTAAGTTTTAAGCATAAAGCCAGAAAAATGATCTTTGTTTAATCATGATTTTAGACTATTTTTAATTAAATCAATATTGCTATTTTAATTTGCCTAAAAATTATCAGAGTAAAATGTAACAGTCGAAAGGGTCTACCTTCAATCTAGAAAAGGTATGATTTAAAATTAAGATTTGTGACTTTATCTAATTTACTCTAAAACGTTTCTAATAGTTTATGTTTAAGGTAGGGGAAAGACAATGGCATATAAAATTATAAATTATTTTCCAGTATGGTTTCATAACCGATTAATATCCAGTGGATTAGAACTGGTTCTCAACCATACTTAAAAAGCATGTATCATAGCGTATTATATCCAGTTTTCTACGAATATAAAAATGTATAATCATAATATTAAAACCAGTTTTGTTAGCCGGCGTGTTTGGCATCTCAGAGCTAGTTTTAATCATATAATGCATTCAAATGCATTGTAGAACCAGCTTTATATCTATTTCTTATAATACCAGGTTCTTAACAAGCCCCCCCCCCCCCATCCCCACTACTCCATGGTTACGAATTTAATCTTGTAATACTCGTCCCATTTCCTCATAACTATACCCTACTAAATGTTTGGGTTGATATCATATTATAATATAAAAATTCCCGCAAATATAAATATTAAATAAATAAAATAAAACAAAGTAATAAAATTCTAACCTTAGGATTCTTTCAAAAATTGCACTTTGATTTCTTTTTAGTTTGTTTGTTTATTATTATTTTTGATCTTTGGTAAAATGGTGATTTATGATTTAGCATTAAAAACCACGACATTTTTATATTCAAAAAATATTCATTATATTGATCATACAATGTCGAGATTATTATTGCTAAAATATCTTTCATGTAACTGCAAAAAAATCAATTGATAACTTTGTTTTCATATTTTTGTTTAAAATAACATTTACTTTTAACACAAACACATATCACACGGCTCGCTTCGTAGTTCATGCGACGAAGGTCACATATATACTAGAGTCATATTCCTCCCTTTTTTCATTCCCAACCCCCATTTATGAACAAAGGTATATCATAATCAGAGAGAAAATGTCTAAAGGGATAAGTCAATTTAAAATTCAAATATTATATGTTGTTTCAGTTTTATTATTAATTTATTATTACACTAGCGGTTACGCCCCTAGAAGCCTCTAGGGGCACTTAAGTTAGCAGTGGGAAAAGTCAACCTCATCCAATATTAAATATGAGTTTCAAAAGAATAAAAAAATAGTTTAAAACTTTCCCAGGACCTATAAGAAGCTTCACTGTAAAGGAAAACAATATCAGTTCAGCGGTTAGCAAGATCCTTTGGGACAGACAAAAAACGCTTACTACTTAGATAATAGGACTACAATGATGATAAAAACACATATTAAAAGCGAAGCTTTTCTATAATTTGGGTCGGTCCGTCCGTCCGTCACAGAGAGCTAGATCTTTTCGTTAATTTAAACAGGTTAGAATTGTCCTATCGATTCCAAACTTTGCATGATGATTCCTGTAGTAGTTAGGTACAATTTAGAAAGCGTAGCAACTCTATAATCAATACCAGAATGTCCGTACGTCCATTTGAAACATGTCGATTTTTAACTTTTTTGACAACAAATTTTTGTATGTTAAAATTATCCCATTCTTCTGATTTTTTGAAAACTGATTTCTAATACAACATGGTAAAATGTTATAAGCAAAGCATCTCTTTAAACAAGTCCCAAAAATGTAAGAATGTCCTTAAACAGTCTCATCTATTTATGCAGTTTTGCAACAAATTTACTTACAATATTGTTTGTACTGATTCATTAATATTCTGCTAATTTAGTTCTGACAATCTACAAGTGTTAATTGTCGTTTGTCCTTCCATTTCAGAGCTTCGCTTTTATGAATGTTGTCATCCTTGTTTAAGAAATAAACATATCAACAAATTATACAATATCAGGCAAACTTATTGTGTATATGTAAGATATTTGTATAGTAGGACTAGTAAAATACTTTTCAGTATGGATTCGAAACCGATTAATATCCGCTGGATTAGAATCGGTTCTAAATCATACTGAAAAATCATGTATCATATTATAACAAGTATTCTGCATTATTTTTAATTTTACAATTAAACATTTCTAAATCCGCGGAAAGCTGTCTATAATACGATGCGATAAATAACTATTTCAGTGTGGATACGAATCTAATTTTTCCCTCTTGATTTAATAGGTTTTGAGTCATACTGGAAAACAAGGATGACAACATCCATAAGTAGCGAAGCACAAAAATTGTGGATGGGAATACGTAGAAGTAGATTTAAAATCAATAATAGATTTATTGGAGAAAATAGACATGAAACCTTGTTTTATTTTGTATGATGAAGATGGTTAAAGTAAATTACTTACTAGATGCACATAACAATGGGAAAAAATATTTTGAAACTGTTAATGCAAAAAAGTTTTAAAATTGGACCAAAAATGCCAAAGATATGGGGAAATATATCAACATATAAAAATAGCCAAAAACCTGCTAAAAGGCAGTTTGGCCGCCATTGTTTCTTTTCATAAAACGCCAGAAATTTAATTTTAATATCTTTAACTGAAAAATTTATGAAAATTGAACCATAAACACCAAAGATATGGGTAAAAATGTGAAAAATATAAAAATAGCCAAAAACCTGCAAAAAGGCAGTCTGACTGTCATTGTTGTTTTCTTCAAACGACAGGAAATTAAATTTTGATATCTTTAACTGAAAAAATTTCGAAAATCGGACCATAAACACCAAAGATATGGAGAAAAATGTGAAAAATATAAAAATAGCCAAAAACCTGCAAAAAGGCAGTCTGACCGTCATTGTTGTTTTCTTCGAATGACGGGAAATTTAATTTTGATATCTTTAACTGAAAAAAATTTGAAAATCGGACCATAAACACCAAAGATATGGGGAAAATTTGGAAATTTTAAAAAATAGCCTAAAACCTGCTATAAAGCAGTCCGACCGCCATTGATGTTTTATAGTTAATTGTGCTCCTTAATGATGGGAATGTTGTCAAAAAATTTCAGCTCTCTATCTTTTATAGGAGCCGAGAAAATCACGTTTCCCCCAATTCATTAATTACGGACGGACAGACGGACGGACAGACGGACGGACAGACGGACGGACAGACGGACGGACAGACGGACGGACGGACGGACGGACATTGTGAATTATAGAGTAGCTTCGCTACTAAAAATGTATCATATTGTAGACAATTATCAAAAAAAAACAGAACACTTTTTGTAGATGAAAATAATCAGTGGAAAAGTTTTGACACTACATGTTTGTACCAACCAATTCAGATTTAGTAGGCCATATCAGAGAATTCAGGATATAGAACAGGCGCACTCCGAATCCACCTTGTTAAACATGTGCGCGGCCAGCTCGGAATACATGTCCTACATCGTCCAAAAAATTTTATTGGCATAAAGGTCATTACCTAAGCTTTTTAAAGTGGGGTCAAACGTCCTGACTGGTCCTAGGAGCTATGGCCGTGTGAAAAATGTCCGGTTTTATTTGCCCCACCCTGTATATTCAATTTTTTCTTATTTGCTTTTGGTACTTTTATTAAAGTTTTATAATCAACAGGGACAAGACAATGGCTGATAAATTGATGTACATCCCCAATGAAGATATACAAAATACCCTTTCTGTAGATTACAATTAGTGTTTGAAACCTTTGGACACTCAACTAAATGAACCAACCAATCAAAATTTAATAAAAGTCCCTAAGATTGTTTAGCCAACGAATAAGAAAACATTTTTAATGACTTTGGGGACTAGTGTAATAAACATCACAATGTACACTCCCTCTATGAATTATTATACTTGGATTTAAATTAAATAAGAATGACATCATCCATAGTTGACAAAGCACATAAATATAATAAACAAAAGTTGTACATTCTTTAAATATTGAGCAAATCAAACCCATTTCCTCACTAACAACAAGTGGATGTATCATGTTCTTTTTTTGCGTTTGGGCCTGAGTTAATCCTTACATAAAAGTAACAAGATGATTTTCTGTTTGTACCAAAGAATCTAGCTGGCCACTTGACTGATATTATTCTTCTTTAAAATATGGATTCACGTAGGTCCAAGGTCCTTCCAAAAAATCGAACAGATGGACAGACAGACGGACATACAGACAGACATACAGATGGAGAGACAGACAGACATACACATAGATAGACAGACAGACAGACAGATAAATGGAATGACAGACGGATAGACAGACCGACATACGTACATAATGATGGACAGACAGACAGACGGACAGAAAACAGATTGACAGAGAGACGTACAGACAGAGATATGAACAGACAGAAAAATAGATGGACAGACAGACAAACAGAAACACAGACAGATTGACAGACAGACAAACAGAATGACAGGCAGACAAACAGATGGACAGACATACGGACAGACAGAAGGAGATAAAGATAGAAAATGTTTTAAATCTTATAATTTACAAACATATGGACAGATAGACGAACATACAGACGGAGAGACTGACAAAGAAATAGACAGAAACTAGTTTAAATCTTAAAATTTAAAACATATGGACGGACAGACAAACATACGGACAGATGGATGGACAGGTAGACAAACAGACAGATAAATGGATAGACAGACGAACAGACAGACATACATAAGGACAGACATATGGAAAAACATACAGATAGACAGACAGACGGACAGACAGATGAAAACTGGTTTAAATCTTATAATTTTCAATGTTTATATCTGTTGAAAGGTGTAATATGACAGTGTGGTTTGGGGCAAGATTCATATCTAACTCTCTCCTTATTAATGAAAAAAATCGAGAATGTCATATCCTATTTAGTGACAAGCAATTGTCCATTTAAGAATTTTAGACGATTTTTTTTATGGTATGAATGACAGAAAAGACGAATATACAGTGTTTAGATGTACACTTTTTCATTTGAATTATCACTGAAATTTCAGCTGTCTTCATTTAATAACAGCCGAGAAAATCACATTTCCTCACTGTTCAACTGGTGTACAGATATAAAAAGTGAATAATAGAGTAGCTTCCAAACGGATGAATTACTGAGTAGCTTCATTTCTATAAAGGAGATACAATAGCTAGAATAAAGACACATAGGTAAAAATCTTGATCAAACAAACTGACAAAATACCCTTTTTAGTAGCAAGGCTACTGTAAAATTCACTTTATTTGTCTGTTGTCCTGTCCATCATTAAGTCATTATGTAACAGTCACTATGGGAACACTATGATTTTCTCGGCTGTTATTTAAGGTAGACAGCTAAAATTTTTAGTGAAGATTCCAAGGCCTGTGCCCATCTGTATTCATATACATTTTATTTTCGTCTGTCTGTCACTCATGCTTGAAAAGTCAAAAAATACTTATTTTTAACCCTTAACAGTTGGGGGGGGGGGGGCATTCATCACCCACCCCTCCGGTTGATTACGTGGCTTCAAAATTAGATAAAATTGTAAATAAATCTTAATTTATACAATATTTCTTTTGTGTATAAGGTAGTCACCTAATTTTTTTTTTTGGCAAACACTTAGATATCAATGAGCATCTGAGAAAAGTGGTGTGTAAGGTAGTCACCTAATTTTTTTTTGGGCAAACACTTAGATATCAATGAGCTTCTGAGAAAAATGGTGTTATGACTGTTTGACCGCTCCATGACTGTTTTGTAGGACCAGTTTTTTGTCCAGCTTTTACTATAGACATATATCATAAATATCATGGCTTCTATTACAGCTAGAGACCAAAAATTTTTTTTGGTAAATTCTTGAGTAATAATAAAATTCTGTGAATAGTAAGGTCATTATTATTTGACCACTTCTTGATCATTTTTCAATTTCCTACCTGTAATTTTGCTGTTTGTAAGCTGCCAGGTGCCATATTTCAAAATAGCCTTAGACCAGCCCATTTTTTTAAACTAGTCTTTTGTTGTGATAAGATACAGAAAAAAATAATAATAGGTGCCGTCAAACCGCTGTATTCACCAAATATGGCAGTTTCCATTATTTGCTGTTTTTCGGCCATTGTCAAAAAAGTTAATTGTTTGTTAAAAAAATTAAAATTCCACCTAAAATTTGGTATTCCTAGCTTTAAAATTGGCAGCTCTACAGCTGTTTTAATATTTAGCGGCTGGCTGCTAAAAAGCGGCTATGGAGTGGTCGTACCGCTATAACTAGAAAAAGTAATTTTCTTTAAAAATGCACATGAAGCACCAGAATTTTTTTTTTATGTCTCTATCTGTAACAGAAGCCAAGATAGAGGGGGGGGGGCCTTTTAAGGTTAAAATTGGGGCCAATATGTAAGGGTTAACAATGTTTCAGATTTGGTAATTGCCCAGACTCTGACTTTATGTCACAACAAATGTCATATATGACTTTTGGAAACAATGTGTCAGATATGGTGATTGCCCCAACTCTACCTCTATGTCATTAAATGTCATATCTGACTTTTGTTAACAATGTGTCAGATATGGTAATTGCCCCAACTCTGACTCTATGTCACTAAAAGTCATATATGACATTTGGTAACAATGTGTCAGATTATATAATTTCCTCAACTCTGACTCTATGTTACTAAATATCATATATGACTTTTGGTGATATTGTGTCAGATTAGGTAATTTTCTCAACTCTGACTCTATTTCACTAAATGTCATATATGACTTTTGGCAATAATGTGTCAGATTAGGTAATTTCCCTAACTCTGACTCTATGTCACAAAATGTCATATATGACTTTTAGTAATATTGTGTCAGATTAGGTAATTTTCACAACTCTGACTCTATGTCACTAAATGTCATATCTGACTTTTAGCAACAATGTGTCAGATTAGGTAATTTTCTCAACTCTGACTCTATTTCACTAAATGTCATATATGACTTTTGGCAATAATGTGTCAGATTAGGTAATTTCCCTAACTCTGACTCTATGTCACAAAATGTCATATATGACTTTTAGTAATATTGTGTCAGATTAGGTAATTTCCCCAACTCTGACTCTATGTCACTAAATGTCATATATGACTTTATTGATATTGTGTCAGATTAGGTAATTTTCTCAACTCTGACTCTATTTCACTAAATGTCATATATGACTTTTGGCAATAATTTGTCAGATTAGGTAATTTCCCTAACTCTGACTCTATGTCACTAAATGTCATATATGACTTTTAGTGATATTGTGTCAGATTAGGTAATTTCCCCAACTCTGACTCTATGTCACTAAATGTCATATATGACTTTTAGTGATATTGTGTCAGATTAGGTAATTTTCTCAACTCTGACTCTCTTTCACTAAATGTCATATATGACTTTTAGTGATATTGTGTCAGATTAGGTAATTTTCCCAACTCTGACTCTATTTCACTAAATGTCATATATGACTTTTGGCAATAATGTGTCAGATTAGGTAATTTCCCCAACTCTGACTCTATGTCACTAAATGTCATATATGACTTTTAGTAACATTGTGTCAGATTAGGTAATTTTCCCAACTCTGACTCTATTTCACTAAATGTCATATATGACTTTTGGCAATAATGTGTCAGATTAGGTAATTTCCCCAACTCTGACTCTATGTCACTAAATGTCATATATGACTTTTAGTGATATTGTGTCAGATTAGGTAATTTTCTCAAATCTGACTCTATTTCACTAAATGTCATATATGACTTTTGGCAATAATGTGTCAGATTAGGTAATTTCCTCAACTCTGACTCTATTTCACTAAATGTCATATATGACTTTTAGTGATATTGTTTCAGATTAGGTAATTTCCCCAACTCTGACTCTATGTCACTAAATGTCATATTTGACTTTTAGTGATATTGTGTCAGATTAGGTAATTTTCTCAACTCTGACTCTATTTCACTAAATGTCATATATGACTTTTGGCAATAATGTGTCAGATTAGGTAATTTCCCCAACTCTGACTCTATGTCACTAAATGTCATATATGACTTTTAGTAACATTGTGTCAGATTAGGTAATTTCCCCAACTCTGACTCTATGTCACTAAATGTCATATATGACTTTTAGTGATATTGTGTCAGATTAGGTAATTTCCCCAACTCTGACTCTATGTCACTAAATGTCATATATGACTTTTAGTGATATTGTGTCAGATTAGGTAATTTTCTCAACTCTGACTCTATTTCACTAAATGTCATATATGACTTTTGGCAATAATGTGTCAGATTAGGTAATTTCCCCAACTCTGACTCTATGTCACTAAATGTCATATATGACTTTTGGTGATATTGTGTCAGATTTGTTTGCATTGCCAAAAATGAGAAAATAACCTGACATAATGTCACTAAATTTCAGATTGAAATCTGAACTTTGGTCAAATTTTGTCATATCTGAACTTTGGTAACAAAGAGTCATATTGAGACAGATTTAAATCTGAAATCTAGTGACTGTGGATTTCTAATCTGACCGAAAAGGGGTAAAAACTACTAGGGTAGGAGAAAAGCTACTGTGAAAATATAACGAAAACACGCTACGTCGTTTTCCTTCCATGATCAGACTTGAAATTACGGCTGCAAATTCGCAGCAACAGCTAAAAGAAGATTAAAAGTAACAAATCTCGCGGCTAGACTGCCCTTGTTATTTGTTAAATTTAAAAATATGCCTAATTAATATTCTTTAAGAACAGAGATTCCATTATTTT
This sequence comes from Acartia tonsa, assembly GCF_053477335.1. Classification (NCBI taxonomy): domain Eukaryota; kingdom Metazoa; phylum Arthropoda; class Copepoda; order Calanoida; family Acartiidae; genus Acartia; species Acartia tonsa. The sequence goes on along the minus strand of NC_137264.1, from coordinate 36,059,211 downwards.
TCTTCAATCTTTCACAAATTAAATTGAATAGACGGATTAAATTTGTGGTGTTACAAAAAAGTTAAGTATTATGATAAAACAGTTATAAACAAATATTGTTCTTTACTAAACCCTGAGTTCAAACATAAATGTTCATCTGCAATTTTATAGCAAATTTGGCTGCAGCTGCAAACAGTTCAACCAATTCAGCAGTTGATTGTACTTAAATGTTACTTGCAAAAAAACTAATTATTGAATAATAACACAATCTTACGCCAATTTGTTAGCGGCCAAGAATAATTCAAGGAGCTATTATCAATATAGCCAGCATATTTATTAAAAATAAATGTTCTAAAATTTTGTATCACCACATTTTGAACAAAATGTTTGTTGCATTAATTATGGTTGATTGGCTCTATTCATATACTCACACACACACACACGCACACACACACACACACTCATAGTCTTATCCTTTAAATCCTTTTAAAGGGGTAGAATTCACAATTTATTAAATTTATTCAAATAGTTATTTATTGCATCCTATAGTAGACAGCTTTCTGCGGATAGTAAAGTTATTAGATTACTTACAGTTTTTATAGCCCCCAGGGGTGGAAGGCCCGTATCAACAAAACTGGTAATATTTTTATGATATTTAATTTAATATTCGTGGAATGTTATCTATAATACGATAGATGATTTTTTTGGGATTGCTCAGAAACGATTAAATCCAGCGGATAATATTTAGTTTCATAGCTGTGCTGGAAAAAGAAATAACTGTTTTCTATTTTAAAACAATGTAAACGGTAAAAAAATATAAAAGTATTTAAAATTTTGTCAAACTACACAAGACTTTGGTTCACCGATTTCCCTCATCCATAATTTTTAAAATTTGTTTCATGAAATAAAAACCGATGGAAGGGGAAATTGATTTTTTAACTGTCGAAAGAAATTACTCTAGCTTTTGGGTATAGTCCCTTTCGTGCCAACGGTTCTTAAGGAGATTTCATATTTTCACAATAGATTTTCTCATATTCTTAGCTCCTGCGGGGGGCTCCAACAATACTGGGCCAATTGCCTAACCCTGCGTGACAATCCAAATACCCAAATATAACCTAAAATAACCTATCAAAAGAATTGTTGTCTCAACCATGACACTTTGGTTGAGCTTGACTTCCGAATTAGCGGGAAGTTCACGAGATCAGTTGGCGAACATACAAACCCCCAATACCAGGAACCATCAAGTTTCAACAGCAGGTTTGAATATAGATTTATTGATGAAATTATTTCAAAGACCTGAAATTACAATATCAATTAGTTCATAATTCCAGTTATTTATAACCACGTAATCTTATTTGCTTTTTAAAATCATTTTTCTCTACAGTAAAAAATCTTTGGAAACTTTGGCTTTAAAGGAAAATTATTTGGTTAAATAAATCATTGTTAAATGCAACAATAAGGCACATACAAATTACTAAAACATATATTAAACATAATTAAGTTTCATGCTTAGCTGGCTAAAGCCTTTTTAAAACTACATATAATCGTCCTATACACCATTCTTCCTTATAAAATTAACAAATTCTACCTGAAGCTCTTATGGTTTCAAATCCCTGGTATACTAGGGTCGTTCACACACTATGAGACCAATGATAGGCCCAATTTTGTTCTCCGAAATCTTCACACACACATGTCTCATTCAAAAGTGAAAAACGTGGGCGCATATAAACAATCCATGCTGCGTCACTTTATGAAGGGAAAGTCAAAAAAGACGACATTTGCGCTTAATTCTAGGATTAATGATAAGGAATTAATTTTGCACTTGATAAACACAAAGCTTCCTCGAAAAGAGGTTAAGACACACCCCCCGTTTGAAAGTCAAATTAACTTCCTTAACGAGATTCAAGGTTTTTTTCGCGCTGAGCATTAGCAACATTTCTCACTAAACTCAACTCACCATAATCACATGAGAATGGCCACATCCCGAAAACGTGACAATTTTGCTCCTAACTAAATGAAACCCCGTGAATGCATACACAATATTATACTCCTCACTAGGACTCATAATACCTCACATTTTAGGATAGAAGGATGGGGATTGGTTTGTACCATACAACATTCCATGCACATGACAATCACAAGATCACATACACAAATCCTAAAATGGATAATCCTATTAATCATGATGTTGTAAATATAACAACTATACTGAATAAAGTCATTTCATAATCAATAGGTAATAAATCATTAATAATAAATCAATAAGTACCTACGAAATCAGGTTGAAATGTAAACAATAATGGTAAAAATAAAACGAAATAAATCTTAGACAAGAAAATTAAGATTTATAGGTACTTAAAACTAAATTTGTTAAGCATCAAAAAGAGTAGTAAGAAAAATATTTCAAAATCCTTGGGCAGAAAGTTTTTCAAACCAAATGAATAAGAACTGTAATATCTTAATCAACAATAAAACTTTTTAATACTTAAAGAATAGCAAATAATATCTTCGTTAGAATTTTCATTGAAATTATGAAAAAAATACCAATTTTTCTTTGTAAAAAAATATGAGACTTTAAATATGAATTTTCAATCATTCCTTGATCTGAATAAACTGTTTTACTTGATTGAAATTCATATTTAATTCAAAAAATCTGCTAAAAATACTTGATTTTTTCTTAGAATAAATATCGAATCACGCAACCTCGACACATTTATTCCTTTTTGTTAAACTTTTCAGGTAAGTTTTATAATGAATTGTACTTTTGAAAAGAATTTAAACTCAATAAAATTAAATTTGAGCATATGAAATAGAATAAACTTTAATCGCATTTCATTTGATTCTTATTTTAGGCATAAAAATAGGCATATGAAAAATGTGGCTTTTTTTTACTAAAAAAAATCTCAATTTCCATAAAATAAGAATCAATTGTTAATCATAATTTTTTATCACCGCTTTTATTTTAATATCTGCGATAAAAATGAAGGAAAGGTTAATTTAAAATATGCATAGTTTATCTTAAATTAATTATGTGATATTCATATAAATAATAATCAATATTTTAATAATATCATACATCGTGTTCATTATTATAAATGCTTAATAGAAAATAGAGTCTACATTTTTAAACATGAACGAAAATATATGTACCTAGGAAAATAAATGCTATAAATACTTCTCAAGGTTTAAAATTGCCCTGTCCGAAATCGCTAGGTACATATATTACTACGAATCTCTGCTCTCGGAATGAAGAAAAATCTTTACGCGTGGATTATTAGGAATCCTTGCCTCCGGAGTGAAAGAAAAAACTTTATTTGCTTACAAATTAAAACAAATATCTTGATTTTTTGCGATAATCTTTTTAAAATAATAATAAGAAATATTTTAAACATTATCATAATAATTTTACATGTTGTGTTCTTTACTTTAATGCATTATCTCATACGAGAATCTGAGAAATAACATTTTTTTTAAGCAAACGTGAACCATGAAAAAAATACCTCGAAAAATAATTCTTAAAAATCTATTTTTCTCAATCTAAAAAAAATCTGCAAAATCATTTGGTAGTTAATACACACAGACTTTTGCTTTTCAAAATCATACTTAAAGAAACAAAATCTTTTAAAATCTGCTTTAAAAGTCTAAACAATTTTGTAGAATTTTTGTGCTTAAATATGAACAATAAAATTAATTGAATAATGAATACTTATTCTTTGCAGAACCTTTTTAGGTTCCCTTCACAAGCTTAATATATAACTTGTAATATTTTTTCTTTAAAGATCATTTTCACATAATAGTTTATGTTGTAGATTAGATATGTGTGATTTGAAATTTTTCAATGACTTTCTGGCGGCAACACCCGCCATATTTCTACCCGCCATTTGCAGGCCTCTTACCCTGTGTCGGGCGGCAAGGTTGGCAGCAGCCAAGTCGATTCTTGATTCATGACAGCACCAGGGCAAGTGATAAAAGTGTGACTGTCATAAAATTTAGAATCATCTACCGGCTTTTGTCCGGCCGGAACCGAAACTCCCGTCGGCTCTTGTCCGGCCAGAACCGAATTTCTTATTGGCTCTTGCCCAGCTGGAACCGAAACTCCCGTCGGCTCTTGTCCAGCTGGAACCAAAACTCTGATCGGCTCTTGTCCAGCCGGAACCGAAACTCCCGTCGGCTCTTGTCCGGCTGGAACCGAATCATTCAGCGGCTCAATACCCGCCGTAACAATATTCTCAACGGCTACAGTATCGTTACCAATATCATCAGGAATAACTGCAGCACAACTAACATCATTATCAATAGCAGCTACGGCAGACCCAACCGGCTCATTATCAACAGCTACGGCAGTACCAACCGGCTCATTATCAACAGCTACGGCAGTACCAACCGGTTCATTATCCACCGCTACGGCAGCTTTATATGCAGATTTCTGCTGACCAGCTCCATAGGCAGCACTTGTACAGATAAAACCACTACCAAAAATGGTTCGCCACAACATAGACTGGCCCACTTTCTGGTAGGTTGATGGAAACACGTCAGGATGTGTATTTCCAATGATGATATCTAAGCCTCCACTAATATATGTAAATCTTTCTGGCGGCATCTTAAATATTTTGGCGGCGGTTTCTGGATGGACCGAGCGCATCTCGTTGCCACCTCCGAGGTTAGGCATAACAGCTGCCTCAAATTCTCTCAAGTTACCATCCCTGTCCTTCAGATAGAACACCACATTGCGGCAGGATGATTCACTACCGTCAGCAACAGAAATGTTTGTATATCTGCCGGTAGATTTCAGCTTCAACTTGTGGGACATCTTCTCAGATATAAGTGGTAGACTCGCACCAGTATCAAACATGACGGCGGCATGGCAGGCGCCGCCGCCAGGTGCTACAACTGGAACTATTTGCAGCAGGAAGGTACAGGTGCTAGGCGCAGAACTTGATTTGTAGACTGTATTCACACTAGCACTAGCCTCATGCAACATACGACTATGATAACCGTCGCAATTATTGGTGCCACAGACACCAAGCTTATCCGATTTATTACAATTGTCAGCAGCATGACCCTCACACAGGCAGAGTTCACACAATTTATTCTGCTGGACAACTTTTTTTCGGTCAACAACATCCATCTTCTTAAATGTGGGACAACGGAAAATAGGATGTTTATCCTCGCAATTTTCAACAGGACATGCACTGTTCCACTTGGAAGCCTTGTCCTTTCCAGCCTTTCCATTCTCATTGTCACTGCGGCCAGACACTTGCGCGGCGGCAGCTCTATCACGATTTCTCTTGCCGGCGCCATTGTCATAGGACATATCACCGGCCAACATGGCACCCCTGGTCCTCTCCAGCAGTTCTACAATCTTCTGGATGTTTGGTTGGTTCATGCTACCTAGCTCCATCATAATTTTGTCTCTCAAATTTTCAGGGCACTTGTCTTTAAAAATATGAATAAGAGTTAGGTGATTGTAATCCTTAGCTGCAGAACCAACGATGGCTTCTACCTCCTGCATCATGCTCTTGAAGGTAGCAATTGCGCTAACCACGTCCACAGGTTTATCCACAGGTTTCATCTTGTTCAACTTAGTTAAAATCCTCATGAACCGGCGAGTGTTTGATAAAAACATCTGATCAAGAAACGCCCATTGTTCATTATGATCTCTAATCGCTGACACTTGCTTGCGTAGTTCCGGGTTGGTTATCACCTTCTCCATACACAACATCAGACTTAACCTCTGGTCAGCAAATCCATAACCAGAGCATAGATCCTTAAAGACCTGTTTAAAGTTTGGGTAATCCGTGTCAGTACCGTCGAACGACGGCAACAAACTGTTGTCCCAGCGCCCATACTGCGGGTTGGAACTCCGAATGTCCACGGCAGACATACTTCTGGAGAGAATGGCAGGTGTCCCACTCTCATCCAAGTTAGATGAACGACGTTCCATCTCTCTAAGCCTTCGGTACATATCACGTACTTCTTGGCGCAACTCCATGGAAATTTTAAGCACTCCCATGTCCATCTTCACCTTCTCAATGACGTCGAGGTTCCTGGCGACAGTGCTTGACCTCGCGTCGTCTGAATCATTGTCAAGCCAGTACAGAATTTTTGTACACTGCTCCAACGACGCATAAACTTTATCTGCAACAGTTTTCTGCTCACTAGCTTCATCCAAATCACGCTTGAACTCGCGCAGCTCACTAGTATCCACGGCAGGTTTTAGACTTTTTATTAGGTCAGATTGGTCCTTGACCTCACTAAAAATGTCACGAATTGATTTTAAATTCACATTTTCACATGAACTAAAACTTTGGCAGGCTTTTAGATTTTCATAAAACACTTTTATCTGTTCGTCAAACACTTCTAGCCTTTCATTGCCAATAGCGATAGCTCGCTCAATTTTCTGCTTTTTAGTGAGCACCATATTGATTCACTAGGTAATTATTTCACAGAAAAATTGTCAATGTTTTTTTTTTTGCATCAATACACTATATGCTATTGATTTATTGAAGAATGCTAACGCCTATTCTTCAGATTCTTTGAAGAATGCTAATGCCTATTCTTCAGAACCATTTGAAATTGCTTGTGCAGCGCCTTCAACCATCAGGTTATTTGAAATTCGCTTGTGCAGCTCCTTCAAACTCCATTCATTTGAAATTGCTTGTGCAGCTCTTTCATTTTTGCATCAATAATCTAGATGCTATTGATCTCTTGATGAATGCTAACGCCTATTCATCAGATACTTTGAAATTGTCTCAACCATGACACTTTGGTTGAGCTTGACTTCCGAATTAGCGGGAAGTTCACGAGATCAGTTGGCGAACATACAAACCCCCAATACCAGGAACCATCAAGTTTCAACAGCAGGTTTGAATATAGATTTATTGATGAAATTATTTCAAAGACCTGAAATTACAATATCAATTAGTTCATAATTCCAGTTATTTATAACCACGTAATCTTATTTGCTTTTTAAAATCATTTTTCTCTACAGTAAAAAATCTTTGGAAACTTTGGCTTTAAAGGAAAATTATTTGGTTAAATAAATCATTGTTAAATGCAACAATAAGGCACATACAAATTACTAAAACATATATTAAACATAATTAAGTTTCATGCTTAGCTGGCTAAAGCCTTTTTAAAACTACATATAATCGTCCTATACACCATTCTTCCTTATAAAATTAACAAATTCTACCTGAAGCTCTTATGGTTTCAAATCCCTGGTATACTAGGGTCGTTCACACACTATGAGACCAATGATAGGCCCAATTTTGTTCTCCGAAATCTTCACACACACATGTCTCATTCAAAAGTGAAAAACGTGGGCGCATATAAACAATCCATGCTGCGTCACTTTATGAAGGGAAAGTCAAAAAAAGACGACATTTGCGCTTAATTCTAGGATTAATGATAAGGAATTAATTTTGCACTTGATAAACACAAAGCTTCCTCGAAAAGAGGTTAAGACAATTGTAAAAATACGACGAAACACCCATTAAGAGGCGTCGACACGAAAAGGACTATACCCAATTTTTTTAAAAAAATTTCATGAGTTAGTCCCCAGGTATTCAAGAAGAATTTTAATTAGATTTAAAAATTGAGAAACTGAAAAACAATTTCAAGGACGTTTTTATTTAATATTATATGTATAATATTGTTCACTTGAATTAATTCATTATAAGTTTAGGATTAAAACAGGGATGATTACGTTCAATAATAGTGTAGCTAAAATAAAATAATAACATGAAAAAATAAGAATGTCGGAAATTGGAATGCTAAAAATCAATATATATATAAAGGGTGTGCAAAAAAAAATGCGGACTTTTTTAAAATTAAAATTGCGCGGCTTGTGTTAATAGTAGAAAAATGTTATGCATATCGTTAGAACCGCTATGAACTCTATTTTTTGGAAATATAATAACGGATCCTTTGCTACGTATAGTTTGGGAGCTACGTGTTAAAATGTCCCAACTGACGTAAAACTTGACTTGCGAGTAAATTTTAAAATATAACTAAAAATCAGAGAAGATATTTTGCAAAAATTGATGCGTACATTTTTAAATTTCAAATTGCGCGGCTTGTGTTAATAGTAGAAAAATGTTACGCATACCGTTAGAACCGCTATGAACTGTATTTTTTGGAAATATAAGAACGGTTCCTGTGCTACAAATAATCTAGGAGCTAGGGGGTAAAAGTCAAATTTTAAGTCAGTTGGGACATTTAACATATAGCTCCTAAACTATTCGTAGCAGAGGAATCGTTCTTATATTTCTAAAAAATAGACTTCTTAGCAATTCTAACGATATGCATAACATTTTTCTACTATTAACACAAGCTGCGCAATTTTAATTTTAAAAATAGTCCGCATTTTTTTTGCACACCCTTTATATATCTAATCGTCATGTTACCATAAAAAAATGGACAATCAAAACATTGCTATGGAATAGAAAATTTATTTTAACTATGTAACTACAGTCGGACACTGATTAATTAAAGCTGAGTACTGCTTCAAAAAAATATAAACACGCATATAAATATTATAAATTTTAGAATTAAAGATAATTACATTATTTAGGGATCTAAAGGGATAAGACAATGGGCGATAAATTGATATACAATATACATCCCCAATGATGCAACACAAAATTATGGACACTCAACTAAATCAACCAACCTATTAAAAACAATAAAGTCACCAAAGTTGTTAAGCCAACAAATAAGAAAACATTATTTAAAAACTTTGGGGACTAGTGTGATAAACAGCTCAATGGCCCCTGCCCTCCCTTCCTGTACATTATTACATATTGGACAGGAACTACTATAACAATATATCTAATACTACGCCCCTAGAGGCACTTAAGTGAGAAGTTGAATTCGATAACCCATTTTTGTTTGGGGGGGAGGGTATTTTTCATTTTTGGGGGGGGGGTTGGGGGTGTACCATCCCCCCACCCAAAAAAAAATATAGTTATAAACCTTCCTGGGGACTTATGAGAAGCTACCCTGTAAAGGAGAACCCGATCGTTTCAGCGGCTAGCTAGATCCTTCGGTACAGACAGAAAGACATCGTTCTACTTTGTATTATAGATAACTAATTCTGAAATCAATGTTTTTGCTTGGTATTATTTTATTCTTGTTAGAGAACCATTATATTGCTGATTCCAGCTTAAAGAGAAGAAAAGAGTTCTTATAAATTAATTTTTAAAAGCTCAGCAATATTATTTACTATTTACTTCTCTTTGTTATAATAGTTTCATGGCAGGGATTGGATTATAAACAATTATATTTAAGAACAAAATGTCTGTTATTTGTAGGATATGGATTGTGGGTGGAAGAAAGGGTTGTATATTAATTGAAACATAATTATTCCCTACATCCCTGATTTAATATGGTATTGCTTATTTAGCAATAAATATTATTTACTTCTTATTTGATACCAGTGGCTTCGCCCCTAGAGCCCTCTAGAGAGATAGGGTGTTGGTACCCATCCCCAAGGTTCACCGGTTAGCAAGATACTTCTGTACAGACAGACACACAGACAGTCACAGATCCTGTTACTTTATCATAAGGATTGAAATATTGACCCCATTGTAAAAGGCAAAGTTACATAATGTTATTCTGTTGATAAAAAAAAAAGAATCCAGATAATCGTTATGATAACAATTGTTTATTGACTGATAAAAAATCTTGATGTACATGAGCTATCTTACTAAAACAGATCCTCCTCATTCATTGGTTGAAAATTTCTTCTAAACACTGAAAGTATCTTTACCACAAAATAGAACATTTAAGTATCCTCTTTTCGCAAAAATAGAATAATTTATTTGTAATTGCTGCTATTCTTTATCTTATGGATATGATATTTTGTGTAAATCCTTATTTTTTAGACTGTATCTGAAACTCGAGTGAAGCGTTCTTATGGTAAAGAATCTCCAGCTATTATGTATCTACCTCTTGGTGGCGCTATTACAAATGAATGCGCTCCCGCAGGTGTTTATTTATGTTTTACGTTTTACTGTACCTTTGTTTACTGTTCTTGTTTATATTTATAATACTGTTATTATCCCATTGCTATGCTGCTTATGGTCGGAATTATTGCTCCTGGGCGACAACTAAACTTTTTGGAGAGAAAAAATGTATTTTTATGTATATTTTAGGTTAGGTAAGGTTAAGTAAAGCACAGTAGAGATAGTAGGGAGCCAAGAATAAGGTGCAGGCAACAAGCAAAATAAAACTTAAATAATATTTGAGGAGTTGGTAAAAAGATCACCAATTCTACTATGTGTTGCCCCCCAACCACTAATGAAATAGGTGTATAGGTGTCGTGATTATTTTTCCGAATTAATTTTGTTGTTGGCATAAGCTGATAGGGAGCCCCCGCAGTAGTTTTAGAGAAAACACATAAACTTGATCTTATAAACTTGATCTTATCATAAACATTTATTAATTCTTAAATTAAATAAAATAGCAGTGCAAAATGTTACATTGTCAAAAACTTAGTGTTATCAAACGCTTTGGTGAAGTATCAACTACAATATTATCATTTATTTGTAAAAGTTAGGTTACTGTATCAGCCAGCCATTCAAACCTTTGAACATTTCTATATAAAAGTAGAAGGATGATTGTTAGTCTGATATGAGGGATCTTGCTAACTGCTGAAATGATATGGATCATCTTTACAGTAAAGCGTTTTATATAGTACAAGGGAGGGTTTATCAATAATTTAGGGGAGCCGATTGTGTTTACAAATTTGCTTCAAAAGGTTTCCCATTAACTGATATTCGTCTTTGTTTTAGCTGGTTCCAGGTTGAATCAGCTGGTCCCCCTAATGTTTGCTGGTATGACCTTCACCGTATTCGATGCTGTGGCCAACATCAACAACAACATCAATTCGAACAACAACAATAATAACAATCAGAATGTTAACTTCCAACAGTCAGTCAATACAGGTAAGTAAAGGAGAGGAATATGGCAGATACATTAATTTTTTTACATTACAATAGAGGAAATATTTACTTATCGTCCATTGTCCCATTCCTAATATTCCTTTTTAGTAGCGAAGCTACTCTATAATTCACAATGTCCATCCGTCTGTCCGTCCGTCTGTCCGTAATTAATGAATTGGGGGAAACTTTATTTTCTCGGCTCCTATTCAAGATAGACAGCTGAAATTTTTAGTGAAGATTCCCACTATATATGCCCATCTATTGTTTTGTCCGTCTGTTTGTTATTTGGGGTGCTACATCGATTCCTAATTTTTACGTTTTCGTGATTTTCATAACGCCTTTTCAAGATAAAGGGCTGAAATTTTCAGGGATTAATTAATTTTATATTCTACATATTTTCACCAAGTTTTATTAATATTTTTTTTATTAATTGGGGTGCTAGATCAATTCCTAGATTTTTTAGGTTTTCATAGTTTTCTCAATTCCTATTCGGGAATGACGGTTAAAATTATCAGGGATTGAGTATGCTCATGTTCTACATATTTCCATCAAGTTTCATTAAGATTTGTCTATTAGTTGCAGTGCTAGGTCGATTCCTAGATTTTTAAGTTTTCATGATTATAAGGTTGCGTGATTTTAAAGGTGTGATGATTTCCCTATTTTACTAATATTAATATTTTTTTATATGACACCGCTTTATAGTATTTTTTCCTGATATACAATCATAATTTTTGAGCTTCGCTACTTATGGATGTTGTTATCCTTGTTTAAAAGATATTTATATTTATACTATTGGTTTCCAATATTAAACAAAATTGTTTTAAATTATTGGTAGTATTGTTATGGATACAATTGTCCTTGAAGACAAAGACGTCCAATGTGGGGGATAAAGGGGCGTTTACCCCCCTCAAATTTTGAAACATCTCATTACCCCCTTAAAAATGTTTTTTTTTAAATATATTAGATTAACCCCCTTTAACTTTTGAAACCTCTCACCATTTAACCCCCCCTCCCCCTAAAAAAATATACAACTTTTCAGACAATAAAATATTTTAGTTGTGACTGGCAATATAAACGTTGGTAACAACATCAACGTGATGAATGCTGCCGGTAGAAAGAAACGTAGCAACAAAAATTATGTCATCAACAAAAATTCAACAAATTTCCAAGAAGATTTCCACGAAAGAAAAAAGAAGGCAGCGAAGGTAAGCATATAAAATCTTTCAAGACACTAGTTTTTTATGTTCAAATATGATAGACAAAGATTTCTGCAAAATTAGGGGTCAATAAAAATCATTGAGATAGTTGTATGCTTAAAGGGGGGAGGCGGTTGTGACACTTTTCGAAACCAAAACTAAAAGTCAAAGGAACTCAACTAAACAAAAGATTTACAGCACTGAAATTTGTTTTTAGGCGGGAAACGACGATAGCGGCGATTTTACCAACTTTTCTTCACAGTTCCACATTGTACCTCTTTAAAGCGACTAACATTCCAAATTTCAGTGATGTAACTCTTTTTTAAGTTGAATTCCTGTAGTTTTGGTTTCTAAAAGTGTCACAACCGCCCCCTCCCTTTATAATTATAAATTTATTGGCATTTCATACTAGTGCATGTAACAGTTTAAATTTCTTTTTCAATGTTTTATTTAATAAATTTGTATGTTGTTATTCTTGTTTTATTTCAGATTGCTATGGCTGCTGTGAATGAACTTAGACTTGCCTACAGTATGTGATAGTTACCTCTTTGTTTGTTAAAAGTTAAATATATTTTTATCATTTCATTTTTACTTTAATAAAGGTACATACATAATTTGGTTTACAATTTATACTTATTTCAAATAATGGTTTTAATACATAAAGGAAGACAATTTATATACAATTAAAAAGGCAATTTAGTTTTAATTTTTTTTTATACATTGCATTGCATTGTAAATTAAATATCAATCTTACATTCGAAGCTTTTTAACATTTAGACACGTAAATCAAATATTTCTTTCAAAATCGATTATTAGCTTCAATTCAAACTAATTTGGATTTTGACATGTTTATAGTCTTCCATCAATTTAGCAACTCTGAAACTATAATTTAAAAGGAAAACATGTCCATTTAAGTATTTTTTTATTTTTATGGATGCTGTCATCCTTGTTGTGCTTTGCATTTTTAATACTGCAATTTACTTGTTTATTTTGTACATATTCTAAATACAATGCATATAAACTATTAATGAATGTAAATTCTTATTCTTGTTCACAAATGAACCTTGCTTTTAGTCCAGGAATTCTACACGGTATCTTTAATTCTTCTTCATCTATAGGAGACCATTGGTAGCAGTAACCATCTCTAGCTATTAAACTAGGAGCACACCCTCCTATAAATATAATAAACTTATAGTCCACCTATACCTATGTAACTATTAGTAATCATTTCTAGTAAAAGGAACTGTGTGTTTCTGTCGGTACCGAAGGATCTTTGTATCTGCTGAACCAATATGGTTTTCCTTTGTAGCATTGTAGGTCTGTTTATTTTTAACTATTTTGGTGGAGGGTACCACCAAACTCCCAAGAAAAATGTTCCCTATAAAAAAAATTATCCTCCCCCCCCCCCCTCAAAAAAATAAAGTTTTTAAATAATAACCCTTCTAAATATTAAACTAGGGGCGGGTACATCCCTTTACAAATGTAATAAAATTAAATTATGAATAGTCGCCTCAACAAATAAATATCTTTTACCTTTAATACTTTTGCAATGTTGAAGTGCATATTTAAAACTTGATACTCGCGAGGCCAGCTGTCCTCCATGTTCCATGCAAAATATAGCGGCATCGTACACGTTTTTGTACGCCTAAATGAAAAATATTTCTGGCACCTTGTTTTGTTACATAAATGCAGAGTAAGATATTGGGATGAATCTGCTTCGTTGTGACAGTTCGTGAAAACCTATAGTTTGTCTTTTACAATTACTATTGGATATCCTATTCCTTGTATGCTTGTATACATTTGTTATGAAGACGAAGAAAGTCCCTAAAAAAAATCAGCATTTTTCGTCATAAAAAAGGGATTATCCATCTCTTTTTTAGGGGTTTTCTTTCCCACTCCTCCTCTCCTCATCCCTCATTTTTATGACGTCATTGAGGGACTTTATCCGTCTTCATTTGTTATTGCATCAATTTAAGGTAATCAGGCATTAAACCTGACATGGACCTATACCAATTTAGTAGAAATCAAGTCTTTATGTGGACAAACACTAACAATTCAGTGCACCCCACAGAATGTGGTGCAACATTTTAAAACATGGTGCTTTCACACACAGTGCTTGTTGAACACTGATGATTCCCCCCTACAGTGCCCCAATCCAATAAACTTTGCACGACCTAAAGTAATTATTAGACAAATAAAAAAAACGCACCTCTTATCTTTAAAAAAAAAGTAGGTTGGTATCATTGCTCAATAAGTTACATTGTGTGAAATAGAAATTAAGAAATTATCAATTACCTCCGCCCAAGAGTCTGTGATACCCCAAGCAGGATGGGGCCGGGAAAAGAACAGGCATTGACGTCCAACTTTCTAAAAAAGATATAGTTTTATGTAGTTAAACTTTTATGACTTTGATTCGTCTTTTTGCACATTCTAGAAGGGAAGTTCTGAGTACGCAGCTTCTAAAAGAAATACGAGTTTGAATTATTTTGTGAAACTTGATTTGGTAAACAAGAATCTACGATAGTTAGAGAAAGAAATAAATTTATCTTTAACGTCGGAGAAAGTGTCATGTGTGACGTCATAAAAATACGTCTACAAAGGAAGGACGAGAGAAAATGTTGTACAGGAAACCTCCAAAAGAGAGATTGATAATAGGAGTATTTCTATGACTTCTCTCATGACACTTTCAGCTCTCCCTCACGTCGGTAATTATAACCAATTGGCTGGGCCTACAAATCAGATATCAAGAATAATAGGATGTGTTTTTTATGGACAATTTATAAGAAAAACTGAAAATTTGATATGTTACTGCTTTGGAAACGGATCGATATTAGAAGAAGCAGGTTTGTGGAGGAATAGTTATTTATCGCATTGTATTATAAACAGCTTTCCGCAGACATAAAAATGTATAATTATAAGATTAAAACCAATTTTGTTAGCCCTGAGATACCGAAGGGATGTGCTAACAAAACTGGTTTTAATATTATAATTGTACATTTTTATAATACGATAAGATACATGATTTTTCATTATGGTTTAGAACCGGTTCTAATCCAGCGAATATTAATCAGTTTCAAAGCCATACTGGAATATTATTTTTCAGATCAGTTATGTTACCTCATATGGTGGAATACATTCAATATTACTCGTCCTTACAACAACTGAAATAAAAGTAGGGACAATAGTGATATCATGGTTGCTTTATTACAGGGCTAGCCGGTTGTAGAGAGGTTATTAAGAGAAAAAAAATGAAACAGGTAAACTTAAACGTTGCTTTCCCTCAAAATACCCAGCGAGCAAACATCCCCCCTTCCTACCTCTTAAAAAATTGAAAATACGAGTGGGGTTGTTTTTTTCTTTCTACCTAACCCTTGGGGCCTTCGGTATCCTATCAATACGGTGCTACCCTGTACCCAATATAACCTAACCTAATCTTATATAAAGTAAAAAACATAAACGCAACTCCCCTCCCCCCCCTTCCAAGCAACTAATTTACAATGGGAGGGGGTTCTGTGTTCGACTAGTCACTTTAAGGGAAACAATCTCTTAATCTTTCAGTTGTGAGAAAAGCTGACAGTAGCTGCGGATTGTCAACATGCTTTAATTATGACTGCCTGTAAATATCTCGCTAGCCATTACAGCGAACTATGAACTCTAGCCGCAGCGCTCGGCTCCCTAGCCTGCCTAGCCGCAGCGCTCGGCCCCCTTGCCTGCCTAGCCGCAGCGCTCGGCACAAAATTGAAAAAAATTGAAGAAAAAAATTCTAAGAGGATAACGCCTTTTATTTCTAAAAAAAGGTCATTCCCCCCACCCCAACCCCTGTCTTTAAAAAGAGCCCATAACAGTAAAAAAAATTAATAAACGTTGGACGAAAAAGCGACAAAGTGAGTCATAGATAACTAATTAATTAAACAATACCTACCATAATTATCAAAATCTTGTGCAAAAATGGAGTGTGCTAAATTGATGAGTACAAAACTAAATGTATAAAAGCCGTACATTATCATATATTATTACAACTGTTTTTACATAATCTGAAAAAAAGTTATTAAGATTAAAACAAGGTTGAACTTGTTTATAGGAGTAGCATTAAAAAAGACCAACTTCACTATAAATAAGGCTTTCGGCCAAAAAATCGACGGTTTCTAAAGGTTTGTATTATTTTTCGTGTTTATTGGTGGATTTTAATAATTTAAAACAAATATTCGAAAATCATAAATTTATTAAACTTTCTGAATTTTTAGATACAACATTTAAAACTAAAAATTTCTAATATATTTCTGTATTCTTAGTGTTGTATTTAAATCTTGTTATAACTGCACTATTCATATAGAAAATTGTTAGTATAATTTTCAACAAGAAAAAAAATGCTGTAGTTTCCCTCTTATCGTTTTTGGACCAAATACAAAAAAATTTCATGATTATTTTATGTTAGGTTTAGTAGAAAATTAAGGGGAGAGGGGTCTGGTCGTTTGTCCACATGAGCTTTTGTTTAATCATCAATAAAACATATTAATCAATAACCCAAATGATTTTATTCTGATTAGAATGTAACATAATATAAAGAAATTTCTTGTTGTCAATACAATAAATTTTACAGTTTCACTTTCAATTGTTTTCACTGAAAAACTTTCTATGTTGTTTCATTGTATGTTGTCAAACCATCAAGTAATCAAACCTTTCACATACAAAGTTAAAAACTAAAGATTTCTCCCAGCACATTATATACAGACAAACACGCTCTTCGTGGTTTAATTTGCTGCTTTCTTAAGGGCTTCGCGCACACAAACACACACACTTAAACACGCAAAAGGGACACCTTAAAGTTAAATGATATATTATAATTGTAGTTGTATATTAACAATTGTTTTTTTTATTTCTAAGCTATAGATGCTTAACAGGTTTTTTTTTGCTATTTTCATCGATAGTATTTGTAGGCCACCCAAAAAAATCACTTGTGTTTTTAAATAAAACAAAGTTTGAGAGCACCCATTAAAAGTTATGAAAGTGCACGCAAAACTATTTCTTATGAGGCCTATATTGGGAAACAAGTAGCAAGGATTAGGTAATTAAAGCTACAATGTTTCTTTTGTATTTTTAAAGCAAAGCTTCTCTACACTTGGTATGGTTTTTCGTTCGTAAAACATATATCCCTTGTCCTTATTTAAGAAATGTTATATAAAGTCAAATTTTTCGAATTTGGAATTATGATTCCTGTAATTTGATATATTTGTAAATGTTTGTTTTTCTGACCTTGTGATTACATGAGCTTTGCTTTTATCGATATTGTCATCCATGTTAATCAATGGCTCATGAGGAAAGGATTTTAACAAATACAAGTAGATACAAATTATAATGATAAAATATGATAAATGCAATGTAATGATGATTAAGTCAATAAAAAGGATATGTATTTTTTATCATTAAAGAGTCAACAAGGAAGACCTATTATAATTTAAACGAAATATAATTCAAAATTTGTCTTTTCATTAAATAGTACCTTCAACCCCCCTAGCATTTATCGAATCTCTATTATCCAATAAGAGGAGGTTATATTTTTCTCACCAAATTTGTTTGGAATTAAACATTTTTTTAAAAGTAGTAACCCCATTTTATGTAAAAACAAGGATGACAACATCCATATAAGCGAAGCTACAAAATCGCAAGGACAAACGAACATTAACACTTGTATGTACAGTGTCTGTACCTATTAAGCAGAATATTAATTTTTAAGTCTGAACAAAAATCTGTTACAAAATTTAAGTAAGTACAGGAGACTGTCTGAGGACATACTTAAATTTTTATATCTTTATTATACAGGTGCTTAAAATATTGTACCGTAACCTTGTTGTCCTCGGAATCTTTTTTTTTTTTTTATATTTTTAATTCTTTGGATCCGTCGCATTTATTACTGTCCTTTGTTCCAAAATCAGATTAATAGAATAGCGTCACTTAGGCTAAAGAGGGAGGGGGGAGGTAACCCACAACTTTTAATTTTAGTTTTAGAAAGAAAACTTTCTATTGTAAGGAAATGGTTATCCTAATATATAAAGTAATAAGCTTTTTTGTCTGTACCGAAGGATCTTGCTAACTGCTGAACTGATCGGGTACTCCTTAACAGGGTAGCTTCTCATAGGTCCTGGGAAGGTTATTAACTATTTTTGGGGAGGGTACAGCCACCCTCCCAAGAGTAATCGCCCCTAGAAAAAAATTAGCGCCCCTCCGCAAAAATTAAATTTAAAAAAATGGGATTTTTTTGGGATTCAACTCCCCCCTCCTTAAGTGCTCCTAGAGGCCTCTAGGAGCGTAGCCGCTAGTTAAATTTATATGGAACTAAAAGAATATCACTGCCAAGGAGGAGAACCATCCATATCGGTTTAGCGGTTAGCATGATCCGTCAGTAAAGACAGACAACAAACATGGATACTTTAACTTTCTATAAATATTTATTATACTTTTTTAAAAGCGAAGCTTTTCTAGAATTAGGGTCGGGCCATCCGTACGTCCGTAACGGATAGCTTTTTCGTTAATTTAGGCATGTTAGAATTGTCCTATCGATTTCAAACTTTGCATGGTGATTACTTTAGTAGTTAGGTACGATTTATATAGCGTAGCAACTCTATAATCATTACCAGAATGTCCGTACGTCCATTTTAAACATGTTGAGTTTTTTTGCTTTTTTAACAACGAATTTCTATGTGATCTAATTATCCGATTCATCTGATTTTTTCTGTATTGATTCCTGGCACAACAAAGTATAATGATATAAGCGAAGCAACTCTAAATTCAAGTCTTATAAATGTAAGTATGTCCATAAACATTATCCTGCATCAAGCAGCTTTTCAACAAATTTACTTAAAATTTTGCTTCGACTCTTATACATTTATATTCTGATTATTCAGTTCTGACACTATACAAGTGTTATGTCCGTTTTTCCTACCGTTTCAGTGCTTCGCTTTTATGGATGTTGTCATCCTTGTTAAGATCTAAAAAAGATGTATGTTGACAAATACAAGCCAGTTATTATTGACAAAGCGAAGTAAGTTAATAATTTAAGGAAAATTTGGTGGTGTTCCATTGATTCATTAATTAACGCTTTCTTTAAACTTAGAATAGGCAGGGAGGAAGTGGATATTTTGAATGTAAATTATTATTATACAAAGTTTTGTAAACATGCTACCTCATTCATTAGTTTAAAAAGTTTGGGCGGTCTAAATCTACTGAAGGGGTAATATTGTTTACATATGTACATCAATATTGGAGGTGTACATCAATTTACCGTCCATTGTCTTAACCCTTGAACCCTTTGCAAAAAGGAGACTTCTACGGAGAATATAGTTAAAAGAAGTGACAAAACAAATTAGTAGGAGAGAGATAGTTAAAAATTTGAAATCAAATAAAGTTATCAGTAAAGCTACCATCCCTGAAATGTATTTCACTAGATTTTTCTTTTTTAAAGGCGAAGTTTTTCTATAATTAGGGTAGGTCCGTCCGTTTGTCCGTAATCGTTAACTTAGGCAAGTAAGAATTTAACAATCGAATTCAAACTTGGGATGGTGATTCATGTACAATTTAGAAAGCTTCTGAAAATCTACAATTGTTAATGTTTTAGAGCTTCGTTTTAATGAATGTTGTCATCCTTGTTTCTTAATATTTTTTTTGCATGTTTTACTTATCTATTCAGAGAGGTGTTCCAGCATTAAACTTAATCATTTTTCATCTTTATTTATCTGGAAGTCCTTTGTGGAGGGTGTCCCCTATCCCCTCTTGTGCCGAAGCTCCTAAAGGCTGGTGACGGAGCCACAAGTTTTATATATAACAAAAACTCTTTTGTCGACAACAGAGTAACAGCTTGAAAACTATAGTCTACATGGGCAAAGTACTAACTGGTATACAACAATAATTTATTCATCACAAAAATTATTCTATCCTAATTACAGTGGAGTTAAGAATAAACTGACAATTATTTAATTATTTTACCAGAATATATTTTTAGAACAAGTATGACAACATCCATAAAAGCGAAGCTCTGAAACGATATGACAGACGAACATTAACTTTTGTTGAGTGTCAGAACTGAATACACAAAATATGAAAATAAAAGGTTTAACAAAATTATACGTAAATTTGTTGCAAAACTTCTTAAATACAGAATTCTGTTTGAGGACATACTGACATTTTTAATACTTGATTATAGAGATGCTTTGCTCATAATATTGTACCTTATTGTAATAGGAATCAGTAATAAAAAAATCAGATCGATCGGATGATTTTATAACATAAAAAATTGTGATTAAAAAAGTACAAAAATCAACATGTTTAAAATGGACGAACGGACATTCTGGTAACGATTATAGAGTTGCTACGCTTTCTAAGTCGTACCTAACTACTACAGGAATCACCATGCAAAGTTTGAAATCGATAGGACAATTTTAACATGCCTAAATTAACGAATAATAGCTAGCTATCTCGGACGGACGTACGGACGAACGGACGGACCGACCCTAATTATAGAAAAGCTTCGCTTTAAAAAGTATGTATAATATATTCATTTTTTGTTGATAAGCCCATAGACAAGAAAGTTATATCTACTTAAAATGTACATAGATATGTAATATGCCTAATCATATACTGTTAAATAAAATGAGATCAGTATAAATTGTATGTGATTCTACCTAATTGTGACTCTAAAATAGATGAACGCGATTGTTAACATTGCTTCCTCCCAGAAATTTTCTTAGTCCAAACCAAGCATCTACTCCTAAACATGGATGCAGACAAATTCAGTTATAGATGAGATAATAAGTTGTCATGAAAAAGAAAAATATATAGAAAGAATATGCTGAAATTATAAGAAAATTTGTAAAAAAAAATGTTTAGGTCTTCTAAAGCATGAAGGAGAGACATGCAGACAAGACAATATTTTGATTAAACGCGCATATACGTCTTAAAAATCTTAATTAAAAATTACAACTCTTTATCTATATTAGAAGCAGAGAAAATCACAACTCCCCGAGTCCATATAGCAATCTGGACTGATTGACTTAAGTATGGACAGACAACGTGAATTATAGAGTAGCTTCGCTACCAAAAAGTATATTTCATCATAGGTTGAAGCACAGAATGGTTGAATTATAGCACAATTATAATCCCTAAGTTTTAAAAATTTTGTTGTAAACAATACCATTAGCGAGAAGCTTATTTTCTGTACTGGGTAAAAAATTTGGCACAAGAGGCCTACAATATCCAAAAAAAAGTTCCTATCCTACATTATTACTAAATTAGGAAATACACTTCTTTGCTTTTTTTGGCACATTTGATAGGATTTTTCAATTGTTGCTTAATCATAACTAAATTGGAACTGAAAATTGGCTGCTGCATAGACAAAATAATGTTCAGTAGTAATTAGTTATACATGAATAAAGAACAAGACATACCCATATCATAAAAGCTGATGGCTGAAAATCCTAACCACAAACTAAGTGCACTTCCTGAAAAATATATAAATATGTTTATCTCTAATAACTCATCTTATTTGGTGTACTTTAATTGATGTGGATAAAAAGATGACTAAATAAAATATATGAACTTTAATTTCTATGTAAAAAATGTTTAAAAAATTAGATGAATAAACTTTTTAGACAAATACCTAAAGACTTTTTAAAAATAATGATATTTTTTAAAAAGAAGCTTTTCTATAATTAGGGTCGGTCCGTCCGTCCGAGACGGATGGCTTTTTTCGTTAATTTAGGCATATTAGAATTGTCTTATCAATTTCAGTAGAATGGTTAAGTTAAGTACGGTTTAGAAAGCGTGGCAACTCTATAATCATTACCAGAATGTCCGTAAGTCCATTTTAAACATGTTGATTTTTCTACTTTTTTAACAACAAATTTTTATGTGATCTAATTATCCCATTGATCTGATTTTTTTATATTGATTCCTGGGAAAACAAAGTACAATGTTAAAAGCGAAGCAACTCTATAATCAAGCCTTAAAAAATGTAAGTATGTCCATTAACATTATAATATATCAAGCAGTTTTTCACAAATTTACTTACAATTTTGCTTAAACTCTTATACATTTATATTCTGATTATTCAATTCTGACACTATACAATTGTTAATGTCCGTTTGTCCTACCGTTTCAGTGCTTCGCTTTTATGGATGTTGTCATCTTTGTTTTCTTATCAACCTTTTCATTATTTCTGAGATGAAAAAAGGTTTAGATAGTAAAAACATTAGATATATAAAAAAAATTGTTGATACCTAGTTCCACTATGAGAGTAAAAAATGGGAAGCTGTATGTTGCCTAAAATATACAGTTTTTGATTAATAAATTCTTAGGTCAGCACTTAATCTAGGAATCTTTATTGAATCATTCAACAAACAACTTACAAAAAAGCACTCACAAATCACTCAATATTTTTTTTAAAGCAAAAAAATACAACATATCACATTAAATTAATAGCGTACTAAAAAATGTAATTAATATGTGCTT
The DNA here is from genome assembly GCF_053477335.1 of Acartia tonsa. NCBI lineage: Eukaryota > Metazoa > Arthropoda > Copepoda > Calanoida > Acartiidae > Acartia > Acartia tonsa. The sequence continues at coordinate 36,036,590 of NC_137264.1, read as the reverse complement.
TGATCAGGGAGAGAGGGGACATTGGAATGTAAATTACACTTATTTACAAGAAGTTTTATTAATCATTCTCTCATTCCTTGGCTTCAAAACTTAAGAACATTTTTTGTAAAAGTTTTGATTAATTGGTTTACTCTTTTTAGGAATAATTTTGAACTAGAGAAGGGGTGATTTTTATCATCATTGAGAATGTAATTGTGCATACATAAATTCATTTTCCATAGTCCTATCCCTTAAGATCCTTTGTAAGATAAAAATGAAATTATTTCTTACCGTTTGCACCACTACAGTTTCATCATTCATTAGAAGGGTTAGACGTGGATCTAACTTGTAAAAAGGCCAATCACCTCTCTTGATCTTGCTGATTTTTAACCTTATTTTATATCTTTATGATTATCTAATAATTATGATTTAATTGAATATGGAGGGGGTGAACATTTGTATTTACCCACCTTGTTGTTGCTTTAACTTTAAAATTTTGATAAAAATTAAATAAGGAAATGAATTTGATTTACAACCTTAAAGGAAGTCTGCGAGAAATACACCACTCTAACTGCTGAAAGACTGTCACAATTAGACCCAATACCCCAAATTTGAAGCCTTATTCTATGTAAGGCCAAGGGAATCTAATTTCTATGCTAGAATAGGAAATATTTTAGGATTTAACCTAAAGTAATTAACATTATAGTTAAGAGTTACCTCTTGCATGGTTGTTTACATTTCTTCATTACTTCTATAGGCAATCCATCAGTCAGTTTGTCTATGTCTCTCCATACTTTATCCAGGAGTGAGGTATCTTTATATTCCTTATTTGTTTCACCAGACGAAGTGCAGTGGCCTTCTATCCATGGTGGAAAATGTTGGCAACCATAAGTGGTGCTCAATTCTTCTCTATAATGCTTAACTAAACAATCTTCATAGTTTGAGTCATACTTTGCATAGTCAGTGCATGTATCTCCATCAAGGATAGTATCATCAACAATGCTAAATGAGAGATCATCAACCTTGTAGTCTGAGTTGTCTTTATCATGTTTCTCAATTATGAAAGATGTAAGAGGACTTCTATCCATGGTTAGAGCATTAGCATACACTTTATCTAAATATTAAAACGTATTATCAGTATAATGACAGTATAAAAGCCTTTTACATTCCCTTGTTTGTGTTCTTTTAAAACAATAATTTTAAATCAAGTTACTTTTAGGGTAATTCATTACCTGTTGCTAGAAAAACTCTAATTTTCTTATCCTTTGTCCTGATATTAATATCTGAACCAAGTTTGTAATCTTCATAATAATTTCAACCTTTCTTATCATTGCATTAAATAATTAGGAAAAAGGATTAATTTAAAATTAATACAGAAAATTCAATATTATGAATAAAATCTGAATTTAAGTAATTGTTGAAAGATCCTGTAACATTGAGACAGTAACCATAGTGAGGAAAGAATATCAATTTAGGGTCACCATTTGAAACTTCAACCTTATATAAATTTTTGTAGAATTTTATAATCATATGACAAACATAATTTTTTCTTGCACCTGTGTAAAGTTTTTTTCAAAGAATTTTTCTACTAAATCAGCATATGATGAATCTTTCTTGTTGCCTGTGAAAAAAGAAAGTATTGTAAAAATTTCATTAAAAATCAGTTATACATTAATTAAATTAGAATAAAGGAAAACCTTTTCATCTTCAAAAATGTATGTGCAAAAGTAAAGGGGTTGGTTAAAACAAAGATGACATTTTCTATTTACCTGTCCAGGAAGCAGGAAACCTATTGCCATTCAATCTTCCAGCAAGGAAATTGGACAAAGAACTATATCCATATTCTCTGGCTAGTCCATAGTCAAATTTACTGATGTAACAAATGTAGATAAGAGGCGGAGGCAAAGATAATTGGCTCAAATGAAAAGATGATGTTTGCATCACAACTGGATATTGAAAATACTTCCAGATAGACTCCTGAATTAAACATTTCATACATTCATAGTGTTATAGACAGTTTTCCTTGGATATTAAATGAAAATTTCAAATATTGAAACCAGTTTTGTCAGCATTGAAGGACCCAGGGTTACAAAACTGGCATTAGTATTATTAATTTTTTTAGTTTTTGTGGAAAATTGTCTTTAATACAATGTTTTACATAATTCTTAATCATGACTGAAAACCGGTCCTAATCCAGCAGATATTTTCAGTTTTGAAGCCATACTGAAATATATATTTCTTGCAATGTATAATAAACAGCTTAAACTGAATATGAAAAGATGCTAAACATAATTTTTCTGTATGGCTGAGGACTTTTGTTAATCCACCAAATATTTGAAAACAAATAATCAGTTATCTTTTTAAATTCAATTGTGATTCTTAGTTTTACAAAATACCCATTATCCCCTCTCACTCATTACTTCCTTAATCCCTTTGAGTATAGCCCCTTTCGTGGCAACGCCTCATATGGAAAGTTTCATCGTACTTTCACATAGTTTTTTTCCTATTTCTGGCCCCTGCTTCTTTTTAAAGGTATAGAAATTAAATTAACAGCGACTTATTTTATATATCAATGTGCACAGTATTAAAAAAGATTTTTAATAAAAAATGACTTTGAGAGAAAAAAATTCTCAAGAACATAAAAAATTTTTTGCATGTAGCCGAAAAGAAAACATTGATTTAAACTTACCTATTTCGATAGTATACTTTTCAACCAAAATATTGCAAAATGAAAAAGTTAATTAAATATAATTATTATTATTGATCATTATTTTTCCCCTATATGTACTTATCAGTACAACATTATTTTTAGAGTTAGTTAATACAACTTAATTAAATTTGCTGTATATTCTTACAGAGACCTGTAATTATTTTTTCATGCTCCTTTTGGTTGAATCTTAAAATTGGAATAAATTGTACTTTTCAACTACTTAACCTTTGTAAACACCTGAGCTCAAACCTTACAATTAATTTATGAAAGTAAACTTTGCTTATTGGACATTAATTGCAACATTATTAGACATAAAATAAACTACTTCATACATATAATTATAGAAAATATGAAGAAACTTTAACGTTGACAGTGATGTTGTTGCTTGTAGCCCTGATTCTCTGAAGTTAGGATTTAGATGCACAAGGAGACTGGATCTTCCTAGATTTCCTCGTACGGGCGGGATTGCAGTACAGGACCTTATCGACTTGATGTACTGTCCAGGTCCTGGTCCAGCAATCCAGGAGAACTAAGGATGACTAATGCACCCTTCTCTGTCCAAACACCCAAGGATATTAGGCTAAGTAACATCCATCAGACAACCAACTCTCTGTGATGCACGACCTTTGTCTGAGAAGTCCCAACTGTGCATGGTAACGAGTTGCGTCTGTTTTGGGCCAAGGCATTCCTCCTACTCTAACTATTTATGTCGCGCATCTGACATAGCAGCAGTAGGAACCATTTTTAACGTCTTTAGTTATGACGCGGTGTCGGCCCGAGATTCGAACCTATCACCTTCCCGACGACGAGCGGATGCGCTACGTGTTGAGCCACGGTCGCGGGTATAAGAGACTGGAAGTGAGATTCCTTTGGTCGATTTTAGATTGGTAGGCTTCGTGTACAGCTGTAACATGTTACAGTACAAGCTGACGCGCAATTCTCGTGGAAACTACTTGATAATTATATAACCCTGGCCTTTAGTTTTGGCAGGTGTTACTTCCATATTGAGCCTACCTATTAATGACACTCGCACTCTCATGTAAATAAGGAGCATGTACGAGAGAAAGCATGATTTAATTGCTTGATAGGTAGAATATTAACTTTCTACAAATCTCTCTCCTTACAACCCGAGTTAATCTTAGGGAAGGTTGTATGAATACATATTTTGACAAAGTGCGACTACATTTGTCAGCCAAGTGCAAAGTCTATTAATGGACTTCAACTCGGATTTTCCCAGCAATATGATAGTGCGCTAACCACTATATACTATGGGACAAAGTGATGTCATCCTGAGTCTCATTAGTTACAAGAAATAAGTAACTTAAAATTAATAGGAAATAATTTTACACTTCTTCCTAAAAAATGGAAACCTTAGAGACATCTAAACCTGAAAAAAATGGAATGTAACAAATTCTTCCTACACTTTTGTTTGAATAAACTTAAGTTTATCATATTTGTTGGCTCAAAACTTTGGTAGTTTTATTGAATTTTGATTGGTTGGTTCCAAACTATTTGTGTCTAAAATGTTCAACCAATAATCTACAAATTGGGTAATATTGTTTAGGATTTATATTAATTTTTATTAAATTTATGAATTTTTCATTAAAATAAACAACATGAAAAATTTTATGCGGCATTTCTAGTCTTTGGTCACACATAAGTTTCATTTGGTGCGCAAATCTGTTAAATAATTACTTTCTCCTATGATACTGCAAATTATTCATTATTATGCTTTATTCAAAAGCAAATTTTGTTTTTATCTGAACAACGTTTATAAAGAATATAAATGCATCAGTCTAAACAAAATTTTTGCAAAACTACTTAAATGGAGGGTACTATTTTCAGACATACTAACATTTTTAGAACTGGATTACAGTTAATTAACATTCTTAAAATAAGAGGAACATGATTTTATATCATATGGAAATTTTTTTATAAAGGTAAATATAAACATATTTTAAATAGACGTACGTACATTCTAGTAACGACTATAGAGTTGTAATGATTTCTAAATCGTACCTAATGCTCCAGGAATCACCATACCAATTTAAATCGATAGGACAAATATCCGCTCCCCCCCCTAAAAAAAAAAAAAAATTCTTGGCTTAGGGAGATCAAATAGCTAAACTTTACCTGTGCTTGAAAAACAAAAATTACAGCAGCCACAATCTGAAAAAATATCCTGTACCATTTCGCCAACATTGTTAAGTGCCAACTAAATATTTTTTTGTAATTTTTATTTAAAGTAATGATTATAGTACGATATATTTTTTTCCGATATTGTATGTTTAACCATCCTAATAAAAAAGGAGTAAGTTTTTTTTGGCGGAAGCTTAAGATTTTAATGACTACTGAACCTATTGAGTTCTACTTTTCTTTGAAGCTTAACATGGGTACTTGGATGAATTTAGGGTCTTTCAATTCTAAATTTTAATCTTTTTTTAGCTATTTTGTACCCCTTTTCTTACCCCTTAGAAAACACAGCCACTATATTATAGGGGAGCAGCCTCTAGTCGATATATATTGTGCTAGGGGCTTCGCAAAATCAAGTGCTTGGCGCCTAAAAATAAGAAATTGCTTCGGTGTATATCCTAATGAATGTTTTTAAAAATTTTGTCTGTTATTATTCGTTGGTTCCATAACAGATGGGTCATTAGATCAAATGGGCAAATAAGTCCTTACTAATGAGGTCTACTCGAAGATAAGCTTCGCTACTAAAAATAATTCTCTAACTGCCAGACATATATGCAGGGAGTAAGGGAGGGGACAATGGATTGAATATTCAATATTTAGGAGTCTCAGACTTTGGATACTGGCTTAAAGGGAATGTGCAAGAATTTAGCAGGTTCTGACTGATTTTGGGTATTATGCTGCTAACTCGCAACGTTAGTTTTGCAGACGAGTATCAATAAACTTAATTTGTTATAAGATAGCTCTTTGTAACATTTTTTTCTCCAGAAAATATCATCTGATAGATAAAAATTTCAATCTGATCTTTGTGTAATAAACAATTTTAGAACCCTTACAATTTGGGGTTATTGGGCTATGGATTGAACGGGTTCCATGGACAATTTTTATAGTAATTAATTACAGAATGGTTACGTCAGTCTGATTTGCTGGTAATTTCATTTTCAAATGAATGCTTTTTTTCTTGGAACTTTTTTCTTATTTTATAGTTTTTTAAATTCTATTACCACACCCTTTAACATTTTCTGGATAAATCTGTATTTCATGGTCTTTCAGCAAAAACTCTTAAATTGAATTAATTGCCTCTCCCTTACTCCTTGCACATATGACCTCTTCTTCACAAGGAAATTAGGTATAATCCTCTTAGGTTTTTTTTTTCTATTTTGAAAATTTTTATATTTTAATTATTTTGGAGGTAGAATATTTTATTTCCCATTGTGATTATGATATGATATGTTGTTATAGGAACAAAGTTCAGCAGAGTCAATGAACTGTACAATAGAAGGAGGTTTTACTTAATAGATGTCCCTTTAGGACGTTTGTCTTTATTAGGTTTGTCCCATTAGGAGGTTTGTGTTTACAAAATAATGTTTAATGTACTATTAGAGGTGCTTATTTGAAGATCGCTCTTATAAATTTGCATACAAAGAAAGAGACCTCCTGTTACTTTTTAAAATTCTAGTTGCTTTGAGCTTTGACCCTAGCCTCTAGCTTTGACCACCCCTAATACATTTATAAAGTTTTCCTGAAAAGAACAAACAATTTAGACAAGCATTTTTCGAGATCTTCAGCTTCAGATAAAAAAAACTTATTGCTTTATATTATAGGATATTTGATTTGTAAAGAATAGAATTAAGCAAAATACAAATGATGAAATAGGTCATTGGATGCGTTATATAGACGTCCAATGCATATTTACTACATTCGAAAAATGTTCTACAGTAGAGATGAATTCAATCTTATTAGACGTTCACTCAAAGCCCAAAAATAATGGACTTAAAAGTGTATTAAACTGTATATGAGACATCTGCGAATATATTGATACCATTAATTTGCCTCTTAGATAAAAAAGTATGTTTTTTTTTAATATTTTTCTCTAGCTACAAATCAAATTTCAAATTTGAGTCACCAAAAATGCTAAACTAATTTTTGCTCTAGAAGAATCATTTTTTGGAGTTAGAAAGTGCTTAATACCTCATTTTAATCGTCTGGCATTGCTTTATAATGTACAGGTAATGACTTGGTTGTTTATAGAACAGTTGACTAAAAAATCGAGGTTTTGTGATAAACCCACTTTTGTTGTTGCTCCATAAATGATATTTTTTCCCCAATTTTTTGGCTGTAAAAAAGCTTTATATATTCATATAACATGCAACTAAATTTGACTTTTGATATATTATTTATAACATCACCAGAAGGAATTGAATTTTGGAGAAAAAAAAATATCAATTTATATTTTACACTGCTATGCATTGTTCTCGTTCTTGTTTCTAAATAATATTCATATTATTAAAAAGAGAATTATTTAACCCTTCTGTAGGTATGTTTATCATTTTTCTAGGCTTTATATAACTATAATTACACCATTTTAAAGTTAAACATCATAACATATTAATGCAATTATTAAATCGGTCTGTATTATTAACCCATTAGTGCCGAACCAGTTTTTGTCACCTGGTTCCAGAAAATTGCAAAAATAATCAGTTTCCAGTTTCATAATTGCATAATTCTCAGTATGAATCCCCCCTCTACTACCCTGGTTTTCATTTCCCCCTGGAGCAGGCAGTTTTGCTTACTTCCGTTTGCTGGTATAGCTCAACAAAATTGGAAAATCAAGAAAAACAAGGTGATTTTAAAATACTGCAGGCCTCCAGGTGGATCCTGGACAGGTAATAATTGAAAATTTTTACTTTAAAAGTTAGAACAAAACTTATTTAACAAAAGTGGATTCTTTATACATGGTATTAACTAATTTGAAGAAAATTTTGAAATCGAGCTCCAGGTTCAGGTACTGCAGGCCTCCAGGTAGATCCTGGACAGGTAAAAATTTTAATTTTTTACTTTAAAAGTTAGAACAAAACTTATTTAACAAAAGTGGCTTCTTTATGGATGGTATGAACTAATTTGAAGAAAATTTTGAAATCGGGCAGGTAAAAAATAAATTTCAAGTTAGAACAAAACTTATTTAATAAAAGTTGCTACTTTATGGATGGTATGAACTAATTTAAAGAAAATTTTGAAATCGGGCTCCAGGTTCAGGTACTGCAGGCTGGTATAGCTCAACAAAATTGGAAAATCAAGAAAAATAAGGTGATTTTAAAATACTGCAGGCCTCCAGGTGGATCCTGGACAGGTAAAAATTAAAAATTTTTACGTTAAAAGTTAGAACAAAACTTATTGTACAAAAGTAGCTTTTTTATAGATGGTATTAACTAATTTCAAGAAAATTTTGAAATCAGGCTCCAGGTTCAGGTATTTCAGGCCTCCAGGTAGATCCTGGACAGGTAAAAATTTTAATTTTTTACTTTAAAAGTTAGAACAAAACTTACTTTAAAGAAAATTTTAAAATCGGGCTCCAGGTTCAGGTACTGCAGGCCCCCAGGTGAATCCTGGACAGGTAAAAACGGAAATTCTTTACTATTTAAGTTTTTCCCCTTTAACCTGTCCCCTCCCAGCTACTGGAAGAATGAACTGACCAATAAATGAGTTTCATTTTGGCAAGCTAAATTGACGACAATTTTTCCCCTCTCATTATATCCAATATATTCTACATCCATTGGAAAAGTGTTCTTTAAGAAAGTTTTCATATATTTTTATACCTACTTGATAATTGAAGAAAGCCTCCAGGAAATACGCCACTCTAATTGCTTAAAGACTGATAGAGAATTACAGCAGGTAGAGCAGTGAATTTCCTTCAGACTTCCTTTAATGACTGACCTGTTGACAATATGTTATTGTTTTTTATTTTATTCTAGTCAATTGTTAGTATTTTTTTCAGATATAATTTAAAATTTAATAAAATGGTTGGTTTTATCAGGGCCAGTAAGAAGTAAAAGTAGCATTTATTTTAGTAAAAAAGTTTTGTTCTAACTGAAAAGGTAAATATTTTCATTTTATACCTGTCCAGAATCCATCTGGAGTTCAACAGAACTTGAACCTTGTGTCTGATTTCAAATTTCTTTTTATTAACAAAGTAGCAGTTTATTTCAATATATATAGTTATAACTTAAAAGGAAAATATTTTCATTTTTACTTGTTCATTATCAATCTGGAGGCCTGCAGTACCTGATTTGGGAGCATGATTTCATCTTTTTCTTCAAATTAGGTAATACTAGCTTAAAAGTAACAACTTTTGTTGAATAAGTTTTGTCCTAACTTAAATAGAAAAAAATTTCCGTTTTTACCTGTCCAGGATCCACCTGGAGGCCTGCAGTACCTGAACCTGGAGCCCGATTTCAAAGTTTTCTTTGAATTAGTTAATATTATCCATAAAGTACCAACTTCTGTAAAATAAGTTTTGTTATAACTTTTAAAGTAAAAAAATAAATTTTTACCTGTCCAGGATCTACCTGGAGTCCTGCAGTACCTGAACCTGGAGCCCAATTTCAAAATTTTCTTCAAATTAGTTAATACCATCCATAAAGTATCAACTTTTGTTAAATAAGTTTTGTTCTGACTTGAAATTTTTTTTTACCTGTCCAGGATCCACCTGGAGGCCTGCACTCCCTGGACCTGGAGCCCAAGTTCAAAATTTTCTTCGAATTAGTTCCTACCATCCATAAAGAAGTCACTTTTGTTAGATAAGTTTTGTTCTAGCTTTTAAAGTAAAAAATTTCAATTTTTACCTGTCCAGGATCTACCTGGAGGCCTGCAATACCTGAACCTGGAGCCCGATTTCAAAATTTTCTTTAAACCAGTTAATACCATCTATAAAGAAGCTACTTTTGTTAAATAAGTTTTGTTCTAACTTTAAAAGTAAAAATTTTTAATTTTTACCTGTCCAGGATCCACCTGTAGGCCTGCAGTACCAGAACCTGGAGCCCAATTTAAAAATTTTCTTCAAATTAGTTAATACCATCTACAAAGAAGCCACTTTTGTTAAATAAGTTTTGTTCTAACTTTTAACGTAAAAATTTTTAATTTTTACCTGTCCAGGATCCACCTGGAGGCCTGCAGTACCTGAACCTGGAGCCCAATTTCAAAATTTTCTTCAAATTAGTTCATACCATCCATAAAGTAGCAACTTTTGATCCCCCCCCCCTTGATTTACTATTTTAAAAAGCAAAACATTTTTATAATTAGGATGTGTATATCCGTATGTACCTATGTAGGTTACAATCAGTCAATATGCTATTTAAAGGGCGAATATAGGTTGAATATGATATGGGCTATATTCCATAGATTATAAATAACTTAAAGATATTGACATATCCAATTGTATAAGTCTGTTTATAGCTTAAAACCTGTCTATCTCAAGATAATATTATGTAAATAGTGTGGTTCCCTAAGAACTCAAACACCCTAGCATCACACAAGGCTTCATAGCAAGGTTGAATTAAAAAGCTTTCGTTAAATGATAGTTGTAATAACATGGAAACCAGTTATCAATGTATTTTTTTTGTATCTTGGAAGTTTTCTTCCTTAACAATTATTCCCCAACACAGTATAAAGTATATGAATTTTATTTTTTTTTTAAAACCTTTACAGGAGAAATTTTATTTCATGTAAGTATTAAAATTATATGGTAATTGTTATAATTAATTTAAAGGGGACAAAAAAAGTAGGCGAACATTGTTTCTTTTTTCTTATATTTTTTTCTGGAGAAAATTTTGCATTCGATTAGTGTGTCTTTGTGTGTTGAAAAATGCGTACTTTAGGGTATTTATATCATCCAGAATTAATCAATGTTCTTTGTACAGAAAATAAACTTTAAGACGTATTATTTTCCCTAGTCAATACTCTTGACGCACTTTTACGCAAATTATTTTTACGCTTTTTAAAAATTTAATAAAATAGTATAAAATCTAAAAAAATAAATATTTAAACTATCATTTAAGATGCGTGCCAATGTAATAGTCAATCAAACTTAAGCAAAATAGTCAAGAAAAAGTCTTATAAAGGATAAAAAAGCCGATTTTGTTGGTTATCTCATTTTCTATATGTTGAAGTGAACATGAAAATTCCAATATCTACTTAAGGTTTTTTTGATTTTTAAAATTTGGCATAGATATTCTAAAAGTGTAGAATTGCACCTAAATTGTAAGCCCATATCATATTCAACCTATTCGCCCTTTAAGGGGGCACAGTGGTTTTTTGGCTGTTTTGGTGATTTTTTAACTTTACCAGTCACAAATGCCAACCAAAGCTTATTTTATCAAAAAATACAGTTGAAGCCTTTCACATACAGGTTATGGCTTATGTAATATAACAGATTATATACATATCATTGTCCTTTTAGATATGAAAAATGTCCCTAGAACTACTCTACTCATATGATAAAAAATTCAAAATTTCTGATAAAAAATGTTGTGAAACAAAAATGATTTTATGCACTCACTTAAGACTTAAGACCTAATTAACACTTATTGAAAGCTTTTTATTGTGTATTTTATATAATAGATTATTTAAAAGCAATATAACTTCCTTAGTTGACTTCATAATAGTGTTTAATTTATATGAATAAAACTATGAACTGTCTGTTTTCAAAGCTAAATTGTTACTTTGGGGAGCCAAATTTCCAAGAGATATTAACTAACCTTGAATTATGTATATTTGAATTTAATCAGGGCATAAATAACTTTTGGAAAATCCGCTCCCCAAGTTAGAAAATCCTTTAAACGTAAATAATACATGTTTTTCAAAGATGCTATTTGAGGCGCTCATTGATTTTAAATAAGATTTATCACAACTTTTCAAATTTTTCTTGGTGTTTTAAAGTAGCAAAATCTGTCTATATCAATGAAATATTGTTACATATCATTTAATCAGCTTTTCACACTAATTTATTCTAGGAAAAAGTAGAAAAAGCAATGTATGATGATTTTAAGGATAAAATTCACTTTGTTAAAATATTTCTTTGACCATGTTCAGCTAAATGGCTGTATTTTGCCTTATTTTGTAGTATAACAATAAATCTTTTGTATGGCAACTTTTAAATGGTAATGTTAGCCTTTGGGACATTCCACTCAAAATAGATGATGGATAAAAATGACCAAAAAATTCTACTGTGGGGGGGGGGGGAGTTATGACACATGCAGCACCTTAACCTGGAGGCCGATTGTAATGATTGTAATTTTTTCTTCAGTATGTGCATAAGATTTAACAAGAATGACAACATCCATAAAAGCAAAGGACATACTAACATTAGCACTTGTAGAGTGTAAGAACTGAATAAGCAGAATGTCAATACATAAGTCTTGCAACTAAATTTGTTACTTACAGATGCTTCACTTATAACATTGAAGCTTGTTGTAATTCGAATCAGTATTCCAAATTGATGTTAACATACAAAAATTTGTTGTTAAAACAGTAAAAAGTCAGTTTGTTTAAAATAGACATGCGGACCTTCTGGTATGGATTATAGAGTTGCTCCACTTTCTAAGTCGTACCTAGCTATCATCAAAGTTTTATATCGATAGTGTTTTGGTAGCTAGTTATAGAAAAGCTTTGCAATGAAAAAAATAACAAATAAACAGAACGATTCTCGATATACCCCAACTTTATTGGTCAAGGTTATTCAAACAGTTCAAATTCCTGAAATTACATGCATACATTAAACAAAATGTTTAAATTAACATCTTAAATTCAAATGTAAAAGTTCAGTTTTTAACAAAGAAGATAAAGTATAGAATAGAAAACCCTAAATATTTTTTGGAAACTTGAAAGAAAGATTGACATGCGCAGTGAAGAAAATTATACCAAAGTACATATCACAGTGACTAGTTGATCAAAACTAGAATAATTTATTTTTGATTAAAATCTAATGAACATAAGTTTTATTTTCATGCCTTTACATATAAAAAAGGGATTGCATTTAAATTATTTGTTCTTGAGTCCTTCACCAACATTAAATCTTATATGAAAAGAAGGTACTCTTTGACCCTTTGAAATAATAGTGTCATTGACACCACTGAAAATTACCTCTTAAGGAAGTGATCAGAGCAAAAGTTGCTTGGTCGTTTAAGACAAAGATAAAAAAGTACATATAAATGTAAATACAGTTGTTTTGATTTTTATTAGTATGATTGACCACATTTACAATATTCAAGGGTCAGCTTAATGTGTCCAATCCCTTCTTCCACCACCCCCCTCCCCTACCTCAATGTATAGATGTAGTTGCTAGTATGTATAAATCAGCTGTTTGAAAACAAACTTAGTAGTGCATTATATAATAAAAATTCTGAGACCAATATTTATGTAAAATTTAGTAAAAGTAATTTTCTTACTCTATCAAAATTTTAAAGGCTTTGCACATAAAATTAGATTTTAATCCATTGTGAATAGGATAAAGAAAACTGAATGATTGTCTATATGTCTGTTAGTAAATTATTGCAAAAGGTATTTATTTTAAATATTTTCAGAATAATTACTGAAATCATGTGATTTACCAACAGCCATATAGACATTTTGGTCTTTCAAAAGTTCCAATTTTACTTCAGGCTAGCCAGGCAGAATCTTCTACCTGGATTATATTCTATACTTTATCTTACTTTAAGACTTACTTTTTATTATTAGTTTTTATTTTATTATCAACAAAATCTGAGAGTAGCTATGCTCCTGGCTGTTTTAGGTTTGAAGGAATACACTAGGGTTGGGCCAGATATTTTTTTGGCCGGATACCGGATACCGGATATCCGGCTAATTTCAAATGCCGGATATCCGGTATCCGGCAAATATCCGGTTATCCGGCCAAATTAGCGGATATCTGGCCGGATAACCGGCCAAATTACTACATATTAAAGTATCAAAAAAGGATATAGTCCCTTTCGTGGCAATGCACTTTAAGGGGCGATTCGTTTTATTTTTTTTATTGCTTTTAATAGGTTATTTTAGGTTAGGTTAGGTTATATTTGGTAAGGTGATTTTCCCGCAGGGTAAGGCAATTGGCCCTGCAAGGTTAGAGTCCCCCGCGAGGGGCTAGAAATAGGAGATTCGCTACTGTGAAAATACGAATAATTGCTCCTTAAGGGGCATTGCCACGAAAGGGACTATTCCCGCAAAAAATATTTCTTCATAAACTGGTGTTTTATTTTATAACTAGCGGCTTCGCCCCTAGCCTCTAGGGGCTTTGCCCTAAGAGGTGATAAAAAAAATTTATATTTATTGTTTTTAGTGAGAGAATGTTGCTATTCTTACATTCAAAATAAATGCTGGAATAAAAAATAAGGGGGGGATTTTTTTGTTTTTAGGGGGGTTAGGGGTGTCCCACCCCCAAGAAAATAGCTTAAAACCACGACAGGACCAATAGGTATATACCCTCAAGAGTAGAGCCTAATCGGTTCAGCGGTTACTGAGATCTTAAGCTTCAGACAGACAGACAGACGGACAGACGGACAGACATCGTTCTACTTTGTATTATAGATAGCGTCTGCGTCCCTAGTATCTAGGAATATATATTAGAAGGGACATGAAAGTGCAGAAAAATAACTTAAAACAACAACTTTTTTATAAAAATTAAACAGCCTAAAACCACCCTAGGACTTATAAGAAGCTTCACTCTAAAGGAGAACCATATCAGTTCAGCAGTCAGCAAGATCCTTTGCTACAGACAAAAAAAGCTTAGTAAATAAATCTAATTAACTATTACTACTCTCAATCTGTAATATCAATCTCTAACGGTTGGAGGATTGGCGGGTTTCTGTGTATAAAAGGTAGAGGGCTATAACTGAGTGACTTTCGAAATATGGGTATGACACATAACTGAGAGTTGAAATTTTTTTAATACCTCCTTCCTGGCGGGCACAGGATACCAGCAAATCTGGTAAGGTCATTTAGGTAAAAAGTAAAAATATTTTTTTACTTAAACAAAGCATTTCATGTTATCTAATACTAAAATATCCTATAGTCGTACATCCTCATATGTAATATAGGTGTTCAAGTCGATTTCAGGTTCCAGGTATAATCCTGCAAGTCCTGAACCTCCAGGTCTCCAGATATCTTTAAACGGTTCCTGTGACCGCAAATTTTTACTTGAAGATTTCAAATTTTAAACTTAGGCTTTTTTATATATCTTCATGACATATTACAATTTCATAAAATCTGTTGCCGTTTGTTTACCTGCCAACCGTCGGTTTGCGGCTGGCAGCTGCCAAGTACTGCTGCCACCGCCAAAATTTATGTTTTGAGATTTCTAATATAAAATTTACATAAACATAAACATATACAGAAAAAATTGTTCTTCTAGCTTCAATAATAAGAAAATTAATAAAATAATAAGAGATTTTTGTTGTAAAATATAAAAGATTATATTGCCGGATATCCGGCCGGATAGTTTCAATATCCGGTATCCGGCCGGATATCCGGCCACACCGGATATCCGGCCCAACCCTAGAATACACATTACTGCTGCTAAAAAGACATGTGGTGGGGGAGAAAAAAACATCGTAGACGGCGGAAAAGGAACTTTTGAAGCCAATTTGTGTGAAAGAAAGGTCGTCTTGAAGACTTTTTTGAATAAGGAATTGTAAAGCATTTTTAAAAACTATATAACATAACATTATTTTATATTTTTTTCCAAATTTTCTTATTGAAACAGATAGTACGATTCTGACCTGTTAAAATTAATGAAAAGAGCTAACCGTTACGGACAGATGGAGGGACGGACCCTTATTATAGAAAAGCTTCGCTTAATACATAAAACATTTACGATATCCGATGCTGTCTAAAATGGTGCAAAAAATGGGGACAAATTTCAAATTGATTTGACGGGGCTGTTTATTTACGTCACAAGTGAGGGGAAAGAAAAGGGAAGGAGGAAAGAAACCCCTCAGAAAAGAGATGGGGGTATGACGTCACACGCCAAAACAATTTGAAATTTGTCCCCATTTTTTGCACCATTTTAGACAGCATCCGATATCCTAAAGGACATAAAATCACGAGTAATTTAACGAGAAGCTTTGCCACTTATGATTGTTAGATAGTTAGTGTGGTTATAATTGACAGATCTAAAAGAATGGTTTGTCAGCACTTTTTAACCTCTTCTAACTATATTTAATACTAAAAGAATAGAAATTGATGTATTACCCTAGATGGTTGGTCAGTCATTCACATTAATCCGTTAAACATAAAAATAAATTTCTAGCATATTTTTGTATGTATTATTATTAGGTCATACATGACTTATCCAAAAATACGAGAGAACAAACTTCTTGACGATATATTGACGAAAAGCCCCAATCAAATAGACTAAACCCTGCAAGGAGGCAAAATTTAAGAAACGATAATGCAGCCGATTGAGTGATCTTATTGAACATAGAGAAAACATACTAATTTTTAATAGGATATCAGATAATATGTAATATTATAGTTTAAATAAAAAGAGATCATATTGAATTTAAAACGAATTCTTAAATTAAAAATATCTTTCTGGTGAATAAAAAAGTAAGAATAAACTTGATAGTACTGGACATTGAAAATTCATAGCATACATTATATTTTCTTGAAAAATATATAATTGTATTTTTTCTCTCTATTTAGATGTGTACCTAGCATTTCGTATTTCCTCGGTGACTCACTTATTTATTGTGTTAGATAAATTATTCAGTAGCGAAGCTACTCTGAAAATGATTGTGTGTCTCTGTCTGTCTTTCTGTAACACACGGTGAATGTTTGTTAAATAGAGTATTACGAGGCAAATACTGACGCAGTACAGATTTCTCCCTTTATGCGATGTTTTTTTAATATAATATTTCATAAAATTGTGAAAGAACTTTAAAAAGAAATGTTGACTGTCCATATCTATTTTCCGTTTCTTCACACTTACCATATTATCTGAATAAACTGAATATGATATACGCTGAAAAAAAGTATGAAAGAACATATAAAGTAATTTTTAATTGAGCAGCTACTTTATATTTATGTTATGTCCATCCTTCCATCAATATACAAGGTGTCCCTCGGAAACTGTTTTTTTTTAAGCGCCTATTACTCCCTTAATATTTTAGCTATCTTAGAGAAATAAAAAGAATTTAGCTGCCTATTACTGACCGTTTTAAGGGAAAATAATGAAAAATCCACAAAATTAACAGAAGAAAATCTACGAGACGTTGATTTTATTAATTTCAGACTAACCCAGAAGAAAACATTTGCTTTGTGAACTTTGACAATTTGAGGATTCCCAAAAAAGGAGAAACTAATCAGTTGAATAGTTATTGAAATGAAAATGAAATCTAAAAATACAGACAAAAAAAACTTATTACTTAACGTAATAGCATTAGTTTTCTTTTAAATGTACATACATAATTCCCTATTAAACAATCCCCCTATTATAGTTTAATTTCACATTTGTAATAGAGTTTTCCGTATGCTATAAATAACTATTATTCTACATGAAAATCATTAAAAAATTTGCCAATTTAAAAATCCCTCTTTCCACTGAAAAATCGCCACACTCGCGTTGCAAAATATATTCAATTTATTTCAAACAAACATATCAAAAGTAAATTCAAATGAAGGTAAACAGATTCCCCACATGGTGTTATATCTATTCCGCCAAATGTTTAACATTGTCAAAGGATCTAGTCGCAAATGATTATTACAGCAAACACTGCACTTTCCCCGTTAAACACTTTCCGTGGAACACTTTAATAAAAAAAAAACCTAAAGAAAAACTATCTATTATGTGTGAAAACGTCTAATAAACAAATATAACACCTTTCATTGTCCATCCTTTGCTAGAAGTCCTTCAAGTGGAAGGGGTAATGTATAAAGTGCTAAAATAAATATGAGACACCCCTAATAAGTAAGGGAAACACCGTAAAGTGCCGCCAAAAAAATGATGTCATACATACAATACAAGTGACCAATGAGAGGCCAGTATAAATTTTACCATTGGTCAATTACAATTTATACTGGCCTATCATTGGTACTTTGTATTTTACGACATCATTTTTTAGGCACTTTACGCCGCTTTCAAGTAAGGTAACATGGGGTAGCAATGAGGGGAGGAGAGGAGTTTAACTAATTTTCTCGTATTCATACGAATCCAGTGGATAGGAACCGGTTCTCATCCATACGAAAAAACTATGTCTAGCATCGTATTATATCCGCGGAAAGCCGTTTATAATACGATGCGAGAAATAACTATACGTTACCTTCTACCACCTTCCAGGTACTAATGACAAAATTTTTCAAATAAAAGTTGGGGGAAGATTAAATTATTGTCCATTGACCACTCCTTGTATCCCTGAAAGGTAGCCACGTCTTTTTTGTGTTGAAATGTCCAGGGAATTTGCATTTTCAATTTCAACAATTCTATACAAATGTAGATATTCATACACAAGAACTATGATATTTATTCAAGCATAGCTGTCAAGTTTTAGTAGAGAAGCTACTCTATAACCATCAGTTCATGTCTGTCTGGCCTTTATTCTGTAATGCTCCTTTCTATTAGGTTCTCTCTTCCGTATAAATATGCCGTACTTGCTTTTCAATGCAGCAATTCTTCAATATTCTTTCTCTCCCTCTCTCTCCCATTTTTCAAATAATTTTCAAAAATTGGGGTGGGGGTTCCCTTGCCCAACTAGGCACTTTGAGGGAAACCGCCCACTTACGTCAATTTGATCATTTCAAGCAGCTTCATTTTTAATAGAATTATTAATTCTTATTTTTCATTATGTTGTTAAAAACTAATTTTTATCTCTTTTCATATTTTCTACCCTCAACTTTTAATTACTAGAATTGCTAGAATTGAACTTTATTAACGACTGACCAACTAGTACGGCTTCTAGAGTAGCTTTAACTCATAAAAAAAAGAAAAATCTCTTGTGGCTTCTAGTCTCCTGAGATCTTGTGAATTGAAATGTATTCTAATTCATGTATTTTAGATACTCTTGGCTATACTATTACTCCGGGGAGGGATAGGATAATGACAATTAAAGCAATATACCCCCTCAATTTTCTTTTCCACCAAGGAATATTTGTACCCATAACAATTTATTGAAGTATCATCGATTGTCCTATCCATGTTTCCTTGAATATATAAGTATATCAGCATAACAAGGGAATTGATAATACCCAAACAATCTTCTAAAAAGACAGACAGTTCCACAACTTTACCTTAGAAACTTACACAAATAAGAAAACAGACGAATTAAAACAGGATTGATATTAAACACATTAGCAGCGCTTTCAAAAACAAGGATTAGTGCAGTAACAGCAAGGATGTGCAAATAGGAGAGGAGAAATTACGTGGTGAATGTATTCTTACCAGTATTTGATAAGGGCTGCAATTAGGGAGATATTATAAAGGGGCTTCGCTTATAAACAAAATTGAAATAAAGAATAAAAAAACAATTGTTAAAACGACATGTCTTTTTAAAACTTTATGGTTGTGCTCAGTGGTCTTTGGAATCTTATTATGCATTTCAGACGTTTATCTTTAAAAGCAATAGAGAAAATCAAATTTCTTTCAGAATCGCCATAAAATGAATAGCTTGAAAAGTATGTAACTCATTGTTTACAAATTTTTGGACTTTAGAATGTTTAAAACACAAATCAGACATATATCTTTAATGGCAGGCTAAAAATCACCTTTTCCATTTAATGTGGCCTAAGAAAATGGACGGACATTTATTAGAATCGCTGTATCTAAACATATACTGGCATAGTACAAGAAAAATGAAAAATCTTAATATAAATAGATGGGAATATAAGAATAGTGGGGTAGATGCTTGAAACTTTGGAAAAAATAAGCTGCTTTGCAAAACTTTAATATTAAAAGTAATTAATTTAAAGGATTTGGGGAGGCGAGGGAAGAATTAGGGGGGCGTACATTTGAGAAGTTGAGTGGAGTTTGTGGATATAAGAATAAGACAATAGTCTAAAAGTTGTTTATGCTTTTCTATTATCAATGTGTTTTTTTTTTCAAATACAATATTAACAACCAGACAAAAAAAAACTTGCTACTTTATATAAATGGTTTGCATATAAAGCAAATGGAATATCTTATTTTTGGTTTAAATTTTTGATAATAACACTTTTGCAATGAATTTATCAGAACTGCAAATTATTACTATAGGACAAACTATTTCCCCTCCACTATTAAGCACTTTAATTTTTACACGCCACTATAGCTTTCAGCTTGATACTAGCGTTTACGCACCCAGCACATTTGGGACATCTTAGATTTTAAAGTATCAAACAAACAAAAAATGCCCAAAACCTATTTAAATCTCACTGAAATTATGACGACTTATTTACTGCAGTTGGATTGCTGACCTACGGTTGAAAAACTGATGCTTAGCAAAAAGTTAAGGATAAGCAACGGCGATGGTTAAAAAAATTGTAATTTGTAGGGCAAATATTGTTTTTATGTAATTATCTTTATATCCCTGAAGAAGAGTTTTATTTATATTGAGAAAAGAAGATGAAAAAGTTTAGCAATTAATTCCTAACACACAGAATATTAGTCCAACACAAGGAGAGACCGACAAAATTAGAAATAGCAAAAAGAAAGAAAAAAAGAGAAAGATAGAAAATTAAGATAATTAAATAAGGAAATTAAAAGATATTAGAAAAAAGTTGAAAAATTAGGTACGTACATAAGTAATGTAGCATGAACAAGAGAGAAAGAGAAAGAGTTAGCACCATAAGGAAAAAGGATAAGAGGATGAATACTCACCCCTTTTTCATGGTAAAATACTACTTCCCCATCCCTAAATCTAGAAGCAGACGAAAATCAAAAGCCGCCCAGGGCTTTTTGTAAGTCATAAATAATAATGTGAATAAAAAGAAAAGCGATATTTAGCAAACAGCCGTGGGCGGTCAGAATCAGCTGAATGTTCATTATGAAAAACTTTCCCCCTTTTTAGAAATAGAAGGATTCATCTTTCATGAACAAATTTTTTTAAATAAAAATAAAATTCTATGAAATTTAATTAAAACATTAAAACAAAAATATTTAATCTAATATTCTTGCCCTAAATATGGAAATAGTAAAAAGTAAAAAAATATTTTTTTAATAATTTTTAATCCTCCCATTTGAAAAGTAGTGGAATAGCAATAAATTTTAGCGCGGCAACAGCGCTGAGTAGGCCTCTAGGCCCACTGCCTATTTTCGCCTTCTAGTTGCTTCGATTCCTCTCTTTTATTTTTTTCTCTATGGTTAGCACCAAAAAGATACGTTTGCTTTTATAGTAGCTTCGCTTCTAGAGGGGGGGGGGGAGATGGAGTGTTTAAACCCCTGAAACTTTAAAACCCCTAAATTTATCATATCAAAATTCCATAAAATACATTAGATTACCTTAATCAACTTCCAAAACAAAAGCTTGGACGTCCTTATTTGCTACTAAATCCAAACGTTCGGGATGGAAAGAGTTGGCAGTGTATTTATAATGAAAGTAATGCCTATGACAAAGGACGGACAAGATCAATTTTAGATTATCTTTGCAGCTAAAAATATAATAAGTGTAAGAGGAATCCAATTAATTTTAATCTTTCAAATAAAAGCCAAAATTACATTTTCATTAAATATAATTATATTATTTTCTAAACATTAGATGCATTTTTAGCTAAAACTTAGGTGACGGTTTCTCTTAAAGTGCCAAGTAGAGCACATAGCTCCTTAAAGCTTATTACGAAATAAAATGAAAATTAAGGGAGGAGAAAAAAATCTTTTCAAAATTTTCAATTTATTTAAAAATAGCGATGGGGTTGCTGTGTCCGCTGGGCACTTTGAGAGAAAGCACCTCTTATCTCCTTATCCAAATCCTTCGTAGGCCCTTCTACCATAACGCATTGCCTAAACTTACCTAACCCGAAAAAAGTTTCATTGTGTTACACACTATTTGGTGGATAGAAAACACCTCATTTGTATTTTTGAACGCTAATCCAAGCTCCATTTATTTACTGTAGGCTATGATGGTTTGTTTGTGTAATTAGAATTTAAATCCCATCATTTTTATTCGCAATATAAATTGCATTACCGACAGACAAACAAATAGTGCATTTTAATCGAAGAGTATCTTTACTATTACAAACCATCTAAACAGTATTAAATTTTAGTTTTTCCAGGGATTTATTTATTGCAACCTAGCATTGTCTAATTTTTGAACCAATAATTTCAATCTGCAGAAGGGGTAATTGTTTTCCATCTAAACCTAATTAGGTGTACCCAAATTTATCGTTTATTGTCTTATCCCTTGAGATCCCTGCGGATAACCCCTTGGGACCTGTAAAGAACCGCTATCAGTTTATATATTTTACTTAGTGTACTATCTCTTCCGCGTAGTAGTTTTTTCGCCAATAATTACATATTCATGAAAAGAACGAAATAACAAATAAATTAGAGCATGTGTTTATTATTAATTAAAGATCATGTGAAGAAAACCTCTTCAGTATTAGATCGAGTAAAAGATACTCAACTGGGTCTTTGAAAATTAGTCAATTGTAACGGGAATATTAACACAGCCAAGTAGCAGAAAACAAATTGCTAGCAGACAAAAAAGGTCATTGAAAAAGTAACCTGTAAATACATCTATGCTATAGATCTGTTTCTTTAATAATGAATTGGTATTATGATAATTTGATAATCTGATGCATTTTGTGGAAGTGATTGATTATAATTTTCCTCTGCAGTAAGAAGTAAGGCAAAAAGCACAAGCAATATTTTAAATTCTATAGTAGCATAAACATTTATACTAAATTTATAAATTGGCAATTTTTTTAAGTATCATTGTTTTTTTTCTTTTTATATAAATCTGTCTATTACTTTCTTTTTCTCTCTCTTTCTCGTTCTAAGTGTGTTGATTTTTCTTGGTCAAAAATTTAAATCTATGTCACTTGATTATACATCTATTATATAGCAATAATTATCTTCTGAGGAATACTTCATTATTAAACCATTTTATCTCTTGCTGCATATATAATATAGTTATTGATCGTATCGTATTATAGACATAGAAAAACTATTTACATAGAAAAATTGTCTTTAAAACGATACGATACATAATTTTACAGTTATTATCCAGCGGTTTGGAAGCCATACGAAAAAGACCTTTATTCTTGTCTGTAGCCTCTAGGGGCTTTGCCCCAAGTGGTAATGATCTGGGTTTGATCAATTTATCTGTAGGAAATTAAGAGGGGTGGTCCTCCCCCCCCCCCCCTTAAAAAATAGCTTAAAACCACCACAAGACCAGTAATTTATTCTCTGAAGAGCAGAGCCCGATTGGTTCAGCGATTACCGAGATCTTAAGCTTCAGACAGACAGACAATAGGCTACTTTGAATTGTAGATGATAAGTATAGGCCTAGCAACTGTTGGACGTGAGCGTCCTTGTCCAGTTATCTTTCTATCAACCTCTTCCTCCCATCCATTTGTAATTGATATTGGAAAACAATATTGATGCTTCTCACACTCAAACTTAACCCTTGCCCATGCTAGCCTAACCCCAACCCATCCTTGCCTAACCCAACCCCATTTGCCCTTTCCTATACCAGAGATTAGGGAGAAGTTGGTTAACGATCAAAACAAAAAAGAAATAGTCCACAAAATTCATCTTGACCATGAAATATTAAACGAAAAGTTTGTCTTTACTGCCCTCTCTGGTTGATGCTTTCATAGCAGACTGTTAACCCTATTCCTGAGGGCGTCCAAATAATTACTTTTTCCGAGGGGAAGTGGGCAAATTAAAATTAAAATAAAACAAAATGTGCAAAAAATAGTTTTTAACCGAGTTGTAAACGTGCCGTAATATTGTAGCGAAGCGCCCTATCTTTTGTATGAGAAAAGTTTGAGGTTTGAGATAAATTTCTATGAATCCGGTATTATCTTTAATCCTTTATTCCTGAATGAATTCCCTAATCTATATAAAGAACTTTATTCTACAAGTTTATCTCTCTGAATATGTAACTATCAAGTATCTATTATATAGGGATTATAAGGGATAAGACAATGGATGTAGAATATATATGTGGATTTTATAATAGGGGAAAAATTGTAGTCTTTGGTAGCTATTTCCCCTGCAATTTATTGGTCAGTTTGTTCATCAAAGTAGGAGGGGATGGGGTAAAGGAGGGGGAGGGGGATCGTTATTTTAGCCCTATAAAGTATTACTTTATTTGAGTACATGAGAAACTGGTGTAGAACCAATTAAGTAATGATAATACCATTGAATAAACAATGATAAGCGATAAATTTCTGTACTCACATCCCCTAATATTTGAAACACTTTTACCCCTTATGTAGATAAATTATTATCAATATAGCAATGATGACAACATCCACAAAAGCGAAGCGTTGAAACGGTAGGACAAACGAGCATTAACACTTGTATAGTGTCAGAACTGAATGATTAGAATATATCGCATAAGCCTAAAAAAATTCAAGTAGAGGACTATAGAGGATTATAGAGTTGTTTTGAATATGACATTGTACCTTCTTGTAATGATTTTGCCACACTTTCCAAATCGTACCTATCTACTATAAGATTCACCATGACAAGTTTAACATCGATAGGACAAGTTTAACATGTTTAAAATAACGAAAAGAGCAATTTATAAGAGTACCCAAAGTGTATGTACTAACGAATGATATATCTTTCGGTACCATTATAATTTACATTTATAAATGAATCTTAACCAGGTCAATTTTACCCATAATTAGAGCTGTAATGATATAGTAAGGACATTAGACAACCTTGTTTCATATGATGAAAATGACAATTATAAATTGGATTTTTAGCTGGTCCATAATGGCTTTAATATTAAGTATTGGTTTAGGGAGTGAGGGGTCATTAGACTGTAAATTATACTAGTCCCCAAAGTTTTGTTAATGCCTTATTCCATTCATTGGATTAATGTATCAAACCTTGAGATTAATTGCGTTGTCCAAATTTTCTACAGAATTTGAACATTTGAATGTGTGTGCGAATGGGGCGTTTGTCCATATTTAAGTATGGAGACCGCTCTTCTATGAGTACTACTAAAACCTAATTTTAATGCAATACACATAGACATTCTCATCGTCGGTTCGCTTATTTAGAATGCTTAACCCTCTATTCCCACAAGTATAATACGAATTTGGTTGAGCTGGTGGAAGCTCAACAAAAGACCCACGCGAAGTATTATGTTGCTTTAACCTAAGAATAAATGGTTGGTTTTGATATTCGATTAGAATCATATAAGTATATTAAGTATTAAGGAAGGAAAATGTTTTTATAAAGTGTATTTATATCACAAGTGCATAAGTTAAGTATGGAAATATTTACAGGATAAGTGTTAAAATTATAAGTAGAGTAGGACAGAAATGTGCCCTAAGTCCCAAGCAGTGAATTGTGCTAAGTGTTAGAGTTCTAACATAAGGCCTGAGCTCAATTCATGCTAAGTACTAAGGGGCCTAAATTTAAACTACAATGCATGCCAAACAACTAAGTCATTACCTTTTTAAAGCCAGAAAGAGAAGTTGACGGTAGGAGAGTTAGTAAATAACTGAATAAATTCAAGAGGTACATGCTATAACATTAGCTCTGGACCAGGATTTTAGTGTTTGTCTGTGCAATTAAATATCTGTGTGTTAATATGTGACGTAAATCAGGCATAGTTGTAGGCATACATATATGTACTGGTTGTTTATATGATTACATTAACTATAAACATAATATCTTTAATAAACATATACTATTAGCAAATCACATACAGATTACCATGAATAGGCTTTCGTTACCCATATATGGTGTCATATAGGTAGAAACAGGCCTATGAATGCATAAATTGATACAAATAATGCCTTGGGCCTAGCTAAAGTAATTGTGTCTTGCCCCTGAGTGCTACTAGTTAATTGCAGGGCACGTGTCAATCAAAGGTTCATAATATGATCTATATAGTGTTGATTTTATATCAAGCATAGATAGATAATTGTGGATGCGAAGCATTTCTGTAAAAGTCTCATATGTACGTTCAAAGAATTTGAAAATTGAGGATCGCATCTCCAATGGGGGTAAGTTGTTAAAAAAGAAAAAAGAGAAAAAGAAAAAAATTTAGTAGTCCCAGTATATAGGCATATATAATAAACTATAAATGTATTCCAAGCTAAGTTAAATACGCTTTCCATTAAGAAAGTATGATTTGCGTATCTTCATAGCTGGGTATACAAGATGATAAACCTCCCAAATAGAATACATTCTTTTCTTGAGGGGTTTAGTTTTATCTAACTTTGTCACATCAATAAATGTTTTTGCGTTGGTAGTTCTGGATAGTTCAGCTTCTTCTGATGATGAACTAGGTGGTGAAGTGCTCTCGTTCGAAGTGTAGGTTGAGGTTGGGGGTGAGGTAGATATGTAGCCAAGGGCGTCCACTTGTGCTACCTCGTTTCCATTCTCGTCCAAGGTGATTGAGTGATTTTCCAGGTCATAGTAGAGTTGGTTGAGGTCATCGGTAGAGAGGGACAGTGTGCTGCTGGAGCTGGTGTTACTATCGGTCTCCACTCTACTATCTTCTCTGGTAGTCAGGGCTGTATTTAACAAGAAATTCCTGATGGTGATGGACAGGTTCTCTGAGAATCCATCGTACTCAGGTGTGGTGGTGATGTTGTTGTTCTCGTCTATTGTGTCAAGGTGTTGACAGGAACACAACCGCAATCCGTCCAAGGTAGGGTGGTGGTAGGGCTCCAATACTCCATGATCATCTAGGTTATCTCCAGGCTGGTCCATGGTAGATCCTAAAAAGAGTTAGTGCGCGTGCTCCAACCGGTTCCTTGGGGTATCCTGGCTATGGTAATCTAAACAAAAGAAGTTTTAATAATCTTTTATTAATCCTTTTATCCCTGGGATATTCTAGAAATTCTTTCGTTACAGATAGACCTATAATGGATTGGTTAGTTATCTCTATTTCTGTTAAATATAACTGTTTCCTGAATATAAACAATATTATATATAAAAATGTATAAGTACAATTAGTATTTACATATCGTATTATTTTCTTTGGTTACATTACTCGTATATATGTAAAAATATAAGATTTTACTAACAAAAGTTGGTAACCCTTTGTTTGTATATTTTGTATATGTACATATGGTTTATACCATTGTTGGTATTAGCTGTATTTATGTTATTTTTAACATGAATAAATTTTAATCATTTTAAAGACTAATATCTTACATTACGTCGCTATCAAGTGTACCTTTTAAACTTAATATCTATAAAATATATCGTTCGACGTCCGTAATTAAATTTTACGTAACAATAAGTTGTCAACCCTTTGTTTATGTTTGGGCGGTCAAAAGTGATAGGGGTTGGCTTTGAGCGAGGTTATAAAAAGCTGGCGGCCCAGTAATTATGCTCATTTATATAATAATTGTCCTTGCGAGCGGAGCTTGCGTTCGAGTGTTTAATTTTACCGCTAAATTCCAAGAGAATTTATATAAAAGTGATAAAATATAGTAACCCGTTTGTTTTATATGAATGTTTTTATGTTATAGATTGTTGATGTGCCCATTATTGCATTCGTTAGCCATTATTTAAGACCTAAGAATCTTATTTTCCTTCGTCGATAAGACCTTTATCACTGTATTTTAAACGAAAGTGGGTTTGAAGCAGTATGGGTACATCTTCGATATATGACAATTTTGTTTTATCTAATATTTGTAGTTTTGATAGGACATATCTGAGTCAGCAAGTAAATTGACGTACCTTGTTTTGTTTACGTTTTCCGTCTGCAAAAGTTAAATTCGTTCATCGTAAACAAAACTTATAATGACACAGATATATTCCATCATTCTACTCGTTTTAACTTTTGATTATAGGGTTCCCTTTGTATAATCAAAACTTATTTGAGTCCTGATTCAAATCTTCTAAAACAATTTTACTATAGGTTTAAAAATAAGATTTTCTTTTTACGTAATTCAATTATAATGACGTTAATTGATAGATTATTTACGTTACGAATAACTCAACCATATTATATAAAAAAAAATGGTCGCTTACAAAAATTATATTTAGCTAGCTTTATCTAAAGTGTTTTTAAAACATCATTGAAGATATTCAGATTTAGCTAGTACATAAGTTTTAACTGCTTGATACATCATAATGAATATGTTTTTGATAGCTCAGCGATAGCTATTTTTAAGCGTTGAATCATGTAAAACTAATTACATATTCTTTAACTTAATTGAGTCTAATAAAACAAAGTTTTAATGTTTAAATAGCTTAACGATAGCTATTTTTAAGCGTTGAATCATGTAAGATTAATTACATATTCTTTAACTTAATTGAATCTAATAAAATAAAGTTTTTAATGTTTGAATAGCTTAACGATAGCTATTTTCAAGCATTGAATCATGTAAAATTAATTACATATTCTTTAATTTAAAGAATTTTACTTTTAGATGATAAATCAAAGTTTTAATGGTTAGGAGGTTCAACCATAGTTGCTTAAAATACAAAAGAATTCGTGTGTACAGTCTTTTTCATAAAATTAACTTTACTATATTGCCTTTCAGAATCACTAGTCCTCTTATTTTAAATTTACATTCGCTCATAATGTATGTG
This sequence comes from Acartia tonsa, assembly GCF_053477335.1. Taxonomy (NCBI): domain Eukaryota; kingdom Metazoa; phylum Arthropoda; class Copepoda; order Calanoida; family Acartiidae; genus Acartia; species Acartia tonsa. Next base: position 36,008,235 of record NC_137264.1, on the reverse strand, counting down.
CCTGACAGCCTGGACGCGCATCAGAATATTAAGGAAAGATTCGAGGAATCAATGAGGGCGGCTGCGGCCACTCTCGCCAATTCCTCGTTTCTTGAAAATTCCTTAGACGACTCGAGTTCAGTGTACAGCGACCAGTCTGGGATGCCAAGCCTTGCTGATGTCGATGACTATGGGGGCACAAGTACTGTAGAGTCCGAAAGGGATCAAGGGGAGATGTTCGGCAACGAGCATCTCTCACTGATGCTTAGTAGAACGATACAAATCATCTGGTCTCTCCTCAATTCGGTGATGCAGAACTCCTGCGGTGACATTGGTGACGATGTTGCCGGAGGTGATTCTGGGTCTGCCGAGTTGGGGAGAGACCAGAAGACGAGTCTGGACACCTTCAACATGGATGGCTTAATTAACATGTTGTTGGGGTTTGGCTTGTTTTCATGTGCTCTTATAGTGGTCTTCTTCGGCGCTGTAGGGCTTGAGACTCTCACACGTGTTGACAACACCTCAGACAGGTCGCTGGCTCGCTGGATAAGAGATGTATGTACGCGCCTCCGAAACATAGGCGTCAGGACCATTGAGCTTCTCCACTGCAGTAACAGGACTAACAGGACTAGAGCTGGGGCTATGTCGCCAACTGCGGAGCCGTCGGGCACCATGTATGAAGCCGCGTCCTCTGAGATTGATGATATTCTGTCGGATACACAGGTGAGTTTTCTTCTGTTGTATATTTCTTTTTTTTTGTTTTGTATAATTTTTTTTTTTTTTCTAGCCACCCGGTTTGTATAATTAAGCATCATGTTGGTGTATGGTTGTTCTGTCCTATTCTCACTTCCTCAACGTTGACTTTCGGCTCTTCCATATATATCGCTCACCGTTTGTCATCGTTTTATGTCGCCAGAGAAATCTGCTCGGTTACCGCAATTAAGTTGAGATACCAGTTAACATTTACTAAAATCTTAAGTAACAACCTAATATTATTTCCCTCTGGGAAAGTTAAGAGTTTGCTCGTGCCGTACGCTTCTTATTGGGGTTTAAATGTTAGATCAAGACTTTAATGTTTTCCTTTTGTTTTAGGCTCCCTCTGCTAGTCCATCGACTCCAGCAGAAGTGAGGTCCAGAATTGGCCTGTTTGCTGTACACTGTTTGTCTGCCCCTGAGGATCGGATTACTGGAAGAAGTGTGCCTGTGGGCTTGGAAACCTCGACGGGAAGTCCTGGCTTCCGTCCGTTGATTGTGGATCAAACAGAGCGTTTACATGTAAGTGTCCATGCTTTAGTTTTCTATTAATTTTCAGAAAGAGGCTGTATATTTGTACACGTATCTAGAGGTATTTGCAACTAAAATTCTTTTATTGGTAGAATATTAATCTTAAAATGTATGGTTGCATAAGCATTTTTGAACCGATCTAAGATTTTAATTCTAGTATACAGTGGGTTGACTTGCTACCTAATCATATAGCTTTACAGGATTTTAGGCATTCTCATTTCCTGATTTTCCTAGACTCATTGTTGGTATTGCGATTAAACTAATAAGATCTATTATATTTTAGGCGACCAACTCCATCCCCCTGGCACAATTTTACACCAATATGGGGAGGTGTAATCGAGTCAGCTCTGAGAGGACAGCTGAGGTATCCAGCGACAGCTCTTCCTTGAGCTCTATTATGTGTTTAAGTCGCATTGAATCTCCTTCTGCAGCTGATTTGTCTGTGGTAAGTTTGATAAGCTCTTATAATATTTCTTCGTTGCAAAAATTACGTAACTTAGACTAGGCTATTTAGCTCAGCTAGCTATGCTTTTAGACAATAACTTTACTTTAACTATGGTGTATTTTCTTCCTAATAGTTAATAGCAAGATTCTAGATAAAGTATTAGTAAAATTGACTCATAATCGTATATGGATTAACGTTGATAAATTTTCTTGTGAACATTTTATTAATATGGTTGTCTAATAACGTCCCTTTTCTTAATTTTAGGATGCGGCCAGTTTAGTCCCACTGGTTGACGATATCGAGGACCCCGATCTTCCGCCGATTCGATTTAATGCGGTGACTGATGAAATCGAGTATCCCACTCCACTGCGGGTCCTCAGTTTAGAACGTTTGCGCCGCTCCATGCGTACTCCAACGCCTGCTATCTTGGAAGAGATAACATCAGCGGAGAGTAGCTTCAACTCAGCTACGCATTCCTCAGATAACAACAGGACAGAGGATTCCGGCGTCGAGGGAGTCCCTCGACGTCGGGGTCCCATGTTCCCTAAACGCACGCCGTGAAGTGGCGCTGTTAGCTTGGTTGAAACTATGACATACAAATTTTAAGACAATGACCAGTTTTAGACAACATGTGACTAAATTTACAGATTTTCTATTCTTATGTAACTAGTCAAAATAGTAATCACTATGAATTAAAGACTTTTGTTATTAGACATTATGACTCTTTATACTGTACAAAACCAAACATTAATTTACACTTCTGCCATTATATTATGTACATATATGTTTAGTCTGTAAGGATATTTAGTATGTAAGGAAATGATTATAAGGTTGTATTTTCTTTATGCCCATAATTTTTAAAACTTCATTCAATTCTTAATTACTGTCTTCGTAAATGAACTAATCCTTTTTCTTTCTCAATAGTATATTAACAACTGTAATTGCAGCCTTATATCGCAGTATATTCATTCTTGTTAGCTTGTAAGGGTCATGTATATATAGATATTTAATCGAACTCGCAACTCAGTACCTTTTCTCTAAATTTCATTTATATCCATCCCTGTGCATTAATCGTGAATTTTAATTGTGCTGTGATATAGAGAGGACTTGTAAATAGCATATATATTTTTTTTGTAGAACAATATCTAAGTAGACCGAAGGACTGACGTTTAGACAAAATCATTTACATACGCTTATTCAAGTATTTTTAAGAAAACTCATGTAAAGGCTGTTTGTAATTCAAGTAATTAAAGTAATATCATTGATTGGATGATCTCATTAAGGAAGTTTTATTTAATTAGTAAGGCTTAGAATAAAAGGTTTTCCCCTTTTAAATTTCAATACAATAGTCATAAAGTTTAAAGTCTCAAGGTAAAATGTTCTTATGTCCCTTTGGATTTAAAACTAAGTCTTAATTCCAACAAGTAGAGCTAAAAAAAATTTTTTTTTGTGCTCACGTTGGCTTGTTGTTAGGCTATGCGCTTTTTATATGAACAAATTCAACATTTAGCGTTTGATTAATCGTATTAGCAATCTCGAAGTTTTATTATGTGCCAATGTACAGCTTATGTCCAAATTATATTAACTAAGATGTTAAATTGTCAGAAAACTTCTTACTATCATAATGTTTTCCCAATACTGTAAAAATAAAAATTTATGTTCTGTTTTCAAAATTGATTTAAATTTTAGTTTTCACCAAAGAAAAATATTTGTCAAAATTTTTATACCATTCTAAAGATTATTTACTTTTGTTTAAATAAATATAGCAATTTTAAGTAGCGTATACACTGTTATTTACTGATTTAGTATTTATTGTGTACAACTCCCGTTTACGTAGCTATTCTATAAGTATTATTGTCTGTTCCTTAATTTAGTTAGATACATAATTAAAGTTTATTTTTGCAAGGTGCTTAGTTTAGCTTACATTCACTTGGTTTATGATAACTTGTATAAATAACAAACTTTCTTGTTATGTTCTTTTTGATATCTCTACTATGATTTATGCGATTAATTTCCTATCGTTTTCAATAATTACATAGAGATATATGAGAATATAAATATTTTACATCAATACACATATGTACAAGAGGTTTTATCATATGCAAAACTTTTATATCGTTAGGATACGTCCGTACGTCTTTGTTTAGAACTCAGATTATAAGAATCAGTTGTAATCTAGTTTACTCTTCGTGGATAGTGGGGAGAGTACAATGACCAGAAATAAGAAGGACTGTGTCTCTCAGATTCTCTATTTGGCGTGCTACTGCCCGTAATTCGTTTGTTATAGTCTGTCGGTTTCTATACTCTTGCTGTCTATACCGTATAACCAAACGGTTGTATGCGTCTCTATAAGTGTTTCTAAGTATACGACAGTGCAAGTATCGTACAATACGACTAGGTTGGCTGATTCCACAACTAATTTTAAACGCTAACATTTCTTTAATCATCGTAAGCAAGTTATAACAATATTCTACTAGGTTTGCGAAGGTCTCATGTAGAACCCGTTGTGATCTAGGCATAGGCTTTCGGAATCTAGTTTGCATTTTATAACTTTTGTAAAATATTCTGTTAAGACTTACGTGTTATGTGATAACTGTAGTACTTCACAAGGTTGGTGATTTCCTCACTTGTGGATATGTTATAGTAAACTGACTCAATTTCAGGGTAAAATTTAAGTTATCGTTATTGTTTACTACTACTAAAATTCTGAGTGGGCGTTTCCTGTCCGAAGTTATAATTAAAGTTTTTGACATATTTTTTTTGTATGTAGAGTGGTTATAGTTTCTAATAACTAATCAACTCATCATAATTCAAGGCGTATATATATAGGTTGCCTATTAGTACTGCTATGTTTGTACACTTTGTACAATTTGTATTAAATGTTTTAAATAGTTTTTGTGTATATTTTAGGGTGCGTATTTAACATTTGTAATATTCGCATTTATGTACAATCTGTATCAATTGTTTGACTCTGTTTGCCTATACAGATTCAAAACTCTCTATATGCAAAAATTTGTTTTATGTAAGTGTTTTTGAAGGGATCGACTCTTTAGTCGACGTATATTGCATATAGTTGGTCTCCCCGTTGAAGAGAAAAGATGTATATTTTACCACTGAATATATAACCTTGAGTGGGAAAATTTACATGAATATGATAACTTAGTTATCAGATTAAAATAACATATTATCATATTGTTCACAAGTTTACAGGGTAAATGGAAATGTAAATTATGGTTGTGAACTTGTGCCATTCCGAAATCTGACATGTCTATCATTTATTTTCCTAAGTCGTCGACCTCCGGTAATAAATACGGAATCGAGTGTCATGTCCTCGTCGTCACTTGAGTCCTCTATGTCCGAATCAGAATCTAATGGTTTCTTATTTTGTGACGCTTCTTTTCGTGTTTCTAAGGGTGAGTGTGCGCGTATTCCTGGTTGTGGATCTTTTGAATTAACCGGAAATATAAGCGGAAGTGTGTCATTTTTAACTAATGTGGCTATCTCTTGATTTGTGAGTTTATTATAAGGCTTTGTGATAATATCCCTTATTTCCTCTGGGAGGGTGTCAAAATGTTCGTCAATTGGCTTGAACTTTTTGATTTCGTTGAAAGAGTATTTAAATATTTCAGTCTTCTTGTCAGAAATTCTTTCAAGCGTGCAACTGTTAGGGCTTACATCTAAAACTCTATAGGGTGAAATATGATAGATAGGTCTAAGATTGGGGTTAACACCAGGTGTAATAGTGTTATTTCTAACCAAGACAAGATCTCCTATATCAAATTGTTTGTGTATGCGGGTTTTGTTAATATACTTTAGTCTTGCCTCCCTTCCCTTTTCAATAGCTTTTGCTGAAATGTCCAAGTTTTCTTGTATACCGTCTGAGAGGTCTTGCACATAAGCTTCTGTGCGTGCTATTTCAGGGTGATATTCATCCGGTTTTATTGCTCCAAAGAACAATTTAGACAGGGAGCTACGTGTCCCGAATAATAATTCCATGGGTGAGAATCCAGTTTTTGGTATTTTAGTGCAATTATATTGTCGGACTATTAACGGTAGTAGATATACCCATGAGGTTTTTTGAGTCTTGCGCCAAAATTTTAATGATTGGCCATTTTATTACTTTGTTGCTAGCTTCCACCAATCCTTTAGAGGGTGAAAAGTACGCAGTAGAATACAAAACTCGGATGCCAATAGAAGCAAAGAATATTAAATTTTGCTTATCTAAGAATGATTTTGCATTGTCGCACAATATTTGTCTGGGGGAGAAATTAGGATAGAAATAAAACATGAATTTGTTTATAAATTCACGGGATGTGAGTGATTTCATGGGATATGCAAGAATCATTCCTGTTAGTTGGCAGACTATAGTGAGGATATGGTTATAACTACGATATGGTGGCAAGGATTGTATATAGTCAATACTTACACATTCAAAAGGTCTTGAAATTGTACTATAAGTTCCTACTTGTTCTAGTTTTGTAGATGAATTTTGAAGTTGACAATTTAAACAAGATCTAGTGTAATTTCTAACATATTTCTTAAGGTTAGGGTGGAAGAAATTTTGCATATTCAAAAGCATTTTAATTTCTCCACTATGTACTAACAAAAGATGAGTATAGCATACTAATACTGGTAATAGTTTGGTTGGGAGACAAACCTTTAAATCTCCTTTTACTTTTGTGAACAAAATCGTGTCCTTAAGTTCGTAGTTCTGTCTTTTATAAGTGTAGGTATTTGATTTAGAGGTTAGACAACGTGTGTAAATATCAGAGTATTCCTCCTTTTGGTTTGCAATTATATTTTCTATACTAATCTTTTCTTTTAGGATTTCCAAAGGTCTTAGTACTTTGCCTATAACTCTATGTTCTGCAGCAAGTGAATTTATGGTGATTTTGGGTTTTTGTTGCTTTGGCTGTGGGGGTTGTTCATCATAACCCAAATAGTCGGGGTTATCCATAATGAACTGTGTCCATTCCTCAATAGTCCAAACTTTATATTGGGGTAAGTTATCTTCAAACCCAGATTTAACAAACTTAGGTAGGGCTACCTTTTTAATGCTTGGTAAAGTAGCCTTATATGCCCTTGTTAAGAAATCTGCCAAATTGTCTTCTCCTCTTAAGAAAGACATTGTTAGCTTCGGTATTAGAGTCAACAGAGTGGTATTCCATCTCTTCAATTTATTAACGGCTGTTAATGCTTTAGGATTAAAGAGATAATAAGCACACTTTGCGTCTGTTAACAAAGTACATTCACAGCTTGGACCTATTAGAGTTCTAAACGAGTTTGCTGCATAAATAATTCCTAGGATTTCAATGTCTATGATATGTAATCTTGACTCAGCAACGGTAATTTTCTTTGAGGTGTATGCGATAATTTCAAACATAGACGCTAAAGATTTTAAATTAAAGCTATTGGTTGATGAAACCATTGCGGGTCTTACTATGTGTTGCTCTTTGTGTCCATATAGTAAAAATACAAAAGGGGGTTTTGTTTTGTCTGAACAGTGTTGAGTGACAGGTTTGACACCCTCTATATTTGTGATAACTATCACAGGACGGTACATAGCTACACTAAGAGCTTCAAATATGAGTTGTTGCGGATCTAGATATACATATCCATGCTCTAGTTTGCGAATAAATTCTAAGAATCTATCCCTATCATTATTAAATACAAATTGAATATACTTTTGTCTCAACATCGTAGAACGTATAATTTTTGATGCTCTTTGCAGGATAGTGGTCAAAGGTGTTTGAACTTTATTTAGTTCTAGAAGCAATTGTAAAGATATCCCGAGACTATTGTGTACAGTGTCTTCAGGATAGCCCAAAGTTTTACTAGCCAAATATTCAAACTCAGGTGGTCCATCTTCAGACATACGCTTCGCATAATCCTTAATGCTTTCACCTTCATTCTGCAAAGGTAGGGGTAAAATTGGTAACCTATTATCATAAATAACATGGTGTACAGGGTCATCGAAATTTAGCCCAGGGGGTAGGGTTTTAGCCTGTAATTCTGGTGTCACTATTTGCGCTAAGACTGCCGAATATGAGCCAGTTGAGGTGCCGGCTGCGTCTGATAAGATAATCTTAGGTGCAGATAAGTTAACTAATTTGCTAAAAATTGGTCCTGAAGCTAAAGCTTTCTTAATGTCTTCGAATGCTTGTCTTTGTTCTGGAGTTGGGACAAAAGTTTTACCTATTCTAGTAGAAGTAAGTGAAGTTAGAATATGTGTAGGAGCCATAATATCAAATCTTAAATGTTTATGCATACTTTGTAGTACTCCCATAAAAGATCTCATTATAGTAATATCAGTAGGCATGGGAATATTTAGAAGTTTTTGTACTCGCCTTTGATCTACACAGCAATAATTATGTGAAATGAAGAACCCAAAGAAATTTACCCTACTTTTAAAAAGTTGTGATTTCTTTAAACTAATCTTTCCTTTATGCGTGTGTATTCTCCCCATAACTTTCTTCAAAATCTTAAAATGTATATTCAATGATTCTGATCTAGTTTTAGCTAGTTCAGTTGAGACAATGAAATCATCGTAAATGTGTTGGACTTCTGGGATAGGTGAGTATACCATCTTGGCTAAATCACCTTCCATTACAACATTACCACTATCATCATAAACCAATTCCCAGTGTAATATCTTTTCCATAAAGCGTGATAGACTTTCAGGTGAAGTCTTAATGCCGGTTGGTAAGGATGCATGTCTAAAAGCTCCTAAGGGGGTTGCAAACAATGTTAGGTCTCTGCAAGAAGGTTCTAGCGTTATACTATGAAAGGCGTTAGCCATGTCACTACTACTGTGCACAAATTTGTCCCTTAGAGACTGAATCAAATTTTCTGCTGTGGGTAGCAGTGCAGGTTCAGATTGCAGACATGGATTCAATTGTTGAAAATTTACAATTAAACGAGGACAGCTCCCCTGATCCGACTTTGGAATCAGATATGCTGGGCTTGCATAGTTGTTATAGGAATCCCCATCCAAATTAGCTCTTTCAATGGTGCCGTTCTTTAACAAAAACTCTAAGATAGATTGCATTTGCATTTTCTCTACGGGTGATAAATAATATAATTTCTTATGCTGGGGTAAAGTTTGACCAGGTTTTAGTCTAATTGTATAATTGCCTAGATATTTACTCATGTTACCTCTGTCAGTAGAATGTGTAGATATGATATCAGGGTAAGATTTTAGGAATATGTCCTCTATATAATGTCTTACCTCTGGTGGATAGTCTGACAGCACCACAAGATCCTCTGGTTTAACAAACTGATCCTTAGGCACACTGTAGCCAGTAGGTTCTGTTACATAGTCCATGAGGTTATCAGATTCAGCTATATGTTTTAAGCCAAGTTCAATAACGTCATCACTATTCTCAAAGAGTTTATTCTTTTCAGGATCTGGTGTAGTTAGAATTTCATCAATATTAGAACGGTAGTCAGATAAGGCTACTCCTGGTACTGGAGTGTCATTGTTTATAGCTGTAGGATTCGGTATATATCCATCAGCTAAAGGAAAAGATCGTTCTACCAGATTGATGGCGCTGTATTTTGGTAGCTACAAGAGTTGAACTGAATGGTTTCTGGTGTCTAGTGAGATCTGATTGATGGCTGGAGCCGTATCTTTTTCTGCATGTCGCTCCAGGGCTTGTACAATCTCATCTAGCTCAGTTGTCACAGATACATTGTGTAGGAATGATTGCGTAAAATCAAAGTCTGTGGTGATCTCCTTGACTACAAATTGGTTGCTTGGTTCCAAGTATCCGGTGATAACAGTGTTAGTGATTGCATGTTCAGTGACATTTGTTATCATTGCTCTTCCACTAAGTTGTCCTCGGTTGTTGACAGTCAGTTGCGTTTGTCCAGGTTGAATTTTAATTCCTCCATTTCTATCATTTGCAATGTGGTCATCGCTGAGAATGACTTTTGTTCCAGGAGCTAAGTTGAAGAAATGGTTGATGTTCATTTCTATAGTCTGAGTTTCATTAGGGTCAATTTTGTCTATTGTCCCTGTGCAGAGTTGTAACTCATAATCAGAACAGAACAGGCTATCTAGTACTCTCCCAGGATGGAACATAGAGTATAGATATGGTGCCGGCGGGTGGTTATCCGCAACGAAAGTCAACCCTAATTGGAGATCTCTAATGCCGTTCATTCCAATGATCATAGGTGTGACATTCTTGTGTTCCTCAGGTACAATCATAAATGGTACTGGTCTATAGATGCCTGAGAATTGTGTGAGACGAATCATGAGAGTTATCTCTCCAGCTACTGGGATTTTGTGTCCAGAATAGCTGACAAGAACCATGTCACTCTTTTCCAGATGGTTCTTAACCTCATTTTGTTGTACTCCAAATAACATACCAAAATAGCTGGTTGACATGATATTTCTGTCTGCTGCTGAGTCAAACAAAGCTGTCATGTATACATCGTAGTTTCCATTTGACATACAGCCAGAACAGTTCAGGTACATTTTCCTATTTTCATCCATGATGGCTGCAGAACTATCGACCGCTAAAATCTTGGGGTCGTTTGGATCCATTCGAACGGTGATAGCGTTAACTCTACCTGTTCTGCCACGCTCCTTGGATTGTCCATTGGCTTTGGCCTCAACCCATTCTTCATATGCCTGTCTAAACACACCACCAGGTCTTACTTTACCACTATGGTACAGTTCCATCATTGCTGGTCGTCCAGGGCATAGGTGTTGCGCGTGGTATAGGTCTTTGCCATACTTCTTGTGACAGCTTGGGCAGTATCCGGATGTTAGTGCTGTTTGATATTGTCGTCCTTGGTCATCACACAGTAGTCTGCATCCATCGGATATTTTGTGGGAGTTTTGACCACATGCACCGCAGTAGCGCTTATTGGATGTACCATAGGAGATATGATAATCTTGTTTAGTGTTCTTTTGTGGTTGCCTATCTCTATTATCCCTGTTTTCTCTGTTGTAGGTTTTAGGATAGGCTGGTTTAGCAGTAACTTCTCTAACTGTTGGCCTTTTATAATAGCTTGACGTAGCGGCAACTTTAGCAGGTTGTTTGTCTCTGTTCATTCTTGTATCCCTGTCATGTGAGTAGTTGGTGTTGTTCGTCTTTTTATGAAGCGATAAATCTCCATTGTAACTGGCTGATACACCATTCTGCTGTAGGTCCAGATCTAGGTCTTCAGTTCTAGGATACATGGAAGCGGTCAACTCATGATATGTAGGGGATCTTCCAAGATCATGTGTGAGATTGTGATGGTTTTCAGATGCTATATTGCGGCTATTTGTTGGTAAGCTACGTTTAAGTGCCTCCACTGCAGTTATGTTGAATACATTCTGTCTTTCCTTCTTGTCTGTATAATGAACAGCGGCTCTGCTGGCAAGATTCTGAATTGTACTGACAAGCTTAGGGAATGACATGGCTTTTGTTCCCTTAAAGGCTATCAGCTTAGCTTGAGCTTCCTGTGGGCTGATGAGTATATCATACTGTAGCAGTAAGCTATTGTAGACACTTTCAATGGATAGTCCAAGATTGAAACTCTGCTGGATAGTAGTATATGCTTCGCCAGTTGTGGTTCTAAGCATAAAGGTTTCAAATTCTGATCTTGAGAGGTTACATAACTCCTGAGCAGTGTTCATCTCTGATAGGTAATCAGTAATGTAGGGTGGTTTACCATCTCCTTTGAAGCAATGCTTGAGAGGGAAGGTTCCATTGGCTAACTTAAGCTTTTGATCGTTGCTTAGGGTGCTCTTACTTGCATAGCTGCTTGGTGGTTTAATTCCAGTTTGGTTGGTGAAGTTACTGAAGTGTCGTTGAGTGCGTTTGTCATTCTCCACTTGTACAATACGCTGGGCTTCTAACTCAACTTCACGTCTTTGTTCCTCTTTGTATTCCCTCATACTCTGTGTGTAGTTGGTACAGAAGTTCCTCATCATTTCTGAGTCCACACGTAGGTTGGGGTTACAAAGTCTTATTGTATCCAGGAATTGTGGGAACAGGAAATTTCCCAGAGGATCTGCTAGTGTTGCTCTAACATATCGGTCTCTGATCAGTGCGTCTGGTGAGTCCTCTCGCATGGGTATGGATCTTACAGATTCCCTGTCTGGTTCTGGCGTCTGGGTTCTCTCACCATTCTGTTCTGGTTCCTCCTGGTTGGGCATTGGTTCCTCTCTTCGTGTATCATCTCCTGCAGAAGCTGCATCAGCTGACGGAGTTCTTCTTCCAGGCGTCGTCGAGCGTCCTCGACGTGGAGTGTTCGCCTTTTCAGCGTTGTCATCTTTCTTACTTTTATTAAATAATGGCATTACAGCTAGCTTAAAGCTTTTAAACTTTCTATGAGTTCTTTAAAGAAGCTTATGAGATGTTGTACTATTTTAGGATTTAAATAGCAGAGGTACAAGAAGAAACCGACTAATGCACTTAACGTTAAAACAATCAGGAATTGTTTACAATAACAAATTTTTCTTTTAAAATTGTTAAATATAGATGAGTATGTATTGTCTACTTCACCTACAGTTGTTTCTACGTCGTGAATGCTTGCGTGTGAGCTTGGAATCTTATTCTGGAGTGTGCGCTAATGCACTCTTATCCTTAATTAAGCTCAACTGTAGAAGCACTTTTACTTAGATTTATTCTATATTTGCTTACAAAGCTAATGTGGGTTAGTTAGCTATACAAATTAGCTATAAGGTTAGATAGAATGTTAAAGTTTGCAGCGAAGTTAATTTGGGTATGCTAATATACTATCACAAATTAACTGTTATTTGCTTAGGCGTCGACTTTTCCTAGCAAATGTTATTGTTGAGAAAAACAGCAATTTATAATCCTTGTTGAATTCTTACTTCACTCTAAGGATATGTAGCTTACAATCTGCTTATTCCTGTAAGGCTTTATGAATATAACTTACTAAGGTTCACTCCCAAAGGATCGTCTATATTCTAATAGTATTGCAACTGTTTTGCCTGAATATCAAAGATCTCGCACCCAATACTTATAGTTGTATTAGGGTATGCCTACCAATCCTACTAAGTATTATTCGCGAATTATTACGGGGCTTCACTTGTGATTTCAATCCTTATAACTATATTAATGAAACTCAATTTAGATTATCCTATATATATGAATATAATCAGTCTGTTTTCAAGGTTATTATAGACCGGATGTGCTCTACTTAATTAGTGAGAACACAATATTCTATGTGTCTTACTGAAGTGTGATATCCTACGCAAGGTGATCAATCTATACGCTGGAAGTTGTCAATCAAACTCTTTAAAGTAGACTACAAGGTTGGTGTTATTGCTTGGTCAAATATTATTGAAAATCAAATTAGCTGAATTAGTGCACTTTTTTTTTTCTAAAAAGGTAACAATTTTAGATTATAAAGACTATGAACTATATGTACACACTTTATTTTACTTGGTTATAGATTTTATACTAATAATCCTAAGTAAAATTAAATTTTCTCAATGGTATAAAAGAAAATATTCTTTCTTTGTTTTAATCCGGATGTTTTATAAAGACAGTAGAGTACTTCCAATATTACTTGCTACTTCTTTTAGAGACGTCCCAAGACTCCCAAGATAGGCTGCTGCAACCTTTTGCTGCGTTTGGTTACTAGAACTTTGTCTCTTATAAGTGTGCTTTTAAATTACATATAGGGCTTAGGTTGTTGACTATACTTTTAAATCACTAATATTCACTATCACTAATGATTGATGGTTTATAACTCTTCTCAAGTTGTCTGTTGAATTCTGGCGGCACATGAAATAGAAATTTTAGCATTAGCAAAGCAAGTAAAAATTTAGTTTTCATGTCCTACTTATTGTTGAGTGAACTGTTTATTGTATCTATGTATGTGTTTGTAAGGAACATACAAACAAAAGATTTTCTAAGTTAAGATTGAATTAAAAACTTTCTAAGTCAAAATAAAATAGAATCACTCTAAGTCCAAAGTTGGAAAATTTTGACTAAGTCCAAAAAGTTTCCAATGAAAATATTCTAAGTACAAAATCAATAAATTTTGGCCCAGAAAAAAAATCAAAAATTATCTTAAGTACAAAAAGTTAGCAAATTTTGACTAAGTAAAAAGATTTTTTTTTTTTTGAAATTATACCAAGTACAAAATTAGTGAATTTTGACTAAGTCCAAAAATCTTTCAATGAAATTATGCTAAGTACAAAAATAGTGAAATTTTCTTGGGACAAAAGAAATAGAATTACTCTAAGTCCAGACGTGGAATATTTTGTCCGAGATGAAATTTCCTAACAGTTCATTCACAAAGCTACTTTAGAGATTGCCTATAAGTCAAAAGAAATAGAATCACTCTAAGTCCACTATTGGAATATTTTGACTAGATGCAAATCTCGCTAAGTTAAGGATTTTAAAATTATAAAGTATTAGAGTGTTAGAATTATCCTTCACCAAAAGAAGTAGAATCTCTCTAAGTCCATAATCGGAATATTTTGGCTAAGACAAAAATACTCTAAGACAAAATTTTCTTTTAAGTGTGGAAAATGAAATTTGTTAATCTAGTTGAAAAAAAATCGTAATTATTACAAGTCCGAATTTTGGTAAATTTCCAACCAAGTTCCCAATTTCATAAAAATTACTATAAGTCCAGAAATTCGAGATTCTCTCTGTAACAAAAGAAATAGAAACGGTGCTAAGTCCAAAAGTGGAATATTTTGCTCAGAGTCTCAGGAAGTCTCTGATTGCATACAGCAATTTGTCTACACTTATATCATTCCAACCGATCGATGTTGAGAATATCTTTGAGACTTTGAAATATTTTGTTTAACTCAAAATTTTAGAGGCAATAGTTTTATTTTGATACATCCGCGTATAAATCAGAATTGCATTAAGAATATAAGTCCTAGGCATGTATAAGTAAGTGCAAATCTCAGAAAATCGGTTCTAACGGCACCAAAGTATTAGTACAGTTTAACTTGTGTATAAATGCTACAAGTTTGTAATAATCTTTTGGCCCTTTACTACGACTCAAGAGTACTAACTGCTTTCGGCATATTGTTTCAGAAACATGGCTCCAAAGACAATATGTATCCCAACTAACAGCGTTTCCCGTGTTCTATAGGATTTGCTCCTAAGTTTTCATTTAATAAGGCAGTTCAAAATGGTCCTTTACAAATAGTATTTTGATAGCTTATAAATGAAAAGTTACTCCATGCTTGATTCTTAATAAGTTCTGGCTTAAGTATCAAAGATTCAAGTATTTCAACACTTAGAGAATTTTCGAATAAGTAAAAATCATACTAAGCCCGAAGATTTATATATATACTCCGCCACCTAGTACAACTCCTAAATTTCAAAATTCTGACTAAGTCCAGAAATCAAAATTTTGCACATAGCTCAATCATAGATTATTCCAACCCAAGTGTTTTACTAAAGAGAGGCGGACATGGAGGTGCCGGTGTGCTGGTATTCTCTAGGGCCTCTAGAGTGTCAACCAGTGCGAGTGTCCTTATAGGGCGGCGACCAATGGCCACAAATATGCTAGCATTCTCTAGGGCCTCTAGAGTGTCGGCTAGTGCAACTGCTCGTACACGAGGCTCTCAATTGCATTTGTGTCGTGCCTTTCAGTCCCTATCTCTTCAAACGCCTCATAGTCCTAACCTTGCTCTCAAATAGTATCACAGGTTTTGGTAAATCCGATTTTGCCATAGCTACAATTATTCGATTTTGGTAAAAATACCTGCCTTAGGCGGTTCGGGTACGGTAAGGAAAAAAAAGAAAAAAAAATTTATGAAGTAAAATTTTTCTAAGATACAACCGGTAAGTTGCACCATTGTGTGTGCGAATGGGGCGTTTGTCCATATTTAAGTATGGAGACCGCTCTTCTATGAGTACTACTAAAACCTAATTTTAATGCAATACACATAGACATTCTCATCGTCGGTTCGCTTATTTAGAATGCTTAACCCTCTATTCCCACAAGTATAATACGAATTTGGTTGAGCTGGTGGAAGCTCAACAAAAGACCCACACGAAGTATTATGTTGCTTTAACCTAAGAATAAATGGTTGGTTTTGATATTCGATTAGAATCATATAAGTATATTAAGTATTAAGGAAGGAAAATGTTTTTATAAAGTGTATTTATATCACAAGTGCATAAGTTAAGTATGGAAATATTTACAGGATAAGTGTTAAAATTATAAGTAGAGTAGGACAGAAATGTGCCCTAAGTCCCAAGCAGTGAATTGTGCTAAGTGTTAGAGTTCTAACATAAGGCCTGAGCTCAATTCATGCTAAGTACTAAGGGGCCTAAATTTAAACTACAATGCATGCCAAACAACTAAGTCATTACCTTTTTAAAGCCAGAAAGAGAAGTTGACGGTAGGAGAGTTAGTAAATAACTGAATAAATTCAAGAGGTACATGCTATAACATTAGCTCTGGACCAGGATTTTAGTGTTTGTCTGTGCAATTAAATATCTGTGTGTTAATATGTGACGTAAATCAGGCATAGTTGTAGGCATACATATATGTACTGGTTGTTTATATGATTACATTAACTATAAACATAATATCTTTAATAAACATATACTATTAGCAAATCACATACAGATTACCATGAATAGGCTTTCGTTACCCATATATGGTGTCATATAGGTAGAAACAGGCCTATGAATGCATAAATTGATACAAATAATGCCTTGGGCCTAGCTAAAGTAATTGTGTCTTGCCCCTGAGTGCTACTAGTTAATTGCAGGGCACGTGTCAATCAAAGGTTCATAATATGATCTATATAGTGTTGATTTTATATCAAGCATAGATAGATAATTGTGGATGCGAAGCATTTCTGTAAAAGTCTCATATGTACGTTCAAAGAATTTGAAAATTGAGGATCGCATCTCCATGAATGTACATTCAATTCCGACCAGAATTTTAGTTACAAACAAAAGAACCTTACTACTCTATAATATAGGATGAGCCATATTCATGAAATAATGCAGATAAAATTTAATAAAGTAAATGTAGGTATGTACAATATTTCATCAAATTATTGGTCGATGAGGTAAAAAGTATCATCTTGTTATCATTTTTTAAATCCATTAATCACTACATAAATCCTAAATTAAAATTCTTTACAGTCAGACAAATGGTCAGAAGGACAAAATTAGTTATAGAGTAGATGCTAATTAGCTAGTGGAATCTTCACCAAAATTGTATAAGCTGCTGCAATTAATTTCTCATAAAGATTTACTTTTTTATATTGTATTATCGTTTATTCTTCTTTTTTTATTTTAAATATTATGCCATTGCGCTACTGAAGAACCTAATAGTTTTTGTCTTGTTTAAACTTAATGATATTATAAGTTAAGACATCTATTTATATTGGTAAAGTTATCTAATATTAAATTATAGAATTCAGCATACTGACCATACCAAAACATGTAAAGTTAGTGTTTAGCAAACTTAATAACATAGTTCCCCTCTATTCGCTATATTTGAATAAGACACTCTTTAACTCATTTACCATTACTTCGAAAAATCAGTTTCTTTTAACAGATCTTGCTATTCAAATTCAACGTATATATTATCAGATACGCCCGATGAGGTGTCAAGCATAACGTAAAATGTTTTCTTTTTAATGTATGTTAAGATCACGTGTTTGCCAAAAACATATGAAAATGACTTTTTTATGAGGGTGGTGGTACCTACTAAAAAAGCTACTCTATAAAGGAGAACAGTATCGGGTTCAGCGTTTAGAGAGATCCTTCGGTACAAACAGACAGACAGGCACACAAATATATAATTAAACTTTCATAATAATTAATAATGTTAATAATTAATCAACAACAAGTCTACAAATATTAAAATAGTAAACAACCCTTGTGTAATGATGTCTTAAGGCCATGCATGATAACCTTCACAGAACTCAATAATTACTAAATTAATTTATTAATTCCGACGTCTTTGATCACTAATTTACTTGTTCTCTATACTTTGAATTTACCAATGGATGTAAAAATACGTGGATATTATGGCAGGGGGAAAATTGTCGTCAATTTAGAATGCAATTTCTCCTCTCATTTATTGGTTTGGCCGTTTATCCAGCAGGGGGGCTGGGTAATATCGTTATTTTAGTTAATTTCAATTAATTATTGAACATGAAAATCTGGTGTACGATCCAAGTAATAACAAATCTATTAATTTACCATATTGTATCGTTTTCCTATCTTAAACTATATACATACTAAGGATAGCTGATCATATTTAGTTTAATATCTAAAGTATGAGATATTGCTAATATTGATAACAAAGTTTATATAGATATATACAAGATACCTATGGTACTAATATTAATCAAATAGATGCTGGCGTAGTTAGATAGGTATATATCTGCACCAATCGCTTTAAAATATTTAGGAAAGCTTTGTTGTGGTTATTGGGCATGTTATCAGTTATTTTTTGGGGTGTTAAATATACTGCCCTAAGATATATGGCCCCTAGATTATTAACAAACAAACAAATTTCTTTTATTAAACTACCACTTGTAAAGACCATAGGGAAAGCCACAATCCTATATATATAAAAGCAATCATTGGACTGATATGGTTCTCCTTCATACTTAAGCTTTAGATTAGTCCAAATATCTTTAAACTATTTTGGAGGAGGGTACCTCCAACTTCTCAAGAAAAATCGCTCCTGGAAAAATATCCCCTCCCCCACAAATAAAAATTTTCTTTCTTTTCTTTCTAAAACTAAAATTGAAAGTATTGGGTCAACTTGCCCCCTCTCCCCTATTTTCTCGATTGCCTTAGGGGACTATAGATAGAGCGTAGCCGCTAGTTATACAATAAGTCAATACTAAATAATCTATAATTAGGAATTAGTACAAGTACATAAGCTGACCGCAATATCCCTACCGAATTAATATAATCCTATAACGTGGGGCCACTTTGTAGCTGTGAAGTTAAAATGTGAAATAAGGTCTGTCTGTCTTTCACTCCGTCCAATTAAGACATATATTTTAAGAATGACACATCACTTGCCAAAAGCGTAAGTTCTATATTTACAAAAATTCATTTGACAAAACAATTTGAAACTATTGACTAACTATACTTTACTTTTACAGCATAAATGTCCTTGTTCATAATGAAATATTTAGCTTCTTATCGCAGCTCTGTTAATTAAAGTATGTGAAATGCTAGAGTTTTTGGAAAAATGAAAAGAACCCCAGCAGAATGATACCAATTAGTAATGTGTAAAGGCGCCAGATTAAGTTAAAACAAAGCAAACCATATTTGGAGGGAGGAGGGGGGGTGTCCACTTTTCATCTCTCTTTATGTCTCTCTATCATGCTATCTCTTTCTCTATCCTCTCTAATATGCCTAATTTCTCATCTCAATATTGGATTTAGTGGGATGACAGGGATAAATATAAACAACGACCTTCAACAAGAAAAACCCGCGAATTTTCGTTTTAATTTTCTGCCCTTCCAAAACTTTAAATGATTTTAGACTTGGCAAAAGCTTTTGATTGTGATGTATAATTTGCCCTGTATGGGAAGAATTTAATTAAGGATTAGTGAAGATATATTCTAGAGAGGCAAGAAGTTACACAAGAGAAATAGAATGATGAGGGTTGGGGGGGGGGGGGGGTTTCTCCCAAGGGAAAGAAATGGGAGAAGATCCCATTAGTGGGAAGGAATTTAACTGTTGTTAATCAATATTAGCCAAATCTATTTTGACCATTCTATAATCTTGATTAGCTTATCTCTCTCTTGCATTAAAGAATATATAAGAATTAACTAAAGCAAGTGATATGTATGTATATTGTATATCAAGTAATATATCAAAAACAGCCTAAAATATTTGTCTATTATAATATAGGCAAGCTTTGCATTGGTCTAGGGCAGTATTTAAGCTATTCATTTCTCCCAAAATATGTGACCTAAAGTTTTAAAATTACACCCCAGCATCCAGCGACTTACAAGTAAAAATAGAAGACAAATCGTCGGTTATTTTGTAGATGATTAATTTTGCTTGAACACCCTGCTAATTAAAAGCAAATTATTTGGTCTCCAAGTTGGGAAGTTGAGAAGATAGATTAGCATAAATCTTACAACATATATTAACTATATACATACTCTGCTAAACTATATTGCTTGTATTACATTATTAATAGGTTAGTAAAACTGTCATTTTATTTCTTTATTCTATGGCAACCCGGTCCCATAGGTTTCTAGTTGTAAACTTTGATAATGATGATGACCATCCATAAGAAATTAGCATCTAAATAACTAAGTTAGTTAAACTAAAATTTTAATGTTAGGAGACGAAAAAGACACCTAAAAACTAGAGTTTTTATTAAATCATAGTTTTAATAAAAATAATATCTCTCTCTATCTCTCTCTCTCTCTCTCTCTCTCTCTCTCTCTCTCTCTCTCTCTCTCTCTCTCTCTCTCTCTCTCTCTCTCTCTCTCTCTCTCTCTCTCTCTCTCTCTCTCTCTCTCTCTCTCTCTCTCTCTCTCTCTCTCTCTCTCTCTCTCTCTCTCTCTCTCTGAGAAAAGTCTGTAGTTTAATAATTGACATCAATCTTCCTTCACAAAAACTAATTTATAGTTGTCCGAACTTTTTAATTATTGATTTTTAAATTTAATTATTATATCTGTCTATTTATAAGTCTATTTTTAGTAGCGAAGCTACTCTATAATTTGAAATGTCCGTCTGTATGTCTGTCTGTCTGAAACGTTTTGGGGGAAACGCTTTTATTTTTCAAAACTGATTTGCTCGGCTCCTGTAAAAGATATGAGGCTGAAACTTCTTATCAACATTCCTATCAATATGAAGCATAATTAAGTATGAAACATCAATAGCAGTCGGAATGCTTTTAAGCAGCTTAGAGCGGCTTTTATTTTTTAAAACTGATTTTCTCGGCTCCTTTAAAAGATAGAAGGCTGAAACTTCCTGTCAACATCCCCAAGAATATGAAGCATAATTAAGTATTCATCATCAATAGCGGCCATACTGCTTCTAAACAGCTCTTTAACCGCTTTTACTTTTTGCAACTGATTTTCTCGGCTAAAACAGTTAATCAGCTCTATAAATTACTTTGTCTGTGTGTCTATTTTATTATAGATTTTGTGCTTCGCTACTTATGGATGTTGTCATCCTTGTTTTATCTATCTTTATGTCAATGAATCTTACTATTTATCTGTCTATATATCTTTTATTAGTCTGTCTATATTTATACCTGTTTTTATTCAGCTGTATTGATCGGTCTAAATAATAATATACATATACATTTCTGATTAGGCATCCATATCTATCTGTTCATCTATTTGTGTATTCATTTGTCTGTGTGTCCAGAATTAGTTAAATTAATTTAACAAGTATGTTGTGAGGGGTTTAATTAGTTTAATTACTTACCAACAAACTAAGATTACAACGTCCAAACTCAGTTTCACTTGTCACAAATAAAATCCTTTTAAAAGATTCTTGAATTCTTGCTCTTGATACAAGTTATTCAAAGTTCAAAGGCGCTTTTCACCTTATTGAGCATTGATAGTCTCCTTTAGAAGACGAAGAAAGTCGCTCAATGTGACGTCATAAAAATGAGGGATTATCCATATCTTTTTTTTAGGGTGTTTCTTTCCCACTCCTCCTCTCCTCATCTCTCATTTTTATGACGTCCGAATTATTTTTGAGGGACTTTCTTCGTCTTGTCAAAATAAATTTAAAAATTATAAGAGTGTTGAGCTTGTTTTTCATTTGTTTATTTATTAATTTAAATAAGGTTAAGTTAGATTGTATTGAATACTTTGTAGCCCTGGAGGGTTAAGGCACATATGGGTCTAAGCAAAGCAAAAACAAACATCCCCCTCCACATATATATGTGGTATGCGGCAGCTCTGGACTATGCAGAAACCAAGACATTATAGTGATGCTACACACCTAGCTAAATCCTGTTATTATACAATTATAAAGCCACCTGAAAATATGTCAGATAACGGTACCGATTTCATCTCTCAGTTGTCCTGCAAATGGAGGGAGGGGTGTTACCCCTCCCTCTCCCATCTTAAGCACCGGAACCTTCCCCTTCAACCACCAAGTTATCAGCACCACCTCAACCCTGAGGATAAAGGATCTAAACCTGCCCTCACCTGATATAATCACCCCCACACAGACTTTCCAGGGATGGGGGACCATGATTGCCCAAACTGACTATTGTATATGTATTACAATGCTTTTATGTTATGATTATTTATTCCTATCCATATAGTTAATGTTTGTTGTATATAGCTTTAGTATCCTTTACACCTTCAATAAAGTGACAACTGAAATAGATGTTGATTCTTGTCTAGTGAATGCTAGAGAAGCGTAGCTTCTCTATAGTAAGGTGTCCACGTCTGTTCACACTGCCGTAGTCTTTATTCGAACTCTGGTGTCTGCCATTTACCCTAGGCGGATACCACAACTTTGGTGACAGCTGTGTGAGATTACGGCGAACCACAAGTGTAGAGCAGACGCGCATCTGAGGCTAAGGTACTCCCAGCAGTGAATCTGGTAGAACTGACGCAAGCAACCTGAATTACCCACCCTGGACAGCAAAGTTTAACTCTGCATCCGGCAGTTGTGGAAGCGAGACAGCGAAATTTGACGACTAACCGCGAGCAGCGCTGATATCTAACGGAGAATTGAGCGCCAAAAGGGCTGAAACAGGCCTGCGGACCGGCTGAAACAAGCCAAATAAGTGTAAACGGCTGAAAATAGGCCAATTTTACTGCAAGAGATAGCAGGATCCGAACCAGTGGCGCTAGCAGGACGGGACATTCCCTGCCGCCATCAGCTGGATTTGGATAAGCGGCGCTAGCAGGACGGGACATTCCCTGCCGCCGATAGGCTGAAACACGCCACATAGCTGCCAGCGGCGCTAGCAGGACGGGACATTCCCTGCCGCCGATAGGCTGAAACACGCCACATAGCTGCAAGCTGCGAGCCAACATACGAGTGTAGTGCACCAGAACAGAGAAAAACTACGTCAACTCCAAGTATCCTGAGAGGCTACAACGCAGCCACCCATCTAGAAAAACAGATATTATGTTACATTGCAGGGATTACCACCCTGGTGTTATGGCCAAACAATAGATTTATGAGCAAAGCTTGGCAAACAAATTGTTGTGTTGTGATAAATCTAAGAATAGAACAGGCTTGGATTATTGTGTATTGTGATAACAGCTAAAAATAGAACAGAGTTGGTAAACAAATCTGTTATGCAATTGTGATAAGGACAAAAATAGAAGCTAGATGTAATATAATAAAGACCCTGATATACAATCAAATCACCTCAAGCCTATAGCACAACAACAATACACCCCTTATTCCAAGGGAAGGGGAGGAGCCCCTCTCCATTGAAGGCAAATACAATCAGGGTGATATAATAGATAAGCCTAGGATTAAGAAGAAAAGGCACTATTACACCAGCACACAGTTACCCCCCTCCCTCACAGGGGGAACGGACGGAGTTACCCCCGTCCCCTCACGCGCTCCCCCCCTTCCTACCCACACTAGACTAAGTCCGTCTGTAGTGTGGGGCTAGCGACCGGGAACACAAAGCGCCATTCACGGGTAGCGCAACAGAGTGCGGAAAATCTCATAAGTCCAACGGACAAAGCGGACCAACGAGAGAGCGAGTTGAGGGACAAGTGCGCGTTTTATCTGTGTGCGCGGATTGACGGTGCGTAAGCGCGCTGCACGGAAAGGAGATTTCACGCACACACACACACACACCCACACAGGAGAGGGGCCACTCTATAGCATACAACAGAGATATTTTTTTAGGAGAAAAACTTGCAAGCTCCTCCCTCCCTGTCTACAGTGTGATAAGGAAAACTAAACCAGTTCCTTAAACCCGCTCAGACCCTCAACATCTCCTAACCCTGCCAACCCTACTTCAAAGCTGAGTGGTTAGTGAAACAAATATATGTATATATAAATACCCAAGTGATAAATAATGTTGTTTTTTTGTATCATGGGTACAAGTAAGTGAATACTAACCCCACCATACAACACTGGAAACTGATATGGTAACTGAACGAAAGTACGCCCACCCTGTGGACATAGCCTGACTTGATGCCCCACACTGGGCAGTGGTGGTGTGTACCTGGACCATCGACCTCATAGTTGTGAACTTTATCCAGAGGAAGCGTGATTTTTTTGGAGCAAGGAGGAAAGCTAGCTAGCTCTGGGGATATTCTTATACACGTATATATATATATGGGAGTGTAGCCATATATATATATATAGTTAGCCTACCTATCCATATATCTACCAGCGGATACGCTCCTAGAGACATCTGTGGATCCCTAACATATTCCTTTTACCTTCAAGCTAAGATCCGCTGGTTATCACAGAAATCAAGAGCTATACTGGAAAGGAGAACAACTCAGGCTCAACAGTTAAACAAGACGCTGGCACCAACAGGCCAACCCCCTGCTACTTATCATGGGGACGCGCCAGCCACAGAAACTCTTGAGCCAGGAGGACCGAGCCTACGGCTACGTGGACTACCACCCTAATTACACAGCTATAGTATTTATATTAGGGGTGAGCCGGCTCGAACCCCCTTGCGGCGCGGCTACTCTACTCTGCTCCTACATCTACAAGATAAGAACTTGGCCGCCCCTAGCCCGACGTGCGGAAATAGAAGACATTCATGATTGGGCATTAACTGTGTGCCTAGGCCTGCTGCTGACACTGTGGTGGACAGAAGTCTTCATTTGGACCAGAACCACCAACATCTGTACCCCACCACTCTCTGCTTCTTCATACACGATACTGCTTCTATTATTACTTTGGCCTACTGTGTTGAGTACAGTGAACATCAAACACATGCCAGGTCACAGACCCCTGGTCCCTGAGATGCCCTTGCCTGGAAGGGTGACTGAATGTCCGCTGCACAGCTCCTGTTCAGTTGGTGCTCAACGTACGAGAAATAACAATACTGGACTGGGAACTGCTGAACCTGTAGGTGTCCTCCTGGGGGTGTTGAACGATGCAACTGAGCCAAATGAGAAGGTGACAAGCTTCAGAGACTTAGTGGCCAGCCCCAAGATGGACACTACTACCAGAACTGAGACTCCAAAGGGGCCCAGCCCTAGGGCCAGTACCACCTGTTTCTGGGGTGGAAAGGTCCTCCCTGGCACTGGCCTCACCAATCTGGAGGATGGGGAGCTGCCCCAGGGGAATAGGCCCTTCTCCCAGATGCCCGACGCGTACCTGGGGGTGGGGGAGCCGCCACCCAAGCCTCCCTGGGAGCCCCCAGGCATGGAAGACTGGGGACCGGCCTAAGGATGGGGACTGGTGACCTGCTGCAGTGGAAGACTTTACCCAGCACGGAGGGAGCAGAGTTGACCAGCAGCAGTGAGGCTGTTCCCCCACACTCCAAGACCAGATGCCGCTACTCTGTTGAACCACTGCACATGTCCCAGCCAAGTTCCCCCATGTTGCTGAAGATGGAGGCCCACCAGGATGCAGAGCTCCAACTAGGGAAGTCAATAAGAAGGCCACCCCCTGCCAAAACCAGAACCACCGCCGGGGCTCCCCACCAGCAGCTGGCGGAGCCTGGCAGGGACGCAATACCAGCTGGCAACTCTGGCCCAACTCAGGTGGCTACCAACAGTCTGCTGACAGTCCGGAATACAGTCCAGGCTACCATCAGTATGGCATCTTCTGGGCCTTGCTGGTCCACCTGTGGGTACCTGTCCACACACTGGCCACAGGTGCCCCCCAGAGATCATAGCCCCCTTTCCGACTGGCACCCTCAACGGCCTTTGCTACCAACTACCTGGCATACCCAGAGGCAGGATCCCTCATGTGGAGAAGCACCTGCAGAAGCTAAGGCCGAGGCTGGCCTCGCCACCCAGGGGAGGAGAGCCGCTGTTGGATGGAAGGAACCTGTGTGTATGGGGAGGAGGCTGAATGTAACCAAGGAGCCACCACAAGCAGCCCAGCACCGCCTGACCCCTAGTAGGGGAGACCCTGTTTGTCAGCTGGTGCCCCAACTGGAGGAGGAGAGACCTGGCAGGTTGATACACCCTGGGGAAGCCGGCCTGATGGGACCCAGCTGGACGAAGGGGCGCTGCCGCTTCAACGGCCACACAGCCGCCAAGTGTAGAACCGGTTGGGACCAGGAAATGAAGAAACACCAGGCCGCCCAACAACCTGCATGCAACCAGTCTGCCACCCAGGTCCACCTGGAGGGAGATGCCCAGCCGTCACCCCAACTGGCGGCCGCCGAGTGGGAGAGGCAAGAGGCGCTAGCCAGCGAGTCTGAGTCGATGTATGGGACGCCAACCGGCGTCGCCACCTGGAAGGAACGAGAGGTGCTTCCCTGCACCACCAAGCTGATGTCTGGGGCGACAACCGTCGCCGCCACCTGTGAAGACTGGGGGGTGCTATCCAGCGCCCCACGCTGGTGCCTGGGGCGACAACCGTCGCCGCCACCGAGAGACCTGGACCCCTGTGAAGACTGGGGGGTGCTATCCAGCGCCCCCACACTGGTGCCTGGGGCGACAACCGTCGCCGCCACCGAGATACCTGGACCCCGGAATGAGCCCGCAGCCCCAGAGGAAGGGGTGACACCCGTCACCCCCAGCCAGCCAGAGCCCCCAGCCAGCAGGGAGAGTCCAGCTGTCCCTCACCCTCAACTGCATCCAGCTGTCTACCTCCCTCAACCAAGCCAGGGTAATTGTATTGCACCGGTGTACCAGGAAGTTTGGGCTGGGCCAACCTTGCCTGCGCCCCCTGCATCTGCCCCAGGAGCCAGGATATCAGCCATTACCAGCCAAACTGAAGAAGCTTTGACCGCTGCCTGGGGAGTAACACAACTAGATGCGCCAAGTGCCGAGCCTAAACATAGAAGTAGAGGATCCCCAACAATTATGTCTACCCAAGATGGAGACAATGTGCCTGGACCCCTTCAGGCTAGGGGAGGAAATCCGGAGCCTTGTGCCTCCAGTCTACCAGCAGCAGTGGCCGAGGATGGGCCTGTCTCCCAGCCAACTAGAGCGGAGCCACCCTTGCAGATCCAAGACAGCCTCCGGCATAAGGGATGGACTGTTACCGTCCCCTACCCCGCAGGTCTGACTGCCATGCACCCCCCTGCCAATGTCCAGGATGAGCCTGAGGAAGGCAACGCTCCTACAGTATGGCAACCACCACCTGCCCGCGTTGACAGAGACCCTGGAAGCCGAATGAACCTGACCAGCCCCGAGGGCGAAGAAACTGCGCTTGCATCCAGTAGCCAGCCTGCCAGCAGCAAGGTGACCAACACGATGGAGACCACCAGCCCAGTGGAGAAACCTGGAGGGGTGTATACCAGGCGGCTGTGGGTCCAAGCCCCCTCATGTGCTGCACCACCCCTGGAGGTTGCCAGGGTGGCCTCAGAGGTACACATCCAACGGCCAGAACATCCAACAGGACCAGCTACTCCAGCAGATACAGTAGATTCCGTTCGACCTGGGGAGGGCTGGAGTCCACCACCAGTCAGCAGCTGGTATCCTGGCGGACCCACTCCACAAGGACAACACACTGAAGGCCGCTACCACTGTCGGAAGTCTGGCGGTGCAGACAACCCCCCTCCAGCCTTCCGAGGGGAGAGTAGTTGTGGTATGCGGCAGCTCTGGACTATGCAGAAACCAAGACATTATAGTGATGCTACACACCTAGCTAAATCCTGTTATTCTACAATTATAAAGCCACCTGAAAATATGTCAGATAACGGTACCGATTTCATCTCTCAGTTGTCCTGCAAATGGAGGGAGGGGTGTTACCCCTCCCTCTCCCATCTTAAGCACCGGAACCTTCCCCTTCAACCACCAAGTTATCAGCACCACCTCAACCCTGAGGATAAAGGATCTAAACCTGCCCTCACCTGATATAATCACCCCCACACAGACTGTTGTTGTCACCAGTAATCATCAAACCTTCCCTCTTTAGTACCCAGACCTACCACTCAACCCCTCTATGCTTATCTGCCTATTGTGCTGCTCCATGGGCTATCCTGCCTGCCCCAGACAGGGATAGCCATCTACCTAACCATTGCAATTATCTATGTTTTACTGTATGATTTATCTTTAACTATCTTTATTCCTAATCCATATGCATTTATATTATGGTTAACTGTATTCTTAATCCCCCCCACCCTTTCCAGGGATGGGGGACCATGATTGCCCAAACTGACTATTGTATATGTATTACAATGCTTTTATGTTATGATTATTTATTCCTATCCATATAGTTAATGTTTGTTGTATATAGCTTTAGTATCCTTTACACCTTCAATAAAGTGACAACTGAAATAGATGTTGATTCTTGTCTAGTGAATGCTAGAGAAGCGTAGCTTCTCTATAGTAAGGTGTCCACGTCTGTTCACACTGCCGTAGTCTTTATTCGAACTCTGGTGTCTGCCATTTACCCTAGGCGGATACCACATATACAATTTATATCAAGAATAAAGAGGGTTGGTATCAGTGCTTAACAAGCACTTTGTGCGAAATTACCAGTTCGAAAAAAGTGGAGGGAAATTGTAAGACCATTAAGGTAAAAAGTGGTTTGTTACCAAGTTACTTTTTATTCATATTTTGACAATTTAAACCACAATTTTTGTTTAATAGACAAAATATAAAGCTAGGTATAAGGGATATTGAAACAGCAGCAATCCTGAATATTTTTGAATTATTACAAATATAAAAAATGTACCTTCATCTTGACAATATAATCTTGATTACATTCGTCGCATCTTTTGCAGTGGGCACAATGTATCGTATGGTGTAATAGATATCTAGCAAATTAACATCTGAACCGCTCCTTAGCTGTTGTTTCAGTTAGACATTTGAATATTAATATCATGAAATACAATCAAATTTTTTAAAAAATATCGTTTAAATCATTAGCTACTTATGAGTATTATATATAAGATTTTGTTTGTAATAATTTCCTATTTGTAGAAGAGTCCAGGTTCCAGGTTGGTACGATAAGGTTGCATTAAAAATATAACTTCCTAAAAAAAAGTAACATCTTTTATGCAGTGGTCATATTATCTATCATGCTGTCTATTCACCTTTTTATCTATCCACCTAATTATTTATACGCTTGTATATCTACCCCTCTTTAAATAAAATCATGATAGATATACATAATTAATACATAAATCCATCTATCTGTAGCTATAATAGCTGCTATCATAACCTCCATAGCAAAGCAAACATTGCCCCTATTCTATCTATCTATGTATACCTAATGGTACAAGAACTGTAGGTGTAGCTGCTATCATAACCTTCATAGCAAAGCAAACATGGCCCCTATTCTATCTATCTATGTATACCTAAAGGTACAAGATCTGTAGGTGTAGCTGCTATCATAACCTGAATGCCAACAAACATGGCCTCTATTCTATCTATCTAGGTATACCTAATGGAACAAGAACTGTAGGTGTAGCTGCTATCATAACCTGAATGCCAACAAACATGGCCCCTATTCTATCTATCTATGTATACCTAAAGGAACTATAACTGTAGGTGTAGCTGCTATCATAACCTGAATGCCAACAAACATGGCCTCTATTCTATCTATCTAGGTATACCTAATGGAACAAGAACTGTAGGTGTAGCTGCTATCATAACCTGAATGCCAACAAACATGGTCCCTATTCTATCTATCTATGTATACCTAAAGGAACTTTAACTGTAGGTGTAGCTGCTATCAAAACCTGAATGCCAACAAACATGGCCCCTATTCTATCTATCTATGTATACCTAATGGAACAAGAACTGTAGGTGTAGCTGCTATCATAACCTCCATGCCAGCAAACATGGCTCCTATTTCATCCTGTGGCAGACTTTGAGACATGGATGACCTGTTGATTACTGCCTAAAGTAGAATTTTTCTTAAAATTGATAATTCTTCTCAAAACTATATAGACTACCTAAATCTTTTATAAAATTTAGTTGTGAATCTTGTGGGGTTGTTGAAAAATTCCATTATCCCCTTTTTTTCATGTTCCCTACTCAATAATTTAACTTTTTAAAATGATCGAGTGGTAGTTGTAAATTTATTTAATGATAATTGTGATTTTCAACAAAATGCATAAGTTTTAGCATTTTTTTATAAAAATTGACTCTGTACTAAGCTAATAGTATATGGTAAGATGGATTTAATGACTTATACCTGTGCTCCTGAAATAATATTACAAGCGGCGCTACCAAACACCCATTCTTCCTAAATTCATATTTTAGATTTATACCAGGTGGCCATACTTTAGTCATATTCTTTTTTTAAAACTTAGAATATACTCTATTATTTAAATTTACATACATGTACCATGTTAGCTTTATTCTCCTTATTTTTTGACAGATTAAAAATTCTAAGACTCGAAAAAATTGCTTATAATTTGATGAGCTATCAATTGATATATTATAACTTAGATATTACACATGATTAGCATGTACTCTGATAAAGTAAAACTTGAAACTGGCTAAAATAACGATCAACCCCCCCCCCCCCCTATCCAATCCTTTTACCCCATCTCCTCTCCCCCTACTGGATGAACGAACAGACCAATAAGTGATAACCTAAATTGATCCATGTATATTGTATATTCTATATCTATTATATTGGTCTATTTGTAATTTGTAATTCAATGTATATAATTGTCTATGTTCTCAAATGATATTTTATTAAGCTAACCTGTTGTTTGTATCCCAAAATAAGATAATAAATACATCTGTTTATAGAGCTCAAACACCCTACCAACATTATTGGAACTTTCAATACCTGAATTATCAAAATAAAAAATATAATGCGTAAGATTTCGTGATTTTTAGAATTAATTTATTGAGAGGTTTAGAGATTTTTTTGCAAATCTTATGAGTTGAAAATCTTTTTTTCAGTTTGGCTTCGAAACAGATTAATTACGATGGATTAAAACCTGTTTTCAGCGTTACTGAAAAGTCATTTTTAGCATCGTTTTACAGACAATTTCAAACAAAAAGTCATAAAATTAATAGTAGTTTGGTTATTACTGGGCCTTCGGCCCCTTAGGTCTAACAAAACTGAATTAAGTCTTATAATTTTTCATGTTAAAGAACAATCAAACACTCAGGCATTTATTAAAGAAGAACTTTTGAATTGTAGTCAACATAATTGTTTGATAATAATTTTGTAATTATCATTGAGGAAACCCCATAACACAGTTATATTTACAGCTGCACTTTAAAAATGGCTGTTTATTATACCTTGACTAGCAATGGAAATGTTATAACTTGACTAAGCGTATAGAATGCAAATAGGACGACTCTAAAATACATCACTGTGTCCATATTCCAGCCATATAGCTCTCTAAAAATAACATAAAATGTAAAAGTAAATAATAGATTGAGTCTAAAGTGCAATAATGTATCAATATTCCATACAAATAACTACCTTTAATAGAGATAAATTATTTAAAATTGATAAAAATTTCCCCTCTGAACTATTGAAACACACTCTTTGCAAATATACATATCCGTCAAACATAGCTTTATAATAACATATGATTAAGAAAAAAAAGAAACAATCTATAGTGCAAAGTTGAATAATTTAGTGATCAAAGCTGTGCTGAGAAGTTCTGAAAGCACAGATCTATGTAAATTGTCCACGAAAAAGAAATTTTAAAAAAATTATTTAGATTTGAAAATACTTACCTAACATAAAGTGGGAAAAGGCTATCTTCAATTGGCAAAGGAACCTCCTAAAAAATATTAATTTTGTTTAAAATTTATTTTGAGTATCATAAACATAACCATACATTAATCATTTTAAATTTAGATTTTATTTATCTTTCTTTACAACTAAACAATCTTATATTTATCCTGTAACAATGTCGTTTGATTATTTCAAGTGGAGGAATAAAGGTTTAACCAACCAACCAACCCGCCCCCATAAAAAAAAGATCTTTCACCAATAGACAGACATAGCTTGGAGAGTATCTATATTGTAATAGTTTAAAACCTGAAGTATGAAACACCCAGCCAATAGAAGGATAACCATTCTTCTATTTCCCTCTCTTTTCTAATAACTTTTACATAACTAGTGGCTTAATTAATCTAGATAACAAAGAAACAAACAGTTTGTTGCCCTACTTAGTACTCATACCTATATCATTGCCTTGGAACAAATCCTACTTAAGAATTGTAAACCAGATGTTACTTCTTAAAATATAGATTCTGTTATAGGTTTCCTACACCACCCAACATATTGGTACATAAAATACTCTAACATTTAATCTAAACTCCCTGTTGTAATTTTCGAACACTGTTTTTTTTTATTTTAACAAGGAATCATGCAACAAATAAAAATTAGTAGTGCAGCTACTTTAAAGCAGATTCAAACTTTTTTATTTACCTTATTACCAAAACAAACCTGAGGCTAAACTACAGAAAGAAACTAATCTTTAAACAAGAATATTGTATAATACTTTCATTCAAATTTTGACAGAAACATAGATCATATTGTTATAGAGGTCCTTAGATCATATAAACCATCAGAAAGCATTTTAAAAGCATTTGAAAATGTAAGAAAAACTGGTTTCATTGGCCATTAAATTATAAAAAGTTTCCTTAAAAGGTACAGTGACTAAATCTAAAATTCTTCTCCATATTTTTCTCTCTCGCGCACTCTCTTCTGGTTTTATATTCTTTATTCTAGAAAATATAAATAACATATACTTATGGAAATTTTCATCCAAAAAATAGCTTAAAATCATGGTGAGTTCAAAATGTTTCCCGTAGATATTTTGGTCCAATTTCCACTAAATGTGCCCAACCAGTCTTGCTGCTTCAAATTTTTGGAACGATTGGGTCATAGATATATGCCATAAAGGAAATTTTTTTTAATTATTTCTCGCATCGTATTATAAACAGCTTTCCGCGGATATAGAATGTACAATTTTAAGATTAAAACCAGTTTTTCTAGCCCCGAGGTGCCGAAGGCATGGGCTTAAATACGCTGTTAGACATAGTTTTTTCGTATGGATGTGAACCGGTTCCTATCCACCGGATTCGAATGAAAACGAGAAAAAGAATTAAGATATTTTTTTAATCACAAAGAATGGCTGAGAAACCAATTTATTGTTACTCTTTTAATTCATATCCCCCCCCCCCATTCGCTTTGATTAAAACAACTGTTGCCTGCTAATTTTATCAGTGCGGGGAGGAAAGACAATGACACTGACAATCAAACTATATCATTTCGTAAACCTACCCCCAACACCCTTAAAAATCCACAAAAAAAGTATTATTTTACTTACAAGAATGTGAAAAGATTTATCTTATATTGCCCAATCCCTGTATCCCTATAATACTTAAGCAGGTAAAACTGTTCTATTTTTAGATTTCTTAAAAAGTTAGGTTTAAAGGACGGGTAAGGGGTTGTATAATAATTACAACAGTTATTTTAGGAAAGAGATACGAATTTTAAAAATATATTTAGTATAGCCATTTTAGACAGCTTTCCGCGGTTGTTAAAATGAAAAATTATAATATTAAAACTCTTCGGCCCCTTGGATTTAATAACACTAGTATTAATTTTATGATTTTTATTCTAATCCTCGTGGAAACTTGTCTGTAATATGATGCTATACATGATTTTTCAGTATTGCTGAGAATGGTTCTAATCCAGCGGATATTAATTGGTTTCAAAGCCATGCTGGGAATAAAATTTATTGGATATTATTTTGTATACGTCTATTCCTTCATATTCAAATTAATTTTAGAACAATTATCTCTTGTTTTGATAATTATATATAGGCAAGATCATCAACAATGCCATATTTATTGTTAGTTATCATCAGTTCGCAATGACCGCCAGATCTATCATAATTCTGCTCTGTATTGTGGCCTTTGTACAGGCCATTCCGAATTTTAGGAGAAGATTCGGTCAAAGGTTAGTTTAAATTCTAATATATTTTTTTTTATTTAAAGTAGTTCAACTACTCTTTACTAATGTTATTTTTAATGGTTCTCTCTGGCTTTGCGAAGCTCTGCATAGTGTCCGAAAAAATTAGCCATGTGACGTCATAAATAGAAGGGATAAGAGGAGTATTAGGATAGGAAACCCCTTAAAAAGAGATGTATCTATTGACGTCACTCGGCTAACTTTTTCGGACACTTTGTAGACCTGCTTTCTTTGCAACTAAATAAAAGAACATGCATTGTAAGATAGGCATCTGATATTTTGTTTAGATTCACATTGCCTACTATGGGCACATAAGCGTGCGGAAGGTGGAGGTAGTGGGGTGTCAACACACCCTAAAAATATAATTTTGAAAAACTGCTTCCCCTTTTTTAACCCCATTAGATACAACCCAGCCGACAGTTTCGCCAGTTTCGCCAGGCGAAATCGCGAACTTTAGCAAGGGATTAAATGCGAATTAGCAGTTGTTAGCAAAATTTTTTGTATATTTTTGCAAAAAAATTTGAATTCGCGAAAATTTTGCAAAATGTATAGGCTAAAAATTGCAAATTAGCAAGCTAAAAGTTGCTAATAATTGTGAATTAGCAAGCTAAAAGTTGCTAATAATTGCGACTTTGTTAATTAGATTTTTGAGAGAACGAAAATATGCAAATTTGCTAATTTTTAGCGAAAAAAAAAAGAAAATTTGCAAAATATTTGCGATTTTCGTCATCACCTTTTAGTATCATATGCTAAACTTGCTAATTAGCAAAATTAGGAATTTAAAATTGTTGTGCTAAAATATACAAAATCGCACTAAATCTCATATGCTAAACTTGCTAATTACCAAATTGGGAATTTAAATTTTTTTGCTATAATATGCAAAATCGCACTAAATCTCATATGCTAAACTTGCTAATTAGCAAGATTGAAAATTTTAAAAACTTGGCGAAAATATGCAAAATTGCACTAAATCTCATTATAAATTATAAAACTTATGGTGAAAATATGCAAAAACGCTTTTTTTTGGCGAATTTTTTGGTTTTATAAATAATAAAAAAACGCAAATATAAAGCTAAGATAAAAGTTGCAAAATTGCACAATATCTCAAAATGTGATAAAACTTGCTAATTAGCAAGATTGGGAATTTTGAAAAATTTGGCGAAAATATGCAAAATCGCACTAAATCTCAAAATGTGATAAACTAATTAGCAAGATTATAAATTATAAAAATTAGAGAGAAAATACGCGAAAACGTTTTTTTTGGCGAATTTTTAGGGTTGATAAAGTATACAAAATCACAAATATAAAGCTAAGATAAAAGGAGGAATGAGAAACTGTCCCAATTTTGTATAACTTTAGCGGAATAAGTTCCAATTACGTCATATTTTTCTTTCCCGAAAAAGGGAGGGGGGGAAGAAAATCTTTTCAAAAGAGATGGGGAAAACCCCCTTTTCTCCCATCTCTTTTTTCTTCCCCCCTTCCCTTTTTTTTCTTTCCCCCTTCTCTTTTTCGGGAAAGAAAAATATGACGTAATTGGAACTTGTTCCGCTAAAGTTATACAAAATTGGGACAGTTTCTCATTCCTCAGATAAAAGTTGCAAAATCGCACTATATCTCAAAATTTTCTAAAACTTGCTAATTAGCAAGATTGGGAATAAATCTAATTAGTGCTAAATTGCAATCATTAGCAATTATTAGCAAGATAGGTAATTTGCAAGTTTTCATTTTAAGTGAATTAGCAAGTTTTAGCACATTTTAAGATTTATTGCGAATTTGCAACTTTTATCTCAGCTTTTTTTGCAATTTTGTATATTTTAGCAACCAAAAAAAAAAAGTTGGCGATAATTTTACGATTTTTAGATCACTCTATCTTTCTGTGTTTGCTAAATAATCATGTCTTGTGTTAACATTAAATAAAGTAGTAAAGATTTTTGTTTGTACGTTAGGAGTTCTTAAATTTAGGAAAGCTTCACATTGGTCCTGTGATGTTATTGGGGTATTCTCCTCCCCCCCCCCCCCCGCCCCCACCAGCTCTAAGATGGCAGGGTTGCACTCGCTAGTATTTTGAAAAAATTTTGATATTTGCAGGCAAAACCACCCAGAATCCAGGGATGGATTGGCTCTAGGGCCATTCAGACAACATTTCCATCAACCTATCATCACCAGGACAGGTAACAATCAGATAATTAAGGGATAAGACAATGGACGATAAATTTATGTATGTAACCAATAATGATGAACAAAATAACCCCTTCTGTAAATTAAAACTATTGATTGAAACGTTTAGACACTTCTAGTTTAAACCAACCGATTGCTCTATAATAAAAGTACCTAAAGTTTTTATGCCAACTAATAAGATGATATGGTTATAAAAACTTTGGATACCAGAGTTATTAACTATTCAATATCTAGTCTTTTCCTGAGTAGCAATAGCATTAGAATTGTTAATGAACGTAGATTTATCGCATCCGCGGAGTGCAAAGCATACGTTTGCCGTAGAAACACGTTTTAAAAATTTCGCTAGTTCTTAATGACTAATGGCCAGTGATTTTCTATTGTTTTACATTTTAGTTTGCATTATAATTATCCGCTCTTTATTTTGTCCTTATAATAATTAATAAAATATTTGTTTTCTTCAGGCCAAGGTATTGGTAGAGGGTATGGCCCAAAAGTATATGAGGATTTTTCTAAGTAAGTATATTTTTTGGGTGGGGGGATATATATATGTTTTATCTTGGATTAATCTATCACACCTCTTTGATGTTTTAGGTGACATCCTTGCAAATAGCGACTAATTAGCCTTTTAAAAAGCGGCCGGGTCTAACATAATATCGATAAACATGCTATGTAAAATAAAAAGTTTTTTGACAATATTTACGTAATATTTTATAAAAGTTATCATTGCTGACATAATATTGACATATTAACGCAACAAGGACTTTTGCCAACATTATAACAACATGATATTTAACAGGGATACTATATTCTCCTTCATTTAAAAAAAAACAAGAATGTCAACATCCATAAGTAGCGAAGCACAAAAAATCGTGGATGGGAATGTGTAGATTTAAAGTGATTTTTTTTAAAAGGCAGTCGGACCATCATGTTTGTTTCCTTTAATCGACCGGAAATTTAATTTGGATATCTATAACTGAAAACAATTTGAAAATCGGATCATAAACACCAAAGATATGGAGAAAAATCTAAAAAATAGCCTAAAACCTGATAAAAAGTGGTCTGACCGCCATGGATGTTTTAAAGTTAATGGTGCTCCTTAATGATGAGAATGTTGTCAAAAAGTTTCAGTCTTTTATCTTTTATAGAAGCTGAGTAAATCCCATTTCCCCCATAGCGTTACGGACTGACTGACGGAGAAAGTTAATTATAGAGTAGCTACGCTACTAAAAAAAAATATCATAATACACAACTATAGTGAATGGTTAATTTTAATTTAAAAAAACTTCTTTTTTTAGATTTTGGTGTTCCAATGGATGTGATGCAAATGGAATATATTTTTGTGATTGTTTCACTTATAAGAACGAGTATTTACATGAATGCACAAAAATCAATGATATTGGACCAAATTTATGTTATATCTGGGGAAAATTAAAGCATAATATTTGATTTATACAATGTTTTGTTACTAAATAAATAAACTTGTAAACCATAATCCTATTAAAACTAACTGGATATTTGTCTGTCTGTACCGAAGGGTTTTCCTTTACGTTGAAGTCTAATATAGATCCAGAGAAGTTAATCACTATTTAACAGGTTTTTGCTATTTATGTTTAAAACGAATCCAAAAAAAGGGTTCCCTTCCAAGAGGCTTCTAGGGGCATAGTTGGTAGAGAATAATATGAAACTATATATGACAACATCCATATGAACAAAGCTCAAAATTGATGGACCTTTTTTCTACAAAAAAAAATATTATATGGAAATAAAACAAAGTGGTAAAATTGCTTCATGTATTGTACTTACATTTGAAACAAGTTATATAGATGTTATACTTTTGCTACAACCGAAAATTTTGACACACCTCATACGATTTTAAAGGAATATTTCTTTATACTTGACACTCTCTTTTGCTGAAATTTTGGATGTATTATGGATGGGTAAAACATTATCACCTTTACCCAGGACAATGATGTCCATGAGTGGCACAGCAACAAAAATAATAATTACCTTATCAAACAATACCAGAAGGAGAATGCTGCTAGGAAAGTTGAGATTATGAAGACCCAATGGTTCCCAATGTTTTTGGATACCTAAACATTAATGAGATTACATTTTAATTTCTTATGACCATTACTAAACTTTCCAGAAAATTGTGCGATATTTCATGACACACAAACACTACTTTGCAGCATTGAATTTTTTCTTTTCAAAAAAAATCACGAAACCTGTAACTTAAAAAAAGACTGGGAAATCCATGTATTATCTAAAATTGTTGTAAGATTACAAAAAAAATATCTTCCAAATCCTTATTTTGTTTTGCATTCCTTTTAAAAACTTTAAAATCTACATACCGTAACATTATAAAACATTAATTCTGATATATTAAAAAGTTCAGTAAAGAAGTAATGCATACCTAAAATTATTGAATCAAAATTCTTAGCCTAACTCAGTAATACTAAGGAAATTCTAACTCACAGGCTAGCCTAAGAAATTTAATAAGATTAGTCCTTTTATTACGTAAATCAGCTTAGACATGCCGACCGACATGATAGATAATTAGATGTAGAATAGCAAAATAATTAAAGTACATTGCTGCGCATCTAATGTACAATCTACCTCTGCTGTAAGAAGACCTCCACCCATTATCCCCGCCCCAAGCACAGCCTCTCCCATGTTGAACCGTTTTAATCCACTTCCAGGGTCTTTCTTTGATAAATCACTTACATAACTAAACAATCACAAACCGAAGAATCAAAAAAAATCTTAGTAAAGTAATATGTGTTTTTTGTATGAAGCGTAAGACTTCAATAACAGATGTTGAGTTTCAAGTAAGTTTTCGGTGGGGGTTTTATGCTATTTTATGTTAAGAATTAAGGATTGTATTAGGCTATTTTCCTTTCTACCCCAAACCTACCATTTCGAATACATAGGCCATAGATGATAAGGGTGAAGCTGCTAGTTAAGGGGAAAAAGTGTTATTAATTCTAAGCTATGTATCTTTATTGGCTGAAAAAATGTAGCTACTTGACTATTAAAATGCAAGATTTTTAATATTGCTGCATTTGATGACTTTGTAACGTAAAAAATTGAAGTAAAAAATAGCTAAAACAAAATTGAAAATGGATTTCTGATGATAATTGTAGTGTTGCTACAATTCATACAATAAAATTAGGCAGTCTACTAGATAAATTCAAAATAAATCAAAAGCAAAACCTGAAATTTAACAGGAAAAAGTTATAGGTTCCGCCTCCAAGGCCAGTTAATATTGCTACCATATAAAAATACCAGTATCCAAAATCATAACTATCAAGAAATCTTGTAAAATTTATTATACTTTGAGTGAAAAAGTTGGGGAGCTTAGTTTTGAAAATTATTAACATAGATTTAACCACGACCACTTATCAATCTCAAAAAATGACAACCTCCATAAAAAGCAAATAACAAAAATCATGGATGGAGAAACGGATAATGTAATCAAATAAGCATATATGCATTAGTCATAAATAAAGAAAAAATCACGAAACCCTTCTTAATTGTTTATTTTACATGTTTAAATTTGAAAATTTTTGTAGCGTTACGGACAGACTAACGAAGGCACAGACAAATTGAATTATAGAGTAGCTTCGCTACTAAAAAAATTATTAATGCAAAATACATTACTTTCACATTTATGTAAGTTCTTAGAGAGTTATTAATTTCACAGGTAGGAAGGAAACGTTAGACTTAAATTACTCTTGTAACCAAGTTAACTTATTCGTTGACTCAAAAAGACATAATACTTTTGTCAACTTTTGATTAGTGTCCAAATTTTTCAAGCAATAACTTTAATCTACAAAAGGGGTCATTTTCTTTGTCATAACAAGGGATGTACAATTTACATCAAATTATCGTTCATTGTCTTATCCCTTTAGCTCCCTGAATTTTCCAAGATTTTCCTGGTATCAAGATAATGATAGAGAACAAAAAGAAAATATGCTAGAGTGTTGAGACCAAGATTCCATAGCATAAAAGGTTTTCTACCATAGGCATCTAAAATTTCAATTTTGAATTTGTCGTAATTAAACATATGAGGGAAGGCAGTTTTAGTTGAATGGATATTTACATTCTGCAAGGATTCGAACCTTCAATGTCAAGTCAGTCTTAAAATTCAACCGATATTGTTCTTCTTTGCATTAGAAAGCTTCCTATTGTCTAGAAAAGGAGTATAATTTTTTGGGGGGGCAAGGGTAACTACCTTCCTAAAAAAAATCTCCTCGAGAAAAACATTCCACAAGTATTTTTTAAAAACTTAATTTGAAAAGCAGATTCGACTCTCCTCTCTTTTTTTTCAATTGCTGCCTAGAGCTACTTGACGAAGGACTGCTAGTACCTGATAATGGACCAAAGAAAACCATCATTGCCGCTGATATTCCCAACTCTGTTGAAACCAAAGTGCTGATTAGAGAACTTGTCCATTCTTCTATTTGTCCATCTGTTGTGTTTGTGTTGCTAAAGTCAAAATGCAATTAGAGTTAGATAATATTGCTTTTTTAACTTAATAAACTAAGGCTCACAAAGGTTCTGAAAGATGCCTTTTTTTTGCAGTTGACTAGTAAATAATAAAATTTAACAGCCGCCAGATTTTTTAGAGAATCTGAAGCTGTCGTTTCATTTATCAACCAACAGCATTTATTTGTTGCACCAGTCATTTCTTATGAAACAAAATATTCTTACTTGTAATGTTGCTGCACTTTGTCAATGTAGAAGTTCTGCTTTGCAACGCTCCTAAAAAATCAAATTAAACAAAATTCATAGAAAATTTATCAATCGCCTTCAAAACTTTTATTGTAGTTACGTAATCTATATTTATATTGAATTGCCGTAGGATTTAAA
The DNA here is from genome assembly GCF_053477335.1 of Acartia tonsa. NCBI lineage: Eukaryota > Metazoa > Arthropoda > Copepoda > Calanoida > Acartiidae > Acartia > Acartia tonsa. Next base: position 35,967,528 of record NC_137264.1, on the reverse strand, counting down.
TGCTTTTCTAGGTTTTTTTAAAAGCTCTAATATTCAAAGTTTCTTTGAATTTCGATGATTTTTTATGAAATACTGGGAGATTTAAAATAAAACTACTAACTATTTAATTAAATCATAAATCAGGAATGTTAAGCTAAAAAAGGAAAGAACTAAGAAAACATGAGTAGAGCACTCGCTGGGAACTAAAGGGGGTGCGTAATGTTGACACTCTACTTTTAATTATAGTTTAAAAACAAACCAAAAATTTAATTAGTTGGGGGGGGGGGGCTTTTTTCAATGGACGATTTTGTGTGAGTTTAACTCATCCCTTCCCTAGACCTATAAAAAGCTTCACTGTAAACGAGAATATTATCAGTTTAGCGGTTAGCGTAATCATTTGCAAAACACAAACGGACAGACATGCAAACACGCGCTTACTTATATGAAAGAATATATTAAAACCACAGAATAATTGATTAATGATTCTTACGTCTGTAGAGTAAGTCCAAAAGCGACCAATATCGGCTCAACATGGATCCACCGAGTAATAAAGCTTATTATTGACATTCTAAAGGTTATAAACAATAGCTTGATATATTTTTATTTTATTGGTTATTTAGATGATTAATTAATAGTCACATTCGTTTAGTTATGGCCATTTTATCTGAAATTAAAATATAATTTGTTGTGGCTAGGTTGAATTCGACCTTCCACTTCCAATTTTAGTTTTAAAAGAATATTTTTTGGGAAGATATTTCTTCTTGGGGTTAATTTCTTGGGAAGAGTAGCCACCCTTTCAAAAAATAAATATGAACTTTCCCTGGACCTATTAGAAGCTTCACTGTATAGAACATATCGGTTTATCGGCAAGGGAGATTATTCATGACAGATAATTTTCCCTTACTCGCTTGCTTTTAAGCGTTTCGACGCACAGAACTATACAGATATACCCTAATTATTGAGTGGCTTTTATTTCAACAAACATTAAACTCCACTTAAAAGTATAAACTGAAGATTGTATGAAATGATAAATCAATATTTTCTTAGTTTAAAAAGATAAGAAAATCCTAAACTTAATGTGACCACAAAATTTATTAGAAACAAAGATAGATAGATAGAATTAGGTAAATACAAGAGTCTAGAGACACATTGAACCTTGGTGGGTATCAAGTTCAAGTCATGGCCACAGCGCGTCTTAGTTAGCCCTTTGCTGCCAATATCATAAATATAGAGTAAGCATGGGGAGAATGTCTTTACAGATAAACCGGTGTATTATACAGAACTAGGAGACTACACCATCATATAGCTTTTTAAAGTGAATATAACATTTTCGCGCTCATTAAAAAAATATTGTTATAAACCTGGCATTTAAATAATTTTTTTAATGTGATTAATATATTTATTTCCATATTTATATCCCTGTATACCTTGACACACGAATAGATGTAAGCTTATGATTATTTGTACAGTGTGTTTTTTTTATGAGAACTTTTTTGAAAGCAATTTTACCCCACTTATAGTTATCAGAATTTAATGATTAATGGCTTATTTTCTTCGTTTTTGAAGCAATTAATAGAACAACAAAAAATATTTCAGTTTTTATTTAAAAAGTACAGTAAAATCTAAAATTCAAAACTTAGGTGTCACCATCTAAAAATGGTTTTAGCGCATTTTTCTTATGCTCAAATATGCTAAACACTTTACAGTTGAGATAGAGAGCTAAAAATGTATACAGATACTATAAGGGACATGTACTAGAACATATCAAAGTTTGAAGGTCATATCTCAACCAGGGAGGGAGTATTGGCCCCCCAAAGTCGACTACAGAAAATCCATTTTTTAAAGAAAAATGCGCTAAAACCATTTTTATATGTTGACACCTAAAATAAAAACTGAAATATTTTTTTGTTGTTCTATTAATTGCCTTAAAAAAACAAAGAAAATAAGCCATTAATCATTAAATTCTGATAACTATAAGTGGGGTAAAATTGCTTTCAAAAAAGTTCTCATAAAAAAAACACACACTGTAGATACAGTGTTATTTAAATAAGTACTTTTATAAGTTTTTTTATTTAAATAGTTTTTTATCGCATCGTATTATAGACAGCTTTCCGCGGATATTAAAATGAAAAACTATAAGATTAGAACCAGTTTTGTTAGATCCGAGTGTCCAAAGGCACAATCTAACAAAACTGGTATTATCTTTATGATATTTTTTTTAATATTCGTGATAAATTTCTGTAATACGATGCTTTACATGATTTTTCTAACTCAGGGGATATTTTCGGTTTCGAAGCCATACTTGAAAAGAAAATTCAAAAAATAATTAAGGACCAGTTTCTAATAGCCCCGAGGGCCAAGACTTTTTAAGATAAATTTTTGGATTCAACTTCAATTTTTAATACTTCAAAAGCCAAATAAATGTTATATCATTATTAAATTATTTAGTCAGCTGTATGCAATAAATATCAAAATCGATATATTAATTAATCATTATTGCTTTGATTGTATTAGATTCATGAAAATTATGTTTCATTCAATTTTATTACTCGCACCTAAAAGGTCACAAACGTATAGGTATATAAAAGCAAAACAAATTTGTTAAAGCTAAGCATTTTAGAAACGTCAAGGAAAAAAGACAATGCTTATATGCCTAAATTATCCATCAGAGGAATACGTTATATTATAGTTTCTTAATAAATTTATCCCTTTATACAAAGTAGTTAGGATATTTTTTGTCGAAAGCTTGAGATTTCAATAAACGATTGACTTCTTCTTTTAAGAGAAGCCTCACAAGGGTCCTGGGATGGTTTTCAAATACATCCTTTCTATTTGTCTTGGTAAGTTTTAGACTATGTTAAAATTTAACTACTCCTCTGTATACAGAACCCTTGGATGCTCGGGGCGTAGCCGCTAGTTTAGAGATAAACCAATGACAGATAAATTGATATAGATCCCCAACTATAATAAGCAAAATTACCCCTTTTTTACATCACAACTTAGTGTTGAATCGTTTGGACAATCAACTAAATGAACCAATCAATCAAATTCAATAAAAGTCCCCATGGTTGTTTACTGTTTAGCCAAAAAATAAGAAAACTTTATTATAAGACTTTGGGAACTAGTGAAATAAACAGCCTAAAGTCCCCTCCCCTCCTAAAATGGCATATTTGTCAACTATTTCAGATGAATCAATAGCACTAGTAACTGGTCAGGATGTGGAGTTCTAGAGTGAGCCTCAAACAAAAAGGAAAACATACTTTCACAAAATTTATTTTAACAATTTGATTAAATAATGTTTATATCTAAAACCTAACTTTTTACAACTTTCAACATTGAAAATAAATCGCCAAAATTTATGTTTATATTTTGACTATATGTTTCATATTTTAACCAAAACCTTCTGGCAATTACATTAAACTTTAATCTAAAGGTTTCATCTTTTATAAAAGTATTTGTTTTTCTTTAGAATCAGCTTGTACGGTAAAATTTAGTTTGTTTGTTCAAATGAGTGCTACAGATATGCTTTTAATAAATGTATCAACTAGCTTAGGGGACATTGAAGTTTTAAATACACATTATCTCATTCGTTAGATTAAGTATGTTCCATCAAATCTTAATTGGTTATATGAAGATGGCACAGTCAACACTTTTCAACCAATTATTTTAATCTGCAGATGGGTTAATTTCATTTATCATTAATGGCGATATATATAAATTTGTCGTCCATTGTTTTGTCCATGATATCCCTGGTAGACACATATAAACAAGGATGACAACATCCATAAAAGCAAAGCTCTGAAATGGGTGGACAAAACGAACTTGTAGAGTGTCAGAACTGAATAAGCAGGATATCAATGCTTAAGACTAAACAAAATTGTAAGTAAATTTGTTGCAAAAGTAATTAGATATAGGTTACTGTTTAAGGACATACATACATATTTAGGACTTGATTATAGGGATGCTTTGCTTATAAGATTGCACCTTGTTGCAATAGGAATAAGTATTAAAAATCAGATGAATCGGATAATTTTAACATACAAAACTATGTTGTCAAAAAAAGTAGAAAAACAGCATGTTTTAAATGGACGTATGGACTTTAACGGTTATAGAGTTGTTACGCTTTCTAAGCCGTACACAACTGCTATTGGAAACCATGCAAAGTTTGAAATCAATAAGACAATTCTAACCTGTTTAAATTAACAACAAGAGCTAACCCTTATGGACAGACGGACGGACGGATGGACCGAAGCTAGTTATAGACAAGCTTAGCTTTTTTTAAAAGTAAAGGAGCTACACTACAGAAATTAAATTATAACTTGTTTTAATAGACATTGGGATTTGATTATGGAGGAAGTACCAGCATTCATGGTATTTCATACATTTTTAGAAGGTAACATTTTTATATATTTTTAACATTAAAGGCCTATTTAATAAAACCTAATTATGCAATTCTGTAATTTTTATATCTCTAATATTTCGGTAAACTTTCAACCTACACATTATCAAGCCCATTTACTAACCTAACCTATTATTTTTATTTTACAAACCTTAATTAAACTAACTTTGCCTAGCCTAACCTATCTATTGTTTCTATTTCTTTAACTTCTTTCTGTATACTTTGTACGTTACGAAGTGCTTGAATGGGGTATTCCTATTCATTCCTAAACAAAAAACTGGATAGGAATATCAATCTCATTTAAACAAAAACTCATTTCTATTCTAAAATGTGGTTTAATTTTGGTTTTTAAATTTCATTAATTTCTTTGGTATCATTTTTCTTTCTTTTAGTAATTATTAAAAATTCTAAAATCTTCCAAAAAAAATTAAAAATCTTCTAAAATTGATACCAGGGATATAAATGATCATACCAGGGAAATAAATGTATATTTACATCCACTATTTAAGGGGTCGTTTATATGGGAATGATATTTGTTTCTGAAATTCTTTAAAACGATTCCCCTTCTCTGATTAGTACACTTTATGTTTCTTGACTTCGGTTGTTTTCTTGAAACTTAATATTTTTATTCTTGACTACTTCTGGATTTTGTCATCCTTGGTAAAATTTTGTTCGAGCTCAAAAAAGCTTCTTTAATGTATAAAAAGCCTTTGCTACTAATTAATCAATAATCATTCTTATTTTACACTTTTCAGGGAAGCTCATCTTATCGAGCGCTTGGCATTCCTTTTCATTGTCACTGCTCTCTTTATTTTTGGAGGTAAAATAGTTTAATTCTCATTGCTTTATATGTAAATTAATTTGAATTAATATTGAAAGCTCTTAATAGTGTCTATAAGAAGTGAACTTGAAAAACTTCTTGCCGAAGTATCCCATATGAAGTTATATTAGAGTAATTGATTCTATTCTAATATGACATTATTTGGGAAATTTCTTGTAAATTTTTATAATCTTCTGCAGTAAAATTTTAAGTGTCTAAGTAAAATAATTTGGCAACAGTGATTTTTCTCTAATGGTACTAAAGTCTAGTAGGATCAGAGCCTTTAGGATTATTCCTTTACCTTGAATTGGCTTTTACATCTGCATTTTTTTTATTTTGTATAATTATGTTCTAATGTAGGATATTTTAGTGTTATTGGTCATTTTAAATGCTTTGTTGAAGTCAAGAAATGTTTTCTCCCAGTGTGGACCATTCTAAGATCTCCCCCCCCCCCCCCTCCACCTCCCGACTTTTAAGAGTTAAGGACAATTAACCACTATTGTTTTATTTTTCAGTGTATTCCATAGTTGGAATATATTCAAACTGGAAGGCCAGTCCTACAATAACTACTATAAGGTAATGGTAGAAGGTTTTTAATTTAATTTATAAGTTTTGAATTACATTGTTTTAGAAGTTTTTTGTTTTGTTTTGCATAATATATATTTCATTTTTAAAAATATTAGTTAGTTTATAAGGGTTAATGGTTCATGTCAAAAATTAATAAAGAGGCAATTACTTCTTCATACGTAATGTGCTATACTATACTAAATTTTGATTCATTGTCAATGAATTTTAGATGATCTTTAGACAAAGGGTGGTACCATTTATATAAAAACAATATGTAGTTAAAATTAATAAAAAATTATTTCAGCTCTACAAGAAAAAGTCTCCGAGAGGTAAAGAGTTTATTTGAAAAATTTGAAATATTGGATGTGTAATTTTAGGTTAGGTTAGGTTATATTGGGTAATGGGAAGCCTTGTAGTTGCATAGCATCGCAAACAGTGGTATGCAAAGCACTTTGTCAAAGGGGGGGGGGTCATTTTGAACATTTTACAAAGTGCCCCCATCGGTTCGCAGGTATAGGCCCCTGAGGGTAAGGCATAGGGAGGAAAGGTCACTCCTTCTCCTTATATTCTAAAATTAGGGGGGGGGGTCAATGCTCGATAGACACTATGGGGGAAAGTTTCATACATTTTTTGTATTTTTAGGTGGATTTTCCACAAGTAACAATATGTGCTGATGGTAATTTAAAATTCTTTTCTTTAAATAAAGAACCCGGTATTAGTGTCGGACTGATTATGACGAAACAAAAAAAATTAGCCAATGAGAGGACATTATTGACCAATGGTAAAATTCATAGTAGCCTCTCATTGGCTAATTTTTTTTGTTACGTCATAATCAGTCCGACACTAATACCGGGTTCTTAAATAAACAGTTTAAAATGTAAAGCATCTTCAGACAAATAACCCTTTGGTTGCACGACCTTTGTCTGGAAGTCATAACTTCAAACCTAGGACCTACTCGACGCTACTACGAGTTGATGCACTATTTGTTGTAGACTCACTCAGGAAGAAAGGGGACAATGGGCTGTTTATTACACGAGTCCCAATATTTAATTTAATAACATTGTCTTATTCCTTTGCTTAACACCTTTGGGGACTTTTTATGAATTTTTATGAGTATCTAAACATTTCAACAAATAATTGTAATTTATAGAAGAAGAATTTTATGTATCATCATTTGGGATGTACATCAATTTATAGGCCATTGTCTTACCCCTGTAGATCCCTAGTACATTTTTGGTACATTTTGGTATCCTAACAATTTGTAAAAAATATATTATTACATATGCATTTTATGTTATTCAGACTAATTTTCTACCTTTATTGTTTATTTATAGGATTGAATATGGATATGTCTATGGCGGTTGCTAATCAACAATTCTAGTAAAAATTTTAAATTTGCTAATTTTTCAACATTCTGATTATGATAGTACTGTCTTTAACCATTTTTATATTATCTTTTTTTTTCAGTTTAATATTTTTATTATTTTAGAATTGATTGAAAAAAGTTTATTTTCATCTTGATATTTAGCCCTACTAAAGAGTCTATTCCTTTTTTTATGTTTTTGTGAGCACCCCTATTTTATCTCAAATAAAATCTATTTTTGAATTTAAATACTATCTTACTTCTTTGTTACTTGTAATTATCACTGGTTAAACTGTCTTCTATAATGTTCAATACTTATTGAAATTTAAAGTGAATGGGAGGAAAGGAAACGAAAGTCTGAACTGCTGCAACCTGGAGAGACAGGTATCAGGGATCTAAAGGGATAAGACAATGGCCGATAAATTCATGTACATCTCTAATGATTACACACAAAATTACCCCTTCTGTAGATTAGAATTAGTGGTAGAAACGTTTAAACACTCAACTTAATAAACCAATGAATTGAAATTCAGTAAAAAGTCCTTAATGTTTTTAAGCCAATGAATAAAAAATCGTTATTGTAAAAATTTTGGGACTAATGTAATAAACAGACCATCGTCCCCCCCCCCCCTCTCTCTCTGGTCAGGTAATAGAGTTACTCAAGATACATCCTGTCTGATTCCACCAATAGCAGAATACAAAAGGAACATACAAGAGATCTCATTGGTTAAAATTGTGTACACATTTTGTTAAGTATGAGCTTAATTTTTTCACTTTGTTCATATTATATGTCAGCTATAATTTTTTGCATATTTTAGGATTAAGCTTTTCCTGGGTAAATTAATTCGTGTAAAAAATTCTTCCCTCATATAATTTGAATTATAATTTTTTCTAAAAATTATATCGTTGAATAAATTTGTCTAAAATTTCGTCGCCTGTATATAGTACATAACAAAACGTAAACAAAAGGTATGTCTGCAAAAATTCTTTTTTTAAAGAAGGTGTATTAACTTTTTTGCTTTTTATTTAAGATAGCTAGCCGGTGCTTTTAGTAAGTAGTAGATGTAAAATTTTTCAGAGAATTCAGATATGCAATCGGTTTTTTTGTAGACCTCTTATTTTTTAAGTAATTTAAGTTTTTAAAAAAAATAATTAAGTCTGTTTTAAGGTACTAAAACGCAACAAAATAAAAGAAGAAAATGGCCAGTATGAACAAAAATAGTAAGATCTTTAATTTGACACCTTACTTTTAAAATTCTGTTGAGTAATTATTGAAAAAATCTATTTTTTTTAACCTCGGTTTAATAAAAACTTTAAACCTTAATATTTTCTCAAACAGACATAAAAACATGGGTTCATATATACCTTTAGAATCAGAAAAATATTACAAATCCATTCTAAGCAAAATTGAAAAAAAGTAAAAACTTAAAAAAATAAAAATGGCCTAAAATATTATATTTTTACAGGCAACACCTAATTGTAACTATTAAACTAGCCAATCAAAAATCTCTAAAATTGACGAATCAAGAAGCTTCACCTCAAAACTTAACAAAGAGAATTGACAAAAAAAAGATAATGTTCAAACAATATATACAATAGATACTACAATAAAAATAGTGATACTTACATAACATGTAAAGAATGAAAAATTATGAACAAGTATGCTTCAGTCTGTTAATAAACTTCAAAACAATGCAGTTAAAAATGCATTATTGTTTCTTGTATTAAAAAAATATCTGTTACAGTGTATGTACATTTGTTTAGGTTTTGTTCAGGTTTTGTTCAAGTCAACCCTTTAAAGCCGAAAATTATGATTCTTAAAATAAACTTATTTTTTTTATTATAGTTTTATAAAACTTTTTCAATTTTGCTTAGAATAGATTCGTAATATTTTTCTGATTCTAAAGGTATATATAAACCCATATTTTTTATGTCTGTTTGAGAAAATATTTAGGTTTAAAGTTTTTATTAAACCGAGGTTAAAAAAATAGATTTTTTCAATAATTACTCAACAGAATTTTAAAAGTAAGGTGTCAAATTAAAGATCTTACTATTTTTGTTCATACTGGCCATTTTCTTCTTTTATTTTGTTGCGTTTTAGTACCTTAAAACCGACTTAATTATTTTTTTCTCGTATTCATTCGAATCCGGTGGATAGGAACCGGTTCTCATCCATACGAAAAAACTATGTCTAGCATCGTATTATATCCAGTTTTCTACGAATATAGAAATGTACAATCATAAGATTAAAACCAGTTTTTTTTAGCCGGTGCCTTCGGCACCACGGAGCTAAAAAAACTAGTTTTAATCTTATAATTGTACATTCTATATCCGCGGAAAGCCGTTTATAATACGATACGAGAAATAACTATTAAAAAACTTAAAATACTTAAAAAATAAGAGGTCTACAAAAAAAACCGATTACATATCTGAATTCTATGAAAAATTTTACATCTACTACTTACTAAAAGCACCGGCTAGCTATCTTAAATAAAAAGCAAAAAAGTTAATACACCTTCTTTTGACGAAAAATGTGGTCAGTTGGGCTATTTAGATATACAATGTCTTTTGGTCAGGTATTGCCAGTATGACCATCGCTGAGAAACAGAAACTCTTTATGTTGGAGGAATATGGTATTGATGCTGGCGCTTTTTCGTTAAGGGTAGGAATTAAGTAAAGTAGCGCAGCTTCTTCATAACTAAGTCTTGTCTGTATATAAACATGTATTGTTTATTGCTACAAATATTAACCTCACAATGAAACATAATATCATAAAACCGAACAACCTTGCAGCAGAGATATTGTAAATAACAATTTATACTAAATCCATAAAAAAACACGTGTAGGTTTTTACTCGATGTGTGCAAGTGCATATACTGTCCCATGTAGATGATAATTTCCCTCGAAATGTAGACGAACACAGTAATAGTGTCTGACTGATTATGACGTAACAAAAAAAATTAGCCAATGAGAGGCCACTATAAATTTTACCATTGGTCAATAACGGCCTCTCATTGGCTAATTTTTTTTTTTAAGTCATAATCAGTCAGACACTAGTACTGTGTTCATGTAGACTAATGTGATCTTTGTCAAAAGAACAAGGCTTCGCCAATGTTCTGTTATAGTTTGTGTCATAGTTTAGTCATGAAGTCAAGACGACAGTCAGACAATAGTTTTTTTGCTTCCATGTGAAATACTTTTTTTATTTTTTAATTGACGCCCTTGAAAAAGTTATTCTGCTTCCAAAGATGCTGTACGTATTGGTGCAAAAAATGGGGACAATTTTTAAATTGATTTGACGGGGCTGTTTATTTACGTCACAAGTGAGGGGAAAGAAAAGGGAAGGAGGAAAGAAACCCCCTAGAAGGGAGATGGGGGTATGACGTAACACGCCAAAACAATTTGAAATTTGTCCCCATTTTTTGCACCAATACGTACAGCATCGCTTCCAAACAATCCACATAAAACACGTGACAATTTTTTTTTCAGGACTTTGTATTCTCGTTGAATACCCAACAACTAACTGGTGTCTCTGGCTCTAAAGCAATGTAAGTAGGCTTTGAATTGCGGCGACAATGTTGTCCATAAGGACAACAGCAAGTTAATTAATGGTAGAATATAAACTTATTCTAACAACAAAATTAATTTGGGAAAAATTTAAAAACTATACGTCATACTCAGATGTTGTTTGGGGGCAACAATAAAATTGATGACCTTTTTTATCTGCACCCAACCTCCCCCAAAATACAGTATGTTACGAAAAACGACCGGTTTTTAAAATGGTCTAGCCCCCCTGTAATGAAGTTGTAACCCTATTTTTGTGTGTGTGTGTGCTCTTTATATACATGTATGAAGGTGTTTGTATCAGTCAATTAGATCAAAGAACATTTTCCGACATTCAGCAGGATATGAAAAAAATATACAAAATGAAAAAAAACAGACCCTTATATATTTTAAGTGAATTTTGGTTAAGCTAAAAAATCATAGATTTTGAGTTCTTGATACATACTTTTTGAGCTCAAATGACTTGTATGAGAGCTAAGAATTCGGGTAAGGTGTCTATGGAAGCAGAATTTTATGCTTTAGATAAAACTCGACACGATGCTTAATTTAATTTTACTAAGTGATTTTTCGGCTTAAGTAAAATTTACTTTTTAAAAATAAGGGTCTGAATTTTTTCATTTTGAATATCTTTTTTTATAGCCTGCTGAATGTCGGAAAATGTTCTTTGATCTAATTGACCGCAACAAACACCATCATACATGTATTTAAAGAGCACACACAAAAAAAATGGGGGTACAACTCCATTACAGGGTGGGCTAGACCATTTTAAAGACCAGTCATTTTTCGTCACGTATACTGTATTATGTTATATATTTTTCTCTTGTTGGCTACTCCTGGTAGAATATAGAGGATTTTCAAAAAAACAAAATTTCCCACAATATCTTTACAGAGTAGAATATGAGAGGTCGACCTAGATAAACAAGGATGACAACATCCATAAGTAGAGAAGCACAAAAAACGTGGATGGGAATATGTACAAGTAGATTTAAAGATTATTTATTAAAATCAAGAATAGATTTATTGGAAAAAATAAACACGAAACATTGTTTTATTTTGTATGTTAACGACGGTTAAAGTAAATTACATACTAGATGCGCATAACAATGGAAAACAATATTATTTTACTGCCATCGCAAAAAAGTTTGAAAATTGGACCAAAAATACCAAAGATATGGGGAAATATGTAAAACATATAAAAATAGCCAAAAACCTGCTAACAGGCAGTCTGATCGCCATCGTATTTTTTCTTAAAGCGCCAGGAAATTAATTTTAATGTCTATAACTGAAAAAATTTTGAAAATCGGACCATAAACACCAAAGATATGGTAAAAACTGTGAAAAATAAAAAACAGCCTAAAACCTGCAAAAAGGCAGTCTGGCTGTCATGACTGTTTTCTTCAAACGACGGGAAATTTAATTTTGATATCTTTACCTGAAAAAAATTTGAAAATCGGATCATAAACACTAAAGATATGGGGGAAAATGTGGAAAATATAAAAATAGCCAAATTCCTGCTAAAAAGCGGTCCTATCGTCTGGAATGTTTTATAATTAATTGTGCTCCTTAAAGATGGGAATGTTTTCTAAAAATTTCAGCTTTCTATCTTTTATAGGAGCTGAGTAAAACCCATTTCCCCCATAGCGTTACGGACGGACTGACGGACATACAAAGTGAATTATAGAGTAGCTTCGCTAATAAAAAAAAAACTTCTTTCGGGGAGAATCACAAAATATATGAAGACCTTTCATCGATCTATAAGAAGCTTCATTGTTAAGGAGAACCATATCAGTCTAGCGTTTCAGGAGCTTTCAGTTCAAACACAAGACAGACAGACACCCTCTTACTTTTATAAGTGTTAATAATAATAATTGTCAATCTTTTATGTTTAAAGGAATAAACTGACAACTACCTACAGTGCTAACCAACTTGTTTCTTTACAAGATCTCGTGGACACAGGTTAATTAGTTTTTTTAGCTTGGCTTTAAAGCCGATTATTTTCTGCTGGATTAGAACTGGATCTGAGCGATATTAAAAATTCATGAATAGTATCGTATTTTTTTTCATTTTACTATCAGCGGAGAGATGTCTTTAATGCGATGCAATAAATATTTATTCTACATTCATGGTCTTGCAGATCAAAATTTAGTTTGTTAGTAATAAAATCAAATAAATATTCATACTAATCTTTCTCAAGGCAAGTTTACGAGAAAAAAAATTAAGAGAAGAAAGGTAACTGTACAACAGAATGTTTAATCTCTATTAAAAAAAAAACGTTTAACATTGCGTGATATGCGTTTGGTTTAAATAAAATTAATGAGGTGGATACACCCCCCTTGATAAGGTTCTACACCTTCCTTGTTTTAAATAGCATTGCGAAAGTCTTAGAGGTCCTAATAGTATGTTTGTAAAAGATGCAAGACTAAGTGAAAAAGAAATATATTATGTTTGCAGCTTCTAAAATAACTGAAGAAGCTGTGTATCCAACTACGCAAGGAGATACTACTATTACTACAGGTATAAATAATTTGATATCTTAAAACCAAAAGGATGTTTTAAAAATGATATTTACCTAGCTTTTTCAGCCTTTTAGAAATCTTTGGGTAAAGACAATTAGTTATCCTTCTCATTTATTTTTCATTATAAGGTTATTAGATATTATTTTTAACATTAAATTCTAGAAAAATAGCTTAAAATCCTTGTATAAACATAATAATAATCGGAGGCCTATCAATAATACAAAGTAGAACGATGTCTGCCTGTCTGTTTGTCTATATGTTTGTTTGTCTGTCTGTTTGTTTGTAGCGAAGGATCTCGCTAACCGCTGAACCGATCGGGTTCTCCTTTACAGGGTAGCTTCTCATAGGTCCTGGGAAGGTTTAATGAAAAATACCCCCCAACAAAAAAAAATTCTTTTTAAAACTAAAATCAAAAAAGTGGGGTCGACTACCCCCCCCCCCCCTAAATTTTTTTAAAATTTATCTTTTAAATCTAAATTACGAAAAATTGGTTTGATTAAACCTCTTGGGGCAAAGCCCCTACGGGCTAGGGACGAAGCGGCTAGTAGTTTCATAAATTAATTTATTGATGAATTGACTATTTAAAGAAATAATTATTGAAAAATTAAAGATATTTCAATTTTTACAGTTTCAATTCTAAAGTTTGACTCATACTTTAAACTTTTATATAATTCTAAAAAATACTTTATTTTTTACCAGAACCAACGACTTCAACTACAACAATAACAACAACCACAACAAGTACTGCATCTACTAGTACAACAACAACTGCTTCTACTGAAACAACTTCTACAACAACCACTTCTTCGCCAACAACTATAACTACTTCTGCTGGATGTAAGGTTTTTGGATTTTACAATTTGCTAGTGAGTTGAAAAAGAGAGATTGGCAGCTACATTTTTTTAAATGCGACTAAAACTCTTATAAGTCGAATCCTAATAATAAAGTAACAGGATGTCTATTTGTCTATCTGTCTGTTTGTGTGTAACGAAGGATCTAGCTAAGGTCCTGGAAATGTTTATAACTATTTGGGGGTAATCCCAAGAGAAATCACAAAAAAAAATTGAAAATTATTTTTCGCCTAGAGACTTGATCGCAAAATAGATAGATATCGCAGAGGCTTGAACCAAAAAAAAGTGCCACTAGAGGCCTCTAGGGGCGTAACCGCAAGTATATTATATTGTATCTTGGAAATAGTTACTGGAAGGGGGAAAACTTAAGGTTAGATACTGGCTGACATAAAAACGACAGTCTAATGACGCTATAACTACATATATATTGACATAATAACAACACAATATTGATAAGGTAGATTTTAACAATTCTCGAAGATTTATTGATAAATGATATTTGTATTCCTACGTCTGAAAAAAAAACCTCCTATGCTTTCCGCGATACTTATCAGTAGTTAGTTTATCTTATCCTATCGTATAAAAAAGCAAGCTTTTTTGTCTGTAGCAAAGAATCTCGCCAACCGGTGAATCGATACGGTTCTCCTTTAGATTAAAGCTTCTTATAGGTACAGGGAAGGTTTTATCTTTTTGGGGGGAAGGGAAATCGCCCTTAGGGAAAAATTACCCCTCATTTTTTACTTCACTTTAAAACTTAAATTGAGAATGGGTGGAGGGGTTGACGTTCCCATCAACCTTAAGTGCCCCTAGAGGCTTCTAGGGATATAGCCGCTGGTTTTATTATAAAGTATGTTTAAGGTGCATCAAACAATCCCAAAGCTAATAATTGTGGAGATAGGCAGGGAACAACTACAACAGCAGCCTCAACAACAACAACAGCACAAGGACAAACCACAACTAGTTTTACAACCTTAACTTCATCTACAAGGTTATAATAAAGTAAAAGGATGTCGCTAACCACTGAACCGTACTTGGTTCTCCTTTACAGGGTAGCTTCTCATAAGTCCATCCTCCCAAGAGAAATCTCCCTAGAAAAATCCCACCCTACAACAAAAAAAGAAAATCTAAATTTAAAAAAATGGCTTTTGGATTTAACTTCCCTCTCCTCAAGTGCCTCTAGAGGCTATATACTAGTGGCTGTGCCCCTAGAATCTACACTGTTAAAATTATTTTTTTCTTTTAGTATCAATTAAAATTTAAATGGGGAGTATTGGACCCGTAAGTATGCTGTAACTACATAATTAATATATAACACTATATAGTACTATTTATATAACACAATAATTATCATTATCACAATAAGTATCAATTCATACCTTCTGGCATATTGATCAATACTATACAGTTTAGTTTATTAATATGGTAATATTTCATACCCTCTAGAGTATGGGAAAATACGCTAGAGAGTAGTTTATTAATATAGAAATATTTCATACCCTCTAGAGTAAAGATCAATACTATACAAATTAGTTTATTATTATAGTAACAATTTATACCTTCTAGAGTAAGTATCTATACTGTATAGATTAATTAATACAGAAACCAAGCGTGCACACCTCTCATGGAAGTGTTATAAGCAATGGCTTGGTTGTTTTAGACCAAGACATAATGTTACCTTTTATGGTTAAATTTATAGTTTTGATTTTTATAAGTATAGTTGACCATAGTTTTTATTTTTAAGGATCTGTGTTAAGCCCTAAACATCTTTAAAGTCATTTTTTTTTTACTAAATTTACATTTAAATTATTGTTTTATGGCTCTGCTTGGTATGTTTGTTGATATCATAAAATGTATATGTACATATAATCAAATATTATAAACTGATCTTTTATCCAAAGTAAAACAGTTTTATACTCTACAGGGTATCAAAAATTACGATAGAGAGTATAAGAAACTTCTATCATATTGAATTTTATTACACTAGTGGCTTCGTCCCTAGCCTCTAGGGGCTTTGCCCCAAGAGGTAATAAAAAAAGTAAGGCGAAATTCGTTAAAGGACCAAGGAAATCTTCTACAAAACATAAAGGACCAAGGAAATCTTCAGCAAAAAAAAAATATAAAAAAATGGGGGTGGGATTTTTTTGTTTTTTGGGGAGTTGAGGGTGTCCCACCCCCCAAGAAAATAGCTTAAAACCACCACAGGACCAATAGGTATATACCCTGAAGAGTAGAATCCAATCGGTTGAGTGGTTACCGAGATCTTAAGCTTCAGACGGATGGACAGATGGACGGACAGACAGACGGAAGGACGGACGGACAGACATCAAGCTACTTTGTATTATAGATAGAGCGTATTGGATAATACTATTTATGCACATTCTTTATTTAGTAATACATATTACTCCCAAGAACACTAAGTAATACTCAATACAGTATTGAAATCTTCCTTGTATCATAATAAGTTTTTTTTTGCTAGAAGATATGGGATGATACTATACATTAATGAAATGAATATATGGTATTATCTAATGCTAAAAAAAAATCTATTTTTAACAGTGTAGGGGGCTCTATATTTAAAGGGGTATATAAGGGTTTTAAAAAATAACCTAAAACCATACCAAGAATTAAATCTCAAATTAAAATATCCTAAAACCATTCCGTGGACTATGGAAGCTTCCTTAAAAAGGAGAAATTTATCAGTTTAGTAGTTTTTGAAATCTTAAGCATTGCACAAAAAAACATTGTATTTTATATAAAAGGATTAGCGATTTCCCTTAAACTGAATAGTAAAACACAACACCCCGTCCTTTCGAATAAATTTAATCTTATTTGTAGGTAAGGATATTTTGGGTAGATTATAGCCTACAGGAGAACCCCCACAAGTTTTTTTTTGTATTTGACATAAATGCCACTTAAACGATTATTTTTGTGTGTTATCTTTTAATCTTAATGTTTTATGTTTCTTTTTTTCATGCCTTTCCCCCTCCCTTTTCAATTCACATCATAGTATTCGCCTCCCCTATATTTTTGTACAACCATCTTAAAGCAGGGACAATGGAATGATATTCTGACAAACAACTGTAAAGGAAAATATCCCAATAACCCCCCCTTCCCATTTCCTCCCCTTCTTTTCAGTTACATGACAAAAACAAAATATACCACCAGATACTTAATAAGGTTTCATGAATTTTGTAGAATTGCTGGTTAGAATAGCTACCCCTGATCTTAAAGTAAAGATATACATTTTTCTTTTCTTTGTGAATTGTTGGTGCACATTTAAACATAATCATTTGCTATCAAAGTTAAGTTTAAATGTTTTGACTTTGCAGAATGCTTTATCATACCCTTATTTTTTTATTTTGTTTGTAGGTGCAATTGATATTGAGTTTTTTTTTACTTCAAATATATTCCTAAGGTTTCTAACTGTATGGTTCTTCCTTTTTCTTACTTGAAATTTTTCTTTTATTTAAGCAATATAAATATTTTTAGTAGCACAACATCAACCTTGACTTCATCAACAACAACATTATCAAGTTCAAGCACAACAACTAGTACAACTTCTACAAGCACAACCACTACTACAACAACAACCACAACTACAACAACAACAACAACTACCACCACAACATCTACTACTACAACCACTACAAGTACAACTGCACCAGGTAAAATCATTCAATGACGACCAGTTTATTCTCGTCATTTATTAATATCTATCTTCATTGAATATAATATTATGGAAGGATTGGTTCAGCCATTTACGATATCTTAGCTGATACACTCGCACACAATTAGAAAATTAGGATAGTTTCCAAATAAATGGGAAGTGGGAAAGAAAACCCATAAAAAGAGATGGATATGACGTCTCATGGTAGATTTTTGGAACACTTTGTAAAGCTGCCAAATAAACATTTGGAATTTAAATTACAAGAGCGTGAAGAATGAGAATTTATTTAACACCTTAGTAAAATTAAGCGGATTGAATACACCCCTCTATTCCCTACTGGACAAGGATATATACCCCATTAAAACACCCCTGGCAAAACCCTATGCACCAACTGATTACAACATTTATTGCTTTAGATTTGAAACCGTTGTTGGACTTCTTTGTTAATCCTTATATAGAGGAAGAAAGGCAAGCCATACTGGGAGAAGCTACTCAACTTCTTAAAAATGTTTATAGGTAAATATTTCTGTTGTAAAAATATGTATATATTGTAAAGGACAACCACTTCGGTAAAGACAGACAGACAGACATACACATATCCTGTTACTTTTATATAAGGATATCATCTTGAATAAAAAACCTTAAAATTGTTAAAAATTTTACTTTAGACGGTAAGAGTACTGTAATTCTAAATCCTGCTTTAACTAATCACTGCTGCGCTATTTGTGATATAATTCCAATTTCTTAATAGAGAGGGGGCAATGGCAGGCATGTATGGTAAGATCTTAAAACTGTTATGGTACTCTGCCCTACCCTGTGCGGATCTTAATGGGCTGAATATGAATCCTATGCTGAAAGAATGCTCGTTTAGTGGCAAAAAGTAAGTTTGATCTGAAACAAGGATAATAAAATCCATGAACAGCTTGTTAAAAATGACGCTAAATAGTGAAAAGTTTACGATTTGGGATGGTTTTTTTCATTTTTTACAAAATTCTTAAAACGGAAACAGTCTGATGGAAATACACTTGTTGTCAAGTTGTACGTTTTGTTATCTTCGGTCATGAGCACTGGTATCTAAAGAGGCGAGCCAATAACCGATAAAATGATGTACAACCCTATTCTTAAAACATCAAAATACCCCTTATGTAAATTAAAATTAGTGGTTGAAACGTTTAAATACTTAACTTAATAACTAACCAATCAAAATTTACTCAAGTATCCAAAGTTGTTAAGCCAACGAATAAGAAAACATAAGAAGACAAAACATTGCCCCCTCTCTCTCAGTCATGAGCACCATTTTTTGCATCCAGGTATAAATGTTCTGAGCTGTTCAAGATGGTTCCTACTGACCGTGGCATGTGCTGTTCTTTTAATGCTCAAGATGCCATTAAGTAAGTTGCATTTTTTTTTTTAAATCAGTCAAGGTCGTACAGATGGACATACACAAGCAAGGCCCTACTTAGAAATACTTAGAGAGGGAGCTTCACTCTTAAAATTGACGAAGCCCAAAATACATAACTTTTGCACCACATCGTCTTTCTGTGACGTCATATTCTCCATCGTTTTTTAGGGATTTTCTTTACCACTTCTCTTCTCATCTCCCTCATTTTAGGACGTCACAGGAAGACGACGTGGTGCAAAAGTTATGTATTTTGGGCTTCGTCTGAAAAAAAATCATAAGATATTTAAAAAATAGATTTTCTTTATATTCTGGAAGAATTTTAACCTTTGATGTCAAGGTGCAATATCTAAATAGTGAATACTTTTGTGCTAAATATAAGTTTGATGATTTACTTCAAATGTAAAGTTGATTGTGATTCTAAATAAACAATATCTTTTAATGCGATTTAAGTATTTTTAAACGGAAGTTTTTCTATATTTAGGACTGGTCGTACGTTCATAACAGTTGGCTCTTTTAATTAATTTAGACAAGTTAGAATTGTCCTATCGATTTCAAACTTTGTATAATGATTCCTATAACAGTTATTTACGATTTAGAAAACGTAGCAACTTCAGAAAGATGTATTTTTTTACCTTTTCAACAACATTTTTGTATGTGATATAATTATCTCATTCATCTGATTTTTTAATACTGAGGTGAATTCTTAAAAAAACTTTTAGTGAGGCAAAATTATCCCCTCTAAATTTAGCCAGCCTCACTGATTTTAGTGGGGCAAACTGATTTTAGTGAGACAATTTTTTTAAGAATTCACCTCTGATTTCTAATACAACAAGATGAAAAATTATAAGCGAAGCAACTATATAATCAAGTCTTAAAAATGTAAGTATGTCCTTAAACAATATCCTGCATTTAAGCTGTTTTACAACAAATTCACCTACAATTTTGTTTAGACATCTTATTTCAGTTCTGGCACTCTACAAGTAGTAATGTTCGTTTGTCCTACCGATTCAGAGCTTCGCTTTTATGGATTTTGTCATTCTTGTTTATTTATTTCAGGACTTCACAATATTCCGAGTTGGTGAATAATATGAGAGCTGCAGACGCAAAGATAAGAAATGAAAGTGAAAGGTATTATTAAAAGCTTTTCCAGTATAGCTTCGAGACCGAATAACATACAATGGATTAGAACCGGTTCTCAGCCGTACTGAAAAATCATGTATATAATCGAATTATAAACAATTTTCCACGAATATCAAAATAAAAATCATAAAATTTATACCAATTTCATTACCTAGACCTTTGGCCCTTCGGGGCTAAAAACCTGGTTTTAATTATATATTTTTTTATTAAAATATCCACTGAAAGCTGTCTATAATGCAATTGGATAAATAACTATTCTACAATTAGGATTATCACTAATCTAGGTATGTTATCATCGTTCTCTAGATTTGAAATTTTGTATGATGTGTTTTGTATCAATTAAGCACGATTTTAAAAAGCTAATTGCAAGTGTTTTTTTTAATTCAGAACCTAAACGTCCATTTTAAAAACTAAAATGCCTAAGTAAAAGATGTCTCTCTGTCCTTAGCAAAGGATCTTGTTATCTTAAATCTTATCATAATTCTATGAAAGTTGTATAATTATTTTAGGTGAGGATAACGCCAACCTATCAAGAGAAGTCGTCTCAAGAAAAAAATGACAACTCTACTTTCTTTTCAGTTTGTCTGTCCATAACTAAAATTAACAAACATTTAACTGTCCCTAGATGTCTCTAGGGAAGTATATAAAGATTTCCTTTTAGTTCTCCTGTATTGAAGAAAATAACTCCTGGCAAGAGCAAAGGACTTTCTTTGGTTCTCGATCAAAACTCAAATAAAGCCAGGTAAACAATGTCAACAGATTTGGGAAGAACGACCATGAAGCAAAGTAATTATTAAATAATCCTATATATAGAATTTTGAACAGTAATTAGTGGAGAAGTAACTCTTTAACTGACGCATAACTTTATTTCTTACTTCCCTTCGTTTAATGGTTTACCAAGTTAAAGTAAGATTTAAGTCTGTTTCTTTTGCGTAGATTATCATTAGCAGAAGCATACTCAGGTGCTTTTCTTAAAAGTGACTATCAAGGACAAAGATCCCTTCTATCATTAGTTTTTAGATTAATCAAAGGTAAAATAATTAAAATAAATGTTTGGTAGTTTTTTTATATTTATATTATGAAACCCATTCCCTTTACCCAAAACCTAACCTAAACTAGCAACAACATCAAAAAAAAACAGAAAAAAACTCCCCAATCCATTAATTTCAATTTATTTCAAAATAGAGGGGGGATCTTATAGGAAAACTGCTGTATTGATAGTTTTTTTTAATACTTAAATGCATATTTCAGTTTTTATTCAATGTTCAACATGTTTCGCGGATTTCAAGTTTTTCTTGGTGATGCCACTGAGTTTGCTGTGATGACTGATAGAAGCTATATTATGGATACAGGCAGATATATTAACTTGGATATTTCAGGTAGTTTGCGCATTTTTTTTATATGATGGTTCACGTACCTACGACTGCATATTGTTGAAAATTAAATAAAAAATATTATCTATAATACAAAGTAGAACGATGTCTGTCTGTTTGTGTGTGTGTGTTTGTTTGTCTGTTTGTTTGTAGCGACGGATCTTGCTAACCGCTGAACCGATCGGGTTCTCCTTTACAGGGTAGCTTCTCATAGGTCCCGGGAAGGTTTATAACTATTTTCTAGGGGGGTGGGACACCCCCAACCCCCCCAAAAATAAAAAGATACCACCCCCCAAAAAAATAAAAAATTTTCTTTTTAAAACTAAAATTAAAATAGTAAAGTTGACTAACCCCCCCCCAAAAAAAAAAAAAAAAAAATCCCCCCCCCCAAAAATTTTTTTTTCTTTTTTATTTTAAATCTAAAATACGAAAAATTGGTTTAATCAAACCTCTTGGGGCAAAGCCCCTAGAGGCTAGGTGCGAAGCCGCTAGTATAGTTATATAATAAAACTATTTTATCCCTAAAAAAAAAAATGCACTAATGTAGGTAGGAAGGGGACACTGGACTGTCAATTATACTGGTACCCAGAGTTTAATAATACCCGTTCTCATTTGTTAGCTTTAAAAAACATTGGGTACCAATAACAAATATTAATGGGTTGGTTTGGAAAATATCAGTGTCCAAGCTTCTCTATTAGAAATTTAATTTAGAGAAGAGTTAATTTTGTTTTATTATTATTTCTATTACGTTGACCATCCTTTTAATGTTGAATTTGATGATCTTGAAGTTTTTAACTGTTGTTTAGGATATTTTATTGAAACCGGGGATGGTGTGAAGGATCTAGACCCTGCTGATAGAAAATGTTATTATCCAGAAGAAAAAACTTTGGATCTATACAACACTTATACATATAGCAATTGTAGGTAAAAACTCTTTATTAGAAAAGTGGGATTTAGACTTTCATAGGCAGGCATACAGTCTTTATGCAACTTTTGCATAAATCACTACTATATTACAAGTTAAAGTGCTTTTTAAAATAATAGGTGCTCTATGTATATTTCTCCTTTTTAAGTTCAGAATGCTTTTATACTTTTTTATAGGTTTGAATGCATCTTAAAGAAACTTGCCTTGTCGCTAAAATGTGTTCCATGGTATATGCCACAGGGTAAATAAATGAATCCTTATATAAAAGTAACAGGTTGTCTCTCTGTGGGTCCATGTGTCTGTACCTTAATATTTCGCTAACCGCAGAACAGATACGGTTACTTTTTGCAGTGAACCTTCTTCATCTTGGGTCGTAGCCGCTTATATTACATATTTGTGTAAATACTAAAACATAAGTAATATTTTATTCTTTTTTGGTATTTTAAAGCTAATACATGAAAGTGTTTCCACCGATATTAATTTCAGGAAATTAGTGCTATAACCCTAAATTTTGTAAGAAAGATTTATTTTATACCATATTTTCAGGAGAATTGGCCTACCAGCCATACTACTTTACATAACTAAAAGTCTATAATACCCACTTCAGTGTTATTTAGTCTAGCCAATTATTGTTTAATTTAGTGCCAGGCTATCCACCCTGTGATCCGTGGAACGGCCGCACATTCCGTGACCAGCTACCCAAGGTATCAGCAGCTGACTGTGGATGTCTGCCTGACTGCCAAAGCTCCTCATTCAGTATTATGAGTAACTCTGCCCCTTTTAGGTAATCGTGTAATTAACAACAGTTTAACATTAACAAAACGTGTGATACATAAACAAAGAGGAAGCCACTTATAATTCCTAATAAAAATGACGTCATGCAATACAAATGGCTAAAGGTAGGCCATTTACTATTGGTCTATAAAATGTATATTGGCCTTTCATTGGTCATTTTCATTGTATGCCGTCATATTTTATTAGGAACTTTAAGCCGCTTTAACAAAGATAAACAAAACAGAGAAAAGTAAGAGAAAAAAAATATGTTCTTAAATGAACTGCATTTAAATATGAACAATGAAAAATGTATAATGTACAACCTCATATCGCCCCTGTAGAAAACAATTTGTCTAAAACAATCATTTTCTTCACGAAGTGTCAAAATTAATTTTAAGTATAAAGATGTGACAATAATCTTAAAGGATGATTAAACACAGAAGATACTTTTTTAGGAGATGTGATTCCTATAACTTGAATTTGTCTCCGCTGTGCAAGATTGATCTAGAGGATGGACTCAAACCTGCACCCTGGGCCCATGCAGCCAAATATTCATTTCAAAATAATGATAATAATAATACAGTAATGCCATTTACTATTTCTAATTAAAACTTCGGTGGTATCCCGTCGTCCCCTGACCCAACCTCTTCTTCCATATGATATTAAAATTGAAAATAAGGAGGGTAGTTTATTTTCCTATAACCCAATTTAATCTGACCTAACGTAATAACCAAACGAAAAGCTATCCCTTTTTAACTTTTTTTGTGGGAGGGGGGCTTGGATTTCAATAATAATGTCAAAACTTCTTACGGTAAGTATTTTCTTTTAAGATTTACTATTCTTATTCTAACTTTTATTGATATTAACACACTTTACTTTCAGATTCCCAGTTATTTGGCTGCAATCAACGACACAAACAGGTTACAATTCATCTTTAATAACAGAGCAGACCGACACACAAATTAAATTGTATAATAGATACACTATAGTATGGGGTGTATTCGAAAGAAGCATCAGCCGAGAAAACCACATTCTCACTATAGCGTTACGGACTGACGGAAAGACAGGCGCATTGCCGAACGGACGGACAGACAATATAAATTATAGAGTTGCTTCGCTACCAAAAATAACTTTATCATGTTAAGACTAGTTTATGATCCTGTAGAACTCAAAGAACAAGAAATTGTGTACAACTTAACTCAGGTTGGCATCAGCTTATAACAACAAGGAAATTAATTCAAGAAAAAAACCACAAAACCTATACGTGATTTTAAGCTGTCGTTGAGGGGCATCACATAGTAGAATTGACGAACTTTTTAACTGCCTCAACATGTTTAAAATGAACGTACGGACATTTTGGTAATGATTATAGAGTTGCTACGCTTTCTAAATCGTACCTAACTACTAAAGGAATCACCATTCAAAATTTGAAATCGATAGGACAATTCTAACAAGCCTAAATTAACGAAAAAAGCTATTCGTTACGGACGTACGGACGGGCCGACCCTAATTATAGAAAAGCTTCGCTTTTAAAAGTAAAGGAGGGGTTTTAAAGATTCATTAAATGAACTTTTTTACAAAAAAAAAATATTTGTTATTTTTAGAGAGTGAACTATGATGCATTACTGGAAGATTTGGCTGTTCTTAATATCTATTTCAGCAAACATTCACTTCCAGGTAAACTTTATTAATAGAAGGTCTATTACAATTAATTTAGGATATTACTGAATTTAGATCATTCGGATATTGAGATATTCAAAATCAGGAGTAAGGTATAACCAGAAGCGAAATAAATTTAAAGTAATATTTTTTTTTTGGGGGGGGGGGTAAGATAAAAAGATCGTCAATTCTACTATGAGTTGCCCCCCAACAGCTGCGGAAAAAAACACATTAATTTCATTGTTTGTATAATCAGATTAAAAATAGCCTTTAAATTGCGGAATATTAAATCAATTGTTGAGTTTTTGTAGCATTATGAATTAATTTGATTCACAAGGAAATTTAATGTTTGTAACACCTTTAATATATTATATCAATATTACATTGCAATAGTTTTAACTGTTTAGGGTATACAAAAGATGTAAGCAAAACTTGGTCTGCTTTTATTGGGTAAGTCAACTGTAGTTGGAACATTCAGCAAAATTTCAGTGTGTATATTTTTTCGCCATTTAATTTCAAACTGAATAATTGAAAAAAAGTGAAACTATTGGTAAGTGCACATTTAACATATTGTCAATAGTACATCTATAACTTACAAAAACACATCAGTCTAATTTACACCTAAGTCAAATATATGTATTATATGTTCAATACTTGTATTTGAACAACCTTACAATTTCAATGTCCCTGGGTAAATGTCATAATATAGTAAGTCTAATTAAATTTTTCAAAGTGTTGTAAGGTCACATTCTGTTTTATGTTTTAGCAATATTGGAGAAAATCTTGGGCTATGCCTTGGCATAAGGTAGGTCTAAAATAAGACTCTTTAATACAGGTGATGCTTATTGTAAAAGGCTATAATTATTTAAAACAATAACAGGAATGGAGGAACTCAGAAAAAGGGTTAGACCTAATAATATCACTATATTTCACACTAGCTGCTACGGCCCTAGGGGCCTCTAATGTCACTTGGGAGGAGGAAAGGGGTCAAAAAAAGGAAAGGAAAGGGGGAGAGGTAATTTTTTTATGGGTGAATTTTCTTGGGATGTTGGTGGTCCCCTCCCCCAAAATAGTTATAATCATTCCCAGGGCTTATGAGAAGTTACCCTGTAAGTAAAGGAGCTTTCATCGTTTATTGAGATCCTTCGGTTCAAACATACAGACAGACAAACATCCTGTTACTTTATATAGATTATATTTAAACTAGTGTCATGTCATTGATGGAACTGATCTATTGGTTGGTAATTATTTTCTCCAGAAGAAACTCATACACACAAAGGTACACAAGTCCGTGCACGGTCATAACACACAAACATTGAATGATAATTAGTTGAAAATAAAATATATTTTCATAATAGTCCAGTGTACCATCTAATTCTAAATCAATTGAAAATTAGGGAGTAGGGTATTTTTTTTTGTTAATTACATTAGGTCAGGTTTTATTATGTGATATTGAGTACTGGTTAGCCCCGCAGGAATAAAACATATAAGGAAAAAAAACTCCCCCCATATTATATTTTTTAAATCAAAACTTAAATGTGTCAAAGCATTAATATCAATAAATATTGTATAAAAGTAAATTAAATTATTTATTTGAAAAACTAAAATAAACACTTATTTTTAAAAAGTGAAGTGGATCTTTCAGACAGATAAAAAGAGTAGGGAAAGCTAATCGTTTAACAACAATATTAAATGGATCCTTTAATTTTATTTTTAAGTACATTTAGAGCTCATTCTGCGAGTATTACCATCGTATAATGTTTTATTTCAGGAAAATTCGTTTAACAACAATATTAAATGGATCCTTTAATCTTAATTTTAAGTACATTTACAGCTCATTCTGCGAATATTACCATCATATAATGTTTTATTTCAGGAAAATTCGTATGGATTGATTTAATATAGTTACATAATGCTATAATGTTATATAGTTTATAAATATAAAAAGAGAGATATATGAAAGAGAACGAATTATAAAATTATTTTAATTTTGTTTGTTAATATTGTAAACTTAGAACTGTAATCTCATAAATTATAAATAAGTATCAGATATGGAGCATTTCTTTTGATATAATAATAACAGCTACTCTATAATTGGGGATGTCTGTATCTTTGTCCGTTTGTAATAAGGAAGTAAAAGAAATAAAAAGAAAATTAGTCAAAAACTTAAGAAAAAAAGTGCATTTTGTATAATGACATGTTGTTACGTATCTGTAATATAAAGTAGTTTGATGTGTGTCTTTCCATCTCTCGGTAACCGCTAAATCGACAAAATTTAGTTCTTATGCTAAAATAATATGATATTCAAATTATGAGACAACACCAGAAATTGAATATCAATGTTTATGTGTATTTGCAAGAGAAACCTAGATTTTCGACGCTTTCCCTTAAAGTGCCTAGATGTGCACAACCACACCTCCCCATTTAAAAAAAATAAATCGAAAAAGTGTGTAGTTATTCGTGAATCAGAATAGGTTAGGATATAAAGAGTAGAGGATAGCCCCCTAGATTCAGGGCCTCCCTGCATGGGTAAGCTTTTAAAAATATATCACTTAAAACTGGAACATAATTATTATCATTATCCTTTTTTTAATCGATTCCAAGGAATTATTGAATTATGACCAGCTATATATAAAAAATTTGAGGTTGTGGCTTTCTAAAAAAAAGTCCTAATAGTTTTGACTTAAACGAAAATGTTAAATATAATTTCAAATCATTCTTAACTTTTTCAAACATACAAAAAGAAAATATTCTTCATAATGTAAAATTTTGGTTTAAAGTATAACGACATTAAATTGTAATATACATACAGTAAAGGCATTTAGACTCCATAAGTGTTAGGTTATAGGCCTAGGGGCTTAGTTGCTCCAATTTTGATCATTATATTAGAAAAATAAACTGAAAAGCCAAAGGATCGAGTCCCGATCATAACATATACACAATAAAGATCTTAAAAATAGATCTTTCTACCGGACTGTTATATAAATCCTTTCAAAGCAGTTTCTACAGTTTATCCTACCTTTATAACAAAATCTTATCATAAATTCCAACCTTATTTAAGTAAAAACGAAAATAAATTCATAATTTGATAACTTTTATTAATAAGTCTCCATAAAGTGCCATACTGTTAGCACCAAGGAAATTTTTATAAATAAATATTAACAAAAGCAATACTGTAATACACAATAATAATTTTAAATTTTTCTATACATAAGAGATAAATAAAGAGTATAAAAACAATGCAACGTGGTGGCATAATAAAATTTTAACAACAAAAACACATATTCTTGTGGCTTAAGATATAAAGATTACGAATATAGTAATGAGAAATGCATATAATCCTAATGATAAAGAGAGTCAAGGACTGCACCCAGAGAAAAGGTTTTAAAAATTGAGAATGTTTCTAATCTATGTAATGCAAAATGCGAGAGGTGATATTGTTTTATCTCTCTATCTCTGTCATATTTCTGCCTTTTTTCTGGGATTTAATTTTTTTTTACAGATATTTGTGTAAATTAATTATTCATTTTTACAGAAATTTAAAAACTGAGATTTCACTTTGTAAAATAGGCCGGAACATTTTCTTTTATGAAAAATAAATATGAGTAATTAGCGTGTAGCTGAAGAAGGACAAAAACCAAAAATTCAGCCTCGGCCCCGCAATACAGTGTGCTGCAGTGTAGTTGATGGTCCCCGCAATACAATATGGTGGTGTGTGATTGTTTAGTATCCGGACATCTCGGCGAAGGTCTGCTCGAGCTCCTCGGTGATAGCCTTGAACTTCTCCTGCTCGCCAACAAGCTCGTCCTCAAGCCTGTCAACCTGAACAAAGAAAAATATGTTACTGAGGAACGGTAGATTGATGTATATTCCCAATGATTATAAACAAAATTACGCCTTTTGTAGGTTGAGGTTATTGGTTGAAAATGTAAACTAAAAAATCAAGATTAGGTAACCTAAGTTTTTGATATAGCAATTTAGAGAGCATGCTTATTAAACTTTAGGTATCCTTGTAATTTAACCCAATGTCTCCTCAACCCATAAGTTTTACTTTTAATAAAATCTATAGTATCAAATTACAGTTTCTTACTCTTTTTTAACAAATTAAAACCTCTAAAAATGCGGTAACTATTGAAATGTTTGTGTTTTTTTCAGTAAAAAAAACACGTGAAAATAAATAGTACTGGATAAGTAGTTCTTTAAAAAACTAAACTGACCATTATACAAATTGCAGGGAAAAAAATGTTTATTCTAATTACACGTCTTTATGCAAGACTTAAAGTTTCTTACTGTGGGTAGGGGGAGGGGGGAGGTGTAGATGTGTGGTGGGTGGGTTTGTGTGTATGTCGCTACTGATAAATGATTAAAAATGCATTACACAACAAAGATATGCAAAAAAAAAACTTTTGATCTCTATCCAAAAAAAGGTTTAGAAAATCATTTCAGGAATCGAAGGTATCTTTAAAAATTAAATGTATCTTTCATATGTAAGTTTTTAAATAAAGATATGTTTTCTAAGCTTTAACATAAACATAATACTCCTTAAATTCTTTATATTTCCTGAAGAAAATGCAAATATTTTTTAGACTTAAGAGTTTATTTTTTGTGGCGTAATGAAATCTGATTTTAGCAGACTTTTTTTGTAGAAAAAATTTGATGGACAGTTACATGCTTGAATTAATTCGGGAATTATATACTCTTTTTTCTTAACAAAAATTATAAATATTCAAGGCATATTTACCCTGTAAAAGACTTATATATTATTATAAGCAAATTCACTTCTATAATAAAAAAAAATATATCAGCCATATGCATTTGAATCGCATGAAATACTAAGGTTTTACAGGGCTGTAAGGGTAAAATTTTGGCACATTTACATTTGGAAAATACTACTGTAATAATCTCATCTAGAATTTATTGACCATTTAAACTGATGTTTATTGCCTTTTGTGATTTAAATTTATTGTTTTATTTTGCCTTTTTAAAAACTTTTATGGATTTGTTTTTGATTTTCTATAACTCTTATTTTATATTTGATTTTCATTTGTCAATATTTTCTAAGGTTTTTTATTTTACTTGTTAAACAGTGATATTTAACAGCAAATTTAACTTCAATTAAGGAGTAAATTCCCTTAGCTTAACAATAAACATTTGCTTTAAGAAAAATTTGTTAGAAAAGCAACTGCTTTATATCTTTCCTCAGAATAGAAAAAATCTAAGAATGACAGCACACTATGGCTTACATTTGGACAAAACTATTTATTTGTTTAATAATTAAGATCATAGCAACATTTTAATCAGAGCTCAACCGCCGTACGTCATCCACGACTAAGCCTCAAATTTAAACCCGTTTTGTTTAAAATAAGGGATTGTCATATTTAGACCAGGTTTAGACTTCCAGCTGTTTTTTTTTTAATTTTAAATGGTTGATTTGATTTCCCTGAGAATTACAGGCGGCCCTGATTTTAACACATATCCATGGGCTAATTTTAATGTGGAATTGAATTTAAAGAATTTTAAAGAAAAACTTTTGTAAAATAGAAAGCCTAGCTGTGGCTGGCACAAGTATCAAGTACACATACACTTTAGATCTTGATTAGAGTGGAATCTTAAGAATTCAATGCACAACAGATAAAGCATTCAACAAGTAAAATGGGGAAAAAATGGGCGGAAATTAAAAAAAAAAAAAATTCTATGTTTTTAAAATAATCATTTTTAAATTTAATTTTGTTACTTTAGCTATTTAAAGTTACAGATAATTTCATGGTTTTACTTATTCTAAATAAGTTTTAAATATTGGCTTAACAGACAAACAAATCATCTAGGAGCCTATCTCTTAACTTAAGGTGGGGTAAATGGGTGAAAAATGGGAGTATATTAGGAGTAAATGTAGGGAGGTGCAAAATGCATAAAATTTGAAGAATGCAAACACAAAGACAAGGACTCAAGAGTTTTACGGTGTCAACACAAACACACACATGAATTAATGAATGTAGCCAAGAAAAATAATTGACTTTTTTGCAGTTACACCCTGAAAGGCTATTTTGAACCTTATTTAACCTAACCCAAAAGTATTTAAAAATTTTTTTTTTTATATAATAATGCTATTTATGCTAAAATGTTGATTAAAAAAATAATGATTTTTTTGCAAGATTTTTGGAACACCGACAAATAAAATTTTTGTTTGAGGCCAGAAGAACCTGGATTGAGTTCTTGGGAAGGACAAAATGGACAGGAATGGACGGACAGGACAAGAGAAACAGGACACATTCCTCACATAATATCTTCTTAAATATCTTATCTTAAATAATTGTACTTTTATCTGATTTAACACACTTTAAACTCATTTAAATATGCATTATAAATTTCAGGATAATATATTTTTTTACACACAGAGCCAAATCTCAAATAATTCTATATTTTAATATCTCAAAAAGGTTTCAAGAAAATATTTTTGAGATAAATAAAACAGGGGATCGTCTGTGAATGGGGATTTACTAAACCTATCTAAATCACTTCTTGAAAAATACTGTATTAAACTATTTTTTTCTTTTACACCACACCTACATATATGTATAATGTATATAGGCGAAATTTTCATTTGAAAAACAACTTACCTCCTTCTGCAGCTTTTGTACGGACTTCTCGGCGAATTCGGCTCTGGCCTCGGCCTGCTTCAATCTGGCGGTCAGAGTCTTGATCTGCTCCTTGTAGGACTGTTCTCTCTGGTTGGCCTTCTCCTCGGCGACCTCCAGGGACTTCAGGTTGTTGGCGACAACTCTCAACTCCTCCTCGAGCTCCATAATCTTGGTCTCTCCAGTCTCGGCTCTCTCCTCTGCCCTCTCGAGCTCTGTCTCGCACTGCTGCAGCTTCTTGGCGACCTCCTCGTACTTTCTGTCGGCGTCCTCGGCCTGGTTTCTGGCGTCCTTCAGCTCCTCCTCCAGCTTGGCCATCCTCTTCTCGTCCTCTTCGGCCTTGTTGGCGAGCACCTTCTTCATACGCTCAGAGTCGTCGGCGGCGGTGGCGGCCTTGTCCAGCTTCTGGTTGGCCAACAGCAGCTTCTCCTCGGTCTTCTCCAGGTCCTCCTCGAGACCCTGGACACGTCTGTTAAGGGCGTTGACCTCAGCCTCAGCGGCCATCAGGGATTTCTCCTTCTCTTCCAGCTGCAGGGTGATCAGGGACAGGCGCTCGGTGGTGACGTCCAGCTCAGTTTCCAGCTGGCGGGCCTTGTTCATTAGTTCCAGCACCTCCTCCTCGGCCTTCTCGGCTCTGAGCTTGGCAACCTTGCTGGCCTCCTCACAGGCGTCACAACGGTCGCAGGCGTTGTCCTTCTCGACCTTCATGGCCTGCATCTTCTTCTTGATGGCCTCCATGGTAGCTAGTCTTGCCTTCTACCGTAACTCTAATGGATAGAAAAAAAAATATCAATTCTGCTTTGAAACGTTTCTTTGAGAAATTGCTTAAAATTATAAATGAAAATTTAATACAAAATTTAAAAAGCTTTAATTAGAAATGACAAATAATAGGCCCAAATTAGGGTGTAAAGCATATGTTTTGA
Source organism: Acartia tonsa (assembly GCF_053477335.1). Lineage (NCBI taxonomy): Eukaryota > Metazoa > Arthropoda > Copepoda > Calanoida > Acartiidae > Acartia > Acartia tonsa. The sequence goes on along the minus strand of NC_137264.1, from coordinate 35,934,971 downwards.
AATTAGCATAAATGTTTTTACAACAGGAAATATAATTTTACAAATGAAGCTTTATTATTTTACAACAGAGCATGACATTCTTGTAATAAATAGGCGGAAAAATTGTTTTTCTTTTTAGTCTTAAATTGAAAATTGCCTATATTAACTTTTTCTGATAGTTTTAATCATTTTTATAAAGATAATAAAATAAAGATATAATTATTCTTGTTTCAAACAAAAAAACCACTGAAATGGAAGCTGTTTCAAGTGCCTGTAAAGAAAAAAGACGGCATACAATACAAATGACCAGTGATAGGCCAATACACAGACCAAATTGCAAATGGCAGGCCAGTATACATTTTAATTGACTAATGGTAGGCCATTATTGCGTCATTTTTTAGAAATACTATAAAGAGCTTCCTTGAATAACTGGACTATTTAAGTAGTAATTTTTAGGGAAACAAAATAGAAGGGGCATTTTTACTACTCTTAGAAAAGATTCTTGGATTTAGATGATTTTAGGCTATTTTTTTTCAGGTCTGAGGCCATTTTTTGGCAGACAAAAATCCATTGAAATATTAGATAAAAATACTAGAATCATGAGTGAAAAAATCGTTTAACCTTTTGCAAGTTTAAAAATGCAGATAGCTACTATCAAATTTATTTGCAATCAAAAAGATAATTTTGTGTGAAATAAATTAGAAAAAAAACAGAATTTTTGAGAAAGAGAAAAAAAAATTGTCTATCTCATGATCGTAAAAATGTCAACTTGGACCATAGAAATGCAAAAGAAATAACTTGGGTTTTATTTAAAGTCAAATTGTGCTGAAAAATGTAAAAACATATCTTAATTTAATATAAAATATATTAATTTATATTTTCATTTTCTTTAACAAAAAAAAGGGACATAATTTCAAGTTGTTTATTTGTGGAAAAAATATAATTGACACTAAATTATCATGAGAAAAAAATTATTTTCTTAAAAGCTGGAAGTTAGGAAACCCAATGAATAAAGTAATGTTAATTTCTATCAGATAAACATACTTATTACTCAATCAATATCTCAAGGGCATCCGAATTCCCTTGCAGTAAAAAAAAGTTTGAATTGATTACCAGAAATTTTAAATAAAATTAAGAGCTGGGTTTTTAAAAGTAAGGAAAACTTGATTTTTTCCATAAGAAGCGCTGCAATAACAAGATAATCAGAACATTAATAGTGTGAGTTTTTTTTTGGATAAATTGTTTATAGTTAAAAAATGTTAAAAATTAGATTTTAATTAAAAAAAAAGCATGAAGCTATATCACTCTTTAATGTCATTTTATCAGGGGAGATTTTTCTAATTTCTTAACAGAATAGAAAGATATAGTACTAGACATACGGACATACCCAAGTTAAAGAGCAGCTGCGACACAGAGTAATGCGCTTCCTCCTGACCTGATCTGAGTCGAAGACTTGAGTCGACTGGCGAATTTGCACTTCCGTGATACACCAGCAAGACTCCGATACAATAAGACACAATGGATACGCCGTCAATCTTTCCTCCCAGCCTAGGCAGGTCAACTTTATTTAAAATTTTGTGTGTGGGTGTGGTCCAACTTTTAAACGTTAAACAAAGACGATAACGTCCATTAGTAGCAAGCCTGTTTTTCAAAATCGAATAAAGAAATTAGAACAGAGAGAAGAAATTGGAAAAAAGAAGAAAGAGAGAAAAAGTTAAATTGTAGAGAAGAAGGAATGGTTAGAAAGTGATAGGTGAAGTGGGAAAATTTAGGCAGGGAATTCCAGGGGATGTTACAAATCAGCCTTTTTGTAAGACAGTCAGACACAGCCACTTAAAAAGAAGTTTTGCTTTAAAAAAATATATATTAGATTAGAAATTAATTTAGAAATGAAAATTTGTTATGAAAAGTAGCCCTATAAAATTGTTGGCATTTAAGAAATATTCTACCTAAGAAAATTATTCAAAATTGTTGGAATTATAAATATCATTAATCATAATATTGTGTTATTTATTAGTTTAAATTTGATACACTTTAAATTTTAGCAAAGCATTTGATTTATGTAGAAACATAATAAATATTAAGAAAATATCACCCACTCTAAATACTATTTCCTCCTTCCCAGGATTAAAACAATGCAACGTGCTCCGCCCCTCCCAGCGACCTCTACATACCTTACTCCTTTCCCCACAAAATCCTTCCCCCCTGTAAGGTCAAGAGGCGGAGTGGAAATAGGGGCGGTGAGATCGCCGTGGGCCAAAGGGACAGTGCGTGTGGTGACCCTAATTAGAGAGGGGAAATATATCTAAATTGAAGAGAGTTATCAAAAGCGAGGTATACCTTTTACAAGGTTCTGTATGTCAGTTTGTCACTACGGCAGGAATATAATCCAAGATTTTTTTGTCCGTAATATTTGTAGCCTAACTTTTGTACAATTTTCCAGAAACATATGATATCCCTTTTATGAAACAATTTTCTGTTTTATAACCAAATTGAATAATATTTTAATTATCAGGATATAAAGAAATTAAACATATTTTATGATGGAAGCATACAAGCTTTCATGGAAATTTCCATCCTTGTTATAGGAGAACAATTACACAGTAAAATGCAAAATTGACACTTTTCTCTCAAATTGGAAGAGGCAAAATTTGAATTATGTAAAATATTTTGGATTTTACAAGATTATTGAGGTTTTTAGATAAGCATTTGTGCTAATTATCACACGTATACTCTATAAGTAGACTTTGTTGTATTAATTAAACACATAATAAGAGTAGAAACCAGTGGCGTGCACTGAGTTTTGCCAAAAAATGTTGTCAACCCATCTAAGATTTTTACTTACCCCTTCGAAGGTCGCGTAGATTCAATCATATTAAATCATAACCTAGTTTGGACTTATATTGAACGTCCCTGTAAACTGTAGAACGTCAAAGTGTCAGTCATTTACGAGATCTAAACGGACAGACACGCACACACATACTTTATAATCCTAAGCCTTTAAGCCTTGAGATGGTTTTAGGCTACTTTTGCCTCCTTCATTAATATGAATACAGATCCCTTAGATTATTAGGAACACAATACAAATCCTACTTCAAAGTTTAGTCAAGAAGAGTTCTTTGTATTAATTAAAACATTTGCAAATAAAATCTAAAACAGCCTTGATTGAGGTATTTTTATATCTGAACATTTTATTTAGTTTAAGTCAGGGTTATTTTTACAGCTTTCAAGTACAGTACTTTTAGATTTATACATTTAACAGAAAATTATACTCATAGTGTAGCGCAAGAACATTATTTTTGAGATAAAGCTACTCTTTAAGGCTAAGAAGGGAAACTGATTTTCTCGGCTGTTAATAAAGACAGGTTGCTGTTTTTTTTGGTACAGATACCTCTTATCAACGCGCTTCCAATGTACAACTTACTTGGTCCGTCAGTCTTACAGGCAAGATACAATATGTTGATATGTAAGGGTTTCGTGAATTTCAATTTTTTATCATTTTCTTTTTTCTTATGATCACTGAACATTTGATCTTCAACTTACTTTGTTTCTATAATATTTTTAGATAGATTTGCTCATCTTTTTAATCTGTAAAAACTCGTTTATGAAAGTTACTATGAAAATAAAGAAATTTTAAGTAGATAATAAACCTAGACAATGTTTTTTCCAGTCTGTCGAGGGGTCAGTGTGATAGGCAGACAAACAAATAGACAGCCTTTTATTTTCTGATTGGATAATTTTATTACTGGTCTTTGATTTGTACATCTACGCATCTCTGAGGGTCCTCAATGACTTTCTTACACTGCACTGTGTTTATTCCTACATGCAATCGGTGTTGTGCAGGGTTTTGCAGCCAAGCAACTTATTCAAATCCACCTGGCTGTTTTAGAAAATACTTAAGTCCGGCAGTAACGAATAGCTCTTTTCATTCCTTTAGACATGTTGGAATTGTCCTATCAATTTCAAACTTTGCATGATGATTTCTATAACAGTTAGGTAAGTCTTAAAGCGTAGCAACTCTATAATCAACTTTTTGAATGATACACTACACCTATTCATCTGATTTTTGGAATAATGCTTCCTATGACAACAAGGTACAATATAAGAAAAGCATCTCCCTAAACAAATTCTAAAAATAAAAGTATGTTCTTTTACAGTATTTCGTATTTAGGCAATTTTGCAACAAATTTGTGTACACTTTTATTTAGACTTACAAATTATTGGTCTGTTTACACTCTACAAGTGTTTGTGTTCGTTTGTCCTTCCTTCTGATTTCTGTTTTTTTTAATGTTGTAATCCATGTTAGATATATAAAAAGTCAATTACTCTACATATTTTTATGCGACTTACTTGCGTATCCCTAAGGTAGGATAATATTTGAAGGTGTTGACAATATTTAACACATTTACAAACTTTTCCTTAAAAAATATATGTTGAGTTTCAGGGAGGGAGAGGACAGTAGAGGTTTATTGATCTACAGTCCCCCTAACCCAACTGGCTAAACTGTACCCAAAAACCTACCTAAACCAGACTAAGATATAGATTTACACAGGAAAAAGAACCCCTCTTCTTATTTTCAATTTATCTCCAAATGAGGGGGAAGAGTCCCTGTGTAGGTAAACCGCTTTTACATGCCCACAAAGACAAAATGATTACGGGAGTAATATCAATCTATCTGCTAATGCCCTATCCCTGTACCTCTGTAAAAATAAGTATGTATTTGTATTGTCTATGTTTGCAATTTATTGACATGTATAATCGCTTTTTGTCTTCTAGCAGCTGCCCCCCTAACCTCAAGGGGTTGTGCTAGGACTTAAAACACTTCTGTCTGCGAATTTTACATTAACAACAGCAAGTTTACGGGTGTTTTCTCAATCAAAATTACATAACATTTGGGGGTTTTTTTCATTACAACGTAGCTACTCTATAATCAATAAAGTCTGAACGTCCGTGTTCGAATGCACCTTAGTAAAATAATTTATTTTTCACTAAAACTTTTACATAATGTAATACTAGATATATATATGTGCTCCGACACATTAATAGTCATTTAAATTTTTAGTGAAAGCTGAATGTTTCTGTCCCATGATTTATCTATTTATTCAATCTTTTTGCATCTTTACTATACTCAGGGATTTTCAGGAATAAGACAATGAACCTCTACATTGCATATATTCCCAATAAAATAAACAAAGTTACCCCTTTTCTAGATAAAATTATTGGTTAAGAAATAAAAGCACCAAAAGTTTTTAAGCCAACGAATAAGATAACAGGATTTTTTGGTAAAAATGTAATTTACAGTCAAATCTTCCCTCCTCTCTGACTACTATAACACCTTAGTTCTTTTTTTTGAAGCACAGCTGCTCTATAATATGATGGCCCTCCGTACGACACTCAAAATTCCAAATTGCAAATTGTGCAAACCAACTGATTTACATACAATACCCTCCAAAAATTGAGCTTATTAAAGCTTACTCTTTTGATTTTGGTAGTTGAGATATCTGGTATAGTCCCTTTCGTGGCAACGCACCTTAAGGGGCGATTCTTCGTAATTTTTACAGTAGGTTTAATCCTATCTCTAGCTCCAGCGGGGGGCTCTAACCCTGCGGGGCCAATTGCCTAACCCTGTGGGGCAATCACTTACTCAATAAAACCTAACCTAACCTAAAGTAACCTATAAAAAGCCATTTTAAAAATACGAAGAATCGCTGCTTAAGGGGAATTGCCACGAAAGAGACTATTCCCGAGATATCTGTAAATAACATTAACATCTTTACATTTCATATATAACATGTTTTGCCTTAAGTTAAACTATTTTAAAAACTAATCGTCCTTCGTCCTTGTTGACACTTTGAAAGAGATTCATTTTCAAAATAAACAAATCTAATTGATATTTGACAAAATGATATATAGTATATCACATGTAATATAAATACAATCTGTAAAAAAAATAACAAGGATGACAACATCCGTAAATAGAAGAGCTTAAATAAAAAAAACAGTTAATAAGTTAGGCGGACAACAGAAAACAAGGATGACAACATCCGATAGATCTGATTTTTTGAATACTGATTCCTATTACAATAAGGTACAATATTATGAGCGAAGCATCTCTATAATCAAGTATTAAAAATGTCAGTATGTCCTTAAACAGAATTCTGTATTTAAGAAGTTTTGCAACAAATTTACGTATAATTTTGCCAAACCTTATATTTTCATATTTTGTATATTCAGTTCTGACACTCAACAAAAGTTAATGTTCGTCTGTCATATCGTTTCAGAGCTTCGCTTTTATGGATGTTGTCATCCTTGTTTTTAAAGAATTTATAATATGTAAATAAAGAGGTCTGTTTGTGTCTTTCTGTCTTTGTTATAGTGAAGTAACAAGATCAATTATTTCGATAAGAAGCCAAGCAATAATAGTCTAAATATATTTTTTATTAAAATAGAGCAGTCAATTGTAATACAAATAGTTAAAACTTTTTGTGTATTATTCAAAGTATAGATTGTATTTTTTTTATTTGGGGCAGTTTGAGTGTCTATAAATATGCAATATCTAACTATTGAGATATTTACGACAAACGTTGTCTTTCAATCGGATGGTCCTTCGTACAGATACTTGCTGTAGTGTTAATGAGAAAGACAAAGAAAGTCCCTCAAAAAATCATCATGTTCCGTCATAAAAATGAGGTATTGTCCATTCTTTTTTAGGGGTTTTATTTCCCACTCCTCCTCTCCTTATCCCTCATTTTTATGACGTCATTGAGGGACTTTCTTCGGCTTTGTTAATTATGTTGTAAAAATGGCTTAATCATAAGAAAATATATCTTTTAATATAATTTACTATTCAAGGTTTTCAATCGAAAAAAAATCTTTTTCCTGTCTTTTTGTTTTATTCTTTAAATCTAAGAGACTGAAATTCCAACAATTCGGACAATTTAAGGAATGAAAAGTGATCCAATGTGAGCGGTCAACACACACACACTCCCTCATACGCACCGACTGCTAAGCTGACACACACACACAAAAAAAACACGCTAAAAAATACAAAGATAAAATAAAATATGTTTTAAAAAATTTTAAACATTTCATGATTCAAATCACGTTGAGTATAATTATATTATGTATATCAAATACTTTGTTAATATCAAGGTGTCATATTTGATATACTATTTAATAAAGGGGAAGATTGTTTTATAATTATTCTTTAAGATCTCACAAACTATGGGTTCAATTTTATGAAATTTATCATAAATGCAAATTGGATTACCTACCCTTTTAATGGCGAAGCCCTTTGATGCTAGAAGGAAACCACTGCTATAGATCTTTCAGTTTAGAATTTTGTAGTACTACGAATCAAGAATTTTAGGGAGGGCAAAGATTGAATAAACACAGATTTATTTTCATAACGTTTGTCTTTGAAACGGAATTAGATAGTGATTTCAGTAAATATTTAAGTAAATGTTATATTTCAGTTATATGCAAATTAAACTTCTACCAACCTAAATTAATTATTTTGAGCCACAACTTACAGATATAATCGGCATTGTTTTAGAATAAGTAATCCTGTCCCTGTAAGATTGAGACAGTTTAATTCTTCAATCAAGGGCGATTTCAAATTATTTGCGTCTGCCTAATTTCCAACTTTGTAAAGGACAGATGAAGTATAAGAACAAGGACAATTCAATCTTTAACAGTGTAGAAAAATATATGAATATAAATAAACAATTTTTAAAAACTTTTGATATTTCTTTCCACTAAAAATGACGAATGAAATAATATTGACCTCAATAAAGGGTAGATCACTCCAAGCAGAATTTGGTTCTAGGCAAAATGTATATATTTTTTAAAAGAAATCTTCTGTTAACTATTGATTCATCCACATTTTTTCGGGTGGAATTTTCTCTAACTTTTTTGGAAAATTAGCCTCAAACTATCACAGATATTTCAGGATTGATCCCTTTGAAGTGAAGCTAAATTGGTTCAGTGGTTAATGAGATGTTAAGCGTGAAATAGACATTCATCGTTCTCCTTTGTTTTATTTTTAGTAACTTCTTTTAATGTTCGCAACACCTGGATAAGAGAATGTTTTTTTTTCAATATGTAGCAGAATAGCTGAAAAAAGCTTAGGTAACTACCTATGTATAATAAGATATCGTAAACTAAACCATTGATCGTCCTAAAATTTTCATGAATGATTGGTATTGGTCTAGCGCTGGTATTAGGCTATTCTGCGTGTCATGCCTATTGGGAAATAGAACCCCGGGGGAAAATGTCTCAACCCCTTTAAAATACTTCTCTATATAGTAGAAAAAAATAAGATTAGCTCACAGCTAGGGTTAAAAGAGCTTAAGTCATATCAGGACTATTATCAAAAATGTTTATAAACTTCTTTAGGCATTGTCTGTTAAAAAAATACTTCGGATTAAAACAACTATTCAATATTACCTCCCAAAAGAAAGATCTCTCTATGCACTTAAGGGAAGGTTGAAGGGTAAAATCAGCCTTCGTCAACTCTCAATTTTATATTAGAAATAAAATTGAGGAGGGGAAATATTTTTTCAAGGGGCGATTTCCATTGGAAGGGTGGAGGTAACCTCCCCTAAATTGTAATAAACTGTCCATAACCATTTACCTCTAAGACGCTTGACTATATGAATTATCATTGTTGTATAAATACTTATTCTTGTCCCTTTATTTTTGTAAAGAAACAAATGTTTAGGCCATGAGCTTTAAATCTTTTCCCATTTACATTTCGATAGGCAAATATTATACAAGAAAAACAAAAAATAAAGAACATTTTACCAAAAGTCTTAAAATTAAACAATAAGGTGGATTTAAATCTATTTCTATACTTTCATTGCATATAGCTCTTCTGTATTCAAAGAGGAAAAGCATAAAAATTGACAGAGGCAAGGGAGTAAATTAATTTTTTATATTGGTCATTGTAAAATATCATCTCATATGAATCTAATTAAAGCTATTTCTTTGTCAGATTAGTTTCAAAAACGTCAAATTAGAATTAGATAGTTCTAAACTCTCAATAATCTTATATTATTATGTTTATGTATACGATCTTTGGAAATAATAGGCATATTTTATAGGGGGGAATATTTGACTCCTACTCCTACAAACATTCTTTAGAAAGATGTCTGTATTTTAAGAAAATTTTTTTGATAAATACTTTTTATTCACGGATTCAAAAAGCATAACATTAGACAAAATAAAATATAAATTTATCTGAAAGGCTGAGACAGAGTTACAAAAGAGATGAATCTCAAAATGAAAAAAGCACAAGATACAAGGTTTCGCGATTATATATTCATCTAAAAAAATAGATTGTATGTATTCTTCAGATATCAAGTGACCTTTACACCATCATTGCAGACGGGCGGAAAAGTTAGTCATAGAGTTGATGCTCGCTAAATGTCCACAACATTTTTAGCGACTTATCTCAGACAGCAGCCTTTAAAATGGCATTTTGAATTAATCATAGGATAGATGCGCTACTAAAGATCTGCAAGTAGATTTTTTATACTTCTCACTTTCCTTGAATGTTGATTGATAAGAAGTAGAGAAAGAGATACAATTTTTGTGCCATTTCACCAAAAAAATTCTTTAGGGACAGAGAATAAGGTAATACCTATATTGCAGTGCGTAGCTTTTGCACTATAGCTGCACTAATTTTCTTTCACAGGCTGCCTTTTTTGTTTTTTTTTGTAAGTACCAAAATTATGAGCTAGGAAGCTTTATTTGGGCTAGAAACAAAACAACCAATTTACATTCAACTAACTCTTACATTATTTTGCTATCCCTACACACGTGAATGACACTGCTCAATTTAATGCATTTTATTCTTAAGTTCTTCTTAGAAGCGAACTTACTCTATAACTAAGTTCTTTACTACTTTAATTTACAACAAAAGAACAATATATTTAAAACCCATTCAAAATAATTTTTTTATGTTATCAAACTACTTGGTAACTTCAAATATCTGTTCTTTAAAAAAATTTAGTCGCAGAATAAGGACATAAACCCATAGAGAGGTGGGACAATGAGATGTTTATTACACCAGTCCCAAATTTTTAATTACGTTTTCTCATTCGTTGTTTTGTAAACTTTGGGGACTTTTAATGAATTTTGATTGGTTGCTTTATTAGGTTGCGTGTCTACAGAAGGAGTAATTTTGTGTATCATCATTGGGGATTTATATCATTTTATTGGCTGTTGTCTTATCCCTTTAGATACCTATAAGTATATTTTTTTTTTTGATTTTATGACTGTTTAATTTTTATGCCCAAATAAATATGTTTGTTTACCTACATTAAACTATATATTTTCTTGCACAATGTTTTCTTTGGTTAGGTAATAATTATTATCAGCATAAGGTACCTGAATATTTTTAAAAGATTCAATCTTATTCAAAAATTCGTTTCAGAATTACAATAATTTTTGATGGACTTATAAGATAACAGATTACGGTTCTCATTTTATATTTGTATTCTTGTTTTCCACAAAATTAAGAAACACAATTTGATGTATAACTTGAAATATGTTTAAGTTTTGGATACAACAAACTTGAAATGCTTTAAATATTCTATTTGCGCTGATTCTTTTTATATAGGCCATGGCCGTCGCTTTGTCAAACAAAGTGAATTGGTAGTTGATTGGCGGATTTGTATATTTTTAAAGATATTTGCCCTCGATGCCAGACTAAACATCAAGGAATATTTGTTCTATCCTAACATCCATGGTATTAAGTAATTAAACACCCAACAGAAATTCAAATCTTTGATTACACGACTTTTGTCTGATGGAATTCATACATGTGCCATAGCATGATAATTCAACCACACTCTTACTATTATTGTCACGTCTGGCATAGATGCATTAGGTATCATTTATAACGTCTCTAGTACGACATGTTGTGGTCCAGACTTGAAACCAACACTTCACCAATTATACTAATTCAGCTTTTATTAGGGGTGTATATTCTGCATGGGCTCAGGGGGGGGGGGGGAATAAAAAATAAGTGGTTGGAGGGGAAAAAAATGTAAAAATTAAGAAAACTGAAAACATTTTTTCCATTTCGCCCCCCTCTTTGGTTAAAAAAACTAAAAAAATGTGTGGTAGGAGGGATAAAATAAATAAATATAGAGTTCTTTAAATATTTTTCTATTTACCCCCCTACTTTTAAGAAAAATCTAGGGGGGAAAAAAATAAAAATTTGTAGCAGGGGAAAAAAATAAATCTTGTGCAGAATATAGGTACACCCCTGGCTTTTATTCAGCTTATACCAACATTGAAATTAATTCAGAAAACAAGGATGACAACATCCATAAAAGCGAAGCACTGAAAAGGTAGGACAAATGGACATTGACACTTGTATAGTGTCTGAACTGAATAATCAGAATATAAAAGTAACTGCTTGATACAGGATATGTTTATGGACATACTTACATTTTTAGGACTTGATTATAGAGATGCTTCGCTTAAATATTGTTCTTTGTAGTCCCAGGAATCAATATACCAAAAATCAGATAAAACAGATAATTAGATCACATAAAAATTTGTCTTTACAAAAGTAGAAAAATCAACATGTTTAAAATGGAAGTACGGACATTCTGGTAATGATTATAGAGTTGCTACGCTTTCTAAATAGTACGTACGGACGGACCGACCCTAATTATAGAAAAGATTAGCTTTTAAAAAATCACGAAATCAAAACGTGATTTTTTAGTTGTCATTGGGGGGCAACACTTATAGACGTTAACGACCTTTCATCTGCAATCTAAATGTGATTTAATATTTATTTCGCTTGTTTGTTATACTTTATACCTGGCTTTTGTCAACTAGATATGTTGCTCCTTCTCTCTGAGTAGTAGATGAACTTACATTACAGTTAATTATAGAGTAGCTTTGACATTTCCTAGCAATGTATTATTCAACCATACAAAAATATTAATTAAAAATTAACAAAAACTTTATTTTATAAATACATTATAATAAAGATATATAATAGTATATAAATCTGTTTGTGTTTTTGATTTGTTATACATAATACAAACATATCGCCGACCTGCATACGTCCATCAACAATCTAAAAATATTTTTTTTGTAATTACAACAGCTACTTAAATATAGCAGTCAGCCGCTACTTTGCAAACTTTTCTTTCTGTTTAGGTATTAAAATAGTTATTTCACGCATCGTATTATAAACAGCTTTCCGCGGATATAGAATGTGCAATTATAAGATTAAAACCAGTTGAACGATTAAAACGATGTGCCGAAGGCACGGGCTAAAAAAACTGGTTTTAATCTAATGAAGTTATGATCGTACATTTTTAAATTCGTAGAAAGATGGATATAATACGATGCTAGACATAGTTTTTTCGTATGGATGAGAACCGGTTCCTATCCACCGGATTCGAATGAATACGAGAATAGTTATTTCTCGCATCGTATTATAAACGGCTTTCCGCGGATATATAAAGTACAATTATGAGATTAAAACTAGTTTTTTTAGCCCCGAGGTGCAAAAGGCACCGGCTAAAAAACTGGTTTTAATCTTATGATTGTACATTTCTATATTCGTAGAAAGCTGGATATAATACGATGCTAGACATAGTTTTTTCGTATGGATGAGAACCGGTACCTATCCACCGGATTCGAATGAATACGAGTTTGTTTAGCCCAGGTATGCCGAAGGCACGGGCTAAAAATCTGGTTTTAATCTTATGATTGTACATTTTTATATTCGTACAAAACTGGATAAAATACGAAGTTAGGCATAGTTTTTTGTAAGGATGAGAACCGGTTCTAATCCACCGGATATTAATCGGTTTCGAATGAATACAAGAAAAAAACTATTTACCTGTGGTGTAAACTATCTGGCTCCGCCACCACCGCTAGGGCAATCCTTGAGAATATGGCCGATACCTCCACACTTGTAGCAAGTTTTAGTTCCAGCACTAGGACAATCCTGAAAGTAAACAGGTAAGTTTTCATGAAAAAAATTATGTACCCATTCTTTCCTGTAACAAAAAAACCATAGAACACCTGGAAATTATTTCATGACTGTTAAAGCAAAAAATGTAAACCTTAAGGTATTTTTTTTAAACCTCATTGACAGAAAGACTTAAAAACTATGTGAATACTTATACTTTTGGCTAATTATTATTCTTTTTGGTCTAATACACGTAAATCAATAAAATAATAAGTTCTTTTTACACCATTCACCCCAACTCTACTATCGGCACCTCCAGTCAAAAAAAAAGATTTGACAAAGGAATTAAATGATTTGTTACCTACCTACCTAACTAAATAATAATATATTAAGTTTTTAATAATAAGCTAGGTACCTATTCTCCAAATGGTTTTACCTTTAGAATGTGTCCAATCTTGTTACAGTTGTAGCAAATGGGCTGATCACTTTCCTGAGTACAGTTACGGGCAATGTGTCCAGTTCCTATAATATAAATATTATAATGTAAAGTCACCATACTGAGTACATATACGGGCTATGTGTCCAGTTCCTATAATATAAATATTATAATGTAAAGTCACCATACTGAGTACATATACGGGCTATGTGTCCAGTTCCTATAATATAAATATTATAATGTAAAGTCACCATACTGAGTACATATACGGGCTATGTGTCCAGTTCCTATAATATAAATATTATAATATATAGTCACCATACTGAGTACAGTTACGGGCTATGTGTCCAGTTCCTATAATATAAATATTATAATGTAAAGTCACCATACTGAGTACATATACGGGCTATGTGTCCAGTTCCTATAATATAAATATTATAATGTAAAGTCACCATACTGAGTACATATACGGGCTATGTGTCCAGTTCCTATAATATAAATATTATAATGTAAAGTCACCATACTGAGTACATATACGGGCTATGTGTCCAGTTCCTATAATATAAATATTATAATGTAAAGTCACCATACTGAGTACATATACGGGCTATGTGTCCAGTTCCTATAATATAAATATTATAATGTAAAGTCACCATACTGAGTACATATACGGGCTATGTGTCCAGTTCCTATAATATAAATATTATAATGTAAAGTCACCATACTGAGTACATATACGGGCTATGTGTCCAGTTCCTATAATATAAATATTATAATGTAAAGTCACCATACTGAGTACATATACGGGATATGTGTCCAGTTCCTATAATATAAATATTATAATGTAAAGTCACCATACTGAGTACATATACGGGCTATGTGTCCAGTTCCTATAATATAAATATTATAATGTAAAGTCACCATACTGAGTACATATACGGGCTATGTGTCCAGTTCCTATAATATAAATATTATAATGTAAAGTCACCATACTGAGTACATATACGGGCTATGTGTCCAGTTCCTATAATATAAATATTATAATGTAAAGTCACCATACTGAGTACATATACGGGCTATGTGTCCAGTTCCTATAATATAAATATTATAATATATAGTCACCATACTGAGTACAGTTACGGGCTATGTGTCCAGTTCCTATAATATAAATATTATAATATATAGTCACCATACTGAGTACAGTAACGGGCTATGTGTCCAGTTCCTATAAAATAAATATTATAATATATAGTCACCATACTGAGTACATATACGGGCAATGTGTCCAGTTCCTATAATATAAATATTATAATATATAGATATTCAACTTCTAGTCTTAATCTTAAGGATGGAGGTTTTAAATTATGTTTTATAACGTTTCAGTATATCACAATGCCCATAAAATGACAGACATAGGTTGCGTAGTTACTCCATAATTCGCATATCATGCATTTCCAAATATATCCAAATAAATAGGACTTTTCCTTATTTAACAAAAGTAGCAGTAGCTAGTTTTTCAAAGAAAAGATCTACGGGGAATTATGGTAACCACTGAACCTTACTCTGTCTATATTATATTCAAAATTAGATCCCTAGTGATCGGTGTCAATTGCTTTACAAAGCAGGGAAAGATATACTGAAATAAAAAATGTCTGATTAAGCCCGTAGTAGGCTGGTGTTGTCAACATTATTTGTCAATTGTGATTAAGCCCGTAGTTGGCTGGTGCTATTTATGTAATATGTTCAAATAAATACATATTAATTTTCAAAATATATCATTTAGGCTCGTAGCAGCCGGTGTTAGTTATCTGATATTAATAATAATAGTCATAAATAAATAAAGATTAATTGTTAACTATTGTACTTGTGTTCTTTACTGCAATTTGTCCACAAAGGACTAAAATATCCAAAAGTAGCATTATTTCCAAACACTCTAATTTCAAAAAAAGAGGCAAATTTCCAAATTAATGGGGAGGGTATACCCTTGTCAGACTAAAGATTCCAACAATTCACAAAGCGCGAATTTACGTAATAATTTCAAGGCAAAGAAAAGTATAAAAGCCAAAAACATAATAAACGAGCATAAAAATAGCAATTACCAAACAAATTTTTCCAAAAATCACGAAACCTTGCCCGAAGTAGTAAATATTTCCAATACACACGAAACCTCGTCCGAAATCTCAAATATGACGGAAGTAAAAGTGACGACAGAAGCGCCAAAACTGTCGGATTATACACTGTACTCAGATTACAAAGACAATGTAATTTTATGGGACATAATTACAGATATCCCAAAAGCAAAAAGGGGGGCACTACTACTAGCAGGAATAAAGAATGAACACGCCACATTCGGCGATAACATTCAGCGGCAGCTTTTCCAAAAATATAGGCCTACAGAAATAGCTGCAAATGAGAATAGCGTTAATCTGATTATTGAGTTCTTAGACTCACACATAGGAAAACCTTCCAAGCACTTAAAATTTCAATGTCTAAGAGAAATAGTAGAATACAAAAGATCTGCAGGGCAAGAATTTGCAGAATATGCTAAACATTTTGAATATCTTGTTTCCAAAGCAGAAAATGCAGGGCTAAAAACACTATCAAGCGACATTAAAGCAGGATTCTTAATGAATAATGCCAATCTGTCTGTACAACAAATAGAGTTACTAAACTCTGTAGTTGACTTTTCTGATGACGACAACCTATACAACAATGTCAAATCAAAAATGTTTGACATGTTAACTAACGTATTTGGTCTTAAGAATGAAAATGAGTCAGATAAGTTATCAGATGCTTTTCTAGCTCAGCATGAGGAAGCATTTCTAAAATGGTCAAAAAAGAAAAGTTTCCAAAATAATAAGACCAATAACTATCCAAACAATAGTCGTACAAGGAGCGCAACAAATAATGGCTACCTACAAGCAAAATAGCTACCAAAACAACCGTACAAATGGGGCTACAAATAATTACCAAAACCAAAGACAGGATGATGGTCAAGGCACCAATCCTAAAGACGCAAGGGGGCGATCTTTACAATGCAGAAACTGCATGTCTATAAAATATTTACAAGCTCAATGTCCTTATAACTCTAATTATAGACAAAACAACCAAAACCCTAGTAGGTTTAGACAAGCCTTTGTCATAGAAGGGCAAACTTCCGAAACGGAAGACGACATTCCGGAACACATTCTGAGGGAAATAGAAAAGGCTGAAATAACGGATAAGGAAAATAGCGAAAATACCCAAGAACACATTTTCTTTACCCAAGACAAGAGTGAATTATCAAAATTCACGGCAGAGGCATTAAATGCCGCTGCGCTAGATACCTGCTGTAGCAGCAGTGTAACAGGTATGAAATGGCTAAACATATATATGCAAGCTATTCCCAAACACATCAAACATTTACTATCAGGTCCACACCATAGTAAAACGTCCTTTACTTTTGGCAATCAACAATCCCTAACCTCATTGGGTGTTTACAAAATTGCCAATGAAATTCATGAATTAGCTATTGATGTGATTGATTCTGATATTCCCTTGCTCATGTCCAAAGAGCACATGAAGAAATTAGGCATAGCCATCAACCTAATCAATGACACAGCAACAGCGAATGAAAAACCCATTGAGCTACACACCACTAGTGCCAGACATTACATCATTAACCTACTTGATCAAGATGACAAGGAGGATTCAATGGTAATGGAGCACATAATGCTAATTGATCTAGAACAAGCAACCATAAGACAACAATATCAAATGTTAGAGAAGCTCCATAGGCAATTTGGCCATGGAAGCAAATCTAAATTTGTTGACTTACTAAAAGGTGCTGAAAAATGGCATGATCACTTTGATGAAATGATTGACAAAATTATTGATGGATGTGAAGGTTGTATTCTCAAGAAAAGACTTCCAGACAGACCATCTGTAGCCTTTCCAATGGCAAATGATTTCAATCAATGTGTAGCAATGGATCTCAAGATATGGAAAGGAAAACCAATCCTTTACATGATTGACTGTTTCACAAGATACACAGTAGCTACCTTTCTCAAATCAAAGACTCCAGAAGAAGTAGTAAGAGCATTCATGACTCACTGGGTAAGATATTTTCAAAAACCTCGTGAGATCATCACAGATCAAGGAAATGAATTCACTGGATCAATCATGATGGAAGCCATGAGCAAATTGGACATAATCTGCCACACTACAGCTGCCTATAGCCTGTGGAGCAACGGATTATGTGAAAGGAATCACTATTTGGTGGACAGCATACTGCTAAGAATACTGATTAACTTCCCAGAGATGGATCTGGAGACAGCCCTCGCCTGGGCTTGCATAGCCAAGAACTCCTTATCCACAGTGTATGGATTCTCACCATTCCAATTAGTATGTGGAAGAATTCCAAGCATCCCCAACATCATTGATGAATCACCAAATGTGATTGAAATCAAGTCACACAGCAAAGCTCTTGAGGACCAACTTAGAGCAATGCATGAATGCAGAGCAGCTTTCATCAAGTCACAAAACTGTGAGAAGCTAAAACAAGCACTGAGGACAAAGATGAGAACAGCACAACACAATTACTCTCATGGAGACTACGTATATTACCGAAGAGAGAAGGATGACAAATGGCTAGGACCAGCAAAGGTAGTATACCAAGATGGCAAAGTCATTTGTGTAAGACATGGAAGATACTTTGGACAAGTCCATGCAAACAGACTGCACCCAGTCAAACCATAACTGGTAGAGAAAATAAAATCAGAGGAAACACAAGCTGGAAATACCAACACTGAAAACAACAAGGCTGAAAGTGCCAAAGATAAAGCTGAAAATGCTAACACTGAAAACAACAAGGCTGAAAGTGCCAAAGATGAAGGAACAGCAAACAAGCAATGCAATACACAAATGCAAACCAACGCTCCTACAACAACAACACAAGATACCATTGATGTTGAAAACAATATGGACGAAAATGAGGAGGAGAACATGGAAGAGACTACTGAGGAAAGAGCTCCAGATATTCAACAGAACAAGAAAAGACAAGGGAGACCAGCTAAAAAGAATAACAAGAAACAAATTGCTATTCTGAAAAGAGCTGAGAAAGTGCAAATAAAAATGGATGGAGTTTGGATAAACGCCACAGTGATAAGCAGCAGTAAAAGAACAGGAAAATATCCAAACTGGTACAACTTTGCACTAGACAATGGTCAAACAATCAGTGATGATGTAGAAAACATAGAGGTCAAGGGTATATCACCACTCTATGGGTAGTAACCAAAAAAGGAGAAGAACTGAGGGCTAGACTAACAGCAAAAGGATTCCAAGAACTGCAAGATGTACCAAAGGAATCTCCAACAATGCACAAACACACACTGAGAATCATTTTGGCAATTGCAGCAGCTAACAAGTGGAAGATCAGTGCCAGTGATGTGAAATCAGCTTTTTTCCAAGGGAATGAGCTAGATAGAGTAGTCCTGGTAAAACCACCAAAGGAGGCAAAGCTAGCCAAGAAGCTATGGAGACTAAAGAAATGTCTATATGGCCTAAGAGATGCCAGCAAGAAATGGTACGAGAAAGTAAAGAACAACCTGGAAAAACTTGGATTCAAAAAGTCAGTGTAAGATTCAGGTCTTTTCTTTCTTGAAAATAGCAGTGGATGACTAGAAGGATTGATTGGTATTCACGTGGATGACTTTATTCATTGTGGAACAGAGTACTTCAATGATGTAGTACTTAACAAAGTACTGAGTGCTTTTAAGATTGGCAAATCAGAAAGCAATTCATTCATGTACACTGGTTTCATGCTGAAGCAAGATGATCAAGGCATCAGCCTGGATCAGGAAAAATATGTTGAAGGAGTCACTGTACCAAAGATTGAAGCAAAGAGGATCAATCAAACCAAGGAGAGCATGACTCCAGATGAACTGACACTGATCAGACAGATGACAGGAGCTATAAATTGGACTGTGCGGGCAACAAGACTGGACCTAGCATTTGAATTGATAGAAGCTTCTACAAAAATGCAAGGAGGAACTGTTGCTGATCTCAAGGCAGCAAGAAAGACTCTTACAAAGATGAAGAATGTGTCGAAAGTCAGAATCGCTGATCTAAAAGATCTAAAACAAGCAGAGATTTGGGTATTTACTGACGCAAGCTTTGGTAATCTCAACAATGGAGTGGATAGTGCTCAAGGATTCATCATGTTCCTAGTAAATCCAAAGACAGGTGATTGTGCTCCAGTAGAATGGAAAGCAAACAAGATTCAGAGTCACCAACTCTACCTTAGCAGCAGAGACAATGAGTCTAACAACCGGGATTGATGCAGCAATAGCCACCAGATGGTTCCTGCAAGAAGTGCTAGGAAAGAATTTCAACTTCCCAATCACTGCTAACATCGACAATCAAGACACTCATGTGGCTGTACACAGTGCTACAGATGTAGGAGAAAGGAGACTGAGAAGGGAGATTGGAATGGTCAAGCAGTGGCTGACAGAGAAGGAGATAGAGAAGCTAGTCTGGGTACCAGGAGAGCTGCAAGCCGCAGACATCCTTACCAAGAAGGGTGTGAACCCTAGATATACCACACTTTTCTAGGATCTTGCTGTGTCAAGTATCAACTGTTGGGAATATCAAAGGATGACTCCATGCAAAATTTAAGCCGGATCCGGCCAAAACCGGCCGTGAATTTTATAAAAAACCGTTTTTTTCCGGTTTTTAGGGGGTATCTGTAAATCGATTCAGCAAGAGCAAAACCGGTTGGAGGTACAAAAAATTTTAATTCACATGAAATTTAGCCAATGCAATTGCCTACGAAAATGTACTTCATCATCAACTTGATTGGACAACTCTTTCCTCTCCTAAATGTCCATTAAAACCTCGTAAACGGCAAAAATCGCCAAAAATCACGCCTTCCGCGACGAATAACGGCTAAACGGTCAGCCGGAGGCGAATGAAACATAAATAAAGAAATGTCCGCCTCAAAAAGTTGTTCAACATCAAAGAGATGCTCGAGGTCTCTAAAACGACTCCTTCCCCTCCTTTAAGGGGAAAAACTGAAAAAACGTGATTTTCAAAAGTATGCTCACTTCGTGGGTGTGGGGGGCACTGAACCCGTCACCCCAGGGTCACCAAATATAAAGTCTAGGCGGCCCACAATGCTGAATTTTCACCAAGTGAAAGTCTTGTGTCATTATCTCTTATGAGAAAAAAGTTATTAATTAATTAAAATTTCAAATTGTGATTTTTTGATGGATTTCTTTGATGAAATGACAGGCCGGTCAATTTTTATGCCATTTTTGCGGTTTTTGGGCCGTCACGCCCAAACGGTTTGAGATAATCTCACGGGACCTTTGGCCCGACCTAAGTCTGGTTATTTGTAAGGTCTAAGAAAAAAAAATCCCGGATTGGATGAAGCACGACGTCGCTGCGCGCCGTCAAAAATCGCTGGTCGGCTCAATTTGCCCCCTCAAACTCTCACCTCGTGCCATTTTTCTGTGTAAAGATTATAATTATAATCTTTTGCGTAAGTCTGATTTTTTTCCCTAGACCTCACAAATAACCAGACTTAGGTTGGGCAAAAGGTCCTGTGAGATTATCTCAAACCGTTTGTGCGTGACGGCCCAAAAACCGCAAAAAATGGCCTAAAAATTGACCAACCTGTCATTTCATCAAAGAAATCCATCAAAAACTCACAATTTGAAATTTTAATTAATTAATAACTTTTTTCTCATAAGAGATAATGACACAAGACTTTCACTTGGTGAAAATTCAGCATTGTGGGCCGCCTAGACTTTATATTTGGTGACCCTGGGGTGACGGGTTCAGTGCCCCCCACACCCACGAAGTGAGCATACTTTTGAAAATCACGTTTTTTCATTTCTTTATTTATGTTTCATTCGCCTCCGGCTGACCGTTTAGCCGTTATTCGCCGCCGAAGGCGTGATTTTTGGCGATTTTTGCCGTTTCCGAGGTTTTAATGGACATTTAGGAGAAGAAAGAGTTGTCCAATCAAGATCATGATCATTTTACAAGCAGGAAAGTTAAGCTCTGATTACATAAGAGCAATAAAGAAAGACAACTAAGTTTTTCTAGACAAACAGAAAAGAAGAAATTAAGAGACCATCATTTCTGATGTCCCCAAGTCTCATTAATTTACGTTCTTTTACAACCAAATATTTTTTTCTCAAACACTTTCCAAAAATTTCGTGTGTTTTTCCTTTTTGTTTTTCAAAAAAATCTCATTTTTCTTTTAAAAGCACTAAGAAAAATTTTTTTTTCTCTCCCCTCATAAAATATTCAAACTATAATAACAGGATTAACATTTTCAACACAGTAAATCAGACAATAACAAAATTCTTCATATTTCCAATTCCCTTATTCCAATTATAAACATACGTGAAAGACAACTTTAAGGACTCAAGTATAACATATACAGGTTGAGTGGTAAGTAAGTTTTACCGGAAATGCCCAAGTTAAATTTCCTAATTTTCAATCGACAACGCAACTTTACAATCAAAGAGCAAACAAAAAACAAACAGCGGCATTATCTCAAAAGTGCGCATGAGCCCACTTATTTTACGGAAGCGGAACCAAACGTACGTGTTTATTTCTTATTGGTATATTTTTTCAAACAAAAGTTATAAGTTATGTGCATAAAATTATCAAAATTATCTGTTTCGGACTTTGCATCCTGTGCACACCCATCAGAAAGTATCAGCTTGTTTACAAGTCAGCTTAGGTATAATATTTCATTTTCAAAACATATTTTCTTATATTTGGACAATTCATCGGTGAATTTAATTTTAACTACGCAATTTTCAATCGGGTAAATAGTTTCAATTTTTTTTCAAATAAACATATTATCAAATGATGCAAATTATTTTTTTCTTCCTGCGTCATGCGTCGACTTCATTTTTCAGTGACCATAAAAATAAATATGATAAAGGGATAGTTTCACGAAGTGCATTTTAAAAAAATAGTGAACTGTAACTTTTTTCTATTTTAAATAACGTAGTAGTGCATAATATAAAGTTATTGATTAAAATTAAAAGATTTGACCAGGGATTTTCCTTAAAAAATGAGTTTTTCATTTTTATTTTCAACTTCGTTGCATGTTATATATGGCAAAATTTTTTTGTCATAAATACAACTTTAGATAGCATTTACTAGTTAATAGAACTTCAAACTTTTTATACAACAAAATACACAGAACAACAAAGAATGACCAATAAAATACTTAGTATAGTACTTAGAGTAGTGATCTTTTTATATGTCTTAGTAGAATATGTTAGGCATTGGATAGATATGATTGTGATAAAGAATTTTAACATTGGCCTGACCGAACATTTTTTATTTGACAATATCTAAACAAGGATGACAACATCCATAAGTAGCGAAGCATAAACAATTAAATAAGAATTTAGATATTAGTTGACAAAAGCATGAATATTAGGAAAAAATCACGAAACCTTTTCAACATTTGTTAATTTCTTAATATTTATTTATATTTCATCACTATGACTAACAGACTGACGGTCAAAGTAAATTACATACTGGATGCTCAGAACAACGGGAAATTTAATTTTGATATTTTTAACTACAAAAATTAAAAAAAAAACTGACCATAAACACCAAAGATATGAAGAAAAATGTGAAAAATATAAAAATAGCCAAAAACCTGCAAAAAGGCAGTCTGACCGCCATTGATGTGTTCTTGAAACGAAAGGAAATTTAATTTTGATATCTATAACTGAAAAACTTTGGAAATTGGGCCATAAACACCAAGGGTATGGAGAAAAATGTGAAAAATAAAAAATAGCCTAAAACCTGCTTAAAGGCAGTCTGACCGTCATAGTTGTTTTCTTGAAACGAAAGGAAATTTAATTTTGATTCTACTACTGAAAAAATTTTGGAAATCAGACCATAAACACCAAAGATAGGGAGAAAAATGTGAAAAATACAAAAATAGCCTAAAACCTGCTAAAAAGCGGTCCTATCGACATTGATGTTTTATAGTTAATTGTGCTTCTTGATAATGGGAATGTTGTCAAAAAATTTCAGCCTTTTATCTTTTATAGGAGCCGAGAAAATCACGTTTCCCCCAAACTAAGACGGACAGACGGACAGACGGACAGACGGACATACGGACAGAGGGACAGACGGACAGACGGACAGACGGACATTTCAAATTATAGAGTAGCTTCGCTACTAAAAAGTTAGTGATTTGCAACATAAATTACATTATATATATGTTGTATGGTTATTTGGTATTTCCGCGTGAGACAATGTGTATATTGTAAGTAAACCGAACGGTTTTGTTTATTTTTTTTTTAAAGAATCTAGAAAACCTGTCCTATAATGAACCGGACGTTATTTTTTATGTTTTTTAAGTAACTTGTCCTAAGGGGAACCCCTGTTCAATTTTTTTTTAACTCTTGTGAAATATGTTGAAAAAGATTCTCTAAAAATGGTTTTTGGCTATACATATTTGGAAAAAAATAGACCATTCTCATGTAATTTATGTGGCAAATCACTTAAACTTTTTTAGATATTGTCAAATAAAAAAAGTTTGGTCTGGTCAATGTTAAAAATTCTTTAACATACAATCATATCTATCCAATGCCTAATATATTCTACTAAGACATATAAAAGTTCACTACTCTAAGTACCTTAACTCTTTAAATACACTTCGTAGAACTATCCCTTTCCAAGTATAAATATGCAAAATATCGCCTTTTTTGTCTTATTTTTTAAAAACTAGACAAAAAATGTACATATTATTTAGTGAATTTATTTTTTTTCAAAAAATTATCAATTTATTATTCGCTTTCATGATAATTGAATATTTTGTTTTTCAAAAATCAAGAGGATTTTTTTTTCCAAAAATTATAACATGTCATTCTCGAGTCAAGGGCCATATTCTTAAAAGATCCATCATTATTTTTCCAAATCAATAACAATTTTCAAAAATTTCAGAATGTCGTCCAGCGCCGATAGTATCGCTCAAGAGGCCATTGAGGCTGCCCGTGGAGAGAAGCGCAAGAGCCTAGAGATGGAGGAGGCGCAGCCAATCCACATACATGTAGCTGACTACCAGCTAGAGCAATGGACCAACGAGCCGGAGATCCTATTTAAGCAAACTGGGGAAGAGTCCTTGGACCAGTTTGTAGAGGAGAACATCAGCATGATGGAGAGTGAATCGCGGCCTTTATATATCACCTATGATATTATCACTAACTTCTTCATGGAAGCATCTGAAGAGGACCTGTTTAATGCGATGAAAACCCTGATGGATTTTGCCATCGACTCTGGCCGTCACAGGGTAACCTTCTCCACAGGAAGGTACTGTGACGACTTTGAGAGGCACTGGGCCTCTCTGTCAGATGTGAACAACGAAGTCAGGCGCATGACACAGGAGGCTGGGGAGCAATCCCTCAGCCTCCACAAGTGCTTCTTGACAGTTCAAGACGGAGCACTTGCCACAAATGCGGCCGCCTACGCTGAGTTTCAGTCCAAGAAGTCCCTGGGGAGGATGCCATCGGAGCTAGCCGAGCAGACACTGCTGAATTGGATCCAACGCCATCATGCGCATGCGTATCAGCAGTCTAGACGCCCAAAACATAAGGTGTTGGCACCGCTGCCACTCCCACTCCCTGTTTCGTTGACTCATGAGTATGCTAATGACCAGTTTATGGTTAGCATATTAAAGAGTCGGGGTATGTTTCGCGGTCGCAGGACCCGCAGCTCATCAAGGAGAGCCCCGCCGAGAAGGTCATCTCATCAAACAATATCACGTGAGAGATCGGATAGTCTTGTCAGCGGCGCCAGGAATGGACCTAATGGCGCCCGCAGTCCCAACTCACTGGGGATTTTAGAGCGTTTATTGCAGAGGGTCTTGAAGGGCGGCAGGGATCAGTTTACCCGGGAACGTGAGGTGGAGAAGGTAACAGGGCGCATTGCTGCTATGTATCAGCAGAAATGCACTGATTTAACACGCCTCAGCATTGACTTTGAGTCACTACGCCTCGAAATGGACCTCCTCAAAGAAAAAGCCGAAAGTGAAAAGGAGGCTGAGATCCGCAGTCTGCGGCTGGAACTCAAGAGGCTGAAGGAAGAAGTGTCCTGGGAGAACTCGTCGTACGATAAGTTGTTCAAGATCAAAGATGCGCTGCACTTTGAGAATCTCCAGCTCAAGGAGGAGATTGAGAATATGAAGCTGAGCAAAAGAGAGAGGAGGAAGGCTAAGAAGGAGAAGAAAAGAAACAAGTAAGAGACAAATCATAAGTAATATTTGAATATGTGTTTATTACAGGTTTGCTCTCTGTACATCCGATCTCCAGTTGTCTGCAGCTTATTTTATCATATTGTTATTTATTTAATATATGTTGATATATGTTTTATCATGTCTATGCCAATAAAATAAGATGCAGCTTGGCTCTGTGTTTTAATATTATTATCATGTTGACCATTCTTACAGATTAAATTTGGAGGTTTTAAATTATGTTTTATAACGTTTCAGTATATCACAATGCCCATAAAATGACAGACATAGGTTGCGTAGTTACTCCATAATTCGCATATCACGCATTTCCAAATATATCCAAATAAATAGGACTTTTCCTTATTTAACACAATGTGTCCAGTTCCTATAATATAAATATTATAATATATAGTCACCATACTGAGTACAGTTATGGGCTATGTGTCCAGTTCCTATAATATAAATATTATTCAAATCTGATCCATCTGAAGATGTTTATTAAATATAAATCGTTAGGTGAACAATATTCACATAATTATGAGTATGCAGTTTCTTGTTTCTTACTGCGCACTCAATTCTGGCCCGTACACAATAAATCCAACAATAAGCAGCTTTTTTGAACTATTATGGGTTTTAAAAGCTGCTTCATTGTTTTAACATAAAATGTAGTTATTATACCATGTAATTTAACGGTTTAAAAATTACAATGCATAATATCATTCTTGATTTGTTGTTTTCCTTTTGTTGATACACTAGGTAATTAGGGAAAAAGAGAACTTATTTTTTTGGTGATTCTAGGTCCTACTAATTTTACAAGAGAAAAAAACTTGCTACTTCTTGCCTTTGACTATACCTATTGATATATTTGTACATATATTATTACTAATACCTAATCCAAAGAATAAATTTATAAGAGTTTTAAATTCAACTTTATCATGAGATGGCATTTCAATTTAGACTCCAAACTGGAATAGTCTCGTTGTTAAAACAAGATAGAATAAAATACCAGCATCAATAAATTTGAAAAGGCCATGTCACATTATTTATTTATTTCCATAAACTTTTACCTAGAAAAAAAAGGAAATTCTTTAATTCTGAAAAGAGCAGATCTACTATCAGAACATATTAAAAACAAGATTTTTTTCATGAGAATTTATAAAATTAAAAGTATTACTGTCCTTTAGTGTACATACATACAAACCTAATGGATTTTTTATGATTTATAATTTTTTCCTAATCCAGCAAAAAAAAGAAAATCTGATTAGGCTGGCCAAGATATGTACCTTACATTTTATTTAAACAGACAAACATACATGATACATCCTTACAATATGTGAGATAGGGCATCCAATCACTGCATAGGACGACAAAAAAATTGAATTTTTTTAGCCAAAAGATTTTAAATCTGAAACTAGGTACCTACATAAATTTTCGGGTAAGGGAAAAGATAAAGTTAATACGTAGTTCGAGTAGATTTTTTATATTTTACTTAAAGGGGGGGTTTTTAATGCAACCATCTCGTAATCAGTGAGCAAATGGCACTTAGAATTCGAATTTCCATCTGAAATTTTGCACAAGTAATCCTTGGTAGGTCTATTTTCCCTAAATCGAACAAAAAGTTGGAAAAGTAACGGCTAACGGCTGGCGGCTCAGCAGTTTTGCCATTTTTTGGATATCTATAGTACAAATTATTCACGAAACCTATCTCCACCTTATTCTTGTTGCCACTCCAAAACGCTATCAAACGGTTCTAGACGGTAGCTGTTGGTACTAGAAGTTTCAAAAATGGTTATTACTATTATTTAACATGAATTAAACCAAAAATATGTTTTAAATAGTTGATTCCTACGTAATTGATGATGAATTTACCCTGAAAATAGGTAAAAAAAAAACGGCTAAACGGCTGAGCCGCCAGCCGTTACTTTTCCAACTTTTTGTTCGATTTAGGGAAAATAGACCTACCAAGGATTACTCATGCAAAAGTTTAGATCGAAATTCGAATTCTAAGTGCCATTTGCTCACTGATTACGAGATGGTTGCATTAAACCCCCCCCCCCCCTTATTGAATAATTTAGATATATTTATTTCAAGTAACTTATCTGTTAACATACCATGTAAAAAACATCCTTGTGTGTAATTTTGAGGTAGAGATGAAGACAAAGATTATAAAATAGAGTTGCTATGCTTTCATTATTACGTACCATGGCATCTGTAGCACTTGTCCTCTTCCTCTTTGCAATCCTAAAAATATAAATAAATATTTTCTCGTATTCATTCGAATCCGGTGGATAAGAACCGGTTCTCATCCATACGAAAAAACTATGTCTAGCATCGTATTATATCCAGCCCTTCGGCACCCCGGGGCTAAAAAAAATAGTTTTATTCTTTTAAATGTACATTTTATATCCGCGAAAAGCTTTTTAATGTTTATAATACGATGCGAGAAATAACTATTAATATGTCCAAATCTGTCTTCATATTTTTCCCATAACAAGTTGTGACCACTTTACAGGAGCCAGAGCCGAATCGGACAAATTAAACCCCCCCCCAAAAAAAAAAAAAAAAATATTGACCCAACAAGATGTTATTAGCGACGAGTATATGATGCATTATTTGGTTCCAGATATTTCTAAAACTACGAGAGCCGTAAACGATACCCTTTTGTAGCTAAATGGCGGCCCCGTATCCTTTTATTTCAGAAATTATTGTATTCTCTTGAAATATGGCATATCGACGCTTGAATGAAAGTTTAGTTTTTTTATTTTGTTCAGGCCTCATTTAAAGTTGATTAAGCACATACCTAGACTGTATGATTTTAAATTGACTAGACTACACTTTTATATTCAATTTTAAACCGATATATTTGTAGGCAATGCTTAGTGTATGTAAAACATACCTAATTAAACATACCTAACTAATTGTCCACGTACTTTAGCAAAGTGTCCATAGAGGTTACACTTGTAACATTTCAATCCACCGCCGCGGCCATTGTAGTTTCTCCTCCTTGGGTCCTGCCTGTCCTGTCTCTGGCCACCGCCTCCACGCCTTTCCTCGCCCTCAGGTTTCGGCTCGGGACAGTCTCTAAAATTAAAAAACAAAATATTAACACTATGAAAGACTGCATTTATTGAAGAAATAAGGAATGCCTTAACGCGAAGGTAATAACCTAATAAAGAAAACAATCATTCTTGGTAACTAAATCAATTTTAAAAAGATGGAGACATATGATATAAATAAAAAGTATAAGTAATGAATACAAAAATAAACATTTTAAGATACTATTAAAATAATACCTTGCACTAATGGAAAGCAGTAGGTAATAAAATTCGCCATGCATACCATTAAATAACATTGAATTTGTAGAAAGTACATTTGATTTATGTGTTACGTGGAGCAATAAATACATTTTCGTCATAAATATTTGATGAAGTTGAATCTGGCTAAAACTGAGTTTAAATGTTATGCTTGTCCACACGTTTGAGTAGAAATCGATAAACCTTGGCTACATTATGTGACATAGTACAAAACAAACTCATTTAAATGAAAAGAGATATTATGTATTAATGTAGATAGAGGTCCCCTAAAACCAAGTGTATAACTATTTATTAACATCCTTCATCATAAATTAGCATAAAAAATTCTTTTAATAGTTTTTTATTAAATGAAAGAATTATGCCTTGCAATGAACAATGTTTGAAGCTTTTTCTTTAAAACTATTTCATTTTATTTAAAAGTATGTTACGAAAGAGATAACTTTTTACCGCCTCCTGCTAACCAGCCACCGAAGAATGAATGATACGCATGGAATTGTCTGTCCCTATCCCTAACTATCCCTACTTTTACCTGGCGAAATGACCGAGTTTCTCACATCTGTAGCATTTGACCTCTCTTGGATCTCTTGGCTCTCTGGGTTCTCTTGGCTTTCTCTCCCTGGGTTCTCCGCCCCCCTCAGGACAGTCGCGGGCAAAATGGCCCTCTCCATTACATCTTTAACATAAATACAAAACAATTATACAATTAAAGTATCTTTATAGGTACGTAGGACGTACAAAAGCCTTAAATTTTAAATTTATGGAGTGTCAAAAAATTGGATTATGGAGGCATTGTATAATACTATTAAGATACACCCCCCCCCCCCAAAAAAAAAAAAAGAAAATAAATATATATATATATATATTCAAAATTACTGATAAATTGATTCTAATGAGACCAGACCTAAACGAATTATTATATAGTTAACTAGTGACTACGCCCCTAGCATCTAGGGGCTAGAAAAATAGTCTAAAGCCATCACAAGACCTATGTAAAGCTTGTTAGCAAAATCCATCGTTACAGGCAAAAAAAACATGACTGCTGGATATTATAGACTAGCGGCTGCGCCTCTAGCATCTAGGGGCTCTATACCGAAGGAATATGGAAGGGCAGAAAAATAGCCTAAACCATACCTACCCGGACTTGTTGTAAAAATAAAATAGCCTAAAACCAACCCGAGACCTAAGAGTAGATTTACTGTAAAGAAGGACCACATCGGTTCAGCGATTAGCGAGATCCTTCGCTACAGACAAAAAAAGCTTATTACTTTATTTATTAGGGAAAAGGAAAAATGGAATTAACGATATTTACTTACCAAAGGGAATTTAGAAATGTTCATATAGCGTTGTTTCGAATTTTTATTTTACTTTGAAATTTTAATTAATTTTTATAATTAGGTAATTTAGATATGAAATAAGAATTAACTAGTTAGAGTCAGAAATAAATAGATATTACAATATTAATTATTAATTTTTCTGGTACTAAAATACTGAAACAAAATAAGAGCTACCTATAACAAACCATTGAAGACATTTTAAGGCCTGTTAATTGCTTTTAAAGCCAAAAAATGCTTATTCTCGCAGTATTTGAATTATTTCGAAGATACTTCTGAAGTTCTGCTCGGGATTGAAGTTGCAAAAGTAGCGTGCGTACTATCCAATGTTTATTCTTGGATTTTTAGATAGTGCAACGTTTAGTATTTTTTATTTAATATTTTTTAAATATCAGAAACAGCATTAACTTTATTTCTAATCATTTTGTTTTTAAAACAAGATCATAATTTGAAAAAATATAGTTTTAGATTTTTTTATTTAAAAAAAATAAAAATTGCAACATACTTGATCAGCTGACTTCAAAATAGGGTGTTTCAAAGTTTTGTACCGAAAAAAAATATTTTCCAAAAATAAAATATCCAAGAAAAGTATTTCTACGCTTTTAATATCTAAAACTTCATTTCATACAATTAGGGGGGACATATCAAATTTATTAGTTTGAAACACCCTAAAATTTTGTATTTAGAAGCAGACGGAAAGTTTGTTTACGTTGAAGATAAGACCGCTTCAAGTTTTATTGCCCTAAAGGCTTTTTACGTTCAAAATCAAAGATGGCATTTCAAATATTAATCAAGGTTTTGTGCATAATATGTTCTTTTTGTATTAGTGAAATTAAAGACAATAGAAGTGTTGTAATTTTATAAAAGTTGTCCAAGGATTGTAAAGGGATAGTTGCATGAAGTGCATTTCAGAAAAAATGATTTCAAGCAGCGCATAAGTTACAAGTATACAATCAAACATAAATAATTTTGTTTTACAATAAATAACAAACAATTAGACATCACTAAATTAGTCGTAATGGTGTTTTTGTGAAAATAAGTCAGCTATATAAATTGCTTTATCACAAAAATAAGATTTTCAAGTCTTGATATTTTTAAACCTACATGGTAAAAAATTGAAATTCTTTCAAATATATATGCACTGTATTTGTATTTTAAACCGTTAAACAGGAAAAAATATATAGTTAGCTAAATTCAAGTTTGAATGCATTTCGTGCAACTACACCTTTCTTTAAATAATCCTTCGTTACGTTTTTTTATATTGATTTTAATGTAGTCTCTTCTGACCGCCCCCAAGTGCTCTGATTCCAAAGAAGATGGAGAAGAAAATAGCCTAAAACAGTCCTTTCAAAACAAGACCTGTCGCTAATGATTGTATGCTTTAGAAAAAGAAAAATTTACATTTTTTCATTAAGTCTTGGAATAGGGTTTATTAATTTACAGTTAATGATTTACCTAATATTATAATATTTTTTTATTATTTTTTGTTCTTTTTCTATTACATGGAGTAGCAAGTTTTGTTAAGTTTCTTTTGCCCGTTAAGATCTCGCTAATCAATTGAGTTTTCGATTACAGAGAAGTTTCACGTGGGTCTTATGGTTTTATGGCCATATTTTAATACAAGTTTAAGTATTTTAGGCTACTTCCGTCTTCTAAATGTAAAATGTTATAGTTGCAGTCGCTAATTGAAAATAAAGTGAAGCTTTACTAGGAGTAAATTTCTCAATGTGTAGTTGCGAGAGTTATTTTACGCTTCAAATATTATTTTAGTTGCTAGGCAAATTGTACGTATTCTTTCAACTATTTTAAAGCGCAGCTTTCTGAACAATATTTACTATAGAAGGCTGGTGTAATATTTGTTCAGGGATCAATTCTCATGGGAATGGTTGAACTAACTTTCCCCTTGTAGATGGAAATCTCAATTGGTCCAGATGTCTTAGCAGAGGGCAGACGGACTGCCATATTTCTCTTTCATAGTATGATTGTTCTGAACAAATATTTAAAGCTGTTGAGATGTATGGAAATTTCCCTATTGAACTTAAAAAAATGTACTAGCACTTTTAATCAAGAATGGAGGCTAGTTTTCTGACTGTCATAATTTATTCAATAGCCGTGTCTGGTTCTAACTGAACTTTTCATGTTAAAATGTTACATTTTGATTTCATAAATAACTAACTATCCTTTTGCAATAAATTGCAATATAAATGTCATTGCGTGAGGCCAATTTTGGGATCTAATTCGAGTGATATTTAATTTTAGTACATAATTTAATTATTTAAGGATAAATCTGGATTTTACTAATACATGCTTGGTTTATATGCTGTCAATCTTGTCTTTTTAGCTGAGCTTGGCAGCCGCAACAGTATTCAACGGTTCTTGTTCAGCAAGTCTCGCTGTTAGTGTAATTTGTAGCCAAGGCAGTCGTATTTGCCGCTAAAATATAAATAAAATTAGCAGCCAAATGCAAGGTGTCTTGTTAAGTATTTTCAGCCAAATTTTTTTAGAATTTCTCTTTTTATTATTTAATTCGCCGGGAAGCCGCCGAGCCCTGCTTTTTAGCTCTTTAGTTTTGGATATAAAATTATTTATTGATATATTGAATATGGAGGGTGCATCTTAATGATTTCATGTTCAAAAATAGTAAAACTAGAGATTTTAAGTCAAGAAAATACTGGTTTATCAAGGATAAAATCAATTTACTTTAAGGGGGGGGGGGGGGTTAATGCAACCATCTCGTAATCAGTGAGCAAATGGCACTTAGAATTCGAATTTCCATCTATAATTTTGCATGAGTAATCCTTGGTAGGTCTATTTTCCCTAAATCGAACAAAAAGTTGGAAAAGTAACGGCTAACGGCTGGCGGCTCAGCTATTTTGCCATTTTTTTATATTTATACTGCAAATTAGTCACGAAACCTCTCTCAACATAATACTCTTTTCTACTCCAAAACGCTATCAAACGGTTCTAGACGGTAGCTGTTGGTACTAGAAGTTTTAAAATTGGTTATTGCTATCATTTAACATGAATTAAACCAAAAATATGTTTTAAAAAGTCGATTCCTACGTAATTGATGATGGATTTACCCTGAAAATAGGCAAAAAACGGCTGAACGGCTGAGCCGCTAGCCGTTACTTTTCCAACTTTTTGTTCGATTTAGGGAAAATAGACCTACCAAGGATTACTCCTGCAAAAGTTCAGATCGAAATTCGAATTCTAAGTGTCATTTGCTCACTGATTACGAGATGGTTGCATTAACCCCCCCCCCCCCCCTTTATGTTTGTAATCTTTCTCAAATTTGTATATTTCACTTATTAATTGACACAAAAAATATCTTATGTTTTTATTAATAGTTGTTAAAATGTGCTACTTATGTCTAATTGCCATAAGGTTAACTGTCTGATATTCTCTTTATGATTTAGACAAATTTAAATCAAATATCTAAGTTTTCAAGTCAAAGTAAAAAAAAATAATATATATTAACATGTTTAGAATGTTATCCTTCTAATATGCCTAAAAAAATCGCAATGGCATAGAGCTAGATTACTCAAACAAGAACAAAATTCTTCAGTAGAAAATGTATATAAATACTAGCGGCTTCGCCCCTAGCCTCTAGAGGCTTTGCCCCAAGAGGTATAATTTCATTTAAATAATTAAAAAGAAATTGCGGGGGGATTTTTTTTGTTGGGGGGGGGGGGGGTTGGGAGTGCCCTACCCCATAAGAAAATAGCCTAAAACCACCACAGGACCAGTAGGTATATTCCCTGAAAAGTAGAATCCGATCGGTTCAGTGGTTACCGAGATCTTAAGGGACAGAAAGACGGACAGACATCATTCTACTTTGTTTTATAGATATTTCGATTTAATCAAGCTTCCTCAATTGTATTCGTTTGAGAATTTCTGTACAACGTTTAATAGGCACTAGCGGCTACGCCCCTAGAGGAACTAGAGAAGCCACACTGTAAATGAGAACAGTGGTTAGCAAGATCTTTCAGTACAGACAGACTGACAAACACTTATTGTATTGTTACTTGTTTTTTTTTAAAAGATTTTTAATGATATGGGTGATTTTAAACAAAAATATTTAAGATACAATTTTTTTATTCTACTTTTATTTAAAGTTTTCCAGGGGCCAAATAAGGAGTCAAACGGTACTTTTACTCGATGAACTTAGCGCTTTATACTGGAAATAAGAGAAACCTGTTCATAATTCATTCTTGCGTGACAAACATGAAAACAAAACTCAGCTGATAGTACTCTCTCTCTTTCCCTCCCGTCCCGTCAATCATTTTCTCCCCAGTAATTTGGTATATAATGTGAGTTGTGTTTCATTACTTTACTTAGTTACTACAGACAGTCAAGTCAAAGCAAAGGTAATAACAACGTTTATATTGACTTTCATATTTTATCTTTGTATTAATCAGCCATACTGATCATATCCTTGAAGGGAATTTGATAATTTCAACTCTAGGATCAGATTTAATCATTGGCTTTATTTAATCCTACTTTTTAAGGACAAACAAACCTTTAATTGCACAATCTTTGCCTGGAAGGCCTTACTGTTCACGATATTTAGTTAAGTTTGTTTTTAATCCAATTTATTTTCCAATATGTTAAGTGTATGACTCAACATAATAGATGAAGATTTTAACATCTTTAGTTTTAGCCGAGATTCGAACCCGAGGGCTTTTCGTGTTAGTAATTAAAGCTTTGTTAAACTGCATTTTAATATACTTGTTATTATTGTAATAGAAAATATTAAAAATGTTATCAGTAACTAAACGATTAACTGGTGTTTTATGTAGAAATTTTCATCAGGTTTGGGAAATGTATGATAGCATTGATAACATTTGTGGGTTTGCACTGACTTATGATATTAACAAATTAGTTTTATTAAAAAATTTAAATCTAACACTACAGTAGTTAATAATTCAATGTACATGTTGATTTATTTAAACCTAGTTAACAATGATTTGGTTACTTGCTGCTTTCTAATAAAATATTGTATGTACAAAGTAGGAGAAAATATTTTGTACACTAATCTAGATTAGAATTTAGAGTTCTAACTTTTAGTTTGTGTAAGTGGTCTCGGTCTGTTTCCTATATTTTTATTTTTGTTTTTAAAAGTTTTTTTAAAGCAAATTCTAAATTTACAAAATATTTTGTTTCATATAGATTTATTTAGGAAAGACTAATGTATACTATTAAAAATACATTTATATTTTTAATTTTTCAGTCAATATATCCCTATTAAAGCAAAAATTTTAAAAATATTATCTGCAATTTACAACAAAAAAATTTCTTTACTGAGACATTGTGTTTTTTGTTAACTAACTGCATGTACTCTATCCCTGTAATTGATTAACCATTATTAACATCATTTTTTAGGGGGGGGGGGGGCACTTTTTCACCTATGATTTTTTTTATACGTCAATAGATTGAAAAGAAACAGTCTATTTTGATGTGACAGATTTAGTTGGCTAATATGTATATTGAGTAGCTTTGCAGAATTAGCTGAAAACTGTCTCATTTTATTTAGTGGTCTTCAGCGCACATCCTCATTTTTGAAAATCAAAATTATCCCTTTGAATAATTAGTTAGGAAGTTACGGCTCTGCCAGTTTAAACCATCAAATCAAGATTTATTATAAGTCACACCAGATTTAATCCAACAATTTGCAACGCCTTGGGCACCAGTTTAATTTACAATCGAATGCCTCCCTCCTTCCTGCATTTTTAGAATTAATAATGTCAATTCCTATTTTTCTATTAAAGTGTTGCTGATCTTAACTTTTTAAAGCTAATAATTCTAATTTAAACTTTGAAAACCTAAACCAAATTTGATAGAAGCATAACTGCACCTAACATCTTTTTATTCATCCCCAAAGTGGACACACAAATTCAACCTTCTTTTAACATTTAAAAAATTTCACATGCAAATGGGTAGTTGCACGAAATGCATTAAAACTTGAATTTAGTGAACTACATATTTTTTCCTATACCATGGGTTAAATTACATCTATAGGGTATATATTTGAAAGAATATCAATTTTCTACCACGTAGCTTTATAAATATCAAGACTTGAAAATCATTTTCTTATGATATATGCAACTCATATTGATGTTTTATTTTCACAAAAACAGCATGCCGGCTATTTTAGTGCTGCCTAATTGTTTAATATATATACATATGTTAGACAGTATTATTTCAACTTATGCTTGCAATCATCATTCTGAAATGCACTTCGTGCAACTATCCCTTTTCAAAAAGTTGTTTAAGTGTTCTTTTTATACCTAACCTTTTAAAAGTACATTTTTGTAAGATATCATTATTCTTGTATTATCAAATGTTTTGTTGCGGTTAAACAAACAAACTTTTGTCTTCACGTAAATGTTTATGAGATCCGTCAAACATTTTATAAATAGATGACTTTTTTTAGATTTAAAAAAATCATGCTACGCTTTACGAGTTAAGGTTAGGCGACTGAGCCTCTGACATCTAGGGGCTCTGTCTTCAAAGCCAAAAACCATCCCAGGAACTTTGATAAGCTTTTAGAAAAACACAATCAGTTCAATTATTAATAAAATTTAAAACACCAGGCAAAAAAATATCTCGCTTTTTCATGAAATAGGATTCCTAAAATAAATTAAATAAAAATTCTATATTTGTTTAGAATATAATCAGAATGTCGTCCGAAGTTGTTGGATTTGCTGAGGTGAGGAAGGCCGCTGAGGACCAGTCTGCCATCATCATGGGTAACTTTGCTCTTTTATTGTATACTTTGCCTCTATGGGCAGAACAAATAGCCTGAAACCATCCCAAGATATTTATAAAGCTCCCTTGAAAAAAACAACCAATTTTAAGTAGCAATTTCCGAGACCATGTGCTTCAGCCAAAAAAAAACTTCTTACTTTATATTATAGTCTCAAGGCTTTGCATCAAGAGGGTAGAAATCAAATTGCACTGCATTGGGGTCATTGTGGGGTCCAACTCCCTCTAAAGTTTATTAATATGTAATAAATAGAAAATATTTTAACATATATAAAATAAATAGACTTTTGTGAGCATATATAAGTTACATACCTAGAATCTGCTAATAAATATCTAAAAATTAATGGAAATTATTTTTGTAGATGTCCGTAATCCTGATGAATACGCTTCTGGTCACATTCCCAGGTATAGTGTTCTCATCATTCTCATGATAAAGTAACAGGATGTTTGTCTCTTTGTACCGAAGGATCTCGTTAACCGCTGAATCGATATGGTTCTTCTTTACAGGGTAGGATAGGGATTACGTTCCGCTAGAGGCCTCTAGGGACGTAAACCACAAATAGATATTTCCTGGCATTGTAGGTTGAAATACATTTTCATTTGACACTTGTGTTTTGTGTCTACTGCAAATGTTAGAAAACTTTTAGAAGTGTCATTCCCGCTCCCTTTTTTTATACAATAAATTATAATAATTATAGATAAATACCGATCACTTACGTATTATCATAATGTATAATTTTCAGCGCTGTTAACCTACCCCTTCCCGAGATCGGCAATGCTTTTGGTATGTCAGCCGAACAATTCAAGGAGAAGTAAGTCATTTTTCTTCAAGAAATAAATAGTTTAATAAACTCAAAAAGCCATAAGCTAAAATGCCTTTGTTGTCAATTAAGAATCAAATGTAAAGAGTTTACTCTATCTCAAATCTAGGTCCATTAAATTACAAGTTCAATGTTAAATTCACTAGGATAGAGGGTACATTGGGCTGTAATTTATATTGACCAAAAAAAACTTTGATTAAATCTTGATTGGGTCGATCATACTATCAGTGTCCAAAATTAGTACCAATATTTTTTTATTTAAAAAAGGAATAATTTTGTTTATCGCAATTTGGGCATTTACATCAGTTTATCGTCCACCCTATAAAAATTTTTAGGAATGCTGAACTCACCAAACCTAATTTGAATTTGAATTTGTTTAATTTTCCTCTTTTACTTAGGTACAATTTTGAGCAGCCCGCTAAGGATGCTGCTATTATTACCAATTGCAAGGTAAACCTTTTTTAAAAGCATAGCTTTTTTATTTAGCTCTTTCACATTCAGGATATATTTTATTGTAGGCAATAATAGTTATTTCTCGTATCGTATTATAAACGGCTTTCCGCGGATATAGAATGTACAATTATAAGATTAAAACTAGTTTTTTTAGCCCCGAGTTGCCGGAGGCACCGGCTAAAAAAACTGGTTTTAATCTTATGATTGTACATTTCTATATTCGTAGAAAACTGGATATAATACGATGCTAGACATAGTTTTTTCGTATGGATGAGAACCGGTTCCTATTTACCGGATTCGAATGAATACGAGAAAATTGGATTATCTACTTTAAAACCTTTTGTATAATACGTGTAGCAACGAATATAATCTAAAAGCGCAGCTACTCTACAATCAAAATTAGTCTCATATCTTTTACAAATGCTAAAGTTTAAATTAGGGATGGGAATCCGTCGAATTTTTGGGCCGGATTCGGATTCCGGATTCTGAAGGAATCCGTCAAAAAAAGTGACGGATTCTTGCGGATTCCGGATTCTTATTTTTGGCGGATTCCGGATTCGGATTCCGGATTCTAGCAGTATTTTAAAAGGCCGTCCATCACAGAGGAATAGCTTTTTTCGTTAATTTATCTCTATGTTACTTGGTTGAAGCGTTGACTTCCAGCATAACTAAAACATTTACATCACATTAGTAATTATTAAAATTTGTTATGTAGAATTTTTTTTTTGATCATTGCCTTCAAACAGAGGGAGTTGTAAGAAAAAAGACGGTAATTTTAGCCTACCAATTTAGAATCCGGAATCCGCTATAAAAAACGGATTCTGTAAAATACGCCATAAGTACCTTTTTAACATTAACACCATAAGAATCTAATACCACTGCACATGGCCTAGCCACAACATACTTTCAAACTCTCTCTGAAAATAAAACAAGAAGATTAAACAATATAGAAACAGAAGGTAAAAACCCCAAGAGTGTTTTTACTCTCTGAAATATAGATAAACATAATTAAGTATTAATATTTTATTACAACAAACATAGTTAAAACTTGGCCTTCCTGTTACTACACCAGGTCATATAACTTGATCTTTTACAAACATTAATACAGATATCTTTGGCCTTCCTGGCACTTCAGGTACACAATAAATCTTTGGGCTTCCTGACACTTCAGGTATTAAATAAACTCTCCATCTAAAATATGTAGACACAATGAATCACAAACATTTATATCAATTTCTTTTTGTGACTCTTTTTCTTCCCTCCTTCATACAGAGAAACCAAAGCATCATATTGTTCTGAGATCCTGTCCAACTCAGCTTTTACTTGCTTGAAGCCATCATTAAGATAATCTTTGTCAGCCTTCAGCCGCTCAACATGGTCATCTAGTTCTCTGTTATCATACCTAGACGCTTCAAGATCATTCTCCAAATCTTCTATGATCCTGTTCTTTTCCTCAATGTCTCTGTCCAGATCATATACTTCCTTCTCATAGTCTTCAGCCTTGTCCCTCCACTCTCTACTTTCGTCTTCCTTCCTTTCACATCTATTTCTCCAATAGTCTCTGTCAACCCTTAGCCTGCTTACGTCATCTGTAAGGTTGTCTATTTCACGCTCTAAAGTCATCATATTATAATTTCTTTCTCTGTCCTCTGTACGCAAACTGATCCCTTCATCAGTTGAAGCTCTTGATACAGTTCTGCTGGAGGATGTTGAAGATGCACCAGAATATGCTGCTTGAGCTGCAGTGTCTGCTTCCATATTCAACCGATGTGCCACAGATGCTCTCACCCTAACTATCATTGGATCATGTCGGGTCACTAGTCTCACGGCAGGTGTCCTACCTCTCCTGCTGAGCTGATTCATAGCTATTTCATTTACTGAAGCAGGACGCTCCCTACAGTGCTCAGGGGCTAAACCGCGACTGATTAAAATATCAAGCATGTAATCATCTGTTCTCCACCCAGGTGTAACATGTAGCGGCGGCGGGATTACTTCTCTCACACCCTGACGGCTTGCTGGCCTGTTGATGCTACAAAAACCAGTTTTGAATTGTTCAATCGTAAATTTTCTGATCTTTGCCAATCCCTCCGCTGATAAAGTTCGTCCTAGCCCCACCTTTGTTCTGTACTCCTCCCACATTGGGCCTTTACAATATAATGTGTAGCCATTACCTAAAGGTTTCATCAAAAATCTGTGCAAATTGAATGGACCCATGTTGTCCCGCAGGGTTTCTCTCCTTATGAAAACATTAAGCTCACCTATCTCCGGCCAAACATTACAATGTTCCGGGACAAAATACATGGTAGGTACCTGTAACTGATGAACTCCAATTTTTCTGTTCTCTTCAAAGATTGTGTGTAATTCCCCTTCAATGACTTCACGAGCCAATCCTCCTGCATAACGTTGATATATGCTCACAATTATTTTTTTAGGAACAATTGTGTCTCTTATGATCCTCAAAATCTCTTTGGTCGTATCAAAAATAGATGGCAAGTGCAATGTTCTCCATTCTATACCCAGATCCTTCACATTCCAGTCACTCGGGGGCATGTTTAAGTTGGAGACGATTATCTGTAAACATGGCTTACCTTTTTGCTTGACATTCACGGCTACAGGAATTTCATTTGAGTTACCTTTCACAGGTTCTGGTTCAATTGTCATTTCTATGTCTGGAGTGTCATGAGTTTTCTCCTCTACAATAGGAGTAAAAGGCTCTTGGTTGATATCCTCCTCAAAAACAGCTAGTTCCTCTTCTTCTCCAAAAATCATATCATGCTCCTCAATATTTAAATTTAAATCGCTATCCATGTTGAA
Organism: Acartia tonsa; assembly: GCF_053477335.1. NCBI lineage: Eukaryota > Metazoa > Arthropoda > Copepoda > Calanoida > Acartiidae > Acartia > Acartia tonsa. The sequence continues at coordinate 35,893,853 of NC_137264.1, read as the reverse complement.
AATTCTGCAATAAAAACAAAACAAAAATCAATCATCACTGTATTTTAAATGTGTAGTGATAATAATAGACTGTGGGTATTTGATAAAATAGGGATAATAAAGTATAAATTGCAGCAGTGCCAAAACAAATATTTATATACAAAACATACTTTAATCTTACAAGCTAAGAATAATTCCTTGAACTTTCCATATGCCAATACAAAAAAAAATGTATGGGAAAATAAAGACAAAAAAACTTCTTATAACGAATAACTTTCATCATAAATAAATTAAACACTTAAACCGTTCTAGAATTAAACTTAACAAATGAAAAAAAATCTTCGTGTTTCTAATTGTCACTTCTAAAAAAAACACGCTAAATTAGCAAAAAAATAACTTTTAATAATGAAGAAATTGTTTAAGTAAGAAAGAAAATTATTTCCATTCGATACGCATGCCGGTTTGTTTACATATTTGATGCGCTCGTGTGTGTGTTGTGAATTTGTTAGTTTGCGGCATTTATATAGTGATCCCAGATGCCCTAAAATGACGCGATTTTTCTGTAATTTCGTACTTTTTGGCATATGGATAAAAAAAAACTTTAATTTAATTAATTAGTGCAAGATCTTCTGCACTAATCCTACCTTCTTGTAAGATTTGCAAAATTGGCAGTTTATCTACCCCTTTTTTGGTTAATACATCTGCAATCATGTGTTTCCCACGGATCCATTTTATTTCAGTGACCATCCCCTGTTCAATCTTTTCTTTCACCATTGCAATGTCAGCTCTTAATTCTCTCTCAGTCACTTCTGATTCAGAATATACGGCTATTCTGGCTGATCTGTTGTCTGTAATTGCCTTTATTGGTAAATCAAACTTTCCATTGGACAACTCTTTTAGCTGCTTGCGTATTCCAATAGCAGCATCTAGACCCCATACCAGAGTTAACGTCTCAGCACCTAAAGTGCTGTTCACTTTGCGTTTTATCTTGTTGCTCTTCCAATCAATGGGGGCACACAGACCTGTTTTAGTATCTACTATCAGAACAATGTAACCTCCACAACTGTCAGTCTTGTCGTTAAGATTTCTGAATGCAGCATCACAATAAAGCCAAATCTGTGCATTAGCTAGGTCTTTAATAGCTGAGATTTTAATAGATGCATTGGCTTGTAGAAGTTTAGCAAGAGTCTTTTGCGCATGTGCAAGATCTTTCACTTTACCTCCTTTAAAGTGAGTTGACTGTTCTATTAAATCAAAAGAGAATTCTGGCGTTGTTGCTCGGACAGCCCAGTTCAAAATACCTGTAAGCTTCCTTAGGATAGTTAGTTCATCTTGAGTCATTTCATCCTCTTTCCTAAGTAATCTTTTGGCATCAAGATTAGGAACATCAATACCTTTGACGTAGTCTTTTTGGTCTAGAATGATACACTCTGCTGTCTGTTTCATTCTGAAACCTGTATACACAAATTCCCCTACTTCAGCTTTGCCAACTTTAAATAGACTTAGAATCTGTGGCATGATTTCTGAATTAAAAAAAGTATTACCAGCATGCAAAAAATCATCCACATGCAAACCTATAAATCCTTGTAAACTCCCATCCTTGACAAGATAAAACAAAGCTGCATCATGACTTGACTTCTTGAAACCCAATTCTTGAAGCTTTCCCTTGACTTTTAGATACCACTGTCTTGAAGCATCTTTTAATCCATATAAACATTTAAGAAGTTTCCAAATTTTATCAGCTATCTTCGCTTCTTTGGGAGGTTCCACATGAACTATCCTCTCTAAACGTGATCCTTGGAGAAATGCAGATTTTACATCTGTGGTCTCTATTATCCAACTCAAAGATACTGCTAACAGAAGTATCATTCTCATTGAGTGTTTCTGAAGGGTTGGAGAATCTTTGGGAAATTCTTCTTCCTCTTGGAAACCACGAGCTGTCAATCTTGCCCTGACTTCATCCCCTTTTTCTGTCAAGACCCAAGTGGTGGTGATCCTATCCTGTCCTACGTCATCAACTATCTCATAAGTATCAAATTCTTTTAGTTTCTCTAATTCCTTGAACTTTGCTTCCATGGCTTCAGGAGAGTTCCTTCTCTCCCTCGGTACCATCACAGCTAACACTTCTTCATCAATCCAACATGTTAAAGCATCTGCATCATTCATGATTCTGATCTGTCTGTTATTGAGATTATCTGTTATTGTATTGCCATTGTCTAGCGTTACAATCCACAATGCTTCTTCATCCTCTGTTCTTGTATGTTTCGGGTCTGAGTCATCATCAAGTATTCTTACTTCACGTCTATTGAGATCCTCATTAAAAACATATCCATTATCCATCTCCACATTGAACCATCCTTCATAAGGTCCTTTCCGTTTTCCTGCTCTATCAATGACTGTTGCTGGCTCCCATTTTCCATTCTCTTTGATCTCAATTCTGTCTCTCCTCACTACTTGCATTCCTGCTTTAATAAGATTTCCATATTCATCCTTGAGATATACCTTTCTTTTTCTCTTCTTTTGATTATTATCTTTATCATTTTCTGATATAGGTGGTGCATTTGTTGGTTCATTTGATGTTTCTATTGTTGGTTCATTTGATGAATCTGAATTGTTCTGTTCTATTGACTCTAGGGTATCAGAAGCTTCATCAATTGTGTTTGCTGTTTTTGAGGTTTCCTCCACATCTGCAGATACAGTTCCTGATCCATCACTATGTCCATTGATGTCTTTGATAAGGTTTCCATTACCTTTGCTCCTTAATCTTCTTCCATAATGATCATCATTATCATAATCAAAAAGTCTCTTTTTCTGTCCTGCTTTCATCTCCTCACCATGTTGCTGAATTTCTTGCTGTCCTGCTTTAATCTCATCACTTTGTTGCTGAATTTCTTTCTGGATTTTATTATTGTCATCTTTTTCTAGGTTATCATCCCCATTTTTGTTGAATTCTTGTCCAACTTTCAGCACTCTGTTTACACTTGCTTTGTATCCTACACCATTCTGTACTATAGATAGTACCTTTCCATCCTGGTATACTACACGAGCAGGACCTCTCCAAAACTCTTCATTTTCACGCTTGAAATAAACAACATCATTCCTATGAAAAACAGTTAGATTACACCTAATTTTGCTCTTTAATGCTCTTTTCAACCTTTCACATTTATCTTTCTTCGTAAAAGCTTCTCGGGTAGCATAAATTGCGTCAACGATATCCTTGAAACTCTTTCCTTGGTTATCATTATCCCAAGTAGCCGGGGGATCATTCAAAATATCAGGTAGTTTGATGTTTCTGCCAAAAACCAATTGATGAGATGAGAATCCCATGACATTGTTCATTGAATTCTTAGCCGTACAGGCCCAAGCAAGGGCTACTTCTAACTTGATTTGCGGCTGGTCTCTTTTGACTGATCTTGTCATGACGTCAACTGTGTAATGTGCTTTTTCCATCATGCCGTTTTGCCAAGGACTTTCGGCACCGGTACAATCAGTCCTTATGTTGAACTTGGCAGCAAGCGCTTTGATCTCTTCATTCTTAAATTCACCACCGTTGTCTGTGAGTATTAATCCTGGTGTACCAAAAATCTGAACCCAATTCATAAGCAACGCATTAACAACATCTTCTGGTTGTTTTCTTCTTATTATAGTAGCTGTAATGAATCGTGTGAAAGTGTCCATAATATATAAGATATAGATATTGTTTTTCATATCCCATACCTTTATATCCATAGCAATTGCTTCATTGAAGTCTTTGCCCAAAGGCATTGCAACGACTGGTCTATCAGGGTTTCTTCGCCTCATTAGGCACCCCTCACAATTATCTACAATGTCATCAATCATTTTTGAAAATGAATCCTTCCATTTTCCTGCTCCTTTTAACAAATCAACAAATGCTCTCTTCCTTTGATGCCCGAATTGAGCATGGATCTTCCTCAATGTTTTGAGTTGCACTTTCTCGTCTGCATTGTCAAGATCAACAACATGAGCTTCAGATAGTATTACATCATCATCATGAATCAGATCTACAATGTAATGACCTGCTGATGTTGTCTCTAGAATTAAAGGTTTACCTTTTATAAAACCTTTATCTTCTGCTAGATCTAAAGCTATTCCTAACTTTTTCATGTCACTCTTTGAAATAAGTAATGGAATGTCCGAGGTAATAGTGTCAACTTCTAGGATGTTCAATTCCCCTCCTATTCTTACCGGCAATTTGTATCTTCCTTTAGATTTTAAAGTGCCTTGATTGCCAAACATGAAGTTCCGTTTACTTGGCAGAGGCCCTTGAAGCTTCTCCTTCATTTGCTTTGGCAGAGAATTGACATAAATATCCATCCATTTCTCACCTGCGACCGTGCTGGTACAGCAGGTGTCAAGCGCACCATGATTGATCGTTTCAGATGTAAATCTACTTAATTCATCCTTATCTGCAGTATACAGATTCACGCAGAAGGCACTTTCACTATCAGATTCATTCTTGTCACTTTTTGCATCATCATTGTCTGACAGTTCAAAATAGACTTCCTTTTTCTCATCTGAGCCCTTTTCAACCATTAAAACTTTTTGAAACCTTTTGTTTCCTGCCTTGATGATGTTCTTCTTTTGCTCCTTGTTCTTGTTTTCTTGATTCTCAAAAGCATGCTGACAGTTTTCTATCAAGTGCAGAATGCTTTTGCATGCTAAGCATTCCATAATCTTTCCGTCTTTACCTATTGGGTTTGCTTTTCGTCCTCCAAAAGATCCAGAAACTGCGTTTGATTTCTTGTGATCATTGTTGCCATAGTTTTTGGTCTTTTTATAACCTTTTGAATATGAGTTTCTCCCTGCTGGGGGTTTCCAACCTTTGGCAACTAATACTTCATGCTGTTGTTCAGACATTTCTTCTGACAGAAAAGCACTTTCTTCTTTGACAGAGATTTCTGACAGAGAATTTGTTAGCATTTCTTTCAGCTTTGTCTTCATTCTTTCGTAAAGTTTGCCCTTGTTTTCTTTGAATTCTACTGTGCCATAAATAACTTTTAGATCTCTATCTTCAATCCTGCCGGCAATGAGAAGCATGAAAGCCAGACAGCTGTCTGTAAACTCCATGCCCATTTCCTTTACTTTTTTCATTCTTCTGTCAAATTCCAGAATGTACTCTCCAAAGTCTTGTCCTTGTGGTCTATCAAATCTTGTGAAGTCTCGTAAAGTCTTAATTTCTTGTAGGATCGGATCTTTCTGAAGTCTCTTTTTAAGGTATTCCATTATCAAAGTAACTCCTTTTGGATTATTTGTAATATTTTTAAGCCTAACATTTTGTTGGACTTCGGTTCTTAATCCTTCAATATTGAATCTAGATGAGTTCATAGGTATTTCCATGAATAGTGCTGGTCCTTGTTTGTGAAGTGGAAGATCCGTGGTTGCGGACCACATCTCCACACACTCTTCAAAATCATCATAATCATTGAAATCATCTAATTTTGGAATTTCTATGTTGTTTCTTCCCCCTTCATAATATTTATATTCTCCCCTTTCTTCAATTTGCGAATTTTCAATTTTTGCGGTTTGCGATTTTTCCGGTTCCTTCCGGGTTGTTGTTTTATCTGACTCTTTCTTGTCCGACATTTTTATCTGAGATCCCTGTCTTGGGGTTTATTTGATCTTTTTACCTTCTTAATTAATTTTTAAAAAAAAAATTATTTAAATAAAAAAAACTTTAGGATATGCACTGATTTTATAAAAAAAAATAAATAAAAAAACGTAATTTTAAGTAAATTAATTTAATTAGAAAAGAAATTTTAAAAAAAAACTTGCTTACGTAATGCCTTACTATCTAACAAAGAAGACGACATTTAAAAACGACATTTATCGCGAAATTTGTTGCCTTTAGTAGTATACTACTTTCCCGGCTTATGTGTTAAAAGAAATAGATTTGGTCTTTTTCTATCCTCGTTCCGCTTCGAAGAAGAAAATTTATATTCTTTTTATCTAGATTTTTATTAAAAAAAACGCAATTTAAACTTATACTATTGTACGCTTTGATCTTTGTAACTTAAAGTTACTAGCTTGCTATTACGCTATTAATAGACTTTATAAGAAGAACTTATTCCTTGGTCTTCATTTCTTTCCGTTTCGCTTTACGAAAATAATTGTTTATTACGCTATAAAAATTCTTCTCTAAACCAATAACACTTTGTTGGTTTCTTTTAGAGCTATTATATTTATATACGTTTGACGCCTTTAAACTATATATAAAATAAAAGCACTTTTACTCTTTGATCTTTCTTTTTCCGTTCCGCTTTACAGAAAAAGAGTGTTAAGTTCTGTTAGTTTTTATTTCCTTTTAGAAGCCGCTATATATAACCAAAAGCTTATAAAAAAACTTGAACTTCATGACTTCCAAGAAGTCACTATTAAACGCCTTTAATTATGACCGATAATTTTTGCTAAGATTCAATCTATTAAATTGCTTGACCTTCGTGCATTCCTACTTTTACCAAAAAAATAAGAAAAAGAGAGATGATTTTATGTGTTTTACTATGCCATGTGTGTTTTATATCAAAAACTTATGATGTGCCGTAGACCGTTTTACAACCGTTGCAAAGCTGCTACCATTGTAAAATACGCCATAAGTACCTTTTTAACATTAACACCATAAGAATCTAATACCACTGCACATGGCCTAGCCACAACATACTTTCAAACTCTCTCTGAAAATAAAACAAGAAGATTAAACAATATAGAAACAGAAGGTAAAAACCCCAAGAGTGTTTTTACTCTCTGAAATATAGATAAACATAATTAAGTATTAATATTTTATTACAACAAACATAGTTAAAACTTGGCCTTCCTGTTACTACACCAGGTCATATAACTTGATCTTTTACAAACATTAATACAGATATCTTTGGCCTTCCTGGCACTTCAGGTACACAATAAATCTTTGGGCTTCCTGACACTTCAGGTATTAAATAAACTCTCCATCTAAAATATGTAGACACAATGAATCACAAACAGATTCCGGATCCGGATTCGGATTCCAAAATAGGCCGAAAATTGGGCGGATTCCGGATTCGGATTCCGGATCCGGATTCCCATCACTAGTTTAAATATTTTGTTAATACATATAATTGTGAGACAAAATTATTGATATTGCGATTAATTTTTAATAAAATATTTTTGCTTTGTTCAGATGGGTGGTAGAGCCAGCAAAGCTATCGACGCCCTGAAGGATGCTGGTTTCTTTAACCTTCAACTATACCAAGGAAGCTACAACGATTGGACAGCACAGGGAGGAGAGGTAATACAAGGGACAAGGGATGGTACTTGTACACTGTACTAGGAGAGGTAATACAAGGGACAAGGGATGGTACTTGTACACTGTACTAGGAGAGGTAATACAAGGGACAAGGGATGGTACTTGTACACTGTACTAGGAGAGGTAATACAAGGGACAAGGGATGGTACTTGCACCAATGTACACTGTACTAGAAGAGGTAATGCAGGGGATAAGGGATGTTTAATTTATCCTTAAAAGTTTGGGGATTTGTTTGAGTATGACCAATTATTTCTTTATTTTAGACAACCTTCACTGAAAAATTATACTGGTCTAGGTAAAACATTACAATTTTTATTTTTTTTATTTTTTTATAATTATGTTTAAATTTCAGGTAGAAAAACAACATTAGAAAGGAAACAGCCCCTGGAGACAATCTAATAAATTAATAGAATTTTTAAATTAATGAAAAATTCTACACAGAACCAGCACATCCGTCCTGTTCCTATCACCTCCTGATTCACATGAACACATTCACTCATGTTCTCATTCTTAATTAATTTACATGTCCTCATTTCATGAAATAAAAGCTTTATATTTCAATTTTCATTATTTATCCTTTATCCTATTACATAAAGTAATAGGTTTTTTTTCTCTGTAACGAAGGATCTCACTAACCGCTTAACCGATTTACTTCTCCTTTTCAAGGCATCTTCATATATGTCCCAGTATGGTTTTAGGCTATTTTATTTCCGGATTTTGTCATGGGATGGTTTTAGGCCATTTTTTGCCATTTAATAGCTCTGAAATACAGAGCCCCTAGATGCCAGGGGCGCAACCGCTAGTTTATGGAAATACAGAGCCCCTAGATGCCAGGGGCGCAGCCGCTAGTCTATGATATAAGGTAAAAGGATGTCTGTCCGCCTGTCATTCTGAAGCTTAAGATCTCTCTAAATGCTCCCTTTAAATATACCTATTGGTTCAACCATGTTTGATATAACCCCTTCTCCTAATAAAATTTACTTCATTCCCAAGAAAAGAGATAGCCAGGGATCTTAAGGGATTAGACAACCTTGTAAGTAAGTTCAGCTTTAATAAATTGTTACTTGTTACTTGTTGAAAGTCATCACTTTTAAGGGAGAAAGAGGACTAAAGTCAATTTAACACCATTTATACAATACTAGCGTCTTTGCCCCTAGCACCTAGGAGCTTTGCCCCAAGAGGTAATTAAAAAAAAATTAAGTACCCCCACTAAGGTACCCCCACTAATTTCTGTTAAAAAAAAAAAATTAAGTACCCCCCCCTAAGGTGCCCCCGCTACTTTCTCTATCTAAAAACAAATGGGGGGGATTTTTTTGTTTTTGGGGGGGTTGGGGGTGTCCCACCCCCCAAGAAAATAGCCTAAAACCACCACAGGACAAGTAGGTATTCACCCTGAAGAGTAGAATCCGATCGGTTCAGTGGTTACCTAAATCTTAAGGAACGGACAGACAGACATCGTTCTCAGGGAGTAAGGGAGGGGACAATGGGCAATTAATTCAACTTAAGAGTTTTCGCTGAAAAGCAATGAAAACCAGATTTATCCAGCAAATATGACCAAAATTGTAAAGGGATCATGGTAATATAATTTAAAACAAAATTACTTCTATGAAAAAATCATTTACTTGAAAATTAAATTACCAATACAACACAATGCAATGTAGTAAACATTCTGTAATTAATCACTAGAAAAATCTTGTTTGGAAATTTGTCAACCCTTCTCATATATTTTTAACTGCTACCTAAATTCAAGGGGTTCTTAGATTTCTAATACATAAATATCACACTAGAGTTTCTAGGGTCAAGCTGGGCATAGACCGGTAAGGGGCTAAACCGGTAATTTTTGACCCACCTTCATAAAATGACCTTTATCTCCATGTTCCTTTCGAATGACAGAAAGAAACACTAAAGCAAATTTGTTTCTTATTAAATTGCCTACTTTAAAAAGTGAATGCAAATTTTGTGAGATGACTTTTAAGGGTACTTTTTGGGTCTCAAAGTCGGACGAAAATTTTTTTTTTTTCAAATAATTTTTCACCTAGGTGTATAAAGGTCAACCTACACAAATATTGGTAACACCTAGAACTGATCCGTATAAATCGTATAAACTAAGAATTGCACGCTCTTTCCAAATCCGTTGAGAGCTCAAATGTAGAGTTAATATTTTTTTTCAAAAATGACCATAGTTTGCATGGGGCTATTTTCGGTAACGTCAAAAAAAAAATTCAAAATTGATTTTTATGATCAATTTTCAGGTTTTCTTTGGTAAAATCTAAAATTCAATATGGGCTTTTTAAGAATTAGGCCAAAAAGTGAATAGAAATGTTTTTTTTGTTATAAAAAAATTAAATTTTTTTTTTACAGAAAATTTTTGTGAGAAAAAATGATGTTTGACATAGAAGGAATAGTCCGATCCTTATGAAAATTTTTGTGGATATTCCCTATAGATTTTTTTAGGTTGAAAAGATGTAACCGGATTAGCCCCACTGTGGGGTAATGTTCGGTAAAGTCCAATTATGACAAACTTCTAAAAAGTCCTAGGATAATGTCCTTTTAGGACCTTATAGTCTTTTGCATAAGCTTTCTAATGGTCTTGGTTTCATTTGAAAATATTAATATTTACCCCATTTTTTTTCTTCAAAAAACCGAAAAAATTACCGGTTTAGCCCCGCCTCACCCTATACATGAAATGACATTTTCTTGGGAAAAAATATTTGTTAAAACCAGCCATCAATAACAAATTTTTCTGTCTGCAATATTCAAAACTAACTCAGCTAGTTAGCGGGGCATTGATGCGCTAGTTCCCAAAGTCAGTCATAAACTGTTGAATTCGTGCGCATTCCCTTTACGCCAGTACCCAAAGTCTGAGACTCTTAAAAATTGAATATTCGATCCATTGTCCCCTCCCTTACTCCCTGCATCGTTCTACTTTGTATTATAGATTATACAGTTGCACAAATATCAAAAGCAATTTTACAAAATGTTATGTATTTATTTGTGTGCTTTCAAAATATCATAATAATACAAATATACTCATGAGGTACAACAGATTTATAGATACAATATCAAATGGCGCAATTAGTTTAATTTTATAGAAAGAATTGCTACGAATTTTCAAATTTTATTCTACATATTTTTATCTCCGGAAACCCTAATTGAAAAAAATTAAACTAAAGTTTTCCATAAAAAGCTTTCTTAGGTTATTCTTCTGAATGTAAATATGAGAGAAAAAAAATAACCTTTTTAAACAATTTTATTTAGCCATAACTTACATTAATATAGCCTTCATTAATGTAAAATGGACAAAAGCTGTATAATAGTTGTAATGCCCTTCAAATGTTCTTTATGCCAATGTTGTTTGTCTGTCAGAAGATTCTACAATTTTAGAAAGCCAAGCTTCTTCGCTTAGAATTCAAAGTTATATGGCAAGATTTTTTATTGAGACCATTAAGAAATAAAAAAAATAACTCCAAATTTTAGCATGCAGCAGTTAGAATTTTTTTTAAAAGCCTTTAGACCAGAAAATGTTTCCATAATTGCTGCATTTCTGCTTTAAAAAAAATAGAAAGACAAAACTGGTGCCACAAATTGAAGGCACGTTTTTCATTAATTTACTTCATTATGTGCAAACTTTGCACCAATAGACAGGCTCACACTTCTGGTTACACTTCTCCTTAGGAACTAGTCTGCAGTTTGTATCCTTCACATCCTCACACTCTTCCTTCGGTACTGTTGTACATTCTTCCTGAGGATACTCCACACAGTGCTCTACTGGTACATCATCACAAACCTAGAATATCAAAGTTTTGGATCTAAATGTAATATTGTTAATAAACTAGCTATTTTGATGTGGTAGTACTCAAACTTCCTGGACTTTGATAGTTGTTATGCTGACTGTAGTGTTCTTATGTATAGGGATTAGATACAACCAGCATCCTTACAAAATCCTACCTTCCTAATAGAAGCATACTTATTATTGCCTAATCTCGGATGGAGTAGGGCAGGTATATAACTTTTATCCATCCTATTGGATAGAATCTTTAAGTAATGTTTAACAGGAATTATATCGCCACATTTGTGAAATTGCATAAAAGTGCTCAAAAATTTAATAGGCAATGAAAATCTTAACCTGTCTAGGAACAGTTTGGCAGTGTTCTTTAGGTACATTGAAGCAGTATTCTCTTGGTACAGTGTGACACTCTTCTCTTGGCACAACATGACATTGCTGGGCAGGATAAGGATGACATTCCTCTTCTGGTATAGTTTGGCATACCTAAATTAATGATTGTGTAACATGACTATTCAATTTGTTAGATATCTTAATTTAATGTTTAACCTGTCTAGGTACTGCATGACACTTCTGATTTGGGACACTGTGACACTTCTTCTGTGGAACCTTTTGACACTTGCGCTCTGGCACCTTTTTGCATTCCTGCTTGGGAACACTGCGACACTGTTGTTTGGGTACCTCATGGCATTCCTGTTCTGGAATGTTGACGCAGTGTTGCTTGTTGACTGTGTGACAGTATTCTTCTGGAACTGATTCACAATGTTGCCTAAAATTTGATACATAGTCATAAATCCTGAGGTATAACAAGGTTTGGTTTATAATAATTATTTTCAAAATAATGCCTGTACCTTGGAATTTGAACACAGTGATCTTTGAGTACAGGAACACACTTTTCTCTGGGCTTGTCCACACAAACCTTTTCCTGCTTTGGATGACACTTCTTCTTATTGACCAATTTACACTCTTTCCTAGGTACCTACACAAATTATTATTCAGATTGTTGTTAGTTCTCAATATTTTTTTTGAAAATTATTTATTACTGAATCATTGGCAACAACAAATTCACCTTGACTGGTTTACTATGGCAGGCAAGTTTTGGCACCGTCTCACACTTCTGTTCCAAAACAGGATGGCAAACATGTTGTGGCACATTTCTACAAACTGGATGAGCTATGCTGTTGCAGACTCTGTGAGGAACTTTGTGGCATCCAGGTCCTCCATATTCTCGTCCAGTGCGTCCTAATAAAACATCGTATTTTATTTGCCCTGTTAGTGGGTTTGATCTTTTAAAGCTCTAAATCTTTAGAGAGAACATTTTTGCAATATGGTTCTTGTTCCTTGATAAAGATAGCCTATGCAGACAGGATTGGCAATGATATCTTGTTTAGGTGCATCTCTGAACCAAATCATTTTGCTTATTTGCTGTGCATGATTATATGGTCAAATGCCCTTTAGACTTCTAACCCTTTGATTGCATGACCATTGTCTAACTTTGCATTGAAATTATTTTTCCTTGTTTTTGGCAAATGCATTCGTCCTACTCTAACTATTAGTGTTGTGCACCTGACATAGCTGCAGTAGGAACCACTTTTAACAACTTTAGTTATGACCCAGTGTTTGGAAGAGATTCACTAGTTTTCTTGGTCCTAACAAACTCTTAAGAAAAGTTATGAATGGCTCCTTCATACCTGGTTCTGCTTCTCGTCTCCATCTGCCACCATATCCTCCACTAAACAAATAATATTATTAAGAAAATTACTTTTGGAGGTTTCCCTAGTGTCCAATATAATTAATACCAAATTGTGCATGATGGATGTTAAACCAATGTTGTCAGTGCAGGCTTACTCATTTCCTTAATATGTATCTATTTTCTGTACCTGGATTTCCAATGACTTGACCAAGAACCTCTAGACCTACTGTAAATAAGTTCTATTAGTAACAATCAGGTTAAAATTTTACACCCTAAATTTACTTACTTTGCTTCATGTATGTTTAATTACCTATTGGAAAATGAGCCTTTACAAATATTACATCTAAAACCATACCATGCTTTGTGGTGTGTAAAGCCTTGTGGGGTAAAACTGATATTTATTTCAAATGGCGATGACACTCCATTATTGAATGCCACTAAATCTGATTGAACGGATTAAGGACATACAAAAAAAAGAAAACTTACAAGCTGGGAAGGCACTGAGTGAGATACTCATTCTTACATACAGGTTTCTGTACATGAGTACATTCTGGTTGCACCTGTTTTAGATCCTTTGTTAAAGCTAAATACTTCATTACAATAGGAAATATTTTATCAGATTACTAATTCTATTTTATACTATTCTTACGTTGCATTTTTGTAAGTTAGATAAGTATTTATCTTTTTATTCAGACCTATTCAAGAATTTAATTATTTCTTGCAAAGATGTAAAAAATTTAGCAGCAATAGGGAATGCTTGTGCCTAACTAAATCGTATCACTGGTTGTTTAGGTGTAAACAATTTTCAGAGATTATTTGTACAAGTTCTGGGCAGGTTTTAAGCTCCCAAAAAATATAAATGATTTTTTTTTCATTCTAAAACAATAATAAAAGGAGAGGAAGCCAGGATAATTAGAAATCCTATTATCCAGGAGTTTTAATTTAAGTAAGGACTAATTCCTGAACCCCACACTGCTGGCTATGGACAGGTTTACAAACTTCTTCTGGAACTGATTTGCAATCCTGTTCAACTCTGAAATAAGATTATGTAAAATTGGACTATATTTACTCTACAAAAAACATAAAGTTGTATGTTTTTTTCTGAAGCTTCAGATTTCGATGACTAGTGAACTGATTGAATTCTCCAAATTAGGAGAGTGGTTTTAGGCTTCTTAGTTTTAAGATTTTGGGATGGCTATGCTAGGGGCGCAACCACTAATAAAGTAATATTTGAATGTCCCTGTATTTGTTTTACACATTTCTTATTTTTATTTATGAAAGCTTAAAAGAAGTTTTAAACTCAAATTTATGGATAAAATTTTTAAAACTTGATTAACTTACTTTTCATCATAGACAACATGGCATTCTTCTTCTGGTACGTCCTGGCATTCCTCCTTGGTCACCCACTCGCAGGTCTAAATTAAATCAAGGATAATAGTATCTGTGAGAGCCAAGCTCAAAGCATTTTACATTATAATCTGAATAATAGGACATGACTCGTAGTGTGACCTCAACTACTGTTTTCAAATATCTTGTGATAATTGTTGATACTACCATGTTTTTTTTTATAATTAATTTATCTTATCTTTATTGTCTTAGTTCTATCTATATAACACTATTATATTTACTCTTAAAAATGTAATTTTCTCAGCTTTGCTCATGATTTATGAACATAATTGTTCTTGTTCAATTAATAATGTTAAATTTAATTAAGTTCATGCTTTTAAAAAACATGTTGTATTATCCTTGAATATTGAGAAGCTGACTAAATATATTGAACTCTTATTCTTGCCTTAATAAAAATGGCAGGAATTTACCTTTTCTGGCAGAGTAACACATTCTCTGTCATGAACTTTTTCACACTTGGCCTCATGAATAGTCTTACAAACGTTTCTGTGGACAGTATTACATTCTTTCTCAGGGATATTCTTACACTGCGGTTTCTGCACAGTTCTGCACTCCTGTCATAAATAAAATGGTTCAAACAACAATTTAAAGTTATCATTATATAGTCCTACAACATTTGTCAACACTTCCCTAAGCTTTCAATCATATTAAATTGTGAGTGTTAATCAGCTTGTGTCCATGACACTATAATTATTAATATCAGGCCCAACAGACAGGAAGGAAAACTTACCCCCTTATTAGTTTCAAAACTAAAATCATTACTTAACAGGATGTCTGGATTTTGTGTGGTAATACGGCAGCAGACGGACGGGTAGTTTACAGAGTTGCTACGCAGTGGCTTATCAAGTCAAGCCTTCTGCACTAATCCTATTATATCACCATTCACCTCATGACCGCAGATGACCCCGTCGCGCAGCGGTCAGATTGGACTGGCTAAAATAGGGGAGGGGCACGGACACTTAGCAACCCCGCGCCCCTCAGGCAACCATACAACCGGGAGATGGTGCCTTCCCTTTTACTACAGCTTACCCCACAGATGTCTACCGCCGCGGGCTACGCCCTTGTCTCCCACACCCCCTTCAAACCTAACTTATTGTTATAATCTATTTTGTATATATATAGTAACCACCCATTGTAAATGTATTCAGTTAAATATAATTTCTGTATGAGTAAATCCTGCTAGTTTGTTTTGGTAGAATACTTCAAGGCTAGGGGCTCGTTGGATTCGAACTCGCAACCGGTGAGCTGAAACGTTTCGGCTTACCACAACTTGGTGTCAGCTGTGAGATCGAGCCCTACAGAAACTAGCCAATGGACCCTTTTGCAAGTAAGGGGACAGTCAGCTGCCAACTGAGAAGCCAACTGACCCGCGAGACGGCCTTTTTAGGTCGATTTTCCATCATTTTGAACGCATTATGTAGGCCTCTGGCCTACGGCAAGCAGATTTAGCCTGCTAAAAGCGCCAGTTTATGGCGTTTTTCCGTACCGTGTGGGAGTAGCGCTAGGTGCGCAGCCACGGTAATCGGATAATTTAGCTCAGACGGCTACAGAACTGAGTCTAAATTGGCAAGTGTAGCTGGGACAAGCCCCAGGACACCCAGGCCAAACCTACGAGACGGACAGCTAAGTGCTGGTCTCCCTGAGAAGGCAATGTGTGGCTGCGAAGCTTCAGCACACAAGTAAGGCCTACCACTGCGACGGATAGCAGAATTTGAGCCAAAGGCACGGCAGGACGGGACATTCCCTGCCGTTACCTCCCAGGATTCGAACCCGAGGCGCTGCAGGAAGGGCCATTCCCTGCCGCCATCTTTCGGGATTCGAACCAGCGGCGCTGCAGGACGGGACATTCCCTGCCGCCACCATCCATCGACCCTTGCAGGACGGACATTCCCTGCTGCCATTGCTTCCAGAATCACACCTAGAGCTCCTAGTGATAACTACACATAAGTGTTTATAAATGTCAACCAAGTGATAAAAAGAAATATAAAATTGTTGACCCAGTGAAAATTGATAAGCTCTAGTGATTCGAAGCTACAGTATAAGCCACCACCAGCGGTCTACACACACCATGGTAAGCGATACTACCATAGCTGCGGTTCGGCCACCGCCGAAGTTTCTGCCGACCCCAGCCGAGCGGGAGGCCCCCTTGTCTCAAGGGCAGGACCTCCACTTCCCCTGCCACATCAGGGTGAGGTTCCCTACTCCTGACCCTGCCCAGCACGTACAGGTTGATGCCATGGTAGATTCTGGCAACCGTGTACCAGGGTCTGCTGTTATTTCTGAACACCTCATGCACGCAATGGGCGTGCAGCGGATGTTGGTTCCAGACAACACCCAAATCCTGACTGCTAATGAGGAAGGGCAACCCCTTCAGGTAATCGGAAAATTACATGAATTATATATGGCAGTCTCACACACTCTTATACTCCATCTGTACCACGTGACTGTGGTACGGAATCTCTCACACCCTCTGAACCTAGGAGGGTACTTTCTCAAGGAGTTCGGAACTAGGCTCTGTTTCGACATGCAACCCCTCCTGCTTGTGGGTGCGTGGGGAGTTTATCCCACTCCGTGGCGTCCCCATAGACCGGGAGACAGCCGAGAGAGAGTTGAGCTACGAGGGGCCTCTGCCAGAGCAGCCGCGTGTAGTCGAGAAAGGCACGCACTGGGTGGATGCTGCGCTGAACGCCCACAGGGGGACCAACCTGCTAGCCATGGGAGTGCCCCCAGTACCCAAGGTGCCTCTGGAGAGCCTGCCAACGACGTTTCCAGCCCTCCAGCCCTCCAGAGCCTATCTTCTCCGCCGACACCTTTATCAACGGCCAGCCGTGTCCACCTGGCCCCCTCTACCTGGGGCCCCCAGCCATCCAACCGGCCAAGTCCGAGCCCAGGCCCGTCAAGTCGCGGTCTGAGGCACTCGGAGCCGCGCCCAGCCCCCAGGAATCAGCCTCTCCCGGCGCCGTGCCCGTCAAGTCATGGCCGGGCGCCCTCGGAGCCACGCATGGCTCCGACACCTCAGCCCCTCCCGGCGCCGAGCCCGTCAAATCGCGGCCGGTGGCCCCCGGAGCCGAAGCTGACCCAGTGCCAGCCACTTACAGGCTAAGTGCTGTCACTCCAACCAATGGCCAACCACCCCAACTCCGTACGGCCAAGCGGGTGGTCTTGCCTGGCCGCGGTGTCATGGCTGTCCCTGTTGAGCTAGTGGGACACCACACCAAGGATGCCATCCAGCTGTCTGCCCCAGAACAGAGGTTTGGGGAGTATCTTGTCATACCAGAAGGCCTGTATGCGCACAGGCCTGGCTCCGCCAGCGTGTTCCGAGTGCTGGTGGTAAATGAGGGGGAGATGCCTCTCCTGCTGAACGCCGGCCTCCCCGTGGCTGGGGAGCTGGTAAAGCCCAACATTCTGGAGGTCTTCGACAAACCTCCCCCTCGCATCCATTCGTTCCAAGAGCCTGTTGAGCCCCCAGATATGCAGCAGCTGTGGGCAGCCCTTGAGATGGAGGAGAACGAATTTCTGCGCAAGGACCCCCTGCCCAAGAAGGAGGTCTGGACCCTGCTGTCAGAGTACAGGGATGTCTTCTCAAACTCTACCCCAGGATGCACTGATGTAGTAGAGTTACAGCTGCGCCTTAAGCCAGGGACCCAGCCGATCCGCCAGAGATTTCGGGATCTGAACCCGCGGCAGGAGGCTGAGCTGGAAAAACAACTGGACACATGGTTGCAAGAAGGAGTCATAGAGTCTTCGGACTCAGCCTGGAGCAGCCCCCTGGTGCCTATCAAGAAGAAGGACGGGAGCACCCGCTGGGCCGTCGACTACAGGGCCCTCAACAAGTGCCTTGAGCTGGACAGCTACCCCTTGCCCAGGATCCAGCAGCTGGTAGAACGAGCTGGGGGACACCGCGTCTACAGTGCCTTAGACGCGGTGGCTGCGTACTACACCATCCGAGTGTCCGAGGATAGCCGGCCCTGCACCGCCTTCACCACCCCCAGAGGCTTGTACCAATGGAAAAGGATGCCCTTTGGCCTAGCTACCGCACCATCTGTCTACTCCAGATTTATTGCAGGGGTCCTGAACCCATTGGGCATGGCCAACCTCCAGTCATATCTTGATGACTTCCTGACCTTTCATCAAGACACCTGGGCCCACCTGGCTAGGCTCCGGGAGGTCTTGGAAGCCCACCGCAGGGGAGGAACCCGCCTCAAGCCAGCCAAGACCAAGCTGTTCCGAGCCAAAGTAGACTATCTGGGCCACACCCTCAGCCGTGAGGGGATAGCCATGCAAGAGGATTATATTGACCGCATCCTTGACTGGCCGGCCCCCATCACCCCCAAGGACCTGCTGGCGCTCCTGGGGTTCTTTGGCTACTACCGCTTGTTCATCCCCGAGTATGCCGACCTCACCTACGAGATGAATTGGCAGAAAACGGCCAAGACACTGACCTGGACAGCCGAGATGGAAGCCCAGCTGGTACAGCTCAAGGACAAGTTTCGCCAAGCCCCCATCCGAGCGCCACCCAGGTTTGACTTGCCAGCCGTGTTCCAGCTCACCACAGACTTCAGCAGCCGTGCCATCTCTGCCATACTCAGCCAATGCCAGGACGGCAAGGAGAGGCTCATTGCCGCCGTGGGGCGCAAGACAACCGACCCCGAGACTCGCTACCCGTCCTGGAAGGGAGAGATGGCCGCCATCATGTATGGGATTCGGAAATTTCACGGCATCTTGTCCTACCGTAGCTTCCAGATCAACACTGATTCCTCAGCCTTGCTACAGATGAAGTCACTGAACACATCCACAGGGATGGTGGCCCGCTGGCAGGAGGAGCTAGTGGCCCTAGATTTCACTGTCTGCCATCGTCCTGGCACCCAGAACACCAATGCTGACGCCCTCAGCCGCCGGGAGGATGATAATATGCCGACAGCGTCCGCCGAAGAATTAGCAGAACAAGCTGAATACCTCCACCACCTTTGCCAGCTAGGGGAGCCCGCAGCTGGCAGACCCTCCGCAGCACGGCTGGATCCGGCCCGAGTCTTAGAAGCCCAGACCCAGGATCCCATCCTGCTCCGTGTCCGCCAGTGGGTGGCCGACGGAAAGGCCCCAACTAAGGCTGAGCTACGAGGCAAGGACCAGAACGAGCAGCAGTATGCCAGCCGCTTCGCAGCCCTGGGACTCGACGAGCATGGCTGCCTCACCACCACCGACCAGACCCTGACAGGGGAGTGGACAAGATACCTGCTGCCTTCGGCCCTCCAGCAGGTGCGTTCTTCCTGGCCCATGGAGCCCCCATGGCTGGGCACTTTGGGATGGACGCCACTATTGCCCGCGTCGCCATGCATTTCTGGTGGCCCAACCTGTCCCGTGACGTCCGCCTGATGGTTCAGACGTGCCCTGAGTGTGTACAGAAGGTCACCAAGGAGAGGCTGAAGTTAGGAATACACGTGCCCTCCCGACAGGGGTATCCACAGCAAGTCCTGTTCATTGACCTGGTGGGGCCCCTACCAGAGACGCCAGCCGGGAACCGCTACATCCTCACCTGTCAGGATGGGTTCAGCCGGTTTGTCAGCCTCTACGCCATCCCCAACAAGCGCACTCTCACGGTGGCTGAAACCCTACTGCACCGCCACCTGGCCACGTTCGGATGCCCCCTGAAGATCCACTCCGACAATGGGATGGAGTTCACTGGCCAGGTATTCAAGGAACTGGCCTCCAAGCTCGAGATTGGCCTGACACATCCACCGCCCTACAACCCGCAGTCCAACCGGGTTGAGAGGTTCCATCGGACGCTCAACACAGGCATGCAGCTTTTCCTGGATAGAGATGACAACAACTGGGAGCCCCACTTGCCTGCTATCGCCTTCGCCTACAATACCAAGGCCTGCAGATCCACGGGCGTGACCCCTTTCCTGGCCTACTTTGGGAGAGAGGCCAAGCTCCCGGTGGACTTGGTACTCCGGCTGCCAGACACTGAATATGCCTCAGTCCCAGCCAACGTCCAAGCCCTCCTGCAACGATACCACGCCGTGTACGACGCAATCCAGCAGCGAGAGGAGGGAACCATCCGAAGGAGCGCGGCCGCTTACGAAGGCACGGCCAAATACGAAGTTGGAGACCTGGTCTGGTATCTGGCCCCCCGCCTGGTGCCAGGGAAGTCAGCCAAGATTACCAAGAGGTGGACTGGCCCTTGGAAGGTAGTGAGACGGGCCACGGACGTCCACTACGTCATCAAACCTGCCTCTCCAACAGCCAAGATCTCGGAAATCACCGCGCATGTCGGCCGACTGCGCAAATACACAGGAGATGTCACTGCCCAGCAGATTCCAACAGACATCCAAGGCGACCTGGACGGCGACGAGGACGCCACTGAGCTGCCAGCCGAAGCTGCGGCGTTGCCAGCTAGTGAACCAGGACAGTTTCCAGTGTACCAGCCGGCAGCTGCCGCCCCACAGCCGAGCGGCCAGGATCGTGACCCGGTAGAAGAGAACCTGCAGCACCAACCCAACGAACCACCGCTGGCGCCGCCAGCCCCAGAACCGCCTAGGGATGCAGTCTGGAACCCTGATGCTGACATGGAGCCCCTGCCTGCCAGCAGCGAGCCTACAGGAGAAGAAGCGGCCACTGAGATGGAAGTAGTGGCCCCAGAGGGTGAAGCTGAAGCGATGTGTCCCCTACAGATGACAGCCGTCCCCATCCGGGTGGGAGCTAAGAGGCCGAGCAACCTGGACCAGGCAGGCGCCCCCATGGAATTCTACGCGCCTTCCTCCATCGTTGTTCCCCCCTTGGGAGCCTCTAGAGTGAGCCTAGGCCTCCGTGTTCAGTTACCAGCCGAGACAGAGCTAGTCCTGCAAACAAGGCCAAACTTCCAACGACGGGGCCTGGCTGTCGCCAACCCTCAGCTGGAAGCCAACCGGGAGTTGACAATGCTGATATCCAACCACAGTCAGACCGAGCAGCGAGTGTCCCGCGGAGCCTGTATAGCCAGGGCTGTCCTGCACCGAGCTGTGCCCCAGGAAGATGTTGTCGTTCGCAGACAGAGGCTGCCGTATCCCCAGGTTCAAGGCCTGGTGGCTCGGGAGCCCCGCAGCCCTTGAAGGGGAGGTTGTGGTAATACGGCAGCAGACGGACGGGTAGTTTACAGAGTTGCTACGCAGTGGCTTATCAAGTCAAGCCTTCTGCACTAATCCTATTATATCACCATTCACCTCATGACCGCAGATGACCCCGTCGCGCAGCGGTCAGATTGGACTGGCTAAAATAGGGGAGGGGCACGGACACTTAGCAACCCCGCGCCCCTCAGGCAACTATACAACCGGGAGATGGTGCCTTCCCTTTTACTACAGCTTACCCCACAGATGTCTACCGCCGCGGGCTACGCCCTTGTCTCCCACACCCCCTTCAAACCTAACTTATTGTTATAATCTATTTTGTATATATATAGTAACCACCCATTGTAAATGTATTCAGTTAAATATAATTTCTGTATGAGTAAATCCTGCTAGTTTGTTTTGGTAGAATACTTCAAGGCTAGGGGCTCGTTGGATTCGAACTCGCAACCGGTGAGCTGAAACGTTTCGGCTTACCACATTTGTACCGAAAAACCTGGCTTGCCACTGGATAGCCTTGGCTCTCCCTCTCTCCTATTGTAGGGATCAAACTCACATCCCATAATTTAAATTACTTAAATTAAATCCAAGGAATGGGCCAATAGTATTCAAAAAATGTAAACCCGCCAGATAAGCAACTCCCTGATCGCTACTTTTGTCTTTAAGTTCTAATTGTACATGTTAATAAGTCAACTCTTAATATTGGGCAGTAGTCAGTGCTATTTTAATATCTATTTAGACGAAGTGTGGTACATACTCGAAATGTATTAACGGGTCCTTTTTTTTAACTTACTTTGCTTGGAACATTAGTACATTCATGGGCATACTCTGTCTTGCACTTCTCTTCATAAACAGTATCACACTTGTCCTCGTACACAGTGTCACATTGTTCCTCATACTCATGTTTACATTCCTGGTTAGTCAACATATCATTATAGACAGATTTATAACTAGCAATTTTCGTCATTAGCCTAGATTTTTAAATCTGTTTTTATGCCTGTTTATAAAGCTACAGTTCTTATAAAATCTACTTCATTTGGACAATTTTTATAGATTTTTAATGCAATGCTGTTCAATTATGCAATTCGCTATAATGTATTTTTGATCATATTCACGTTGAAGGTTTAAAAAAAGCAAGATTAAAATAAAATATTTACTGGCGTCTTTTTCCCTTTCATTTTGCCTTATGCATTGTTACTGCATAAAATCCTATTCTGTGGAAAAATAATTGGATATCTGTGTGCTTTTTATGATCTTGGGAACTTCAAGATTCATTCAAGGGATCCCTGACTATTATGTTTTTTGTCTAAATATTTTCCTGTTCAATAACTGTATCACATTTGTTTTTGTTAACAAGCTGACACTTTATTTCCTGGTCATTAAAACTTGGCTCTCTTTAATATTTTTTAAAAAAATTTAGGCGATGCTTTTCTTAACATCACTCAGTGTTGTTGCGGAAAACTTTTTACTATCTCGATCTTCTTTCAACCTATTTCTATTAGTGTACTTTTGTTTTGTGTGTCTGTACATTCTTTAGAGTAAATAATAAGCTACGATTTGATACATTTTACTTATCATGGTTTTGTTGTAGATTTTTCATTTTTATAAAATACAGACAGACCAACAATCAATACAATAACGCAGTATATTCTAATTGGTAATTCTCTAGAGCAAAGTTTAAATTCCTGAACAGTTTGGCAAATATTTTCATGAACAACAGAGCACTGATTCTCATACTCATGCTTGCATTCTCGTACATCCTCTACAAAATAAATTTGTTTATTTTTAAAAGCAAAGCTTTTCTATAATTAGGGTCTGTCCGTCCGTCCGACTGGAACGGATAGCTTAGTGATATAAAATCTAATTGATCTGACTTTTGGCATACTGATTCCAAGGACAACAAAGTACAATGTTATAAGCGAGGCATCTCTATAATCAAGTTCTAAAAATGTAAGTATGTCCTTAAACATTATCTTGTATTTTAGCAGTTTTGCAACAAATTTACTTAAAATTTTGTTTATACGTATACATTTATATTTTGATTTGACACTCTATGAGTGTTAATGTTTGTTTGTGCTACCGTTTCCGAGCTTCGCTTTTATGGATGTTGTCACACTTGTTTAATTAAGGTCTTTCAGCTAAGTGATAATTTTTCCCGGCCCCCTCAAATCAAATGTTTTATAGAATTTAAAAAAAAGATAGATAACAAATACATAAAACGAGATAGAAATTTTAAATATGGATCCTTCAAATGTTTTTATTTTATTTAGGTAATACAGTTCTTTATTTACCCTAATAACTCACCAATTTCCTTCCAATTGGCTCCTAAGAATAGAGTAAAACGAGAGGGAGAAAGGGTTAAATAACTGTATCTCCCCATCACAATGTCCTTGTGTCGACTCTCACTTGGTCATTGAAAATAGACCAATGGTGTTCGGAATATAACCACAGCCAAGTAGCAAAAAAATATTTAATAGCAGACAAAAAGGTAATTGAAAAAGGGAGGGAGGTAGCTATCTGTATATACATCTATACTGTAGATCTGTTCTCCCAACTATAATCATATGTTTTGTAAAAGTTAAAGTAACATAAATAAAATCTTAGATATATCAAGAAATAGTTTCACGAGGTATATTAACGAGTTAAGGAACTTTTTATTGATCCTTTTATTATATTGTTTATTTATTCAATTAGCTTATAATTAAATGGCTCTTCATGTTCACCTTTTTTAGATTACAATAAGTGTATATAAATTAGCCTTATCTGCGCGCTGTTTTACAGAACCTTAACCGCAAAGCTGAGTAAATTTTCCATGACACAATCAGCCGCAGCTGCCGACCATTTATTTCAATACTTTCCGTTGAAATGTCCCTTTATACCTGTTACACAATGATGGTCATATTGAGTGGAGCATTTCTTCTCATAAGAATGTGTACAGTGAGGTTTGTTCACTGTGGTACAATGATCCTTGGTGATTGTGTGACATTCTTTTCTTATGGTATTGTGGCACTCCTACAACACAAATATACTCATATAAAAGTAACAGGGTGTCTTTCTGTATTTCTTTCTACAGAGAAGAATCTCACTGACCGCTGAGAAACAAAGAAAAGTCCCCCCTTGAAAAAAATTCCCCTCCAATTTTTTAGAAATTTTTTTTAATTTGAGGGTTGGCTTTTACCCCAATCCCCTTTACTAAATTGCCATGTGACCACTCTAGGGGCGTATTCGCCAATAAATTATAAATTGATAATATCAAAATGAAGCTTATGAAAAATTTTATTACTAAGAATTTTAAAACTTTTAAGGTTTAGCAAGTACTAAAAAATGCAAAAATTGACTTATAGAATTGGTCCAGACAATCTTGTTTATCTCTAATAGCAGACGAGTTGTTGAAATTTATCTCTACATTGAATTGGACGGACAGATAATGTAAGTCAAAGAGATGTTCGACTACTAAAATTATAATTATTATAATAAAAAAACTTTTACCTGTGTATCTTCAATATGACAAACATCATGGCATTCCGGTTCATTAAAACACCTTAACATTAATATGTTGTACATAACTAAATTAAAAAAAAAACTATTTGGCAACACTAAATATGTTACAGTTTTGTCTATTTAAGTAATAACATGGTTCGAGCCATAATTTGAACCTATTAATATATCCCCTACAATTATATTTAAATGTATTATGTTTTCCTCAACACTTAAGGGATTAAATGCTTTACTAAAAACTAGGAGCTTCGCTCAGAGACCTTTAGTAACACTTTAAGGATAAGGGGACGACTCCCAACGTTTGATCACAATTTTAAAAAGGGAAAAATTGGATTTTTTTTCTATGTGCGATTTCTCTTCGAAGGGTGATGTGATGGTGGTACCCTTCACCAAAACAGTTATAAACATTCCCAAGACGATCACTACAAAGTTGAACCATATCGGTATATCAATTAGAAAGATCCTTGGTACACACAGACAGACACAAATTCTGTTACTTTGATAATGAAGAAAAGCTGCGCTGCTTCTAACCTGTAATCTTGTCTGTCAGCTGGAGCTAGCTTTACAAAGTTACAGTTGTCCTCCGTTGAGTTGCGAAATCCACCTATAATAAACAATCTTATATTTTTTTACAATCATCAGTAGATCACATGGATTTGAACCAAATCATGCTAAATTAAAAGTAGGTACGTATTACCTCCTGGGAAGCTACCCCCGATGTCCCCTTACTTTCTATAACAAGAATGCGAGTATTACCTCCTGGGAAGCTACCCCCACAATCCCCTTACTTTCTATAACAAGAATGCGAGTATTACCTCCTGGGAAGCTACCCCCGCTATCCCCTTACTTTTTATAACAAGAATGAAAGTATTACCTCCTGGGAAGCTACCCCCGCTATCCCCTTACTTTCTATAACAAGAATGAGAGTATTACCTCCTGGGAGGCTACCCCCGCTATCCCCTTACTTTCTATAACATTAATGAGAGTATTACTTCCTGGGAAGCTACCCCCGCTGTCCCCTTACTTTCTATAACAAGAATGAGAGTATTACCTCCTGGAAAGCTACCCCCACTATCCCCTTACTTTCTATAACAAGAATGCGAGTATTACCTCCTGGGAAGCTACCCCAGCTATCCTTTTACTTTCTATAACAAGAATGAGAGAATTACCTCCTGGGAAGCTATCCCCATACTTTCTATAACAAGAATGAGAGTATTACCTCCTGGGAAGCTACCCCCACTATCCCCTTACTTTCTATAACAAGAATGCGAGTATTACCTCCTGGGAAGCTACCCCCGCTATCCCCATACTTTCTATAACAAGAATGAGAGTATTACCTTCTGGGAAGCTACCCCGCTTTCCCCTTACTTTCTATAACAAGAATGAGAGTATGATATCCTGGGAAGCTATCCCCTTTCTTTCTATAACAAGAATGAGAGTATTACCTCCTTGGAAGCTACCCCCACTATCCCCTTACTTTCTATAACAAGAATGAGAGTATTACCTCCTGGGAAGCTACCCCCGCTGTCCCCGTACTTTCTGCCTCCAACTCCGATGATGGCTAGGAGACTAAACACAGATATCAACCAACTCTGAAACAAAAAAATACAACATAAGAATATAATTTATTATTACTTGGATCTTACACCAGATTATCATGTAATCTAATAAAGTGAAAATAACGACCCCCCTATCCCTCCCCTCAACCACTCCCTTTATCCAAATCCTTCCTTTCCTACTGGAAGAACGAAATGATCAATAAGAGATGTCCATTTTATAAACTTAAATTTACGGCATTTTTCCCTGTCATAATATCCTCGTACAATAACAAATTAATGTTGTTGGTTTCTTTTAAAAGCGAAGCAACTATATAGAGAGGTTTGTCTGTTCATCCGTCCGTCTTTCATACCACACAGTTTTCTTAAAAATTCTTTTTTCTGTCTCTTGTCTTGCTTGGGAAGTTAAACCATCCTCAACAACCTATTGTAAGAATTATATCTAACCCTTATTTTAAAGCCAAAAAATTAAAATTATAACTATTTATTTACCTATTTAAAAACATTATGACTTTTTGTGTTAAACATAATGATTTTTTTGTAGCGTTGATGTATCTAAATTTTAAATTTTGCATGCTAATTAATACGTAATATCTGTTATATTACACTTAAAAATAATCTGTCCAAATTTTTGGTGGATTTTTTGTGATGTGGCACTGCCATGTTGTCAGCAGATTAATGCAAAGATTGATGGGTAAGATTAATGCAAGATAATTTGCATGCCAAAGTGTTGCTTCAGTGAAGCTAAATTTTACAAAGATAATTACGTACAATAGTTTGAAATTATAATAAATACCAAATTAAATATCTTTCAACTAGAGACAGAGAGAATCAAGAAAGTGAGTGAGTGAAAGAGAGACAGAGAGACAGAGAGATAGATAGATAGAGAGAAAGAGAGAGACAGACAGACAGACAGACAGAGAGAGACAGAGAGAGAGAGAGAGATACAGAGATACAGAGAAAGTAAAGAGATAATTAAACATAGTTGAAATAATGAAATTAAGGCTGTAGTGCATTTTTGCGGAATAGAGAATCGAATAGAAAGCAGCAATGCAGACAGACACTCTTACTTGTAGAGAAGATTTGCTTCTTAAAATTAATATAATATAAATATATTGCTTTGTATTTAGCTAAAATATAAAGTTTTTCCTGTTATATAAACAATATACTCTAGCCATAGTGTTATTATTAAAATGGCGTTAAATTCAAGTTTTATTACTGTTTTAATTTAACTCATTTAGTTTGTTTGTATGGATACCATATGACAGAGGGATCCCTGCAGTTTTTTGCAACAAATTTATTTGCACAATATGGGAAAAGCTATCAGGGTAAAGAAATAAATTTCAAAGTCTCCAACAAAATATTTTTGCTCTTTACCTGGATGACCCTGCCAGGTTTGCTGGCATCCTGTGCCCGCCAGGATGGAGAAAAAAAATCCAACTCTCAGTTATGTGTCATACCCATACTTAAAAAGTCACGCAGTTTGGGCTCTTTATCCTTCACACACAGAAAATGAGATAGAAAAAACCGCCCCCCCCCCCCCCCCCCCGACCATTAAGGGTTAAAGGACAGTCTACAAAAGAACCTTTTTTCTTTATTTAGATATAAACCATAAATCTTTACATAATGAAAACTTAAAATCATTTCTATACCTATATTCCGTTTAGAGAAAGAGTACAAATGAAAATGAGTTTAAATTTCCTTTAAAATAAACAACAAAATTATTTTCAATTATTTTTTCTTTTATCCAATTATATTAAAATTTTGAATATATGAAAAATAGCTTAGTAAACTAAAATACATTGTTATTCAGTTAAGAGTGTCTTTTTTTCTTCAAATTCTCTGCATTTTCTATTGTAAAAAAGGAGCAGGTTGAATTATTCAATATGAGGAAAATTCTATTTCTAGGTACCATAATTATTTGAATGAGTCAGTAATTGAGGGAGAAGAAGTTTGATAGAGATATTATCTTACAGTGATAAATTACGGATTGAGAGATCGGGCCATGGAAAATAATTTAATTTTATCCAATTCCTATGTGTTTAACATTGCTTTCTATTCCGAAAAAATACTTCCCTAGCTTCCCTGAAAAAGTGGTACAGATTCCTATATACACCATTAGTCCCTCCCTCCCTGGTGATGCGTACAAGTGATACCTATTGTGCTAATATGAGATGACAGAAGGGTGGATAGGAATGAAAGGAAATAAGAGTGTAGAGATCAAATTATAACATCAACTTTAACAATATCTCTTTAATCCCTAGTGGAGCACCAATAACCCCCTATAGTACGTTATTCTTTAAAATTGTTATGTTAGGAAGGTTTATGGTTTATAAAGGTTCAGAAAAGACCTAAAGGGTTAATTAAAAAGCTAGGGGAAAAATTAGTTTTGAAGAAGGAAAAAATTTAGGGACTTTTCCCAAAAATTTAAATAGATGGTTTGGTGTTATTTTGCTTGTCGATTAAAAAGACTTTTATTTCAAATATTAAAAGAGCAAATAGTAAAATATTAAGTTAATTTAATCATCTAATATCTTATAGCAACAGAACAATTTGGTAGGTGCAAAAATGTTGTGCACGCGCGTAGAGAGAGATACTGCATTGAATCTTATATTTGTCCGTAAAGATATTGCTTACCACTGAACCGATTGAGATCTCTATTATTAAGAAGATGCACATAAGTCTCATGATGGTTTGAAGCTATTTCTCTGCCCTTCATCCACTTTGAAGATAGGGCGCAGCCGCTATTAGTGTAAAAAGATCATACTAAGATATTATAATATTGTTCTAATTTTATCAAGTAAGATTTTTAAAGAATTTTTAACAAAAGCAATTAATTTTCATTGCAGGCATTAATTATTCGCGCCTTACAAACCATTAATTACTATCAACATTCAACACTAACAAATACAAAAATCCTTAGCTTTTACAGAAATTTAAAAAAAGGAAAAACGTTTTAGAACAACGTTTTCTTATTCTTAGGCTCTACAACTTTGGGTTCTTTAGTGAATTTTGATTGGTTAATTCATTAAGTTGAGTGTCTAAACGTTTCAACTACTAATCTTTATCTGCAGATGGTGTAATTTTCTGTATCATCATTGGGTATGTACTATGTACATACATTTATCGGCAATTGTCTATAACTTTAGACCCCTAACAATTTTGTCTGTAAGTATAGGTGTTTCACTCACAATATTGTAGACTTTTATATTTATACGTAGCGCAATAAATAAAATAGTTTATAAAAAAAAGCGAAGGCGCCCCTAGCATATGGGGCTGCTCTGTATTCGGAGGGCAGAAAAATGTCATGACACTTTTCCAATATTTGAATATAACAATTGGACAAGAGGACTTTTTAATACTTTACTTATAAAGAAACTGTGAAACTAAAAAAGAGCGTAATTGTCTTTTTTCATGAAATTATACTCTTCATTGTTAAGCCTCTAATAATCGTGAAATTAAGGCTGAAGACAAACCCTAAGTATTAATGGCAGTTTAGAAAACCAGAAAACCAGACCTAATGAAAGATACAGAGTTTTATTAGAATGACCATTTATAGATTTTATAAAAACGAATAGTTATTCATTAATTCGTATTATAGACAGCTTTCCGCGGACAGTAAAATAAAAAATTATAAGATTAATTGCAGTTTAGTTACAAATCTCGTGTAAGACAAATTTACTTTATTCCTGCATTATTGTTACATAGCTTTTTTTTCTTTCCAACGCGTATTCTATTTATACTACTAACCCACCAACATAATTTTTACTATGTTATCGCAACCTTTTAAATAAAAAATTTCGGGTATAGTCGGTTTCGTGATATCGCCTCTTAAGGGGCGTTTTGACGTATTTTTACAGTAGCTTGTCTCCCATTCCTAGCGCCTTCGTGGGTTTCTAACAGTGCAGGACAATCATTAACATTTACCTAACCTAAAATAACCTATCAAAAGCTACTGTGAAAATACGATGAAAAGAGGCGATGTTAAAAAACCTACAATACACCAACTTTCCAAGCTATTAGGTCTAATAGTAGTATAAGTCAAGCCCCTTTTTTGATGATTGTAAATAAATGTGAATGCACTTTAGGAAATACCCCGGGGGCATCAAGTAAAACTCAGGAATAAAGGTATATGACAATCTTAACCAGTCAAAAATTAATTCTAGCATGTAAATTATTTTTTCGTCTACTAAGGTTTTTTTTAACATTTTGAACATTGCACTGATTTTTTTTCTAAGAATTAAATATTTTCTAGATTTTTTGCTTAGTTAAATTTTAGCTTTTTCTAAATTTATCTATTCATGTAACCCTGAGTAAATCAGAGTCTTAAAACTGTAAGATCATGTTTATTAACATTCAAAAGTAGGACATAAAAGAAATTAATTGCAAAAGTTTTTGAAGAATGTCCTATTTTTTCCTTGTTATTTATTAGTTTTAGTGTAATTCACTGTCCAATGTCCCTTTCCTCGCAAATTATTTCAAAATCGAAGCTTTACTATAATTAGGGTCGGTCCATCCGTCCGCCAGTAACAGATAGCTCTTATCGTTAATTCAGGGATGTTAGAATTGTTCCATTGATTTCAAACTTAGCATCTTCAAACTCTACAAGTGTTCATGTTCGGTTGTTATATCGTTTCAGAGCTTCGCATTTATGGATGTTGTCATCCTTGTTTTAGTTGATATTTAGAAATATTTTCGGAAAGCCCTGCTCTTAAAAGAATAATATATAGAATTAGAATAATAAATTTTCAAATAAATTGTTAAATAGAATATAAACATTACAATTTGAAAATAAGAAACAATTAAGAGAAAAAAATATTTTTTTTCATTCTTGAATTTAATTTATACAATTTTTTTTACTTTAAGAATCTAATGTAAGGTTTTAAAAATTATATTTGAACATTTTGAGGGGACTTTAATATGTATCTTATTTCATCGAAAGCTCGAGTTAGAAAAAAAACATGCCAGGATGAAATAAAGATACATGAAAGATATAAAAATATGCTTTTCAATGACTATACATTCTTTTCTGAAGATGATTAATTTCTAGAGTGATTAAGCTTTATTTAGTTAAAATACCACGGAAGATTATATCATTTGATTAGAACTAGGAGCGTATAGTCGTGGTTCTGAACAACAGGATATGAGAGCTACGCTTATTAATATTTATATCTAGTTTACTTTTTAATGCAGCAATGTTTATTTACATAATTGTATTTATTATTTTTTCGCTTTTTGAAGTGCTCATTTATTCAAGAAGCTTTTGATTCTTTTATTCTTTGTAAATGTTCTGAACTAATTTTTATTATTTTTATCAAAGATGACTTTTGAAAGCCTCTTTGAAAATCAAAAGTAAAATTCTTACTTCTCAGTTAGGTACATGAATATATTACTGTGGATTAGGAAGGCTTATTTTCTCCTATTTTTTACATATAGTTTGGTTGGGTTAAAGAGTCTTTGTGACAGATAGATAGATAATGAGAGAGACAGACAGAGAAAGAGAAATTAATTAGATAGGTGGAAAAAAAAGATAGAAAATGATTGTGTTAACTATCACAAAAAAAAACTAACAAAATAGAAAGCAGCTGAACATAAAACGAACATAATAACAGATTACTTATTGAATAGCATCGCTATTAAAGACATTAGATCTCCCAATGCACCGAAATCCATTCGTGTATCTCGCCGTTTGACAATCTTCTTCAAGCAAAGTGTTGCAATTTATTTTGCACACAAAGAAAAAAAATCTACCAAAGGAATCAAGCTTAGTCATCTAGTTATATATTTTTTTATTTAATAACCTTTTAAAAGAACAAATTTTTATAAGCGCAGCTTTTCTAAATTTAGGTTAGGCCAGCACGTCCGTGACGGATAACTCTAATTGTCAAGTATGGCATTTCAGAATCGTCCTATAGATTTAAAACAGTGAAAGTACAATTTAGAAAGCGTAACAACTTTGTAATCATAATCATCAAAAATATATCTGACGCCAACGTATTTACATGATAAAATTTCATATTTTAATGATTTTTAGAAAGATGTTTCCCAAGACGTTTAAGCACAATGTTGTAAGCTAAACATCTCAAAGAGTAAATGTTAAAAATAAAATTAAAATAAATTTAGATTGATTTTTTAATTCTTAATGATTTTCTTATTTGATAATTATTTATGTTTATTTGACAGTCTGTCTGATTTGCTAACCTTCGCTTTTTTGGTTGTTATCATCCTTTTTCTTTGAGAAATCATTAATTTAAATTTTTGGAATTCTTAGACTAATGCAAGTTAGGTGTGCAAGAATCTTAATATAAAACTAATCTGTGAATTAATTCAGGGATCTCAAGGGATAAGACAATGGCCGATAATTGATGTAATTCCCGAATGATGATACACAACATTCCCTCTTCTGCAGATTACTATATTGGTTGAAACATTTGGACACGAATCAACCAATCAAAATTCATGAAAAGTCCCTCAAAGTTGTTAAGCCAACTAATAAAAAAACTTTATTAAAAACTTTAGGGACTAGTGTAATAAATAGATCATTGACCCTTTCCTTCCTGGAAATTATTGCAAAGTACTTTATTATATGTGGAACAAAAAGCACATGATCAAAGATGGCAACATATATAAAAGCGAAGCTTAACAAATTACACAAACGCGTATTGACAATTAACGTTAAGTAGAGGTCAATAAAAATCAAATTATAGCAATTCGTCGGTTAATTTAGGCACTCAAATAAAAAATGGCTGTTGCTAAGTCCTGGTTAACACCATGATTATATTGCCCAACCTCTAAGTATAAATGGTCTGTTAATGACTTGGTAATGATTTTAACATTTGTTTGCTCTGGTTCTAATTTATTTAAAGTTTATCTAAAAATAATCTTATCGATGAATCGTAATCAATTGTTAAATTAGTCTTGGGGAGAGATGATTATTATTTTGATTAACTTAGTTTTTTAATCATAAGCACAGTGCCATTTGTGATATGCAATCAATTATCAACAAGAAATATTATTTTCATATGTAGTGCAGTAATTCACATTATAGTTTGTAACGTCATATTTTTTCTAATCTTTATAATTTATAAAAGTAACGAAATACATTTAGATTAAATGATAACTGGTTCTAGAGGTAAAAAATCTTCTCAAATTTTGTATTCTTTTTATGGTTTTCCATTTGCAAATTATAAGTTGCTTTTACGGGTGCGTTTTGATTTATCCTTTCATAATAACAGTCAAAAGTTGAAAAGTTTTGATAAAAAGCACCCATTTTCAATTAGTTCCATTTAATGTTCATTCTTTTTATCTCTTTTTTTCGGACTCTTTCCTCTGTCTCTCTCTCCCCTCTTTATCTATCTCTCCCTCTCTCTCTCTCTCTCTCTCTCTCTCTCTCTCTCTCTCTCTCTCTCTCTCTCTCTCTCTCTCTCTCTCTCTCTCTCTCTCTCTCTCTCTCTCTCTCCCCTCTTTATCTATCTCTCACTCCCTCTCTTTCTCTCTCTCTCCGTCTCTCTCTCTCTCCTCTTTATCTATCCCGCCCTCCCTCTCTCTCTCTCTCTCTCTCTCTCTCTCTCTCTCTCTCTCTCTCTCTCTCTCTCTCTCTCTCTCTCTCTCTCTCTCTCTCTCTCTCTCTCTCTCTCTCTCTCTCTCTCTCTCCATCTTGTTATAAAGTTGTTTTTCTATCAAAATTTGGATATCATTTGGAAGGGGAAAAAAGTTTTTTTTGTTGATTTCAATACTATAAAAGTAATATTAATTAACATCTCATCTTTGAAATGAAGATATAAAAAAGATTTGCAAATTATTTTCCCTACTGTGCGTGCATAAAAATAGCAAAGTCATTTTTTGGGCAGTGCAGCATGTAATAATAAGGAATGTTCGTCAGTTCGACAATTTTTTGACATGCAAATAAACGTATTTTAAGATACGTATTCTGTATTATTACTTAAATATACTAAACAAAAAGATTCCTAAACCTAAAAACATATTTTAAAGCAGTATTTTAGTAGTTTTTTGCCGTTGTACATTTAGTATATTCTCAGAATACTGTCAATAGGTCACCTAAATTAAGTATTTTTAAGAATATCTAGGGTATCAAATAAACCTATTCCTTTTATATTAGATTACAACTTCTTTGTTTATTGGCGGAATTAAAACAAACAAATACTTAATACTTAGAATTAATAACAATGCTCATATTTTATTTCTGATTATTTGATTTAATTAACATAACGGTTTAGTAAAAAGTCTAAAGCTTTATTGACAATACCTGCCAAAACATTTTACATTGAAATTACACAATCTTTTTCATTTTTAATAATTCTGCTATAATCTTTTATACAGCTACTTGCTTATTCAACGTTCATCTCTCCAAATATTATGAAAGCAATAAACATAAAGCAAGTTTACGGTGTGCAATTCGTTCAACAAAAAAACAGTACTATCTAAAACCAGTTTCATGAACTAGAATCGAAGCATTACAGAAAAAAAATTACACATATTATTATTGTGAAAAGAATATAAAGTTGCAATTTTTTGTATATACTATAATACTTTTAGCATAAAAAAAAGATGACATTTTGCATAATAAAAAGATTTTACTACATTTTTATCTTTGCAAGCGAATTTGAGTACATATCCAAATACGAAACAAAAAATGGTTTGTCAAGAAGCTTTTAAGTTTGTTAAATATATCTAGAAATTTTCTTGGCAAATATATATCAAAAATATCCCCCCACACATCCCTCTTATATTCTAAAAATTAACAGTTCTAGCCCCTTCTGGGGAACTTGAACCCTCCAGGCTCTTCTGATGATTATCTAACGAAACCTAACCTAAAACAGGCATAAATTATGAGTTTCCTGTAATTATTTTAGGCCCTTCTAAACACAAAAACATAAAATGGTTTTGTAAATGGGAATGGCTTGATTAAATCCTATTAAAGCTTAAAAATAACAACTAGATTATTTTTTAATTAGAATTAATTGTAATAAATTCATCAAGTTTAGCTACACGTAGAAGTTTTTAAAAAGCTCTCCCAAAATTAGAAGGGGGGGAGGGCATGTGTATCTCAATTTTAAATTATAGAGATTATACTTGTGCAGAAAAGAAATTATTTAAATTTGTGCAACTTGTATTTTTAATTATTTTGTAAAACCATTTCCCTTATATGGAAATAATAAAATTATTTTTTGTGGTTTAACCTTTCCTTTTACTATGATAGGGCTCTTCCTCAAAATGCATAGGGAACACAGAACCCCCTCAACCCCCCCCCTTATTTTGAAATAATTGAAAATAAGAGATTTTTTTATGCCCAACTACTTCAAGTTCTGTAAATGTTCTAACACTGCTGGTGAGGCACTAACCTGACCTAACGAACAAATACTTCTTTCTACCCTTATTTCAAAATAAAGGGGGTATTTCTATGCTTGACTATGCACTTTGAGGGAAACCACCAGTATAATAATACTTAACATTTAAGAAAGGGTTGAAATAAAAAAAAAACCTATTATTTGCAAGCATAAATTTGTCTAAAAGTAGCGCAACAACATAATAATCATACAGCAAATTTTAAGTGCATTTCTACAGAAGGCGTGTTTTGCTTTTGAATCGGTTGTTTACATTTCTTTAATCTCAGTATTTTTAATAAAACTAACTATCTTTTTTTGTGTGCATGATTTTTGTACCAAGCCATTACTTGAAGTCTATCAATTCTAACAAATGACGATAATCAAATTTCAGTCAATTTTGTCATTTTAAGATTGTGCTGCAATATATCTCTGCTTAATTTTAAAGATTACAAGAATAAATTTATTCATAGACAAAAAAAACGGCCGTATAATATCCACTTTTTCGTTTTCTTTCATTTTTTATCTTGTTAGTTGCGAAGCTACTCTATACTTCACTTTGTCTGTAACGCTAGGGGGGAAATGCAATTTAATTTTTAGTAATGTGCAATACAGTATATAATTTACTTGGTCCATCTGTCGGTCGTGCTTCAAAAGAAATAGATACTTTTATTTTTGTTTTGTTGTCATTTATCCAAAATTCTCCCCTTTCTTTTTTATGACAACTGATAATCTGCTCTATAACTCACTTTGTTCGTTTGTCCATCCATCAGTTTTTTGTGCTTCGCTGTTTAAGAATGTTGTCATCCTAGTATAAATATTTGTCAAAGTGAGTGAAACTGTGTAGAACACATTGTGCGCTTGTAAAAAGTTAAAAATGACAGAGACAAAAGAGAGACAAGATAATTAGATGGAGTTATATCAAAACCCATGGAAAACAAGGATTACAACATCCATAAGTAGCGAAGCACAAAAATTATGAAATGAACTATAAAGCAATTTCATAAACAATAACCATTAAAATCGAGGAATCGATACAGCACCCCAATCTATAAGCAACTCTTAATAAAACTTTGTGGAAAAATGTAGAATGTGAACTTATTCAATCCCTGAAAATTCCAGCCGTCTATCTTGAAAAGAAGCCAAGAAAATTACGTTTTCCCAAAACGATTCAGATGGACAGACAGACATTCCAAATTTTAGAGTAGCTTTGCTACTAAAAAATAAACGTATAATAGGCTAAGTGGAAGAAAAAATGGGGGAACAATTTCACATAATGATCTGAAAGTAATTTAGTTAGCTACATTTTCACAGAAAAAAAGGAACTTTAAACATAAATATAATGTAGTATGTTTTTTGTTTACAGCAGTTAGGCTCGGATATAAATATTTTTTTTTCAGGAAAGATTTTACATTAAAGTAAAGAGACTCTTCTTGAAAAGCATTACATTTTTCCAAATTATGCTCCCTTCAGGGGCTATAAATAGGAGAAAAGCTACTGTGAAAATAAAAAGAATCGCCCCTTAAGGGGCGTTGTCACGACAGGGATTATACCCAAAACTTATTGTGATATGTAAAATAGATGAAGCTATTCGAAGAGCTTGTTAAAAATTCTATCATTATTATAAATATTTCCTTCAATTATTTACCATTCCTTATAATTTCTGATAATTTTAATGCTTTGAGACGCTCCCATTTTCACCCACACTTAATAACATCCTATTTATGTTTTAAACAATTTTAAACATGGAATAATATAGATGAAGAACAAAAGCATGTTACTTGTATAATAGTTAGGAAGCATACATAATATGATTAAATGTAGTGCAACAAAAATGTATTTACATCAAAATACAGTAAATGTTGTCATTTTTCCCAAAAAACCAGCTATGAACTGATACTTGTCCTTATTTTTTAAATAATTAAGAAAAGGTAGTTTTTTCCCTGCAGTGACTTAACCATGCAGGGCTATCCACTACTAATAAATAACCTTACCTAACCTTTTTCAAAGTGATAAATAAACCAAAGAACCCCCCCCCTCCCCACCCTTTTTTTTAAATCAAAGAAAAGAAAAGAGCGGGGAAGGAGTATTCAGTGCTCAACAGAGTATGTTTTGTGACAGTTCCGGAAATGCCATCAGGAGCCCATATATCTTTTTTTGTTTTTAATATCTTAATTTTAATATTTGCCTACCTAATTCTTTTTCTATAATGTTCCATGGGTTAAAACTAATCTCTCCAAGACACATTGAAAAATTTAATTTTGCACAAGAGTGAATGGTTTTAAGGTAACGTAGCTTATAATTATTAAATTACTTATTGCAAAGCACCTATCTAAGTTTCATGATAAACAACTAAAGCAGAATTGTAAGGTAAATACATATTTTTAAGTTAACCTTTAGGCTTTAAATAGCAAATACTTACATATAGAAAAATCAAGATTTGCTGCTATTTGGTGTAGTCATCGTTTTTTGAAAATAAAAGAAAGGTTGTAGCTTAAAGGATTTGGCGGATAAAATATAGAGTAGTTACGCTCCGTCCAACACGAAATATTATATAAGCTGAACACATAAAGATTGTGTAATTTCATTTTTTTCTTTTTTTTTATATAATAATAATTAATCAAATTATCATTCTCATGTAAAAAGATTGATATTTCTTTAAGATGCAAAAATGCTCAGGGCTCGGCAGCCGCAGCTGCGATCAACCGTTTATGATATTTTTTTAGAAAACTATTTTAGAAAATCAACAACTGCAAAAATTCGACAGCAGCGATTAACAAAGCTATCAAAAAGTCAAGAGAGAAAGACAGTTATGTTGCCTTTGGTTAAAATTATTTCATAACGCTCTGCCCCGCAATTTTTGGAAACAGCGTATAGTGTTTAATAAAAATAACGTCATACAATACTAAAGACCAATGATAGGCCAGTATACATTGAAATTGACCAATAGTAAATTGTATATTAGCTTATCATTGGTAATTTGAATTGTATGACGACATTTTTTATTGGACATAATACGCTTTTTCATCGGCCGCAAGTGAGCCACCTTAATTATAGACAGCTGTCGAGCCTTGTATAAAACATTTGACTAATTAAATTGTTGGCTAGATCATGCAATTTTGAAAGGCTTGCGCTGCTTAGGGAAAGGAGTTGATAATTACCAATCTTAATTGATTTTGTTAAGATATATCTTTATAATATAGATTTAGATATATATAAATTTAAATAATAAAATCAATCTTCACCAAAATGATTTATGAGAAAATATTCCTGAATAAGCTCACAAATTTTATGGAAAAATCAATAAAATTACTTGTATGTTGTACCAGATTTTCATGTACCCCAATAAAGTGACACCTCCAGCTGGCTTCAAAAACGATACTCCCCATCCATACCCTTATCCTCGTCCCCTGTTCTAATACTGGATGAACGAACTGTCCCATAAATAATCTCTATTATAGCACACTTAATTGACCGTAATTTTTCCCTGTCAATAAATCTACATTTATTCTATATCCATTTCAGTTAAAGACTTAAGCATTTTTGTGAAGTCTGGCAAATTTAAATCATTCAAAATAATAATTTGGGATTTTATAATAAGAATAAAAGCAACACATAATTCAAACATTTAAATTTCTAAATATTTGTCTATATTTATGGTGTTGCTGCTCTGTAATCCTAATTGCTCTCTACTGGGTTCGATTCTTAAATATTGACAGATACAGAATTAACTACAATCCGTTCATGTTAGCAACCATAATTGACGACAACTTTCCCCTGTCATAAATATCCACGTATATTCTAAATCCATTAGTATTAGTATTTTATTGCTTACTAGGCCTCTAGTGGGACTTTAAATGTTTTTTTTTATATTTAAAATATTTTTATTTGTGTTTGACGTTTATGTTTGCGTTGAACTCTCTTTTTAAAATTGAGAACGTAAAAAAATTTTGATTTTTTATTATTTCTCTTGTGAGGGTGGTGGTACCCTCCCCCAAAATAGTTCAAAAACCTTCCCGGGACCTTTCTGAATCTATCCTGTTAAGGAGAACCCGATCGGTTTAGCGGTTAGCGAGATCCTTCGGTACAGACACACAGACAAACAAACAGACAAACATCCTGTTACTTTAGTATAAGGATAATTGCTTTACAAAATGGGTATTTCCAATGCCAATATATATATTTACTATACAGTTGTAAAGATTCAATTGTTTCCAATATTAGAATAAAACCACATTTTATGAGTATGATTATGAGCTTTTGGTGCTTTGGCCTTGATCAGGGATATTAAGGAATAAGACAATTGAAAATAAAACTATGATAACCATGATATTCGTGGGTAAAATTATTGGGGGAAGAGATTAGACGCTGAAGTTTTGTTCAAAATAATCAAGATTGAAGAAGAGTCCCCGTTTTTAAGCCAACAAATAAGAGATTATGTTTATAAATCTTTGGGTACCAAAGGCCATTGCCTCCTTGGGTTTTGATAATTTACTGTTATGGGACAAAAAGATTTTCGCCATTCAAAAAGTATACCTGACCATATAACATGTCCCAAAAACATTTTAAAATAAGCCAATGATTGAAAATAAGGGAAACGTATGATGAACGTTGAAGGCTCTACATTGTTTATCTTTTGATATCATTTTGAGTTTAGAACTTTGATAATGAAATTTGCGTGACAATTGTTTTCTAGATTAATTTATTTTCTGTATCTTCTTGAGAGAGAACAAACATTTAATTATGTTTTAAATAGAAATGTTTGCAAAAGGTTTATAAAATTGTAATGTAAGGATGTTCTATGATGATTGCATTTTTTATATACTTTTCTAAATATTAATATTAAGGATAATGTCGTTTTAAAAATTTCTATGTCAATCATAAA
Source organism: Acartia tonsa (assembly GCF_053477335.1). Classification (NCBI taxonomy): domain Eukaryota; kingdom Metazoa; phylum Arthropoda; class Copepoda; order Calanoida; family Acartiidae; genus Acartia; species Acartia tonsa. Next base: position 35,853,310 of record NC_137264.1, on the reverse strand, counting down.
TTTACATAGGACAAGAGTTCATGGAACATTTTGATATTTATCCTCTAAAGTAAAAGATGTAAAATTACATGTTACTGTAACCACCTTCGGGGCCTTTACCCTGCGGGGATACCCTATCCGTATGTAACCTAATCGAACACAGTAAAAGTGTCTGACTGATTATGACGTAACAAAAAAATTAGCCAATGAGAGGCCATTTTTAACCAATGGTAAAATTTATAGTGGCCTCTCATTGGCTAATTTTTTTTGTTACGTCAAAATCAGTCAGACACTTTTACTGTGTTCAACCTAATCTAACCTGACATAAAGTAAAAATAGCTCAGGTCAAACTACGATCCAAATACTATCATTAGAAATATACATTTGCCTGTTATTGCTAAAGAATTAAAGATATTGCAAGTAGCGGTTAGCAAATTGTTATAAATTATTTAAGAAAATAGTAAACATGAATGGTATTGATTAAATAATAAATTAAGTTTGATAAGCTAAATAAGCTATAACATGGAAGATTAATATTGGTTCTGAAAAGTTTATTAATTTTTAACAATATTGTAAGTCAACAACATATTATCTTTTTAAGTATTTAAAAAAATATATTCCAGTATGGTTTTAAACTCAATTATTATCCGCTAGGTTTGACCTGGTTCTCAGCCATACTGAAAATTATGTATAGCATTGCATTACATATTAATACCAGTTTTGTTTATAATAAGCTGTCTATAATTCGATGCGATAAATAACTATTATTTTGCGTAGCGCACCAAAATATAATATCTCGGCTTTCCATCCTGTTTTAAAAACTTTGCTTGTCTCCGGGTTTTCTTGTAAAAACAGGGATGGGGAGGGGACAATTAGAGATAAAAAGATGAAAACTCTTCCCCCCATCAAAAAATGTATACTAACTATTATGCGCAGAATTTTACTTAATAATAATAATTTGGGAGGTGAATAAAATGAATCCTCCATTGTCTGATCCTTTTCTGTATTCTTTTTTTAGATGTACTAAATCATAAGAACACAATAGCTATTCTTAACCACAAAATTTCATCAACAATACTCAACTAAAATCCAATTTTAAATCAAGAAGAATAAAATTCCAAGGAGCATCATCCGTTTAAAATTAGAAATATTTAGTAGCGTAGCTACTTTAAATAATGTCCGTACGCACGTCCGTCTATTGGATATCTTATAAAAATTTATCCCTAGCGGGGGGGGGGGGTAAATAAATTGGATTAACCCCCCTTCCCTCCCACGTAGGGAATATTATAAAATTCTCTACAAATTGTAGAACACATTCGTCCAGTGGTTTTTGAACACAAACATCCAGCTACCATATACATAAGATTGCTCAATACAAAGTTTTAATGCGCCATTATTGTATTAGAGTATATTTTTATTGCGTAGGACTAACTATCACACCTGTAAAAATCATCACAGTTACAGAAACCACCCACAAAACCTCAAACACTTATGGCTTTAACACAGCCAGAGGTGTGCATGAAACAAGAACTGTTGGAACTGATGCTCAGTTTACTGAGAATATGAAAGATGATGGTGAAACCCGAAAGGAAGCTATCAACTTGATGACAGGACCAATAAGTTCTAAGCAAAGCTGTAAGATAGGAACCTGGAATGTTAGAACAATGTATGAGTCAACTAAAACAGCCCAAGTAGTTAAAGAAATGACAAGTTACAATATCGGAATACTTGGAATTGCAGAATGTAGATGGACAGGACAAGGACAAACCACAACCAAAGATGGCCACCTAATACTTTATTCTGGTCATGAAAGTCAACATATGTATGGGGTTGCTATAATTATCCAAAAACGACATGTCAATTCACTAATAGACTGGAAACCTATATCAGACAGAATAATTAAGGCTAGATTCCAATCAAGGCACTGCAAGTTGACCCTTATCCAATGCTATGCCCCAACAAATCACAAAAGTGAAGAAGTAAAACAAGAGTTTTATGATCAACTGCAATCAATCAGAAACTCAGTACCCAAACATGACATGTGTCTAGTTCTTGGAGATATGAATGCTAAAGTAGGAACTGACAGGACTGGAGTGGAAAATGCAATGGGACACTTTGGCATAGGTACAAGAAATGAAAATGGAGAACTTTTACTTGAATTCTGTTTAAATAATGATATGGTCGTAGGAGGTACATTATTCCAACACAAAAACATTCACAAATATACCTGGACAACACCTGATGGACAAACAAGAAACATGATTGACCATATTATGATCAATAGAAAATGGGTCAAATCAATGCAAGACTGTAGGAGCTATAGAGGAGCCGACATATTCAGTGACCATGAACTAGTTGTCAGTAAGATTAAATTAAAGCTGAAGCGTACTGGCCATGATAAAAAGAGTGAGATTGGCAGACAATATGATTCTTCAAGATTAAAGGACCCAGTGATAAAGAATGAATTTGTCTTAAAACTCAGAAATAGATTTCAAGTCTTAGAGGACCTAAATGACGAGACTGAGATCACTTGGACTTCAATTAAAGAAAACTTTCAATCTACTGCTAAGGAAATCCTAGGACACAAGAAACCAGAGAAAAAGGACTGGATCTCTGAAGAAACATGGAACAAAATAGAAGAGAGAAAGAATCTTAAAAACAAAATTCATAATGCTCAACATTTGGCTGACATGGGCAATTTAAGAGCTGAATATACTGCTAAAGACAAAGAAGTCAAAAAGCGCACAAGGAAAGACAAGAGAGATTACATTGACAATCTGGCTGAAAAGGCCCAGAGAGCAGCTGACTTCGGTAACATGAAAACAGTATACAACATAACCAAGCAATTAAGTGGCAAATATAACAAAAAGAGTGGTGAAACTATCAAGGCTAAAGATGGTAAATTACTCACTACAGAAAAAGAAGTTGCTGAAAGGTGGAAATCGCATTTTGAAGAAGTGTTGAACAGACCTGAACCTGAAATTACTGCTGAACCAGAACCAGGACATGAAATAGACATAGACACAAGACCACCAACTATTCAAGAAGTTAAAGCTGCTATACATAGTCTAAAGAACGACAAAGCACCTGGACCTGACTTGATAACTGCTGAAATGCTTAAGGCAGACATAGATCTTTCTGCTAGGACTCTGACTGATCTCTTTGATAAAATTTGGAGACAAGAAAAGATACCAACTGACTGGTCTAAAGGTATAATCATAAAACTACCTAAGAAGGGAGATTTGAACAATTGTGATAATTGGAGAGGAATTATGCTGCTTTCTATCCCAAGCAAGGTCCTATGTAAAGTTATTTTAAACAGAATTGATGAGAAAATTGACAATAAACTAAGAGAAGAACAAGCTGGGTTCCGTGCTGGAAGAGGCTGTGTTGACCAAATTTTCACCCTTAGGACAGTTATTGAACAATGTGTTGAATTTAACAAGCCACTCCATGTAAATTTTGTTGATTTCTCTAAGGCCTTTGACTCCATACACAGACAAACACTCTGGAAAATACTAAGAAGTTATGGTATACCTGAAAAGATGATAATTATGATAACTAAATTTTATGACAACTTCCAAGCCTGTGTTTCAGTTGGAAACAATAAGACATCTGATTTCTTTAAAATAAGCACTGGAGTTAGACAGGGATGCATTTTATCACCTATTCTATTTATATTGGTCATTGACTGGGTGATGAAGAAAACCACAGAGGACAAAAAACGTGGTCTCCAGCTGGGCATACTAGGACACCTAGAAGATCTGGACTTTGCTGATGATCTGGCACTGATTTCAGAAACAATTAAACATCTACAAGCTAAGACAGATAGACTAGTCAAATACGCAGGACAAGTCGGGCTCTTTGTTAATGTCAAGAAGACTGAAATTATGAATATACCTACAAACCCTGATCAAACTATAACAATAAATGGTGAACAATTGAAACAAAGCAACAAATTCACCTATTTGGGGAGTGTTATCAGCAGTGAAAATGGCTCAAAAGCTGATATTAAAACCAGGATTGATAAGGCTAGGGTTGCTTTCAACAGTCTACACAACGTTTGGAATTCAAAGAAACTTGCTCTGAAAACAAAAATCAGACTTTACAACAGTAATGTAAAATCAGTTCTTCTTTATGGAGCTGAATGCTGGAGAACTGTGAAAATTGAAACAAATCAACTTAATGCATTTCACAATAGCTGCCTAAGAAGAAATTGCAAAATATTCTGGCCAAACAAAATATCAAACATTGAGCTGTATGCTAAGACCAAGTGCAATAGTATTGAAGCAGAAGTGAAATTTAAAAGACTAAGATGGCTAGGACATGTGCTCAGAATGGAACAAAATAGGTTTCCAAAAAAGTGCTTAAAATGGAACCCCACCACTGGTAAACGTAAACGGGGACAACCAAAAATGACCTGGAGGCGGAGCACTGAAAAGGACCTCTTTAATTTGAAATTAACATGGGGAGAAGCTGAAGCACTTGCCACAAAAAGGAATTCATGGAGGAGCAGGGTGGCCGTATTCTCTGGACTCCACAGTCCAAAAGAGAGACGCGACTGAACTGAATATTTTTATGTTAAAACTGTAAATTTAATAGTTTTATATCGCATTGCATTACAGACAGCTTTACATGGATATTAAAATAAAAAATCAAATGATAAACCAGCTTTGTTAGCCCCGAGGGGCAGAGAACCTAGGTCAAAAATCCTTTTCTTAATCTTATGATTTTCATTTTATTATTCGTGGAAAATTGGCTGTAATTTGATGCTATACATGAATTTTCAGTATGACTGAGAACCGGTTCTAATCCATCGGATATTAATCGGTTTCGAAGCCAAACTGGAATTATTATTATGCACTAAAAGTACAATTATATAATAATAATTCTTGTCCTATCAAAGCATTATCTTCTCATAATTCTAAACTTTCACATAGGGATCACAAAAAAGTGAGGAAAAAATATTTATTGGGTTTTCGTGTTTCTGGGTTTCCGTGAGATTTTTTGTCAAATCTTCAGCTTATTTTGCGAAAAAAAATGTTTTTAACTTATGAAAGTTGTCTTCAATAGTTAAGTTTATAAATACTTTTTACATATACACTTCAATTTTAGATGATAAATGATATCTTAAAACTAGAGTTGGCTCGATATAATTATCTCCCTATTGGCTAGTTTTCTATATGCATATCTATTTCTCAATAAATCTATTTTCCTCACCCGGCATTACTATCTAAAAGAAAGTAAATATTTAATAATTTAAATGATTTTAAAAAGATTTTTTAAATTATATTTTTTTCTTTACATTACCATCACCAAAGGGTTAATGATGATGATTACAATTTTAGTTTAATATTTGAACACACAAAGTGTCGCCACAATCGAATTCTTTTAAAATAGAGTTTTCTTAAATTTATTATATTATAAATCTAAATTTTCTTTTTTATGATTAGAAATTAAATACATTGATATAAGGTAAATAGCAACATGAAATTAAAGAAAGGAATTTATTTTAAAAAAAGTAAAATAATGGGTCTTATCGTTCTGGGCAATGAGAGTTTATTATGGATTATTGGAGCACTATGAGTTTTAAACAAATATTCCTTGGAAAACTTGAGCTCGTTTATAGACATTTATTTCCTATATAGATCTGACATGGATCTTGAAGCAATTAAGCAGGCCGTTTTGTACATGTTAAAAATTGGAAGATTTCATTAAATAAAAGTTATCGCAAATATACTTAGTAAATGACATATCTTTCTGTATTTCATAATATTTTTAAAGTTCTAAACTAATAACAATTAAAAAGCTTTTAACTCAATAATTTTTGCAATTTCTGTTCTTACAATTTTAGAAAATCTTTAAATTAATTACATTTTGGTAAACTAAACATGACCAATGGAGTTAAAAATTGCAATTTTTGATGCAAAAAATAGGAGGAATTTTTTCAAGTAGAAGCGAAGTTTTTTTTACTTATTTAAACCACAAAACTAGTATGATAATTTCTCGTTTTCCTTTCGTTTTTCCATTTTTATGTTACCTCGTTCATTTTGTGCCTTTGTGTGTATATTCGTCCATAAAGTCACGTGACAAGTGTATAATTAGCCGACTAAAGACTTACCATGCAAATTATAGAGCAGCTTCTCAACAATAAAAATCTAGGATATTAATTATATTTTCAACATTGTTTGTCAGTTCTTAGAACTTTGTCTAAAAATGTTATTTAGAAAATCAACGAAAAAATGTAAAATAAAAGTGCATTCTCCACCTTTAATTTCCGGGGAAGGATGTTTCCCCACCCAACAAAAAAATCTACTCTTAAAATGACAAATGTAACTGAGTGTTCTTGTATAGCAACAGAGACAAAAGTAGCCATATTATCATCGAAAACCATGAAGTTTTTCTTCGAAAGTAGCGTTTTTTTTAAGGATTTTTAGAATTGAATCTTATTTTATTTTACGAATTAAAGCTTTTTTAAAGGATAATTTATCCTTTATTTCTGAGATTTGCTGGTGTCCAATCCTTGTCAAAACAGGATTTTTAATAAATATATTATTAAAACATAGATTATAGTGCTGGAATAATTAAAAGCTTTCTGAAATGCAAGATTCTTACCAAAGAAAAAAGTGTTTTTTTTCCTAAAACGCATTAGATAACATTTCATATGTTGATTTGGCGAACATGCAAAAAGTTGCTAATGTGATACTTACAAAATCATTTATTTAGCTTTTTAGCACTTTCTCGGACATGATGGAACACCCAACTGATGTTGTGTGAGCAGCAATGCAGATGTAAAAATGTGGAATAATGTCAAAATATTTGGTAGAGAAACAACAACACAAACCAACAACACTCTTTTGATGTTGGGCTGTTGTTCAGGGATTCAGAGATAGGCTAGCTAATTAAAGTATCTATATTTTTTATATACTATTCTATTATAGAAAGTAGTAATGTTTTTTGTTTTGTTTTTAGTTTAAGAATACAATAACTACAGAACTGATTAAGTTATTCATTTTAGGTAAGCTTCGCATTGGTCCTGAGAAAATTTAGGCTGTGGTTGGCACCCTTCTTATCACTTTGAAAATAGAGTCCCTATATTTTAGGGGTGCAGCCGCTAGTAATAAATATAAATAATTTAGAAGCTATTAGCGATTTTATTAAAGTTTTTAACTAAGGTAAAAGTCGAATGTATCAATTTTGGGGGCTATCAAAAATCAATAGTCCCTGCAACTCATAACCACGCACTTTTAATTCCATCTTTATTCCACGCATTAAGATTAATTAACTTTTTATACACTTTGTATTTATTACTTCAATTCATCAAACTAAACTTTTTCTTGTAAATTTACGACGGAACTTTACAAATTTAAAGATGGAAAGAGAAATATGATAAGACCTTTTGACACTATTTAAATAGAGCCCTAACTTTACATCTTTGAATTTAGAATAAGATAGAAAATGAAAATTAACAGCCTATTTGTTATGATAACAAGATAAATCATAATGAATCGCCAACAAATTTTATATAGAAAATAATAGTACATATTTTCTTCAGTAAACATTATTTAAAACCTAGAATTGGTTTAAACAACATCATCAAGTTATGCTCTTTTCATTAAGTGCTTTGTATGTGTTAATGAAAATAAACATAATAACTTACTTTTACAGAGTACCTACATTTACAAAAATAAAGTAAACTTAAATAGGAGGTTTCATAACATTATTTAACGAAACCTGTATGCAAAATCCCCCCCCCCCCGCAAAAAAATAGTGATACGTTTATGTAAAGGTAAAGTGGTTTAAATAAAACACTAATAAAAAACCCTGTATTTTCACTAATGTCGCAAAAAAATGTCTAGCTTTTTATGACAACTACCCATTTTATTTATGTAAAATATTCTGACTGCTTAGCAGTTATTGATAATTACAGCAAATTTTATTAATAGCAAAATATATCAGTAGTATTTATAACCGTATAGCAATACAGACGCACGCTCTACAGACTTGTACAAATACATACATACACGCACACTTACGATCACTTTTATCTGATAAATACAATTTTTATTCACTTTAAACTTCTTTAAAATGTTATTAATTTCTTTACTACATTGCTATAAATTAAAGTAAATACCCTTGCATTATTATTAATTTATCATACGAATAAATTATACTTGTTGCTATTTCATAATACAAAATTAACTGCTTTGTATTCTAACTTTTTAAAAGTCAAAGTTCCTCCCTTAAATAAACCCAAATAGTTGGTTATCATTACCCTATTATTTTACACACAGAGATAAGGGATAAGAGGATTTATACAACAAAAAACCAAAACAATGACAAGTTTGCATTAGGTAGCGCAGCAATAATATCATAATGATTAGCAAAACCAATATTAATAGTAATTTTTTAAAAAGACATCGCACTTCAATACAGTATCTTTTTTGTAGTTTATCAATTAATCGAAAGATTAAATAACTTAATTTAAATGGCGCAACTACTTTATATATACTGTTTGTCTGTAAGATACTTTATCTATGTACCATAAAGACGGTGGAAAGTAAAAGATAATTCATAAACGCGTTTTGTCATTCGTAGAAATTAAACTTTGGGGTGTAATATGAAATACTGATTGGGGTCTAATAGCAAAATGTAAATTTTCTTTCAACCAATGATAATTATCCACATAAGAAAGGTCATTTATGTGGTAAATCAAATATTTCCAATGTCCTTTCCCCGTATATCCCTGTGATAAACCACCACACCCTATCTCTCAGGCGAAGTCCCAGACTGGTATATGGTAACTTGGTAAGGGAAATTATGTTTGCGTAAAAACTATAAAACTGTATAATGAGCAATAAAGAAGAGGGGAGAATCTGTTTTAGGTTTGGTAACCCTTGACCTCTCCGAGCCCATAATTTTTTTTAGTTAGGGCTCGGCAGCCGCGCTTTTCGGGTGAGCTACAGCAATTTAATAAGCCTTTCAATCATGTACAGCCGCTGGATCTAATATTTTTTTAGCCACAGCCGCTACCGTTTCTTTAGATTCAGTCGCTAAAATTGGTACACGCTCTAGCTGTGCTGTTAAATTTAAATTTAAGCGCAATTAATCCATACTTAATGTCGACAAGTATTTACCACAGCTGAACCATACAAAAAAAGCAACTGCCGAGCCCTTAATTTTACAATCTACATAATTTATTGACAACAATTTAAATAAAGGAAGAAAACTATTTTAAAATATAATTTTTAAATGATAATCAAAATTATATATTAATATTAACGCTAAAATGATAGGCAGTGGGGAGGTATGCCAGCTTCTTAAAGACCCCCAGAAAATTTCTTCCTCCCAAAACTTTTAAAATTTTTTTTAAATCTAAAAAAAATTGGAAAACACCAACAAATTTAGGAGGTTTCTCCCCTAGAGTCTTGGGATAAAGACACAACAACAAATATTTAACATTATCAAATACCTATCTAAATATCTTTTTGAAATTTTCTTAATCTTATAATACAAAGTAGCTTGAAGTTTATCTGTCTGTTTGAAGCTTAAGATCTTGATAACCGCTGAACCCATTGAGCTCAATTTTCAGGGAATATACCTACTAGTTCTGTGGTAGTTTTAAACTATTTTCTTGGGGGTGGAACTACCCCAACACTCCCCCCCCCCCCAAATACAGAGAAACGGACCAACCACAGTTCATTACCTAGAGGCTTGGCGCGAAACCGCTAGTGTCTTATACAGCAAGTGAAAAATGCAAATGTAATGAAACCAAACCTTTTTTATGTATTTTTTTATGAAACTTTATCATTAAAGCGTCGACAAAAAGTCTAGCTTCTAAATGGTTATTATTGCCATTATAGTCTCATATTTATAAATAGGGGGATAGGACAATTGACAACAATTTAATTTCAGTTTTCAAAGATGAGGAAATAGAAATTCTATCTTTTTATGACTAAAGCTTTAAATATATAATTTAGTTCAAATTGATAAAATAATATAAATGCAGTGTTGTTATAGTGGTATAGACGTTATTTTATGAAAATTTAAACAAGAACAACAAAATTAAAAGTTTTTACAACAATATAAGCATGTTGTTTAAATGTCATTAGACTTTAATTTAGACACATTAATACTTATTATGCAAGCCACGACCACTTTTATGCAAAGCATTGTCAAAAGGATTCGTTGTTTTGACAAAAAAAGGAATATATATGCTTTTTATTATGTTAATAAATGGATTTTTTCCCCGAGTTGCACACTTTTGGTTGTTTTCAACTTACTCAATACTTATTTAGATATAGTTATAAAATCGCATCTTAACATATAAGCTACACATTTCAGTCTACTGGAGAAGTATTTAATCAAATAAAGTAGTAGTAAGGGTTTTGTCTGAATTTTAAGATTTCAATAAATACTGAACCGATTGGTTTCTCCAATGTTAGTGAAGCTTCACATAGGCCCTGGGATGGTTTTATACTATTTTTCTATCCTTCCTTACCCCAACTAATACAGCGCCCCTAGTCCGCTAGTAATTAATAAATGAAAGAGCAGGTACGCTACTGGGCCGGCTATATTAAGAATTGCATATGAAATTATTATCATTTTATTAGCTGATCAATATCATACAATGATGAGAGTTTAGCATAATTGTGGTTTTAACAGGAATTCGATGATAGGACAATCGGCGATAAACCCCACCTTCCCCCTCTAAATATATACGAATTCTGACTTTTGTAGATATAAATGGGGGGGGGGGAGGGGTGAAGATTGTAAAGTGATTGCCACCCTGATGTTTAACAAAAGAAGTAAAGAATAGAGAAATATCGCATTAATAGTCCATTTATTTCATATTATATTTTTCCTGAAAAGTTAAACCGGAGTATAAACTAAAAAACTTTTTTTTTGAAATTAAGCGATGCAGCCGCTAGCAAAGTATGAAGAAGTAAGCTGACCGTACTAAGTCTTTCAGATATATAATAAGCTTAATATCGCTGGATATTCTTTTAGTTTTTCAATATTGTAATCCTACGTTTTAGTGAATCTTTAAAAGAACTAAAATGGGGGTTTAACTGGTGGATAATGCGTGGCTTATGCTAGGCTTCCAAGCTTTGTTTGATTTATTTAATTAAGCAGTTTAAGATGTAACTTTTTTTCTTGTAATTTACTTAAAAGCTTCTATGGATGTTGACATAGTTATTTGTAGTAAAAAATGTATAGTTTGAACGTAAATGCACTATTTCAGAACATTAGCATTTTTTATAATTTATAATGTTCTGTTGGCAATGTTCAACACTTAGTTTAAGATGTTAAGAATATTAAATGCATGAAAACAAAATTATTTTGATAAAAATGTAGGAATTATGAAATAATGTTATAACAAGGATGATAAAAGTAGAGCGCAACAAATTAGAAAATTAGATAAAATAATTATACATGAAACTGCAACACTTTTAAAATTATAACACTGTTATTCTGATTGTAAAGTCACTGTGTTTTTAAATAAAGATTCCTTAAATAATTGTTAAAATTGGTAGGACCACGTTAACATGATATACAATTATAGTTATCAGTTCTGCAGTACATGCATACGTCCAGAATTGACCTTAACGTAAAATAGCTTCGCTATTAAAATTCATTTAGCATAATTTCTTGAGTGGAATGTTTTTTTTTAATTTCAAGGAAACTTTCATTCATTTTATATTAACCTTATTACAATTTTTTTGGCGGTTTGTCATGTATTATATAACTTCAAATATTATTCATTGCAATTGTAATAAAAACTTCAATTGCTTATAAATCATGAATTTATGAATATATATTGTATAACTTTAATTCATATAAATAAATTGAATAACATTAATTCATATTATTCACTATTCAAACCTTTTTGATAATATAAAAAATTACACTGTAATAAAAAATGAAGAACAATCAGTGTAATAGATATTCATATAAAAAAAAAAATTTAAATCAACATATCCGAATCAAACAAGTATGACAACATTCATGAAACCAAAGGTCAGAAAGCTTACTTTCATTCAATATAAAATAAAGAAATAAAGGTACTAAATGTTTAAATGCGGTTATTATAGATTTAAAATATTAATAATTATTTAGCAACTAACTTCTAAATGTCAAGATGTTTATATTAGAAATAATTACGGCTTTGAAACTTTTAAAATCTTAAAATATAAAAGTGTCATTTGAAACCAAAATAAATTAATATAAAGACTATAATTTTTCGTTGTTTACCTTGCCTAACTCAAAATTTTTAAAGAAAGGAACTTTTCCCTAAAAAGTGGTTTGCTTTTGTTAAATAATTGTTGTCAGTTTAATTTCAATTTAATGTTGCAACTCATTTTCTTATTTCATTTCATCATAACAAAAGTTTGGTGGTAGAATCCCTTATCTCAACAAATGACACCTACACCAACCCCTCTTATTTCCATGTAAATATAATTAAACTCCATACCATACATGGTAAGCTCTAAATAAACCTAACGGTCTATTCTATCTTATCTAATCGAGAATTAGAAAAAAACTAAGACATTCAAAAACAAGAAGTTGAAGGAGAACCCAGTAATAGTGTCTGACTGATTATGACGTAAAAAAAAAATTTAGCCAATGAGAGGTCATTATTGACCAATGGTAAAATTTATAGTGGCCTCTCATTGGCTAATTTTTTTTCTTACGTCATAATCAGTCAGACACTATTACTAGCTTCGTTGAAGGAGGGTTGATTAGGACCCTAGTGGCAATTGGAAGGACACTGCCAGGTTTGTTTGGTTTTCATTGAAAACAGTCAGGGTGGGGCTAAATTAGATATTTCTAATTTAGTTTTTAAGTAAAAATGTTTAAAAAAAGTAAAGATTTTCAGACTTCTTTCTATTTTAATGTAAGTTTCATATAAAAAAGGTTAATTTGATTAAAGTTACTGTTTTTTGTCTGGACTCTTAACTACAATACCTTCTTCCCTTATCTATACAACATAAGAGATTCTAAAAAAAGTTAACTTATTTCCACTGTCTAATCCCTTCATCCCAAGTAATTCATTCATCTTTTTAATTAGTTTGTCATCATTGCTATTCAATAATGAAAAAAAACATCGTTTTGCATTGATGAGAATTTTCCTATTTGTCATTATAAACTTTTTACCTAACTTATTTATTTTTTCAAGAAGGTTAATTAGTTTTTGTTTTGCTTTGGTTTCAGGTTTACTTGAAATTTTCTGACTCATTCTTTTATTTCTAGTGCCGTAGCTACTTAAGAATTAGTTTAGGTTAAGGGATGAACAAAAATTTTGGCTAACATTTTTTTTATCAATTATATAAAGTTTTAAATTGAAATTGTCTGATGACCTTAAGCCATAATGATTATGCAAAATATGCATAGAATAAAACACTATTTATTACTGTTAACATTGTATAAGCTTTAAACCATAAACAAGGAGAATTATGTCCATGATTAGCGCAGCAGTAAATAAGTACAGTAATCCTAAAATATAAAGTAGTTACTACTAAACAGATCGAGGTCTCTGTTAAGATTTTTTAGACCTTGGCAAGGTTTTGGACCATTTTATTTGTAGATCAAAATTTTGAGATGGGTTTAGGTTATTTTTCTACGACCTAAATAATTACCCCTGTAACATTATTTTATAAAGAAAAGGCATCTATGGCCTCTGTATTAAAATGGATAGGGAAGGGCAAAAAAATAGCCTATACCAACCAAAAATCTATGCGAAGCTTCTCTAAATAAAGAACTCATTCGGTTTGTTGATTATCAAAATCTTAAGTTACAGACCGAAAAACCTTACTACTTTATATCATAGGCTAATAAGGTATGCCCAATGTGATAATTGGTAATGTTCAATTTTGAACAATTTGTGTTTTTCTTTAAATTTTCAAATCTGCTATTAAAAATCAATGGTTGTAAATCTATATAAAGTGACAGACTTTTGTGAAACAGAAGCTGAATCAAAGATCAGCTGTGCTACTAAAAAGAATGGTTTAATTATACCATTTTTTTTTACAGCCAGCAGCTATAAAAAGTGTTATGAAAAGCAAAGCTTTTCTAAAAGTTGGAAGTTTAATTAGCAATTCGTCACTAATATTTAGCGAATCATTTCTACTAGTAGTTGGATGATTAGTTAGCAACGTCACTATGAATATTTGTCAGGGAGGGAGTGGATATTGGACTGCAAATTACCTTGATGGTTCCAAAAGTTTAAAAACCACATTTATCCTTTGCCTCTAAATTTGAGGACTTGATTTTAAACTGTGAGTGTCCAAACTTTTAAGCCATTGATTTTAATTACAGTAGGGTTAAAACCTCAATATATTTCATCAAAAACAAGTTGTGATTCCACTTTACATGACGCTATGGAAATCTATTATTCAATTAACAATCCCTTTATAATTTCCTACAAATTTATTGGATTAAACTGGATATCATGCCCTTTCTTTGATAACTCTTATATTGAATTAATTGCCCATTGTCCCCTCCCTTACTCCCTGAATTTTTGGTATATTGTCTTTTTCTTGATCTTTTTAAAAGCGAAGTTTTTCTATAATTAGGGTCGGTCCGTCCGTAACGGATAGCTTTTTTCGTTAATTTAGGCATGTTAGAATTGTCCTATCGATTTCAAATTTTGCTAGGTGATTCCTTTAGTAATTAGGTACGATTTAGAAAGCGTAGCAACTCTATAATCATTACCAAAATGTCCGTACGTCCATTTTAAACATGTTGATTTTTTTACTTTTTTAACAACTAATTTTTATGTGATCTAATCATCCGATTGATCTGATTTTTGGTATATTGATTCCTGGGACAACAAAGTATAATGTTATTAGCGAAGCAACTCTATAATCAAGTCCTAACCTCTGCAACTTTCAAGCAAAGATATAGTAGGCACAAAACCTCTTTCGCACGAGACACAGCTTGCACAAAGCTATCTGATTTCATCAAAACACAAAGACAGAAAAACACAAACTATAAAATTGAATGGTCAATTGAAAAACTAGCAAACCCTTACAATCAAAATTCCAAAAAATGCAATCTTTGCTTGACAGAAAGCTTCGAAATAATGAAAGCTTTCAAATCTAACATACAAACTTTAAAGACCAGAAATGAAATCTTCAGCAAGTGTCCACACAGAGAAAAGTTCCTTCTTTCAAAGTGCATGACGTGAAACATATTCAAAGCAGTATTTTTTTATATGATATGTATTAATTTGTAAATCTGCAAATGATAAATATGACCTATTTTTGTCTATTTAAAGATTCCCTTTAAACACCTCCCCCTTTATATAAAGATGTCAATTCCCCCCCAACCCCAAGAGGATATAGGCAGTAAAAAAAACCCGCAGGGGGCACAATTTTCTAACACTTCTTTCTCATTTAGTCTTTAAAAAGGATTCAAAATGCATGGACATATATCTTTTTAACTCTTATAATTGGAACTGATGATCTATTTTTATATAGAAACATATGTATTCCACCAATAAATAGTTAAGAAATTAAATGTGTTTATACATATAATAAATAAAAATGTAAGTATGTCCATGAACATAATCCTGTATAAAGCAGTTTTTCAACAAATTTACTTACAACTTTGCTTCGAATCTTATACATATATTCTGATTTTTCAGTTCTGACACCATATAAGTGTTAATGTCCGTTTGTCCTACTGTTTCAGTGCTTCGCTTTTATGAATGTTGTCATCCTTGTTAATTTGCCATTTAGGTCTAAAATGCTTATATTCTTATTTTAATGTAGCTAAGCTTTTATTGATGTTTTAATCATTGTTTCTCTGAAGTGTGTAAGAATTAGGCTTTATTGTCTACAAACAATTATTATATTAATAATCAATCAATAATTGAATAAAGTAATGAAATTTATAAATTAAGAGAACTATTTTTATTTATTTGTTAGGAGGTTAGATAAATCTTCTTGAGGATAAATATTATCCACCACAAAAATTTTCCAGTATCGCTTTGAAGCCGATTAATATCCGGTGGATTAGAACCAATTCTCAGCCATACTGAAAAATTTCCATAACATCGTATTATATCCAGTTTTCTACGAATATATTTTAAAGCCCGTGCCTTCGTCATCTCGGGGCTAAAAAATTGTTTTAATCTTATAAGTATACATTTTTATATCCACGGAAAGCTGTTTGTAATATTATGCGTTAAATAATTATACCAACCTTTGAAATTTAAAAATTGTATCTTTTACTTTTAAAACAACAAGGATGATTTTTTCCATAAAAGCCATAGTCAATAAATTAGAGCAAAAAATGAATGTACTTTGTGATAATTCTTGGAATTATTTGCAGAATGATTGTCTTATCGCCTAACTTTTTTGCAAATATAATTGCATGAAAATAGTTAAACATATGTACGTCTATT
The DNA here is from genome assembly GCF_053477335.1 of Acartia tonsa. NCBI lineage: Eukaryota > Metazoa > Arthropoda > Copepoda > Calanoida > Acartiidae > Acartia > Acartia tonsa. The sequence goes on along the minus strand of NC_137264.1, from coordinate 35,836,920 downwards.
ATTGCATGTCTATTTCAAGTAAAGAAAAGAAACAAAGACGCTTGGGTCCATTAAAATCCATTAAGAATACCCGTCTTAATATCCATTCGACTGATTGAGTTCTCCATTGTAGATTAGATTTATATGGCTCCCGGGATGGATCTAGGCTATTTTTATGTCTCCTTTCTTCCTTTACGAATAGAGATACCCTAATTGCTTGGGGCAAAGTCACTGGTACATTTACCATAATGCCAATTTTTAATTTATCTATTTAGATAAATAAAATTGCATATAAAGTTACTAATTAATATAAAAATAATGTATTTGGAAATTCTGACCAATTAGAGATTGTCTTATAACTATCAGCCCATCGGATTATAGGAAATCTAAGACTAACCACAGGGCTTCTTAAAAATCATCTGCCAAAAATATACAAAGTTAATTGTAAAGTAGCTTCATTACCAAAAAAAATATAAATAGTAAAATGTTAAGTTTTACCTTGAAATGGTGAGACATATATAAGGAATTAAATACATGAGTTTATAAAATGTCAACCATAGTACTAAATTATAATGTCATCGGAATACGTACATTATCATGTTACGAGTTTTCTATAAGACTTATCTTAAATATAAGATCTTAAAATGCAAGGTTTTGAAAATCTTTCTTAGGGTTATCCCAGGGTCTTAAACAACATTATCCCTGCAATATATAAAATTAGTATTATTGGTTAAAAAGTTTAGAATATATACTGCTAGTTTGAGTCAACCAATCAAATTTAACATAGGAGAACGGTCAGTTATGAACACGATATCTTATTTGTTGGCTAAACAATCCTTTGGATACTTAATGAATTCTGATTGAATGATACAAAACAGCAGTATCCAAACTTCTACACCAAAAGTGCATGATATGTTATATCCAAAGCTTTTAAGCCACCGAATGAAAGTACATGCTTTTAAAACTTGGGTCCCAGTATAAATTGCAGTCAAATGTACCCTCCCTTCCAGGCCAATATGAACCATAAAAAGAAAAATGTTGCATTTTAAATTTTAGCAATTTTTTTGATATCTTTAAATGACATCATCACATGATAATTGATAAAGTAGCAAAAGCACCAATAAAAACATTCTAGAAAATTTCTTATTTTTAACAGGAATAAAGATTAGATCAGAATTTTTTTAAATCCCTATTTTTTCACCGTGCCAAAAAGCCCCTTTAGTCTATATTTTGCTCAGAAAATAAACCCCGGAGGGACCCTAACCTTGCGTAGCTTTCCTTAACCATACCTTATCAAGTCGATCATAAAACATGCAAAACAAATTCGTTTTTCTTGAAGTGGTCGTATGCTCCACTCGTGATTACAGGGGATATTACTGATCAGATTAACAGAGGGTCAACAGGATATCACGAGCTAAACCAGCCGCAACTAATAAAAATACTTTATTGGGTATCCTATTCTAATTATTAGCAACTGAATCATAATCCTTATCCTATAATATATCCTTCTATATAAAGTAGTAAGCTCATTTTTGTCTGTAGCGAAGGATCTTGCTAACTGCTGAACAGATATGGTCCTACGTTACAGTAAAGCTTCAAAGTGGTTTCAGGCTATTTCTATTCATAAAAAGTCTGTGCATGGTTTTAGGCTATTTTTCTGCCTATTTATATCCCTTTAAATATACAGCCCCTAGATGCTAGTGGCGCCCCCGCTAGTTTATAATACAAAGTAGAATGATGTCTGTCCGTCCCTCCATCCTTCTGTCTGTCTGTACTTCTGTCCGTCCCTTAAGATCTCGGTAACCACTGAACCGATCGTATTTTACTCTTCAGGTAATATACTTACTGGTCCTGTGTTGGTTTTAGGCTATTTTCTTTGGAGGTGGGACACCCACAACCCCCATACAAAAAAATCCCTCCCCCCCCCCCCATTTTTTTCCAAATTTTTTTTTAATTACCCCTTGGGGCAAAGCCCCTAGAGACTAGTGGCGAAGCTGCTAGTATAATATAAGGGTTTTTGTCTGTAGTTAAAGTTATAAGAAATTGTTGGTCCGAATACTTTGCAGTTTTGAAAAAGCTTTATAATTGTCTTGGGGCGGTTTTGGACTATTTTCCAAAACTCTATCCTCCCGAAGAGTCTAGGGGCGATATGTATAAAAAGTAACAGATGTCTATTTGTGTTTCTGTCTATCTAAAGCAAAGGATCTCGCAAACCGATGTACATTTATGATTCTCCTTTACAGTGATGTTTATTATAGGTCCAAGGAAAATTTGTATTTATTTAAAGGGTGGGTACATAAGCATCCCACCCTAGAGAAAAAAATGCCCCCTCCCCCTCAAAATACTCTATTCTTATAAAATTGAAGGTTGAGGGTCGACTTCCTCCCTTTAACCCTCTTTCCTCAAGTTGTAGAGGTTAGTGGCCATAGGAGGCTGCATGTAAAAAATTAACTAAGAATCAGGCTCAAAGATTCTGCAAGATTGAATTAAAATAAGACCAAACCTTTTTGGCACAAAAAGTTTCTTTCAATTTTCAAATTTTCATGCAATTTTCCTCGCCAATTTTAGTTTTAAAAAATATTTTTCAGCAGCGCAGCAACTAGATAGTAAGTTTTTGGTTTAGGTTTAGAATCCATGACTCTAGAATAGTTTTGTCTTTATGTAGTTTTCTTTACTTTAAGAGTTAAGACTCTAGGGGCTAGGTGTCGTTTCAGGTACTAGACCTCCACGCACCTTGAAACATACATTCAATACTTATGATTGCGTTGTAAAGCGTCCATTCACCCATCAGACAACCAACTCTCTGAGATGCACGACCTTTGTCTGAGAAGTCCCAACTGCGCATGGTAGCGAGTTGCGCCTGTTTTGGACCAAGGCATTCCCCCCACTCTAACTATTTACGTCGCGCATCTGACATAGTAGCAGTGGGAACCATTATTACGTCTTTAGTTATGACGCGGTGTCGGACCGAGATTCGAACCTATCACCTTCCCGACGACGAGCGGATGCGCTACGTGTTGAGCCACGGTCGCGGGTTAGTTTTCTTTACTTACGTCATAGTCATTCAAATCAAACTTATTTTCTTAATGTCACACGATTTAAATTTAATTTCTATATTACAGTTCACCTTTCTCTTTTCATTTACATTTATTTTAAAAGATTGTTGTTGCTGCTCCGCTTTGCATATTGATAATTTTCCCTGTTGAAATAAAATTGTTTATTGCACGGGTATCTTGTAATCCTATTCTTTCTATAATAACAAGGCATGATAAAGGGATAGAAAAATGGGATGAAAAATAAATCTTACATTAAAATAGTTTAAGTTACCATCTGAAAAAATCTATGATCTATCTATTTACTACTATGATAAACAAAATTGTCCCTTGGTTGGTTACATTGTTACTTTGTAGACCCCGATCAAGATTAGCCAATCCCCTAACGAGTAAAAAAAAAACTTCAGTTTGCTAAAAAAAATCCACTTAACTGTCCTCTCCCTCCCTGGATAAAATTAATACCTAACACTTTTTTTTTATATTTTTCTTAAACACTCACATTTTAAAAGAATTTTTTTGTAAAGTTTCTAATAATTAAAAACAATTATTTTGATTTATTTTCTATTATGTATTGTAAGAAAAATTTATTAAAGTGTGTACAGAAAAAGTTTTACTTTTAAAAGTAAACAAAGTATTTAATTATAATTATTTAAAAGAAGGGTAGGAGCCTTGGCATTAAAGTAACAGGTGGTTGTAGTAGACTTCATATTCTAACTTTTAGAAAAAGTCCAGTAAACATTTAACAAAAAAACACGTATAAGTGATTGTATATGCCATTGTCCTTTCCATACATAGCAAAATCTACAATTGTATATAAGTTTCTAAACACATTTTAAACATTGTTGTAAGGGTATAACTGCCTTCTGCCTGAGATTACCTAAAATTGGCATAATTAACCAATTTTGCGATGATTTGTGTTGCGTCCAACTTAATTCTCTGTTATTGCGTCAAAATTAATTTAACCCCATACAAAGATTATACATAAATGCATTTAATTTAAATTTGAGTTCAATATTTTAAGGCATAGATTAGAAAACATGATTTAAGAACACTATTTAAACAGTAAATCAGGATGTCCGTGGTCTGTGTGTGCTGAAGCATATTGCTAACAGCTGAACGGATATGGTTCTCCTTTACAATGTAGCTTCTTATAGGTCCAGGGAAAGTGATACCTATTTTGGTGGAGGTTAATACCAATCTCCCAAGAAAAATTCTTTTATATTTTTTTACTTGTTTGAAATTTATTTTTTTCAACAATTTTTTCTGTATTATGATTTTTATAGGTATAAATACAGCAAGCTCACTTTTACTGCGATAGTTATGTATTAAATAAAGCGTAGGCATTTGAAACTAGGTTTCTGTGAAGTCTAATTATTTGTTTGGTATTAGATAAATATAAATTAAAGCCATATTTAACATATTTTCAGAAATTCCAAGTTTTTAAAAGGATGTAAAACGCCTCTTCAAAACTTTATTTTCAATGTTAAAAACACTGTAAAGCAATAGCTTTTTTGCGCAACTACCCTATATATACTCTACGGTTTGAATTAAATTATCATAAAAATACTATGTGTATAACTGCTCTTTAAAAATGGTAAAAAGAAGGAAAAAATTTCATTAATAATTTACAAAATTCCATCCAGTGTCGTACACAGGGTTTTATCACGGGGTTGTAAACCATAAGGTTAAAACATGGCTAACCTAATTTCAATTTTAAGAGGTTGTTAATTGACCCCTAACTACAACCCATTTTCACTTAAGATTTGAAAATAAAACGAGAACAGTAAAAGTGTCTGACTATGACGTCAGAAAAAATTAACAATTAACCAATAAGAAGCCAATATTCACTGTGGTAAAATATATAGCGGCCTCTCATTGGTTAATTGTTAATTTTTTCTGACGTCATAGTCAGACACTTTTACTGTTTTCAATAAAACTGAGAAATTTTAACTAATTGAAAGCTGAGCATCTAAAACTTGTTGAATACTTTAAATTTTAATTAAAGTCTATTCACAGAAATATGATTAATGGGAATATTACTTAGTGAGCGTTAAACCAACGTTAGAGAAATTTGTGTACTTAAAACTAAAAAAATATCTTATTTTTTTTTCTTTTAAAAATATTCTTATAACTTTTATATATTTATATACTATTATCAAGAATGACAACAACTTTCATAAGCAAACCAAAAATATAATAATTAAATAACAAAAAATTCCAAATAGACTGACAGACATTGTCAAGGCTCTGGTGTTATTTAATAATTAATAATTAAAAACATACCAATATAAGCAAATCAAGGTACAGACTATATCTCTGGAAGGTATAGACACCCCCCCCCCCCCCCCAATGGTCTCCACAGAGGTTAGAATATGAATAAACTTTCCATTCCACATTATTTTTAATTCATTTCGTTCAATTAATTGTGGGGCTCAACAGGCACTATGTGTGAAAGCACCACTCTTTTGTAAATATGCATCAACACTGTGTACGTAATTATATATTTGTATAAATGTAAAGTTTGTCAACCCTTGCAAGGCCTTGCAATAAGATAAAAATCTTGTAAAAGACAAATTGATGTTACAACAATAGATGGGAATAAAAGCTCACATTTTTTGCACCAAGGGCGTATTCTTAGCCTATTTTAGGGGGTTACAAGAAAACTGAAGTTGCTCTAGCTTGAGTGAATAAACATTGAACAAAGGTTGACAACATTCAAGAAGAGTGGGATTAAAAGTGCTAAGCGATAATTTGATTTTTTACATATTGTGATAGTTGCTGAATTGATAGTTATTTATCGGGGCTAATAAAACTAGCTTTAATCTTATAATTTTGCATTTAATTTCAGTGGAAAATTTTCTGTAATACGATTCTACACATTATTTTTCAGTATGACTGAGAACCGGCTCTAATCTGGCTGATATTAATCGGTTTTAATGCCATACTGAAAAGGATTTATAACTTTTAAAATTACAGAGAAAAATATACTAAAAAATCTAATTGTGTTAAATATTATGGATTGATTTACTTCCATTTAGTCCACCAATTTAAGAAATGTTTAATTACTTTATCCAACACAAATTTCTTTATCATTTTTATAATATTAATTTTTTTTAAGTTGACAAAATCTCATTTTTCTTTCCCTGAATACGCCAATGTCAGGTTAAAGATAAAGATAGATGTTGAGACATAATGAAGACATGAGATGAGCCCATAAAACAAGGAAAAGCTGAAGATAGAAACGAAAGAAAAGAGCTGCCATTTGAAAGTAAAATCAAAACCAACTATATCATAAAATGACTTATCTAACGGAATTTAATCATATCTAAAACCTATTTAATGAAAACTTAAATCTGTTTACAGACAAGATTTAAAATTATTAAAAATTCCAAAGAAAAACTACAACATACATAAGAAGCAAGGAGCTAAAAATCTTAAATAGACACACAAAAAAGGACTTTGTTCAAAGATCATAAAAAATGAGAGAAATTAAAAGAAAATAAAGAAATCTTTCAAAAAATAATATTTATATCTTTTATGGCATGACCGTCAGACCGACGTTGTATGCTGGATTCTCTGCGATAAGGGGTCTCAAAGCAAAAAATCTGCAGTTTATCCTAAATACCACTCAAGAATATTCAATTTCTCTCATAGCGTTACAGACTAACTAAAGGACGAACAGACAGACAAACTGAATTAAAGAGTAGCTTCCCTATTTAAAAGTACTTTCATTTTAAACAAATACGAGAATCTTAGCTAAAAAGTTATTGAGATGCTTCGCAGGTGAAAAGGGTGGGAACGGTTAAAAAAGAGGTTGGTTATATAATTAGGCATAACAAATGAAAACCATGATAAATTCAAGACAATTCATTGCATTTAAGATTGTAGATAAAAACATTGTCTTAGATTTGATTTCTTTTCACTAAACCATGAGGATGTGCCACTAGCCAAAGGGATGTTAAATTTTGCTTTAAAAAATTAATCTAAGCATTTTGGGTTAGAAAAACTCTTTACCAGGAACATTAATCAGCTTTTCTAGATATAAGCTATTTATAAAATAGTATGATTTTTCTTGTCTGAAGCTTAAGATTTCGTTAAATACTGGATGGTTTTAGCCTCCTTTATTTTATTTGGGTGGTTTAAAGCTATTTTAAGCCCATACACCTTTAAATACAGTGTCCCTAGATTTATCTTAAGAATTCTAATTGTTTAAAAAGGGACTTATAAGAATGAAATGAAAAAATGGACCTTTAGTTAAAAAATGTGTAAATTAAACGATTGTTCAATGTTCAACGAGATTTTGGATTTTTCTTCCATATTTATAAATGTCTAATGTTAACACCAACAAAGATTTGTAGAGTAGCTTTGCCACCAATGATATCGGTACGTAAAGAGTAGGGTACGACTATAGTTCAATTCACCTTATACACTAGACTAATAATTTCCAAAAAAAAAACATTCAAAGGTATAAAACATTCATACATGCAAAACTCAACAACTCAAATAATTTAGCAAATAAATAATAACGATTATAGAGTGACAGTGCTTTTAATGTTTAACCATTTAGAAATCTTAACTATACTTAGTTTTCCTCTGTTAAAAATTAGTATGAAATATTTAGGCAATATATATAATCGTCCTAGGAGTCACCGATAACATTAGAATCAAATAAGTGTTTCTTTCTTTCTTAAGTGTAATTATAAAATTACTAATATACCTAATTTTTACAAGAATTTTTAAGCCTTCAAACAGAAGGAGATTCTTATGTGCTTAAATTTGCCATATAAGCCAACCTTTATGGAGAAACAAACAGACATATCCTAAGAAACAGAAAAGCTTTGCTTTTCAAAATATCACAAATTGGCAATACAGATGCTAAAGCAGGAATACAGGGATATAACAATGGGAGGTAAATTAATCCTAAAAATGTTTAAGTGAACCCTATAAAAAAATGATGCATTGTATTGTAGTGTCAATAGATGTCTTGCATATAGTCAATCTAAATATATTGATAATATTTATGTCGACTATATAGCTTTCACAAAAAGGGGTAAAGGCTGACGTAATATGGACACAACGACAATTTATTGACACTAAAACTACATTAATCATTGTTTGATAGGAAAATTCTGTCATTTGCATTTTATAACTTTCAAGGAAAAAGAACAGTTTTGAATTATTTTAAGTTGAATTATCTCCTGCCTTGCTGTGAAAACTATAGCAATGCTTTTCATCCCATAAAATAATTATTAAAACCAAAATTCCAAGCCACAGTTACAATTTAGTATGCATATAGTTTTATTGGAGCAATATTTACTATGAAAAAATAAAAGTACATTTTGTATAAAAGTAGTCTGCAAAATTTGTCTGTCTGTGTGTATTTTTATACTTAAAGATATGGCTAACCGCAGGATCGACTATAATTTCTTCGTGTAATGGCTTCTAAAAAATTACCCCAATGAATTATTAATCGATTAAAAAAACAAAAATCCTCTTAAGGCTATAAGCAAATCCGCAAAAAGGTCTTTTAGCAAATGATCTAATAAAGATTTCTTAAGTCGAAATTAAGCAATTTAATATAAAAATGATAAACTTTGTAATATTATATGATTTGTTTTCAAAGTCGTCTTAAATTAGATTTGATCTGAAACTATCGGCCTTAAAACAATAAAATAAAAACATATGAATATGAATAAAATTAATAATGATTACTATTCATAATCTTTCTATGTTAAGCAGTTTTTTTAAATTCATTAGACATACAATAGGAGCCATTGTTTGAAACTAATTGTATAATTATTATGAATAGTTTGATTTATTTGGTCATTATAAGTAGCAATAATTCTCTACAAGTATATGGTATGTTGGTCAAGCTGTAAAATGATATGACGTCACACTTAAATTTAAAGTTGTTTTGATCTGATTATAGAGAAATAGATCTTATGAAAAAATGGCTATTTCTGGATAAATTAAAGAAGTACTAAACCTTGTTTATATGAAAAAGGATTTTTTGTCCTTGAGAGGCGCCGCAGCAATAACAAAAGTAAAAAAATAGAAGGAAGTATGAACATTTTTAAATTATAGATCAGCTTCGCTATTGATAAAATACTTTACTGCTGTTTAATTTATCATGCTTGTTATTTTCTACCCTTATTGAAAGCGAAGCTTTTCTATATTAAGGGTCGGTCCATGGGTTAAAATTGTCCTATCGTTTTCAAACTTTACATGGTGATTCCTGTAGTAGTTAAGTAGGTACGATTTAAAGGGCGTAGCAACCCTATAATCGTTACCAGAATGTCCGTACGTCTATTTTAAACATGTTGATATAATTATTCTATTGATCTATTTTTTTGGAACATTGATTCCTAGGACAACAAAGTACAATGTTATAAGCGAAGCATCTCCATAATTAAGTCATAAAAATGTAAGTATGTCCTTAAACATTATCCTGTATATAATTAGTTTTTCAAGAAATTTTCTTAAAATCTTGTTTCGACTTTAATAGATTTATATTCTGATTATTTAGTTCTGACACTCTACAAGTGTTAATGTTCGTTTGTCCTACCGTTTCAGAGCTTCGCTTTTATGGATGTTGTCATCCTTGTTATAATACAATTGTTAGCAAGTCTGAATATTAGTTTGGCGTAGACATAATTAGGATACTTTTTACTGATACTTTTTAATCAATTAATATCATTATTATGTAAATAGTACATTTTTTGCAAGAAACAAGGTTTATTACAATCATTAGTAGCCAATAACAGAAATATCAATAACTCTTAATAAAATATCCAGAAAATTTTGGTGTAGTCTTTTTCGTGGCAACGACTCTTAAGGTGCATTTAGTCGTATTTTCACAGTAGCTTCTGATAGGTTATTTTAGGTTAGGTTAGGTATAGTTGCCACGGAAGGTACTATACCCGAAAATTTAATCAGACTCTTTATATCAGTAAAATATTTTTTTCATTCAGTTTGGCAATCTTACTAAGCAGATAGAAAATTATCCGGCAGAAATCAAATTTAGCCCAAAGCATTATTGAGATGGTCAGACAATATATGAGTTGTAGATTAGAAGATGCTCGTTGAGCAGAGGAATATTCCAAGAAAATCTGGTTGTCTTACTTTGAATGTTTAGAAGGGGAAAAAAGAAAATTTCGCCATTGTTAGCTTATGCCAGAGAAATTTTCTCAAATCTTCCATCCTATCTAGATTTGTTTCATTATTCTATCCACATTAGTATGTACTTACTTATGCATTAAAAATATCATTATGTCCAAACTATGTCAGCTATAGCCACTTTTATTTTATGCCATAAAGTCGACATAATCCATTGAATTCAGTTTGAATAAAACATTACTACAATTTAAGACAAAGGTATATGACTAACGGAATGGAAGAAAACATTGTCAATTATAGTGTAGCGTCGCCAATGAAATCTTTGCATTTTTAATTACAGATTTCTTTGGTTTTGAGTCAGCATTTGATTAATTAATATTTGACAACAAAAATGTTATTTTCTACATTTTTTCGCAAAAGTAAAATTACTGATTGTTTACGAAACGCATCCAATAACGATTGACCTTTAAAATATGGCTGAGTTTTTTCCTTGCCTTAAGTTTCGAATTTTATTGTCAAAGCTACTTTATAACTCTAAAAATCAGCATGTAAGCTTCGTCCAAGTATGTCCGATTGAGAATTTTACCTAACACTCCCATTAAATTGCCCTTAAATTTCACCATCTGGAAAAACCCTGTGCGCGCAAAATTTATAGAGTAGTTATTAAAAAAATAAATATAAAATGCAACTATTAATTTTTCTCTGTCCTTTATTATAAACTTTTTGTCAGCTTGTCATTGCTGCTCTACTAATGGACAAAATTTCCCTTGTTTTGTTATTGGGTGCATTCAAAGTATGTCAAAACTAATTATTCCAAACAAATCGGTGCCGTCCAGAATATTGATAAGTGCACCACCGTCCCCCCCCCCTCTCCTATTTTCATTTTTAAAATAGTATCTTTAACCTATTCTGGGAGCTCTAAAAATGCGGGGGCCCTCATAATTCTTATTCTATCCTAAACTTGCTTAAAATTAACATTGAACAGTTCGTATGTGGTCCATTTTTGGGCAATGTGAAATTGCCAACAAATTAAATATTATTCAATTATCTTTTTTTTCATTTCTGCTACAAACTACGAGTTTATCTCTCTCTCTCTCTCTCTCTCTCTCTCTCTCTCTCTCTCTCTCTCTCTCTCACTCACTCTCTCTCTCTCTCTCTCACTCACTCTCTCTCTCTCTCTCTCTCTCTCTATCTCTCTCTCTAATTCTCTCTCTCTCTCTAATTCTCTCTCTCTCTCTCTCTCTCTCTCTCTCTCTCTCTCTCTCTCTCTCTCTCTCTCTCTCTCTCTCTCTCTCTCTCTCTCTCTCTCTCTCTTCTCTTCCTATCTCTTTCTGTTTAACTGTTTGTTTTTTCTATGCATATTTATCTGTTTAGTATATCTTTCTTAAAAATAAACAAATAGCCTTTTCGTTTCCTTTAATCAAAACCTTTCTTATATTATTTTACAATATTCTATCAATCTTAATTTCTTTCTCTCTCTCATTCACTCTTTCTCCCTCTTCCTTTCTTTTATCCTTTTCTTTCGCTCTCTTTGTAATTGCATTTCGGGTGCAACGAGTAAAATCGTATCCAGAGAAGCAAGGCCAGATACGGTTTAATGTATCTATATTTTCAAATCTTCGTTCTACTCTATAGGTCTGTATTGGATGTCTGTTATTCTTCCTTCAATTAAATATGCAATAGCTTTCTATTTTAATACAATTATTATTTTTCTTATATTCCTTCAAAACTGTTTTTATCTAGTGAATTAGAACCGGTTCTCATCCATACGAAAATATTATGTCTAGCATCGTATTATATCCAGATTACTGCGAATATTAAAATGTACAATCATACGATTAACACCAGTTTTTTTTGCCCGTAACTTCGGCATCTCGAGGCTAAAAAACTGGTTTTAATCTCATAATTGTACATTTTTATCCGCGGAAAGTTGTTTATTACCTAAATTTTCAGTATCGCTCTACTATATATGTAAGGCATACATACAAAATATGTCACTCATGTAATTATTGCTTAGCTAGAGGCGTTTATACCTTATAATAAAACATTTATGTAGTTGTATTAATTTAGGGTAAATTTCACATACAGTGATTTATATACAATACCTGCAAAAGTAAAGATTTGTCAATAAATTTACAAAAAAAACTAAGAATTGCCTCAGGGAAAAAATGTAATGGCTCCACATCCCCTGTAATATGCACAAGATGAATTTGATTTTTGTTTAGGCACACCTAGAAACCAGCAATTTTTTGGGCAGTGCAGTTCCTCTATAACTAGAGCCTGTCAGCACGTCTGTGTAAGTTGAAATAGTGGACTATATATTTTTCTCTTTTTTAAAAAGTTACAAACAAAGATTGGTTAAAACATATTAAGTTATCTAAGTTATATATCATAATTAGTAATTTGTCAGCAATACCTCCCGAATATTGAAAATAATGTCTTCAAATTCAAACACCAATTGATATAAATTTTTAACCCAAGCCAGGGATGTAAAAGCATTTTATTTTTTGCGGGATGTTTAGTAAAATAAGTGGTTTCAAAGATTTAATACCCCTTTGCCCCCACCCTAGAAGTTTATGCCCCAAGCTGATCTGTTTTCTTATAAATGCATCTTTAATATGTTTTGCTTGTTTTTTGCTGCGCTTCTTTATGGACCTTGTTGATCTTGTTTTTTTTAGTTTCCCTGTTCCCCATTCCCAATGCAATGATGCTCAGGATAAAATTTTATGTCGACAAAATATTATTATTTATGTTTTACAAATGAAACGTTATTTTCAATATAGATAATACATACTTTAAAATATACAGTGAGGATAATAAGGGAATTAACAATTAATCGGTGCTTTCACTTAAATCAAATCTTGACCACCCACCCCCTATTTCTAATTTTTACTCTCCTAAAAAAGAACTTATCCAAATAAATATTAAACTTTTATCGATAATAAAACAACATAACTACATAAAAAAGTTATTCTGCTTACCGACTGTTTCAAGGATCTTTTGCTTGAGACAAAAAATAAAACTCTATAGATAATATGTTTAAATTTTTAGTTATACTCATCAAACCCGACTATTATTGTCTACTTAATTTCCCCTGTAGAAAAATAGCAAGCAAGCAAGCCTAACAAATTCTTTTGGGTTCAAATCAAGTCAGAGATTACAAGGTGTTCATTCAAACAAACAAAATAGTTAGACTCGTTTAATAGATGGGATGTTGCAACACGTCCTAAGACAGATTAAAAAAGGTTTCCGAGCCATACTAATAAATCATATATCGCATTAAAGAGTGAAACAAAAGTCATAATTTATTGTTTGATGGCCCTGGCCTTTGGAATGCAATATATTGTGTCTAAGCAAATAAAGAAATACAAGAAATCATAAAAGTAGGTTCGAAACGTTCTAAGAAAAGGTTTCTGATTGAAAGGTTTAGATATATGTATACAAAATAGAAAACATGAAACTTATCTTTTGACATTTACAACCAAAAGCAAAATGCATCGAAATTAATTTGTTATATGCGAATGGCCATTTTTGCTATTCTTTATCATTCGTTGTTTCTAAAAATATAAACTGCATTTTTTATCTCCTATCCTTACTCATCTTGACAAAAACATTTTTGCTATCAATATTAATCCTAACACTATCCTTAAAATGTGATACAAAATTATTATCTTTAAGATAAAAGAAAGAAGGTTATTTTGGTTGACTATTAATATCTCAAAAATGTCTATTTTTATTTCATTCTTTAATAACTCAGCATTTATCTATTATGACAATATTTTTAATTTTCACTTATTATCATATGTGGTAATTTGATAAAATCCGTCATAATAAATAATTATACACAAATGTTACATAACGTAAAAAGACAAAGTGACCCATTGCATTGTACATCGCAGAGTTGTTGCGCTTCTATCATAAATTATGCGTTTTATTGGTTTGAATAATAGCACCTATAGTTGCATTTTTTTGGCAATAGGTTTAAATGTAGAATAAGGCAATCGTCCTTTATTAACTTAAATTATAAATTTTCATCAGAAATAAAAAAAATTTGTCTAGAGCTAAAGATCTCATAATTGCTGGTCTAATTTTGTTGCAGTTTTAAGGTTAGCTTTATGAATATGATGGGCTAGGTGAGAAGTAAATAGTTTTTCTATTATAAAAGTTCATTTCATATATTATATCAATTTAAGTATAACACTTATCCATATAATATATTGAATTATAAGCCAACTAATTATTTTCATATACTTTTAATATCATAAATCTGTGATAAATACTCTATTCTAATTTAGAGTTTAAGTATTCAAATCTAATTAATTTTCGATTCGAAAATAAATTTGCATTTAAAAATTAAACTTGTATTATCATAAAGATCTATTAAAAAACAAAAAAAAACCTTACCGTTGAAAGCATTTCCTTGCTTTCAGATGCCTTTCAAGTGATTTTAGTTGTTCTGTATTCCGCTAGATGGGGGTGAGGGAGCCAGGTGCTAACACTCGGAGGGCTAGAACACAACTCATTTATGATAAGCGCTACTCATAAATATACAAATTGCATTTACAACAATTTTTACCAAAAATTGGTCTCTCGTTCAAATTCTTTTTTTATGCCCCTTTAATCTACAAATCTTAACCACGCCCCCCCCCCCCCCCCTATAGGCTCTTGTTTCCGGCAACGTAAACATATTTAAAAAGTTCGGCTTTTCAAGATTTCGCGCGCCGGCCATTGAAGCTTAAAACTTCATTGCGCGATTTCTTATACCCCTCCCCCCCCTCCTTCCCTTCCAAACTTTCTTCCACTCTCTCTCTCTCTATAATTTATACTTTTTTGCTCTCTTAGTTTGTTTTGGTAGATCACGACAACTTAACAAGGACATTCTCATAAAACTGCAAAAGATGAAATTTCAAAAATAAATTCCTTTAATTAATTAAGTCCTACGGATTGTTGACTTATAAAATTTAGAGTTGGCTTTGCTTTTGCTTTGCGAACTCTATTAAAATAATCTTGCAGAAAAAGACAGTCATTTCTGTAAGATTTTTTTTGCTGTAATGTATTTCACTTTTACAGAGCTATCAACAAAATGTTTAAAAATCGTATACAGCTACTTGGAAGCGCATTCAAAAGTACACTTTGCGCGTCCGTTTTCACGCATGGAACCATTACACCACCCCTTTTTAGAACCGTGGCTACATTTTAACCCTAAATGTCCGAATGTCCGTCAGTCAGCTAAATTTAGTGGAAATTTAGTATGGTTTTCTATTTGGCTTTTCAAAATAGACAGCCTCAAGTTTTAGAGATTCCCTAGACTATTAAGAATAAAGTATTTAATTTACTTTGTCCACTGGTCTGTCAGTCATACTAAAAAAAATAAAATAATATATAAAAATAGGTAAAGAACAAACGGGAAAGGTTTCGTGATTTATACGCGTGTCCAGGATTTTTTTTGTGTTTTGCTATTTATGGATGTTGTGGTCTTGATTTTTTTCGTGCTACTTTTCTTTCAAAGCTAAAATACCATCTAACATTCTAACATAACATTTTCCTTATTGTTGATTCAAATCATCAGAACAAATTAATAAATAAAATATAATGTTCTTTATTAGTTTGTATCTAAACTTTAATCAAAACAAAGATGACAATTTTAAAATTTACTAAAATAAGATCAAGATTCATTACGAATTTATTAGAGCAGATGCCTATTGAATATGAAAATCTTTAATGAAAACTTTAGATACTTTTTTTTAATTTTGAAAATTTGAGTACCCTCCCAAGCCTCCCCCAAAACCCCAAACAAAACTATGAAAATGTATATTGTGTAATGTTTTTTTCAAGCATTAAGCTAATAAGAAAAACGATGAAATCTAAAACTCGATTAAGCACCCAAACTAATAGTAAGTCTTTATGAAACTTGGTCAAAATATTTTGAATGTTGACTTGATTAATCACTAAAAAATCCAACTGTTTATCTATATATCAATTCAAATTATTTGATAGAGAATACATTTAGTTGTATGTACATTGTACAAAGAGATGAGCAGGTTTTAAGCTATTTTCACAAGTAGATTAAAGGCTGGTTTATTACTTTGAATATTTCTGTATAAAATAAATGTTTTACCTTTAAACAAAAAATAATTATTTACTTTTATAAATCAATAAATTCAATTAATCCCTCATTAACTTATTAAGTCAACATGTTAATAACCAACCCCTTTCATAATCATCATAATTAATTACAAAACAAACAAAACCTAATAATGTACATAATCAATTTATTTGAATGTTTTATCATAACATGGATGACAGCATCCATTAATAAAAGCGAATTTCTTAAACCATAATGAGGGACAAATAAACAATAACTCTTGTAGAGTGTCAGAACTTGGTAATCAAAACAATAAGTTTTAAGTCTAAACAAAATTGTACATAAATTTAGTTCAAAATTGGGTAAATACAGGGTGCAGAAATAGGACATACTTTTATTTTTAGGATTTGACTATAAAATACCATGTTTATGATATGGGACCTTTTTTAAAGCCAAACTTTTCTATAATTAGGGTCGGTCCGTCTGTACGTCCGTCACAGAGAGTTAGCTCTTTTCGTTAATTTAAACAGGTTAGAATTGTCGTCCTATCAATTCCAAACTTTGCATGATGATTCCTATAGTAGTTAGGTACAAATTAGACAGCGTAGCAACTCTATAAACAATACCAGAATAACCGTACGTCCATTTTAAACATGTCGATATTTAACTTTTTTGACAACAAATTTTTGTATGTTAAAATTATCAGATTCTTCTGATTTTTTGAAAACTGATTCCTATTACAACAAGGTACAATGTTATAAGCGAAGCATCTCTATAAACAAGTCCCAAAATGTAAGTATGTCCTTAAATAGTATCATCTATTAATGCAGTTTTGCAAAAACTTTTCTCAAAATATTGTTTGTACTGATGCATTAATATTCTGCTAATTCAGTTCTGACAATCTACAAGTGTTAATGTTCGTTTGTCCTTTCATTTCAGAGCTTTGCTTTTATGGATGTTGTCATCCTTGTTGTTCTAGGAATCATTATTAAAAAAGCAGATAAATAGCATAATTATATGAAGAAAAACTGTGTTGTGAAAAAGTTTTAAAATCAGCATGTTTTCAATGTACACTATACACATACTATCTGGAAGATTCATTCTTACCTAATTGATATAGGAATCACATGCAAAGTTTGAAATCGATAGGACAATTCTAACATGTTTAAATAAAAAAAGAGAGCTAACTGTTCCGAACGAATGGACGGACGGACCGACCATCATTAAAGAAAAGTTTCGCTCTTAAAAACTGTATAAAGAAACGTATGATAATTAATTTTTTTATGCTTAAGTTAATTATTTTCTGTTGACATGAATCAAACGAATTCTTCTTGTTTCTAGAAGACCCTTCTTAAAACTTTTTAAAAGTTTGCAAAAATAATCGGTGGCGTGCGGTAGGGGCGTTAAAACATCCTCCTTAAAATTCAAATTTTCAAGACCTACCTTAATCCTAATTGTTTCACACACCTATGGTGAATCGCAGAGCACGCCACTGCTTCTAATATTGGAATGACAAGGACGCTTATCTCTTTAATCTGTCTGGCATCCTTTTATGAATGTTCTCGTCCTTGTTTATATGAAATAAATGTTTAGCAGAACTGATAATTATATTTTTTTGCAAATGGGTTTACATATTGAAATGGCCTCTCTCTCTCTCTCTCTCTCTCCCTCTCTCTCTCTCTCTCTCTCTCTCTCTCTCTCTCTCTCTCTCTCTCTCTCTCTCTCTCTCTTTTAATTTATGCTACTATTGTGCGACTTCGCTTCAAACTCTGCTACGATATCGGTGGCGAACTCGCATGCTACCTTTTGCTTGCAATGCCTATTTTTCAACGTTTATCAGGTGGTAATTCATGGCGAATGGGTTTCAAGGTAGCATAGGACTCAGTACATATATTGCACGAGCTCGAAGGCGACTCTATGGCGAAATATCTTGCTGGGTAGGAGTTGTTAATGTTAAGTTTATGCTACTTATACGTGACCAATTTTTTGGTAATGCTGATAAACATTTAACTTGGGTAAACACAAAACAATGTTGGGCCTTAACGGACCTAAATCTAATGGTTTGCATCCTGATTTAAAATACTATCCGTGGAAACTTGCCAAAACTAATTTTCAGCTATTTCACAGACCAATTAGGTAGAAAAAGATGGATCCTCTAATTCCTCATAAAATGAATTAAAATCCCTTTTACAATAGTAAAAGTAGATTAAATCTAAAAAAAAGTAAAATATGATACTAACAAGGATGACAACATCCATAAAAGCGAAGCACTGAAACGGTAGGACAAACCGACATTAATACTTGTATAGTGTCAGAACTGAATAATCAGAATATAAAAGTATAAGAGTCGAAGCAAAATTGTAAGTAAATTTGATGAAAAACTGCCTGATACTGGATAATGTTTATGGACATACTTACATTTTTAGGACTTGGTTATAGAGTTGCTTCGCTTATAATATTGTACTTTGTTGTCCCAGGAATCAATATACCAAAAATCAGATCAAACGGATAATTAAATCACATAAAAATTTGTTGTTAAAAAAGTAGAAAAATCAACATGTTTAAAATGGACGTACGGACATTCTGGTAATGATTATAGTGTTGCTACGCTTTCTAAATCGTACCTAACTACTACAGGAATCACCGTGCAAAGTTTAAAATCTATAAGACAATTCTAACATGCCTAAATTAACGAAAAAAGCTATCTATCTCGGACGGACGGACGGACGGACCGACCCTAATTATAGAAAAGCTTTACTTTTAAAAAGAGATTTTTGGAACCTTATAAGTAAATAATGAAAGGAGTGTTTTACCTTATTTTTATGATAAAAAAATGAATTTTCTACGGTGGCTTATTTTAATAGACAGGGAAAAATAAAAAAAATATTTTCCGTAAAATTAGAAATTACTTGGCAAACAAATTACTTCTTAATGTATATTATATGACAAGATCAATAAAGGTTGATACGTGCTTGTAACAGGTTGTATCAACTATGTCTATTAACAAATATTGATATTTTAGTAATATTTGGTGCATTATAAGTAAGTACTTTTAAAACTGGATAATGTATATTTAAAATAGCAAAGCTTATTTTTTTAAGTAATGGTCAAAGTTTTAAAATAATAGTCATATTTTCATATGCACATAGAATTTATATTCCAGTATGGCTTTGAAACCGATTAATATCCACTGGTTTAGAACCAGTTCTCAGCAATACTGAATAGTCACGATGCAATAAATAACTATTATATTAATAACAGACTAAGCTTCTTTAATAAAACTTGTTGACATTAATAATATTTATTACAGATTCAATGGGTAGATCTAATTATGTATCAACAGCTTGGGAGGTAGTAATAACTATTTTGATACTATTATAGTATGTATGGTTAGCTGATAATCTTGGATATTTTATTCCTATCCCACATTAGTTGATGGAAAAATACACTCCATCCTTATGACATCATTATCTTTACCTTCAGTAGTGGGATATTTAGTGTCCCATTTGCTATTGGTCTCTATGAAAAACAAACGATTCCATGGACTTCAGTTAAAAAAGGAGATATAATTTCGCGTTACGTAAAATCCTGAAAATGTCATAGGGATTGAATATATATTTCCATTCGTTGAAGTACTGCTGGATTTAAGCTAGTACTGAGTACAATGAAAATAAGTAGCATCGAATAAAAAAAAATTTAAATGAAAAATAAAATAAAATATCAATCTTTGTTGACGACTTGGGTCATCTTGCGATCTGCGGACAACTATCTATATTGTAATACTGTACATACATATGTAACATAAATTATGGAAATTTCATGATTTATCCTCTTATATAAGTTTTTTATATATTCATTAATTGAGAACCAAAAGACTTTTAAAGTCCACCAAATTTAAACAAGAACAGTAAACCCATTAGAAAACGCTTAATATTATCTAAGGGAAAATATAATGGGTACATGGCAGATTTACCCCTAGCAAAAATACAGTGATAATACTGTCATAAACACAGTGATTTGACTGTCATAAACTCAGTTTTACTTTCAAATTTACACCTGCATTTTAAGGGGGTATGACAAAAATACAGTTATTGCACTGTCATATTTACAGTTTTGCTGTCAATTATACACAAACTTTTTGTCAAAAACTAAGTGGTTGTATTTTTGCTAGTGGTAAAAGTGACAGCACCCCAATTGACTGGGTATTGGGGGTGTTTGTACATCGGAATTCTCTTTATACCTGAGAACTAATCAATTATTGGTTAAAATTACCATAGTCTAATTTTAGGGATTTCTTGGCAGGACAAATATAATTGGATTAACAAATGCTGGTGAAACAAAATCAGGTGACAATTTTTAAAATTCAGAATTACGTAAATTGCCGCTAAAATGAATAATTCAGGTCTTCTTTAAAAAATACTCGTATATTATTGGATATCTTTTGACAAGGAGACAGTTGGTTCATTTTAGCGGCTAATTAAAAAATACAAAGTTCACCACTCAAAAAAGGAACCAAAAATTTTGATATTTTAAATATGATTTAAGCTGCTGTATAAATGATATATATCAGTAAGTTTGCCCATCACTGCTTTATAGTTATTTTATTTCATATCTACATTTTATATATATACATCATATGTTTATAATCTTTCCTTTTTTTAATAAAAATTTCAATTTACCGTGTCTTAAAGACTTATGGCAGGAATAACCAATAAGCGAAATAAAACTGAAATAATATTTGGGGGGCAAATAGAGAGGTCGTCAATTTTACGATGTGTTGCCCTCCGACGACAGCTGAAAAACACAAATAGGTTTCGTGATTTTTTTCTGAATAAATGATCTTAAAAACTGTACTAATTTATTTACCCTATTATTTGCTGATGACAGTAATTTTTTAATTTCTGGTAAAAACTTTACAGAGATAAAACTGAAACTAAACAATGAACTTAAAAAAATATCTGATTGGTTTAGGAGTAATCAAATGAGCTTAAATCCTGATAAAACTAAAATTATGATATTTAATAAAAACGAAAATACTATTGATTGGAATGCTCTTAATATTAAGCTAAACTTTAACAATGAAAATGAGTTTGATCCTGAGAAAATAAAAATCTTAAATTATGTCAATTCAAGTAGCAATATTCCTGCAATTAAATTCCTAGGTGTATTTATAGATCCTTCTTTAAATTTTAAATATCATGTAGAACATTTACGTAAAAAAATTTCTAGTTCCTTATTTCTTATAAATAGAGCTAAACATATACTGAATTTAGATAGCAACAAAATGCTTTTTCATTCTCTTATAAATAGTCATTTACTTTACTGTTTACCTGCCTGGAGTTGTGGTCTTAAATCTACTATAGAACCATTAATTAAATTGCAAAAAAAGGCAATAAGAATTGTTTTTAGTAAGAAACACATCTCACATACAATGCCTTTATTTAAAAAAATGAATGTCCTTCCTTTACATGAATCAGCTAATTATTTGAAATTATTATTTATGTATGATTTTATAAACAGTAAGCTACCAAGTTCCTTTCAAGGTACATGGCTTCGCCGTAACCAATTACATACCAGAAATCTTAGAAACTCTAATATGTTTGATATTAAAAAACTGAAGTTTAAATCTATTGAAAGATTTCCTAAGTATCATTTTCAAGAATTATGGAATAACCATTGTAATAATGATTTATTAACCCACAATCAACCAAGAAAAAAATTTATTAAAAATCTAAAAGAATCTTTGTTATCAAGCTTAATTCTAGTGTGTAACAACCCATTATGTCAAGAATGTAGATAAATTTATATTTCTTTTCAATATTGTTTGAAATCTGATAAATTAATCAAAACTTATTTGTTGAAAATTTTTTAAAATTTCTATTATTGCAATAATGGTGTGAGACTTGTATGCCCAAATCAATCCTTCCTATTATCATTCTTTCCTCTCCAATATGATTTTTTTATTGCTTATTATCTTTTTTTCTATTTTTTTGTCTTATTTATATGGCCTGTATGAAAACAATGTGTGAATACACATTACTGCATACTCCTAGTTTTTAGGAAACTGCCATTTGGGAAAAAAATATTTTTATAAATTAACCATATCAATAAAATTTGACTGTATATATAAATGTATATAATATTTATTTAATACATTTATGATTGTAGTTTTTTTTCTATGTATGTACACCCAAGAATAATAAATCTAATCTAATAAGTAAGACGAATGGTTAACGGACCCAACATGCAAACTCCTCAGAATGAAAAACTCAAGGCATCAAACTTTTAAATTTATTCAACGTTTCGAGGGCAAAACTGCCCTCATCATCAGGAATTTTTTTCGTCCATGTACATTATTAACAAAACACAAATTGAAAAAAAAAACTAATCTAATAAGTTTTGTTATTGGTATAAGCTGGACTTATGATGTCATTTAAATAATAAAACTATTAATTCAGGAATTAGAAAATGGATTTGGCTCATCTTGTTCACTGTTTTCTTTGCTTTGTAAGTTAAACTCGTTACTTCGCCCCTAGAATCTAGGAGGTCAAAAAATAGCTTAAAACAATTTCAAGATATTATATGGAGCATTTATGAACAGTTCAGCCAATTAAAAAGACAAAAACTTACTGCTTTATATCATAGAGGGATTACTAGTATTTTTATACTTATTTACACCTGTAAAGTCAACTTTTGGACTTTTTAAAGTCTTATAATCATGTACTTCTTTTACTCTTTTACTTTAATTTGTCATCCCAATGCTAATATTTGTTTAGAACCCTGCGGGAGCTTGTAAAATTGTATGAAAACATCAATAAAACTGGAACTCAACTAGAGGAAATTTATTACATTATGCCTAAAACGTTTTACCTTTTTTGATAATTGTAAACAGTCCAGCAATTTCTTAGATCTTGTAGGACACACGAACACACACATACAAACAAATTACTACTTTAGAAATTTTTAAATACTTACAATTCGTTGTTTTTTTCAACTTGAAACAAACTAGTCCAAATACTTGAGAAGAAAATAATTTAGCGGACAAATACTTATGAATGAGCAGTGCATTTGATTTATTCTTTGGTTACAGTGCAAAAAATGTTCCTTGTATATTTTTACTTTAAATCAATTTATTAGTTTCATGCAGTTTTTTTCTATTTGCTTTAATGCAATTTTTGCCGAGCTTTGGTTCAATTGTTTAAATTAATTACATTTTTTCCTTTTATAAGCTACTTTAAAAAAAAAAATTATTGCTTATATTCATTGTACAAACAACTTTTAAGTACACGTTAAAAATTTAGAATATTTTTTTAATATGTAATTTATTTTCAACTAGATGATTTCAAGGCAATCGGTAAGGAACCTTTACATAATATTTGTAAGTGCTTTTAGTATTTTAAGATCAAAGATTTTTCACAATTTTGATTGCAAAACTGGGTGATACAATGTTTTATTCTCATTAACAATACTCTTAAAGCTTTTAACGTTCTTTGACGTTACTTAAAATAAAATTTATAAATAAATTCAAAATAAGGGAAGGGTTCATTTAGCAAACCTCGCGATGGGAAATAATCCCGCGTGGCCCATAACTGCATTCCCTAATATAACCTAAACTAACATGTTCTAAAGTAAAAAACAAACATACAAAAAACTAACCCTCCCCCCTTCTCCTCTACATTATTTTCAATTTATTTATTTCAAATAAGAGGGCTTGGGAGGGGGGGGGGTGGTATCAGTGCTTAAGTGAATGCACCAGCTTCGATTTGATGGATGTCATCTTTTTTTAAATTTTCTTTTTCATCCTTTTTTTTGAACTTAGGAATACTTTCCTGCGGTTACTGTTTGCAACTTTAACAGGTTTTTTAAAAATTTTTAATTCAAATCTTTTGCAATTATCTTATTTTAAGATGATTTAAAAATACAGATGAAATAATAGAAATAATTAGTTTATTTTTAAGGATATCCTGTTCGAACTTAAGGAGTCTTGTCTCTGAATGTCAAAAGGTATATTTTCTTTTGTTAGTTAAATGTATGTATAATAAGTGGATATTGTGACAGGGACATTTTTGTCGTCAATTTAGATTGTTATTATAGTCCTCAGACACGTTCCTCTATGGTTAGGGGAGGGAATGGGGTTAAGTCATAAGGAGGCTGGGGTATCGTTATATAAGCCAGCAAGGAAATACATTTTATGTGGGTAATCAAAAATCTCTCACAATATCCACGTTTTCTATATCCATTGTTGTATAACAGAACAACACAAAAGGTCAACTTTAGGTTTGAATGTACTAAATATTCCTAAACTACCACTAGTTTTTATTTCTCAGTCTTTTTCTAGAAGTCTTAATTATGTATTTACATGTGTGGATCTACTCCGAATAGAAATATATTTGTGATTTTATTTGAAATTGCTCCTGGAAACATAATTATTTTAAAGGACCCTGAAAGCTGCTCTGACTTTGATGTTGAAAAATTGCTTTACTACAGCCAATATGCATGTGGTAATGGTAGGGATTTAATTATCAAATTAGATATGGAAGGTTTTATTTCTTTGAAAAGAAAAAATATCACGTTTTTACTTTTGTTATGCTTGATAAGAAGTTAAATTTAATAGATAAGATTTTAATCAAAAATTTAACTTGAACTTTTACTTATTTTATCTTACGACAAAAATAATTTTCTTATTACTGAATTTGTTAAGATAAACTATAATTTAAAAAAATAAATTAAACGTTGAAAAACTGGAAAGGTTTGGTGAATATTTTATAATATTGACGTAAAATCTGCAAAAATAGACAAATTCCCTCTAGTTCTATGTTTAATGATATTGTTATAGAAGCAGGACAACCAGCCCGTAGAAAGCGCCAAGCTCCATCTGATTCTGGTCCTGGTCCTGGTCCTATGTTTAATCAGGACACTCCAGAACTAACAGAACAGGTATTGTATTAAATAACGGAAGAATATTATACCCCCTCCCCCCATTTATGCTTTTACACACTGTCATTAAGAAATTAAGGTAAAGATTGGGGTACTTTTGCCCTGAGCCTAACTTTGAAGTGCTTCCCATCACCTCATATAACCACACCTAAAGTTTAGAAATAAACATAAACCGCAGATAACCCCCTTCGTTCGAACGATACATCACTGCGAGCGGCGAATCTTTTATACTATATTATTTCACAAAGCTAAAGGAACATAACTATTTATAGCTGCCTTATTGTTTTGAAATATAAATTTACTACAATTAATACATTTTTATAATTAAGGAAAATAAGTTTATGCAATTCTACATGAATTTTTCTGATACACGGAGACAATTTCTTGGACAGTCTTTTGACACCCTGATCAAGGAGTGTGTATTCAATGAAAGAGACTGTTTAAATAAAACGTAAGTATGCGAATCAAAAGCGAAGCTTTTCCGTAACTAGGATTGGCCTGTCCTTAAAGGATAGCTCTTATTGTAATTTAGGCATGTTAGAATTGTCTCTTCAGTTTCAAACTTTACATGATGATTCCTGTAGCAGTAAGATACGATAAAGAAAGCATATCAATTCTAAAGTCGTTTCTGAAAAGTCTGTACGTCCATTTAAAACATGCTGTTTTTTTAATTTTTGGAATAAAAATTTTTGCTAAAATAATTTTTTGGAATAATGTTCCTAGGACAATGAGGTACAATATCATAAACGTAACACCTATAAAAAGTCCTTAAAGTATAACTATTAATTTAACAGTATCCTGTATTAAACAGTTTTGCAACCAATTTACTTACAATTTTGTTAAAACTTATACATTCATATATATTCTTCATTTCAGTTCTGACACTCTACAAGCGTTGTTATCATCCTTGTTTGTTTCTATAGAAAAAATTCTCTTTACTTACTTTACTTCATGAAAGCTATCTAACACATTGCCCCATAAATTGTAAAAAAAAAGGAGACTATATGCATTATGATATGATGTTATATAATCAAACATTTATGATTTATCAATACACATAAAAATAAGAAGAATTAAAGGGCATTCAAGATTCACAGTAGCACTATGTAAGTAGTAGTCCGGTGCTATAATGCGAAAATTTTTTTTTTGCAAATATACTTTTGTAAAGGAATAAATCTTATCAATAGAACTAATATTTCAGGAATTATTACAAAAATTCTGACCGCTCATAAATCAATACTAAACGGATTTAGATATTGGCATGTTGAGAAATGAACGAAACTCACATAACAATAAGCAATATCGTTTGTCTTTTTACCAGCTTTTTAAGATAAGGTCAGGTCAATTGCCTAGCATATGATGTTGGTGCTTTCCCACAAAGTGCAGGTTGAGCAGTGATAATATCTATCATATTTTTTTTTAAATGAATATAAGAGGAGGGGGAGTTGTTTCTATGACTAACCTCTATGGGGGCCCAAAACCCTTAGTGCTTAGTACTCAATTTAACCTACCCTAATCTAACCCAAAGCAATAAACAAATAAACGAAAACTTTCCGTTATTTTCAATTGCTTTCAAAATAAGTTTGGGGTGGTGTTATTAGTGCTCCAGAGAGAACTGTGATAGCGTCATTACTTTAAAGTGACAGACGAAGACACCCTAGTCAGAGAGTTGCTGCGCTTTTTAAGAAATTAATTCAAAATCAGCTTTGATTGGCATTACTTTCCCCTAAAATCAATTATTTCTGGTATTTTAGTACGTTTCTTGGAATAATACTTTTTTTTATATTTTTTAGTTTATTTCTTGTTTCCACGACTCCCAAATATGGCAACTGTTACACCTTTAACCAAGCAATTAATTACAAGGTAAAAATGTTTTATTCACGATAATTGAATTGAATTAATAACGAAAACAATTATGTACAAGAGATGCAAAGAATTTAAAAATGAAAAATAAATTGAATTTGGTATCTGACTCGAGGTTCCTACAAATGTCTTAACATAGTTCATTAATTGCTAACTAAAAAAATTCTGCTTTGACTTGTTTTGTGAGTATACATGTGATGAGTCATGTCACTGCTAACAGCTATATTACTAATAAAAAAAAATTAGCTCTTTTACTAAACTTTGCAATGTAACATGTTTAAGGATCCATTGGCAGGTAAAAGATTGATGTCCCAAACTGGAAATAATTTTGGTCTCAGACTTGTATTGAATTTGGAACAGGTAGATTTAATAAAAATATGTGTCTACACTTTTCCTTCTAAGAGAAAGAAACGTAGCATTAGCTATTACCATATCAAAATTTAGTTAAAGGTGTGATGCAAAATTTGGCATTAGGATTGGCAATTTAAAATGACCAAATCCAATAAAATTTCCCGGTCTATCCAAGGAGTTAGGTTTTCCCTAGTCTTACATAGATGTAAAGAAATATGTGAGACTAATGAAATATGACTCCTTGGACAGCCCAAGAAGATATGGGCCATAATTAGAGGTTAGCCCACTCAGAGGCGTCCAAGCTTTTTTTTGGGGGGGGGGTTAAAATTTTTTAAAGGGGGGGGTGGGGAATTTGGTTTTGGGGGTGGTAAAATGGCGCGCAAAGCGCGCCGCAAATTACCCTCCCTGAAATCTGTTGGCAGGGGTAAATTTTGTTTACTCCCCCCAAAATTTAACCCCGTGGTAAAAATTTTGGGGACGGTAATTTAAATCTTAATAAATATTTAGTATTAAAAATGCGCGCGAAACGTTTGGGGGGGTTATATGGCACCCCCAAATTCGTTTGGGGGGTGGGTATTTCCCACTTTACCCCCCCCCCCCCCTTTTACGTCTATGAGCCTGATATTCCTAAGAAGAAACATCAAATAATACGTCTGGTAAATGTTAATAGCCACAGTAAGAATGTATGCTATCCTTCCTCTTTAAAACTGTACTTCCATTTTGATTTACTTTCAGTTTGCAAGAATATCAAACTAAGTTTAGTTTCAGTGGAATGCTGGAAAATTAATCCTTAAAATACAAAGTATAAAGGTTGATTTTTTATTTCGTGAATTTGAATAGTTTTGTGATTTACCTTGTTGTAGAAAGATTATATGATGACTGGATTGACTCAAAGTGCTGGAATAAGGTAAGATAAAAAATACAATGCAATTATTGCTCCTTTAATCAGGAAGACACAGTTTAAATAGTCCATCAAGATCAAAATATTTACTTTTTTTTAAATTTAAAAATTTTATGTTATTCTCACCATAATGTATACATACCTATGTCTTATTAAAATATAATTTGCTTTCAAAATAAGATAACATTATTTTATACAACCTTTTATTAAAGATATACTATACTTTGTTGTCATACATATTTGAAATTTGATTACACCTTGAATATAGGTTTACAGTTCACTCCAGCCAAGTTCAGTCCAGTCCTGATAATCTTGGTTTAGATCTTCATCCAGCTACTACAGCTATGGTTGCTCTTAAACAGGTATAGTCCTGATAATCATGGTTTAGATATTCATCCAGCTACTACAGCTATGGTTGCTCTTAAACAGGTATAGTTCTGATAATCATGGTTTAGTAAAGTCCTGATAATGTTGGTTTATATATAATATAGCTATGGTTACTCTTAAAGTATAGTTCAGATACTCTTGATATAGATCTGTATCTAGCCACTACAGCTATGGTTACTCTTAAACAGGTATAGTTCTGTTACTTTTAGTTAGAGATTCATCCAGGTATGATATCTCTTCTTAATGGTAGAATTTACTATGATCTAGTGTAAACTAGACCTGATACTCTTGGTTCATAGCTAATCTAGCTACAAATCTGTGGTTATTCTGTTGAAGCTGCATTTATTTTGGAAGCTCGAAAAAGTGACTCCACATATTATGACGTCATACGATAGAATAGCCAATGAGAGGCCAGTATACCCCAATGGTAAATTTTATGCTGGCCTCTTATTGGTTATTCTATCGTATGACATCATAATCTGTGGAGTCACTTTAACTTGTGCTATTACTGCTTTCTTTTTCTCATAATCAATTATAAAAATAGCTAACTGGCTATCTTATCTTTAAACAATTGACAACTGCTTAGAAAGTATTTATTTGATGATTTTAAAAACCTATAAATTTTAGGTTAACTATAGCAGACTGCCTTACCCCTACAAAACCGACTGTATGTCTACCTGGGACCATACTGACTATACAATCTTCAATAGCTCCAAAATTTGGCCATACTCCATTGCTGTAAGTTATATTTTTTTAGTAATTGTATATTTTGAGGATGGGATATTTAGCTTGAGAAAATCTATTTTGCCTTCATAGTTTGTACATTCATCAATAATTAATTTATTTTGAAGGAAAACTATAATGTTTTTTTTTCAAAAAATTTTTATTTAAATAATCATCCTAACATAATAATTATTTAGAAATGCAAAAGATACTGCATATTGCATGAAGTAATAGAAAGGTGACATATTATTAAATTAAGTAATTTCATTGTTCATGATAATTCAAAGTTTTATCTAAAAAAGTTAAAAAGAAAACTATTTTACTGGGAAAATCATTTTGTGTGCAAAACAAACCAGAAAGAAAAACCATTGAACCAACGCATATAAAGTATGCAAAAAATAATCTACTATATTTTTATTTTAGTTGCAAGTGTTTCCATCCTTTGTATGTAGATATAGACAGTGATAAATTAGGAAATCCACCCTGCAACCTAACTACAAGTTGTAAGTAATTTCATCTAATGCTCTACACTGTTAAAAAATATTTTTTTTTTAGCATCAGATAATATTATATATTCTTCACATTAATGTATAGTATCAATCTGTACGTTCTATGAAAAAAACCTTATTACGATACAAGGAAGATTCCAATACTGTATTGAGTATTACTTAGTGTTCTATGGAGTAACATGTAGTACTAAATAATGTATTTGTCTGTATAGTATTATCCAATATGCTCTTTGGAATATTATTCAATACGGTAGAAGTAAATTTTTAATACTCTCCTTCGCAATTTTTGATACCCTCTATCATAATTTTTGATACTCTGTAGAGTATGAAACTGTTTTACTTTGGATGAAAGATCAGTTTATAATATATGATTATTATATGTACATATACATTTTATTATATCAACAAACATACCAAGCAGAGCCATAAAACATTAATTTAAATGTAAATCTAGTAAAAAAAATAACTTTAAAGATGTTTAGGACTAAACATGATCCTTAAAAATAAAAACTATGGTCAGCCATAATTACAAAAATCAAAACTATAAATCTGAGCATAAATTGTTACATTTCGTCTTTGTCTAAAACGACAAAGCATAGAAACACTTCCATGAGAGGTGTGCACAAATGGTGTCTGTTTCAATTATTCTTTACAGTACAGATTCGTACCCTAGAAGGTATGAATAGTTACTATTTTAATAAACTATTCTCTTGCGTATTGTCTGATACTCTACAGCGTATCAAATAGTACTAAATTAATAAACATTTCTACAGCGTATTTTCCAGTACCCTAGAGTGTATCAAATGATACTATTTTAATAAACATTTCTGTAGCGTATTTTCCAGTACCCTAGAGCGTATCAAATAGTACTATTTTAATAAACATTTCTGTAGCGTATTTTCCAGTACCCTAGAGCGTTTAAATCGATACTAAAAAATGTATGGGTTCTGTATAGTAATAATTATTGTGTTAAATAGTATTACATAGTGTTATATATTAATTATATAGTTGTAGCGTACTTACAAGTCCGATACTCTCCAGAGTATCAATTGATACTAAATAAAAAAATATTTTTAACAGTGTACCCAACAAAATTGCAAAATTCACTCATTTCTTTAATCAGTGTTAATCATTTGAAACACTATTATACTTACAAAAAAAAATAACTGTTTTGTATATTTTCAATTAATATGTGTTATCATTTTAATGTTGCTATTGCATTTGTAATTAATCAAAAATGTCCTTAATTTAAGAAAAACTTGATTTAAGTTAAACTTTTATTCTTTTTTAGCTGAAAATTACATCTGCATCCAAAAGATTATGACTGAATTTGATGCCTCTAACAGGTGAGTATAATTCAAGAAACATAAGATATACTAACATTCATTTAGCAACATATTACAAGCAACTCTACAACCTGTTTCAAAATCCTGTGTAAAAATGTCAAATGTGCCTGATATAGCTGAAATTATTTCCACCTCACTTTAGATTAGGGCATATTTATAATTGTTCTTTTTTCATTTCTATGAGAACCTGCACCTGTCAACCATCATGTGAAGAAACGGATTATGAAATCACAATGAGCAACAGTATGTGGCCTTCTACGCAGTATAAGGATTGGTTTTTTTTTGTAAAGAACATGTCCTAACTTTTATGATTTTTGTTTAACCCATTAGTAACGAGCTCCCAAAGTTCAAAGTTTTGATTCGCCCGGGTTCAACAAAAAATAATCAATAATTACTCAATAGAATTAAAAAAGTAAGGTGTCAAATTAAAGATCTTACTATTTTTGTTCATAATGGCAATTTTCTTTTTTTTTGTTGCGTTTTAGTACCTTAAAACCAACTTAATTTCTTTTAAAAACTTAAATTACTTTAAAAATAAGAGGTCTCCAAAAAAAACCGATTGCATATATAAATTCTATGGATCATTTTACATCTACTACTTACTAAAAGCACTGACTAGCTATTTTTTTTTAAATCACAAAAGTTAGGACATGTTTTTTTTAACTTTTTTGTATTTCAGAATAATTATATAAAATAATCGTGAAACTAGAAAAAAAATTATAGAGTAGTTAAGTCATTACCAATGGAATGACTTATTAATATTTCTAATTTTAGACTGCAGCTATCAATGCCTACATAGGCCAACCTACTGCTGCAGGTAATATTTAAGACTTAAAAGTAATTTATTTCTTAAAGCTAAAAGAAGAAGATTAAATGGTCCAATTTGATACATCTAGATTCAAGTACGACTGCTCAATCATCACAGACTCCTCCAACTCAAGCCGTGCAAGGTGCAACTATGGAAACTGTTACATCAACAACAGTGTCTGCTGTAAGCTTATCTACTTTAGGTAGCACTGTTGATTCTACTTCTACACAAGGACCTTCTCAATCCAGTACTTCAGAAGCTGTGTCTAGTGGATTAACTTCAGAAATAACATTTACAACAGCAGACTCAGCAGGAACTACACTAGGGCAGTTTGCAGATGAAACAACAGCAAATACTAATCTAAAATCAACAACTGTAGCAACCACTTCTGTATTAACCACAGGTTTACAATCAACTACTTCTTTACAATCCACAACTATTCCACAGTCTATTGCAACAACACAGACAACAACTACTTTTCAACCAACAACAGCTGGAACAACATCAGCATCTACACTAGCATCAACTGTTAGCAATTACCTTACAACTGGATCAACAACAGCTTCTTCTTTAGAGACAACAACTGCAACAACATCGTTAGTCACTGATATAACAACTACATCAAGTTTATCATCCCAAGTCCCTTCAGCACCTACTACATCAACACAATCCTTAACAGTACAAAGCAGCAATTTCAATTTTGTAAGAAGGAAAAGACAACTGTCCCAAAGTGGAACACAACCCCAGGCTGAAAGTATATCAACTGAATCTGGAAGTACAAGTTCTCAGAGTGGAAGTTCAACAACTCCATGTAGTTCCTGTGCAACCACGAGTGCTAGAACAACAACCACAAAAAGTACTGCAAATGCGAAGCCTGACATAAGGTTTGTTTAGTTATTAAAAAGAAACAAGGATGATTGCGTCCAATAGTAGCAAATTCGTTTTCAGATTAATAGAATGAAAAAGAGTTTGTTGTTTATACAAAATGAAAATCCAGCTAGAGAGTAGTATTACTGTCAGACAGAGGCAGAGACAGACATTTTTACTCAAAGAGTAGCTTAAATACTAAAAAGGCTTTAAAGAACATCATTCAATTCCTTATATAAAAATAAGAATGAAAATCATATTTTTGCAATTATTATTTATATTATAGTGAAAATCTGATAAACTTGAACATTTACATGGCTACTCTGGATACAAAAGTTGTTGGAGAATATGCAATTTATTCTGTAAGTTATAGATTATTCTAATATTAAAATTTTCTTTTATTAGAGCTTAACTAAATAAAATCAACCATAAGTACTATGTTAACTTCGGACTTTAGAGCAAAGCTTTTTTGATTTTGTGTTTTCTATAGTAAGATCTGTTAGCTTTTAAATCTAGTTTTATAGGTACGAGAACTGATATTTTTTCAATGCTATGCTTCATATTAATTATATTATTCTTGTCTTATTATCATTATTTTATATCTTTAAAAACCATTTAAGGTTGGAGATGGCTCCTTGTTTGCAGCTCTTGGAGGTGTTTTCTCACTTTATCTTGGAATCTCAGTACTGGGTCTATTTGAATTCCTAGGTATTATTTTCAAACAAGAATAATCTTAAGATTCAACTTTTAAATATAGTGCTGTGACTCGTGGCAATTAGCAGGTTAACCTCATCTAAAACCACATTATAACTAAAGACGTTGAAAATTGGTAATATGAATTCCCACACCTTAGAAGAGAGGCACTTCATTACCATGCAATTACCAGTTGCAATTTCCCGAAAAGGTCTTAAAATCAAAGAGTTGGTTGTCTGCAATACTTAATAGGTCGGACACAAGGGTTGTACCAATCGACCCTCAATATTAGTTAGGGAATAGACATAAACAATTTTGTCAATATATGATTATATCTATATTTATTGTAGCTAAATTTATTCATAAATATCTTTCACAGAAGAAATTTGAAAATTATAAAAATAATTTGTCTATGGTATTAATATTTCTCGTATTTATTCGAATTCGGTGGATAGGAACCGGTTCTCATCAATACGAAAAAACTAAATCTAGCATCGTATTATATCCAGCTTTCTACGAATATAAAAATTTACAATCATAAGATCTTATAATTGTACATTCTATATCCGCGGAAAGCCGTTTATAATACGATGCGAGAAATAAATATTATTTTATTTAGAGTTTCTAGTGGACTTATTCATGAGCACAATCAGATTAATGACCAATACTAGGACAGAAAGAATTTAATATTAATGTAATATTACCCTCTGTCATTTATGAAAATATAAATGTATTTATATAAGGATTATATAATAATTCAAATAAATAGCTCTATAATATAAGCAATACTGATTAATTTAATCACAATAAAAATTTTATAATAAAATTTTTATAATAATATAACATATTATATATAATTGCAATAGTCTACTTTGTTTTTTAAACAATAAAAAATGGAAATTTATAATATGCCTAAATTTTCTCAATTTTTAGTTTTTCCTATTTTTTTAGGGAGGAGTAGGTTGCGCAAAAAGTTGTGAGTTTTGAGGCTTAAAAATGGTAGTAGAACGATGATATTTACTAAATATGTGTATTCCGTATTGAAAAGAACTATAGACACAGTTTTAGTCCCTTTCGTGACATCGCTCCATAAGGGGCGATTTGTCGTATTTTTAAAATGGCTTTTTATAGGTTATTTTGGGTTAGGTTAGGTTATATTGGGTTAGGTGATTGCCCCACAGGGTTAGGTAATTGGCCCCGCAGAGCCCCCCGCAGGAACTAGAAATAGGAGAAAACCTACTGTTAAAAATACAAAGAATCGCCCCATAAGGAGCGATGTTTTTTTCTAAAAAGTTAACATACATTTTTATCGTTCTACTACTGTTTTTAACTTAAAACTCACAACATTTACGGATTTTTATCGCAACCTAGTCCTCCCTTTTTCATTTCATCTTTATTTTTTTTGTATGAAGATATAAATATAAAATTATATTAGTATTATTATTTTGTAACAGTAATACTTGATTCATTCTTGTTTGTGGTAGCTTCAGAAGTGTCAGTTCCATTCAGGATATCAGGTTTAACCTGTTTATTATACTTAGACAGGTCAATATCTCTGTACTCTTTGGGCAGAAACATAAACATGTTCATGTCAATTGCAAAGGTCCTGAAAACAAATTTTGTTTTGATGTCACAGAAAAGCAGTGGTGTGCACTGAGTTCTTCCGTGGAAAGATTGCTTAAGCACCCAAAAACTTTTACACCCATATAAATGAAAATTGAGAGGGTGTGGGCTTCAACGGGTGTAATATACAGACATCAAGATAGGTGTTATTTTGATGTAAGAGGGATATGTGACTTTTTTTACATTGACACTCCCCTCAGCTGTATTATTGGTAAATACCTAGAGTGTATTAGTGTATTAGCCTGTCCCGGATTTGAAAAATTTTGTTAAATTTTTGCCCCCAGCCAAAATATGGTTGATTTATGCAAAATATTTCTTGTGTAATGCAAAAATTGCAACGATACAAGTACTGCAAAGTTTTTCAAATGTGCAAAAAAACAGTTTTTAGTGCCTTTTTAAGGCTTTTGTACCATACCAATTTTAAAGGTTTTTACAAAATTTCAATTCCAGTGTGTCGATTTAAACCTGAAATTAACCAAAAAAATGGGGGCAGCCCCGATTATAATATATGTAGGTGTAGCAAGTAATCTTCCAAAGTCAAAATTGTCAAAATTGCATACGAGTTTCAACTCTACATTAACCTGTCCCGGATTTGAACAATTGTGTTAAAAGTTTGGTCCCCAACCAAAACATGGTTGATTTATGCAAAAACAATGCAGAATATTTTTTCTGTAATGCAAAAATTGCAACGGTACAAGCACTTTGAAATTTTGAGGCCAACCCCTTATGGAGGTAAAAAATTCATTGCATCAAAACTATGGCTTCATGGTGCTCCAAGGAAAGGCCTTGAGGAGTAGAATCATAAACTTTTGTCCGTTTCAAAATATCTCGTTCTTAGCCTGAGAAAATCACCAAAAACACCAAAAAACTTCTACAAATTGGACAATTCTCAATAAACTCTAAAAAATGGTGGTTTTTACGTCATTTCTAAAGCTAGGAACGAGATATTTTGAAATGAACAAAAGTTCCTGATCTACTCCTCAAGGCCTTTCCTAGGAGCACCATGAAGCCATAGTTCTAATGCAATGAATTTTTGACCTCTATAAGGGGGGCCTCAAAAATCCAAAGTGCTTGTACCGTCGCAATTTTTTCCATTACAGAAGAAATATTTTGCATTGGTCCTGTTTTTGCATAAATCAACCATATTTTGGCTGGGGGCAAAAATATTAACACAATTTTTCAAATCCGGGACGGGCTACTTTGTACAACTAAACATCTCTCTAATTTTCAAGGGGTGGGGGGTGAATACATTGCCCATCTGCACGTCTATGTAGGAAAATATTCAAATCTATGACGTTATGAGGGAAAAGTGTTTTGTTGTCCACAACAAAGTACACTTCTGACACATTATGACTTTATGCCTTAGTCTGTTCTTATATCTTGCTACTTATGTTTGGTGTTATTCTTGTTTATATGCCTTTTTAGAAAATAAGTAACGTAACCTGATGAGTTTGAAATAGAGTTCTTCATCAAGCATGTTTAGGTAATCTACGGTTGTAGATTTACTAAAAAAATATGTATTTATTAAATCAATTTTTTTTATTAGAAAATTACTTTTCGGATCATGGAAAGAAAACGAAGTAGCGGGTTTCGTCGTATTTTCACAGTAGCTTTTGATTGGCTATTTTAGGTTTGTTAAGGTAAATGCTAATAATTGCCCCTCAGGGTTAGGATATTAGCACCGTACGGTTAGAGTATCCCCCACAGGAGCTAGAAATAGGAGAAAAGCTACTGTGAAAATACGACGAAACCCGCTACTTCGTTTTCTTTTCATGATCCTACTTTCCTATCAGAATTTTAGCGGTTATTTGCTCTTGTACTTTTAAACTTGCATTTATTGTCGGTCTTCTAGGCAGGGGCGTCCAAGCTTTTTTAAGGGAGGAGGGGTAAATGGCAAGCGAAGCGCGTCGCAAATTTTTTTAAAAATTTGCTTGGGGGGGTAATTACCCCCCTGAAATCTGTTGGCAGGGGTAAATTTTGTACCCCCCCACCCCCGAATTTTTTTTTTTTTGAGGGGGGTTGGGGTAATTTAAATACTATTAAATATTTAGTAGTAGAAATGCGCGCGAAGCGTGCAAAAAATTTTTTTTTGTTAGGGATTATCTATTTTGGGGGATGTGTTTACCCCCCCAAAATTGTTTGGTGGGTAAATATCCTCTCCTAAATGGTTGGGGTAAATTCGTTCAAGGGGGGTAATCCCCACTTTAACACCCCCCCCCCCTTGGACGTCCTTGCTTCTAGGTCTCTACTTTAGGTTATTGTGTCTATCTCCCATTCTATACTTTTATATGTATTCCTCCTATCTAATCTTGCCTCTCTAGCGACTCAAAAAGCTTAGATTAACATAAACTTACGATTCTTTTCCTTTTGTCGGGTTTATTCGTATTCCACTGAACTCAACCTTAAGATATGTATATATTCATTTTCATTTATTTGATTATATAATCTAAATCTAATAAATCTAAATAATAAATTTTAAGAGAGGTTATTTTTCAGTTTTCCATACGTACTTTATTGTTTTTTTCAGGTACTTTTCTGTTACTTTTATTTGTACTAGCGGCTACTTATTTTTTTTTGTTTGGGGGGGGGGGGAATTTTCCTAGGGGCGATTTCTCTTAGGAGAGTGGTGGTACCCTCCCCAAAATAGTTATAAATCTTCTAAGGACCTATGAGAAGCTATACCCAGTAAAGGAGAACCATATCGTTTCAGCGGTTAGCGAGATTCTTTGGTACAAATAAACAGACATACATCCTGGTACTTTGTTATTAGGATGTAATATTAAGAATTTAGAATATTTTTTTTAAATTAAGCATCTACGTCCGCTCAAGGTTAAAATTGTTATCTTGACAATAGAGGTATTCTGCATAGAGAGCTAGCCCATGTAACATATACACAAGTACCTTTTCTAATTGCTGAATTACAGATAGATCTCTGGTTATAGTCTCCATTTTAATGATGTATTTGTATGGCACCTAAAAAGTATATTCATGATATAGTTGGCACTGAAGGACGGTTTGGAAGCAGCTATTAATGCCCATTAGAAATGACGTCATACAATACAAATGACCAACGATAGGCCAGTAAACATTTTACCATTGGTCAATTACAATTTATACTGGCCTATCATTGGTTATTTGTATAGCATGACGTCATTTTTTATAGGCACTATAAGCTGCTTCGATTCGCCTACAATATGAGAAAATTATGTATTGCTTTTTTGTAATATTACACAAACGGGAATAGGTTTTCATATTATTCTGTCAATATAGTGAGAAATGGCAAAATTTATATTTTCTATTTCTATGTCCACGTAGGTGAGAGAGAAATTCATGCCATGTGATATTGACAGAATATTTTGAATACTTATTCCAATTATCAATATTACGTCAATACAATAAATATTTATTAATTACCAGTTTTAACACTTGCCAGATCAAACTAATTAAATTTCGAAATTGATCAATTATTTGACAAAACGTTTGATAATTACGAAAAGTTTCAATATTTAAAAAGAAAATTGCACACTTTTTTCAATGCCATCAAATTCTTTTTGATATCATGAAATTTCACATTTTTCTATAAAGTAAACTCAAGGCGTTTGAGGGAGGCAGTTTGGTATAAAATAAATACCTCTTTAAGGACCTCTTTAAGCTTCCCCAAAAGAAAGCGTGAGCTTTACAGACAAACAAGAAGAACTTAGTTTTTTAATAGGATACTTTATAAGAGATGCGCACCTAGCATCTAGGCGCTCTGTACTCAGAATAGCTTAAAACCATCCCAAGACTTAAATCTAAAATTAATTAATCTAAAACAATCAAAGGACCTATGTGAATTTTACCTAAAAAGAGAACCCAATCAGTTTAGTAGTTATTGAAATCTTAAGCTTCAGACAAATACTAGTACGGCTTTTTATAATAGGATATAAATAATCGGATGGAAGTGTGGTAGTCCGACAGACTGTCGCTTCCTAGAGCATGCTTCGCTCCTAGCCAACTCTTGATAAGATATCAGGTGGCTAATCTCCTCCCAACACATTCCTCAGCAACCCTTCTATTGTTTGACCAGCAGATTAGCACGGTCAAAACTGCCAGCCGCTAGCAGGGGGAAGGGGTTGCCCCTCCCCCCTCATGTTTCAGCCAACCTACCCTTTTCCGGGGGACACCAGCCTTACCCCCAAATGGACCTACCCTTCTTCTTCTCACCTGGACAACATTTCCCCTTCATCTCCATTCCCTTTTTCTGACTACCCAATATCTATAATTTGTGTATATAAGCTATGATTTTATAATGTAATATTAGTTCTAAATAAATCTTCAATCTGTAACCACTTGGAGTATTTGTTGATAGAATCATTAAGGCTAGGGGCTCTTTCGCCGGACTTCGCCAAATAGGGCTTGAATCGCTTCACCCCTATTACAGAAGTGACTGTAAAAAACTATAAAAATCTAACCTTACAATAATCGCAGCCAGAATAAAAAGGACGAAAATGCCAGTTAACCTCTCTGCTACAGCGTGGACTAGAATAAATATATGAATATATGCAACAACAAAAAATGAATAAAATTCGTGCATTTGTGGGAAACCAATGCAATGCACATAGGGGCAACAATTCACCACTCCCAAATCAAGTTTTAAACATTCTATGAGTATTATCATACCCAATGTACATCAGATTTCAAAGGAATCGTAAAAATACGCTTTTTAAGTAAGCATTCTAATGCATGGAAGTCAAGAAATGCAAAAATTTTCTTATAGAAAAAGGCATACTTTTTGTGTTTCACCAACAATTTTAAAAGTATTATAAAATCTCTTAGAATTAACGTAATTAGACAAAATAACTTCTGATGAGTCATGCATTACATATATTTTGAAAGTATAAAAGAAAAAAACACAAATTGAAGAAATTAGTCCTAAATAATTCTAGTTGAAGTCAAGATTTTAGTTTTTATTTGTTTGTTTTTTAATCAACATTTAAGAAGAAAGTAAGAGGAAACATGTTTTCGCCGGGTGTCGCCGGCTAAAAAAACGATATTTGATTACCCAAAGACATATTTTAATCGCCAGTACCGGTTTCATTTACCCCCCCGCGCCCCCGTAGAGGTTTTTAGCCCATTTTCTGAACGTGGGTGCACGAAAAGCTTGTAAGAAAAGGCGTTTAAATGCGCTTTTAAAGTCAAAACTTCAGATATAATTCAAATAAATAAAAGACACAGAAACATAGACATATTGGGAAATATTTATTCTGACTTAGAATT
This sequence comes from Acartia tonsa, assembly GCF_053477335.1. Taxonomy (NCBI): domain Eukaryota; kingdom Metazoa; phylum Arthropoda; class Copepoda; order Calanoida; family Acartiidae; genus Acartia; species Acartia tonsa. The sequence goes on along the minus strand of NC_137264.1, from coordinate 35,796,423 downwards.
AATGTTAATAATAAATATTTTCAAGTTCTATTGCACTAAATGATGGGGGCTAAACCTAAATCTAAACCTCTTTATGTTTGATGTTTTAATGTAACTAAATAATCGTTTCTATAGATTATTACAAATATCAGGGATCTAAAGGGATAAGACAAAGACAATTATAATACCCAAAATTACCCCTTGTGTAGATTAAAGTTAGTAGTTAAAACATTTGAACACACAACTGTAAAACTTTGGGGACTAGTGTTATAAACAGCCCAATGTCCCCTACCTTACTGCGGAAAAGTAAAGTTAATATGCAAATAATGTGAGGTTCTTATAATCATTCGAAATTGGAATTAGCAAGTAGTCTATCTGTCTGTCTATTGGTAATGCTTTGTTATTAAATTATGTAGTTACAGGGTATTCATGTTTAAAGTCAGCAGTTTTATTTAGAAAGGGAGGGGACTGTTAATTACACTTGTCCCCAAACTTCAAAGTTTTATAATAACGTTTTTATATTCGTTAGCATAATAACTTCAGGAAATTTAATTGATTTTTTATTGGTTCGTTCATTAAGAGGAGTGTCAAAACTTTTCAACCACTAATTGTCATCGACAGACAAATAATTTTGTAATATAATTTATTAAATATGTATTTATTAAATAAGTATCAATATTGGGGATGTACATATTAATAGGTTATTGTTTAGTTCCTTAGATCCCTAGGTGTTAATATATAATACAAAGTAGCTTGATGTCTGTTTGTCTGTCCGCCCATCCCTTAAGATCTCACTAACCACTAAACTGATTGAATTCTACTATTCAGGGAATATATCTACTGGTCCTGTGGTTGTTTAAAGATCTTTTTCAAAAATAAAAATCCCCCTCAATTTTTTCATATTTCTATAATTAGGGTCGGTCCGTCCGTACGTCTGGTACAGTTAGCTCTTTTACTTAAATTAAACAGGCTAGAATTGTCCTATCGATCTAAAACTTTTCATGCTGATTTCTACAACAGTTAGGTACGACTTAGAAAGCACAGCAACTCTATAATCGTTACCAGAAAGTCCGTACATCCATTTATAACAAGCTGATTTTTACTTTTTTGACAACAAATAATGGTTTTGAATGTTAAAAATATCCTATTCATCTGATTTTTTGAATACTGATTCCTATTTCAATAACGTCTATTGTTATAAGCGAAGCATCTCTAAAATCAAGTCCTAAAAACGTCAGTATGTCCTTAAACAGTAACATGTATTTAATCAGTTTATTTAATCAGTTTTAATTACAATTTTGTATAGACATGCATTAATATTCAGTTCTGACACTTTACAAGTGTTACAAGTGTTTGTTTGTCCTTACATTTCAGAGCTTCGCTTCTTTCATGGATGTTGTCATCCTTGTTTAATTACCTCTTGGGGCAAATCCATTAGAGGCTAGGGGCAAAGCCGCTAGTATACATATAAACAGTAAACAAGAATCATAATATCATTATAAATATAGATATTAGTTAATAAAAATTTATATTAATCATGCCCACATTTATAATGGATTTATTAAACATAAAAATAAAGTGAAACTTGTAGCTTGCTAAAATAAGGATCCCCATCCACCCCCATTTACACCATCCCCTCCCCTCCTACTGAAATGAATTCCATGACCCCAAATTTGACACTTTAAACACTAAAATCGGACTACAATTAACCTAGTTACACTTTAAAGGGCCCAAAAAGCTAGTGATAGGGTAGCTGCGCTACTAAAAAATTTTCATATTGCTCTGATAACCAAAACCCCTAATTAGACATTTTAAACACAAAATTCAAGATAGTTGATTAATAGATAGATGGATAGGTAGATTAATAGATATATGGATAAGTAAATGGATAGACAGATGGATAGATGGATGGATAGATAGAGGGATAGATTGATGGATGGATAAATTGATATTTGATGGATAAAGAGATGAATAGTTGATGGATAGATAGATAGGTCGATATATAGATGGATAGAGAGATGGATATATAGATGGATAGATAGATGGATATATAGATGGATAGATAGATGGATAGATAGATGGATAGATAGATGGATAGATAGATGGATAGATAGATGGATAGATAGATGGATAGATAGATGAATAGATAGATGGATAGATTGATGGATAGATAGCTGGATAGATTGATGGATAGATAGATGGATAGGGTAAGGGGGGACTATTTTCGGGAGGGGTTAATCTGGTAATTTTCTATCTACCTTCATAATAATAGGTAGATGAATAGATATATGGATAGATAGATGGATAAGTAAATGGATAGACAGATGGATAGATGGATGGATAGATAGATGGATAGATTGATGGATGGATAAATTGATAGTTGATGGATAGAGAGATGAATAGTTGATGGATAGATAGATGGATCGATATATAGATGGATAGACAGATAGATAGATAGATGGATAGATAGATGGATAGATAGATGGATAGATAGATGGATAGATAGATAGATGGATAGATAGATGGATAGATAGATGGATAGATAGATGGATATTTAGATGGATAGATAGATGGATAGATAGATGGATAGATAGATGGATAGATGGATGGATAAATGGATGGATAGATAGATGGATAGACAGATGGATAGATAGATGGATAGATATATGGATAGATAGATGGATAGATTGATGGATAGATAGATGGATAGGGTAAGGGGGGGCTATTTTCGGGAGGGGTTAATCTAGTAATTTTCTATCTACCTTCATAAAATGACCTTTATCTCCATGTTCCTTTCAAATGACAGAAAAAAACATAAAAGCAAATTTGTTTGTTGTTAAATTACCTACAAAAAAGTATGAAATGAAATTTTTGTGAGATGAATTACTAAATAATTAAATCCCCTTTTTGGTTGATTTGCCCCAATGTGCAATGGTTATAGAATAAATGGATATTGTGAAAGATTCTCGCATACCCTAAAAAAATGGTTCTTATAGCGTTAATAAAATGCTAACCTATTCGCTCCTTTTATGAGTGTACCCCATCCCCTCCGATGGTTATGTAGTAATGTATTGACCGATATCCCGATATCTGATGACTGTTTACAAACTAAATTGACGCAAAATTCCCTTGTCACAAATCCACGGTAGGCCTTTAGCAAGGCTTGGAAACGCTACAATCGTTGTATAGCTATCCGCATAAAAACTATCGGTTTCATAGCTTAATCAATTTTAATTTCAGTACAAGGCAGTTGGCCTTTTTTACAATAAGCCAGGAATAGTTCGAACTAAGCATTAACAGCTGTGAGTTTGACAAGCAGAAAACTTTTGAAACCTATTAATATCGGCTAGACAAGAACCTATTCACATTCATACTAAAATAATCACAAATAGCATAGTATTACAGACAATTTTCTCAGAATATTAAATAAAAATCAAAAAATTAATACTAGTTTTGTTAGAATGGGCCTTCCGCCCTGCTGGCCAAATAAAACTTATAAATTTTCATTTTAATATCATTGGCAAGCTGTCTATAATACGATGCGATAAAAAATACTTACACACAATAATTTGTTATTTCATCAATAACATAATTGATATATGATGTGAAATTTAAGTTTCCATACGTCTCTAAAATCTCATTTCGACTAAAACAAAATTAAAGGATAAAAATGATCATAGTTATTTCTTTCATCGTATTATAAACGGCTTTCCACGGATATAGAATGTACAATTATAAGATTAAAACTAGTTTTTTAGCCCCAAGATGCCGAAGGCACGGGCTAAAAAAACTGGTTTTAATCTTATGATTGTACATTTTTATATTCGTAGAAAACTGGATATAATACGATGCTAGACATAGTTTTTTCATATGGATGAGAACCGGTTCCTATCCACCGGATTCGAATAAATACGAGAAAATGTATTACATATCTTTTTATTTTAAACCCTCAATCCTTTAATTTTAAAGACATTATTGCTAGTCAAGAGCATTACAGATACTCTGAACCATCATACTGTTTATAAAGGACGGACAGACAGTTCAAATTATAGAACGGTTTCGCAACCAAAGTTTGCTGTTAATTGGTTAGTTAGGGCCTACACAGCCGCGCCGCAGACGCGCATAAGCCTCAAATCTAAACCCGCTTGTGTGCATAAAAAAATTCCAAAAGGATGTTTTGTCTGTTTATAAAAAGGTCTAGACATCCAGGTGAATGTTAAAATTATTATATGACGATTTCACTGAGGCCTACACGCGGCTGACGCGCTGGTGCCGAGCCCTGGTTATAATCATATTATGATATTATTTACCTTCTGCGGAAAACTTTGTTGTCCATTCTATCCATATAGTTCAATATTTTGTTGATGTAGGTCGATACAAGCCTAAATATTTATAGGTCAATATTTTGTTGATGTAGGTTGATACACGCCTAAATATTTATAGTACAATATTTTGTTGATGTAGGTTGATACAGGCCTAAATATTTATGATTCAATATTTTGTTGATGTAGGTTAATACAAGCCTAAATATTAATAGTTCAATATTTTGTTGATGTAGGTTCATATAAGCTTAAATATTCATAGTTCAATATTTTATTGATGTAGGTTGATACAGGTCTAAATATTTATAACTTAATATTTTGTTGATGTAGGTTGATACAAGCCTAAATGTTTATAGTTCAATATTTTGTTGATGTAGGTTAATACAAGTCTAAATCTTTATAGTTAAATATTTTGTTGATGAAAGGTTAATACAAGCCTAAATATTTATAGTTCAATATTTTGTTGATGTAGGTTGATACAAGCCTAAATATTCAGAGTTCAATATTTTGTTGATGTATGTTGATACAAGCCTAAATATTCATAGTTAAATATTTTGTTCAGTTGATGTAGGTTGATAAAGGTCTAAATATTTATAATTTAATATTTTGTTGATGTAGGTTAATACAAGCCTAAATATTTTGTTGATGTGGGTTGATACAAGCCTAAATATTCATATTCAATATTTTGTTGATGTAGGTTTATACAGGTCTAAATATTTATAATTTAACATTTTTTTGTTGTAGGTTGATACAAGCCTAAATATTTATAGTTAAATATTTTGTTGATGTAGGTTAATACAAGTCTAAATATTTATAGTTTAATATTTTGTTGATGTAGGTTAATACAAGCCTAAATATTCATAGTTTAATATTTTGTTGATTTAGGTTGATGCATGTCTAAATATTTTTAATTTAATATTTTGTTGATTTAGGTTGATACAAGCCTAAATATTCATAGTTCAATATTTTGTTGATGAAGGTTAATACAAGCCCAAATATTTATAGTTCAATATTTTGTTGATGAAGATTGTACAAGCCTAAATATTAATAGTTCAATATTTTGTTGATGTAGGTTAATAAAAGCCTACATATTCATAGTTCAATATTTTGTTGATGTTGGTTGATACAATCCTAAATATTCATAGTTCAATATTTTGTTCATGTAGGTTGATAGAAGACTAAATATTTATAATTTAATATTTTGTTGATGTAGGTTGATACAAGCCTAAATATTCATAGTTTAATATTTTGTTAATGAAGGTTGATACAAACCTAAATATTGATAGTTCAATATTTTGTTAATGAAGGTTGTTCAAGCCTAAATATTCATAGTCCAATATTTTGTTTATGTAGGTTTATACAAGCCTAAATATTTATAGTTCAATATTTTGTTCATGTAGGTTGATACAAGACTAAATATTTATAATTTAATATTTTGTTGATGTAGGTTGATACAAGCCTAAATATTCATAGTTAAATATTTTGTTGATGTAGATTAATACAAGCCTAAATATTGATAGTTCAATATTTTGTTAATGAAGGTTGTTCAAGCCTAAATATTGATAGTTCAATATTTTGTTTATGTAGGTTAATACAAGCCTAAATATTCATATTTCAATATTTTGTTGATGTAGGTTGATACAAGCCTAAATATTTATAGTTCAATATTTTGTTCATGTAGGTTGATACAAGCCTAAATATTTATATATTATATAATATACTTAAAAGGTTAAATTATTTTTGTAGATTAAAAAATCTAATCTTTAATTTATTCATCACCCGTGCTAATGTAAATAACCCCAAGTCAAGGGATAGTTTCAGGCTATTTTACATCTTCCTTCCACAGAATGTAAGGGGCGCAGACGTTATTTTTTTCATAATATGCACGCATTTTATCAATTCAAGAAAAAAAGTACATATATTTTACATTTATTATTAATGGCCATTTTATAAAATTGTAAAACAGCTGTATCTTTTCTTTATTTAATATTAATTTTCACATTTCACAAGCTGTGTAGCTATTCGTTAACTGTGATATGTATAGACGTCCGTCCGAGCGTCTTCTTAGATTAAAACAATTCTTGATTTGCTGGTTTTAGAGATAATACATAAAATACAGTAACGATTTTCTATACATATTTTTAGTAGCGAAGCTACTCTATAATTCACTATGTCCGTCCGTCCATCAGTCCGTCCGTCAGTCCGTCCGTAACGCTATGGGGGAAATGGGATTTACTCAGCTTCTATAAAAGATAGGATGCTGAAACTTTTTGACAACATTCCCATCACTAAGGAGAATAATAAAAACTATAAAACATCAATGACGGCTAGACTGCATTTAAGGAGGTTTTAAGCTATTTTTGCATTTTTCCCATTTTTCTCCATATCTTTGGTGTTGATGGTCCGATTTCCAAATTTTTTTGAGTTATAGATATTAAAATTAATATTCCTGTCGTTTAAAGAAAACAATCATGATGGTCAGACTGCCATTAAGCAGGTTTTAGGCTTTTTTTTGTATTTTTCACATTTTTCTCCATATGTTTAATGTTTATGGTCCGATTTCCAAATTTTTTTTTGGTCATAGATATCAAAACTAAATTTCCTGTCGTTTAAAGAAAATAACCATGAAGGTCAGACTGCCTTTTTGCAGGTTTTTGGCTATTTTTAAATTTTCCCTTATTTTTATGTATGTAGTCCGATTTTCCAAATTTTAAAACTTTTTTGAGATGTTAGTATCAATATAATTTTTCCCATTGTTATGAGCATCTTTTATGTAATTTACTTTGACTGTCATTATCATACAAAATAAAAGAAGGTTTTCTGTTTATTTTCTCCTATAAATCTATTCTTGATTTTATAAATACACTTTAAATCTACTTGTACGTATTCCCATCCATGATTTTCTGTGCTTCGCTACTTATGGATGTTGTCATCCTTGTTTTTTAATGGGAGGGGTTGATCAATATGAATAAACACTAACAAAACAATAATGTATAAGCTTTTTTATAATGCCTATAAAAAATGACGTCATACTGACCTACAATTGGTCAATTGAAGCTTTCCAAATGTCAAAAAAAAATCAGCTAAGTGACGTCGTTAAAATGAGGGATGATTGGAGAAGTGGAAAAGAAAACCCCTAAAAAAGAGATGGATAATCCCTTATTTTTATGACGTCACATGGCTTATTTTTTTAGATACTTTGTAAAACTTCCTGCCATTGGTAATTAAGTCTGTGTATTGGCATATCATTGGTCATTTGTATTGTATGACGGCACTATAAACAGCTTCATAATGTGTATTAAACTATTAGGATAGTATGGTAACAACATTTTTAATTTAAGATAAAAAAAATATTAAGTAGAAAAGTACATATTGTCCGTCAATAGTAAATAGATATTGTGACCGTCAAACGGACGTATAGTCATAAAATTATAATAAAGTTGCTACGGCATTAATTTAATGAATGCAATTAATGTTGCACTTGCAGCTGTTTATCATTAATTAATATTAATTTCATATAATTAAGATTCTATAACATGAACTTAAATATGCCACCTAAATGTATCAATTAGCAATGAAATATATCAAGGTTTTGTCACTTTTGTGAAGGAGAGACTGACGAACAAACGGACATTGCAATACTATTGTTTTACTGACCTGTCTAAAGGATGTCTAACAATGCTAAATGAAAATGTATTCTCAACAAAAGATCTGAAAATCAAAACCAAAATTACAAGATTAAAACCAGTTTTGTTAGGCCCCAGTGGCCCCATGAGGGTAGGGGCGATATCGCTAATAACCTTTTATAAAAGTAATAAGATGCTTGTATATGTGTCTGTCTAAAGCTAAGAAACTCACTAACCGATAACTGGTATGGTTCTCCTTTACACTAAGACATCTTACAGAGTTGGTTTTAACTATCATAAGGGAGGGCACCTCCACCCTCCCAAGTAAAATAGTCGATAGAAAAAATGAAACATCAAAACCCTCACTCGCACTGCCCCTCTATTGGCCCTTACTGCCTCTAGGGGTGAAGCCGCTGGTAAACCTTTTAAATTATGAGTCATATAAATAATTTGGAGACGATGGGAGGTAAAATGACACTTAACAAAACAGAAAAAAAGTCATTTACACATCAATTTTGAAAATAAATCTATTAAGACACATAAATTACATTATTTGAATTCATTTTGTCAAAGCAGTTAAATATGATTTCTATAAAAAAAAACAGCTGATTCTGGACAATCAATTGATTTACAAAATAAATGAATATTCTGTTCATACAATGTATCAAATATAATTTATAAAAGCTCTATTATGACTAATAATGAATGAGTAGTAAAAAGAAATGAACGTACTATTTTAACATTTGTGTACCTTAGACTTTAACAAAGCATTAATTAATAAATGCTAAACTTTATAACCTGAGGCGCAGATCAAGGTTGTTGATATAAGTCTGCCTCAATGTCTTTGTTTTATATTTAGCTGCTTAACAACGAATTGCGACCCTTTTTGAAAAGAAAAACTTTTATATAATCAGGGATGAACCGTCGATGACAAACTTTGCATGGTTCTTTCTGTAGTAGTAAGGTTCGATTTAGGAAGCGTAGCAATTCTGTAATAGTTACCAGAATGCCCTTACGTCCATTTAAAATATGATATTTTAAAACTTTTTTTTTCTATTCATCTGATTATTTTTAAAAAATGAATACTGTTTCAACAAGGTACAATGTTATAAGCTAAGCATCTCTGTAATCTAGTCTTGAAAATGCAAATAGGTCCTAAAACAGTATTCTGTATTGATGCATTTTTGTAAGCATTAAGGTTTATTTGTCATAACGTTTCAAATCTTTGCTTTTATGGATGTTGTTATCCTTGTTTTACAGAAACTCAACGCTTTGCTTTTCCTATAAAGTAAGATAGGCCGCGTCTTACTCGTTTTAAGATAAATATAATTATACACACATCAAGACCTAACAAAAATATGAGGTTTTATACTAAACTAGCGGCTTCGCCCCTAGGCTCTAGGGGCTTTGCCCCGAGAGGTATAATTACATCTTCTATTACCTACTCAGCAGAAGAAAAGGCAAATGGATCGAAAATTTTCGCAAAATTCGCTCAATTCGTTAAAAAAAATGGGGGGGATTTTTGGTTTTTAAGGGGGTTGGGGGTGTCCCACCCCCAAGAAAATAGCCTAAAACCACCACAAGACCAGTAGGTATATTCCCTGAAGAGTAGATTCCGATCAGTTCAGTGGTTACCGAGATCTTAAGGGACAGACGGACAGACAGACGGACAGACGGACAGACATCATTCTATTTTGTATTATAGATTATCCCGTATAGAAGAAAATTTTGGTTACCAAAAAGGTCATTATGTGAGAAAAATTTGTTTACATCTTTTATAAAGAGCGAAAACAAGTCTTTTTTGATTATAATAAATTTGAACGGCTTGGATAGTCTAATTTAAAAAAAAATATATTTTACAAGTTTATTTTTTATTAAAGACGATCTACTGTGCATAATTAAAATGAATCTGTACCTCATATCTTCATCAGAATTAAACTGCGGAAATGAAGATGTTAGCTCTGGGATTACTTCTTCTGATCGGATCTTATGGAATTCTAAATTAAATATTTTATTTCTGATGTATGTTTTTATAATGATTTAGTTTGTTTGCACAAATTGAGTCAAACAACAAACAAAAACAAAATGTCATAAAATACTTACTATGATAACTATCTTTTTCTCTCATTATTGATGGGTCAGCTTTCCCCATTAGAAAAGCCATTTCAGATGCTAACCACGTACTTCCAACCTTGAAACATATTAACAAGACGTTAAAAACCGCGAGATGGCCACCAACAAACCGCCAATTTAGGCGTTGCTACAAAAGTCCAACTCTACAAAAGACCAACGCCTACAAAAGACCAACTAGTCGGTTATACAAAAGACCAACGCCTACAAAAGACCAACTCTACAAAAGACCAACGCCTACAAAAGACCAACGCCTACAAAAAATCGTAATGCTAGAAGGTCTATAGCTGCAAATGGTGTACCGTCATATCTGTATTTATCAAATTAATGAATATAATGATATAATGTATGCTTTAAATAGATTACAAACGACACAATTACGAGAAAAAAAATAAAACAAATTTTTTCGTATCAATGTAATATAATAATGGCTTGAAAATCTTCCAAGAAAATTTTTTAAATCTTCCAATTTTGATGATAAAATCTTCCAATTTTAATGATAAAAATCATTACACTCAAACATTTTGCAACGAATGGTAATCTTTTCATGAAATGGCAGAAACGGGGCTGAAACAAGCTGTTTTTTTTCTATTTCTAACAAGGAAAAGAGAATCCTAGAAGACGAACATCGGTACCAGTACATGAAATTAAGATCTAATGCCTTATTGGGTCTGCCGGCAAAAGAAGGCTTATAAATGTACAGCCTATGCTGTTATAAAAACCAAAAATGGAGTTGAGTACTTAAAAAGTACAATGGCAAATTACAAGCGCGCCTTCATTACTGAGTACATGTTTGGTCTTAAGAGCTGAAGGGATCTGAGATGCCAGTTTTGTACATCAGAATTGTAAATTTTATATGTGCTTGTATTAATATGTACATAAATTAATTATGCATTACTTGAATAAATTTGATGCTTTGTTTTATTGTTTTTTTTTGTAGAGTTGGTCTTTTGTAGGCGTTGGTCTTTTGTAGAGTTGGTCTTTTGTAGAGTTGGTCTTTTGTAGGCGTTGGTCTTTTGTAGGCGTTGGTCTTTTGTAGAGTTGGTCTTTTGTAGGCGTTGGTCTTTTGTAGAGTTGGTCTTTTGTAGCAACGCCAATTTATCACTGTATTGCTGCGTAAAGATTTATTTTAAAAATATAGTTGCATCCGATGATTTTTATAAGTTTAAATATCGATTTCATGAAGCTGTATTCTTTGCGACTAGCTTGCAGGTGACTTGCCATTATGGTTCGAGAGACCTCGAGTACCCCGTCCCCTATTCTAATGCAATGACATTGGATCTAAGATTTGTCAGCTTTGACTTTAAAACCGATTTTTTGGATTGGCTTTTAGTAGCGAAGCTACTTTATACATATTTCTTGACTGTCAACCCATTCGCAAGTCATTCCGTAACGCTATATGGGGAATGTGATTGTTTCGGTTTCTATTCTGTAGGTAAGCTAGTTGTCAAAGCACATATTTTCAAGAAAAATGATGATCTGCATAATAAGGCAAGCATTTGTCTAGAGTATGCATATGTACCTTTATTCTATATAAATTTTTAGATGATTAATTAATGTTTGATAATGTAGAAAATATTGTGCATTTAGAATTGATAAACGATTAAGAAGCTATAAGAAATATTACACTTTGTTAATTTGTTAAATATTTTGCTAAGTTTAAATTGTATTTAATTGTCGATATTAATCAGAGTGCATACGTCACCTACACTACACAAATGTTTAATGAAACATATGATAATGTCAATCAGCACAGTTTCAAAATAATTAATTCTATTTCTAAAGAAATGTAATTTTGAACAAATAAGATTTTCTACTAATGTTAAAATTTTTAAATTTTCCTACCTTTGGATGCTTGCAGTAAGTTATATTGTGGGATTTCAAAAAGTACAAGTCTCTGTCAGATTTATTTAAAACATTAGGCCTGAAACCAAAAAAAAAACTTATTTTTATGGGAAAAAAACATGAAAGTTTTTAAAATGTTAAAGTTTTTTGGTGATAGTTTTTTGTTTATAATTTTCTATTAAGCAGATTTCTATAACAGTCAGGCAGACGACTTGTGTAAGTTTTGTAAAAAAAAGTAGCAGAATTCTTTTCAAAATAAATTGTTTCTATCCTTTAGTTTAGATGAAAAATAAAATTTATCAAATTAAAAAAAAAGTTACCAAGTTTCACACATCATTTTAATTCTGTCTTTTCTTCTTTTCTAAAAAGTATAATTCATTACCTTATATATAGTAAAAGAGTATCTGCTTTTTCTTGTGCTCAGAAATATCAGAACTACTCTATAATTAGGATATATGTCCTTCCGTACGTTAAATGTCACATCATATTTAATGTTATTTTTTATGTTTTTTCTATTATTAGTTTAATTTCATTGCTGTCCTACTTATGGATATATTTTCCTTTGTTTTATTTTTATTTTTAAGGTAGCTGGACAAAGTGTTTAAAAAAATCAGCCTTGTGACGTCATAAAAAGGAGGGATTATTCATCTCTTTTTTAGGGGTTTTCTTTCTCACTTAACCTCTCATATCCCTCATTTTTATGACGTCCCATGGCTGAGACACTTTGTCTGGCTACTTTTTGAGACCTGGTCCATGAAAAATTTAGCAAATACTTCTTCATCTATGGATTGCAACATTCTACGAGATCTAAATATATGCCGCCTTTCTGACCTAAACAATTTATTAATTTCAGTAATTCATTTTGTTGTAGAAGGCATAATGTTTATAGAATAAAGATAATCAGATCGCAAATTATTAAAACAACCACAAATTGTCCAATCCATATTGTCAATTTCAATACTCGGAAAGGTTTAATAGCTAACTGGTGGGGGGGGGGGGGGGGGCATTCACACTATTTTTGGATCATCGAAATCCGATCCCCGTCCGCTTTTCTTCTTATATTTGAATGTTGAATTTTTTTGGGGGAAAACTTATTTCTTGCTCCTTAGGGGATCTCTAACCATGCGATTGCAAATACGATGCCACAGTGATGAACATAAGTCATTTTTCTTCTTCAAACAAGAAACCAAATAAAAAATCTTTTTTAAAAACCTACAGTAAGTGTAAATGGACGAACCGCTACCCCCCCCCCCCATAATCTACAAATATAAGTGCCCTCTTTTTTTACCTCTTGTCCATAAAATAGAAGGCCAACATGATAATGCCAGTGAAGGTTAAGAGCAGAAATTTATAATTAATTTTAACATGAAGAAGATTACACCTAAAACATAAGCATAGCAGCAACAACAAACTCTGTGTATCAAAGAGACGTACAGAATTGGGGTGTATCCAACCTCCTAACAAAATTAAGGGGGGTAAATAGACTCCCCTTTGTTATCCATACCCCTACAGCCTCCCGATACCCAACACTAATTCAGCTAAAGGGGGGGAGGGTCTCAGGGAAAAAAGTCAATCACCCGTTTAACAAAAAGGGGACCTCAAAAAATTTTTCAATCCAGAGACAAATTTTTTATATTCAGTGGGTGGGTTGAGATTAGGGATGAGGGGAGGGGGTGGGTATCAACTCCCCTGACAATAAAATACACCCCTTTTGTTGTCTGCTGCTGTTATAACCCCCCTAACTAAAGCATTAAATGGAAATTATGTGATTATATTCACCTAGAAATTATCAAATACAATCAAGAATAGAAGGATATGAAAATAGGAAACATAAAGTATTTTGCCAATAGTTGAAGAAGGAGGGGGCTTCAGGAATTCTAATCTATTTACTTAAGAAAGAGGATATTTATGTCTCTGTCTATATATTTTTACCGAATGATCTTGCTAACCACTGAACAGATATGATTTTCCTTTACAATATGTAGCTACTAATAGGTTCTGGGCAGGTTTAGAACTATTAAGTATGCCATCGGGATAATTAGACAATATTTAATTTTAGAAAAAGAGTTGCCTGATTATAATTAAACTTTTTTTAAACCAGTCAAAAACAAGTTTTAGGCATCCGCTCTAAAAGAAAAAATTACCACTATTCAAACAAATATTGGCGGGAGGGAATTTTTTTCCAGGGGGTGGTTTTCTCTTTAAAAGGTGTTATTACCCTTACCCAAAATAGTTACAACTTCCCATTACTATCTATTAGAAGCTCTATTGTAAAGGAGAACCAGATCAGTCCTGCGGTTAGCATTATCTTTCAATACAGACATCCTGTTACTTTTAAATAAGAATTATATCAAAATGAAACATCCAAAATGTAAACAAAATTCTTGTGTTTTAAGCACCAATATTTTTTAACTTTTCACTGCACTATTCATGATATATATATATATATATATATATATATATATATATATATATATATATTGCGTCCACCTGTTTTTGATCACTGCCTGCCTCATCATTCAATGAACTAAACTAAACTAAACTAAATTGATATATTATGTCATAATTTTAATTTAACACCTTGTCACCAGGGAAAGAGGGAGCCATAGACGTCCAAGCTTTTTTTTTTGAGGGGGGGGGTTAAAATTTTTTTACCCCCCCCAAAATTTTTACCCCGAGGAATTTTTTTTTGGGGGGGGGTAATCGCCCCATTACCCCCCCTTGGACGTCTATGGAGGGAGCAATGCTGTTTTTTTGATTTTTTAAACCTTCTTTCCCACAATAATAAAGAAAATGTATATTACACTAGCGGCTTCGCCCCTAGCCTCTAGGACTTTGCCCCAAGAGGTTTGATCAACCTAATTTTCCGTATTTTAGATTTCTTAAAAAAGTAAAAACTAAAATTTGTAGAGGGAAGGGGTTAGTCGACCCCCCTTTTTCAATTTTAGTTTTAAAAAGAAAAAGGTGTTTTTTGGAAGGGGGGGGATGGGTATTGTTCATTTTTTGGGGGGTGTTTGGTTGTTCCACCCCCAAAGAAAATAGCTTAAAACCATCTTAAGATCTTAAGTTTCAGACAGACGGTTACATATGACATATGAAAGATTTGTCATCCTTGAAAGTCTTATCCATGAAATCCCTGCCATACAAAAATAATATTCACGTTGAAAAGAGTGTGGTGGGGTAGAATTAAAGCATTTTTTAGACAATTAAAATTAGAAGTTCTAGTAATTGTGCAGGCAATGATTTTCAGATAGTAGTGGAAACATTTTAATTCTATATACACAAGGAATATTGGCGATTCCCATTAAGGTTAGCTGTTTTCATTTTTTTTCTTCAAAATTTTAAGATTTCAATGTTTTTAAAAAATGTTCCAAAAAAGGGAAAAATTCTGTAAATTTTATTAATGTTTTTTAATATTTTTGAAAACAATAGAGAAAAAAAAACTTTTAAAAAAATTCTTTCTAGTTCTCCGTGTAAAAATGATTTGTTGATTAATTTTAAGAGTTTTCCCTACAAAAAAAGAGACAGAATTTATTTTTGTCTATCTACCTGGATATACTTTAATATTTACTGACCCAAATTAATTTCTAGTGAAGCCTCTTATGAGTCAAGGTAAGGTTTTGTGTATATTTTAGAGAAAGGTAACTCAACCATCTAAAGAGAAGTTGTCCCTAAAATTTTTTTATGAAGATATAAATTTATTTGGTGTCTTAGCTGTAGTTGAATTTAGGGTTATAACCATCTTATTTAATTTTTGTAGATTTTTTTTATGATTTTGGAGGATTTTTTACAAACAAGTTTTGTAATCTGTCCTCGCCGAATTAGCGATCCTATTTTTTTTTAAGAATCCACCTCAGGTTAATTAATCTTTAATGTAGAAAAAAAAACTAAATACACACCCCTTTGCTTAGTGATTACCTAATTTAAATCAGTTACCACACATGTTGTATATCAGAATAATAATAATAATACGTACTATATATAATTTTGGTAAGATAGAAAGTTAAGGATGACAACATTCAGGAAGCCTAAAAGGAAAAATGAGTTTAAATACTAACAAAGATAGTTATAAAGCAGATGTTCAGTTGTCATACCAAAAGAAATAGAGAGAATACGGAAAAAAATCTAAGAAAATTACGAATCTTTATAAAAAGTATTGATATGTTTTGAAGCAGGAACTACAGCTTGGCAAACAAAACAATGCATATAGACTAGATGCGCACAGGCCATAGGAATCTTCGATGAAAATTGAGGCTGCCTATCTTTAATAACAGCCAAGAAAATCACATTCCCCCCACTGCGCTACGGACTGACTGTCTGACGGACGGGCGGACAGACAAAGTAAATTATAGAGTATCTTCGCTAATAAAAATTGTATATTCATGCATTTATGTTTAAAAGCAAGTATTAAGAGACAATTATGGAAACTAGTCACCATATAGTTGGCCTTTTAGTATCAATTGGAATTTAATTAACCAAATCTCTTTTATTCAATCCGGTTGATAGGAACCGGTTCTCATCCATAAGAAAGTGGGAAAGGAAACCCATATAAAAGAGATGGATAATAAAGTATTTTTATAACGTAACACATGACACTTTTCGCTTACCCTCAAAGAGAATTTTTTTACTCGCAAAACGTGATTCCTAAAGCTTATATCATCCAGGGAGTAAGGGAGGGGACAATGGATCGAATATTCAATTTTTAGGAGTCTCAGACTTTGGGGACTGGCTTAAAGGGAATTTGCAAGATTTTAGCAGTTTCTGACTGAGTTTGGGGACTTGCGCATGAAATGCCGCTACTCGTTATGTTTGTTTTGAATATTGCAGACGGGGAGAAGGGATAAGGGAAGTGGGGGCAAGGGAAATAAACACTCGTTGTGTTAGTTTGGAATGTAGCAGACGGGGAGAAGGGAGAAGGGAGGTGGGGGCAAGGGAAAAGGGAAATAAACAGAATAAAAAGGGGCAGTCATATTCTTGCTGGCAGCTGGCCGGGTCCAATAATCTTTTAATATAAAAATCACACCAAAAAACCTCAATATATTTCATCAAAAACAAGTTGTGATTTCACTTTACATGACGCTATGGAAATCTATTATTCAATTAACAATCCCTTTATAATTTCCTACAAATTTATTGGATTAAACTGGATTTCATGCCCTTTCTTTGATAACTCTTATATTGAATTAATTGCCCATTGTCCCCTCCCTTACTCCCTGTATATCATCCCTCACTGTGTATGTTTACAAGTATGTATAAAAAGCTTAATTTTCATTCACGTATTGATTAGACCGGTTCTAATCAATACAAAAAATTATATATGTCTAGCATCGTATTATATCCAGCCTTCTACGAATATAAAAATTTACAATCATAAGATTAAAACCAGTTTTTTTAGCCCGTGCCTTTGGCACCTCGGGGCTAAAAACTGGTTTTAATCTTATAATTGTACATTCTATATCCGCAGAAAGCTGTTTATAATACGATGCGAGAAATAACTATTACTAGGATTTATATCCTAAATTATTTATGGAGAAAACAAACGTAATAATATGAGTTATTTTTGTACATTCATGTGCGCTGCGAGCTATAAAATATGTGATCACAGTTTGGAAGCTAACCATTGTAGAACAAGAGTCTCGTGTATGAAATTCAAATGTCAAATATTTCACGTTTGATTAAGAATAAAAGAAATTGTATTAAGCTACAATAAAATTCTAACATGACCACAAAACACTTGTATGTTGTAAACAAATCATTCAATCAAATTTGAATAATCAAAGCCTAATACAGGTAAAAAAATATATGCGGAAAGTGTCATGCGTGACGTTGTAAAATAAGTCTAAAAGAAAAGATGAGAGGAGAAGTGGGAAAGGAAACCCATATAAAAGAGATGGATAATAAAGTATTTTTATAACGTAACACATGACACTTTTCGCTTACCCTCAAAGAGAATTTTTTACTCGCAAAACGTGATTCCTAAAGCTTATATCATCCAGGGAGTAAGGGAGGGGACAACGGATCAAATATTCAATTTTTAGGAGTCTCAGACTTTGGGGACTGGCTTAAAGGGAATTTGCAAGAATTTAGCAGTTTCTGACTGAGTTTGGGGACTTGCGCATGAAATGCCGCTACTCGTTATGTATGTTTTAAATATTGAAGACGGGGAGAAGGGATAAGGGAAGTGGGGGCAAGGGAAATAAACACTCGTTGTGTTAGTTTGGAATGTAGCAGACGGGGAGAAGGGAGAAGGGAGGTGGGGGCAAGGGAAAAGGGAAATAAACAGAATAAAAAGGGGCAGTCATATTCTTGCTAGCAGCTGGCCGGGTCCAATAATCTTTTAATATAAAAATCACACCAAAAAACCTCAATATATTTCATCAAAAACAAGTTGTGATTTCACTTTACATGACGCTATGGAAATCTATTATTCAATTAACAATCCCTTTATAATTTCCTACAAATTTATTGGATTAAACTGGATTTCATGCCCTTTCTTTGATAACTCTTATATTGAATTAATTGCCCATTGTCCCCTCCCTTACTCCCTGTATATCATCCCTCACTGCGTATGTTTACAAGTATGTATAAAAAGCTTAGTTTTCATTCACGTATTGATTAGAACCGGTTCTAATCAATACAAAAAATTATATATGTCTAGCATCGTATTATATCCAGTTTTCTACGAATATAAAAATGTACAATCAAAAGATAAAAACCATTTTTTTAGCCTGTGCCTTCGGTATCTCGGGGCTAAAAAACTGGTCTTAATCTTTAAATTATACACTTTATATCCGCGGAAAGCTGTTTATAATACGATGCGAGAAATAACTATTCTTTTCTTTTTAAATTTTCAGGTTTTAAATATTTATAATTTGGTATATCTTGTTCCTTAATGCTTTTAAACCAAGTAAAATAAAATGTGTATTTAAAAATAATTTCCTGTAATTTAGACAGTTTTTGTATAAAATGACCATCCAACTAAAAAGATATACATTTTACTATAATATCATCTGCAACTAAAACTATTATCCGAAAAAATATTGGATCAAAAACTCCAAAAATATTTCGATTATGTGAAAAATTAAACATAAACCCATGCTTCCTTGATATATAGATACAAAATAAATAAAATCTAACCCAAAAACACCAAAAATGTGTGCAAAAATCAGTTATGAAAGAAATAATTGCTGCTTAAAAGCATTCTACCATGGATCTGTCTTAACAGTGGCGTGCAAAGCACTTTGTCTAGGGGGGGGCATTTTGAAGATTTTGTAAAATTTTGCCCCCCCCTAAACCAAAGTGCCCCGGGGGGGCACTTTGCTTTAGGGGGGGGCATTTTGATTATATATACTAATTTTAAATAAGGGCGTTTTAAGGGGTGGGATTATTTGATTATGGGCCTTCTAGTTCTTATCCCATCTTCCCCATCCCTTTTTCCCATTTATATCCCACATCTTTCCCCCCCCCATCTTTTCTCCCCTATCCCTTCTCCCCCATACCTTCTCCCCACCCTGCAATGACCGAAGGGAAGGGAGCTAGAAAGCATCTTTGAAAAAAAAGTACAGAAGATAATTTAACCTCCCCCCCCCCCACCACCACAAAACATTTTTTATGGGTGGAAGGGGATGTTATAAAATTTCAGCAGGAAGGATGAATAACCTCATTAAAAAATTTTTTTGGGGGGGGAGATAAAAACACTCAATTTGGAAATAATTTACCAAAAATTAACCTAATATGTAAAACTGATTTTAAATATTTATTTATTGTATGACAACAAGGATGACAACATCTTTAAGTAGCAAAGCACAAAAAATCATGAATAAGAATACAGACAAGTAAATTTAAAGAGCATCTGTTGAAATAAATATATATTTTAGGTAGAAAAAGTCACAAATCCTTTTTCCTGTACGTTGTGTGATGACAGTCAAAGTAAATTACATACTGGATGCTCGAATCAGCGAGAAATTTTATTTTTTTAAATATTATAATCCACAAAAAAATTACATGTCCTTTTATCTACAGATATAAAAATCTCTTAGAAATATAGGGTATAGTCTCTTTTGTGGCAACGCCTCTTAAGGGGCATTTCGTCGTATTTTCATAGTAGCTTTTAAAAGGTAATTCTAGGTTAAGTTAGGTCAGGTGATTTCCCTGCAGGGTTAGGCAATTGGCCCCGCAGGAGCTATAAATAGGTGAAAAGCTACTGTGAAAATACGACGAAATGCACCTTAAGAGGCAATGTCACAAAAGGGACTATACCTGAAATTTAAAAGATACAAAAATAGGCAAAAACGTCCTGAAAAGCAGTCCAACCTCCATGAATTTTTAATAGTTAATTATACTCCATAATGATGGGAATGTTAACATTAAGTTTTAGCCTTCTATCTTTAATTGCAGTTGAAAAAATCACATTTCCCCCTTAGCATTACGTACAGCCATAGTGAATTATAGAGAAGCTAAAGAGTTATATCAACATATCCTACCCTCTTTAAATGGCACTTTAAAACTCTGTTAATTTTTGATTAAGTGATGTTTCCAAGGATTTATAAGGACAGTGCGTGAAGTGCACCTAAAATATTTACTCCCCCTTTGAACTAAAATCAATTAAAGACAACAAGAGTGGCGTATTTGATCAGGTTAGGAATATAGAGTGTAGTTAGTTTTAATGATTTTTAATGAAAATTGCCATAAAAAAACATGTCTTTTTGTAAGGGTATGTACACAAAAAAATGATAAACTTATCCTGAAAATAAAATGACATCATATATAGTTATTCATTTAGACAGACATACAGTGTTGAGAAAAAGGCTTTGATAAATATCAACGCTGTTTCTTTTTTATATAAAATAACTTTTTGATTAAATATTTGTTGTTTACACATGTTTTTAAAGAAATAAAAACACAATATACAATGCAATGTGATAAAAAGCAGAAACCGTTTGGAAGGGCGCGAAGCGCAAATTTGTTTCTTCAAATATGCAGGGAGGGAGGGGTTTTTGGGCTATTTATTACACTAGTCCCCAATATTTCATATAAAATTTTCTTATTCGTTGGCTCAACAACTTTGGGGACTTAAATGGAATTTTGATTGGTTGGTTAATTAAGTCGAGTTTCCATACATTTCATCCACTAATTGTAATCTAAATAAGGGTTTGTGATTTTGTGTATCATCATTGGGGATGTACAAAATTTCTTTGGTAAAAAGTTTATATTATACAAAATAAAATACTTCCTATTACCTGGTTTGTTATGTTCAGTGAAAAAAGATTATAACCTAATTTCTACACTAATTTAAAAATTTGGTAAGGTTAAATGAATAGTAACTGTCTATTTGGCGCGAAGCGCCAAAAAATTTTTTTTGGAGTATTTCTTGATCTTTTTTTTTGAAACTGGGATAGTTTTGCTTTTTGTAGGGTAGGGGGCAAAAAGGGGCATTTTTATTGACCAGGGGGGGGCAAAATGGGGCATTTTTCAACATTTAGGGGGGGGCAGGGGGGGCGGTGGCTAGGGGGGGGCAGGGGGGGGGCGTTTTGGTCGCTAGGGGGGGGCGATTGCCCCAAATGCCCCCTTCGGTTCGCACGCCACTGTGTCTTAATTTAATTAAATAACCTCCATAATTAGATAAGAATGCTCACAAAAAAATTCAGACGTTTATCTTGAATAGCAGCTGAGAAAATCACGTTTTCCCCATTCTGTTTCCAAAGGACAGATAAACGTACATACAAACGGGTGGATACTTGAGTTATTGACTTCGCTACTAAAACTTAACAAAAGGTTTCGTGTTTTTTCGTAATGTATATGTTATATTTATTCAATAACCTTTAATTTATTGTAAATAAGGTTTTTAACGTGTCAATGATCGAAAAAAAACCTTTCGCATTTTTATAAAGGAAATAATTATTTTTGTTAAATATTAAATGATAAATAAGTTAATTCTTTTTATAAAATCCCTTACCAAAAGGGTAAAATATCTTTTATTTCTGTTTTTTAATAAACGATAGTTAGGTACTTAAATTCTTATTTTTATTATTTTTTAAAATTAAAAAATAATATTTTTTTTACATTTTTTATTTTTATTTCAATTTCAAGTTTTTTTTTGTGTACAAATGTTTAAAAACCGGTTTCTGATATAAACAAACAAAGAGACCAGTTTCGCGTGGGACACGGTGCTGAGAGGTTGTGTGAGTGTTAGTTGGTTGTTGTCTGTGTAACTATGCTAAGTATTTTATGAATTTAATGCGATTTATAGTTTAAAGGATTGAATGATTTAATTTTTTACACATCATTGTACCAGTTTAACGATTAAATTGCCTTAAGTTACTGATTTTTAAAGATAAATTATCACGGAATTTGTTAAATACTTCATGTTATCATTATCCTATCGTTTTTTAAAACAAGGTATATTGATTCCTGTAATAATTGGGTACAATTAAACAATACGTAAATACTAGAAAAGCTGTTAGTACTTCAGAAGGTATTTTCTAGTGTGTTTATTATATTGATTCGATCGGAATTCCTAGGATGATTAGTCGATGTCATGTACGGTATAAGCAAAACTAAGTCATCTGTATCTTAAGATTAAGAAATTGTTACTACTTCTAAATAATGTTTAACATTAAAGGAGTTTGAGTTTCTACTCTTCATTTGATAATGCTGGTTGTTATTCTAAATTGCTGTGCTTCGCTTTTATAGATGTTGTCCTTGTTAAATTCGTGAATTAAAATTATTTCCTTGATTTGTTTCTTTGTCCCCTAAAATGAATCTTAACGACTAAAAAGGTTGTTTCTTGTTTAAAAAGTTTAAATGTTATTCATCTAGGTACTTTATAGATTTTTATACTGATAATTACCTCCCTGCTCTCCCTTTTTCAATGACCTTTTTAGTCTGCTAACAAATTATTTTCTGCTACTTGGCTTTGTCAATATCCTCGACACCATTGGTTGATTTTCAACTCCCTTGGATTTTTTTCAGAATCATGCCCCACACAGAAAATTTTAGCATTCAGACCCGCAGCAAGAATAAAGAGATGTCGGAGTCCGCAAATAAAACAGAGTTTGTCAGTGATCTCAAAAATGTTTTAAACGTACAGCAGGTAGAATAAGGTTTATTTGATAGCATCGGCGCTACAATGCATTTTAATAGGATGTCTGTTTGTTTGTCTGTACCGAAGGATCTCGTTAACCGCTGAATCTATCAGGTTCTCCTTAACAGGTTAGCTTCTCATAGGTCCCAGGAAGGTTCATAACTATTTTGGGGAGGGCACCACCACTCTTCCAAGAGAAATCTTTAAAAATCAATTTTTTTACGTCGAAACTTAGACATGTTACGTATTTAAAAAAATTTAAGTGCCACTAGAGGCCTCTAGGGGGCGTAGCCGCTAGTTTTATTGAAAGTAGTAAGGTTGTTGGTTGTAACATTGTGGTTGTTATTAAATTATCCTTGTTATTAAATTATGTGTTATCTTTAGTTTAAACCCAGTGGCCTCACAAGACCAAGAAGTGTTAGCTTTAGCACCCCAGAATATAGGGATATGTATAAATCTTTAGAAGGATCCAGTCCAGGTTAGCATTTACCAAATCTCCATTTATCCCTGGTTTAGTCAAGAGAATAGACATAAAAAGATATTCAGATTTTAGATACCTACAGAGACTAGTATTTTAAAGAATTTCAATTCATGTAGAAAAAAATATTTAGATTTCGTGGAATAATAATCCGTGCCTTTCGCGAACTAAAAATTAAGGAGGATCCATGCGCGTTTCCAAATGGATTTTAGTATACTTTCAGTTAAAGCAAGTTTCGTGCTTAAATAATAAATAGGAATTGTAAACGAACAAATCATCAAATGCTTTGGTAAATTCTAATTGTCCAAAATAAATTGAAAAAGCTCCTAGGTGCCAAGTTAATATCTACATACCAGTTCTCGTTCATTCATATTTGTTCAAACTCCAACGTTTTAACTTTAATTTATGTCACATTACTTACATTTAATGTACGTTTATTATCATTATTGACCTAGAGAGTCCAATGAGATTGAGATCCCATACCAGTGAAGCCGGTAGCCCCACAATAGAACAGGTTAGAAGTTTTTATTTTCAACTACATCGATTTTTTTTTAATAAAATGGCCAAAACCAAACCCTGAAAGAAAGAACCCTAGAGGTTTAGTCATTACTCTGTACCTTGTTATCGGTGGTTTAACAGACTGTCAACAAATCTCGCAAAACTTAATTAAAAATTGTATATGTATGCATTAAGTTGTGTGAATGGTGACTTCTTTTGTTTCCATTAGACAATACATAATTCCAATTCTGGTAGTTTCTAAGGCGATTTTATGTGCACGCCACTGAGTGTGGTGCATTCCCCTTGTATCAAAATTTATTATCGCCATCTTCATGTTTATACCTGGATATTTAGGCTATTTTGATGGGACGTGACACCCCAGAAAGCGATGCCGGATATGGTAGTTTTCAATCAGGTAAATTTTCGTGGCGCTTACTCACAAAGTTCCCTGGTTAGCACTAATACCTCCCCCCCCCCCCCCCCCCACTTGGGTCAGGTTAGGATATTTCGGATACTAGAAAGCCCTGCAGAGATGGGGCTCCACACCGAGGTTAGGTTTAGGAAAAAAATACCCCCATTCCCTTCTCAAATTATTTCAACAGGGATGTAAGTTCTGCAAAATTTGACACTGGTATAATAAAATGAGTTTTGACATTCCCCCCCCCCCTTCCTTCCTTGTTTTATCTGTGCTCAACCGGCACTTTGTGTGAAAGAACCAACTGTCTTAATGTGTCTAAAAATATTATTTTCATATACTATAACAAGCATAAATGTATTGTATGTAATATGCCAAAACAATAAAAGCAATTGAAATTGACACTGTAATGCAAAGTGATAGTTTGGCGAAGAATTCTCAATACTATTCCAAATGTTTAAAATATATAAAGATTATTTAAGGAAAGGATTTTTTTTCGTTTATATAAGCTTTAATTTTATGAAGGTTTCGTGATTTCTAAATTCCTAAGAAAAAAAACATTTTGAGCAAAGTGATAACTGTTTTTGTATAATTGCCAAACATCCCATCACTATCCCAAATTTCGCCGTATAATTGCATAACAAACTTTTTCGTCATTACTTTCCTTTGCATTAACGTGTCACTTGTGATTGCTGCCATTGAAAGGCTTCCTGACATGTGCAGACACCCGGAAGGAGGGAACAGATTCTGCAGACTCCATGTCCCCGACCTCACAGCCAGCTGACAGATCTTATTCTCCTGGAGAGCCAAGGTAGTTTATTTGTGGAATTTGAAGGATTTTTGGTTCTTGAGCTAAGAAACTCGAGGATCATCTATGGTTCTCTTGATAAAAATCTAATTTTTTATTGTTAAAAATATATGCCATTATTCATATAAACCAAATTCAGACTAAAAAAGCCTAAAAAAGTTATTTATCGCATCGTATTATAGACAACTTTCCGCGGATAATAAAATGAAGACCAAGGATAACAACTTTTTAAATCTTATTATATTTATTTTATTATTTTTGGGAAATTGTTTGTGATACGATTATATACTTAGTTTTCAGTATGGCTGAAAACAGTTTCTAATCCAGCGGATATAAAGGTTTTAAAGCCTTACTGTAAGTGAATTTCACTGTTTGCAGGCCAACACTAGCAACTATGGCAGCTGAAACCGACTTAGCTGTGCTACAGGCAGCTCAAAAGCTACTAGATCTTAAGGTACGGATAGATAATTTTCATGTGTCAAATTAAATATTTTCATGGAAAAATAAGTAAAATAAATAAATCTAAAATACCTAGTAACTATAATAATATTTATTTCTTATCAAAAACGTAGCTTAAAAAATCTTGCATATTTTTTTTAGCTTATAATACTGTAACTATAATACTAGAATATAATATACGGATTTTTAGGAGAAACGTGCTGCTATCTACGAGGAGCTTGGTGGATTTTGTAAGCAAAACTCAGGTAATTATTTTAGTTTATTTTACACAGGGGTGTATATTCTGCAAAATTTACCCTGCTAAAGAGGGGGGGGGGGGGGATAAAAAAATATGTGGTTGGGGGAAAAAATGTAAAAGAGAACTGAAAACATTTTTTTCCATTTTCTCCCCTCCTTGGTGAAGAATAAATAAATAAAAAATATGTGGGAGGGGGGATGAAGAGTTTTTAAAATATTTTTCAATTTTTCTCCCCTCATTGCATTGGTAAAAAAACAAGAGGGGTGGGGAAAATGATAAAAATTGTAGCGGGGAAAAATGTATCTTATGCAGAATATACACCCCTGATTACACATTACAAAAATTTGCTATTCCTCTCTTTATTCATGTGATAAATTGTTAAGACTAAGATGTAATTTGTAACAGTATCAATGAGTGTAGGGACATTGGATTATAAATTGTATTGGCACACACCCAGTTTTACGAACATAATCTCTGATTAGTTTGCTCAAAAACTATTTTAACTTTTTTTCAGTTTTAAACCTTTTTTAATAAGGGGGGGGGGGGCGAAAGTGACACTTTTTGAAACCAAAACTAAAAGTCAACAAAGGAACTCAACTAAAAAAAGAGTTACAGGTCTGAGATTTTGCATGGCAGTTGCTTTTTAGGGGTACAATATGGAACTGTGAAGGAACGGCGGCGTAACCGCCGAAAAACCGCCGTTTCCCGCCGAATTTTTGATTCCTTTCCTGGCGGTTTTCGGCGGTTGCGCCGCCGTTTCTTCACAGTTCCATATTGTACCCCTATAAAGCAACTGCCATGCAAAATGTCAGACCTGTAACTCTTTTTTTAGTTGAGTTCCTTTGACTTTTAGTTTTGGTTTCAAAAAGTGTCACTTTCGCCCCCCCCCCCCCTTTTAATATACAGAAAGAGTACATAATAAGGGGATAATAGTTTCCAAGAAAGCCTGTTAATCACAAGCTAATATTATCTGAGATTTGAAATGAAAGCTCTAAAACCTCTCATAAAGGCATTATTTGTATCTTTTTAGAAACAAGTAATTCGAGAATATTTAACAATTAATTGTTGTGAATTAGAAATAAAACCTTTTCTCGTATTCATTCAAATCCGGTGGACAGGAACCGGTTATCATCAATACGAAAAAACTATGTCTAGCATCGTATTATAAACCGCTTTCTACGAATATAGAAATGTACAATCATAAGATTAAACCCATTTTTTTAGCCCGTGCCTTCGGCACCTCGGGGCTAAAAAACTGGTTTTAATCTAATAATTGTACATTCTATATCCGCGGAAAGCGGTTTATAATACGATGAAAGAAATAACTATTCATTATCTTTTTGACTTTATTTAGAAACTAGCGGCTACGCCCCTAGAGGCCTCAAGGTGGCACTTAACGAGGGGGAATCGAATTGGATACCCCAATCTCCTAATTTAGATTTTAAAAGAAAAGTATAAAAAAAATTTGAGGGGGGGTTGCTTTCCCAATTTTTAATTAAATTAAGAAATGAAATTGAAATTTTTTTCTATTGGGAGGATGGTGGTACCTTCCCCCAAAATAGTTATAAGCCTTCCCGGGTCCAATGAGAAGCTACCCTGTTGAGGAGAACCCTATCGGTTTAGCGGTTAGCGAGATCCTTCTTTAAAAACAAACAGAAAGACAGACATCGTTCTACTTTGTAATATAGATATCACGAATCAACCCTTCAATTCTACATTTTCATACTTTTTTAGATGGTGTATTATCTGCCATCCTCTCTGCTACTCAAGGTGTTAAGAGTGCTAATAATCAAGTAAGATATGATAAAGGATGACAACATCCTTAGGTAGCGAAGCATTAAATTCATAGGCGATTGCGAACAAAGCGAGTTTTACAGCAGGTGTTAATCATTGATATATTTTAAATGTTTAATAGGTACATGTTAAATGTACCTCTATATTTTTGTGTCATGAATGACAGACTGGAGTATTAAGTTAATTATCAGCTGGATATGAATATAGTATGTATAGATCACAATCATCACAATCCTTTGTCTTTATAAGCTTAATTTTAAATCTTTAGTACCTAGTGTTTAAAAGAACTTCAACTAAATTTGGATTTGAAAATGTTCTAAAGCCAATCATTGACGCATTATTCCTGTTGACGTATATTAAAAATAATGATTGCCTTATACCATCATATGACCTCTGTGAAGTTAACCTAAAATAAGGAACTCAATCGGGTCTGTAGTTTCAAATTCTTAGGCCATAGATAAAAAAAAAATCTTGCTACTTTTAGGCAAGATTTATTTTAATGGTTATCATTATTTTTTTTTTGTTAAATTACATTGTAATAGGTTCGAGATGTTCCAAGCAGATTTTATCGAGGTGATCCATTTGTTGAACCTGACATTAGAAACTCCTACGATGATTTTAAACCCAGGTAAAGTTCTTTTTGAATCAAAGATAGTCCAGGATTATGGTTTGTCTGATATCATATTGAGTCGGTAACTTAAAAAATAGTCATAAGCTTTATTTTAGAAAATATTCAATAGATTTTTTGATTTTACTGCAACAGTTTACTTTTAACTTTTTAGCTAGTCGTAACTTTGTTGTATCTCATTTGAGAAATCTATTCTTGTTCTTGTTCTAAAGGAATTGCACTTAAATATAAACACGAATTCAAATTACTAGAAGTAAAATAATACTAGTTTATCGCATAGTCCGATACTGGTTTCCGCGGTTAGTAAAAACCAGTATTTATTTAATTTTAAATATGGCATGGAACCGGTTTTAGAACATCCGATTTTAATTAGTTTCGTGAACATTAAAGAAAATATGAAGTTTCCTGTATTCTTGTTGATGTTTTAGAAATAACGATACCTTTCTATTTAAAGTTGATATCTTTAAATCAGGGTTGACCCACTTGCCCTGG
Organism: Acartia tonsa; assembly: GCF_053477335.1. Taxonomy (NCBI): domain Eukaryota; kingdom Metazoa; phylum Arthropoda; class Copepoda; order Calanoida; family Acartiidae; genus Acartia; species Acartia tonsa. The sequence continues at coordinate 35,767,628 of NC_137264.1, read as the reverse complement.
AAAGAGCAGCCCGGGAGTACAGAAATGCTGCTCATCTCTCCGAGGCCAAAGCAACATGGACCGGTCAGCTGATGCCGAAGCATCAAGCAGGTGTGTAAATTAATTTTATCTCAAGTTATTTTGGGGTTTAGAGGTTGGCTGTTGTTTTTTTTTATAATTTTTTATCATACTTTATGAACGGGTCTTTACCTCCTCTCCCTTGGACGTTCTTGCCCATGTCAAATTTGGTTCTCCTTTTCACAAAGATGCTTCTTTAAGTCAAGGGATTTTGTTTGTGGGATGGTAGCTTCCTGAAAAATCATCCGCCTCCCTTTTCCCCCATTCTGCGCATAGTTTTACTGATAAAACAGAAGGGAATACGTGAGCGTTTTTTTCTTTTCACCATCCTGATTTAATTGTAATTCTGGAATTATTTTTCTTTTTGTTTGTTGTGTTTTTGTTTAGTACTGTGTTGATTGAATGTTCTTCTAACGTTAAAAATGTTATGCATAGGAAGAAACACTTCTTATTCAAGTAAGATTTTCCTGGGAGGCGTTCCTTGGGATATCACAGAGATGGCTCTTATGCAGGCAAGTAACATTTTATGAATTTGTATAGGTTTTCAGGGATGGGGGGACAATAATCTTTTTATTACACTTTTCCCCAAAGTTTTGCATTAACTTTTTCTTCTTCGTTGACTTAATAACTTTGGGCAATTTTATTGAATTTTGAATGGTTGGTTTATTATATTGGGTGTCCAAGTGTTTCAACCACTAAGGGGGGGGGGGGAAGTTCTGACACATTTGCGTAAACGGTGAGTATAGGCTTTATCTTTGGACTGAGAGGATAGGTTATTAGGGATAAAATCATTCTTATATGATGAATTTCCCCCAGATTTAAGATTTTTTGGATAGGCCTCCAGGTTCCGGAGCTCCAGGCCTCCAGGTGGTCTCTGTACAGGTAAAAATGAAAAAAAAAAATTTTTAAAGTTAAAAATCAACTTATAAAACAAAATATGCATATTTTTTCTTCAAATATGTGAATAATATTAAAAAAGATGCATATTTTGTTTTATAAGTTGACCTGTAACTTTAAAAAAAAAAATTTTTTTTTCAATTTACCTGTACAGAGACCACCTGGAGGCCTGGAGCTCCGGAACCTGGAGGCCTATCCAAAAAATCTTAAATCTGGGGGAAATTCATCATATAAGAATGATTTTATCCCTAATAACCTATCCTCTCAGTCCAAAGATAAAGCCTATACTCACCGTTTACGCAAATGTGTCAGAACTTTCCCCCCCCCCTTGTAATTTACAGAAGGGGTAAATTTGTGTGAATGTACAACAATTTATCGGCCATTGTCCTATCCATTTAGATACCTGATAGGTTTTAAATAACTAGGTATGGTATTGCATTAACTAGAAAACAACGAAAATTTAGGGCCCTTGCTATAAAAATGTTAAGGTATAACAAATATTTAGATGATCCTTTTATATGAGAAAGCTTTGTTTTTTTAAAAAGTTCTTTTTATAAAACATGAATGAATGTACAAGGAATGTATGCCTAAAAAGAAAAACATAATAAAATCCAGTAATTAAAATCAACATTTTTGTCAGTAGATTTACAAAATTACAATTTTAAATGGCTAGCTCATTTAATTTAACAGATGCACAGGTATTTCCTAATCCTGTAATATATTACAATAAACATTTTAAATTGCATTATTGTGTTATCCTTCTCGGACGTACGAACAAAGATATTTTTTATAGAGTAACAAGGCAAAGTAAAACTAAAATATAAATTATAGGCCTTCAAAGCTTTCGGACCTGTGAGAGTTGAATGGCCAGGAAAGGAGGAAGCTAACCCGACACCCAGGGGATATCTCTACATTGCGTTCGAGGATGAAACCAGGGTTAAGGCGAGTATTATTATTTTCCTTAATTTAGAATTTGCAAGGGAAGGGATATTATGTATAGATTAATGTTCTGGTATCATTTGATAGGTTTTTTAAGAACTCGGCGGTTATAATAATTTCTGAATCTCCGCTAGATTGGATTTTAATATATTGTTTTATCTCGACCATTTAATCAATTTTGTACAACTACAATTTCTGCTTTTAAGGAGAAAATAGTCCCTGATATTCATGAAAAATCTTTTAAATTGTTGTAGGTTAGATTTAGGTAAAGCGTTTGACAATTGTTTTAATATTTTTGCTGAATTAGGATCTACTAAGTCAGTGTGCCCAGGATTTATCTAATGGAGGCAGCTATTATTACAAGATTGAGTCGGAGAAACGTGGCATCAAGGATATCCAGGTACATTTTCAACATCATAAAACCTTGTCCTAATAAAATATAATTAAGTAACAGGATAATTGTGTAGCTGTCTGTCTGTGTCCATCTGTTTACTGAAGGATCTCGCTAACCGCGTAACCGATATGGTGCTCCTTTACAGTGTGGCTTCTCATAGATCCTGGGAAGGTTTATAGCAATTTTGGGGTAGGGTACCACCACCCTTCCAAGAAAAATCGCCAAAAAAACGCCGCCCTGCCGATATTTTTGAAATTAGCTATTATCATAAATAACACTATCTAGCAGCGATAAAAATATTTTCGGTAAATAGCTGATATTAACATAGATTGAAATGAAACAATTTTATGTGTCCATAAAGGCATATTGAGGCGTAGCTGCTAGTAATTTTATAAGTTACTATTTAGATAATCCCCTGGTTGGTTGATGATTCTACCTATATTGGTTACTCTTCACCCCAGTTAGATCCTAAGAAGACTGTTTTTGTTGGAGCTCTGCATGGCATGATGAACGCCCAGGTATAATTTATTTCTTTTTGGAGGAGTAGTAAAGGAATATTTTCCATTATGGCTTCGAAATCTATTGATATCCGCTTGATTTTGCACGGTTCTCATACATACTGAAAAATCATGTATAGCATCGTATTACAGACACGAATATTTTGATAAAAATCAAGATTGATACCAGTTTTGTTAACCGGTTTATTTTAAATTGCTGAAAATTCAGGTAGTTTTTTGGTGGGTTATTTTTAAGTATTAACTTGTTTTGTGTTAGAACTAAACGGAAGAGGGTTAGTCAAAAATGTCAATTGGAATCCTTTTTCCTTGTCCCTGCGTAGTGATATACCTATACTTACAAACGATTATATACAAAAAAATATAAAATATTATCTTATTTGATTTCAGAGCCTTGCCCTGATCTTCAATGATCTATTTGGTAATGTTGTATTTGCTGGCCTGGACACAGACAAATACAAGTATCCTATTGGTTCTGGTAGGGTCACTTTCAGCAGCACTAAATCCTTCAGAAAGGTTTTTTTTATGTTCTTGCATTGATTTTCTGGCTCTAGAACCAGTGTGATTTGTCTATCACAATATAAAGGACGGAGGGGGGGGGGGGGATGTCACGAATCACCACCCCCCCCCCCTTCTTTTTTTTGTGTCAAGGCATTGGGTAATTTATAGAAGTACCTAACTTATTTTCTTTACACTTTTTTAATAATTGTCGTAGTACTGTTTCGTTCATGATAATATAATTTCTGGTAGATATATTTTAAGTATTAGGGTTTTCTTTCGTTGATTTTAGGCTATTTATTTCCAGATATACTTGCTCTACATTATGTAACTAACAAAAATTTCTATGATAATATATCAATTCTCGCTTTTTAAGGCTGTGAATTCTGCTTTTATCGAGATTAAGACTCCCAGATTCCAAAAGAAGATTCAAGTAGATCCTTATCTTGAGGTAAATATTTTGTGTTAGTTTGATTTCTGCAAAGCATTTGATACTATAAAAAAAATTCAACTTTTCTTGGTAATGGCACAGGTATTTACTATTGAAATAGAAGGGTTAGAAAGGAGGATAAACCGATTATAAATAAGAAGTTTTGAAATATTATAGCTTCTATCCTTTTTTTTTGGATGGGTAGTGCATCATTATTTTGCAGATAAGTATCATGCTCATATCTGTAAATCATAGATTCATCGCTGAAAAGTTTTGAAGCAAGAACACATAAGAACATCATATAAAAAAGTATTCAACAAAGGGAAGAAGTACCTCCACACCCACCCCACTCTGAATATTTACATCTCACATTTTCAGGATGCTATTTGTTCTCTGTGTCAAATGAAGCAGGGCCCGTATTTCTGCCGCGAGGACAAGTGTTTTGATTATTTCTGTCGTGGTTGCTGGGAGAGGATGCACATCAATCATCCACATCATAAACCACTCATGAGAAACATTCGGTAAATCTTAACTTTAATTCCTGAAGTAAATTTTTGATAAAATACTTCCTTTTTTATGCAGCGAAGCTGCTTTATAGTTCATTCTGTTTGTTCGTCCGTCCGAAGATATTGGAAGATTCCATTACCAACACTTAGCGAGGATTATGTGTATATTTCAGTTTGTTAGTCACTAATTAGAGTAAAACACTAGGGGGAAAGGGGTTGAACATTAACAACTGTATTTCCCTATCCCAATGACATTGTGCCGACTATCACTTGGGTCTTTATAAATCAACTAATGTCGGGAATATTAATAAATTAAAGTAGCAGAATACAATTTGCTAGCAGACGAAAAAGGTCATTGGAGAATGGGGGGAAGTAAATATCTAACTATATTTACATCTGTACTAAAGATCTGTTGGTCACTCTGTAGGTCATGCTTAAAATACATAATGCTTTTCAGCAAGGTTTCATGATTTTTATAATATCTCTTTTTCATGACAAATGAACATATGCTATAAAACAACTTTGTCAGTCTTCAATCCATGATTTTTTGTGCTTTGCAACTTAAGGATGTTGTACTTATCTAATCATGTATATAATAACTGTCAATCAACTAAATATATTTTTTCCCAAGTGGATTGACCAGAGCAAGACTCCAGGATCTTGTGCCAGGTATTGTCTACATATCTCTTATTTGCTTATTTTCTTAATAGTTTTTAGTCCGAATAGTATTTAATTTTACCCAAAGCATACCGTATTGAAATATTTATAAACTGGTTTAATCTTGCTTGCATGATAAAAAAAAAATTGCTACTTACCTTAGTTAATACCAACAACAAAATCAATTCAAGAAAAAATCCCCCCCCCCCCCCTTAGCATTATTTTATATTTATTTCGCTTGTTGGTAACTTATTTCTGCCTACCTTACTCGAAAGATTTATTAACTACTTTAAATCCTTTTATTTATGATTCAAATAAACTTTGTTTTAAAGAGTTCCACAGCACAAACTATGGATACACAGGACGTGTGGATAACAAGGGACCTCTGGATCTCTGGGGAGATTATGATCAGGTATTTTAATCCACGATAATGTTCTTAAAAGTTTTTTTTGGGAGTTCCTCCCTCTCCCCCCCCCCCCCTTCCCCCATCCGTCACCTAAAGACACATTTAACTGTAGTCTATGATGTACACTTGGGAGGTCTGACCCATAAGAGTGTAAATCCCAACCTTAAATAGAAACTTGTATACTCCTTCGTTCTATTTTATTGGGATAAATAGGACTTAAATAATGTTTAACAATAACCGGGAATGTAGATTTTTCAATTTTTTTTGTGCAAAAACGCCCCCCCCCCCCTAACTCTGTTTATTTCTCGAACTTGTGAACCTAAGGTAGTAAAAATACGGAATATTTCCTTTTTATAAATCTGAACAATGGAAAATGTTCATGCCTGAAAGGTTGACAATGCAATATAGTTAAATGAATCTATATTAGGATAAGAGATTTGAGCTTGATAACTGGAAGTATGGATATCTGGAGCCTAGCAGAGGACAGTACACGCGCACTAGGAATTAAGCTACTTTATACGTGAACATTCCAATCCGTTAAGAGTTTTTAAGGAAAGTACTAAAAACATGATTTAATTTTTAAAAAATCATTTATTAAACGTAGCTTGATGTTAATTAGAGAAAGGTCTGGACATAATAGCGGCCATCATGCTCCAGACCCATGGAAACAAACCTCGGATACCTGGAGGAACCAAGAGAAAGGCAAGTGAAACCACGACCGTGGCTTAACATGTAGAGCATCCGTCAGACCGTCGGGGAGGGTATGGGTTCGAATGGTTTAATACGCGTCAAAAGTTTTGACTTATAAAATGGATCCTACTACTGCTATGTCAGATGTGAGGCAATAATAGAGTAGGTTGAATTTAGGGGGAGGGGGGGAGTTTATACACTGTACACATTGTTTGGATCTACCCATAAAACTTTGAAAATTGAATCTTGGGACTTTCCTAATAGGGGCTAGTGGGGCAAAAGACCCTCCCAAACACTAAAATTTTAAGTACTGAACTTATTTTAAACGCTATCTATCTGGTTTTTTTTATTGGAAACTATTTTCACATAAATTAAATAAGTAGGGTAGTGCGGGGTTAATGCGGTAGGGGGGTCTAATTCCGGTCACTCGACCAATTTTTTAAAACCGTTTTTTAACGGTGTTCTAAACGTTTGCGAGAGATCTTCAGAAAAGCAAAGTTGTAGTTTATTGCCTATATATATTTTTTATGTCAAATCGGCTAGGATTAAGCTAGAAATGTTTAAGGTGTCTATAGAAAGCTATTTGCATGTCCTAACAAAAACTCCCCAGGATATGGGTTCTATCTCCAAGATTTAGAGTACATATTCAAGATTTTGCATTTTCTAAATTCCTGTTGCATAAAATGTGTTGAAATATTAGAGTTAGACCCCATATCAATTCGAGTTAATTGTCAGGCATGTAATTTTGCATCTTTAAACACCTTAACCACCCTTGTAGGTCAATCCTAGCCAATTTGAGACAAGAAAAAATGTATCAAACTGCTGTCAAAACTGGCAGGATTTTTAAAATTAAAAATTTTTTGGGGAAAAAAATCACTTTTTTCAAGAAATTCAAAGACCTGCGAATCAGAAATTGCCTCTAATTTATGTATAAAGCTTAAAAAAACCTAATCATATAATAAAAAGTATGATTTTTTTAAAAAGTTTGCATGAAAAAAATTGATTGTTTTTTTTGCGATTTTACCGACTTTTTTAAAATGGGAAAAATGTTGTCAAAAAATTGTCTGATCTGCATGCGACTAGTACCGTTAGAAAGCTAATGACCTCAGCTTTCTACTCATAGTTTAAAATGTTAAAAAAAATATTTTAAGGGGGTGTTCCACCCCCCCAAAGTCAACTGACCGAAATAGCCCCACCGGTGAGGCCAACCGCCGCCCTTTAAACCGATTTTTTACCGACTTCTAGTTGCGAGATCTTAATGGGACCAAGACAGGCTTCTTCGTTATTGCCATATCGTTCATTTGCACTCTTAAAAACCGGGAAAAGTTTTTGGGAAGTATGTTTTTTTTAGGTTGAAGCAAAAAATTGACCGGAATAACCCCGCACTACCCTAGTAACTGCAGATTTCATTTACGCACTATCCATCTAGGGGCTTTTGGGGTACCCCTCCCCCCCCCAAATACAAAATACAAAATCTATAAGTTTTGAGCTTACAAGCCCCTAGAAGTAAAGTGCAAAATTGTTAAGTGTGGTGGCTAATCATCTCATTTATGTAATAAAAGGTTTGATTTTAAAAAATCAGCTCTATATCTTAAAAAATAAGCTCATAACTTAAAATTTTATTGTTTGAGGGGGGTCTTTTGCCCCACTAGCCCCTAGAAGGAAAGTCCACAAATTCAATTTTCAAAGTTTTATGGGTATATCCAATCATATAAGAGAGTTTACAAAAAGAATTAGGTTAATAACTATAAAAACAAGCCCAAACGTCCAGGGCAAAATTTGATACTGAATTTTCATTTCCTATAAGTGTACAAACTCCCCCCCCCCCCCCATCCCTTACCATCCAGTTAGGATTTTCAGACAAGAGTTGTGCAATTAAAGGTTGTCCGTCGGGTGTTGCTTATCACAATAACCCGTCCAGGAGTGTATTGATAATATCTATAATATGTAGAGCCTTCCTGGATGAAAACCAACAGTTCTGAGTTTACTTGGGATGATGATGGTTCCAAGTTGTCTGCTGTGTTTGAGAATACCCTCAACCTGGGAATAGGGTACGTTATTTGACGGTTTTGTCGCTGATTATTACAGGGGTCGGGGTGTATATTCTGCTCAAGATACATTTTTCCTCCTGCTGCAATTTTTGTTTCCCCTCCTAGTTTTTACCAAAAAGGAAGAGAAAAATGGAAAAATATTTTCAGAACTCTTTACCTATTTTATTCATATTAACCCCCCCCCCCCCCCGAGCTTGGTCAATTTTGCATTATTTACACCCCTGAATTATTATAAAACCATCATTGTTTCCATAATGTCTACTAGCGGCGACGCCCCTAGAGGCATCTAGGGACACTTAAAATAGTTTATTTTAAATCTCTTTTAAAATCAACTATTTACTTAAAATATTTTTTTCGCTGCAAGATGGTGTTAGTGATGTTTCTCTGGAGAGGGTGGTGGTACCCTCCCCCAAAATTTCTATCAACTTTCCAAGGACCTAGGAGAAGCTGCCCTGTAAAGGAAAACCACATCGGTTCAGCGGTTGGCGAAATCCTTCGGTATAAACAAATAGTCAAACAGACATCCGTTTTCTTTTTATAAGAATATAAGGATTTAATGATGTAACATTTAGTGAGAAGAACTGCGGACTGAAGCCATTCTTTGACGAACAGCCTTCTGCTTTTAAGTCCCTAAGAGACTCTGGATTTAACAGGTATCACTGAAGCAAATACCAGCGGATATGCCCTGGGGGTGGGGTGATTCGACCCTTTCTTAAAAATATTAGTTTAGGAAGGCCCCCCCCCCCCAAAAAAAAAAAAAAGAACATAGGCTTCACGGCAAACGAGAAGCATTTCTGTACTGCAGTGGATATCGTGATCCTAAGGTACTGACATACAGAAAAATATCCTGTTACTTTTATTTAAAAATGACATTATTTGTGTTAAATTAATTCAAATTTAGGGATGGCAATCCGTCAAATTTTTGGACCGGATTCGGATTCTTACAAGAATCCGTACAAAAAATGGCGGATTCCGTATTCGGATTCAGATTTCTAGCAATATTTTAAAAGACTTTAAAAAAAAAAAAAAATTTAAAGTGCTACATACAGGGTGCGGCACATAAATCGAGACATTTTGTAATTTTTAAAGAAATGAACATAAAATCGTCAATTTTAACGATTTTATTGAATTTTAAAAACTGGCAAGCAAAATAGGTATATGACTAGTAGATTATTCAATAAAATCGCCGCCAGCCTCAATCACCGCCTCTACCGGCCTCCTCAACCGCCGGCAGGTCCAGGTCAAAATGTACCTGTCCAAGCTGGCGTAGTTCTCCTTGATAGTAGCAATGAGGGAGGTCTTTATGGTATGGGCACGTCTATTGGTGCATGCTTCAAAGTAGCCCTAGACTCAAAAGTCCATTGAATTAAGATCGGGCTGCTGGGAGGCCACATTTCCTTAGGAACATGAGTAACCGCCAAATTGACAAAATCCATGTTTTTGCTCTCATTTGGGCTAGGATTTAGCTACAGTGGACTTTAAGTACTCAAAATGCTTGTCTCGATGAGCTTAAGACACACACAAAATTTTGGGTCAAATTTCCAACTCTTTCCCTGTCGGGCCTTACTGTTTGTGATTTCTTAAGGCTCAAAATCTTGAAAAATCGACCTCATTTCGGCTATGATTGAGCTAAAATGGATTTAAACACGGCAAAATGTGTGTCTCGATGAGCCTAAGACACCCACAAAATTTGGGGTCAAGATTCCAACTACTTCCCTGTCGGACCCTACGTTTTGTGATTTTGCGCATTAAACCACCGGCGCAATTGGAATCTGCCTTGTTGAACATATGCGCGGCCGGCTCGGCGTACACGTCTATCTTCGTCCAAAGATTTTTTTGTGCTAAAAGGTCATTACCTAAGCTTTCTATAGTGGGGTCAAACGTCCTGATTGGTCCCTTAGTTTTCGCGCCATGGCCGTTTAAAAAATGTCTCGATTTATGTGCCGCACCCTGTATGTCCTAAAAATTAATATTCTTGGTGTTCTCTATTATTCACTTCCGAGAATCGAACCAGATTTTAAAAGATTTTATACATAATAATAATCTTTTGGGGGAGTTGAAAGAAAAAACTAAAGACGCCAATTTTAGCCTTCCAATTAAGAATCCGAATCAGCTATTAAAACGGATTCCGGATTCGGATTCCAAAATTGACCAAAAATTGGGCGGATACCGAATTCGGATACGGATTGCCAACCCTACTCAAAATTGTAGTTTTTTAAGCTGACGTTTAATATTAGGGAATTTCACTAACATTAATGTTTTAGTTTCCGTTCGTCATTGGATGAGCGTAGCTACCGTGAAGCTGTGAGCTTCCCCACACAGTTTGAGAAAGTTGGCGGCAGCCGTTTTGCGGACAGATTTGCTGCGGGAGGCTCTGGCACTAACAACAGTGGACAGGTAAGAAATGATTAATGTTTTATGCACTAGAATGAATTGCGAGAAATAGTTGATTCAATTTTTTTTTATGTATTTGATATTTCTCTATGATTTCTATGCGAATCTGTAAACTTAAACCTGAACTAAATATCTGCATAAAAATTAAGTTTCAAATTAACTATTTGTAATGAGATTGGATTTAGTTTTAGTTAGCATAGGACATATTTGATACATTGATGAAACCAGTGATCTAGGGTGGTGTACAGTGGTGTCAACATCTCGTTAAAATTAAAGCTCAGTGGATTTATTATTTTGGATCGTAAACCAGATTTTCATGTTCTATAAAAAAGTGAACTCAGTAGCTAGCTGAAACAACGATTGCCATATTATAACATATATTCTACATCTATTACCTTAATGGTTTCACACACCCCTGGTAAATCGCTGTGCACACCACTGGATTAAACCTTATTTATTTTTTATAAAACAGCCATTTGATTTGTTCGTAGATTATAGGTCTAACCTGATACTTTTTGGCTGCCCTTTGCAGAGGTGTATTTTCTGCTCAAGATTCATCTTTCCCCGGATTGAAATATTTCATTTCGGGGGGGAAATGGAAAAAGTTTTCAGTACGCTCTATTTTTACTAATACTTGATTGAGGATTGTCCTATTACAAGATTATTTTCCGCATGGCTCGTAACCAAAGGTGATAATTTGGAAATTGAGCCACTCTGGAAAGATTTTTGTTCAATCATTTATTTAAGGACAAGGCGAGTGGAAGCGGAGTTGCTGACAGATTTGGGTTTCTTGGATCTGTGTCTCAAGATTATTGAAGCATTTTATTATCATTTATTGTCATGCATGTTTTATTTTTACAGGTAAAATTTTTGTACATGTGTCAATATTTTATTTTGATTTTCCTATTGATGATGTCACTGTTAGTTTTAAAAAAAGGTGTATAGTGAAACCCTAAGAAGCCTTCATGTAAATTATGACAGGGATATTAAGGGATAGGACAATGGCCGATAAATTGATGTACATCCTCAATGATAAAACATAAAATTCTGCTATAGATTTAAATTACAATGTTTGTTGAAACGTATGGACACTCAACTTAATGAATCAACCAATCAAACTCATTAAAATTCCTTAAAATTGTTAAGCCACGATTAAGAAAACGTTTTAAAGACATTAGGGACTGGTGAAATAAAAAGACCAATGTCCCCTTCCTTCCTGAAATTATAAGCACCTTGACTTAAACAACGCATTTAATAGATAAGAGTCTATTCTAAATTGTTTAACATATTTTCGTTTATTTAGGTAAACCTGGATGTTTTAATCTCCCTGCACCGAATCCCACATTGAATCAACTACAAGTAAAGATCTCTGTAATTTGAAAGTTCTTTTCAACCCAAGAGCACGAAGATATTTGTGGATGCATGATTTTGCTTGATATCTACTTTTTATACACCCGAAGTGGTCAATTGTAAAACGGCTTTATAATTTCCTTCATGTTATGACCTTTGAAGGCCAACATTTTAGCGCATTTTTCAACAGCGCCAACTTTATTATTTTGTTTTAATTTTTTTCTTTTGCTTTTTTTACGGTTGATAATTTTTACTGTTTTTGTATGCTTTGTAATAACTGTATATAATAATGAGTTTTACTGACACTGTTTTCTTACTGGACATAAAAGCTAGGTTGGTTTGGTTTTGATTGTGCTTTATAATTATGTTATTGCGAGAACAAAATAAAAAAAAATATTTTATTGAACAGTATAAAATTAGAAAAATAATTCGACAAAGAAAATAGCATTGTTTTTAATTTAAAAAATTAAAAAGTTTTGGATCATGGAAAGAAAACGAATTAGCCGGTTTCATCGTATTTTCACAGTAGCTTTTAATAGGTTATTTTATGTTAGGTAAATATTAATCATTGCACCGCAGGGTTAGAGCCACACGGACAAAGAAATAGGTGAAAAGCTACTGTGAAAATATGATGAAACCTGTTACTTGGTTTTATTTTTATGATCTGGCGGGGGGGGGAGGGGGTAGAAAAAAATACGTCTGAGAGGGAAAAAACATAGAAGTTATTTCTCACATCGTATTATAAACGGCTTTCCGCGGATATAGAATGTACAATTATGAGATTAAAACTGGTTTAAATCTTATGATTGTACATTTTTACATTCGTAGAAAGCTGGATATAATATGATGCTAGACATAGTTTTTTTTGTATGGATAAGAACCGGGTCCTATCCACCGGATTCGAATAAATACGAGAAACATTTTTCCATTTTTGCCACTCCGGGGAAAAAAGGGGCAGAGAGGGGCATAAATTATTAAAACGAGATTACTGAAAACTACTAAAAAATTTGATCTTTTCCTTGGGGGAGAAAATCTAGAGAAGGGGGGGGGGGGTGAATGTTTTGCAGAATATACACCCCTGCATAAACCAAATAATACATCTTATTTTAATTTTATCTTAACTTTCAAGAATAATATTACGCATTCAAAACCAAACTTTATAGGAGAACATTGTCGTTGTGTTGAGCTTTATCCATTTGTAAAGTTAAAACCAGTTTGTTTTTTATATTTTACAGTTAAAATTACTTTATCAATGTTTAATTTATTATATTTGTTGTGTATGATATTCTTGTATATTTAATGCAACATGAGATGAACCAGTTTCGTGGTGATATAACTTTATTTAAGCATTTTATCAGTTTTACTGAAATATTGATCCCAATTTGATAGAAAATATTTTATTTTCTTCACTTTATTATTTATATCATCACATTGTTTTAACTTTTAATTCTCTCTTTAGCAATGTACATACATGAAGTTTACTATTGATAATTTTTGTTGATTTTTTATATTTTTTTCCAGATTATTTTTTTATGTTTTATTTTGTATAATGGGCAGATGCTGTTTTCTGCTGGAATTTTTGATATTTCTTGGTAATAAGCAGGTAGATCTTCATGTAAGATCACATTTATTACAACTCTGAAATATTTTATCAAAGAAAAACTACTTGTAAAACTTTTGTCTACCTATAAAGGGAGGAGTAGGTTGCGCTAGAAATCCACAAAGGTGTGAGTTTTAAGGCTTAAAAATAGTAGTAGAACGATAATATTCACTAAATACGTTTATTTCTTAATGAAAAGAACTAGATAAATTTTTTTTAAGTTAACATAAATTTTTATCGTTCTACTTATGTTTTTAACTTAAACCTCGCAACCTTTACGGATTTTTAGCGCAACCTACTCCTCCCTTTGTTTTAACATTCATATTCAGTCTGAAATTTCCTTTTTAAATTTTAGAATGCCTACCCTGAGATCCCAGTATCAGCATGTTAGGAATGATATATCTAAGGTATTATTTATTAACCTACTTTAAGTTTGTGTCTTTTTGTTACTTGTTCGCAAATTTTTTTTATGAAAACTCTTCCAAAATCGCATAAAAAATAAGCCTTTTAAGATTTTATTAAATTTTTGTAGATTTTATATGCGATTTTGGTGGATTTTTCACAAATTTTTAACTAGCCTAAATGGTTTTAGTGAGCATGTGAGCAAAAAAGTTTTTTAAAGAATCCTCCTCAGATTGCAGAAATATACCATTGTTATTCACTGTCCTCCTTTATATTCTTAGTGGTTAACTTTTAATTTTAATTATCGTCATTTTACTTGAGAATTGTCTCTGTATTTATCTTACATTGATTTTAATTCAGTCAGTAAAGAATAACGTTGGGGGAGGGAATAACAGCTCTGAAAATATGGTTGCCAGTGTACAGTCCTGTTTATCTAATCATACTAGTGGTAAGGTAAGTGTAAAGTCCTGTTTATCTAATCATACTAGTGGTAAGGTAAGTGTACAGTCCTGTTTATCTAATATTATTGGCAAGGCAAGTGTACAGTCCTGTTTATCTATTCATGTTAGTGGTAAGGTAAGTATACAGTACAGTCCTTTTATCTAATCATATTAGTGGTAAGGTAAATGTACATTCCTGTTTATCTAATCATACTATTGGCAAGGCAAGTATACAGTCCTGTTTATCTATTCATATTAGTGGTAAGGTAAGTGTACAGTCCTGTTTATCTAATCATACTATTGGCAAGGCAAGTGTACAGTCCTGTTTATCTATTCATATTAGTGGAAAGGTAAGTGTACAGTCCTGTTTATCTAATCATACTATTGGCAAGGCAAGTGTACAGTAATGTTATCTAATCTTGCTTGTAATATGTTGTTTATCTAATCATAATGTTAAGTTAGGATAAACAAGCAACATTTTTTCAGCTGCAAAATACATTGTTGATCCCTTAATTTGAATTAAATATAATATATTAAGGAATCTTATGAAAGCCCAACAATTAGCAGCATGGTTAATGTTAGTGGTTCCAGTGGGGCTTCTGAAGAGGAAAAAAGCTTTATTCAGAGCTCTTCAAGAAATAGTGTTAGGTAATATAGAGCTTTTCTTCCATTTTTTTTCTGTGGTGTGCAAGCTTTTTTCTAATTTATGATATGGTAGAAGAAAAATGTATATTTTTTAGTTAGACACACAAACGTACGTATATGATTGATTATATATAGTTACTTGTGACGACGCCCCTAGCATCAAGGGGCTCGGTATTAAATGGGACAAGAGAATAGCTAAAACTATCATTAGACTATGATAATTAAAAAGCCTAAAACTATCACAGGACCTATGTAAAGCTTACCTAAACTACTGAACCAAATCGGTTCATTAGTAATTGAGATATTTGAGACAAATGATTTTTTTTTTCATGTTAATATTCCTTTAAACTTTTTTTTATAAACTTTCATACAAAATGTCATTTTTTCGCGTAATTTCCTAAAGTTGGGTGTTAAGTTGTAGTTAAATGCTCTTATTAAGTTAAGTGTCCTTAATTATATCTAAATGTTAAATTTTAAATGGCCTATAATTAAGAACAGTTTGACGTAATAAGAGCATTTGACAACTTCCAACTTTTCCCCTTTTTTTTATAGTCCTCCTGGAAGTGGTAGAAAAAGTGTTGGTAATAGATCCAGAAGAAGTAGCAGGAATAGCACTGGTAGTAGAAGAAGGTACTGATATTTTTAATTATCTTTCAAGACCTTAAAATTGTCCGTTGAGTACTGTAACCTTCCATTCCTCTTATTTTTTAAATATTAATGAGGAGACACTTTATTCCCCTTTGCCCAACCCCTGCGGTACCTGCAGTACCTAATATAATCTAGCCAAACCCTGTCCTAAAGTAACAAACAAACTAATTAAACCCCCCAACCCTTTACTTTTTTTCTATTTGTTTAGAAATAAGGGATGAGTGGTAGGAGGGATAAAATAAATAAAATATTTTAAATATTTTTCTATTTTCCCCGTTTCTTGGTGAGAAAAAACTTGGGGTTGGGGGAAATAAAAAAGGGGGGGGGGGTTAATGCAACCATCTCGTAATCAGTGATTAAATGGCACGAGTAATCGTTGGTAGGTCTATTTTCCCTAAATTGAACAAAAAGTTGAAAAAGTAACGGCTGGTGGCTCAGCCGTTTTGCCATTTTTTAGATATCTATATTGCAAATTAGTCACGAAACCTCATCAGCATCGCCATTTATCTCTTCTTTCCAGAGCATAGGCCACGCACAATGGTTCTCCATTTATCTTTGAATTGGGCCTCAGAAGAGGCTTCACTGAAAGATGAAAAATTCTTCTTTCTCAGTTTCTCAAGGAATTCCCTCCTCCAGGTTGTTTTTGGTCTGCCTAGTTTCCTTTTTCCAGTGAAGGGGTCCCAAGTCAAGGCTTGATTGGTTAAATCATCATGCCCTTTGACTTGAAAAGTCTTAACTTGGTCTTTATGGAGATGTTGTTAGAATTCCAAATTTTGTTCAAGCTGGCAAAGGCTGTTCTAGATTTGTTAATTCTAGCTTTAACGTCTCACGGTTGGACCCTCAGATGTAAAAACTTAATTTTAGTGTTTGGCCAAAATGACTTAGCAATTGTATCTGTAAGTACGTCTAATAACACCCTTTGCTATTTTTAAAATCCTAGAAAATTTTTTTTGCAAGAAAATTGCATAAATTCGCAACCTTTTTTAGAACCACTACATAACTCGAGTTTTAAAACTTTTTATATAAAATCCTTTTTACAAAAAATATCAATAATTACTTAAAATTAAATCTGAAAGAAAAAAAATCTCATTACACGTGTTAATTTGCATGTTTTAGGTCTTTTTTTGAGGAAAGTATAACTTCCACATTTTTGACAATAATTATATTTTTTAACATTTCAAAGTAAAATAAAATAAAACTTAAACGATTTTTCTTGAATTATCAGTTGAAAATTTCATCCAACATGCAATTTAAGTGATGAAAATTTAATAAAATCATTTTTTGAATGTTTAGAATTACCAATTTTCTACATTTAAAACAAAATGTTAACAAAATTTAAAAACATTTTAAAATATAACTTCAAAAATCAATAACATTTTATAAAAAGATGTTTCAAAAAATAAATCATTAAAAGGTATTAAAATGCATTTGAAATTACTTAAAATTAAAACGAGAACATCTTTTTACACTGTATTCTGTGGAATAGAGTTTAAATGACATGATTAGTGAATGAAATATTTCCTAAACTCATTAAGCCTTTTTGTAACTATATTAAAAATAATTTATTTTGTTTTATATTGTTTTTTTATTCAAATATTTGACAAAATTTTCCCTACGTCAATAAAATAAAGTCAGTTTTTTACTGTTTCCAGGTTTTTCTTTATAATTATAACAATTAAATATAATATAAATCTTCATTATCTTTTATTTGAATTATCATACACATTAAAATGTAAAGTATAAGCTAGAATAGCACTTTTTTCAACGAATATTTTTAATGACATTATATCAAAATTATTCCTCTTAAATATCACACAACATATGATTGGGAAGTATAGCCATTTCTTGGAGGTATAATATTTACAAAAATACCATTAATTCTGTTTTTATCAGAAGTTAAAGATTGAACAATTCTAAAATAATGGTTGGCTGTCTAGATATTGAGTTCACTAAGACTACGGCTCTGTTCTATTGAAATAACGTTGCAAAAATCAATAACATTTTATAAAAAGATGTTTCAAAAAATAAATCATTAAAAGGTATTAAAATGCATTTGAAATTACTTAAAATTAAAACGAGAACATCTTTTTACACTGTATTCTGTGGAACAGAGTTTAAATGACATGATTAGTGAATGAAATATTTCCTAAACTCATTAAGCCTTTTTGTAACTATATTAAAAATAATTTATTTTGTTTTATATTGTTTTTTTATTCAAATATTTGACAAAATTTTCCCTACGTCAATAAAATAAAGTCAGTTTTTTACTGTTTCCAGGTTTTTCTTTATAATTATAACAATTAAATATAATATAAATCTTCATTATCTTTTATTTGAATTATCATACACATTAAAATGTAAAGTATAAGCTAGAATAGCACTTTTTTCAACGAATATTTTAATGACATTATATCAAAATTATTCCTCTTAAATATCACACAACATATGATTGGGAAGTATAGCCATTACTTGGAGGTATAATATTTACAAAAATACCATTAATTCTGTTTTTATCAGAAGTTAAAAAAATTGAACAATTCTAAAACAATGGTTGGCTGTCTAGATATTGAGTACACTAAGACTATGGCTCTGTTCTATTGAAATAATGTTGCAAAAAGAGGGGTTCTGAAAGTAATCTACCTAATTTTTTTAAAGAACCAACAAGTACTGTCAGTATCTTTTTTCTTGTAATCTAGCAGACAATCAAATCATAACACAATTTTCATGATAGAATATTCAGGTTTCTACTTCACATTTTAAAAAATATACTGATCAATAAAATGTTCAAAATTTTACTTTGTACTAATTGAAAAAATATGTTGTAATTCTTATTTTAAAGTTACATTTTTATCCCTGACAAAATCATAGACGACTTTTAAAGGCATCTTATCTAAACTTTTTGAAGAAAAACTTAAAAACGATAATTAAGTATGAAAACTATTTTCTTCGATTTTTCTGAAGTTATTATCGCATTCTATGGGTTTTCTATTATCATTTACTTATATCGAAAGTGCCAAACATTGTACCCTAACTTATTCATTTAATAAAAAACCAACCGTGGTCTGTCAAAGTGCCACCAGCTTCATCAATTTTACTTCCAAGATACTCAAAGCAGTTAACATCCTCAAGAATTTGGTTTCCAATAGTTATTGGTTCTTGGGAGTTTTCATTTAATCTGAGTATTTTAGTTTTTGGAACATTTATTTCAAGTCCAACTTTCTTGGAAGTTTCAACTATCATGTTAGTCCTTCTTTGCATTTGACTTCTATTGCTTGTTAACAAAGCAATATCATCAGCAAAGTCCAGATCTCCCAAATATTTGGAATTGGCAAATAACTGCCAGCGAATGCCATCATTGCTTTCACAGTTCTTCATGATCCAGTCAATGGCAAGGAGGAAAAGGAAGGGAGAGAGAAGGCATCCTTGTCTGACATCTGTTACAATCTCAAAAAAGGTTGATAGTTTACCTTTATACATAACATTTCCACCTCCTTTATGATAGACTAGCGGCTTCGCCCCTAGCCTCTAGGGGCTTTGCCCCAAGAGATGGTAAAAAAAGTGTAAGGTGAAATTTGTAAAAAAAATATTCCACAAAGGAAATCCTCCACAAAGGAACTCTTCTACAAAGGACCAAGGATATTTCTTACAAAAAAAAAAGAAAATGGGGGGATTTTTTTGGTTTTGGGTGGGTTGGGGGTGTCCCACCCCCCAAGAAAATAGCTTAAAACCACCACAGGACCAATAGGTATATACACTGAAGAGTAGAATCCAATTGGTTTAGTGGTTACCGAGATCTTAAGGGACAGACAGACGGACAACATCAAGCTACTTTGTATTATAGATAGCTTTAATGATATTGATTATCTTTTCTGGAATGCCATAGTGTCGGCAGATTTTTCAGAGAGATTTCCTGTCTAAAGAATGAAATGCTTTTTTGTAGCCAATAAAGTTTACAAAAAGCTCAGAGTTCCATTCCTTGGATTGCTCTATGATGATTCTTAGAGAGGTTATCTGATCAATAGTGGAACGGTTTGGTCTAAATCCAGCCTGATTAGGTCTTAGCTTTTCATTAACCTTCTTCTTTATTCTATTAAGAAGAATCTTACTAAGGATACGGCCAGGTATTGAAAGAAGCATTATCCCTCTGTAGTTTCCACATTGGGTCAAGTCTCCTTTTTTGGCCAGTATTGAGATATGTCCTTTTTTTCCAGTCCTCTGGGCATAACTCATCATTCCATATCTTAGTGATCAAAGGTAGGAATGCCTCAGCAGATGTGTCTAGGTCTGCTTTCATGACCTCAGCTGGGATGTTATCAGGTCCAGCAGCCTTGTTATTTTTCAAACTTTTAATGGCCTCTTTTTTTTCCAATAGATTTGGCGCTCGACAGTCAATGTCAAGTGCATCTGAGGGTGGAATCTCAGTTTCTTCCTCTGGAACTGGAAGATTCAGCAGTTCAGTGAAATGCTCTGCCCATCTATTTAGAATATCCTCATCAGTTTTAAGGAGTGAACCATCCTTGTCCCTGATGTGTGATCCTGATTTGTGTACTTTACCTGCAATGCTCTTAGTAATCTCATAGACATCTTTCATTCTATTTTGATTAGCAGCATTTTCTGCTTGCAAGGCAAGGTTTTCCAAGTGTTCTTTTTTGTCAACTCTGACACTTTTTTGGATTTCCCTGCTGAGCCTCTTATACAGGTCTTCTGGAGAGTTTCTGGAGAGTGTCTTTTGTCTTACCTCTCTTCTTTGATCCATGAGATCAATGGATCTTTGAGTGATCCACGGCTTTTGGTTAGCCTTTTAGAAACCTAATTTTTCCTGGCTAGTATCATTATAAACTTTTTTGATACCTTGCCAAATATCTTCCACTCCATCTTCCTCTTGAAGAGTCAGCAACTCAAATCTATTCTTTAGAGTGAGCTTATACTCTTGTAACTTTTCAGAGTTTTGGAGGGTTGTTAAATTATATTTCTTCCTGGGGTTAGGCTTTGTGTTCTGCTTTTTAAATCTAAGCCAAACTTTAGAAGATAGAAGATAATGGTCTGAATTAACATTAGGTCCTCTTTCAACCCTGACATCAAGGAGAGAACCTTTAAAGCGTCTAGATATACATATGTGGTTTATCTGGTTAAAGGTTCTTTGATCTGGTGATCTCCAGGTGGCAGTATGAATCTTTTTGTGTTTTAAGATGTTTCCACCAATGACAAGTTTGTTTTCAGTACAAAAACTTACAAGTCTATCACCATTGTCATTTTCCTTGCCATTACTTAAGCCTAGGCCATATCTGCCCATGACTTCTTCTAAATTCTCATTATTACTCCCCACTTGAGCATTGAAATCTCCTAGGAGCATGGTCAGATCCTTTTCTTTATGACCATTTTTAAATACACAGTCAAGCTGGTCATAAAATTCGTTTTTGACCTCTGTATCTGCTTGTTCTGTAGAAGCATATGCTACTATAATTCTCAGTTTGATGTTTTTAACTGAGTATTTAGAATAAGCCTCCATAATTGTAGGACCATGGGGTTGCCAACTGATCATGGCCTGCTCTGCTTGCTTGGTCAGCATAAGAGCCACCCCTTGATTATGGCCTAGATCCTCATTCATATGACCTGAGATTAGTATTTTCAAGCCAGAATGATGTTTAAACTCTCCATTGTTTGTCCACCTTGATTCGGTGATAGCCAGGATGTCAACCTTGGCTTTTTGCAAATGTTTTCTGTCTGGCCTGACTGAAACATTGTCTGAACATTCCAGGTGCAAATTTTGCTGGTCTGCGAGAATTCAGAATCACCTGCCTGACTGGTCCGTTAGCGGTTTCCCAGCCAAACATCATATTGTTGTTTCCAACCTCTACTTCGTTCCCGAGCCCAAAGGTAAATTGGTCATTACTTTGTGCAGGTTGAACATAAGCAGGTTTTTTCTAGGGAAGGATTGTTAGCCCCACCCAAACCCCCTTTACTGGGGGAAGTGACCAGAATTCAGTCTGGCATCTACCCTGGGACCTTTCCAGCACAGTAGGACTCTTCTGGTGTAGCTCCCAGGGTCATTGATGCACGGTGCAGGATGGACGGCGTGCACGTACCTGGTCTCCCATCCCAGTCACGAAACCTATCTCCACATAGTACTCTTTTCCACTCCAAAACGCTATTAAACCAAACCAAAAATATGCTATAAAAAGTTGATTCCTATGCAATTGATGAATTTACCCTGAAAAAAGGCAAAAAACGGCTTTACGGCTAAGCCGCCAGCCGTTACTTTTCCAACTTTTTGTTTAATTTAGGGAAAATAGACCTACCAAGGATTACTCATGCAAATTCGAATTCTAAGTGCCATTTAATCACTGATTACGAGATGGTTGCATTAACCTCCCCCCCCCCCTTTTTTTTATTTTATTACTTTTTTCATTTTTGTAGTCGGGGAAAAAAAAAATTTGCGCAGAATATACACCCCTGTAACTGGCACTTATTAAAACTGCCAATAAGCGTCAATTCTTGCTGAGTTACGAATAGTTTTAATTAATAAAGGTAATTTAAGATATTTAAATCATAATTAAGTACAAAATGTTAACAGTGTACCTATGACTTATTAAGAGTATTTTTTGTAATTTATTAAAATCCCTGTTATTGTCAAAAGAAATTGGTAGTAAGCCATTTAGTAATGATAGTAGTCGACGGAGTAGCGGCAGTATCAGTGAGGATATCTTGAATACAGCCACTGTCCATACTTCAATTACTACAAATGAGGCTCCCCTGTACACAACAAGCTCACTTCCTACCCTACATAATCAAGTAAGCAAAATCATACTATGCATGCATGAATTATGCATATTCTGTTAACTTGCAGCTATTAAATATTTAATGCTAGTCGATTTTGTTAGTTTGTACAACTTAACAGACTGGCCAGAGTGTACGTTTTGTACGTTACGCATCGAATCTGTGTACGTTCTGGACGTTATTTTGATATGTGTACGTAACGTATTTTGAAATTTGTATTTTTGTACGTTTTACGTTTTTTTAAAAATAATAAGAATCAAATATTAGCAGAAAAGTAATTTGTATGTTTTGTACAAAAATTTTTGCAAAAACAATAGGTGTATTATTTAAATAAATTCAATAATATCTTCAATTTTCATAGAACAAAAATATGTATGTAAATTATGCATATATGTTATTAGAACTTACAGTTTAAATTTATGGATTTGAAATAAATGTTCTATAGATATAGTTTAAACTATTGAACAGAAAGAGATATGCAGTTGACTATATTCAAGTTTAAATGCATTTCATGCTACTACCCCTTTAATAGATTTTACGATAATTTTTTTCAAATTCTTTATATACTTGGGTACAATTTCCGAGATATCATATGGTGCACAGTGTAGGATTAAGAAGTCTTATTTTTTGGTATCTTCAGTTTTTAAAGAATAAGAATCAAATATAAGTATAAAAGTATTTGTATATTTATTTGTATTTGTACAAAAAGTATTACAAAAATAGTATATTATCTATAATGCAAAGTAGAATGATTTCTGTCCGTCTGCTTGTCCGTCTGTATATCAGAAGCTTAATATCTCAGTAACCACTGAACCTATTGTGCTCTACTCTTCATGGAATATACCTAATAGTCCTGTGATGGTTTTTGCTATTTTCTTTGGGGGAGGGACACTTAAAGCTTTTTACTTTCTACTAGGATTAGAGGCTTCGTATCCCTCTTTTATAGAATCGTTTGTTGGAAATTTGTCAAAAAAAATAAAAAAAAAGATTGTGATTTATTTTTTTCATTTAGGCTTCGCCCCAGTGTGCGGTGGGGGTTCCCCCACCCCGCTGATTTGCATTAGTTTACAAAAATAAATTGAGGGATTGTTGATTTTTTTTTGGGGGGGGGGGGGTGGGTTTCCCACACTCTAAAAAAATAGCCTAAAACTACCACAGGACTAGTAGATATATTCCCTGAAGATTAGAATTTAGAACCCAATCTGTTCAGCGGTTACCAAGATCTTAAGCTTTAGACAGACAGGCATTGATTTACTTTGTATTAAAGACTAGTATTTTCTGAGATCTTTAGCAATAGACAAAATAACCCTATATCCTATTATATGTTTATCCTATAAATCCTTTTTTTTCTGTAACAAAGAATCTCGCTAACTGCTGAACCGACATGATCTTTGTGAGGTTGTAGGCTATTTTCTCTGTCCTTCCATATCCCTTCAAGAACCTGTATTCAAAATGGTAGAAAAATAGTCTAAAACCATCTCGGTAACTGTGTGAAGTAGTTATGAAAATCTTAAGCATCAGACAAAAAACTTACTACTTTATTAAATAGAATATACTTAGTACGTAATAACAGGATGTATGTCTCTCTGTCAGTTTATTTGTACCGAAGGTTCTCGCTAACCGCTAAACCAATATGGTTCTCTTTTACAGGGTAGCTTCTCATAGGTCCTGGGAGAGGGTACAACCACCCTCTCAAGAGAAACTACTCTTAGAAAAAAATCACAACCCTTCCCCTATTTTCTCTTTCTTTTTAAAATTGAAATCAGAAATGGGGGTGGTCTACTGCCCCTTCCCTCACTAAAAAAATTATTAGCGAAGCTACTCTATAATCACTTGGTCAGTCCGTTATGCTATCGGAGAAACGTGATTTTCTCGGCTCCTATTTTTTGATTGAATAACTTCACATTCTACATATTTTCATTGAGATTTGCCTTTTGGTTGGGTGCTAGATCTATTCCTAGATTTTCTTTTTTTCATGGTTTTCTCGACTTCTATTCAAGATAGACGGCTGAAATTTTCAGGGAATAAATAAATTCACATTCTACATATATTCAAAAAGTTTCTTTAAGGTTTGTCTATTTGTTGCAGTGCTAGATCGATTCCTAGATGTATAGGTTTTTGTGATTTTCACAACTCATATTCCTGATAGACGGTTGTAATTTTCAGGGATTGTATTAGTTTTCATTCTTAATACTTCCACTAAATTTCATTGAGATTTGCTTATTGGTTGGGGGGCTGAATTTATTACTAGATTTTCACGTTATTATATATTTTTAAAAGGTTTTGTGATTTATTTAAATAAGTTAAATGCTTATTTTTTACGACACTACTCTATAGTTTATATAGTTCCCAGATTTCCATCCATAACTTTTGAGCTTCGCTACTTAAGGATGTTGTCATCCTTGTTTTTTACTTTTTATTTTTAGAGGCCTCTAAGGGCGTAGTCGCTGGTCCTTATAATAGGATATACTTTGTACATAATAACAGAATGTCTGTTTGTTCGAACCAAAGAATCTCGCTAACCACGGAACCGATATGGTTCTCCTTAACAGGATAGCTTCTCATAGGTTTTTGGAAGTTTTATAACTATTTTGGGGAAGAGTATCACCATCCACCCTCCCAAGAGAAATTGACTTTAGAAAAAAAACTACCTCCTCCCCCAAAAAATGAATTTTAATTGCGATTTTAAGTTAATTTTTTTCCAGATGTCTATAAATAACTTTTGAGCTTCGCTACTTATGTATGTTGTCATCCATGTTTTTTTTTATTGAATTCAACTCTCCCCTCCTCAAGTGCCCCTAGAGGCCTTTAGGAGCGTAGACGCTAGTTCTTTTGAAAAGAGTAATAGGATATCTTGTGTCTGTCAGTTCGCTATGGTTCTCCTTTACAGGTAGCTGCTAGTAGACTTAAATGTATTGATAATAGTTAACTAGGAAATTATTTAACTTATTTTTATTAGGAATGTACGTTTTTGTACGTTTTTTTACTTTTTTTATGTACGTAACGTATTTTTTTTGTGTACGTTATGTACGTTTTTTATTTTCAAAATTGGCTGGCCAGTCTGCAACTAGAAGCCAGGCCAGTCTTATGCCATTACACCTATTTTGTCCCCCGCCTGTGTCAAATGCGAAGAACACGGTTTTTGTCATGAATGTAATTGTTCAAACATTTTATACAAGATGTTGCATTAAAAGCCTTAATTTACAGTTAATTTTTCGCTACTTATGGACAAAATTTATAGTACCAAGAAATATACATATTTATGTCACTAAGATTTATAATTTCAGGGCTTGGTGTACAGCAATACATTTGCTTCTTACAAACATTTGGCAGAGAATGCTATTATGCAGGTCATATTAAAGAGGACTATGCACGAACGAGACAAGTGATTCTAAGCATTGATCCTTAGTATTTTTTTAGTGAATATACTAGGTTTAGGTTTAATGATGGGTTTATCTAATAAAAAGAAAAGAATTGCTTTAGTTTTATATGATTTTGTTTGAATTGTTAAGCATATTTTTGGTACAATATCATCAAATGCTTTATCAAGATCAAAGGACAAAATTAAATGACACTGCAAAAAATCTTCAAATGCTGTAAATTGCAAAAGTACATTATTTAAACTGTTTACAATATTACATTTCACCAACCCTTTTCTAGACATGCATTTTTTATCGAAATAATAGTTTTGTGTGAAAGCTTTTGAAACAACAGTTTAAGCTCATCGAAACATTTGATATTTTATCAAAAAATGCTTAATATTTTTTTTTCATATAAAACCATGGGGAAACTTAATATTTTAGTCAATTTACCAAATATTAAACATAAACCTAGTATATTCACTAAAATACTAAATATACTAAATACTAAGGGTCAATGCTGAAAGGTGCTTAGAATCACTTGGTCTCATTCGTGTATAGTCCCCTTTAAGAAGTGTTAAAAGTATTTTAGACTGTCTTGTGTTGAGTCTTATTTTGAAAGCTACCAATTCAGAATTTTTTTCCAAATTGGGTTATTATTTACATTGCGTTATGTATTCCTTCTTAAACACTTCATTTTAGAGCTTGCAAGTGCCTCCCAAACTCTCCATGGAAGGGCTGTCTAGTTTGTACCCCTCAGAGGAGAATCTTCTATACCTGGATCAGGTTTTTATATTATTGGATTTAGATAAATAGAATATATATCTTAGTTCCTGAATAGACAAAACATATTTATAAAGTTTGCATCTGTGGTGTGCTTATTAAATGTCTTCTTAACAAAAAAGTGTTACATTCAAACATCTCAATGAAATGTTGTGTTTTCTTCAACTTATTACTCTAGCATTCAGTTTTTTAGTCTAAATTTAAGTTTTTCTACAATTGATCATAAAATATTTTTGTTTTGTTAGAACAGTCTTACTTAGTCATTTACTTTCCTTCTAAAGGATAAAATTTTATTATTTGTTTAGCACTATCTTCAGTCCCACCAGCAGTATATACCTCTGCTAATGAAGTCAAGAGCTGACTCCCAACATTTACAGGATGTATCAACCCCAAGGGCAGTACATGTCTAATAGTATTTAGTATTACCTAAGTTGTGACGTAAACATAGTAAAATAAAGTTTGCACCGATAAATACTTCACATCTCATAAACCATTGTACCAGTTGGGCTATGCATTTTAGAGAATGTACCTGTATGTTCTAGGCTGTTTTTTCTTAGGGGTTCTGCAGTTTTAATGCTGATATCTCTTTCCTATTTGTGGAGATATGCGTTTGTTTGGTTTAGATGGTTCGATCGAAGTTACTTTTTATTTTCTAGTGGTTAGATCTCTGGTCTACTTTAGTGGATTACTCTTATTTAAACTTTGGGATAATAAGATTTTTTATGGGAATTGTTTTTTTTCGTTCTAAAAACAGAAATAAAACCT
Organism: Acartia tonsa; assembly: GCF_053477335.1. Classification (NCBI taxonomy): domain Eukaryota; kingdom Metazoa; phylum Arthropoda; class Copepoda; order Calanoida; family Acartiidae; genus Acartia; species Acartia tonsa. The sequence continues at coordinate 35,740,425 of NC_137264.1, read as the reverse complement.
AAGCAGGTCAATTATAAGGCTTCCCGATAAATGATAGCTATTGATTATTAAACATCTGTCTCTGTAAATGACCAGAACTTTGGATCTGAAGAATGGACATGGTATCTCATCAAGAGATTCTCATTCTAATAAGTCGGATATATCAAGGTAGGCTTCTTATTCGAATTCAGATTTACAAAATTCATTTGACTCTGTTCTCTGTAAAGTTTTATTTGATTTACTAATGTTCTAGTCACGTGATGTCCAGTTCAGGCAGACAAAATTATCGCAGCAACGGCAGCATAACTGTGACTAGTGCTGCCACTATGGGTCAGCTGCTGACATCCAGCAGCCTGGGACAGTTGGCAGCTGGCGGCATGAGTGCCAGCAATAGTCTTAGTTCTTTGGCCAGTGTAGGTTCTGTTAATTCCAGCATTCGTCAGCACAGGTACAATATGTCCATTTTGTTTGACATTCAAATATATTTATTTTACATATATTTTTAAAAATATTTATTTTTAGGTAAATACTAGATTGTTTCAATTTTAGGGACTTCCAAAGTCATTCTCGACGAAATGAAATCTCCAACTCCTTACAAAATTTAAACTACAGAGGAATGGAGACATCGTCTTCCATGTCTTCTCTAGTCTCAGAACCTTATGAAGAGGTAAAGTGGGAATTAACAGAACACTTAATGCTTAGTTAGTAACTGTTCTGTCTTTTAATTTCATTGTTTAAATTTAAAAGTATTATTCTATTCTAGTCAGAAAAATTTAGAGGATTACTTTTTAAATATAGATGAATGGTATTAAGAGTGGAGACGAGAGCTTATGGACTTTTCTGGACAGGCACGATTGCTTTGAAACTAAGGTACACATATTTTATTTTTAACATTAAAGTTTAAAAAAATGTTTACCGATCCATTCTCGGGTCCGTAAAGCTAATGAGGAAATTGATATTATTTGCTGTTTAAGATTGTCTGTGTAAGATCTTTTATAACAGTATCCGGTCAGGGACTAAGGTCCAGTATTATGAGAATTTTTCTACGACCCACTTCCTATTCCCCCCACATACCCACAACCCACAAACTTTTTGCCATCATTGTTAATAAATACCATTAACATGAAATTATTTTAGGAAGGATTACAGAAACGAGCTGGTATAGTAAAAAGTCTGGATACATTGGTGAAACAATGGGTCCGAAGTTGTGGCTTAGAGAGGGGCCTAGATTATACACTTCTCGAATCTGTAAGTAACTCTTATCTATATTGCTAAGTTACTCTATTAATTCACTTTTTCCGACAGTCTGTAATGTTATGTGAGAAATTTAATTTTCATGGCTACTATCTAGTAGTTAAGACTGGTATTTTGTCAAGACACTCTTTATAATAAAGATACATAAACATTGATATGTAGAGAATTAGCGATTTTCTTCTAAATCTTATCCTTTTTTGGACAGCATATCTATTTTTTTTTATCTATTGTATTTGTGCTTCGTTGTTATTATTGTGATTCCTTATTAATTTATTTTTAAGTTTTTTAAGTTAAATAGAGAAGTTTCTTTGTACTCTAATATTCTAATCATATTATGATTTTGTGATGTAGAATCAGGGTAAAGTGTTGACTTATGGTTCGTGCAAGCTGGAGGCTGCTGACCAGGACGCTGATATGGACCTTATTTGCATTGCTCCAAGTGTAAGAACTTAAATATTTTGTAACATAAAAATTATGTAATTTTTATTTTTAGTTTTACCAAAAAAAAGGGTATGGGAGTTTTTCTTGAGAGGTTGGTGGCACACTCCACCAAAAAAGTTATTACGTTCCCAGGACCTAATATACTCTGAAAAGGAGAACCATATTGGTTTAGCGGTTGGTAAGATCCTTCGGTAGAGACAGACTCGCACAAACACAGATCCTTTTACGTTTATAAGCTATTTTATTATTGTTAAAAAGAATTATATACATTTTATTTAGTTTGTCGAGGCAGACGACTTTTTCGGAAAGCTTTTCCTCACATTAAAGAAGCACAATTGTGTGAGAGATCTTAGAAAACTTCCGGAAGTTTTTGTACCAGTTATGAAGTTTAGGTTTAATGAAATAGGTTAGTTTTTCTTTTATTCAGGAATAAATTTTAGTTTCAACTTTTTTTTCTTATGAATTAAGTGAAAAGATTTAGATGTCGCATTATAATATTTTTTAGGTTAGGTCGACAAATAAACCTTTTTTTTTCATTTTCTAATCCGTGGACAAAAATGCAATATTTGAAGATCATTTATACAGACATAAATATGGAGTAAAAAAATTATACGTTTTTTCTGATCTTTTTTTCACACCATGCTATTTGAAGGGTATGACTTTTAACTTGACATTTCCTTTAACTTATATGCAGGTATAGAACTCATGTCAAAAGTGATTTTAGGGGAGGAACCTAAAAAGGCTGTATACACACATCTTTTGATCACAATGCTGTTTTTAATGTTTTTTTATTTTTGTAGAAATCGACTTTACCTTTTCCCAGCTGCAATTACCAGTGCCTGAAAACGAAGATGAACTTTTAGTAAGTTTTATATTGGTTTATTTTGGTAAGAAACTAGCAGCAAACTTATTTTGCAGCAAAGCTACAATAAAACTAAGATAGCAGTCAGTCTTAACCTGAAAGTAAGTAAATATGAGAAATGTTATCTAATGCCAGCTCCTGTATTCTTTCCTTAAAACTTAACTGATGATATTTTTTTCGTTTACTTAAGGGGGGGGGGGGGATAATGCAACCATCTTGTAATCAAAGATTAAATGGCACTTAAAATTCGAATTTTGATCGGAAACTTTTCATGAGTAATCCTTGTTAGGTCTATTTTCCCTAAATCGAACAAAAAGTTGGAAAAGTATCGGCTAACGGCTGGCGGCTCAGCCGTTAAGCAGTTTTTTTTGCCTAATTTCAGGGCAAATTCATCATTAATTATGCAGAAATAAACTTTTTAAAACATATTTTTGGTTTAATTCATGTTAAATGATAGCAATAACCATTTTTTAAAATTTCTAGTACAAACAGCTACCGACTAGAACTGTTTGATAAGGTTTTTGAGCAACAAAAAGTTTTATGTGGAGATAGGTTTCGTGACTAATATGCTCTGAAGATAGCCAAAAAATGGCTAAACGGATGAGCCGTTAGCCGTTACTTTTCTAACTTTTTGTTCGATTTAGACCTACCAAGGATTATTCAGATCGAAATTTGAATTCTAAGTGCCATTTAATCATGGATTATAAGATGGTTGCATTACCCCCCCCCCCTTTATTTAGGGCAAATACAGCTAATAAAAGTAACTTGATTTTCTGTTCGTAAATTGTAAGCTACAGTTTTAAACTTTTAAAAAAGTCTTTTAAGTATCACATTATTTTGTTAAGGAAGAAAAATACACGCGGCATTTAGATGACAGGTGCTTAAGAAGTTTGAATGGTTACAGGGCTACCTGCCAAATTCTCACATTGGTTCCAAATATTAGGTAAAGAACCACGTACATCTTAATTTTGGAACATTTATTTTCTCTTAAAAGCATAGAATAGTTAATATTATAGTTTTTTTTTAGTTTATTTTTTGTGTAGATTCGATATTTGAAGCCAGATTAAATAGAGGATTTGTAGTTTTTGAGATATTTGACCTATTAAGAAGCCCCTTAATAATAAAATATTAATACCAAGAAAGCCACTAAAAATAATACCAAGAATATAGGCTTGATGTAAAAATTATAAAGTTAATGGTATCAATTAAAGAAATAATAGTTATAATTTGGTTTACTTTACATTAAGCTTTTGCTACCTGATATTGGGTTAAAACATCCTCAATATCAGAATTACAGTAAAATATAAGTCTAATAACAGTTAATCAGTACAAAACTTTTTGAGAAACGGCATAAGTCACCCCTTTTTTCTTGAATCTCCAATATTCCTATTGATCTCCAATATTCCTATTGATCTCCTCTCTTTCTCCTTCTACACCATATACAAAAAAATGGCATACCTTGCCTATGTCTCAGTATGGAAAGGATGTTGAGGACTTTCAATGCATCATATATAGAAAAGTGGCACAACTCAAGTCTGTATTGCATCTATGAGGCATGTAAACTCACAAAATAGGAGCTTATTTTACAATTTGAGGCAGATTGTTAGGTCTAGTGTAGAAAAATAGTTGAATTTATATGAACAATACTGAACCCTTAAAGTAAAGAGGCCTGCCCTTTAAATACTTGGGGTGACTTTAATCTTCAACATCCTTTCCATACTTAGACATTGCTAGGTATGCCATTTTTTCATATATGGTGTAGAAGGAGAAAGAGAGGAGATCAATAGGAATATTGGAGATCATAGAAAAAAGGGGTGGCTTATGCTGTTTCTCAAAAAGTTTTGTACTGATGAACTGTTATTAGATTTATATTTTAATGTAATTCTGATATTAAGGATGTTTAAACCCAATATCAGGTAGCAAAAGCTTATTGTAAAGTAAACCAAATTATAACTATTATTTCTTTAATTGATACCATTAACTTTATAATTTTTACATCAAGCCTACATTCTTGGTATTATTTTTAGTGGCTTTCTTAGTATTTATATTTTTTTATTAAGGGGCTTCTTAATAGGTCAAATATCTCAAAAACTACAAATCCTCTATTTAATCTGGCTTCAAATATCGAATCTACACAAAAAATAAACTAAAAAAAACTATAATATTAACTATTCTATGCTTTTAAGAGAAAATAAATGTTCCAAAATTAAGATGTACGTGGTTCATTCCAAGCCCCCCTCTATTTTAGTATTTCTCATAAGTGAGTGGGGGGGGGGGGGTACAAGGATTAACAAGTCACTTAAAGGTAAACGACCACATTATTAAGTAATCCTAACATTTTAAGTTGTGCAGAAATGCAAAGAATACCTACTGATTTTGTTTATCAAATTATCACAAACGCTTATTACGACACTAGGATATAAATTTCTCTATATGCCCTTTTTATCAATATCCTCTTTGTTACTCTAAATACTTGCTGATGTGATATTTTTTTTAAAGCTTATACTAAAAAAGTCCATTGATCCATACATTGTTAAGGATAGTTAAGAATGCATAAATATTTTGTTAATGTTTACTCTTTTTATCAAAAAGTTCAGCACGTTTTCTACATTTTAGGGTGTTCCAATTGGCACTGTGTGCCATAAAGCTGTGGGGCAGGATGAATGGTGTTTATGGAAATATTTTAGGGTACCTGGGTGGTGCCTCCTGGGCCATTCTGGTCGCTAAAACTTGTCAGGTAAGATTTTGGAATCTCGAAATATTGTGATAATAATTCTATAACAGTTTTAACTATAAAAGGAGAAGAGGTTTTAGTAAACCAAATAAAATATATTACGAGGTGCTACTCCTTAGCTTAAAAGGGGCTCATATTGGAATTTGGACAGGCAGAATAATAGCCTTAATCCATCCCTGGAACGTATGTAAAGTTCTCATGAAATTGGTTCAGTAGTCTTCCAAATATTAATCTACAGACGAAAAACGAACTTTCATAAACATGATTTAGTACACTATTTTCAACAATCTACTGTCTACTTGAAAGCCCATGTCGCACAGATAAAAACTTTTGAATTGGTAATTAAGACAAAGTTTGACTCTTTAAGTACAATTTATTAACTTTATTATATGTATTATAATATTATGTGTTATTTGAGAAGTACCACTAATTCGGATCACCAATATATATGCGAAATATTTAGCATCAGAAAAAAAGACTTTGCTTTCTTATGAAAGAACACCAAAAAATGAAAATATTAGCAAGCTTGGGTTTATTTGTTTCCTCTTTAATTCTTTTTTTTAATAAATACTAATGAGAAATACACAACATTGTGTTAAACATAAAGTATTAATTTTTAAGAAGGGGTGTATATTCTGCACAAGATTAATTTTTTCCCCTGCTACAAATTTTTTTTATCCCCCCCCCCCCATAGTTTTTTCCACCCAAAAGGGGGGGAGGGGGGAAATGGAAAAATATGGAAATATTAATTTTTTCCCTCAACCACATATTTTATTCTTTAGCAGGGTCAATTTTGCAGATTATACACACACCCCTGTTTTTAACTAGAAAGAGCTAATTTATATTTTTTTCTTATAGGAGCAGGCTAAGTTGAAGGGTGAACAGCATACCGCGAAGCATGTTCTCTTTGCTTTCTTTCAATTATTTTCACAATGGAGATGGCCTTCCCCAGTTTTTATAAAGTAATTTATTTAGATCTTTCTATCATTTTGTATGTTTTCAGAACCAAAGCTAAAGTTAAAGATATATTCTTTTTAACTTTTTAATAAAATTGCATAGCATAATTATAGGAAATCTTTGATTTTAAAATGGTTACTGTATTTTTATTTATTGTATTTTATTATTTAAAAAAGCTAGCTTTTGTCTTTGATAATCGATCACTTTAAATCCAATTACAAAGGGGGAGGTAGGTTGTGTAAAAAATCCATAAAAGTTTAAGCTTCCAATCAAATGCGATTATTAAGTCTAACTGTTATTAAATATGCGTTTAACTATACTCTGAGGTTTGTCAATATTAAGAACAATTAGACTTAATAATCGCTTTTGATTGAAAGATTACTCACACTTTTACGGATTTTTAACACAACCTACCTCGACCTTATTGTCACGTAACGACTATTGGCGTATAATCCTCTTACTATTTTATTTCAGGGAATTGGATTTATATTACATGGATTTAACACTGGATTATCATGTAAAACTTGTTGCTAGCTAAAATAACGATCCACCCCGGTTACACCATCCCCTCCTTTGCTACTGGATAAACAAACTGAACAAAGCAAATGTCTAATGTTAGCAACCTAAATTGACGACAATTTTATCCCTGTTATCCTAATATCTTTGTATATTCTACATCCATATATTCAGGGAAGTAGCCAACCAGCCTGTGGGAGCTTGGGATCCAAATATCAACAGTCAAGACCGGGATCATTGTATGCCAATTATCACCTCCAGGTTCCATTTAATTCTTTATCTATTAAGTAAATAATCTATTTTATAGTTCTAGATATCCGTAAGTATGATTGAAACGTTATTAGAATCATAATTTTCTATGAAAGTCTGATTTCTCTGTAAGTTTCATAATCTAATTGCTTTAAAAAAAATTAAGCTCTTTGCTTGCAAAATTTTCTCCTCGCCTCCCTATAACTTTGGTTTGTTTTGAGCTTGGACTGAAAGCCTAAAATCTTTCCTAGACATATTGACAAGTTCCCTGAAAATTTTGGGTGTCTGTTTTGCCTTTGTCTTAAAGCACATTCTGGCTTACATTACATAATTATAATTTTAAGTGTCCCACAGATGAACTCAGCTGTGAACATCAGTAAATCTGTACAGAGATATATCCAGGAAAGAATGATGTATGCTCACCAGATTTGTTTACAGATTCAGGTAATTAAGAAAATATCTTGATAATAAAGTAGCAGGATATCGATCTTCTGTAGGTGTGCCTGTCTGTAGCTTAAGATCATGATAACCTCTTGACTGATATGGTTTCTCACAGTTAATTGTTTGTTTCAAAGAGTACTATCCACGAGCAAGAGCAAGTGATTCTAAGCATCTTACCGTATTGACCCATAGTATTTTTTTTAGTAAATATACTAGGTTTGTTTAATATTTGCTTTATCGACTAAAAAGTTAGGTTTTACCATGGTTTTATATGAAAAAAACTTTGAAATGTTAAGCATTGTTTGGCGCAATATCATCGAATGTTTTGATGAGATCAAACTGTTGTTTAAAAGCTTTATAAATTTTAATTATTGCTATGAAAAATGTATACCTATTTAGAAAAAGGGTTGGTAACTTGTAAACAGTTTAATTAATGTACTTTTGCAATTTAAAACATTTGATGCTTTTCTGCAGTGTTATTTTATTTTATCCTTTGAACTCAACAAAGCATTTGATGATATTGCTTTAAAAATTGCTTTACATTTCAAAGTTTTTTCATATAAAACCATGGTGAAACCTAACATTTTAGTCGATAAAGCAAATATTAAACATAAACCTAGTATATTCACTAAAAAAATACTATGGGTCAATGCTGGAAGATGCTTAGAATCACTTGCTCTGGTTCGTGGATAGTCCTCTTTGGTTCAATAAAGAATTATAACGTCCTCCTTCCGATGATACCCCGACGGCCTACATCCATGCCAGTGATATGGAGCCGTTTAATTTTGGTGCGGCTCCGCGGAGTCTTCTGTGAAAATAACGGCTCTGGCTCCGTATTTGGCTCCGACTTTAAATAAAAAAAAAAGTTATAAGATTTCAACATTGTACATAACTTAACACTTTTCATCTTAATCGCTTAAGCTAAGCAGAAATTGAATGTATTATTCATATTATACATAAGTTGTTAGTATGATTAAGATCTGTTATCCTTTCCTGAATTGATAGCATTTTAGAGAAATTATATATTAATTTTTGTAAAATAACTTTGCTTTTTAAGTTTTTAAGTAGGTAATATTAACACCTACCATGATTTTAGCTCTTTTTCAAACAATCGTTATGTAATATATTAAAAAATAAAGTAATGTTTTTTCTTTCAGCATGGAAAAGCGGATTGGGATGCACTCTTCAAACCTTTTGAATTTTATAAGGTATTTAAATACAGGGTGTCGTTAATACATTTTTCCCTTTTTTAAAATATTTGACCATCCCATGGAGAACGTGTGTACACCCGTCTGTTTGTATATCCGTAACTTGCGTCATTCTGGCTGCCAATAAAATTAAAATCCTTGAATGAGAAATTCAAACTTTAAAGAAGGGTTGCCCAAAATAAGTACATATTGTCAGCTTTTGCTTGAGAGGCGTAAAATAAGAGGTTTTTGAGCATAGGCGTCCAAGGGGGGGGGGGGGTAATGGGCCATTTGGCACCCCCAAAATTTTGTGAACAATACCCCCCCCAAAAAAAAATTACCTCTACCTTGGGGGTGCCGTAGGCACCCCAAACGATTTTGGGGGGGGTATTTACCCCCCCAAACGATTTTGGGGGGGTAAATACTCCCCCCAAAATAGAAAATCTCTAACAAAAAAATTTTTTGCGCGCTAAGCGCGCATTTTTAATACTAAATTTTTTATAAAATTTAAATTACCCCCCCCAAAAATTTTACCCCGGGTTTAAATTTTGGGGGGGGGTAAACAAATTTTACCCCTGCCAACAGATTTCAGGGGGGGTAATTACCCCCCCAAGCAAATTTTACCCCCGGGGTAAAAATTTTGGGGGGGGTTAAAGAAAATTTGCGGCGCGCTTCGCGCGCCATTTTACCCCCCCCAAAACCAAATTCCCCCCCCTTAAAAAGATTTTACCCCCCCCCAAAATAAAAAGCTTGGACGCCCCTGTTTTTGAGGTTTAAGGAGGACTACTCTAATGTATTTTTTAAAATATTGGTTTTTATATTTAAGGGGTTAAACACCACTTGATCCATTCAGATTCCCTTCCGCGTCTATGCATAAATTGTTTTATTTACAATTGCAATGAAGAGAAAATATGTAGTTTATATAAATGAACATTCTTATTGTACGCTATACATATATAACATATTGAAATTCAATATTTCCATTTTAGCTTTAGTAGATGTGCTAACTTTAAATCTAGAATTTTAGATTCTCTCGAATCATTTTTATAATCATATATTTATACAATAGTAGCGTAGGAGTGAATATATCTTCGGTATTTTGTATATTTTTGAATTTAAAAGAGCGTTTGACGTACGTGATTAAAAAAGAAATATTATAATAGAATTAACATCTTTTACATATTTATTTTTCTAGCTCAAAATCAGATTCTTTTTCGCTGAAAGCAAACAAGTTTCTAAAATCTTATAAACAAACACATATAGAGATGTTACTTTCTGAAGAAAGATTCGATTAGTTTTTAGTAGCAAAGCTACTCTGTAAATTAAAATGCCCGTCCGTCTGTCTGTAGTACGTGTTGGGCGAAACGTGATTTTCTCTGCTCCTTTTCAAGATAGACTCCTGAAATTTTCAGGGATTAATTATGATCACATTCTTCATTTCACCAAGTTTCATTATGATTAGTCGATTCCTAGATTTTCACATTATAGATTTAAAAGGTTTCGTTATTTGTTATTGTTTAATGTTTATTTTTATTACTGCTCTATAGTTAATTTTGTTTCTGGATATCCATCAACTATTTTTATGCTTCGCTACTTGTGGATGTTGTCATCCTTGTTTTTCTAGTGAGGTGAAGCTTAGTAATTTATATTTCATTTCAGGAGTATGAGAGCTATATAAAGATAACTGGTTCTTGCGAACATGATTCTAGTTTTTGGTTTGGATGTCTGGAATCTAAACTTAGGCATTTCAAGGAGAAAATTGAACTAAGCCCTAGGTAGGATTTTCAACCTCAAGTTATTTGAAAAAGAGGATTTTATACATTGCGAAATGGCAAATCTGATATTATAAAAGGGATAGCTGCACTAAGGGCATTTAAGGAGTTGGTGGTGCTTGTATTAGTCAAACTTTAACTGTTTTTGTAGAATGAGATATATATAGTCCTGAAGATATGTGAAATAAAGATAAACTTTTACTAGGCAGTGTTTGAGTTACGTACATTAATGTCTAATTTGTGTAGGTAAAAGTCACGATTTAAGTCTTGATATTTTTGTAACTAAGTGAAAGAAAGTTGAAATCTTTCAAATATATGTCTTTTATCGATAGTTTAAACCATTAAACAGGAAAAAATATGTTGTTGGTTCACTAAATTCAAGTTCAAATGCATTTCGTGCAACTACCCCTTTAAACTAATGAGCGAGAGAGTGTGAGTTATTTCTCGCATCGTATTATAAACAGCTTTCCGCGGATTTAGAATGTACAATTATAAAATTGAAACCAGATAATTTAGCCCCGAGGTGCCGTAGGCACTGGCTAAAAGACTGGTTTTAATCTTATGATTGTAGTTACATTTTTATATTCGTAGAAAGCTGTTTATAATACGATGCTAGACATAGTTTTTTTTATGTGGATGTGAACCGGTTCTTATCCACCGGATTCGAATGAATACGAGAAAAAGTGATATTTTTTTCATATTAAGTTTAGTTAGGTTCATTTCAGTCCTTTTAATCAGTTTCTAGGAATAGATACATAAAGTAAAATCTTACCAATTATTATCGTTGATTTTTCTTAATCATAACCAAATAAATACTGAAAAATCTGTCCTTTTTTAATTATGGTGCATCTATCTTTTTATTTCCAAGAAGTTTAATCAGATTACAAATAAGCTTAATTATAAATACTGTTTTATAACAAAAATTTCTTTTAAAAAATATTTTGGTATATTTTATATCTTTATACTAAAGTAACAGGATGTCTGTGTTTGTGTGTCTGTTCCGAAGGATCTCGCTAACCGCTGAACCGATCGGGTTCTCCTTAACAGGGTAGCTCCTCATAGGTCCCGGGAACGTTTATAACTATTTTCTTGGGGGGTGGGACACCCCAAACCCCCCCCCCCAAAAAAAAAAATTAAAATAGCCCCCTTTTTTTACTTTTTTTAAAAATCTAAAATAAGAAATTGGGTTATTAAATTCGACTCTCTCCTTCTCAAGTGCCCCTAGAGGCCTCAAGGGGGCGTGGCCGCTAGTTTTAGTTATATAATTAAAACTTAAAATATTTTGTTTACAAATAAGCATACTTTTTTGTTGATATTTTAATTGTGTTCCAAATGAATAAATTTTGATATTTTTAGGATTCATTCTATTCGGATATGGCCCAAAGGTTACACAAGATCTACTCCGAAGGACATTTCTACTTGGGACAGTCAAACTTGGTTTATAGGTATATATGCATTATCTATAATGTATCATTTATGTACCCTTCGTTTTCTCTCTTGTCACACAGCTAGTTTCACCGTCTCAACTCATTTTTTCATTTGGTTTTGATAAAGTTAATATTATACAGTATAAGCTGTGATTTTATTTCTTACGATATATTTTAACAATTCGACTACTTCTGCATAATTCTTAATGCCATTTTCATTTATTCAGGTTGTTGCTTTCTAAAACGGATACTTTTGATAATGAAGATTTTTTTCATTTAAGATATTCTATTTTGAAGCAGCTGTAGTTATTAATATAAACGTTGTGGTTCTGTGGTTACCGAGATCTTAAGCTTCAGGCGGACAGAAATCTTTATCCTTGGTGTCATAGATTTTTTTATTTATATTTAGGTTTTGCTGGTTCAAGTAATCAGGTGGAGCAAATGATTTACGAGGATTTTCTTACCCTTAGAGATCGTTGCTACAGTAAGTATTTTATTAAACACAAAAAAATCAATAATGCACCTAATTAATTAAATCATGGGAGGGGAGGATGGAGGTAACCAGTAAACGAAATGGTCTTAATTTTAAGACAGACAATACAGGTTTTTCATTGCGTAGGCACTTCCCCTCATCATATCTTATTACCATTCTTTAATTTTTTTAATTGTGGCGATTTAATAGCTTGTTTTTCAAAGTTTATTGTAGACTAAAGTTCATTAGTTTTATATGTAATAATTTCCTCTCAGGTGATCTAAAGAAGACATACGGGCAAAGCCACCAGGTTCAGAGAGCTTTCAATGTTAATATGGATATTATTCAAAGATCTGATATTTTCAAAGTTCTAACACTAAAGGTAGGTCATCTGTTACAAAGACGTAGATTTTCTGTGTGTTATATGCTTTGAGTTGGTATTGTGTAAATGTTAGGACTGCGTTTGAGTTGTACTATGTGGTATATCAAGGATTACTCCTTAGTCCACATTCCTTAAAATAAACCTATACTAAGCTTATTAGGTTTTAAGTTTATTCCTACAAAAAAAAGGTAAATTTTTATTTTGTTTTATAAAAGGATAATCCAATTACATGCCTATGGATTAGTTTATATTCGAAGTCTCTGTGTCACTTATAATGTCAATTTTGAATAATATGATCATATAATTCTTACTTCCCTCTCAATTTTTACCTTTTTAATAATCTTTAGGAGTTAAATATGTTTTCTATGGATGGGAAGAACAAAAATTATTCCCACATGCCCGAGGTACATTTTTTAATTTAAAAAAGTATTAACAAAACTAGTGAAAAATTTAGTTATAAATCAAATGTGAGATTCTAGAGCCTAGAGTACGAGATTGTTGCATACATTTTATAAAAAGTAGAACGTGCGTCATGTCAGTAGCTTAAGTTAAACTTTACCTATGTCTCTACATATAAGAAAAGTTGTTATTTAAGGAGATAACAATATCAACATCTGGAAGTGAGTATCACCTCCCAACATCCACATCTCACACTACGAGCAGCTACACTCCAAACTCCGGAATTTCTGTCAGCGGCGGCGGCCACACTGTTTCATCAGCTGACTGTCACAGCAGTCACTCTGGCGGATCGAGCATAAACAGCACGGCGGCTGGAGGTGGCGCTGGTCAACCTACAGCTGGAGTTATACCAGGTGTCGGCCAGGAAGGGATATTTGAGAAAATATCTTCATTAACTTAGGGAATAGAAAATAGTTCTCTTCGTATTAAAAAATTACCATTTAAATCTAAAGTTTGAAATGAACATAGTGACTCACTAACTATACTAAAGATATAATTAATGTACGTATAGTGGACAGGTTTAACACTAAGCTAAATTAAAGGGGGGGGGGGGTTTTAATGCAACCATCTCGTAATCAATGTATAAATGGCACTTAGAATTGGAATTTTGATCTGAAATTTTGCATGAGTAATCCTTGGTAGGTCTATTTTCCCTAAATCGAACAAAAAGTTGGAAAAGTAGCGGCTAACGGCTGGCGGCTCATCCGTATAGCCATTTGTTGGGTATTTTCAAGCGAAATCCAACACGAAACCTCTCTCCACATAATGCTCTTGGATGCTATGTTGGTCATGTCTACGCCGTGCATCCACCTCTACTACAGCAGCAACACCATCAGCAGCAGCAGCAGAGCCAAGAACCAACGCCTACAATCTCCCACCCTTCAAGAGAGATCATCAACATCAAAACCGGTTTTTCATTAAATCCGACAATGAGGAAAATCCCTCAGCTGAAATGTGTTTTTAATTTGGTCGACAAAGAATAGGACAACACCAGCATGTCTTATTCGGCTCCTACTAATCAGAGCTGGTATAGAACAGAACCCGGGTCCCATCTGGTTCTGCGCGCTTTGCCACAAACAATTGTCACCAGTATTAGTTGAATGCTCCAAATGTCTTAAATGGCTCCACGTCAAATGCTCCGGCTTCAAATCATCAAATGAAAGGAGAAAACTAAAATCCTGGACTGGACCATGCTGCACAAGGCTCAACCCATCACCACCCAAACCCTCCCCCCCAAAATTTTCATCCCCCCCAAAATCTTCACCCCCTAAAAACTCTCCCCCAAAAATTTTCAACAAACCCCCCCCTAAGCCCAAACGTAAACAAAATCCTGACCTGACCAGGCTCTACGGCGTACCTTAAGATCTCTGAAGAAAAAATCAAAACACCAACTGATTATCTTCACGCCAGAGCAAACCTTAGCAGCAATAAAGAAGGCCAAGAACTCCAAGGCTCTTGGCCCGGATGATCTTTCACCTATCATGCTCAAACATCTCGGACCCAATGCCATCAAATACCTCACCGAGATTTTCAACAAATGTATGAAAGACTCCATCATCCCCAGCATTTGGAAGACGGCCAAGATTATACCTTTACTGAAACCAGGCAAGCAATCCAACCTCGGACTGAGCTACAGACCAGTATCATTACTGTCACCTGCCATCAAGACTCTCGAAGCTCTTCTCCTCCCATTTCTAACGGAGGCAGTCCAACTTGCCGACCATCAACACGGTTTCAGGAAAGGTAGATCAACGTGTACAGCTCTTTTCTCCATAATCGATCATGTACACAAAGGTTTGAACAGAAAGAAACCCTCCCACAGGACTGTTTCAGTTGCCATAGACCTGTCTAGGGCATTCGATACAGTTGATCACCAGCTCCTCCTAGATGATATCAATAATCTCCATCTCAACGATTTCATCAAGAGGTTTCTTTGTGCCTACCTTAGGGGCAGGCAGACCTATGTTGTATTTAGGAACTCTAAATGCAAATATAGAAAGATGAAACAGGGTGTCCCACAAGGCGGTGTCCTGTCCCCAGTCCTGTTTAACCTTTATATGGCCTCGATGCCTCAGCCTCCAGGTAACATCAAATTAGTTACCTATGCTGATGACAGCAACATCCTCAACTCTGGCCCGGTTGTTGAACCAATCGTCAAGGACTTAAACTCATACCTTGATGTCTTGGACACCTGGTTCAAGAGCCGCAATTTGTTCATCTCCCCAGCTAAATCCTCGGCCACCCTGTTTACAACATTTTCAAATGAAGTAAACATGGAACTAGGGATTGAAATTGCTGGTGAGAAAGTTCCAACTGTGAAGAAGCCCAAAATCCTTGGGGTCACATTCGATGGTCTCCTCTCCTTTCGAGAACACACCAAGATATTAAAATCCAACATCCAGTCTAGGAACAACATCCTCAAAGCTCTGGCTGGAACATCTTGGGGTAAGGAGAAGGAGGTCATTGTGAACACATACAAGGCAACAGGTCAATCTCTACTCAACTACTGTTGCCCGAGCTGGATACCTGCTCTACCTCCTGGGATGACCTCCAGACAGCCCAGAACACTGCTCTTAGAGTAGCTACTGGCTGTCATACTATGTCTGACACTGACCATCTTCACTCAGAGACCAAAGTTTTACAGGCACGTCCCCACTGTGAAATGTTGAGTAAACAATTCCTGCTAGCCACTCAAAAACCTGGACATCCTAATAGAGTGGACCTAAATTCACCACCACCTGGCAGACAGATGAAAAAGTCCTTAAAGTCTCAATTTGGCAGGGAAATCAAGAACATTTCTCGTCCTAACCTGTCTGATGATGACTACAAGGCAAAGTTGAAAACAATCCACACAAATACTGTGAAAGATGTTATCAACAATACCCGCAACAAGGTATTAAACACCCGCCCGCCAGAGATTAGCAAGACTGAACAAAGTCTTCCCAGAGTCACCAGATCAACCCTGGCACAACTGAGGTCTGGATACAGTTCTTATCTGAACAGTTACAAGGCCCGTATAGATAAGACTGGTTCCTTAGTGGATAAATGTCCCAACTGTGACAGTTCACACACAACCCAACATCTCTTCAACTGTCGACAAAAACCCACTAACCTCAACACGAAGGATCTATGGAAAAACCCGGTGAAAGTTGCCAGATTCTTGGATTTGGCAACAGATGTTGATGATCGAGTTGAGAAGGATCTGGGCTAAAGAAAAAAGACATAATGCTCTTTTCCGATCCAAAACGTTTTCAAACGGTTCTAGCCGGTAGTTGCTGGTACTAGAAATCTAAAAAATGTTATTTTGTATTATTTCACATGATTTAAAGCAAAAATATGTTTCAAAAAGTTTATTTCTACGTAATATATGACAGATTTGCCCTAAAAATAGCCAAAAAACGGCAAAACGGCTTAGCCGTTAGCCTTTACTTTTTCAACTTTTTTTTCGATTTAGGGAAAATAGACCTACCAAGGATTACTCATGCAAAATTTCAGATCAAAATTCGAATTTTAAGTGCCATTTATACATTGATTACGAGATGGTTGCATTAAACCCCCCCCCCCCCCCCCCCCTTATGTATATAGACAGATTAAGGACAATGAGTAAAATTATTTAACTAAGACCATAACTTAAATATAAATTGGACTGACAGGTTCCTCCTTTGACTGGCTCCGTTTATCCTCACAACCTGCTCAGCCTTTTTCAACAGGTAAAACAAATATCACTTTATTGACTTACTAGCGGCTACGCCCCCTAGAAGCCTCTAGGGGCACTCAACGCTCGACCTCATCTCATTTGGGTTTTAAAAGAGTTAAAAAAAATATTTTTGGGGGGGCGGGAAGGGGGTGAAGACACACTCCTCAAAAATAGCTTAAAACCTTCCCAGGACCTATAAGAAGCTTCATTGTAAAGGAGAACAATATCGGTTCAGCGGTTAGCGAGATCCTTCGGGACAGACAAAAAACGCTTACTACTTTTATAATAGGATAGTTCTCTAGCATACAAAGATACAGTTCTAGGAAGGAAAGCTTTTGTGTCCTATGAATTGATAGATAGGACTTTCTCACCAGAAAGAGAGGAGACAATGGGCTGTTTATTTCACTAGGCCCTAAAGTTTTACAATATTGCTTTCTTATTGGTTGTCTTAACAACTTTGGGAACTTTAACCAAATTCTGATTGGTTTATTAAGTTGATTGTTCAAACGTTTCAACAACTTATTTAAATCTACAGTTGGGTAAATTTTTCTGTGTTATCCTAAATGATGAAAATCAATTTATCGACCATTGTCTTGTCTCTTTAGATCCCTGCTTTCTCATTAACATTTTATCCTGATAATTTATTATTTTTAATCAAAACTTTAAGGTTTAGTTTACTTCTTAATATATTTATATAAAGTCCCTTTTTGGCCGTATTATTGGTCCTTTAATTATCTTTTTTTACATTTTTAGTGATTATGATTGGATAAGGAGTTGCATTTGTTATCGGTTTATTGAAATAAGATCATTATTAATCAGAAATTTTAAGTTACAAAAGTGTTTTCCTTTGTATTTTCTTATTATTTAGAGTGGGAGCAGTACAACAAGTTCTCTCAACTCTCATTACTCAACCCAACAGCCAATCTTTGCTCAGCCGGGCGTCTTTCCTTACTACTTACTAGGGGTAAGTCTCTTAATAAAACTTGCTAGGGGTAAGTTTTTCCTTACTACATACTAGGGGCAAGTCTTTATTTACTACTTACTAGGGCTTAGACTTTACTTACTACTTATCAGGGGAAAGTATCTCCTTACTACTTATTAGGATAAAGTATTTCCTTGCTATTTATTAGGTTAAAGTCTTTTCTTGCAACTAACTCACAAGATTCCATTAGAAATGCGTTTTTGAAGCCTTCAAATTAAGAGATTTTTTCTTCCTTTAAAGCCATTTGATCTTAAATTGGAGTTTGTGAGAAATTCCTTTTGCATTTTAATTACCATTTCCTATGGTTGATTTTATCCTTAATTTTTTAGCACATGTATCCACCGCCTCCAGAAAACCTGTCGCCTCCAATTGTAGGCCAAAAAGGACGGCAACACTCTCCCAGGTATAATTTTGCTATGTGATAAAAGGCTTTATGCTAGTCATTGATAAATTATGTTTAAAGGATAATTTTAATTGTATGGTCTTTTTTTTATATAAAATTTAGTTCTTCTTTAGGCCTGTGAGCTCGCCTAGACCTCACCTGGGTGGCCACAGAACTCTTTCCCCAGTACCTGGATTTTCAGCTGGAGCAGCAGCCACCCACAGGATCCATTCTCCTACACAACAGGCTCATTTCATTTATCCTGAAGGTAATTTAAAAGATTTGAAAAAAAAACTGAAAAGAATTGAAATAGGGACTAGAAAGGTTGGTCAATTTAGGTTGCTAACATGGAATTCTTTTAATGGTCAGTTCGTGCATTCAGTAGGGTAGGGTAAATAGGTTGGATAGGGCGTATCGTTATATTAGCCTTCTGCGAGTTTCACTTTATTAGAGAAAGAAAAATTAAATAAATCTATTCAATGGACTGTAAATAACTTTTGTATCTAATGTTTTATGTTAACATTCTTTTTCTTTGCCTCAATACTTATATTTCAATCAACGAAAAACCTTTGTTTATCATGGGGAATGTAAATAAGTCACAGCATTTTATCGTTCATTGTTAAATCTTTAAAAATCCCTGATAAGTTTAAACATGTATGTGGCATAAACATCTATCTAATAAAATTATTAAATTTACTCTATCGTCCTTATTAATATTTGACCATTAAGAGCAGGGTGGGGAAAAACCCAGGGTTTTTTTAAAAAGCCCAGCCCAACCCAACCCAAAAACCCGACCCAAAAACCCTTAAAAACCCAGGGTTTTAAGGGTTTTTATGGGGGTTTTATTGAAAAACCCTGGGTGGGTTTTTTTGGGTGGGTTTTTTGTATGCCCACCCTGATTAAGAGAGGGGGTAGGTTTATGGTAAAATCCTTAAAGGTTATGTGTTAAAGTAAAAAACAGTATTAGAATGATAAAAATTTATGGAAACTTTTTTTTTTAAATTTGTCTATAGTTCTTTTCAATAAAAATAACATATTTAGTGATTTAGTAATATTCTACTACTATTTTTAAGCCTTAAAACACACACCTTTACGGATTATACCAAAAACCTACCCCTCTTTTTATAATATTCACTATTCAGGCATAACAGCTGTGGGCCATCATTTTGTGCATTCTCCAAAACTAGTTCAAGCTCATCCATATTCACCTAAACAAAATGTTGATCCTTCTGTTCAACAATTAGGTAAAGAATTAGATTAGGAAATGCAATGTAAGTTTCAAAAACGTCCGATCCCCCACTCTTGTGTAGTGGTATATTTGCTTAAACCCCTTAAATGAGACAGCATTTTAAGGGTGGAGGCGGATGTGCCACTTTTTGAAACCAAAAGTAAAACGCTCATGATCTCGGCTCTAAAATTCGGAACAGCAGTGGAGAACAATATGGAACTGTGTAGGAACGGCGGCAAACCGCCTCTCCCGCCGAAATATTTTTTTGCCTTTTCTCGCCATAATAGACAATTTTCAATCATCTGAGAAAAACTTATTTTTATAAAAATTTCCCTTAAATTTTCACTTGACACTTGATATGTTTAAATTACGTGAAAATATAAAGGAAATTTTTATATAAAAAAGTTTTCTTAGATGATTGAGAACTGCCTAATTTGGCGAATAAAGGCAAAAAAAATCGGCGGGAAACGGCGGTTTTTGGCGGAAGTGGCGGTTCCGCCGCCGTTTCTTCACAGTTCCATATTGTTCTTCACTAAAGCAATTGCTGTGCCAAATTTTAAAGCTGTAACTCTTTTATGGGCCTAGATCATGGTTTTGGTTTCAAAAGGTGGCACATCCGCCTCCCCTCCTTTTCTTCTTTCTTAAATATAGGGCTAATATTATAACTTTGAGCTTGCAATATGTATATCTCAACTATTATTAAAATGAATGATATAATAATCATTAAACATTGAAATATAAGTGAAAAAGAGAGTAGATCTTTTTAACATAAAACGGGTGACTATACGAAACTATGGTCCTCATTACCTCTTTGTTTTTCCATTAGTTAACCATAGCTAAAAAATAAAACTATAAATTGCTTCTTAACCTCACGATATTTCGAGCAGATTACTTATCTTCTAAGCATATTTATTGTTTTTAGTATTTTGTAATGTATTTGAATTTCAATAATATCTTTATTTACCTAAGGATTATATTCTCCAAATATTTTTGAAACTTTATTCATTTCCCAATTTAGTTGCTTGTCAAATAAAACTGATGTAAGACCCATAGTTATGCTTTTTTCTATTACACCCTATACTCAACTTTTTATGCCTATTGTTAAAAAGTAAATAGTTTTTTCCAAATCAAAAATTAGGTCTTTGTGATATTTTTTGGTCTAAACATTTTTTTAAAATAACTAGTTGCTTCTATGCCCCTAGTGGTGATAAAAAAAATTCGTTAAAAGACCAAGGAAATCTTAAGCAAAAAATAAAAAAAAGGACCAAGGAAATCTCCTACAAAAAAAGGACCAAAGAAATCTTCAACAAAAAAGAAGGACCAAAGAAATCTTCAACAAAAGAAAATAGCCTAAAACCACCACAGGACAGGTATATTCCCTGAAGAGTAGAATCCGATCGGTTCAGTGGTTACCGAGATCTTAAGCTTTGGACGGACAGACATCATTCTACTTTGTATTACAGATAATCTGACAAACTTTATTATATTTTTGTTTAGGACCATTTCATTTTCCACCTCCTATCCCTCACACCGTGGTAACCACTCCTCCACCTTCTAATGCATCAGCAGCTATCAATAACCAGGTAAGGATATGGTAGTTTCCCTCATATCGAGAATGGACAAAACTCTTTCGTCATTCATGGAGTTTTATAAGTTGCTTTTCAGTTGTTTACTCAACAATTTATAATTCCTTAAGTGCTTGTATTTATTAGGAACTTCATATTATGATAGAAATATTTTTTTTTATTAATTTGAAAGCCTTAGAGGCTAGAAATCAACCTTATTCGACATTCACTCAAAGCCCCAAAAATAATGGACTTAAAAGTGTATTAAACTGTATATAAGACATTTGCGAATATATTGGTACCATTAATTTGCCTCTGAGATAAAAAAAAGTATGTTTTTTTGATATTTTTCTCTTGCAACAAATCAAATTTCAAATTTGAGTCACCAAAAATGCTAAACTAATTTTTGCTCTAGAAGAATCAATTTTTGGAGTTAGAAAGTGCTTAATACCTCATTTTAATCGCCTGGCATTGCTTTATAATATACAGGTAATGACTTGGTTGTTTATAGAACAGCTGACTAAAAAATCGAGGTTTTGTGATAAACCCACTTTTGTTGTTGCTCCATAAATGATATTTTTTTCCCCAATTTTTTTGGCTGTAAAGAAGCTTTATATATTCATATAACATCCACCTAAATTTGACTTTTGATATTTTATTTATAACATCACCAGAGGGAATTGAATTTTGGAAAAAAATATCAATTTATATTTTACACTGCTATGCATTGTTCTTGTTCTTGTTTCTAAAAAAAATTTACATTATAAAAAAGAGAATTATTTAATGCTTCTATAGGTATGTTTATCATTTTTCTATGCTAAATATAACTATAATTACACTATTTTAAAGTTAGACATCTTAACATATTAACACAATTATTGAATCGGTCTGTATTATTAAGCTGGCAACCCTTAAAACAGCAGCATTTCATTATCCTATTATATATAGTAATTATTATATGTATAAACACACTTAATTTTTTAACTTTTTATTGATGGAATACATATGTTTCTCTATAAAAATAGTTCATCAGTTCCAATTAAGATGTATAAAATAAGAGTTAAAAAAAAATATATATATGTCAATGCATTTTGAATCCTTTTAAAAGACTAAATAAGAAAGAAGTGTTAGAAAATTGTGCCACCTGCGGGGTTTTTACTGCTTATATCCTCTTGGGGTTAGGGGGGAATTAGCATCTTTATATAAAAAGGGGGAGGTGTTTAAAGAGAATTTTTAAAGAGAAAAAAATAGGTCATATTTTATCATTTGCAGTTTTACAAATTAATACATGTTATATAAAGCTTTTTTGTCTGTAGCTTAAGATTTTGGTAAAGTATAAGGCTATTTTACTAATTTCCTTACTCCTTTAATTACAGAGCTCCTAGATGTTTGGAGCGCAGCTGATGGTAAACAAACAAAGTAAAACGATTCCTGAATAATTGATTTACAATTTTAAAAAGCAAAACATTTTTACAATTAGGATGTGTATATCCACACCATGCACAGTGTTTTCTAAGGTGCTTTGACTTTAGTGTCAAACCTAAATTGGGACATAGTGCATTTCATTACTGTCTTAACCTCTTTTCGAGGAAGCTTTGTGTTTATCAAGTACGAAATTAATTCCTTATCATTAAACCTAGAATTAAGCGCAAATGTCGTCTTTTTTGACTTTCCCTTCATAAAGTGACGCAGCATGGATTGTTAATATGCGCCCACGTTTTTCACTTTTGAATGAGACATGAGTGTGTGAAGATTTCGGAGAACAAAATTGGGCCTATCATTGGTCTCATAGTGTGTGAACGACCCTAGTATACCAGGGATTTGAAACCATAGGAACTTCAGGTAGAATTTGTTAATTTTATTAGGAAGAATGGTGTATAGGACGATTATATGTAGTTTTAAAAAAAGGCTTTAGCCAGCTAAGCATGAAACTTAATTATGATTAATATATGTTTTAGTAATTTTATGTGCCTTATTGTTGCATTTAACAATGATTTATTAAACCAAATAATTTTCCTTTAAAGCCAAAGTTTCCAAAGATTTTTACCGTAGAGAAAAATGATTTTTAAAAAGCAAATAAGATTACGTGGTTATAAATAACTGGAATTATGAACTAATTGATATTGTAATTTCAGGTCTTTGAAATAATTTCATCAATAAATCTATATTCAAACCTGCTGTTGAAACTTGATGGTTCCTGGTATTGGGGGTTTGTATGTTCGCCAACTGATCTCGTGAACTTCCCGCTAATTCGGAAGTCAAGCTCAACCAAAGTGTCATGGTTGAGACAATTTCAAAGTCCTAAAGTTTGATGGAACTGCACAAGCGAATTTCAAAGGAATGGAGTTTGAAGGAGCTGCACAAGCGAATTTCAAATAACCTGATGGTTGAAGGCGCTGCACAAGCAATTTCAAATGGTTCTGAGGAATAGGCATTAGCATTCTTCAAAGAATCTGAAGAATAGGCGTTAGCATTCTTCAATAAATCAATAGCATATAGTGTATTGATGAAAAAAAAATCATTGACAATTTTTCTGTGAAATAATTACCTAGTGAATCAATATGGTGCTCACTAAAAAGCAGAAAATTGAGCGAGCTATCGCTATTGGCAATGAAAGGCTAGAGGTGTTTGACGAACAGATAAAAGTGTTTTATGAAAATCTAAAAGCCTGCCAAAGTTTTAGTTCATGTGAAAATGTGAATTTAAAATCAATTCGTGACATTTTTAGTGAGGTCAAGGACCAATCTGACCTAATAAAAAGTCTAAAACCTGCCGTGGATACTAGTGAGCTGCGCGAGTTCAAGCGTGATTTGGATGAAGCTAGTGAGCAGAAAACTGTTGCAGATAAAGTTTATGCGTCGTTGGAGCAGTGTACAAAAATTCTGTACTGGCTTGACAATGATTCAGACGACGCGAGGTCAAGCACTGTCGCCAGGAACCTCGACATCATTGAGAAGGTGAAGATGGACATGGGAGTGCTTAAAATTTCCATGGAGTTGCGCCAAGAAGTACGTGATATGTACCGAAGGCTTAGAGAGATGGAACGTCGTTCATCTAATTTGGATGAGAGTGGGACACCTGCCATTCTCTCCAGAAGTATGTCTGCCGTGGATATTCGGAGTTCCAACCCGCAGTATGGGCGCTGGGACAACAGTTTGTTGCCGTCGTTTGACGGTACTGACACGGATTACCCAAACTTTAAACAGGTCTTTAAAGATCTATGTTCTGGTTATGGATTTGCTGACCAGAGGTTAAGTCTGATGTTGTGTATGGAGAAGGTGATAACCAACCCGGAACTACGCAAGCAAGTGTCAGCGATTAGAGATCATAATGAACAATGGGCGTTTCTTGATCAGATGTTTTTATCAAACACTCGCCGGTTCATGAGGATTTTAACTAAGCTGAACAAGATGAAACCTGTGGATAAACCTGTGGACGTGGTTAGCGCAATTGCTACCTTCAAGAGCATGATGCAGGAAGTTGAAACCATCGTTGGTTCTGCAGCTAAGGATTACAATCACCTAACTCTTATTCATATTTTTAAAGACAAGTGCCCTGAAAATTTGAGAGAGAAAATTATGATGGAGCTAGGTAGCATGAACCAACCAAACATCCAGAGGATTGTAGAACTGCTGGAGAGGACCAGGGGTGCCATGTTGGCCGGTGATATGTCCTATGACACTAGCGCCGGCAAGAGAAATCGTGACAGAGCTGCCGCCGCGCAAGTGTCTGGCCGCAGTGACAATGAGAATGGATGGGCTGGAAAGGACAAAACTTCCAAGTGGAATAGTGCATGTCCTATTAAAAGTTGCGAGGATAAACATCCTATTTTCCGTTGTCCCACATTTAAGAAGATGGATGTTGTTGACCGAAAAAAAGTTGTCCAGCAGAATAAATTGTGTGAACTCTGCTTGTGTGATGGTCATGCTGCTGACAATTGTAATAAATCGGATAAGCTTGGTGTCTGTGGCACCAATAATTGCGACGGTTATCATAGTCGTATGTTGCATGAGGCTAGTGCTAGTGTGAATACAGTCTACAAATCAAGTTCTGAGCCTAGCACATGTACCTTCCTGCTGCAAATAGTTCCAGTTGTAGCACCTGGCGGCGGCGCCTGCCATGCCGCCGTCATGTTTGATTCGGGTTCGAGTCTACCACTTATATCTGAGAAGATGTCCCACAAGTTGAAGCTGAAATCTACCGGCAGATATACAAACATTTCTGTTGCTGACGGTAGAGAATCATCCTGCCGCAATGTGGTGTTCTATCTGAAGGACAGGGATGGTAATTTGAGAGAGTTTGAGGCAGCTGTTATGCCTAACCTCGGAGGTGGCAATGAGATGCGCTCGGTCCATCCGGAAACCGCCGCCAAAATATTTAAGATGCCGCCAGAAAGATTTACATATATTAGTGGAGGCTTAGATATCATCATTGGAAATACACATCCTGACGTGTTTCCATCAACCTACCAGAAAGTGGGCCAGTCTATGTTGTGGCGAACCATTTTTGGTAGTGGTTTTATCTGTACAAGTGCTGACTATGGAGCTGGTCAGCAGAAATCTGCATATAAAGCTGCTGTAGCTGTTGATAAGAGTGCGTGGCCGGTTGGTTCTGCCGTAGCTGTTGATAATGAGCCGGTTGGGTCTGCCGTAGCTGCTATTATTGAACCTGTTGGTTCTGCTTGTAACGCTGCTGATGAACCTTTTGGTTCTGCTAGTGCCGCAGCCGTTGACAACATGGCTACGGTGGGTGTTGCCGTGGCTAATATTGATAATGATGTTAGTTGTGCTGCAGTTATTCCTGATGATATTGGTAACGATACTGTAGCCGTTGAGAATATTGTTACGGCGGGTATTGAGCCGCTGAATGATTCGGTTCCAGCCGGACAAGAGCCGACGGGAGTTTCGGTTCCGGCTGGACAAGAGCCGATCAGAGTTTTGGTTCCAGCTGGACAAGAGCCGACGGGAGTTTTGGTTCCAGCTGGGCAAGAGCCAATAAGAAATTCGGTTCTGGCCGGACAAGAGCCGACGGGAGTTTCGGTTCCGGCCGGACAAAAGCCGGTAGATGATTCTAAATTTTATGACAGTCACACTTTTATTACTTGCCCTGGTGCTGTCATGAATCAAGAATCGACTGGGCTGCTGCCAACCTTGCCGCCCGACACAGGGTAAGAGGCCTGCAAATAGCGGGTGGAAATAGGGCGGGTGTTGCCGCCAGAAAGTCATTGAAAAATTTCAAACCACACATATCTAATCTACAACATAAACTATTTATGTGAAAATGATCCTTAAAGAAAAAATATTACAAGTTATATATTAAGCTTGTGAAGGGAACCTAAAAAGGTTCTGCAAAGAATAAGTATTCATTATTCAACTAATTTTATTGTTCATATTTAAGCACAAAAATTCTACAAAATTGTTTAGACTTTTAAAGCAGATTTTAAAAGATTTTGTTTCTTTAAGTATGATTTTGAAAAGCAAAAGTCTGTGTGTATTAACTACAAAGTGATTTTGCAGATTTTTTTAGATTGAGAAAAATAGATTTTAAGAATTATTTTTCGAGGTATTTTTTTTCATGGTTCACGTTTGCTTAAAAAATGTTATTATCAGATTCTCGTATGAGATAATGCATTAAAATAAAGAACACAACATGTAAAATTATTATGATAATGTTTAAAATATTTCTTATTATTATTTTAAAAAGATTATCGCAAAAAATCAAGATATTTGTTTTAATTTGTAAGCAAATAAAGTTTTTTCTTTCACTCCGGAGGCAAGGATTCCTAATAATCCACGCGTAAAGATTTTTCTTCATTCCGAGAGCAGAGATTCGTAGTAATATACGTACCTAGCGATTTCGGACAGGGCAATTTTAAACCTTGAGAAAGTATTTATAGCAATTATTTCCTAGGTACATATATTTTCGTTCATGTTTAAAAATGTAAACTCTATTTCTATGAGATAAGCATTTATAATAATGAGCACGATGTATGATATTATTAAAATATTGATTATTATTTATATGAATATCGCAGAATTAATTTAAGATAAACTATGCATATTTTAAATTAACCTTTCCTTCATTTTTATCGCAGATATTAAAATAAAAGCGGTTATTAAAAATTATGATTAATAATTGATTCTTATTTTATGAAAACTAAGAACATTTTTTTTAGTAAAAAGCTACATTTTCATATGCCTATTTTTATGCCTAAAATAAGAATCAAATGAAATGCGATAAAATTTTATTCTATTTCATATGCTCAAATTTAATTTTATTGAGTTTAATTTCCTTTCAAAAGTACAATTCATTATAAAACTTACCTGAAAAGTTTAACAAAAAGGAATAAATGTGTCGAGGTTGCGTGATTCGATATTTATTCTAAGAAAAAATCAAGTATTTTTTAGCAGATTTTTTTTAAAAATTATATATGAATTTCAATCAAGTAAACATTTTTTATTCAGATCAAGGAATGATTGAAAATTCATATTTAAAGTCTCATATTTTTTTACAAAGAAAAATTGGTATTTTTTCATAATTTCAATGAAAATTCTAACGAAGATATTATTATTTTGCTATTATTTAAGTATTGAAAAGTTTTATTGTTGATTAAGATATTACAGTTCTTATTCATTAGGTTTGAAAAACTTTCTGCCCAAGGATTTTGAAAAAATTTTTCTTACTACTCTTTTTGATGCTTAACAAATTTAGTTTTAAGTACCTATAAATCTTAATTTTCTTGTCTAAGATTTATTTCGTTTTATTTTACCATTATTGTTTACATTTCAACCTGATTTCGTAGGTACTTATTGATTTATTTATAATGATTTATTACCTATTGATTATGAAATGATTATTATTTAGTATAGTTGTTATATTTACAACATCATGATTAATAGGATTATCTATTTTAGGATTTGTGTATGTGATCTTGTGATTGTCATGTGCATGGAATGTTGTATGGTACAAACCAATCCCCATCCTTCTATCCTAAAATGTGAGGTATTATGAGTCCTAGTGAGGAGTATAATATTGTGTATGCATTTCACGGGGTTTCATTTAGTTAGAAGCAAAATTGTCACGTTTTCGGGATGTGGCCATTCTCATGTGATTATGGTGAGTTGAGTTTAGTGAGAAATGTTGCTAGTGCTCAGCGCGAAAAAAACCTTGAATCTCGTTAAGGAAGTTAATTTGACTTTCAAACGGGGGGTGTGTCTTAACCTCTTTTCGAGGAAGCTTTGTGTTTATCAAGTACGAAATTAATTCCTTATCATTAAACCTAGAATTAAGCGCAAATGTCGTCTTTTTTGACTTTCCCTTCATAAAGTGACGCAGCATGGATTGTTTATATGCGCCCACGTTTTTCACTTTTGAATGAGACATGAGTGTGTGAAGATTTCGGAGAACAAAATTGGGCCTATCATTGGTCTCATAGTGTGTGAACGACCCTAGTATACCAGGGATTTGAAACCATAGGAACTTCAGGTAGAATTTGTTAATTTTATTAGGAAGAATGGTGTATAGGACGATTATATGTAGTTTTAAAAAAAGGCTTTAGCCAGCTAAGCATGAAACTTAATTATGATTAATATATGTTTTAGTAATTTTATGTGCCTTATTGTTGCATTTAACAATGATTTATTAAACCAAATAATTTTCCTTTAAAGCCAAAGTTTCCAAAGATTTTTACCGTAGAGAAAAATGATTTTTAAAAAGCAAATAAGATTACGTGGTTATAAATAACTGGAATTATGAACTAATTGATATTGTAATTTCAGGTCTTTGAAATAATTTCATCAATAAATCTATATTCAAACCTGCTGTTGAAACTTGATGGTTCCTGGTATTGGGGGTTTGTATGTTCGCCAACTGATCTCGTGAACTTCCCGCTAATTCGGAAGTCAAGCTCAACCAAAGTGTCATGGTTGAGACAATTACCCTAGGTTAGGTAACTTTATTTCACTTTTCAATAAAATCTAAGATGCAGCGGTTTTTGAGAAAATCAAATTTGAAAATTTCAAGTTCTATTTTCACCCACTAGGAGTTACCGTATAATCATAACAAGAAAAGCAAAGATTATTTATTTTTAATTTTGAACAAGTTTGCTCTAATAAATTTCTTCATAAAACCACTCCTGAAGTGATGTAATTAATGGCTATTTTTATCAATTGCTTTGCTAAGGTCACAGAAATTCAGCCTTAATTAAATCATATATAGTGAGGTTTTATGACTGACTTTATAAAAGCAAAGTTGTTCAAAATATTAAATAAATAATCTTTGATTTTCTTGTCATGATTATGCGGTAACTCCTAGTGGGTGAAAATTTAACTAGAAATTTTTAAATCTAATTTTCTCAAAAACCGCTGCATTTTAGATTTTTTTGAAAAGTGAAATGAAGTTACCTAACCTAGGGTAATGAAATGCACTATGTCCCAATTTAGGTTCTGACACTTAAGTCAAAGCACCTTCGAAGGCACTGTACATGGTTAGCTCTTATTGTTAATTCAGGCGTTTTAGAATTAATCTTAAATGTTGGAAGATGATTTTTGTAGCAGTAAGGTACTTAGCAACTTTATAATCATTACTTTATGTAAAGGGATGTCCCGGTGGGGGGGGGGGGGTTAGGGGGTTAAGGGTTATTAATTAATTTGGGGCAACCCCATAATTTTTAAATTTTTAATTTTTAATCTTCCCCTCTCCCCCCCCCCCCAAAAAAAAAATATAAAAAGCTTTGACGTCCTTGCCTTTTTTATATAAAGATTACCCCACAAAATAAACATGGGGATGCCCAAATTTCCCTCCCCCCTTCCCCCCCAAATCAAAAAGCTTGGACGTCCTTGATTATGTAAGCTCATTTAAAACATACTGAAATCAATTTGTGTACAACAATTATCCTATTTAGTTTTTTTAGTAGTGAAGCTACTCTATAATTCAAAATATTTGTCCGTCCATTGTCTGTCCATTCATCTGTATGTCTGTCCATTGGTATGTCTGTCTGTCTGAGACAGAAAGGGGAAAACGAGATTTTCTCGGCTTCTATAAAAGATAGAAGGCTTTAATTTTCATGGATTGAATATTCTCTCTCTCTATCAATACTCCATATTTTCATCAAGTTTCATTAGGATTTGCCAAAAAACTGGGGTGGGCTATATCGATTCCTACAATTCAAGTTTTCGTGATTTTCTCTACTCCTATTCAAGATAGATGGTTGAAATTCAGGGATTGAATACTTTGATATTTTGCATAATTTTATCAAGTTTTATTGAGATTTACTTATTGGGGTTCTACCTCAAACATAGGAGTCCCAAAAATCGGAGTGGACAAATGCAGGAGTCCCAAACATCAGAGTGGACAAATGTAAGAATGGGACAAACGTCAGAGTGGACAAACATCAAGGTGGACAAACGTCGGAGTGGAAAACATTGGAGTGGACATTGCTTAAATAAAACCTAGGAGTGTCTACTATTTTAATAATATTACAATTTTGAAATTTTTTATACCCCTGTCTACAAAATAATGACTATGGCTGCAGCGCTCAGCCCCCTAGCTTATATCCTAACCTAACCTAACTAAGAAAAGTAACGGGACGAAGGTAGGGGGGGCTGTGTTTGTAAACAAAAATTCAAAATTGAAAAAAAAGTTTGGGACTCCTGTGTTTGCCCACTCCGACGTTTGTCCCAAAAATCCTGCGTTTGTCCACTCTAACGTTTGTCCCACTCCTGCATTTGTTCCACTCTGACGTTTGGGACTCATGCATTTGTCCCTTCAATGTTTTTCACCTCCTACATTTGGCATGGAACCGATTATTGGTTGGGGTGCTAGTTTGATTCCTAGATTTGTAAGTTTTAAGGATTTTCTTTACTCCTATTAAAAAAAATTTAAAAGGCTGGGTTTATACCCCCCATAATATATTAAGGGGGGTGATTACCCCCATCCCTAAAAAAATTACCCTTTTACAAGCACCTCCCCCTGGATACTCCTGCACTCCCCCTTGTAGTTACTAGGCCAACTTTATGGTCTCTGGTTTCAGGAAGCCCATTCAATTATGAGAAGTTCACATTATAAGAGCACTCTTATAGCATCCTCTCTATTAGCATTACATGTGTAATGCATTATAGACAGACAGATAGATATTGTGAGGGATCCTACACTTTATAACACCTTGTTTTGCATGGTAAAAATTGTTCCAATAGTTCTTGATATTGATATTTTATTTAAAAATTACAATAACTTGAATATAATGATGTTTAAAAAATGCTGGAATTATAGTTATATTTAGACTAGAAAAATGATTAACATACCTATAGAAGCATTAAATAATTCTCTTTTTAATTATAAAAATATTTTTTAGAAACAAGTACAAGAACAATGCATAGCAGTGTAAAATATAAATTGATATTATTTTCAAAATTTCAAAACTATCCAGGGTCCTATAGGAAGCATCCATAAAACACAGAACTCAATAGGTACTGTAATTGTCGAAATCTTAAGCTAAAGACAACAAAGATTACTACTTTATATAATAGGATAATGAAATGCAGCTGTTTTAAGAGTTGCCAGCTTAATAATACAGACCGATTCAATAATTGTGTTAATATGTTATGATGTCTAACTTTAAAATGGTGTAATTATAGTTATATTAAGCCTAGAAAAATGATAAACATACCTATAGAAGTGTTAAATAATTCTCTTTTTTATAATATAAATTTTTTTTAGAAACAAGAACAAGAACAATGCATAGCAGTGTAAAATATAAATTGATATTTTTTTTCCAAAATTCAATTCCCTCTGGTGATGTTATAAATAAAATATCAAAAGTCAAATTTAGGTGGATGTTATATGAATATATAAAGCTTCTTTACAGCCAAAAAAATTGGGGAAAAAAATATCATTTATGGAGCAACAACAAAAGTGGGTTTATCACAAAACCTCGATTTTTTAGTCAGCTGTTCCATAAAAAACCAAGTCATTACCTGTATATTATAAAGCAATGCGAGGCGATTAAAATGAGGTATTAAGCACTTTCTAACTCCAAAAATTGATTCTTCTAGAGCAAAAATTAGTTTAGCATTTTTGTTGACTCAAATTTGAAATTTGATTTGTAGCAAGAGAAAAATATTAAAAAAACATACTTTTTTCTATCTAAGAGGCAAATTAATGGTATCAATATATTCGCAAATGTCTTATATACAGTTTAATACACTTTTAAGTCCATTATTTTTGGGGCTTTGAGTGAATGTCGAATAAGGTTGATTTCTAGCCTAGAGATTAACCATTTTTAAAATACATTTAATACTAAATGAATATTTTCTAAGCTTTTAGTTAAATTATTTTAATTTTCATTTGTTGAAAGCACCAAAGAAAAAAAATATTTCTATTTATCAGGAAAAGTATTAAATTACCTTTCATTGAAATTCAATTTCAATAAAAAAAATTCTTTGAATTTTAAGAATAAGAATTGTAGATTTTATCCTGGCAATTTCCCTCGTAGTTTCCAGTGAACCACTGTCAGTCAAATAAATTTCCAGTTAGTTTCTCCCTTCATAAAACATACATAAATTGACAATAAATCTGTTAACTTATGTATGGTAGCTTCAAAATACTTAACTTATTTTGTTATAAAAATAGTATAATAAATAACTACGATGAGTGAAGATGAAAATAACGGGTCCAATCCTGAGAATTAAGAATATCGTTTTACATTTAGTATTATCTGAAATCATAATAAGGCTTTCAGAGATTGAGAAAAGTTCACGGGTGCTTAGGAATAAATCAACTTATGTAGGCTTGCATTGCTTTTAATTTTTGTGCTTCAGGTCATCTAAAATTTTACTTCTAGTACAACCATAAACGTCACTCTGTCCTAGCTGATCAATTATAAAGATATTTGAAGATACGGTGTTAGCTGGCAGTTAAACTTCTTAGATAAAATTAATAATTGTCTTTGGTAGCTCTAAGGCCCATAAAAATACTACTTATATTATATTTTTTATCTTTTATTCGACCACTTGTAATAAAAAATAATTTGTGTGTTGTCAAAAAGTTAAAAGTCGAGTACACAAATTAAAAGCTAGAAACTGAACATTTAAACCGATCATTAGTACTAAGTACGGGGGAAAAATGAAATGAAAGATTAACTACTGGTTGTTGTTTTTTATGTTTTCTTACAGGTTCCACCGGGGGCTAGATCTGGAGAAACCCCTGCGGGCGGTAATATCCGACTGATGCCTGCTATTCATAGAAGGTTACATTTTTATATTACAACAATAAACAAGGATGCTAAAAGAAAATCTGATGTTGATGTTCATGAACGTAGTGGTAAATAATGTAAAACAAAAATACATTGCAAAAATATAAAGAAGTAGTATTGATAATAATTTCTGAGGAAAAGTTAATTGACTGGTATTACTCAAAACTTTTTCCGCAAATATTTTGGTTTGATTTTTCAATATCTACACAGAAAGTTTTCAATTGGTCATCATTTGATTACTAGTAAACTTATTTATATCTTATTTATGTTTTGTGTTGAGCATAGTTTTATAATATGCTTCGTATTAAAATGATTACGAGGTCTTAAAGATAATGTTTTTTATTTTATTTTGTAGAGGTTTGGTGACAACAGTTGTGACAGGCGTGACAAGTATTAATAATAATAAGGTAACTTTAAATAATGATAATGTAGATCAATAACCTTGACTTTTTAGCCCCCACTTGACCCAAAAACTGGAATATAATAAAATTTTTTAGTTCCTTTATGAAATGAAGGGGTTAATATTTTCGAGTATTATCCGTTAAGTTGTGTGCTAGCATTTAGTCAAATGCGCTAATTATAAAGTCAAATTATTCCTAATTTGACCTAATGTATACCTATTATAAGTTATAAATATAATATGAAATTGTAAGAATTAAGAACAGTTTGACTTATGACACCTTTTGTCTGTCATGAATATATTTAAAGTATGGCTCGAAACCAGTTTTAATAATGTGGAAACTAATCTGATTTTGAAGCCACGTTGGAATTCAAATGTTGAAGTTCATTATTTTTAATGAAATTGGGTAGTAGGGGGGGGGGGGCGGGGTGATTGAATACTTAGGAGGGGTTTGGAAGAATATTTTATCGTTCATTGTCGTTTTACTGTTATACTATGTGTTCCTTCAGGGTGCTGCTCAGAGCGGCTGTTCTTGCCAGTCAGTCTCAGATTTGGAGACTGAACAGACAAAGAACAAGCGTAATCTTACTAAAAATAAGGTTAGTCGCCTATTATTTTTAAGTAATTTCGTTGTTCAGTTTTGTAGTTTTTTATCCATCAATTTCATTTTTTCAAGGTTTAATTGTATTATGGTTGATTGTTGTAGTACCTATATATTTTCCATCAATCGACATAATATTTTTAGATGGTCCATATTTTCCTATTTTTTGTCAAACCAAAAAACTTGGAAGTAATGCAGACAAAAACCTTTGTTGACTTTTTGCATTATACAAGATACGGGCGAGGGGGGGGGGGGGGGTTAATTCATTGAAAATTTACACCCCTGCAATTTTCTTCCAATTATTCCAGGATCGTGATCCATTGAAATCAACCAGTGAAGACGAGAGACTTAGATCCATTTCTAATTCCAGGTATGCAAAAGTTTCCCAACTCTTTTTTTGGCTGTTTTATATAAAAATGTTGAGCGCAAAAAGTTACATTGTACCTAGTTGTTCCTATCTAAATAAAACAACCTACATTAATTCGTTTTCATTTCAGTGATTGTGTTCCTCCAAGTTCTGTGTACAGATCAAGAATTAATCAACAGGTATTGTATTATCAAAGGAAAAATGAGGGGGGGGGGGGGCAACAAGCCAAAGGGGCTGTAATGTATAATGTAAAAGTTATACACACCTTCAAATTTAAGATGATTAAAATTTCCTTTTTCAGTAGTAGTAGACCTAATTTTCCGTCTCTGTTCCTGCCTTTAAAAAAATAATATCATTATATAGTTAACTTTATGTAGCCTTTAAATAAGGTAAATCTTAAAATTTTGGCTTATTGTCAGATTTGTATTACCTATTTTATTTCCAAAGCGATAACCGAACGGAGTTCCTCTCCCAGTAAGACATAATCATAACGGCAAGACAATAAAGTCCAAAAACAGAAATAAAATCATTTTTTAATCTCAGGAATCTTTACCTCCTTCTCCTACACCTCGAATATCTCCTTCAAATGGTGTACACACCTACAAACGAATGACAGAGCCTGTTGTAGAGGTATTTGCTATTTTTGTAGCGCAGCTACTTTATGTTACATTGTATACCTATAAACATAAGAATTGTAACATACAAATTTCTAGGGGAGATTTCTCTTGAGAGGAATGTGTTTTCCTCTCCCAAAATAGTTATAAACTCTTAAGACCTATTACCTGTAGAGGCAGTGTTGGTCAGTGCGGATCCGGCTCCGGATCCTTGACAATAAAAATACCAGGGGTATACCAAAAGGGAAGGGGAGATTATTAATATACAATGTGAGAGAGAAGAGTGTGGGAGTGAATCAGCTGATCTTAACACGGTTACCAGATATTTCAAAATTTGTAAGTGACTATTTTATATAAATTTAGGTAGATTTTTCCATAAATTTATACCCCAGGATCTGAATCCGCATTTTTTTGCGTATCCGGATCCTTGGACTCAAAAAAAAATGCGGATCCGGATCCGCAACACTGTGTAGAGGAGAACCAAATAGGTTTAATGAGTAGTAAGATCTTTAGGTATACACAGACAGACATTCTTCTCAGGATAATGTCTTGAATTAATAAACATTTAGATTGATACATCAATGCCTCCACCAGTGAACAAACAATCTGCTGATACTGCATCTATCATTTCAGATACTGTAAGTTTAATATATTTTAACGCGAAACTACTTAAGCTTTTAAATAGAAAATTTAAATTATTGGAGCTCTTCACAAATGACAGATTGTTTTTTTTATTGAAATCTATTGAAACTGAGGAGGAGGGATTTCATATAAGTAATCCCCCGCTGGTCCATTCCTGTGTTACTAAAGTGACCAAAACAAACAAAATACTACCTTTCTCCCTCTTCTCTCTTTTTTGCCATCATTTCTTAATATGGTAAGGGGGGGTACATCAGTGTTAAGAGATTACTATGTGTGATGGAGCTAATTTCTAGGTTTCTCTATTCTTACATTCTTACGTTTTATTGTCTTATTATTCTTTTTTTGTTCTCTTTCTACTTATCTCTAATTCAAGAATCTTCGCTACTTTTGGATTTACATCCATCAATAATCAATTAATCATCCATCAATCGCCCTTATAATATTTTTAGGATACAAACGCCTCTTTTGCAACATTTTCAAGTTTGAATTGTGAAGAGAAGGCTGTGAAACGACGTGCTCCAAGATCACCAAGGTAAGAAACATTATTATTAGAAGACCAATAAAATAATTGCCTTTCCCGTATCGCTTCGAAAACTATTAATATCTGGTGGATGGATTAGATCCGGTTCTCAGCCATACTAAAAAATTATGTCTAGCACCGTATTATATCCAGCTTTCTACGAAAATAAAAATGTACAATCATAAGATTAAAACTATTTTTTTAAATTCATGCCTTCGGCATCTCTGGGTTAAAAAAACTGGTTTATAATCGTACAATTGTACATTTGATATCCGCGAAAATAGCCTTAAAAGCTTCTTGTTAAAAGTTATGGAAAAAGGGGGAGCAATAGCTATATTTTTAGCTTTATTGTTCTTCCTTCAAAGTGACGCTTATGGCTATATATAGGTTCAATAAATGATAGGAGCAATTATTGGGGAGATAACCTCGACTCTCTCTGCTAGAAAAATATTAAATATTAGACAGTTTGCTAACTGATTAGGTAATAAAAATTCTTCTAATTTAGGCTTTCAATTAGTGAGCTGAATGACGCCCCGTCTCCAGTTCCTATTCAGATGCAGCATCATAACAGAACTAATATCATGTAAGGGGTTTTCTTGCAGTTTTCACCCATAGTGCCTTGTTGAGCACAGAACACCACCTCCCCCCCTTCTAATCCCATTCTCTTATTTTTTAAATATGGGGGTGGGAGAAGAACCCCTTCGAAATTCGTACTTTCAGGCAGAAGTAATTTTCTAACTAAATTGCTTCTTAAGTAAAAGAAATTTAGAATCGCCTTGCATAATTGTTAGGTAATTAAAGAAAATTCATTTTCTTGGAAGAAAATAGACACTAAATGAACAACAAGTACAATGTTAGAGGATTGTATTTATTAGTTTCCAAAATTTGTACTTTATTTTGTACTGTGCCCCTAGAAGACTCTAGGGACACTTAAAGTAATGGGGGAATTAGACCCTTCAATTCACTTTTAATTTTAGGTTGAAAAAGGAACAGGAAAATAATTTGGGTGTTTTTTGGGGGGTGGGGGAGGAGATGATTATTTTTTTTCTTGGGAAAGTGTAGATACCTTCCCCTTCCCTGGAACTATAAAGTTTTACTGTTAAGGAGAACCATATCGGTCAAACGGTGAGCGAAATTCTACGCTACAGACAAAAAAGCTTATTACTTTATATAATAGGATATTTTTTTTAATTTTCTTCTTTTGCCATTTCAATAGCACAGAGCTGAATCTTTAAATCATTTTGGTGGTGCGCCAAATCGGGGTGCGCCGAATTTCAGCCAACCACAGCACATCATTATATGATATGCCGCGCTGTGATTGGCTGAAATTTGGCGCACCTCGATTTGGCGCACCACCAAAATGATTTAAAGATTCAGCTCAGGTGTTTTATTTTAAATCAACCTATAGCACAACGAAACCCAGATTTTAAAATTGTAAAACTTAGATTTTGTACAGTAAGGACTTATTTTGTCTGTAGCGAAAGATCTCGCTAACCGCTGAGCCGATATGGATCTCCTTTACAATTTTGCTTCTCTTAGGTCCTGGGAAGGTTTTAACATTTTGGTGGATGGTAACCTACCCCTCTCCATATTTTAAGTGTCCCTACATGTGTGTAATTGCTGTAACATAGTTTCAAAGTGCACATCTTTGTTTCTGGCTGGTTTTATTAGGGGCTGCTATTCAGCCAATTAGTTTCATTTGAAAATGCCGAAAATTAATTATTTTGTTGGCTTAGAGAGGCGAAAAACTTTTTTATGTAGCTGAAGGGAAGTGGGTAAGAAGGGGGAGGAGAAGTAAGGGAAGCGGGTAGAGGGGAAATTTTCACTTGAAATTGTTTGTCTGAATCTCATTCACTAGGAAGTCCCTGGGTTTTATAAATCACCACTTGTAAATCTTGTGAATGTCTCTTGGCGTTTAGCATCTTTTGTTATGTTTAACTAACCACTTGTCTACTTTTCAGGGTAAATTTATACAACTGCGCTGGGGACGATGTATTTACTAAATAAACAAAATTTATTCGTAGAAAATATTGTAATAAAAAAATATTTAAATATTATAAAAAAAAAATCTTGGAAAAATACTGTTAGTGATGAAAAGACTAGAACTATTTTTATTAAGAATAAGAAATATTTAAATCCTCTTGATCTATTTTATATTTATCAAATATTTAAAAGAAGTAGGTAATATAGGACGGGAGAAGGGGGGGTGGGGTGTGGGGTGTGGGTTGATTGATTATTAATTTGAAACTAGTTTACATGTCAAAGAAGTTTTAAGACCCCAAGATGCGGTTCAATCAAAGTTTATGGTTCTTTTTTTTCTATATTATAATGACATTAGATGTACGTACAGTACTATATGTGGATTTATGATAGAGGAAAAATTGTCAATTTAGGTTGCCATTGTCTTTTATTGGTCCGTTCATTCTCTCAACAGGAGGGGAGGGGTTAAAGTGGAAAATCGGGTGTCATTATTTTAGCCCGCTATAAGTTACATTTTATTATAGTACATGATAATATGGTGTAAGATCTAAGTAATAATAAATCCATTTTATTCTATTTATCTAGTCTTTTCTTTGCCAACTAGTATTATACAAAGCCTACATGCATAAAAAGTTTACATGCTCAACAAAAAAGATTAAAAATGCTCTTATTTACAATATCTACTGTGATTACTTTTAAGCATTATTTTAAAAGCGATTATGAATGAGTTATACTAGAGAGCATAGTTTTATACAAATTTTTATTGTATTAATTTAAGAAATACTTTATCTAACTTATAATAAAACTTATTGTATATGTCTTTACTGTTTAGAAGCCATATTTTAAGTTTTTTTTTTTAAAGTGTTAAGCATGTATTTATTATTAATCTTTTACACTAATACATTTAGCTAAAACCTTAATGCTTTCAAAAGAGCTTTTTACATTTAAGAAATATTACTTTGTACAATTCTTAATCTTCATGTTAAATTACATTTTAGAATGGGGGGGGGGGGGGGGGTTAATGCAACCATCTCGTAATCAATGATTAAATGGCACTTAGAATTCGTATTTTCATCTGAAATTTTGCATGAGTAATCCTTGGTAGGTCTATTTTCCCTAAATCGAACAAAAAGTTGGAAAAGTATCGGCTATCGGCTTGTGGCTCAGCAGTTTTGCCATTTTTTGGGCAAATTAAGAGCAAATTAGTCACGAAACATATCTTTACATAATACTTTTTGTCGCTCAAAAACCTTATCAAACGGTTCTAGCCGGTAGCTGTTGGTACTAGAAATTTTAAAAATGGTTATTGCTATCATTTAATTAAACATGAATTTAACCAAAAATATGTTTTTAAAAGTTGATTCCTACGTAATTAATGATGAATTTGCCATTTATACATTGATTACGAGGTTGTTGACAAAGGATTGCCAAACTAACCCATGCGGTAGGGGCGTGATTTAAATATATATAGTACACATTTTTCTAAACTCAATTTAGGGGGTTACATATTATTACAACGTAGTTATAAGACTTGGGTAGTAATAAAATGAGACGTTGGGTATCCCTCTAACTAAAGCGATTTTTGATTAGTCAACAGATCTAAATTTGTCTCAGCCAGGATATAATTAAAAGCCTAAATCGGCCAAGGATTAGCTGAGTACAATAGTTTTAAACTCAAAAATTAAAAATAAAGAGCTAAATGAGTGATTGCGTCTTTCTCTTTTTATCGACAGACGCACTTGGATATATCATTTTCATAATGAATGATATGTATTTCGCATTTTAATG
The DNA here is from genome assembly GCF_053477335.1 of Acartia tonsa. NCBI lineage: Eukaryota > Metazoa > Arthropoda > Copepoda > Calanoida > Acartiidae > Acartia > Acartia tonsa. The sequence continues at coordinate 35,700,277 of NC_137264.1, read as the reverse complement.
TCAGTTTATGTGTAAATTTGGTGAGCTACATTATTGAGTAGCGTTGTTAAGTTTGGATGGAAGAATTTTGTAATGAAAGCAAAAGTGGGGTAGAGGATAAGGGATAGGGTAGGAACCAGTTACAATAAATCCTAAAACTCTTGTCAGTGGATCAAATTCCACCGATTACGAGATGGTTGCATTACCCCCCCCCCCCTTAGTTTCTAAACAAATGAATCTCAAAAAATATTTAACTAAGTACCTCTTGTATAATTTAAGTCTAAAATGTGATATTTGAAGTAAAATCAAAATTGTTTTTGTATCTTAATATACTTCTCGTCTTTATACATATTTTTAATTGAAAATCTTTATTTTTCTATTTATTCCGTAACTTATAAAAATCTTTTAATTTATATCTTATTTTTTCTAAGACAAATTTACTCAGTTTTTTATGACATATCAAAAACCGACTAAAAAATACAAAATTCATAAAAATAACCAAAAAAAAACATAAAATATAAAATCCAAAAAAAAGTTCAAACCCAAAATATTTTTTTCTTCCTGTATTAATTTCTCGAGTTGTCTTTGTATTTCTTACTTTGTACATCTCTTGTTCTTGTTGATAGTGATAAACTTAGTTTTTTTTGTTTATCCAAAAGGGACAGTATACATAAATATTCTTTCCGCTGATAAAGGAAATAATTGAAGTTAGATGCTGTCCCTTTATTTACTAGTTTAATTTGTGATAAATTTAGAAATATCTTTTTAAACCACTAACACATCGTCATAAGGTGATTATAATGTTAAAATCATAAGTGTCATTATTTTCTTTATAGAAATTACTTATTGTAGGGTGGTGTGAGGTATTATGGGTGATTTTTAGTAGCGAAGCTACTCTATAAATTGAAATGTCCCTCTGTATGTCTGTCTAAAACGTTTTTAGGGAAACGTGATTTACTCAGCTCCTACGAAAGATAGAAGGCTGAAAATTTTTGTCATCATTCCCATCTTTAAGGAGCATAATTATGTTTAAAACATCGTTAGCTGTCGGACTGCTTTTAAGCAGCTTTTTAGCCGCTTTTAATTTTCAAAACTGATTTTCTTGGCTCCTGTAGATGAGAGAAGGCTGAAACTTCTTGTCAACATTTCCATCAATATGGGGCATAATTATGTATAAAACATTAATAGCGGTTGGACTGCTTTTAAGCAGCTTTTTGGCAGCTTTTATTTTTCAAAATTGATTTTGTCGGCACCTGTAAAAGAGAGAATGCTAAAACTTCTTGTCAACAATCTTATTGATATGAAGCATTATTAACAGCTCTTTAACCGCTTTTACTTTTTGCAACAGAGTTTCTCGGCTCCTGCAAAAAAAAAAAACTACTGAAACTTGCCAATATTACTGACTTTATGCCCCATACTTTAGGTATGAAAAATCTTTGGTAGTCTGATAACTTTTAGGCTGCTTTTCTTTGAAAAATTAAGGTATTTTTTTTAAAGTTTCATGACTTTAAGTTTTTGCATATTTATTTGCATATATATTTTTTCTTTTCTTTGTTATGGAAACAGTTAATCAGCTCTATAAATTACTTTGTCTGTTTGTCTACATATTTATTTCAGATTTTGTGCTTCGCTACTTATTGATGTTGTCATCCTTGTTTGTATTCAAAAAGAAATATGCTTCTAAAAATTTTCCATATAATTTTGGTGCATACTTGTGGTTGGGTTTTAGTGGTGGTGCCTATATTGGTCCCGTTAAGATCTCGAAACTAGAAGTTTTTCAAAAATCAATTTGAATAGAGGCTGTTGCCACTGTCCCATAATATCTCATCGGTGGGGTATTATGGGTCATTTCAACTTTAAACCCATGGAACATCCCCTTAAAATAAAAAAATACTAATATTTTAAGCTATAAATAGTTAATTTACTTTTAACTTTTTTCAATGTCTCATTTTTGAGGGCAAATAAGTCATAGATGGGATTGTCTAAAAAAAGTATCTAATAAAACTACTACAAAAAGCTACAACTTTGCTTTTCATAACTTGTTTGTCAAACGTTAAGAACTTAACAATCTGTTTTTAAAAAGTTAGTAGTTCTCTGACCCACCATACCCCCACACCACTCTAGCCTTTTTTAGATATCCTGCAACTTGGAAAGTGTTGAGTACTTTTAGAAATATCATAGATTGCGACAAATACATACTAGCATCTTTCCATAAACTAGTATTAGGAAATTAAATCAGTCCCATTTTAATAGATTACATCTAATTTTTATAATGTATATACATCATTCGATTTTGCAAAGAGATAGAATGAAAACAAATATTTGTTAATGCTAATTTTATTAGTCAAAAATATTAGTTTTATAGATTCCTTTACAAGTTTATAATAAGTCTTAAATGGATTTTTAGTTTATTTCTAGTATTACTAATCTCTTTATAAAAGTGTCTAAATTACTTAAGTATAAAGTCTCTGTAATTGCTAGGATTTTACTTATAATCACCTTAAAATCTTAGTTTTAATGCTCAATTATAAAACTTTTATGTAATCTGACGATGTATTGATAATTATTAGAACCTGTTTACCATCTTATTTAAATAAATTTTAACCTCCTCCCAACACCTGGAGGCAAAATATTGTTGTAGAATTATTTTGTTAACAAAGCTGCTCTTTAAGTTTATGTTTAATGTTTCTTATGTTATTATTGATTTAGGTTTAATATGGGCTAAGAAAGGGGGGAGGGTGCGTAATGACATCTAAACTTAAACAGTAAAAGCGGAAATACAATTTAAGTTAATTAATGTTGACAAATAGGATAGGTGGATTAGAAACTACCTGCGCTCTAATTAGGTGAATGATGTACACTTAAGCTTCTCCAATCAGAGCGTAGATAGTTTTCAATCCACCAATCACAGAATGTAATAAAACCCTGCGGAAATAGAATTTTTAGGCGTTTTTGGGTCTATTGTGATGTAGAAACTTACTTTTTTGAATAAAGGTACTAAGAAAGAGAGGGAATGTCTGATTGAGCCAACAGGAGAATTGCATCAGTACATACATTTAATTTCATTGGTTGAAATTTTGTACACATCTTGTTACGAATGCATGTTTTTTTTTTCATTTCATACATAGATAAAAGTCAGCTGTAAACAGTATATTTTCTTAGTAGAAAGCTTTGCGGAATCAGAATTATTTGCCCTAAAATTTCGTTTAAATTTGAAAGCTTCGAAACGAGGTGGATTCTTTAAAAAAGTTAGGTTGGCTACTCGCTGGTGAGGCAAAATTATTTTTGTGAAAAATCCTCCAAAATCGAATAAAAAAATTTACAAAAATTAAATAAAATCTTAAAAGGGTTATTAACATATGATTTTGTTTAATTTTTGTAGATTTTTAATGTGCTTTTGGATGATTTTTCACAAAAATAATTTTGCCTCACTATCGAGTAGCAAGTCTTTAATTTTTCAAGAATCCACATCAGCTCGAGTCGAATGTAAAACAATACTTTTGTCTGCTAGAAATGTTTCTTCTTAGGTTTGACGAAAAAAGGGTTCAGAATATGCTTCTATTCTTCTATTTCTATTCTTTTTTGTTCTTTCTTAATTTTTTTGCTTGAAGACACTATGTCGATTCATAAGGACATAATTTAAGCGGATTTGGTAAGTTCGGAACCGAAACTTAAAAACCTATATATGACCTGACCACACAAAATATGGAGAGAGAAAAAGCACTTAACCCCTGCGAACCACCCACCTTGCCCGCTGGGGACGGTCCTCTACTTGCTGCATCATCTTAATAATGTCCTTGTGAATAGACACATTGAATTCAAGGAAAATATAATTAAAAGTAAGTTTCTACATCAAAATACATTAAGTCCTAAAAACCCCATTTCCGCAGGGTTATTTATACCTATCCTAACTTTTTTTTAAAAAAATTTAAATTTTATTTCATTTAGATGTAGCACCTATAGGACAAATTTCAAGAATCCAGCTCAATATTAGTCTATTTTGTTCAGATGTCGTAACGCCCCTCTCACTTTCTATGTGGGTATTATAGGTAGGAGCCGCACCAAAATCAAACGGCTCAGCATCGCGACTTGAATGAGGACGACACCTTCTTTACTAAAGGGTATCTTAGTTATTACTATTTAATTTTTTTGCGAGCCTCCCTAATCTTTGAAAGGTAAAGAAGTTTAAATGAGGCAAAAGTTTTTCAAGAATCCACATATGGTGCAAGATTTAAGTTTTTAAAAATCCATTTACTCTGCAGGATTTGGGCTATGTATAGGAAAAACATCACCTCATCCGCGTCTACTATTGATTTTAATTTGAAGGAGGGGTTTCAAACTTCTCTTTAGGTTCTTTGAGGGAAATTACCGACGACACTTAGAGATTTTCATATTGGTAAAAATAATTTATAAACACCTTTCCTTTTATAATTTATTCATTTACAATACATATAATTTTATACAAACGACATTTTCAGAATTAAAAACTTTGCCTCCATGTTATATCCTAGTAAGTGTTTTGTCTAAAGCTCAAGATCTCATAAATTGATGGTCAGAATTGGTTGTGCTTTTAATGGAAACTTTAAAAATGCCTTAGGGTGGTTGTAGGCTATTTTCCTGACAACTCCTAGCCTGCCCTCCTCGAAATGCTAGGATCATGGGAATTAGTTAGCTTATAAGAAATAAAATACACTTCCTTGAAAAGCTGAGCCAAATGAAGTTTATTCAGTGGTAAGGAGTCCTTAAACTTCTTATGAATAGACTGACATACATCCTACTTAGTATTATACATATATACATACGTCACATATAATATACAAAATATATTTGTTAGGATATGAAAATATTTTTCTTATCAACAAACAAAAAAAGTTTTTCTTTACAAAATTACAATTATTATCTACTTATTGAAATAAAAATTGTTTCCTCCAAGTGGGAGGAAACAGTCGATCTAAATTAATGTTAGCAAAAACAAGTTTGACAATAAATCATACATGAAAATATGGACACAGCTATTTAAAGAGCGGTTGTCATAAATCAAGAATATAGAATAGAAATATAACAAAAACCTTTCACATATATTCTTTAATATTTATTCTATCATATAAAGTTAAATGCCTTTTTTTTTCTCTGGAGCTAAAGATTTCGGATTGCTGTTCTAAATTGTATATCTAGGATAGAATTTCAAATATATATTTTTCCTACCTTTTCCTTCCTTCCCTAGAGGCTAGGTCAAAAGCATGGTAAATTATAATCTGAATGCTTATTGGTATATAGAATCTTCACTATCAGCCGTCTAACTTAAATAGCATCCTGGAAGATTATATTTCCTCCAATGTATTACGACCAGAAAGACAAAGCAAATTATAGATTAGCCCCTAAACTAGAAAGAGGATAACATTTCTTTCTAGTGTCGCTTCGAATCCGATTAATATCCAGTTCTCAGCCATACTGAAAAATTAGCATCGTATTATATCCAGTTTTTTACTAATTTAAAAATGTACAATCAATTTTCTACTCGCGGAAAGCTGTTTATAATTTTATGATTTACAATATATCGTCCCGTTTTAGAAAAATGTTGTTAAAATTTTTGCCCCAAGCCATAATATGGTTGATTTATGCAATCTCAATTTTAATAGTTATTTCTCGCATCGTATTATAAACGGCTTTCCGCGGATATAGAAAGTACAATTATAAGATTAAAACTAGTTTTTTTAGCCCCGAGGTGCCGAAGGCACCGGCTAAAAAAACTGGTTTTAATCCTATGATTGTACATTTCTACATTCGTAGAAAGCTGGATATAATACGATGCTAGACATAGTTTTTCCGTATGGATGAGAACCGGTTCCTATCCACCGGATTCGAATGAATACGAGATATATTTTTACAAAATTTCAATTCTAGTGTTTCAATATAAACCTGAAATTTACCCCAAAAAAATGGGGGCTGTCTTAATTATAACAAATGAAGGATGAAGGTGAAGCAAGTACTTTTCCAAAGTAAAAATTGCCAAATTTCATACATTAATAATAGGGTTGGGCTGGATTGGACGGATACTAGTATCCGGATGATTTATAATGCTGGATATCAGGTATTCAGGTTTTTTTCTTTTTATATTGACACACTATAATTGAAATTATGTAAAAATCTTTAAAATTGAGATTGTACAAACTTTTTAAAATCTGCAAAAAGACCGTTTTTAAAGCTTTTGTTCCATCAAAATTTTTAAGATTTTTACAAAATTTCAATTCTAGTGTTTCAATATAAACCTGAATACTTGATATCCGGAATTGTAAATCAGCCGGATATCTGTATCCGTCCAATCTGGCCCAACCCTATTATATGTGTATGCAATTGGGCAATTTTTACTTTACTTTATCGACACACTAGAATTGAAATTCTGTAAAAATCTTTAAAATTGAGATGGTACAAGAGATTACAGAAAAAATATTTTGCATGGGTCATTATTTTGCATAAATCAACCATATTATGGCTGGGGGCAAAAATTTTAACAAAATTTTTCTAAAACGGGATGGGGTAATATACAATAAACATATTTGTTTTTAAACTTCAGTGACTTTGTCTGCAGGTTTATCTGAAGATTGTGCATTCAAAACTGTCTTCTCCCCTCTCTCCTCAGAACTGTTGGATGTCCTGAAGAAAAGAAAGGATTGTTGATTTATATTTCTATATTATCCGGATAAGATATAGTTAACAACATAAATTTTTGTAATTGTATGACCTTAAAACCCGTCTAAAGTTTTTTCACATATTGCCAATTTCCTCTCTATCAAAAGGAAACTCAAAATGTTTGTTTTTATTTTACAAAGAAAATGTAAAGCTTTAACTAAGTGGATGAAATTATCATTTTTTTTAGCTATTATCTACTTTGTCAGGCTGTTGGTTACTCTATGGTAGAGACATGATATTCTCGCCTGCTATTTAAGCTAGAAAGCTAAATAAAATCTTTGGTGAAGATTTCTTCTACCAATAATTTATTTGCTTTGGCCATCGTCCATGCTTTAAAAGACTTAAATACTTATTTTTTCTAAAGGTTTTGTTGATTTTTATAATTTAGCTCATAATTTCTTTTGTGGCTTTATGGCGGAATACCTAAATATTGAAGGATGATAATCAAGTTAGTATGAGTATTTTTAGGTACATTTTAAGACTGCCACCTAATTCACTTTTCATTTGCTCTTTTGTTGAGTGCTTTAAACTAATTTTTATTTACAGGAAAAATTTCAATTTTCATGTTTGTCTACAAGATATTTTTTGGCGTTCAGATAAATCCGAAAGATGATTATTTTTTCTTTTTAAGAAGGTCCCAGCTAAAAATAAGGTACCACAGGCGGGAACGTCCGGTTACAATGTTCGACAACCATGTACATTATGTTTTAAACGACTAGATATCTTAACTTTTAATATATTATTTGGCTATTTTTGCTGTTCTAGTTTTTACAAATAAGTAGGTTGTATTTTGAAGGTTGAGACGGAACGCCATTTTAGCCAAAATGATGAAAACTGTAAAACTCCAAGTCAGTCAATATTGTAAACATTTTATTGTCCTCTTAAGTTAGAACTTTGAGTGCTTCTGTTTAAAAACATTAGAATAAAAACATCAACATTTCTTCTATAAGTTATATTTGTAGTAAAGCTATTTAATTCTTTCAATTAAATGACAAGCCTTTTTCTTTTTTTCTTTTTACTAATCATCATTTAATTAATCATGGTTAAAAACATGTTAAAATAACCTCGTTCTGCAGCAGATAATCAATTTGCTGAATTCTGTTCTAAAATCTGTGTTGAGCCATCCATAAAGAATTGGGTTGTAGCATGTTGAACTCATAGCAATGGTGTGACACATAAAGAAGGTGAAGTAATAGTTGCGCCAACATTCTAAAATAAAACGAGAATAGTTTTCATGAAAACTGATGCCTTTTTGAAATAAAAAAGGGATTACTGCCCTTTTGTGTAAAGACATACCGACAAAAACATTAAAAATAGCGAAGCACAAAAAAAATTCATGGATTAACAAAACGGACAAAGTGAGATATAAAAGAAATGTTTATTAGTCATAAATAGAAAATTTGAACAAGGATGACAACATCCATAAGTAGTGAAGCACAAAAATTCATGGATTGCCATATGGAGAAAGTAAGATACAAAGCGCAGATGTTCTATGATCATAAAGGGAGAGAGATTTGGGGGGAAAACGCGGGATACCCAAAACACGAACTCTTTATATGCTAGTTTACGTGTGGTTTTGTAGCCTCACCGACTGAGAGACGGACTAAATGCTCATTGGTCTGGGAAATCTCCACCAATAATTTAAGCTGAGAATATGTATTTTCAATAGTTTATTGTCATGTTAATATCATGAAAAGCTGGAAATGTAAAAATATTTCATATTACACGTACTGATATAGAAAAACAACAGGATGATTTTTAATCTCAAGTATTTGATTTTAAAATTAATATACATAATACTTTACAACTTTGAATATTTTTTAATTGTGTAGTTCTGTTTCTCTGCAGTTGAGTTCTTTAATCTCTAATAAGATTGTGTAAATATCACTGTATTACAATTTACTCATCCTTTTTATCTTTTGTTTTGTTAGAAATTGTTCCACGTTTCTAAATACTGCAATTATCAAAAATTAGCAATCTTAAAAGTTCCAAATATAAAGAAACACCCTGTACATAAAGAAAATTTCTGAGAAATGATATATTTTTCTTTTGTAAAAGTAGGACTTGTTATTTTATATCTGTACGTACTGTATGTAACAAGTAATAGGAATTATAAAAACCAACAAGTAAACAAATAGAAAATAAAATATTGGGGGGTTGTCATTACTACTTAGATAAACCCCTAAAAAACAATAAAAAAATTCAAATTTTTATTGGGTAGTTTGCTCATTCAGTATGAGGGAGGTGATTGAGTAAAGGGATGGTTAGAAGAATTGTTATTTTAGCCAGCTACAAGTTACACTTTATCAGAGTACATGATAATCTGGTGTAAGATTCAATAGTTGTTGATTGGTTTCAGGTGTATATCGTACTGCTGCTGAGACATAAAATCATTAAACATTTATTTAATTTCACAATTGAAAAGGTTAAAACAATATGTTTACGTCCATTTAAACTCCCTAAATTATACCTTATTGTTACAATTTACAGAATCTTCCAATAATATTTCAGAATTCTATGACAGTTTTAACCTGAAAAATTCCAGTCTTAAGCTATCCGATACGCGGTAGGGTTGGATGGACAAACCCATAAATGTAGAAAGCCTCACTTTCAATAAATTTAATAACATTATGTATCACATCGTATTATAAACAGCTTATAAAATTACAATTTTAAGATTAAAACTAGTTTTGTTAGCCCCGAGATGCAGGAGGCACGGGATAACAAAATTGGTTTAATATTATGATTATACATTTTTATATTCGTAGAAAAATGAATGTGATACGATATGATACACAATTTTTCAGTATGACTTAGAACCAGTTCTAATACAACGTATATTAATCAGTTTCGAAGCTTTACTGGAAAATTTATATTATTTACAGAAAATTAAACTGACCAATACTGGTGTGAGATTGTTGCTTACCAAGATTGACGACATCCGCGACAAAGTTGATGAGGTTGATGGGGAACCAGCACATTCCAAATATTGCTACCATAGCAATCAACATTCTAAACATAGTTAAAGTTAACAAGGTAGACAATGTTCATAAATAAGGTATAGCAAACAAGCGAAGTAAAACTAAAATAATATTTGGAGGCAGATAAAAAGATCGTCTTTACTAAGAAGCGTTGCCCACCAAAATCACGAAAAAACAGCTGAAATCACGAAATATTTTTTTAAAAATAATTCTGTTCGCCTCAGGTTGACAATATCACTTCAAACAAAGCTTATAAATGGATCAAACATCAGTGGCTGTGCTACAAGGATCCTAAGGGATAAGACAATGGACGACAAATTGATATAGACTTTAAATTATGGTAAACAAAATCAAGCCTTTTGTTAAGTGTAATAGCATTTGTAAACTTTAAACCTACCAGTCAAGGGTCAAAAGTTCTTAAGCCAAAGAAAGGGAGGAATGTTCATAAAAGTTTTATGGATGTTATCAATATTTTTTCTATAGGCATTTTTTCTTATTCTAAGATGTACAAAATTGTTATTCTTAAAAAATTTCTGTTTCTTTCCTTATGGATGTTATCAATGTAAAAAGTGTAAAATCCTCTGTAACAAAAAAAACTGCAAAACACAAGAACTTTAATAAATCGTTTTGTAGTCTCTCTTTTATGTTATAGTAGAGATTTTCTTATCTTGACTTATTGTTTTCTTTAATGCATCCAGCAAAAAAAAAGTATTGTAATTCGGGTAGAATTCAAATCTTGATCTAATGAAAATTCCTAAATTATGCATTTAGATGCAAAATTTCAATAAAAGCATGGGTGCCTCTAAAGTCTAAATTAATAAAAAAAACATATGGAAAAGGGGGTCATTTTTCTGCTTATTTTCCCTAAAACAGGATAGAACGCAAAAACTTGGCATAGGAGTTACTTTAATGGAAAACAATGTGGATTTGTGAGAGAAAAAAACTTGTAAATAATGGTGGCTAAAACGCCGCTCCCGTCAAAACCGTTTTTTTTTATTTTCTCTTATCAAATTAATCAAGTTTCCTACAAATCTCCTGCAATTGTAACAAAGAAATATTAGTTGCTGCGCACCGATAGATATATATTGGTGGGGGAAAATTTATCATCAAATTAGGTTGACAATATGCACCTCATTTATTGGTCAGTTCGAACATCCAGTAGGATGACAGGGCAAGGGATAAAGGGATGGATTTGGGGTATCGTTATTTTATAGCCAGCTGGGAGTATCAATTTATTAGAATATGTGAAAAGCTGGTGCAACATCCAAGTAATTATATATCGATTGCATCAATGAATGAATATTATCTAAAAGATTTTAATAAATCTGCCAATTAATGTAACTTTGAATTAAGGAAAGTGTTTGATATATTTAACAATAATTGTTCTCTGAAAGAAATATGAAACCTAATTATTTTTTTACTTTTCAAACAATTGTCAGATGCAAAATCCCTTATTCTGTCTCGCTGTTATTCCTTAATTTTATTTTGATGGAGGGGGATATTGGTTGATTTTTTTGTAAATCTTAGGTTGGGTTAGGTAAAGTTTATGGGAGCCAAATAAGATAAGTAAAATAAAAACGTTAAATTTGGATCGAATAAGTTTTAGAGCTGTATTTATAATGATAGATTTATCTCCCAAATTGTTCAATTATGCAAGTTAATTCTTAATGATGCTATTAAAGGGAAAGGACGTAATGTAAGATCCTTAGTTCTACGCAAATATTGTTCTATATAACCTATTTTTTTACCTGTACACTTTTTTTTTCTCTGTCCTACCTATTCGGACCTACTATTTCCAAGATAATTTGTTGACTTTGCCACTTTTTATATGAGAAATCGGCTGTGTAAAGAAATAACTCGATAATCTAAATTTAGAGGTTTGGATATCGAACAGACAAAAAATCATATAATTGTAAAGCCAAAAGGTAAACTAATATACCATACAGATATTATTTTATTTTTAGCTATACTTGTATTTAACTGCCACGTCCTTGTTTCTGTTTAAATACTACATGATAATCTTAATCTTGATGGTAATTCTAAACTCTATTCAAAGTTTTCAATTAGTACTAATAATACAAGGATTAAGTTTCTTGTTAAAAATATAAATAAGAAAGGATGACAACATCCATAAATTAGTTAAACGTGAGAATTATCACATAATTTAGCCTTTCTGCTTTACATGTTATAAAACTAAACCCAAAAAAAATTTTTATAATACTTTGTTCATGCAGTAAGTTTTTTGAGCAGCTTCGCGCCTAATATCAAAATCATTATAAAAAAGGCTTTAAACGAGGACTGTCCTAACCCTTTCTTAACCTAACGTATCCAATTGATAACCCATTTAAAACGTATTTGCTAAAATAAGTTCGTTTTTGGTCTCTTCTCTATATAAGTGAAATTTCCCTATGTAGTTTAAGATGACTATAGTAAAAAATGTCATTTCTCGCGGTCGTACACGGTCATGCGTCATGTTGGAAGGGTGACGCAAAGTTTTCGCTAATTGATTTATTATTTTTCTCTATAAGATAAAAGCGATGCTTGCAAGATTATTTAATTTGCTATAATATAAAGACATTTTTTCTAAAATCGCGCTATCTGAGATCTGAAACTTGTGTCACCCTTCCAACATGACGCATGACCACATACGACTGGGAGAAACAGCATTTTATTACCTGTCATCGTAGTTTAATGGTGTGTTACTATCAGTATTAATAAAGTGTAAATACTTAAAACATTTGCCAACTTGTTCTAGATTTTGATGCATAGAAAAATTTGACAATATTTTATGTGTTTTTAGGCAAATAAATCAATGAAATGTTATAAATAGCTTATTTATGCTCAATGTTTTCAAATATTAAAATCCGTCAATATTCGTTAGCTTAAAAACTTTTGTTTTTATTTTGTTTTGATTTGTTGGTTCATTAAGTTGAGTGTCTAGACGTAAAAAAAAAGTCAAATTCAGGACATATTTGAGTACTTTAAAATAGTACTAAAAAGGCGGGTAAAGTTTTAGAATCATATTCAATTAGTCACTAGAATTAAAAAAAGAAGGAACTGCAATTATAGAGTAGGTTTACTACTAAATATATGTAGGGATCTAAAGGGATAAGACAATGCCCGATAAATTGATGTACATCCCTAAAGATGCTACACAAAATTTCCTCTTCTGTAGATAACAATTATTGGTTAAAACGTTTGGACACAAAATTTGCTCCTCTGTAGATAACAATTATTGGTTGAAACATTTGCACACTCAACTTAATGAATCAACAAAATAAAATTCATTAACGTCTCCAAAGTTGTTAAGGTAACTAATAAGAAAACGTTATTAAAAGCTTTGGGGACTAGTGTAATAAACAGCCCAATTGTCCCCTTATTTCCTGAAATACATGTCTAACCTGTTGGTTCTCTTTGTTCTTTCTTCGTCTTCCTTTCTCTTCTGTTGAGATCTAAAACAAAATATGGTGCTTTCCCTCAAAGTGCGAACCGATCACTGTAACCTCCCCTAATATTTTTAAAACAAATTGGAAATAATTCCTGCGATGGGCCCCAACCTTAACATACGAGGCTGACTAGTTCCCAATATAACCTAACCTAACCTGACCTAAAGTCATAATGAAGTCAAACAAAAAAACTACACTGATATTTCAACTAAGTAAGGAGGATGTTTTTGTGCTCAACAAGTCACTTTGAAGAAAATTACCAAAACTATTTAGAAAAATTTCTCCTAATGTTCTGAGTTGTTATTTGAGCTTATAAGGTAATGGTGTTTTTGCCCTTCTATGATCAATAAAGAGTCCCCCCCAAACCCCAAAATTCTCTAATTTCGAATAAAATATATAAAAAAAATCTACCAACAAAGCCTTGTTTAAGTCCTGTCCTTGCCCCACTGTGCTGTTTACTTATATTTAAACCTTTATACTTGCTTGCAATGTAACCTTGGCAATGTAAATTTTGTGAAAGTGTACATTTGTCACCCTTTTTATAAATATGTTATATTAAGCTCAATACCACTTTCTAACTTTTCTGGGTTAAAATGTTACGTAACATTTTTTAGATTTTATTTTTGCTTTTTAAAAAAAAATTGGAAATGCTTAAATTAGCAAATACTAGGAGAGTGGGGACTATTGCAAAAGGCAAGAACCGGTGGAGAGACCAATAACTTTTAGTCCACATATAAAAAGCTAATGGGGCGTTTGTACCCTCTGAATTTTGTCAATCCCCATAAGATCTGATTTCATGTGGCAAAGGGGGAAGGTTAAATAATCCGTAACCAAAATTTTGCAAATACTTAAGACTTAAACCCCATAAATATCTCGCAGACCATATCAAAATTGTGATATTATATTATTATGAAAGCTGAATTAAGTACTGCAATTTAATTTCCAATCTATTTCAGAAACAGAATGAGCACCCTAAGATGTTTTGCTTACCTCAATCTTGAAATTCCAGTAGTGCTACGCTCCTTTAGACGGTACATAATCCTTTAGAAAAAAAATAATGAATACTTAAAGGGTTACTCTTTAATTCAATAATTCTACGAATATTCAGTAACCATAACTTTTTTTTATATTCTCCCCCTCCTACACACCCTTACTAAAGGATATCTTAACAATATAATGTTTCCCCTAAGTGGGAAACTCAATCGGATTAGTATTTATTGAAATCTTAAGCTTCAGACAAAAAACTTTCTGATTTTAAAACGCTTTATGTCGCCTTAATAATGGCGAATTCGCAAAATTCGTAATTTTTTTTTTAATTGGGGAGAATTTTTTGTTTTTTTTGGGGAGGTTTGGGGTGTCCCACCCACTAAGAAAATAGCCTAAAATCACCACAAAACCAGTAGGTATATTCCCTGAAATGTAAAATCTAATCGGTTCAGTGGTTACCGAGATCTTAAAGGACGGACGGACAGACATCATTCAACTTTGTATTATAGATTATAACTTTTATTTAGACATAGCCTAGTTAAAGAGTAAATGTTGAACCTAAACGTCCTTGATAATATTTGAAATAAATCTACCATTTATATTGCTTTGGTAGAATACTTTATTTACAATTATTTCTAAGCATATTTCCCATTTCACTCTTTTTCTTAAACCTTCCAGACTATTCTTTTGCAACAAATTAGGGAAAGAAACAGCGGACACAGTAAAATTTTTGACCTAATCACTTATTTTATGACTAATTAAGGCTAATTCTGATCTAAGATATAACAATTAAGACTACTTTTGTTTCAGCAAAGATATCTCCTGCAAGTTAGTATTAAATTGTGGGGGGGAGGGGTCTGTCCCCCCATCCACTTTTAAATTATTTTGCCATCCTTTCAAATATTTTAAAAAGAATATAAAAGTCAGAAATGTTAATGGAACAAATCGATTTCAATATTATTTGAGAATGATTTATTGAAACAATATATTTTATTATATAGGCAAGTATATACATATTTCTTATTGTTTTATTATTCAAAACACCAGCGGATGAATATTATCAATTATTAGAATAAGTCAAAATTCCCAAAGAATTCTTGTTTTATTTTATTATGTTTTAATTATTTGGATTCGCCCCTAGCCTCTATTGACTTGACCCGCCGGGTTGACGAATATTCCCCCCACACTAATTTTGTTGTAAATTTTGTATTGTTCTATAATATTACATTTTAGGGGGGGGGGGGGTGGCATTTTTTGGGACATGTTCCCCAATCATGAGGAAAAAAGGTTTAAACTATGGTATGCCTAGTAAGCAAAAAAGCTGAGCTATTAATTCAGCTGTTAACTATATATGAACTTAGGAAGCTTCGAACAGACTAACAGAAGAACAGACAGACATCATTATATCTAATTCTTAACTCAACAAATTTCAATGTAATATTTGGATAGACATATTAGGAAAGTTTTTAATTTGCATATCAAATGTTTTGTTAAGTTCAAAGTTACAACAATTCTGCGTATTGCTATAAAATAGACAAATTAAAATATTACAACTCAAAATTGTCTATATTTTGGGTTGGTTCGTATGTTCGTACATACTATCGGAGAGGTGTCCGTTTCGAGTCTTGACCACAGCTCGTTAAAAAGGGTAACTACTGCTGCTATGTCTTTCGCGTGACATAAAAAGTAAGAGAACGCATTACACCGCAAATATAAGAAGCAGATTATGTTTTAAGGTGCGTGGAGAGGTGTTGAACCCAAAGCGACACCAAGCCCTCCCAGAGGTCATATGTTTGAAAATAGGTTCGTAACAGACTACAATAATTGTTGGGTTTCCTAGAATCGTCCGATCTATTCAAAACCTTGTCACGTTGGCATGATGATTTTTCAAAAACATAAATACTAAAGTATTAGGTTATTTAAGTGGGGTTAATACCCCCTTTTCACTATGTATTGTCTAAAGTTTGTTTGAAATTACACAACTTTCCTATTGAATATAATTATGTAAAGTGTATGTCATTAAAACTCAGAGAGGGAGGGGACAATGGGCTATTTATTACACTAGTTCCCAAAGTTTATTATAACGATTTCTTATTCGATGGCATAACAACTTTGGGGACTTTAAATTTTGATTGGTTGATTCATTAAGTTGAGTTTCCAAACGTTTCAACCAATAATTGTAATCTACAGAAGAGGTAATTTAGATTATAGATTTAATTTGCAGATAAAAGCGATGAGTAATCTAATTTAAAATATTTTTTCAATAAACAATATTGACAATATAACAAAAATAATTATTTCCATAAATAGCTCGCACAGCTATAATCGAAATTGTAAAATAGTTAGAAACCAGGAATAAGGTATAGCAAGCGTTGTTGACATAAGCTGGTTAGAAACCATAAGTTTTGAGGCAATCAAAATCATACATTTTCAAAATCTGCCAATAAACATTGAAAATAAGCCTAAGTTTATTAAAAGGACTGCAAACCTTTCCCTAATATTTTTCCTTGACAAATGTTTTAGAATTAAATCAGGAAAATTAAGATTTTATAAGTATGAAAGAAAGTTAAACTAATTAAGAATATTCTTAAGTTTAGTTTATCCAAAACAAATGAAGTTTAAACAACTAAATAAAACTTAAAAACAAGGACGATAATATAAAAGACAGGCATGATTCAGTTTTTAATCTTGAAAAAAAAGTTTTTATTTTTATTTTTAATAGTTAAGCTTAATATTTGTTATAATTAACAGGAACACTATTTCCAGTATGGCTTCAAAACCGATAAATATCACTGGATTAGAACCAGTTTACAGTCATAATGAAAAAACATATATAGCACTGTATTACAGAAAATTTTCTTCGAATATTAAAATGAAAAATCATTAAACTAATGATAGCCCGAGCCCCCCAGAGGTTTTAATCTTATAACTTTTCAATTTAATATCCTTGGAAAACTGTCTATAATACAATAGAATAAATGAATATTCTTATCCTAGCATAACTATAAAATGTAAGGCTTGACTCAATTGTATAACATCCACGTACATCCACATAAAAATTTACAGTTGATGTAGAAACAATATTTCAGCAGGAAAATATTTTAGCAAAAAACTAAGCCTGAAGAATATGCCATGAAAACTGCACATCTGGTGCAAAATTGATGCCTCTTTTTATTTACTTTTTAAAGGCGAAGCTCCTCTATAAGTCAATACGGCTGTTGATATGTATGTATTTTTACCCCAATATATCATATCATATACTTCAAATTAAACGGTAAATTATCTTTTTTTGATTTAAAATTAGACTCTCGATTCAAAGGATGATTGGACATAATGCTTTCATCGACTTAAATTTTAACGAGGTCCATGCTAGAGATATTGATGGTTGAACAACTGTGTATTTTTTTGTATTTCTCTTGAAAACAGTCTGTCTTTTGTTAGTAGCAACATAAAAATAAGGTCAAAAGCTAGCTCCTCTTTAAGGACCAACAAAATGGAATGAATATTATCCATAATTGTTTATTACTATAGCTGCAGTCTATATAACCGTACTAAATAAAAGCAATTTTGTTTTTATAGTTATACAAATCACTGGTCTCAAGCTTCCTTGTTTACTTTCTAGTTTTCTTATATGCTACTTTAAAACTAACTTTCCTAAGCCTGCTCGCAATATATAAAACTAGCGGCTTCGCCCCTAGCCTCTAGGGGCTTTACCCCAAGAGATTTGATCAAACCAATTTTTTGTATTTTAGATTTAAAATAAAAAAGATAAAAAAAAAATTTTTTTTGGGGGGGGGGTTAGTCGACCCCACTATTTTAATTTTAGTTTTATAAAGAAAGAAAAAATATTTTTTTTGGGGGGGGTATTTTTCATTTTTTCGGGGGTTGGGGGTGTCCCACCCCCCAAAAAATAGTTATAAACCTTCCCAGGACCTATGAGAAGCTACCCTGAAAAGGAGAACCCGATCTGTTCAGCGGTTAGCGAGATCCTTCGCTACAAACAAACAGACAAACAAACACACAAACAGACAGACATCGTTCTACTTTATATTATAGATAGAGGGAGAACTAAAATCTTACAGTTAAAGATAAATGACTTGGATGATAACATTCATAAGTAGCGAAGCACAAAAATATAATATGAAAAGTGCCACTCAGACGCAGAGTTAAAGAGTAATGCCTTATAGTCAGGAGAATATTCATACCAACTTTGCCTGCCTATCCGAAAAAATCGCATCAACATCTATAACACAAAGTAGAACGATGTCTGTCTGTCCGTCTGTCCGTCCCTTAAGATCTCGGTAACCACTGAACCGATCGGATTCTACTCTTCAGGGTATCTACCTATCGGTCCTGTGGTGGTTTTAAGCTATTTTCTTGGGGGGTGGGACACCCCCAACCCCCTCAAAAATGAAAATTTACCCCCCCCCCCAAAAAAAAAAAAATATTTTTCTTGAGAACACATTAGACTATGAGCAGCACCAGTAGTAATTTTCTTGAGAACACATTAGACTATTTTTTTAACGAATTTTGCGAATTCGTTATTTAATCGAGAAAATGTTTTCCTGCTGGGTAGGTGCGAAAATTTGCGATCCGTTCTGCTGGGAAAGTAATAGAAGATGTAATTATACCTCTTGGGGCAAAGCCCCTAGAGGCTAGGGGCGAAGCCGCTAGTATGTATACATAGCATAATGGACTGAAAATAATTACGAGATGTTTCAAAGTAATATTTCAAGAAGCAGACAAGTAAACACAGGGAGGGAATGCAAATTGGAATTAAAACTTTCCTAACCAAAGAATTCAAGCACTTGTTCTGCCATTTGTTATCTAAGGAACTCTAGGGTTCTGAATGATTTGGCATGTGCAAAGAAAAACAGTGTACACACTTTTCTACCAATGATATTAATTTAGATAAGGGGTAATTTTGTTATAAAAAATGGAAAGGTAAATTAATCATCCCTTAAGATCCCTTGGAAAATCATATCCTTTTCAGATGAGCAAAAGGGCTAAGGAAATCTTCCCTAAAAAGTCAGATATCTAACTGTGGTAGCAACCAGATTTAATACTTTTTAAGGACAGGCATAGTGAACTAAATAGTGCTTTGCTACCAAAAAGTTTTAATTAAGTATGGATTTATAGAATGATACAAATCTCTCCACACAATAAATTGTATTTTTTTCCTTCATAAAAAAAGTTTTGTTTGTCTTTTCTGCAACTAATTAAAGGATTATAAGACGAATGAAAGAAGTAGATAAAGATTTTAACCCGTAATAAAAAGTCATGTATAGTACGGTTATATATATAAACATTGAATTAATCCGTTTCTGGGACGCCGGCCCCTGTTGAAAAACAAAAATATAATTAATATTATAAAAATCTTCAGTTTTTGACAATTCTCATTGCATCGTATTATAAACAGCTTTCCGTGGATATAAAAATGTACAATTATATGATTAAACTCAGCCCCGAGATACCGAAGACACGGAATAAGAAAGCTGGTTTTAATATTTTGATTGTATATTTTTATAATCGTAGAAAACTAATTATAATACGATACGATACATGATTTTTCAGTGTGGCCGGATAACCTGATATTAATCGGTTTCGAAGCCATACTGGAAACATATTCGTATCCCTGGGAAAGCAATTATATTTAATATTTATCAGAAAATACCATGCATACTATTATACAGAGTAAAAACTTTTCATAAGGTTGACCTATATTCATTCTTTTAGATTGGTTCCTTATTTTGTCACAAAATCTCTATTATATAAAGTAGTAAGGTTGTCTGTATAGCTTTAAATTTTTATAACTACGGAACCTATTCAGTTATTCTGTAGGGAAGTTTAACATAGGCACCGTGGTGGGTTAAGATTTACAATCGGAAACTCAAATTCAGTTGACCAGATGAACTACTACTAAAAATCAGGACGGGGCAGTCGCACGTCAGCCGCGCCGAAGCCTCAAACTTAAATCCGCTTATTTGCTTTAAAATTTTTTTTTAAAAAAAGGTACAGCCATATTTGTGTTAGGTTTGGACCTACATCTAATTTGTAAAATATTAAAGGATTGTATTCGCTGAAGTTTACAGGCGGCTAACACGCGGCTGCCAAGCCCTGCCAAAATCTATCAATTATTAAAATGTAAGTAAATACCTTGAGTAGCACACAATAATTGTTATGAGGGGCAAATAAAACTGCAACAAGACCGTCAATAATCCAAACATCATCCTAAAAAAAGACAAATTAATGTCTTGGATATTGGATAAAAAATATATTTTTTTACCTACTAGTAGTCAAGCGGCTAAACAGCTATGTCATTGTAACCGACTAAAAAAGTCCTACATATAATCTGGAAGACACAAAACTCAATTATTTACAGTTATCGCGCAGCGCACAGAAATGCCCGTTATAGACTTATTTTACACGTGTTTTCGTCATCTTGGATCTTGTCTATTTCACATTTTTAAATAGCCACTTATGACGATGTACGGAATGAACAAGTTCTTCAGCCGTTCGGCAGCCAGTAGCCTTTAAAATTCGTATAAAACTTTTTACTGTGAACTGCACTATTTATTTAATAAATTTAAGAGAACCTCAACCCAGAATTAAAGCTCCTAGAGTCAAAGAGCAAAACACCATTAGATTAACAACAAGGGAAAGAAATATTTACAGCAATAAATCTAATAAATATTTTCTATCAAAGATAGAATATCTGATAGACCCCGTTTGCATGTTGTTAACATTCAATTCGACTATAAGATATTTAATACAGGGAGGGAGGGGTCATTGGGCTGATTGTTACACTAGTCCACAACGTTTTATAATTCTTATTCGATGACCGGACAACTTTGGTAAATTTTAGTAAATTTTGATTAGCTGGTTCATTAAGTTGAGTGTAAAAACGTTGCAACCACTAATTGTAATCTACAGCAGAGGTGATGTTGTATATCATCATTGGAAATTTTAATCTATTTATCGGCCACTGACTTATCCCTTTAGATCCCCGCATTAAAAAATATAATTTTGAATGTATCTCTACTTGTTTTATACTCTTTATCTTTTCTGAAGATCAGACTTTTTACAGCTAAAACAATCTCTGCACTTTATTGGTTTATTTGATTGGCAGAAAAGTAAAAAGAACTTTTTCTCAACTAACATATTATAGACATTTTCCTCGACGTTTAAAAGTTTGCAAAAACAAAAAGATACTTCTTTTATTGGTGAAGTTGATTTTAGAGTTGGCAGCAAAGCCCCTCTAAAACAATCTTAAAATTCTTTCTTGTTGTTGATAAAACACTGATCCCCTTTCCGTTCTTCTCCCTTTCATTAAAACATTATTTTCTCTTCTCTCTTATTATTACTATTTTTATGAAATCTTTATGTTATAACACAAATTTACATAAGAAAGACAAATAAATTCATGTAAAATGACTAAATAATCTCTTTCTAAGTGATAAATTCAACCTCCCCTTAAATTATTTTCATTGTCTTACATAAATCAAAGAATTTATTTAATCATGTTTATTTTTAAAATCTTCGCTTCTATTAAAGATAACTATTCCTAATTGTCTTATTTTACTAAAGTTACAAAGAAAGGTACCTAGATTGGCTATTTCTTTTCATCTATATTCTGTAGATTCTTATCATGGAACACCCATCTGAAAGGTGGGGGCAAGTCGACCCTCAACTTTCGATTTCGTTTAAATAAAAAATTTTTTTTTTGGGACAGATGATTATTTTTATTCTTATGACGATTTATCTTGTAAAAATTGATGTAACCTTCCATAAAATTATTAAATAACTTTCCTGGACCTATAAGAAGCTTCATTGCAGAAAGAGACCATATCGGTTAAGTGGTTAGCGAGATCCAACAAATAGACAGACACCAGAGAGAGAGGGGACAATGGGCTGTTTAATTCCCTGGTCCCCTAAAGTTTTATAATAACGTTTTCTTATTAGGTAGCTTAACAACTTTGGGGACTTTAGTGAATTTGGATTGGTTGGTTAATTAGGTTGAGTGTTTACGTGTCACTGTCAACAACTAATTTTAATCTACAGAATGGGGATAAACATCAATTAATCGGCCATGGTCCTATCCAAGTAAATCACTGGACTGGACAGACACCCCGCGCTTTTATATGAGAATAAAGTTAACACAATCTTTACAATGAGCAAAAAGTTTTACCTGGGCTTTTTCTTCCATGATTCGACACACTCTTCAATTTCTAGATTTTCATCAACTTCTAACTTCATAAAATATGCATATCTAAAATTAGGAAATTATTTAAATTAGGATAGGCTTTATAGATTTGTCATTGGAAGATAATAAAAAATCTCCCCCCCTCCCCTCTAAAAAAAAGGTTGCCAGAATATTTATTTTATTGTCATAATGAGCGAAGCTAGAAAATTTATAAAATTTTAGACTTTAGAAAACCATGATAACTTAAAAATCTAGGAATCGAACTAGCACCCCAACCAATATGCAAAATTCAATGATACTTTATAGAAGTATACAGAATTTGAACTTTATCAATCCCTTAAAATTTCAGCTGTCTTACTTTAATAGGAGTCGAGAAAATCATAAAAACTTAAAAATCTAGGAATCTCTCTAGCAATCGACTAATCTTAATGAAACCTAGTATAAATATGAAGAATGTGAACTTATTTAATCCCTGAAAGTTAATCTCGAATAGGAGTATAATAAACTAAAAAATCTTTCCCCTAACCCCTGTTTAATTTTGGAATGAAAGGGAAAATGCAGCAAAAATATAATTTTGCTGATACGAGAAAATTGAAGATGATTAAAAACGTGGGCTTTATTCTCCCTTTTATCCCAACCTCTCAAAATATTCCTATATCATTTTACTATGGATGTAGGTATATGTAAATTTTCAAAAAGAATAATGATAATGCCGTAAAAACATTATAATTTTCTGTCGGTGGCAAAGTAACTTTTGGAATTAGTTTTTTTTACCTTTGTAGCTACTATGGAATTATAGTTTGCTGTCCGTCTATACGTCAATCCATTCATTAAAATTAAAATTCATAGAATATTTCTTTTATGAAATGAACTATTTCATAAAAGCTTCGCCACAAGAGGGGCGTTATGTGTTCCCTTTTCTTTATTTAAGTTTCAACACAAAAAAATTGTGATAAAGGGGGTTCTTTTTATGAAAGGTATGACTTTAATAGAGTCTTAGATAAAATAATGTAAATGATAAACTTGCCTTTGTGCTAAGTAAAAGTTGAAACTTTTTATTCATTGAGGAGTTTTAAAGTCGTGACTATGAATATATTGAAAGTATTTGTAAGAGATCATAATTGACACAGAAAAAAACTTGGAAACGAGGATAATTATGTTCAGAAGTAGCGCAACAAAACCCATCCTATTATACATAGTAGAAACATTTTTTTTGTCTAAAGCTTAAGATTTCGATAACTACTGAACTAATTTAGTTCCCTATTTTGGTACCTGGATGGTTTTAGGATATTTTTATCTCTAAGTTTGGTTTTAGGCTATTTTCCTACATGCCTTATTCCTTAGAATACAGAGCTCCTAGATGCTAGGAGTGCAGCTGTTAGTTATTATACAAAGCAGTAAGTTTTTTTTAAAGATCTCCAAAAATGGTGGTCCGAATTGGTTGTACTTTTAAGGGGAGCTAAATTAACTTTTTTTGGGCTATATTATTTTACTAAACACGACTTTACTAGATTCTTAGGGCAAAAAAATTAGTTATTATAACAGAACAAGAAACTGTAAAACATTTGAAGTTTAGACAAGCTTATTAACTATTAATTGACGTTATCTAGGTATACCTACCTCCCAGATAGATAACATATAGTTATATAGAATGATAATATTCAATAAATATGTGTATTCCTTATTAAAAAGAACCATAGACAAAACATTTTTTAATTTAAAAAAAATTGTTTTAAAACCCGGAAAATCATCGAATGCTTTGCTTATGTTAAACTGACAATAATAACAAAATTGACAATTATAATAAAAAATATTGGAAAGAGTTTCAAAAATTTCAAATAATGCCAATTATTTCAAAGATATTAATTTTTAGGTTTTTAAAACAATTTTCAGGTATCGTTAACTTAACAAAATTTTTTTGTCTATAGTTGTCTTAACCTCTTTTCGAGGAAGCTTTGTGTTTATCAAGTACGAAATTAATTCCTTATCATTAAACCTAAAACTAAGCGCAAATGTCGTCTTTTTATGGCTTTCCCTTCATAATGTGGCGCGGCATGGATTGTTTTGTTTATTATGATGCGCACGTTCCTTACTTTT
This sequence comes from Acartia tonsa, assembly GCF_053477335.1. Taxonomy (NCBI): domain Eukaryota; kingdom Metazoa; phylum Arthropoda; class Copepoda; order Calanoida; family Acartiidae; genus Acartia; species Acartia tonsa. Next base: position 35,675,894 of record NC_137264.1, on the reverse strand, counting down.
GAATGAGATATGAGAGTGTGAAGATTTCGGAGAACAAAATTGGGCCTATCAAGGAAGAATGGTGTATAGGACGATTATATGTAGTTTTAAAAAAGGCTTTAGCCAGCTAAGCATGAAACTTAATTATGATTAATATATGTTTTAGTAATTTTTATGTGCCTTATTGTTGCATTTAACAATGATTTATTAAACCAAATAATTTTCCTTTAAAGCCAAAGTTTCCAAAGATTTTTACCGTAGAGAAAAATGATTTTTAAAAAGCAAATAAGATTACGTGGTTATAAATAACTGGAATTATGAACTAATTGATATTGTAATTTCAGGTCTTTGAAATAATTTCATCAATAAATCTATATTCAAACCTGCTGTTGAAACTTGATGGTTCCTGGTATTGGGGGTTTGTATGTTCGCCAACTGATCTCGTGAACTTCCCGCTAATTCGGAAGTCAAGCTCAACCAAAGTGTCATGGTTGAGACAATAGTTCTTTTCAATAAGAAATACACATATTTAGTGAATATTTCCGTTCTACTGCTGTTTTAGGCCTTAAAACTCACACCTTTACGGAATTTTAGCCAACCTACTTTTACCTATATTATATATTATTATTATGTGTTTATACAAGCGAAGCTGCACTCAAAAGCTATTGGCACCCGTCTGTTTGTTTATATGTTAGGAACACTATACTAAAATAAAATGAGTTTTTCTTTAAACTTAATTTAATTTAAGTAAGCTACAGAAACAAATAGGTATTTGTCAAAAAAGAATATTATTAGATTATATCTTATTTTTAGCCAAATGAAATACGCCATAAATAAGGTTTTTTAATCTAAAAAAGATATACACTTCCAAAAATATTAATAATAGTTTCAATTTTCCTTTGAAATACATTTCTCTAGGAAGACTTATATGATTTGGTTAATAATTTATATTAGGTTTTATAGAAAAGGCTATACTTGTTACATTTGAATAATGTGATCATAATTTAATCTAATATAAACTCACTAACATGAAATAAAAAAAGGTCTACAAATAGGTACAAAAAAAGGTACATGGAATTTTCTTAAAAGCTTTTTTGGGCCATAAAAATGATTTTATGTTAGTTTCATAGAGATAATCTAGAGACACACTTCTAAATCAGCCAATAGAAAGAACAACATGCCATGTTATTGGTTGAAATGTGTACAGATTTTGACACGAAAGAACATATGAATGTTATCATTCTTGTTTGTACACTCAACATCAAATATATGTATTTGTCTGAAGTAAAATTGAGTGATGTATGTAAATTGAAAATGTTCATTCTTTTTAAGTGGCACAATTTTTTTAAATTGAAATAACATCAAAAAAAAAGAAAATTTGTACTTAAAAAATTAAATTAAGTTAAAAAGTAAAATTTTGTTAATTTGTAAAGTAGCCATAAAAGCTAAAATATTTGTAAGTGAAATTTTAAATTCTTTTAAATTTCTTGGGCCAGCTTAGGAGGTAGGGTTTCCTAATTCTTACTGAATCATGTATATTTATGGGGGCATAATGAACCTCTAACCCCCTCCTAGGCTATCCTAGGATTTTTTTTAAAAAATTGCCATAATACTAAGAATACCATTTGTTTTCCTCAGAAACATAACATAGGTACATGATATGAAAGTACAATGAGATAAAAGAAGTTAAGGACTTACAATAAATTGAAATAAAAATATTACACATAAAAAAGATGGAAAATGCACTTTGCAAGCTTCCCATTATAAAAGGAGATAACTAAGAGAAGAAATTAATACTTACGGAGCAGTTATACACATGGCCAGTATGTCAATACAGATGATCAGATTTATGGCATTCTTCAGGCTTGGTCGGTACGTGTAGGGGTGCAGAACTGTTTGATACCTGATAAAATTTAATTAAAAATGACGTCATATAATACAAATGACCAATGATAGGCCAGTATACACTTACCATTTGCCAATTAAAATGTATACTACCTTGTATGATGTCATTATATTTTTACAGGCACTATAAGCTGCTTCAATTTTGAAATTCTGTATTTGGCGCTAAAATTAGCAAATCAAGTGATTTCTCAGAGTATGGATGTCTTTTGCCAGAGGAGACATGTGAAAGGTCCATCTTAGCGGTAAATTACAAACTCGTTAATTTATTGTTGTGTCATCACATGGCAATTTTATGAAATGTCTTATTTCGACTTTTTTTCATTTTTATTAAGGGCTCGGCAGCACGTAATTGTAATGCAACTTGGCTTATTAATTTTTTCATACATTTGTTGAACCATGCAACGTTTAATCAAAATTTAATATTAGAGAAAAGCCTTTTTGGTCCTTTAATTTTTTGTCTTTTGAACCCATTTGTTTAAAAAACCTTTTAGTATCGAAGATAAGTGTTTGTGTCTGTCATTCGTTTGTTCTGAAATGTTAATCTGTAGGTGCTGTTTCTTTTTTTCTTCCATAAAATTTCAAACAGCTTCAAACTATTGGACGTTATCTCCCTTGTTCTATATTTTATTTACACACTTTTAATATTAAAATGTTACACTCTAACTCCTAAACTTAATTTTGCATTGAATTACATCATTTCATTTAATTGTCTCATAATCTACTGTTGTCATGACATGGCACTTATTCAATTTTCAGTATATATTTTCCAGCATGGATTCGAAACCGATTAATATACGCTGGATTAGAACCGGTTCTTAGCCATACTGAAAAATCATATATAGCCTCGTAGTACAGACACATTTTCACGAATATTAAAGCAAAAAACATTAATTAATACAAGTTTTGTTAGCCAGGTCCTTCGGGGCTAACAAAGCTGGTTTTAATCTTGAATTTATAATTTAATATCCGCGGAAACATGTCTATTATACTATGAGATAAATAAATATTACCACTTAATATGAAACGTAGTTAATGTTGAAATTTTGTATTTTTTACCATAAATATTTTTACAACATAAGGTTTATTTTTTTTGTATAAAAGTGCTTATAAATAAGATAAAGAATAGAGAAAATCTAAAACAAGGATGACTAAATTCAAAACTTCTTGTGTTGATCTCTATTAGTTGTTATTTTAAGTTTATTAACATCCAATGCTTTTAAAAGTCACAAAAAAACCTGTCTATTACATACTTATTGTGTTTCTAAATGTACTTTGTTTTACAAGAGTTTAACACAAATTTTGTATCTCAGTAGGACTAGGGAATATCAGTGACGGGGGGTGGGGGGTAGGAGGTAATACTATTATTCTCAACATTCCCCCCCCCCCCCAAAAAAAAAGTTGATTATAGAGTTTACTGGACAAAGTGTTTAAAAAATTAGACATGTGACGTCATAAAAGAGAGAAAAGAAGTGGAAAAGAAAACGCCTAAAAATTGGATAATCCCTCATTTTTGTGACGTCACATGGATGATTTTTGTGACACTTTTTCCAATTACATTGAAGGTTAGTAATAGTTATTTCTCGCATCGTATAAATAAATTTCTATATTCGTAGAAAGCTGGATATAATACGATGCTAGACATAGTTTTTTCGTATTCATGAGAACCGGTTCCTATCCACCGGATTCAAATGAATACGAGAAAAACTTTTCCACAACCTTTCTTAGAGTATATACGGAGAAAATTATTGATAAGATTTGCAGCCAATTTATCCAGGTTTATTGTCAAATATGAGCACATAAACCAAGTGCTATGCCAAAAAAGAAATTTCCAAAAAGACATTTATTAAATAGAATCAAGATGGAGAGTTTTTCATGTCAAATCTACTCAAAAATTGTTTTATGTCCTCAGAATAGGATACAAAATCAATGAAATTAATTATTTTGACCTGCCAAATCAAAAAATTGTAGATAACTCTAGGAAAACTTAAGGTGGAGTGGGGGATGTTTAACCACCCCCCCCCCACCCCGCGCATTAAAATTTAGTTTTAAAAAAAAAAGTAAAAAAATGGTGGGAAGAAGTTATTTTTCTGGGAGAGATTTCTCTTGAGAGGGTGCCTATCCCCAAAATAAACCTTCCCAGGACCTATACGATGATACACTGTTAAGGAGAACCATATCAGTCCAACGGTAAATAGGATAATAAGGTTTACCATTTTCAAAAAGTAATTTATAACAAAATCTCTGCCACTATCTGGAGAAAAACCTCCTTGATTTGTTGGCATTGCTGCGGAAATCTACTTCAGATTTTATGATTGATGCTCAGATTCCTATTAAACCATATTGAACAATATTAGCTCAATTCACATATCAATTTTCTATATACCAAAAAACTACTGAAGTCTGTTAGTTTTTTAAGAAGACATTTTTCTATTGATTTTATGGTTTCCATACTTACACCCAAATTTGCATATTTTTAGTATTTTCATTAGATTTCCATGAAATAGGAAGATATTACAAAACTGATTACTTGGGCTTATATTATAATTCCTATTGCTTTACATTTAATTTAAGACAAAGAAATAAAGACCTATTGCAGTAAAGTTAAATGAGTTTAATAATAAAATACTTTCAAATATAAAAACCCAACCAAACCCTTACTAAATCTATTTTTTGATGTCAGCTATGGAGAAAAAATCTAATTTTACAGATAAAGTAAAATAAATTTTTCCAGAAAATTTCTGTTCTTTGTCTTTCTTCATTCAATTTTATTTCTACATCATATTTTTGTGCAGAATGACTTGAAATTTTTCTTTGTATTATTACTTTTTTATAAATGTCAAAAAATATGTTCTTAACCTCTTAACTTTGATAACATTACTATTTTCCTTAAATTGCATATCGATCATAAAAACCCTTGTTTAAAAAAATAGAGGGAGGGGGGGGGGAGAGTTTTGCATTTTTTTGTTTATTACTTTTAGTTAGGTTTTATTGGGTACTGGTTAGCCCTGCAGGATTAGACACCAAAGGTATAAGTCCTGCAAAAGTAGAGCCCCCGTATAGTAGCTATGCACAAAAAAACTCCTTTCCCCCTCCCATTTCAAAATAAAGAGGAGTGGGGTTATTGCTTGATAGGTAATTTTAGGGAAAGCACCAACCACTAATAACCATTTTTTTCCAAAAATATATTGTATTTAGATTTTAATACTGATTTTCAAAGCATTTCAGGCCCTCAATAAAGGCTGAGCCAATTTTTAGTTAAACAAATTTTATTTTAAAGTTCACCTAATTAATTTGTTACGTCGTTTTGCCGTGATTTTCCTTCAGTTTCAAGTGATTATCTAGAGAAGCCAAAGCATTGTACACTTGTAATATGATCGATACTAAAACTATAGGAACTTCGGTTAAGTAACACCCAAAGACTGAAAAAGTCCTATTTGTAATGAGTTGAGCCTATTTTTGGGCCATGGCATTCCCCCTACTAATAGTGTCACGTGCCAGACATAGCATCAGTAGGTGCTATTTCTAACGTGTTTAGTAAGAACGAGGTTTGGACAAAACTGGAAACCCGACACCTACTCTAATGCCGTGGCTTTATATAATATAAAAGTTTACCTGTTTACGGCAATAGCTGTCAGAGTCATGGTGGATACATATACAGATACACCCTAAACAAACAAATATGTCAAACTGGGACGATCAAAATTATTGAAGATTCTCAAACTGAGCCGGCAAATAAAAAGATATGTCAAAATCTTAGTAAAATCATGAGCTAAAAAATCATCAAACTGAGACACCCTAAATAAAAAGAACTTTTAAAATTATTGTAGATAATTAACTGCGACAGTGACACCCTAACAAAACCTATGAAAATCATAGAATATACTTAAACTGAGACACTCTAACTAAGACCTCATTTCTTTAACAACAAGAGATTTAAAATTATTGTAAATACACAAAATGAAAAGTCCTACAAAAAATCCGCCAAAAGTTAATACTAGTGGGATAATAATAAAGGGAATTAAGGAGATGCATCAAAATATTTGTTTAATTTTGGCGAAAACATAAACAAAAACCTAACTCGAATTAATTTAAAGTAAACAATGCACAAAATATAAATAATGTAAAATGTTAAAAAATTCAATTTTCCTATGTAAATATCTCAAGTATTTAAAAACTCTAAAGAACAGAACACGGAAAAAGACACAAATTTTAAAATTTGAATCATGTATTATTTGTTTTAGTTCCCCAGGTATTTTTTCTTCTTGGAATAAATTCCACAAAGAATAATATTGACCATAAAAAGCATATAGCAATAGCAAGACAAAACAATGTCGTGAACACTATACACGATCATTAAGAGACTTACGTGCGGTTATACACAAAGTAGACCAAATACAATATTATTTTTCAAAATTATTACGTCATTAAAATTGATTCTGAATTTATTTTTTTGTTCTTTTAGGTAAAGTTTCATTGTGCAGAAATATAAGCTTAAAATTTTATAAGCATGATTATAAGCAAGAACAAGGAAGATTATAAAATCTCGGAAATTGCTGGACTAATTTGGTTACCTATAATGAGACACATAATTATTACTCGGGGGGGGGGGGGGGGGGGGCATAATCAATTCTCAGTTTAACAGCCCCTACAAGATTTATATTTTCTTGAATGATAAGCTAATCTTCTATGGTTTAAGAATGAGACTTAATTATAATTATTAATTAATTATTAATTATTACAGAGGATATTTTTTTGCAAAATTTACAAACTGCCTCTTTTTTTATATAGCTTAGAATTAATCTTCTTATTATGGACGCACTTTCCCCTGGTTTTTTGAAAAATAAAACAAACTTTTTGTCATGTTTGACAAGTTAAGAAGATTATGCACAAGGAAACTTGGAATAATCCATTTATTTGAAAATTAAATATATTTCCCCCCACCCAACAACCGATTTGTCTTTTTCTTTGGGCAAGTTGGGTATTTGTTGTGCTTTGGTTTAAAATACCTTGGCAAATATATCCCACTCTACTATCTTTGGCCCTAAGAAATAGAAAGATGGGGGATGTGGTTCTGAGAGGAGTTACTTCTATTCGTCCAATGAAAGACAAAAGAACTTTACTACAAACTTCAAAAATAAATCTCAAATTTAATTTTCTTATGAAATCTTTTTAAAAATCTACTCATGAAAATTATACAATCTATAATACAAAGTAGAACGATGTCTGTCTGTCCGTCTGTCTGTCTGTCCCTTAAGATCTCGGTAACCACTGAACCGATCGGATTCTACTCTTCAGGGTATCTACCTATTGGTCCTGTGGTGGTTTTAAGCTATTTTCTTGGGGGGTGGGACACCCCCAACCCCCCAAAAACCAAAAAATCCCCCCCCAATTTTTTTTTTTTTTTTTGAAGGAGATTTCCATGGTCCTTTACGATTTTCGCCATAATTTTTTTTTTATCACCTCTTGGGGCAAAGCCCCTAGAGGCTAGGGGCGAAGCCGCTAGTTGTATAAAAAATAATAAAACATATTTTAAAATGTGCTGTTTTAATTAAAAAAAGGAAATTATGGAACTTTTAAACAATGATCCTTTGAGCAGTAATATCAAACCATTAAGAAAATTTTGTCAAACAAACGTATGATTAATTGATATAGATAAGTTGCCCTATCGATTTCAAACTTGGGGTCATTATTCCAATAACAGTTCAGTACAATTTTAGGAACTCTATAATTATTACTACAATGTTAGTATGTCCATTTTGAACATAATGATTTGTTAGTTTTTTGATTAAAATTTTATTTATTATTTTTTGAATGTTGTTTCCTTAGACGACAAGCCATTATTTTGAAGCGAATTATCTATAATACAAAGTAGCTTGATGTCTGTCCGTCTGTCCGTCTGTCCGTCTGTCCCTTAAGATCTTGGTAACCACTGAACCGATCGGATTCTACTCTTCAGGGTATATACCTATTGATCCTATGGTGGTTTTAAGCTATTTTCTTGGGGGGTGAGACACCCCCAACCCCCCAAAAAACTAAAAAAAAACACCCCCCAAAAATTTTTGTTTTACATTTTTTGTAAAATCTCAGTAACTGCTGAACAAATTGGGCTCTACCCTTCTGGGAATATACCTACTGGTCCTCTGGTGGTTTTAAGCTATTTTCTTGGGGGGTGGGACACCCCATCCCCCCAAAAATAAAAAAATTCCAACTTCCAAAATTTTAATTTTTTTTACTTTTGTAAACAAAAACCAGTAATTGGGGTGGGGAAACCCCACTGCACCATGGGGCGAAGCCCCCATGAACCCCCCCCCCTCCTCCCCCCCCAAAAAAATTTTAAATATTTTTTTTTACAAATTTTAATTTTTGTGTATGCGAACAACCTAGGTTTAATTTATCGAATTGAAATTTTTGTGTATCCAGCAAACAACCTGGGTTTAATTTGTACAAATTGAAATTTTTGTGCACAAAACGCACAACCTGGGATTAATTTTAACACAGAGTAATTTAACAAAGAATAATTTTTTTGAATATTTCTATATAGGAGGGTTGACTTCCCATTACTTCATAGGGCGAAGCCCCTAGAGGCTAGGGGCGAAGCCGCTAGATACTATTATAAAGTCTTAAAATGCGTCTTAATTAAGCACCCTTTCATAGAGCAATTTTGAGGCAGACTTTTAAAGATTGTTGAATATTAAATAATTTGTTAATCTTAATTTTTAGTGTTAGTCTGGCTGTTTGATTTGTTAAAAAAAATGGCTTGCTAATTTTTTTCCTCAATGAAGGTTAAATCTTTTATTAACGTCACAACTGTATTGTGTATTGTTAATTGATTAACCTCTTACCTCACAGTAATAAATTCCAGACATTAATAAGTTAACCAAAATAATGGTTTACATTTATATTACCTTTTACCATTTTTATGCTCAGGAATAGAAAATATTAGGGGTTGAAATTATCTTCATTAAATGCATTGTAACCTTATTAAATATAATCAAAACAATGGCCAACGTTGTAGTATGGATATGCCTTGGTCAGTAAACAGGCGCAGCTCATTACAATGTAATTGTACAGATAAGACTTCTAGATAAAAGTTGTGTTATCAAAGGGTTGTCTGTTGTCTGGGCACCATGTTCAGTTATATAATGAAAAATAAATATGAAAGTAATTATATTTTATTACACAACATATCCCTTTTATACAGCTTATGCTAATATTTCGTGTCTTTATAGATTTATATATTTGGTTATGGTAATAAAATAAGCTAATTTATTTACATAATTTTTTTTTATCAAACTGATTCATTTTGTATTGATTTTCTTTTTTCTTTCTATATAGTTTAAGCTTTTAACCAAAAAGTAAATATGTTATTTTAATCTTCGTTTTTTAACTCCACTACTTTAAAATCTTTCTTATAGAGTGCTTTATTTGAGCATTCCTTTTAAACCATCCGACAATTATAAAACATTGTAGAGTGGTGTCGATTATATTAAAATCATAATTGAACCGAAGTAAAAGTTATGGATAATTTCTAAATTCTTATGTAAATTTTCACCTAAATTTGTCAACAACATTGTATCTTCTGTAACAAAAGAAACTATTCCTATTTTATCTAATTTGACTTGTAATTCATTGTATTGTATAACTTGTACGTACTAAAGATAATGGAACATGTAAATCTCATCCACAATATATTGGACAAACAGGACGTAAAGCAGTGGATAGATTCAGAGAACACAGAAATTCAATTGAACCAAATTCTGTAAAAACTGTAGGACAACATTTTTTACAAAATGGCCACAACCCTTGCCATTTACAATTTGTTCCTTTTGAGCAACTTAAAAGTAATAATCCTTGGATAAGATTAGCACGAGAAAAATTTTATATTAGAAAATTTGAACCATTGTTAAATCGTAGAACTTGATTCAAAATGCAGTTGCAATTGTTTTTAAAAAAATATTTTTTTCAAACTATATACCCTTCCCTTTCTCTCTCTCATTACACAGCCAGTTTGACCGCTTCTCCTTTATTTGTTGTTTGGTTGTGTTCAAGTAAAGATCTAAACAGTAGCTGTGAATTTAAAATTTTTTTTTTATGATATATTTTAACATTTTGACTATTTTTGTATAATTCTTAATCCTTTTTTTCATTTATTTATGTTGTTGTTTTCTATTTAAGATGCGATTGATAATGAAGATTTTTTTCTTTGAAATATATTTTGTTATGAAGCAGCAGTAGTTACTAATTTATAAATGTTATGGTTGAGATAGATTTATAACTGTTAAAAGGTCTAAATTCTATCTTTGATAAAATTGACATTTCCTCGATTTTATTGAGCGCTATAGAAATATCTGTTTTTAAATGACACCTATCTTCAGGGATCTTCAGGGAAAAGACAATGGATAAAAAATCAATGTATATCTACTATGATGAAAAAAATATCCCCTCTTTATTACTAGTATTAAACCAACCAATGAAAATTCAATAATTTTAGCCACGATTAGGATAACGTTATAAAACTTTAGGTACTAAAGTTTTTTATAGTGCAATGTTCTCTGTCTATATTTCTTGAAGAAGCAAAAAATAATGTCTACAAGTATCACAGCAGGGAATTGTACACGTACATCAAACACTTTGGTCAAGTCAAAGATACACAAATTAGCACAATTTAAGGACAGTCGGTTAAATTAATTTATATAGTTACAGAAAAGCTTAGATGTTAAATATATTGTGTCTAATCGTCTTAGGAACTACTAGTTTGAATAAAGATAATATAATTATTATAACATGTGAAAGATTAGTGAAAAAAAATGCTTAAATAGGCATTAAAATTACTCGCAAAGATTATAAAGTAATCATCCAAGTTTATAATGAATAAGACGGTTCTTACATGCCTAAATTACCAATCAGAGCTATCTATTTCTATATTTCGTATTATAAACAGCTTTCCTCGGATATGAAATGTACAATTATAAGATTAAAATAAGTTTTTTAGCCTGTGCTTTCGGCAACTCGGGGCTAAAAAACTTATTTTAATCTTATGATTGTACATTTTTACATTCGTAGAAAACGGGATATAATAAGATGCTAGACATAGTTTATTCGTATGGATGAGAATCGGTTCTAATCCAACTAATATTAATCTGTTTCGAATGAATACGAAAAAGGTTATACCTGACTCCAAGGAAATATTTTACACATAGCGGAGCCGAAAATCCATTTTCCCATGAAGGTGGACAGAGGGGTCAGCGGAACTGAAACTAAAAAAACAAACAATTGATATATAATACGTGTATGTTTTGACAGGGGATTATTATCTTTTTAAAGATAATATGATGTCTTTCTGTTTGCCTATGAGTGTGTGTTTTGGAGTATTTTATTAGTAAATAATCCGAAAGGTTTAGGTGTGAGTATTTCTATTGCTATTGGAAAAATACCCACTGAAAATCCTTTTTTACTTTATATTATTCAAACTAAAATTGAAAGTGGAGGATTGTGTCCCCTTAGAGGTATCATGGGGCATAACTTCTAGTCTCTAAAATAGAAATAAAATAGGCAAAAGGCTTCAACAAAAAAAAAAGAATAAAAAACTTTAGTAACATTAAAAACTTATTTACATCAGTGATGAGCTAGATCTTAATAAAAAAAACTCACTTACTAATGTTATAGATAATTATATATAGACATAAAATAATAACAAACAGACATATTAATATGCAGAGTTGCTACACTTATGATAAGAATAAAATAAGATAATGAAAAATAAATTATGTAGATGAATAACATTATTACTTTACACCTACTCTAGTTTTAAAAGCAAGGCTTTTTATAAATATGCTGTCTGTACTTTTTGCATACTTTAGGCTTCCGGTTGACAGACAGACGGATTTTAGTTAACAATTACAGCATGCCTTTGAACAATTACAAGCAGTTCATTAAAATGATATTTGGAACATATACACAAGAAAATGTTTCTACCATATTACAAAAAAAAGACTAGGACCTGCCATTTAGCTTTAATAAAAATTGCGTATCATTCGGTTCTGCCATTAACAAGATCTTATTGAACACACATAATGTTCATAATAACATCCACCTACTTTAGTATATACTATAAAGGCCTCTATGGGTACTTAAGGAAAGAGGTGGGGGTCGGACTTTCACTGCGATTTTTATTGGGAGGTTGGAGGTATCCTCCGTCAAATTAGTTAAAAACCTTCCCTGGACATATAAAAAGCTTCATTATAAAGGAGAATCATATTGGTCCAGCATCTTTAGCGAAATCTTTCGGTATAAACAAATAGACAGACAAAAACCCTTCGCTTTTATGGATAGCTATCTCATTGTCTCATAATGGAATAATTATGAAACATATTTAACATTTTACATATTTTATTGTGAAAGATATTTGAATTTTTGCGAGTTTTAAGAATTTCAAATTGGCGAGGATTAAAGAATTATATTAGAAATTCCACTACACGACAAATTTGAACAAGGATAATAAAATCCAGAAACGGCGTGATACATTGTATAGGAAGCTATGTCAGGAGCGTGACATTAATAAGTAAGAGTAGTTTGCCCTTGACCCATTAAAAAAACGTGGATATTATGACAGGGGAAATTTTGTCCTCATTTATTAGTTATTTTGTTCCTCCAGTAGGAGGGGAGGGGATAGATAAAAGGTGAGGGATTTCGTCTTTACATTAGCCAGCTGGAATAAAATTTTATTCGTGTATGCGAGAATCTCTCAAAATATAATCCGCATATTCTATATCCATTATTACAATGCACAATGAGTAAGAATTTTCTTTGCCATTAGAGATAGAAAGGAAAAGGAAATACTAAGGCTAGCATTTGAAATTTTCCCTACTCACTTTTAAAAACAATTAGTAAAATAATTATAAACGTATTGTTATAATAGACTGACTAACATGAGTAATTAAAGAGTAGCTGTGCCACTTCAAAGTACAAGATTTAAAATAAACAAATAATAGTAGTTTATATAAATGTTGTGTAAGAAGTCAGGAACACAGTAATAGTGTCTGACTGATTATGACGTAACAAAAAAATTAGGCAATGAGAGGCCGTTATTGACCAATGGTAAAATTTATAGTGGCCTCTCATTGGCTAATTTTTTTTGTTAGGTCATAATCAGTCAGACACTATTACTGTGTTCAGAAGTCAGACAAAAAAATGTCTGACAGAAAAAAAGTTGAATTACGTGGAAAAAAAGGAATAAAAGATGAATTATCCACTTTTGTATCTCTCTTAATAATTTTTTTCTAGGTTTTTTTTATTTGTTTTAACTATTGTATTTGCTCAATAATCTCTAGGGTACTTAAGTAGGCTATGCTCGACTCCTTATTTCAATTTTAATTTTCAAAAAAAAGTTTTAAAAAATGTTGGGTAGTCATTTTTTTTCTAGTGTGATTTCTCTTGGGGGGGGGGGGGGGGGAGAGAATTGGTATCCTTCCCAAAAAACCAGTTTGATGCCATCCTAAACAAGCATTAATTATAGAAAATGTTGCACGAAAAATAAGACGAAAATCATGAAATGTATCACTGTTTTATTGCCATGGGACTCGTAGCAATCAAAGCTGTATTCAATTAAATATAAAAAGTTTAATATACACTTAAATGTACTTTTCTTTCTAACATTATTTTAATTTGTTGTCGCTCTGTTAATTGTGGATAAATTTATCCTTGTTCATTCATTGTTATTCTCTTATCTCTCTTTTTTGATATTTCATAATTCCTGTTACAACTATTATTTTCATCTTTTTGTCATCTCTAACATCTAAATATAATTCTTGGTATTGTTTTTTTTTGATTTTCTCTTTTATAATGTTATATAAATATGTTTCAAAACGAATTTAAATATACTAGAATGAATTCATTTGATGAATTAGATGAAAACAAGGACGATCACGTGTAACACAAGAAAAATATTTTAAACTAAATTTGAAAGTAAAAAGAGAAATTGGAAAAATTCTATATGCCCTGTAACAATACAGACAAATCAAAAGACCAAGTAAAAATAACATACTTTTGGCGAATCTTCACCAAAAAATTAAGGTGTCTATCTTGAATAAGACCCAAGAAATGCCACATGCACTTGAAACAGACTGACATTTCGAATTATAGAGTAGCCGAACTGCTAAAAAACTTACATAAACACATAAGCACATCCGCGACTGCAAGATTCAGAATATACATATTCGTATTCGACTTCATCTCTTTCTTGGCGGCGATAACGTAGATGACGAGACAGTTTCCACAGATGCCGACCACAAAGATGATGGTGTACACGGTGAAGAGGACGCCTATGAACCACGAGTTCATGATGAAGGTTTGCTCCACCGCACATCTGAAAAAAAAGCATATTAGTAGCCCAAATAATCTACAATTTGGCAGGGAGGAAGGAAAAATTGAACTGTTTATTATACTAGTACAAAAGTCTTAATATAAGAACGTTTTCTTATTCGTTGGCCTAACAACCTTAGGGACTTTCTTTTAGTTTAATTAGATGGTTCATTTGGTTGGGTGACAAAACATCTAAACCACTAATTGTAACTTAATTTTTTGTATCATCATTGGGAATGTACATCAAGTTATAAGTTATTGTCTTATACCTTTAGATCCCTGAAAATTTGGGCAAGTAAGTGCCTACGTAAATTTTCATCAAAGAATTTACCGCTAGTTCTAAAATTTTCAGGAAAGTTTAATAATGGTCTAGGGCAGCTCTATGGCTATTTGTATGAATTCGTAAAAACTAAATTTCTTATTTTTAAAGTAAAGTTAATAGTTAATATCCAGCCTCTCTCGTGGCGAAGCCTCTAGAAGTTATTGCCGGGCCAAGAAAAAATAATAGATTGCAGCAAGAATGTCTTTTTAAAGGTAATGTAAGTTACAGCATATTTATCTAAGATTTATAAATCTATTTATCACTATGTCACTTATAGTTAAGGTCAGCCAACTCTTGTAACATATTTATTAAATAACCCATTTACAACCAACCTACTTTCTATAGGTAACAAGAGAATGCAGGGACCGAGTTTGTACAGTGTATAGTTTTTTTTTATATAAAAGAGTTTAGCTACTTGAATGTACAAATCAAAGAAATTTTAAAAACCAAATATTAATTTATCCAATTTCAAGAAGTATTTTATTGTACTCTTTAAACTTGCCTACCGAGTCCTTGCCAATACTTTTATACCATAAAGTTACAATTATACCTTAAGAAAATAATATTAAAGCTATACTTTATGGAAAGGATAGGACAATGGCCATTCTATTGTTATTCATTTACATCGCAGAAACTCTATACGTTATTCTGTCCGCACGTAACGCATGCAAATAAAGGGCCTGTGTTTTAAATTAAATTTGCTAAATATACCTACTTTTTCTGTATTTATATTTAACAAAACTTTTGCATGCTTGTCAATATATACTTAAGGATCTTAGGGTATAAGCTAAGGGACCAAGAAAAGTGACATACATCTCCAATGATGATAAACAAATTATGATAATTAATGGTTGAAAGTTTGGGCACTATTAGATTGAAACAAACCAACCCAATCCAAGTACCCAAAGTTAAACAAATTTATTTTACAGTCCAATGTACTCAGCCACCCTATTAGTACTGCACTACATATGGATAAAATTGCCCTAGTTATATGATATGCATGCATGTCTCCATTCATTCTGAGAAATGTAAATCCTAAGTGAATCTATTCTTATCAGGCACACAGGATTACCTTGATATTACCTCATACGGGCGAGGCACTCTCACACTCTAACGTCAGGTCCAACAACCCAAGATAACTAAAGCGAGCAAAAGTAACACTAATCAGACAACCAACTCTTTGATTGCACGATCTTTGTTTGAAATGTCCTAACTGTGCTTTGTAATGAGTTGCGCCTGGTTTGGGCCAAGGCTTTCCACCCAACTCTAACTATTTATATTGCGCAACTGACACAGCAGTAGTAGGAACACAGGATAATTCATAAGAATAAAGACTAAGTTACTCTAACTTTTTGCACTTTTAAACAACAATATCCTTAAAGTTTTATTAGTTTTTTCTTTATTTTTCTAACCACTGAAAACATTTGATAATGGAAAGGCCGGAGTAAAGCTTTTGTTTAGATGTATAATTTCTCATCCCTGACATTTGTATTTAGTAATTACACTTCCATACAACATTTAATTTGATATATTTCCACAATAATATACTTAACATTCATACTGTATACAAAATAAAATGAATCGTTTTTGTTTAAGGTGTTACTTAAATTATTAGGACTTGAGTACAGAGATGATTTCCATACAATATTATTCCTTGTTGTACTAAGAATAATTATTCCAAAAATCATATTTTTTTTGTTAAATCGACCACTTAATTATAACTCTATATATTCATTATGAATAAAAGTAGATGATGTAATTTAAAAATAAAATAGCATAAAGTTATTATATAGGTACTTAGTTACCTTGTATGTTTGAATCGTCCTACATGATTAATCCCCAAAAAACTTATCCGGAAGACAACTTTTGTGCTGGATTTTGAGCGCGGTATTTCCCTTGAGAATAGAAGCCAAGCGCGTAGTGTACACTCTCTGTATTTGTTTTGATTGCGCACGGTAAAGATGTTTGACAATGAGAGAATGTTTTTTGAATGATAGAATTGTCCACCATGCTTAAAACACGTCCAAGATAAACCGATTAATTTTTGTTTAAACCTATGTACGAATAAAGTATAATGCTTTTATGATTTTTTGACACATAAACCATTTAATTTTATTCTGTTTTACTATGTTTTTTCTTAAAAATAAGATTTTATTTATGAAAAATCCACGTACCGGAGGTAACTCACGAAACCTCGTTTGTTGTTATTTTCGATTTTTCTTAATTTTAAATTAATTTTTAAGCCTTTTTGAAGTCTTTTTGAAGCCTTTTATTAAACAAAAAACATAAAATGAAAAATGAATTATTGTAATATCATATATTAATTTTAATATTTTTGTTTCAGGCAATCCATTTTCATACTAAGAGTTAAATAAATCTAGTATTTGTAAATCTGCCTTGATTCTCACGGGAGTAGACGTCTAATTTGTCTGTATGACAAGATCTTGGAACAGCTTCTTAGCAATGTTCCTCGACAGTCATAAAAAGCATAAATAGCTGCTCATGACCAAAACTTAATTCTACTTAAGCTACTTTTGTGTAAAAAGAATTAAACGAAATCATTAAATCATTTCTTCTAAAAACGAAAAAGTAAATCTGTTTGAAAATGGGAATTGATATTCAAATTGAATTTTTTATGTACAAACATAAATTTTTCATAATATACCAATACAGTTATGTAACATTTGAAGGTAACAAGTATAGGTAGCTAAATACATGTGTAGCAACAGGGACTAATATACTAGGATTTTGATTAGTTTTATCCTGGTTTTTTTTGTGTCATATTTCTCTAGAAAATAAGAATTGTTCCTAAATTGTAGGCTAGGGGGAATGCCTTAGCTCAAAACAGGCATAACTCATATATTTTTTCTTAAACATCTAACCACTGAACCGATTGCATGGAGTGGTCCACAATCGACCAGTTATGGTTTTAGACTTTTTTACTGCCCTACCTTCCATATATCTAAAAGATACAGTTGGTATTATTCATTACATTTTAGGATAACTGTACCAATTTTATTGGTTTATAGAATGAGACAAAATATTTACAATACTTATAAAACATATATTTCCCCAGGGCTATAAATATTCTTCATTCTATTTTGAGTTACTTTATATAATTCTTACAATACACAATTTATTACCAATAACTAAACATTTTTCAAATGCTAAGACACTCCTTACCGCAAGGCAAAAATCTATCTGGTTGACTTTTTACGTAATTGTAGGATAGGTTAGGTTATGTAAAGGTTGGAGAGCCCCGTTAGGATTTAGCCCTATTATTTCGTAGTCAAGAAATAAATTTTTTTAAATAAGTAAAAAATATCTATGCTATTAGACAAGATGGCATACTCAGTGATTTATTAACAAACTTACAACATTTACTTTAAATTGTTTAGCCTGTTATTGATAGGATACTCTTGAAAATATTATCTAGGAAACATATCTTTAGTATAGATGTATAATTATATACATTAGAGTAAAGCACTAGAGGGAGAAAGGATTAAATAAATGTATCTCCCCATCGCAACCGCCTTGTGCATTGTGCAACCTTTCTATTGGGTCATTGAAAATCAACCAATGGTGTCGCTTATATTAACACAGCCAAGTAGAAAAAAATAATCTAGAAGCAGACGAAAGAGGTCTTTGAAAAAGGAAGGGAGGTAGTTGTCTGTATATACATCTATACTATAGATCTGTTGTATATACAGATAACAACCTCCCTCCCCCTTTTTCAATGACCTTTTTTCGTCTACTGGCACATTGTTTTCTACTACTTGGCTGTGTTAATAACTTAATATTACTGTTACCATAGGCCTAGTTGATTTTCAAAGACCCAACTGATTGTCGGCACAAGGTCATTGCGATAGAGAAATTCAGTTATTTAACCCTTTCTCCCTCTAGTGTTTTACTGTAATATCTAAGATTACATGATATTGACCTTTAGTTGGTTCCGAAGCTTAGCTTTGTTCTTAAGTATTCTACCAAGATTTTTAAAAAAGTTTTAATATGTATCACTTTTGATTTGCCAAGAATATTGTTATATCTTAGTTACTGTGTCTCTAATGTGATATTATCTATAAAACTAGCCATGTTGACTTATGCAATTTCCTGATTGGTACCTTGCGTGTATCTCATACAAATATATCATATACATTCATCAAATTATACAATATAGGTATTAATAATGAATATATTATTACTTGGATCTTACATCAGACTTTCATGCTCTATAATAAAGTGAAACTTGAAGCGGACTAAAAAAATCACCCTTCCACCCCCTTACCCTATTCCATCCCCTCCTCTCCTACTATATGAATTAACTGACCAATTAACGAGTTACTTCTATGTTAGCAAGCTAAATTGATGACAATTTTTCCTCTGTCATAATATCCACGTATATTCTATATACATTCTATTAAAGCTTTCTTTGAATGGTAAATTGACGCGCACAAACTTTTTACTACCATCCCAACTTAAATTTAGGTGGTGTTTGGGACTTTTTCACCTCCTCTCTTGGGTGTTTTAGAGGGTTGTATCAAAATGGTGTTGAACCTTATCAAAAGCTAGGGGGTATCTGAAGCACAGTGGACAGGTCAGTTGTGCTGCTGTTATAATATGCTGTTCTGATAAAGTTCCAATTATGCAGAAGTGAATGAAACACAAATCACATATAGATACATACATTATATAATTTGATTTTCATAAGTGCGGCTTACATACTCAAGATTGATGAACTTCCTACTAATTCTTAATACCTTGCTCCTTTATAACTAGGGTCTGATCGTAATATTTTCCAAATGTCAGAGTAAAAAACATTGTATTTCTTTGTTTATAAAGTATACCGCTCTTATATTTTATTATTAATATAGGATTAGACATTTTATCAATTTTAATAGTTGATTTAAACATATATTGAAAACAGATATAAGTAAAGCCATGACTTGAAAGCACAGAAAACCCCTGACCGGTCAGGGTCAGGGTTTTCTGTATTCCTTGCTTCTGTGGGGCTACCCTGTGCGCAATATAGCCTAACCTAAGGCAAACACATGAAAACCTACCCACTTCTAATTTTGAATAATGTCACTTTAAAGGAAATCGCCATACAGCATTTTTTTTTCAAAGCTAATGTCCAATTCTGATAAAATAAAATCTATGCATATATTTTACATAAGTGTACTATGCAGTATATAAATATTGTACCTGCGTAAAAAAAAGTTGTCAAATCAATTTAGATTAGATGATACTAGGCGCGTGTATTGACACTTGTCAAGCTACCTGTCAATATACATTTATGGTAATTGAATGTATCTTTGTTCTCCTGTTAAGGAAGTTAAGGAAATACACATTATCTTCCATTTTTCGGGTCATGGAAAGAAAACGAAGTAGCTGGTTTCATCGTATTTACACAGTAGCCTTTGAAAGGTTATTTTAGGTTAGGTTAAGTAAATGATTGCCCGACAGGGGTAGAAAATATGCCCCGCAGAGCTAGAGCCCCCCTCAGAGGCTAGAAATAGGAGAATATCTTCTGTGAAACCCGCAACTTCGTTTCTTTTCATGATCCCATTTATCTAGCAGCAGTATTAACAGCCAGAAATTTGAATAATTCTAATGAAATTAATATTAATGATATTGACAATATTCTACATCAATAATTTTTCACAATTTTTGAGATTTTATCTTTGATTACAGCCGTCTTATTAATACACGTATGTTTTACCTCAAATCCTAACTACATTAAATTTCCTTTTCTAACATTAATCTATATTTATTTCCATAAATATTTAGTTATAAGTATTCATACTTTAGTTTACATATTATGCATTTTTAGCACTTTAACATTGCGCACTTTTTAAAGTGTTTTTTATATCGTAGTTTTTAGTTTTTTTAATTTATATTTATATCTATATATGTATGCAAATTTAAATCTAACTGTTCTTATTTTTAGTTGTAAGGAGATGAAGTTGGAATGGAGCGGCTGTGTGGTGGCAGCTGGCAGAAAAAAAAGTGGGTCCGGGTATAGTTGTTTTTTATTATGGTAGTCAGTTATGATAATAGTGATGGTGTTCTCAATTATCTTAACTCTAACCAAAATTTAGATCTTATTAACAATAATCCTTTTCTTGAACCGTTTAGAGATATTATGCCAGAATGTAAATATGTCAATATTGATACTTTATCTAACAGTCTATCTAAAAATAATTCTTTTTGTATGTCTATTAATTGTCAATCTCTTAGAGCTAAATTTACTGCAATTACTAACCTTATTGATGATATGGGAGCAAAATCAATTCATCCTAGTCTTATTTGTTGCCAAGAAATTTGGAATTCTGATCATTCATTTAATAATATAAAAGGATTTAAATTTTTCATTCATTCAGAAAAGTTAAAGAAAGAATCTAAATTTATTGAAAATATCTATGAATCATGCGCTGTCAAGATAGATATACCTAAAGCAAAAAAATTCATTGCTATCAGCTTATATAGGCCTAACACCCATTCTACTTTGACCAATAAAGAGCAACTTGACCAATTTTTTAATTATTTGTATGAACACTTGGAAACCCTTTCTAAGTATTCAATTCCTATTTATTTTTTTACTGATCTTTTAAAATATAACAATGATGAAAACTCTACTTTATTTACAGATTTACTTTCATCTTTGGGATTTCATCAAATTATTAGTAAAGCTACTCGTATTAGAGGTGAATCCCACACATTAATTGATCATATTTTTACCTCAGATAATTGTAATGATATAACAAGCTCTGGAATTTTTATTGATAGTATTTCAGATCATTTTCATCCTTTCATTGACATCAATCTCAAAAAAGGTCCTAAGAAAAAAATATTCCTTGTCATTATAGAGACTTTTCATTGGCAAATAAAGAAGTGTTCAAAGCAAAATTGCAAGAACAAACATGGAATAGTGTACTTCAATCTAATGATCCCAATATTGCAGCAAATAATTTTCATCACACTTTTAGCGAAATTTTCAATATTTGCTTTCCATTAAAAATTGAAAAAGTCAATAGTAGATACAAACCAATCAATAAATTTATGACACTGGGATTGTTAAAAAGTAGAAGGAGGAAGATTAAGCTTGCTAACAAAGCTAAACTCCGCCCTACTGAGGAGAATAAAAATAAGTATAAAAAATATAGAAATGTTTATATATCTCTGATTAGAAAATCAAAACAACTTCTTTTTAATAGCGAAATTTCGGCAGCAAGTGGAGACTCTAAAAAAATCTGGAAAATAATAAATGAAAACATGAATAATGTTTCCAACCAGAACTCTATAGGACCAATTTTAGTAGATGATCAGTTAATCACAGAAAACAAAGAAATGGCAAATCACTTTAATTTACACTTTTCTAATGTAGGTAAAAAAGTCGCTGAAAAAATACCAGAGTCTTCAACTCATTTTTCTGATTACCTCCCCCCTCCTATAAGAAACTCATTTTTTCTTGGACCTATAACTAGGCTTGATGTCATATATTACATTTTTATGTTAAAAAAGAAAAAGTCTCAAGATATGAATGAAATTTCTACCGAATTATTACAATTCATTGCTTGTCCTATAGCTGCTGCATTGAGTCATATATTTACACTTTCAGCTCAAACTGGTATTTATCCAGAAATATTCAAAATGTCTAAAATTATACCAATTTTTAAGTCTGGTGATATGAAAGATATGTCATGTCACCGTGGCGTAACAATAACAGATAATATTTCAAAAGTCTTTGAGAAAATTGTAAATGACAGATTAACAAATTTTCTTGATAAAAATAATTTTTTCTAATCCCATCAATATGGATTTTTAAAACATAGATCAACAAATCATGCAGTCATTGATTTATTAACCACATTTCTGATAATTTGAACAAAGGAAATATAGCTTTAGGGCTCTTCATGGATGTAGAAAAATGTTTTGATTGTATATCGCATCCTATTTTATTTAAAAAACTGGAAAATGCAGGTGTGCGTGGCATTGCACTATCTTGGTTTAAAAGTTTTTTTTCAAACCGTACACAAAAAGTAAAAATTGGGGATGAATTTTCTGAAAATACTTGTAATATAGATATTTCTACTTTTCAGGGAAGTGTATTAGGGGTATTAATGTTTATTATATTTGTTAATAATGTACACAATTGTACAGATGCAATTGCAGATTTGTTTGCAGATGATATTTCTACCATCACTGCAGCAAAAAATTTAAAGGATCTTATGATTAAAGCAAACAAAGACTTAGATAATCTCTCTAATTGGTATAAAGCAAATAAGCTTTCTATACACCCTAACAAATCTTATTTTAAGATCTTTAGTTCAAACAGAAATATTCTTTCTGATCTTCCTGTTCATGATAGCAATATTTATCTACCTTTGTTTATAAATAATAATGCACCAGGAGAATCTAACATAACTAAAATTTCTCGTGTACAAATGGTACCTAATAAAGATACTAAATCAATTAGAATGTTGGGTGTCTATCTTGATAGCAACTTGAATTTATCAGAACATTGTAAACATATTCATGGAAAAATTTCTAGATCCTTGTATAGTCTTAATTTAGTTAAAAACATTTTGAACAAAGATTGCATGAAATTAGTTTTTAATGCTCACGTCCAATCACACCTTGAATATTGCTGTAATATTCTAGGTATGGCACCTGAAAAATATTTAAAACCATTAAAAATTGTTCAAAAAAAAGCCATACGCATTATTAGTGGAGCTTCATACAATGAACACACTCCACCCTTGTTTAAAGAAAATAAAATTCTTCCTCTAGCTGAACTTATCAATTATAATATATTCAAATTTATGCTTGATTTTAAATTAGAAAGACTCTCAATTTCATTTTCTGGCACATGGATTCAAAACAGTCAACGTGGAACTTATGCTCTGCGCAATGCAGATGATTTCTACATCCCCAATGTTCGATGCATTTCATTTTTTAAACACCCTTTGTTTAATTTTCCTCGTGTTTATAACGAGTTACCTAATGATTTTAAAAATCTTGAAACTAATAGAATTCTAAACTTGAAAAAAGTAAAGGATTACCTGTTAAATTCGATATAAATTTTTGTACTTTTGTTAAAGATAGAGAACACCATACTAAATTTTTTACCAACAAATATTAATATTAACATCATACGTGACTACTATAGTTTAATACTTCTATACCTGAACCAACCCACCTTGTCCTGCTTGGGCCACCACCGAGCCACCACTCCTGACAACAACATCACCATTTTACTAATAATATTAATTACTCTATTCCGGAACCAGCTTTACAGGCAAGCTTTCCTTGTAACAGTGGATAGCTTACATGCCTTCTTGGAATCTGGATCACATGGATCATACCTTTTATGAACCCGACCATAATCATCATGATTTACAATATACAACAATAGTAATAATTAATAAAATATTTTATTTGTAAACATATTGTCAATTTGATCTCATGTAATAAATATTTTAGTATTTAGTATTTAGTATCTATTAACGGATTTAAAAACTTTTAAATATTAGGTCTTATTGAAACAAGTATGTCATATTCTATGATTTATCAATCACTAGTTGCTTCGCCCCTAGCCTCTAGGGGAAAACGGCGGAGGTCTAGACAACAGTCTAAACCACACAAAGATATTTATAAAGCTTTTCTGATAATTTTCCGATATTTTTAGCTTCAGACAAAAAAAGACTTTTCACTATATAAAAACAGTACTAATTACTTGCCAAATATAAAAATTGGTTATACAATTATCCATCTATCCTAAATACCTTTTATCTATCTTGTACAGTTTAAATTATTTACTGCTTTTTTAACTATATTTCACCTTTTTAATAGCTTTTTTGCTGTGCAACTTATGAACAAAATTGTCCTTGTTAAAGTAATAAAGACCTCGTGTTTTTCTCTCCTCGAAAAACAAATAAGTTAAAAACTACACGAAAAAGCTTTAAACATTATTATACAGTAAATTGAGTTTTAGTTTACCCTTTAATTTACCATTATAGAGAAGAGAGGGTAGTACAGAATACAACAAAAATATTATTAAAAGTTAGCGAAACCTAAAACTATACATAGCAAAACAATGTCGTAAAATAATTAGTAACGAGGTTTTTTTAATGTGAGATAATGAGAGTTAAATAGAAAAATTAAAGGTAGACAGCTTTCAGCGGATATTAAGATAAAAAAATATAAGATCAAAACCAGTTTTGAAGGCCCATTTTAACAAAACTGGTATTGATTTTATGATTTTTATATAAACTTCGGGAAAAATTGTCTGTATTACGATTCTATATATGATTTTTTAGTATGGCTGAGAACCGGTTCTAATCCAGCGGAACATAACCGGTTTCTAAGCTATACCGGAATATAATGGATGACTCCCAAGAGAAAAATAAACTAGACAAATGTATTAATGGCTGTATCGACATTATGTATTTTTAGTAGCAAAGATACTTTACATGATTTACAGGTCAGTCTGTCAAACAATTCAATTGTATACATTTTTGTGCTCTAATTGTTGATCTGTAGTCATAATAACATTATAAGAATTGCATTATATTTTATCATAAAATGTAGTAAGTTTTATTTTGTCTGTCCTTTAAGATCTCGCTAACCAATGATCCAACAAACGATCAAGGGATGATTTTAAGCCAATTTTTGTTCCTAACCCTTTAAAGAAAGAGCCCTAATATAAAAGCTGCTAGTAGTCAACATAGGTTTAGAAAAGTTATGCTTAACCTTATGTCAGTATATGTGGTCATCTTTAGAGATAAGACAATGGACGATTAATTTATGTCCAACCCAAATCACGTAAAGCAAAAGTAATAGCTGAAAAAGTTTGGGAACTGCTAGTTTCAACCAATATTTAATAACAGTTTTAAGCCAACGAAGGAGAACACGTTTTCATAAAACTTTCAGTACCAGTCAATTTCTTTAGATATCCCCTACCCCTAGTATTTTTTAGATGTCCCTTACCCCTGGTATTTTTTAGATGTCCCTTACCCCTGGTATTTTTTAGATGTCCCTTACCCCTGGTATTTTTTAGATCTCCCTTACCCCTGGTATTTTTTAGATGTCCCTTACCCCTGGTAATTTTTTAGATGTCCCTTACCCCTGGTAATTTTTTAGATGTCCCTTACCCCTGGTAATTTTTTAGATGTCCCTTACCCCTGGTAATTTTTTAGATGTCCCTTACCCCTGGTAATTTTTTAGATGTCCCTTACCCCTGGTAATTTTTTAGTTAGTCTCGGGATCTTAAGGGAAAATACAAGTGACATTAAATTTATATACATTAAAAATAGTGATCATTGAAATTACCCCTTCTGTGGATTAAACTTATTGGGTGAAATGTTTGGATACTTTAAGTTTGATCCAAGAATAAATAAGTCTCCAAAGTTTTTAAGACGGTGAATTTAAGGCAAAGGAAACCACTCAAGGGCGTCCAAGCTTTTTCATTTGAGGGGGGGAGATAAAAATGAAAATTTTTGGGGGTCTCTACGACACTTTCAAATTCATTTGAGGGGGGGGGGTATCATTATATCATATAGGCAAGGACGTTCAACCTTTTTTTTGGTGGAGGGGGAAAATTCAAACTTTACCCATTTACCCCTCCCACATTGGACGTCCTTGAAACCACCTGTTTTATATCTTATAGAAATATCTTTCCAGTATGTTTTTGAAACCGAGTATCATTCGCTGGATTAGAACCTGTTCTCAGCCATTTTGAGAAATGTTGTATAACATCATATAACAGACAATTTCCCATGAATATTAAAATATGAATCATAATATCAATACAAGGTTTGCCTGGGACTTTGGCCCCTCGGGGTCAACAAAAATGGAATCATACCAACATTTTTAATTTCAATATCCGTGGAAAGCTGTCTGTAATACTTTGCGACAAATAGATAATATAAAATTTATCTAATATACCATTAGATTATTTTCTAATTGAAAAATAGCTTCTCTAAAATGGTCATAGTCTTAATAAGAATTTATATATTTATTTCCTTTTAGTTTTTTTCCTTTAGGTCAATAGAATCATACAAGGACAGATTTTTATCTAGGTAGCTCAGCATATTTTGATAATTTTATAATTTATATAAAATACAATCTATTTACCTTTTCTTTCTTATTCCTAACATGAATTTTTTTGCTTATTTTGAATTTCAAAAAATGGATAGTGTTTTTAATAACTATGTATTGTATATTCATTTCGTGGCAATACCATTTTAAAATTGACAATTTACTTGTTAATGCTTCGCTTGTTTTTGACATAATTGTCCATGTCGTATATACAATGTTAGAGTATAATAGAGGAAGAACGAGACTAAAAAAAGTACAGCTCAGTGATAATAGAAAATATTATTGCTCTTTTATTAAATCATTGTTACCTATACCATTTTTTATTTCTAGTATTATTTGGTCATAAAAGTTTATTATTTAGAGTATTTTATATACTCTTACTTAAGGGCATTTAAAGACATTTTACAAAAGGGGTTGCGTGAAGCGGTTATAATTTTTAAATTTCTTATTTTCTGCTTGGGATAGTATACATTTTTGTAATTTACCAGAAGGAGTTAGTCATTGAGATAAGACAATTGTGGAAACATTATTCTTCTCCAAAATTCTTATGAGGGTTAGTTTACTATTTTTAGGTTGAGTTGGGAGATAAAAGGGCTGTTTGTTTAATAAATCTCCATTGAATTCTCCCTCTCTGTATTAACCTACTGAATATTCTCTATGGCTACGTGTAAGTACAAACCAAGATTATCCCCCCCCTTGTTCACGCCCCAAGACTCTTAGTATATTTATTACTTGGTGTGTTTCTAGTAAAATTGATTACTTTTCTTTTAGCGAGGTCAGTAAAAGATCAGAATAGTATACAGTTTTTGTACTAAAGCTACTTTACAACTTAGATCTTGTCCGTCTTTTCAGTTTTTGTTATATATCAATTATCAAGAAATCTATTTGCATGTGGCAAACTTTCTACAGAAAACAAGTTCTTTAATTGCACGACTTTTGTCTGAAATTCCCTTCAGAGCTTGAATTAAAACTTACAGACAACAACACTTTGGGAATATTTTTGAGTCAAGGCATTATCCTCTTGTTTACAATTGTGTTATATCAAGAATACACACATTTTTTACATTTGATGACTTATGGACATTGACATCCTGATATAAGTGTTTATATAGACCAATAAAATATTTATTTTTTTAGTATAAACCATATAACTAATCCTATAGCAAAGCCTCATATCAAATTAATCTATCACAGTATAATTCTCGCTATTATAAACTTGAAAAACATAAAGACAATATAAGAAGATTTCAATCCAACTTTTTTGCATTAAAAAATTTCATTAGATAAGGTATATTTTGGGCATTGAATAGTGATACCTCCATCATTTTGTACAGAATTTGTATATTGGGGAAGTGTAAGAGTCAGTAAGTCAGTTAGTAAGTGAGAGAAGATGACAAATATATGTAGATATGCTACGCATGTAAAAATAATAATTAAATGTTGATTTTGTTGCTTTTCCTTCAAGTGCCTGTAGAGAATTAGAACAACCCCTCCCCCAAATATTTCTAATAAATTTGAAATAAGAGTGGAGGTTTTTTTTATGCCTACGCTCTATGGGAGAGGGGTTCTAACCCCGCGGGGCTATCAAGTACCCAATACAACCTAATATAAAATGATAAACAAACAAACAAAAAACTAACCTCCCTTAATTATAATTTTATTTTTAAAAATAAGTAGGGATTTCTTTAACTTTCTGGAAAAAGGCCTAAATATTTTCTTAGCGATAGTTGACAGTCGATAAAACATACTTTAGTTGAAAAGTGACAAAAATACACCAAAACAAAAAAAGTACATTTTATACAAACAAGGATTACAACATCCATAAAAGCGAAGCTCTGAAACTCTAGGACAAACGCCATTATCACTTGTAGAGGGTCAGAACTGAATAATCAAAATATAAATGTATAAAAGTCGAAACTAAATTGTAAATAAACTTGTTTAAAAACTGCTTAAATATAGGACAATGTTTAAGAACATACTAACATTTTTAGGACTTGAAGAACACAGTAAAAGTGTCGGACTGATTATGACGTAACAAAAAAAAATAGCCAATGAGAGGCCTCTATAAATTTTACCATTGGCCAATAATGGCCTCTCATTGGCTAATTTTTTTTGTTACGTCATAATCAATCCGACACTTTTACTGTGTTCGGACTTGAATTATAGCATTGTAATTTTTTCTCATGGGAATCAGTAATTCAAAAATCAATCTGATTAATATAGATCACATAAAAATTAGTTATTAAAAAGTTAAAAAAATGGACGAACGGACATTCTTGTAACGATTATAGAGTTGCTACGCTTTCTTAATCGTACCTAACTACTACAGGAATCGCCATGCAAAGTTTTAAATCAATAGGACAATTAAATTCTGACATGTCTATATTCACAAAAGAAACTAGCCGTTCCGGACGACGGACCGAACCAAATAATAGAAAAGCTTCGCTTTTAACAAGTTTCATTTATAAAAATTATTCAGTTTAAAAATTAGATAGAATATGTAATTACTATGAATAACAGGTTGGGAGGTTGAAAGTTTTCTCTTTTCTTAAAGTACAATTTAAATGTACAGTTGATGTAAGGAATAGTTTCTAATAGCAGGTGTCCTCGGCAGCCTATTACAAGCTATATTTATATCGATGTTAATTTAAATAAGCTAAGACAATGTACATAAATCCCCAATAACGGTAAACAAAACTACCCTTACTGTAGATTCAAATTATTGGTTTAAATGTTTAGACAGTTTGAGCAAACCATTCAAAAAGATTTAAATTTCCCCTAAGCTTTGAAGTCAAGAAATGTGAGAAGGTGGTTATTGTACTTTGGGATCATTTATAATTTGATGCAAAATTCATGACATTAAAAGAATAACATGACTTTAATTTGTCACTTATGAACAGTTTCATTTAAAACTATATAGTCGATAGTATTTAATGGGAATTAATTTTCAGGTATGGCTTTTAATCTGATTAATATCCGCAGGATTAAAACAGGTTCTCAGCCATCCTAAAAAATCATATATAGTATCATATTACAGACTTTTTCCACGAATATTTTAAAAAATCATGAAACTAGTTTTGGTAGCCCGAGACTTTAGCAATTCGGGGCTTACAAAACTGGTTTTAATATAAAAATTTTTCATTTTAAAATCCGCGGAAAGGTAGGGGGACAAAGTGTCTCAAAATCAGACATGTGACGTCATAAAAATGATGGAGATGAGAGGAGAAGTGGGAAATAAAACCCCTAAAAAATAGATGGATAAACCCTTATATTTATGACGTCACATGACTGATTGGATACTTCGGAATGCTGTCTGTGCTACATTGCGACAACTAACTATTCTTCCAACTGGATAACTTGTTGCATTCATGTATTTTATATTTTGTTTGTGTAGCAAAGACAAACAAATTTTAAAAGTAAAACAATAAATCAACTAAATTAAAGAAGTAAACAAGTATAGCACAAAGTTAGTAAAAGTTTGAATTTAAGCAAGTACCAAAAAGATAAACAGTAGCGAAGTCAGCTACTGGAAGATTTTAAAATTAAGAATTTAAGTCTGCCGAGAAAGGGATTTTTTACTTTAAGATGCATATGTGACGTCATGAAAATACGTCTAAATCCATCTCTTCTCCTTTCCTTTTTTTAACCACTTCTCCTCTCATCCTTCCTTTTTAGACGTATTTTTATGACGTCACATATGACACTTTCCTTATTCCCCTTATCAATTTTCAGTAGCGAAGCTAACCATACTGAATATTTGTGTCTGTCTGTCGCTAATGCTTAATTTTAATGATTTTTTATTTTAGAATTGTCTTTCCTGCCGTCTCCTTTTAAAAGATAAATTTTAGAAAATCAAATTTATCTTTTAAAACTGAAATGAAAAAGATTTAACTTTTTTCTTGCCTCTTCAAACTAGAAGATTTTTCATTGTGGATAATTAATGTGTCAGATCCAATCTGGCATAATTTGATGGCCTCGCAATACCTTGGGTAAAATGGAGTTTTTACACACATGCAAATTTATTCATAAAGTACAGTAAACTTTATTATAGAGGGAGAAAACTGGATTGTAAATTACACTGGTACACAAAGTTTTACCTTAATCATAGGCTCAAAACTTTATACTTTTATTGAATTTGGATGGGTCGATTCATAATATTTGTCCACCAATATTTTCAGTCTATATAAGGGGAATTTTGTTTAACATTATTGGGGATGTAAATCAATTTGTCGTCTTATCTCTTAAGATTCCTGATATTAAAAGAATATTTTTTTATTACAAAATAGTTTTCAAATCGCTGGACCACCTCATTCACAATTTTTTATTGCAAAAGGAAATATATAGGAAATGTATTTCATTTGACAAATTTTATTTGATTTTTTTTTCAGGAACCTAAAGAGATAGGACAATGGCCGATAAATTAATGATCACCCCCAATGATGATACACAAAATTACCCCTTCTGTAGATTACAGTTTTTGTTTCCAACGTTTGAAAACTCAACTTAATGAACCAACCAATAAAAGTCACCAAAGTTGTTGAACCAACTTATTAGAAATCGTTATTCTAGTGAAATAAACAATCAAAATTTTCACCTCCCTCACTGATTTTTTTTCACAAAAAAATATATCCTAAAAATTGGAAGTACCATCAAAAACTTTGCTTTTCAATATTTTTATAGTGGGGGGGGGGGGGTGAATGCTTTTACCCCCTCCCCCCCCCCGCCAAGTATTGAAGAGTTTATGCAGATTCAAATATAATATGATAATCCTTTGCAGAGAGGAATAAGGGATAAAAATATTTATTAGAAAAGTTTGGAACCAACCAATTAAAATGCAATAAAAGTTTTTTAGTCAACGAATAAGATATCGCAATTATAAACATTGTATACTGGTGTGATTTACAGTGTAATGTAATCTCCCTACCTGTATACAATCTACATTGACAATTAAATTAAATATATGTAAAAGCTGATACAATGTCCGTACGTCCTATTTTAACATGTTGATTTTTAACCTTTTTAACAACTAATCTTTATGTAATAAAATTATCCGATTGTTCTGATTTTTAGAATACTGATATCTATAACAACAAAATACAATATTATAAGCGAAGCATCTCTATAATCAAGTCCTAAAATGTAAGCATGTCCTTAAACAATATCCTGTATTTAAGCAGTTTTAAACAAATTTACTAACAATCTCTTATTAATTTATATTGTGATTATTCAGTTCTAAGACTCTACAAGTGTTAATGTTCGTTTGTCCTACTGTTTTAGAGCTTCGTTTTTATGGATGATGTCATCCTTGTTTTCTCTTGAAGTGTAGCATCCCCGCGCATTAATTTGGAACATTTACACACACACACTTACTACTTTACAACACATTCTTGTAAAACAAGGATGACAATATCCATAAAAGCAGTGTTTTGGAGCCGGGAGCCGTGGAGCCGCATTATTTTGCTGGAGCCGGAGCCGTAATTTTCGTTTAACAAACGGCTCCGGCTCCGGACTAGATAAATAAAGAGATATAGATGAATTATAATTTTGTAACTCTGTTTTGTCTTGTACAAATGCCCTTTTTAGTTTTTAAAGTCCATTTTTATCAAAAATTGAACTTTTAACCCTTAACGGTCGGGGGGGGGGGGGGGCGTTGAACGCCCCCCCATCCGGTTTTTTCTATCTCATTTTCTGTGTGTGAAAGATAAAGAGCCCAAACTGCTTAACTTTTTAAGTATGGGTATGACACATAACTGAGAGTTGGAATTTTTCGAATATCTCCTTCCTGGCGGGCACAGGATGCCAGCAAACCTGGCAGGGTCATCCAGGTAAAGAGCAAAAATATTTTTTTGACTAAAACAAAGCATTTTATCATACCAAAATACTAAAAAATCCTCTAGTAGTACATCCATATATAAAATACAGGTGTTCAAGTCACTTTCAGGTTCCAGGTATGATCCTGCAGGTCCTGATCCTCCAGGTCTCCAGAAATCTTTAAAAGGCTCCTGTGGCCGTAATTTTTGACTTAGAGACTTCAAATTTTAAACTTAAGCTTTTCTTACATGTCTACATAACATATTAAATTTTCATGAAGATCCGCAGCCGTTTTCCCGCCGACCGCCGACTGCAGCGGCTGGCAGCTGCCAAGTACAGCTGCGGCCGCTGAAACTTATATTTGATATTTCTAATGTAAAATTTACATAAAGATAAACATTTTCTGGAAAAAAAATTTTCTTCTAGCTTCAAAAATAAGAAAGTTACAGCCGTTTGAAATTTTTAAGTAAAAAAAGACCTAAAAACAAAATTGACTTAGACTTATAAAAGGTCGGAAATTAATTATCAAACCATGGACTTGCACAAAAAAATTTAGCCCTCTAGCTCTAATAGGAACTGAGATAATAAGGGGGGGGCGTTGAACGCCCCCCCCCCCCCCCCCCCGACCGATTAAGGTGCGGCAAGGGGCCCGACTGTAAGGGGTTAAAACCTTTTAATATTAAGTCTATACAAAATTGTAGGTAAATTTGTTCCAAAACTAATTAAATACACAATATTGTTTAAGGACATACTGATGTTTTAGGAAATGATAATAGAGATGCTTCGCTTATAACATTGTACCTTGTATTAATAGGAATCAGTATTAAAAAATCAGATAAATAGGATAATTTTAACATACAAAAAATTGTTGTCAAAAAAGTAAAAAAACATGATTGTTTTAAATGGACGTAAGGACTTTCTGGTAACGATTATAGAGTTGCTTCGATTTCTAAGTCGTAAAGTAACGTAAATTATGAATATCATTTTAACACTTTTCAAATTATTGGAGAAATATTCCGTATTCAACGTTCATTATTAGTAGCGAAGCTACTCTATAATTCACTTTGTCCGTACGTCAGTCCGTCCGTCCGTAACGCTATGGGGGAAATGGGATTTACTAAGCTCCTATAAAAGATATAATGCTGAAATTTTTTGTCAACATTCCCATCAATAAGGAGCACAATTACATATAAAACATCGATGGCAGTAGGCCCGCTTTTTAGCAGGTTTTAGGCTATTTTTGTATTTTTCACATTTTTCTCAATATCTTCTGTGTTTATGGTGCGATTTTCAAAATTTTTTCGGTTATAGATATCTAAATTAAATTTTCAGTCCATTAAAGAAACCAACTATGACGGGCAGACTGCCTTTAAGCAGGTTTTAGGCTATTTTCGTATTTTTCACATTTTTCTTCATATCTTTGGTGTTTATGGTCCGATTTCCAAAGTTTTTTTCAGTTATACATATCAAAATTAAATTTCCTGTTGTTTAAAGAAAACAACCATGATGGTCAGGCTTCCTTTTTGCAGGTTTTTGGCTATTTTTAAATTTTTCCATATCTTTGATGTATAATGTATATAGTCCAATTTTCTAAATTTTTTAAGTTAAGGATTTAAAAAATAAATTTCCTGTCGTTTTAAGAAAACAAGCATGGCGGTAAGACTGCTTTTTAGCAGGTTTTTGCTATTTTTATATGTTTTACATATTTCCTCATATCTTTGGTGTTTTTGGTCTAATTTTAAAACTTTTTTGGGATATCAGTATCAAAATAATTTTTCCCATTGTTATAAGCATCTTTTATGTTATTTACTTTTATTGTCATCATTATACAAAATAAAACAAGGTTTCGTGTTTATTTTCTCCAATAAATCAATTGATAAATACACTTTAAATCTACTTGTACGTATTACCATCTATGATTTTATTTTTTGTGCTTCGCTACTTATGGATGTTGTCATCCTTGTTCAAATCAATATTCTTTTCTTTAGAATTGAAAATTATTATTTTATTTAAAATTACACATTTTTTAATAAAAACTCAAGTATCCTCAAAAAAATAATTTATTTATTTTTACTTAAGTTAATTTGTTTACATAGGCCACCCAATAAGCCACCCTAATCCACCTTTAATCTATGCCTTATAATCTTCAATTACTTTTGCTGCTTTTAACAAAGCTACAGTAGCAGCCGCAACAAACCGCTCATTTCCATGAAAGCTGTGTGCGATTGAATAAAGAGTCGGCAACTCTTAACCGAAGCCACCCTTAGACATATCAGCAGCCATTATAATCCATACGAATCCGCAATTGCGCAGCTGACGACCCCCTGTTTTATTTTCCTACTTTTTCATATTGTTTTTCAATATTGCTCCATTATTTACTTGATACTAAAACGTGTAGAATTCATATTTTAATAATTTTAATAAGTATTGTTTTACAACAATATAAGGGGCATTAGTTTATCTGTCCTTTCGCAGGTATTGTAACTAAAGCACTACATAATAAAAGGAATTCTCGTTCAACAGGAAAACAAATTAGTTTAAAAATCTGTCATTGACTCCAAATCCGATTAATTTCCGCAGTTACACCGGCCCCAGGCCACCAACAAAAATATAGTTTTTAATTTTGTTTCAACTGACAATTGTCTATCCTTATATGAAAGAAACAGGATGTCTATTTGGACTGTGTACCGAATGATCTCACACTAACCACTGAACCGATATGGTTCTCTTTAACAATGTAGATTATTATGGGTCCTTTGAAGGTTTATAACTATATTAAAAAAGTTACAACCAACCTCCCAAAAGAAATCCCCTCTAGAATAGTTTTTTTTCTCGCATCGTATTATAAACAGCTTTCCGCATCTCGGGACTAAAAAAACTGATTTTAATCTTATAATTGTACATTTTTATATTCGCAGAAAACTGGATATAATACGATGCTACACATATTTTTTTCGTATGCATGATAGCTGGTTCTAATCCACCGGATATTAATTGGTTTCGAATGAATACGAGAAAAAAATTACTTTTTCAAACTAAAATTTGAAATTTAATACCCCCTCCCCCCCCCCCTTCAAGTGCCAATAGAGGCCTGTAGATAGGTGTTTACCCGTTAGTAATATTGTATTATGATGCTTTTGGTGCTCGAAAGGAGCTTCGCACCGTACAAATGACATTCCTACAGGAAGGATTGTAAAGAAGCTGCACACACTACTGACGTAAAAAAAACTTGGTGAATAATTATCCCTTTAGAATGTACATTAGTTAGAAGTAATTTAATAAAGTAACTTAATTGTACAAGATACTACATTACTAAAACACAAACAAGACAACTACATATATATTTCATATTATCCCTTTCTTAGGGAAATGTCAATAAAATTTTGTGACCCTCTTCAAATGATAAATTTAAAAAAGAATTTCAAGCAAATAAATTTTAAAATAATGCTAAAAATTATATGTTAATTTTGGTTAAAAATTGAATTTCTTTGATTGAAGCTGAATGTTTTGTATGGTTTCATCTCTACATATTGCTGATATTGATAGGGCGATGGATGATAAGTTTTATCCCAAATAATTTTAAACAAATTTACCTATTTTATAGAAAAATTGGTTGAAAAGTTTGGACAATACTAGTTGTAATCCAACCAATTAAGAATTAAAGGACGCCTGCAAGAAATAACACGCTTTAACTGCTGAAAGACTGCCACAAGAAGACCCAATACCCCAAATTATAAGCCTTCAGCTTCAATAACAAAAAAGTTCTAGGAATTTCAAAATAGCATTTTATGTACAATGGAATTTTTGAAAGATTTCCAATGCTCATAAAAGAAAAAACAATATTAAATTACGTTGCCTAGACATAAAATTATAACCTGATCTTTGTCAGAAACTCAGATTGCCTGTAACTGATTACATTTTTACAATAAAAACACCACATTTCATAGTCAAAATCTATGAAAAAAATTCGATTTAAATTGCATTTTTTAACGAAAATCATAGCGGAAACAAAGGGGTAAACTAATACAAGCTTAGCTGTGATTGGTTGTTAAGCTGATTCAGCCTTCTGATTGGCTACAGTACATTCGGTACAATGCAAGTAAAACTTAATTTTTTTTAATGATTTTGACTATAAAAATTGGTATTTTTATTGTAAAAATATAATTAGTTACTGGAAACCTAAATTTATGACAAAAATAAGCTTATAATTTTGTTTCTAGGCCACGTAGTTTAATTTTAAAGTTTTCAACATGAGCATTGCAATTCTTTCAAAATTTCCATTGTACATAAAATGTAATTTTAAAAGGGGGGGAGGGTTAAATTAACAGTTTGCCTTTCTTACCTTACTCTCTTTTTTTTTTAGCTCGCCATTTTCTAATATTGCACATTTCGAGATTAACATTTCCTTTTCTCTTCTTAAATAAATGAGTGGCTACGCCCCTAGAAGCCTATCATTACATCTTTCTGTCAACCTGACATTGGAACGTTTATTCTTAACATTGAAATCTTGTCGTTTAATTAATTATTTCTTTTTGAGCTTGGAAAAAAAAGATTACCTTAATAATGAATGTTCTTTGCATTATCATATTTTACAGGAAACTATTTCTAAATAATAGCAGCGATAGATGAAAAACAAAAACTTTTCTTCTCTCAGAAATTAGTTTTGATCCTGGACGATATAATATAAATGGGGGGGGGGGAGAGTGGGGTTAAATAAATTAATTTTTAATTTTTCACTCTTCTTCCCCATTAGCACGACATTTTTTTTTAGGAATGAACTTCTCGAAACTGCCTATATTCTGTTTATATATTTTTCATATATATTAGAAATTTCATCTCTAGATTTTAAGGAAAAAATTAACCTTGTTACATTTTTAAGAAATAATTAGTTTTTTTATGGTGGGAAAGTATATTTAGCCTCTCCAATAAATTTCATTAAATCTTATTATATACAGGTAGTTTCAGTGTAAAGGAGAACCAATTCGGTTCAGTGGTTAACAAAATCATTAAAGATCATTCTTTCACATTGCCCTAGGAAGTAATATTTTTTTTATATTCTCCTTGCTGAAGGATTTTAACACAATGTCCTTTTTCAGACTACCGTGAAGACCGGGCAGGCACCGCAGGATCATTTGACCGCAAGGGACGCCACCACAACCAGCCAGGGAAAGCGCCACCAGCCTTGAGTACTCACGCAGTCAACTCCAACTACCACACACACAGATCTGCATACTTCAGTGTTGTAATGATGGGAAACACTGAAGCCATCACTAGGGATGATTTCTCTTGTGAAAAAGCTCCAAATTTCTGGGCTGACCCACGGTCAAGGTCAGTCTGGCATACACCTCGCCCGTCAGTAGTTATTGGTGATCTACCCCCATCGACTGAAGTAACTTCTTCCTTCCATGGAGGAAGTTGTCATAGTTGCTTCTCTGACAAACAGTGTCACAGTATCAACAACAACAAGCAAATCTTCATCTTGGGTGACGAGTTTTTACCCCCCAAGATTGGGTCCCGTGGAAGCTGTTGCCCTGTGATTCGCATTCACCAGGGTACCTTTGATCAACTGAAACAAGTTCTACTCTATCACCTGCGAAACAAGCTGAGAATCAAAGAAGGCAGCATTCTAGTCTTGTTTCTGTTGTCTCACTTAATGAAAGTTGGCTTTCATAAGTATGCCAGTGAGTTTAAGAACTTTGCGTCTTGGGCAAGATGTTTGATGCCTACGATTAGAGTCATGCCTTCAATTGCTCCCTTCAACACTGGTCATGACCTGGCACACCTGATTTCTATCAGCCATCTCTACCATTCCCTTCAAGTGGAATTCCTAGGTAAGGGACCAGTCGATAATGATTTGTCATTTGTCCTCTGGCGACCCTTGTACCAAACAGGCCTTGAGTTATCAGTGGCTAAAATTCCAGTACCTGCCCCACCAATATTTATTGAGTCAGCTAATCACATGCTAAAATGCGACTCTTTGTTTTATGGGGGATTTGATGAGAATTGGACTGATGGTATGCCTCAGAACATACAAGCTAAATTCTTCTGTAACCTCACAGAAACACTTGTCAACATGGACCTAATCGACAGACATTCTACACCTTCTAAAGATGATATCCTGGCAGGGCTGTCGGGCAGCCCCCACCACGTGAAGAAAATCTTCCTGGCAGGATCTTCCATCCTCAGAGATGTTGCCCCGCCGCTTATCAACCTAACCAAAAACAAATGTGGAAGTGTTTACTGCTTTTAAGAGCAATGACTTCCTCAATTTTCTAAGGAGATTAGATAAATCATTATTTAAGACGGCCGACAAGAATGATATTTGCATTCTTAGCTTTATGGGAAACTTGATGTTATACAAGGCCAGTCACAAAGCTGCAGGCGGTGTTGTCCATCTTGACAGTCCTACTCTACCGTCTGATGAGGATATGGGCCTACTCATCCTTGATCTAGGACGAGTCATCAGATCTCTTCTTGACTGCTTCCCTGGTAGAATCTTTCTGCTGGGGCCTACCCCAAGACATATTACACCTTGCTGCAGTGAACCTGAACATGCAATCAACAGTCCTGATGGCTCTCCTGTGGATATGGTTGCCTACACTAAGGCTTTCTCACACTACATACAGGCAAGTCCTGGCGTTGTCCAGAGCCGTGTTTTCCTGGTGCACTTCCAGGAAATGTTCAAAGGTAACTTTCCTGCCAGCTACCTGACGGATGGAGTCCACCTTAACAGCGCTGCTAACACTATTCTGGCAGAATTTTTATTGTCTCTTCTTGACTCCAGGAGGAACGCCACTCCTCCGAAGCTGACAACCCTGCTGTTCAGCAACTATCTAGTCGAGCAGGGCATTAACAGCATTGCATCAACAGCCATTAATATTTTAATTAACCAAATTTTATATACTTTTAATAAATTATATATTTATGTACTATTTGCTATATTATTAACATGTGATTTCATACTTTTCGCTTTTTAATACATTTTAAAATAAAGTTTTTAATAATAATAATTTTAAAATGCCTAGAACTTTTTTGTTATAGAAGCTGAAGGCTTCAAATTTGGGGTATTTGGTCTACTTGTGGCAGTCTTTCAGCAGTTAAAGCGTGGTATTTCTTGCAGGATTCCTTTAATAAGTCTTACAAAAGTCAGATCATATTGATAAAAGTTTTAGTAACTGTTTAATTTAGCGTCCATTGTCCCTTTCCTCCCTGATGATTTCAAATTCCCTTGTACTATTACTTGTTATTTGAGTATTTTATATCTTTATAAGTTACCAAACCTTGAATTGTATTGTTACCAAATTTGAGACCATTGTCCTGAAAGCGGGACAAATGAAAATATTCACTTTCTCGAGAATAAATTCATTAAGGTTTTTTTTTCCCTGCTATGTAAGAGAGCAAGGACAATTATTTAATGAGTTGCGCAAGTAACAGCATTCATGGTAAAAAGTATTGTATTGTAGATTATTTTTTTTATTGATATAGACTTATAGAATTATTTAATATCATATCTTAATATCATTCCGAACCTCTAATAGAAGCAACAAATTCTCCCCTTTACCAGCATAAACCAAAAAATAAAAGAATGTTTAAATAGAAGAGTAGCTAATACAATTAAAGGCATCCAGGGGCACTTAAGTGGGATGGAGGGGGGAGTTGGCCATCCCCTTTCAATTTCTGTTTGAAAAGAATATTATAAAACATATACATTATATGTAGAAGACAAAATACTTACGTTGAATTTTGTATCTGTAACTCTGACTCTTTGACATCGCTTGATATATTCATTTTTATCTAAAAATAATATACAATAACAATAGTATTAAAAATATTATTTCAAAATATCATAATTCGGTAAAAATTTTATATTTCTAGTTTTTTGACAAAAAGCTTAAAATTATAAAAAAAAAATATTTTGAGTTCCAGTTTACTTTCTATCTCACCACAGGTTGAATTGCTATCTTCTTTAATATTTCTTTGTTTCTATAAAATCATTTAACGAGGTAGATTCTTACATGCTTAGTCGTATATAGTGACATGAATGAGAATTAATAAATGATGTATGTAGTAAATGTATAAATGCTTTGCTTTTAAAAGAAAAACTAAAATTATATTAGATTACACACCAGAGACAATCCAAATAGAAATGGGTTTTAGAAGGATCAGTCCAAATTGGCTAAATGCAATGGATGGGAAATAACTTTCTGAAGAAAAAGCTAATAATCATATTCTTTCTTTAAAACTTCTGTGTTGACTCTCCACCCTTTTCCCAATTAAATTTTACCCATCGTGATAAAAAAATTTAAACGGATTAATTTTTAATTATATTAGTAAATATTAACAATTAATAAATTTATCAGTTCCAGATGAATAGTAAAAAAAGGAGTCTTTCATGGAAAAAATTGCAGAAACACTTTTCCTATATTTAATTACTCTAGCGGCTACGCCCCTAGAGGCCTCTAGTGGCACTTTAAATGTTTTTGTTTGTTAAAGTTTACGATAATTCTTTATTTTATGGATACCTCTTAATGTTACGTTGAAGTCTCCCAGATTTTAAGAAAATTTTCAATTTTTGTCATTTCTTTTTGGAGGGTGGTAGTACCCTCTCCCAAAATAGTTAAAAACCTTCCCAGGACATATGAGAATCTACCCTGTTAAGGAGAACCCGATCGGTTCAGCGGTTAGCGAGATCCTTCGGTACAGACACACAGACAGACAAGCATACTGTTACTTTAGTATAAGGATATATGAAGAAAGCAAAAAAATAGTGCGAATATATTATCTAAGATAGTAGAACTTTGTTTATTTTCTCCCTCACAATGTCATTTTGCCGACTCTCAATTGGGTCATTGAAAATCAACCATTGGTGTCAAGGATATCAACACAGGAAAGTAACAGGAAATAATTTTGGTTGCGGACGAAATAGGCCATTTAAAGATGGAGGGGGGTAGTTATCTGTACATACATCTATACTATAGATCTGTTTGTTATACAACAAATTGTTCAGAATGATTCTAGCTACAAAGAAAATAATAGAACGCCAGGCGTATATCTGTAACAATTATGAAGAAGTTTTGCTTCTTTTCTCAAACTATTTGATGTCCATGGTATTCCTCATTATGTTATTACTAGCCCTAGCCTCTAGGGGCTTTAGGCAAAGAGTTAATTTAAAAAATTAAGAACCTACCTAAAAAAATGGAACGGGGAATTTTTTTGTTTTTTGGGGGCTGGGGGTTGTCCCACCACCAAACCACCCCAGGACCAGTAGGTGTATTTCCTGAAGAGTAGATCAGATCGGTTCAGTGGTTACCGAGATCCTAATTTACAAACGGACAGACGGAAAGACATCACTCTACTTTGTTTTATAGATATACATTCATAATCTTACCTAAACACAAAAGGGCATATCCTATTAAAGAAGCAAGGTTGTTTGGCTGCACATTAAGTCTTTGATAATTACTGAGGCGATTGAGTTTAGAGAAGCTTTACACAGGTCACGGTGTTGTTTAAAGTTATTTTTATTTTAGATTAAAGTGTTGAAATTGCCTATATTTGCACTTCTTCACCCCGTTAAACATACAAAGAGCCCCAAGATTCAAGGGATGATCCCTTTAGTAACACGTATATACAGGGTGGGGCAAATAAGACCGGACAAACTTTAAACGGCCATAGCGCCAAAACTACTTGACCAATCAGGACGTTTGACCACACTATAAAAAGGTTAGGTAATGACCTTTTAGCAAAAAAAATCTTTGGACGTAGATGGACGTGTAAAACGAGCTGGCAGCGCATATGTTCAACAAAACAGATTCAAAATGCGCCGGTGGTTTAATCTGGATTCTCGACTAGGGCCTACTAAATCTGACCTCAGCCCATCTGTAGGTGAGGTAGAGTTATGCAAATTGCTAGGGATACTGTTAGATACATAAGTAAGACACCAGAAAAGTCTAGAGCTCTCTATCTGAAATGGCTTGGCCGTAGTACTCCAGCAAAGTGAAACGGGGCAGATTTTAAGATGTAAAAAACTTCAAAAACCGTGAATATTTCTCGGTTCTTGACTTTAGTGACCTATATTGAACTTTAAAACTCATTTTAGACTATAGGTTGCGCTGACAACCCTAGCTGAAACTTCATGCTATTTCTAAAAAGGTAAAGAACGTCGATCCTGTTGCTACTCACGTTCCTAAGGAAATGTGGCCTCCCAGCAGCCCGATCTTAATTCAATGGACTTTTGGGCCTAGGGCTACTTTGAAGCATGCACCAATAGACGTGCACATACCTCAAAGACCTCCCACATTGCCACTATCAAGGAGAACTACGCCAGCTTGGTCAGGTACATTTTGACCTGGACCTGCCGGCGGTTGAGGAGGCGGGTAGAGGCGGTAATTAAGGCTGGCGGCGATTTTATTGAATAATCTAATAGTCATATACCTATTTTGCTTGCCAGTTTTTAAAATTCAATAAAATCTTTAAAATTGACGATTTTATGTTCATTTGTTTAGAAGTTAGAATTTGTCCGGTCTTATTTGCCCCACCCTGTAGATGTTTTACTTGAAATTAAGGAGGAAAACGTCCAATACTAGTGGAGTTGTTTGAAAATTAGAGTAAATCTGTTGTTTGAAAAGAGAAGTAAAACAAAAGGTCAGTGAGAGAGATAGGAATAGAGAGAGAAAGAGAGTGAGAGAGATAGATATATATATATGGAGCTAGGGAGAGAGAGATTGAGAGAGATGAATAAAGAGAGGGGGAGAGAGAGGGGGGAGA
Organism: Acartia tonsa; assembly: GCF_053477335.1. Classification (NCBI taxonomy): domain Eukaryota; kingdom Metazoa; phylum Arthropoda; class Copepoda; order Calanoida; family Acartiidae; genus Acartia; species Acartia tonsa. The sequence goes on along the minus strand of NC_137264.1, from coordinate 35,632,654 downwards.
GAGAGAGAGAGCGAGAGAAAGAGAGAGAGAGAGAGAGAGAGAGAGAGAGACAGAGAGAGAGAGAGAGAGAGATAGAGAGAGAGAGAGAGAGAGAGAGATAGTGTATTTGTAATGAAGAGAGAACCGAATTTAAAGCCCCAATACAGAATTAAGGGTAATAGTCCCTTTCGTAACATCGCACCATATAGGTTTTTATAGGTTATTTTAGGTTAGGTTAGGTTATGTTGGGTTAGGTGATTGCCCCACAGGGTTAGGTAAATGGCCCCGCAGGGTTAGAGCCCCCCGCAGGGGCTAGAAATAGGAGAAAAGCTACTGTGAAAAATACGAAGAATCGCCCCATAAGGTGCGATGTTACGAAAGGGACTATACCCGAATAAAGTACATATTTAGAAACAGACACGATCACTCATTGAGTTGCTTCGCAACTCAAATATAGAGAGAAGATATTTCTACTCCAAACTATTTGAACTAATTAGGTTTTAAAAGGTAAAACTTTTCTTACAAATTAAAAAAAGTGTCGAGACATCCAATTTAAATGAAAATATAAGTAGAAAAAAAACTATTTTCATTTTGGTTAAAAAGAATTTTTCATTTCTTCAGAAGATTTCTAAAGAATTTTTTTCCACAAAGTTTGTTTTTAATTTGTATTAAAATTCAAGCACAAACAAATCCCAAATTTTTGTGTGAACTTTTTTATGTCAAGATTTTGATTTATGTTGCTTAAAATTAATTACTACTGCCGACACTATTCTACACTTAGGGTCTGTTCCAACCTCTGTCGAAGATTATTCGGAGCTTTACTTCAATTCAATACCGGCCGTGCCCTAACTCTGCTGGGCCACCCTGTACCTATTATAACCTAACCTAATATTACCTAAGATAAAATACAAACACACGAAAAACTATCTCCGATTTCATTTTCAATTTTCGTTAAAGTAAAGGACGGGGGTACTGTCAAACGCCCAAATAGTCTTATTTATAAAACTGTCTAAAATTTATGTATGATTAATACAGATCATGACTTATTCTAATCGGCTAAACGACCATACAAATAACAGAATATTTTTGCTGCTACAATTTAAAGACTTTTTCATCAGAATTTAAAACGTAAGTTTTGGCTGGCATCTGGTTTTGTTACCTCCTAATTAGGACCATTTATTTCAAGAAATTAGTAATTTAATGAGTTAAACTCACAGAATAGTAACACGTCACCTGTAGAATAAAGCCTAATCAAACAAGGATGACAACAACCATAAAAGCAAAGTTTAACAAATCAGACTAAAAGAAATAGGATGAAACTACACTTAATGCCGAAAAAAAATATTTGAAATAGAATTAAGGTTAATATTTTAAAATTATTTAGCAAGAAAAACTTATGCTTTCCCTCATAGCGCATTTATACCTCCCCTTTTGCTTATTACTCAGATGAATTGAAAATAAGAAGGGGGGGGGGGGTGATGGTTAATTGTGAATACCCCTGCGGGGCTACCCTGTACCCAATACAACCTAACCAAATCAGACTTAAACTTATAAACAAACTAACTAAAAACTAAGCCCCTCCTTCTTATTTTCAATTTATTTTGTAATTTGAGGGGTATAAATTACACGATGCAGAATAGTCTACATGGCAATTCATCTTTGTAATTTTGACATTGAATTGTTAAATGACGTCAACCATTGTGTATGCCTGAATATCTGCCAGACTGCATTTAATTAACTAGTTCAATTTCAATGCCAACCCAATATCATTTGGAAATATTAATAGTTAAAAATACAAGATGTAAAAGAATTCTTTGGTACACACATTTTTTAAGCTAAAAAGATTTTCAATCAATTAAAACGTTTAATTCTTCAAATATTGATGATGAAAAGGAAGGAACGTTTACTACTTTTTTTGGGTCTGTCGAAGCAATCCTTTCTGCATAATAGCCTAAAACATGTCCTGGTCTGTCTGAAAGCTATTTTAAACCTAAAATAACATAACATTATCTCAAAAAGTTATCATATGATAGGATATCTTCTATTATATCAATGTAAGAAATTTCTTAACGGGAAAAAGTGTCTTAAAAATCAGCCAAGTGACGTTATAGAAATGAGGGAAATAAGAGGAGAAGTGGAAAAGAAAACCCCTAAAAAATCAATCAATATTATGACATTACATGACTGATTTTTGAGACATTTTGTCCCGCTACAAATTTTTCTTAAAAAGTACAGTGAAAACAAAATTAACATTTCAAGGTAAAATCTAAACCTATTTTTTACTTTTTCGGAGATCGCCTCCAATTGTAAACTTGCAACTTAAAAATAAACTAATCTTTAATACCTTTAGTATATAGCTTCTATTAAGATCAGACAAATTAATCAATTTAAATATCGCTAGGACACACACACGAAAAAACAGACAGACACAAAAAAAACTTGTCTTAATACAGACACACGTCCTACTACTTAACTGCACTTTGAATAATTAGGTAAATATTTGACAGGAAAAAGTGTGTAATATGTTTTTGATAAAAATATTACTTAATTTGTTTTTCCCATTTTTTCAAGGATATGTCATTTGTTGAACTGTAGCATAATCAAGCTAGTTATAACCGATGTGATCGGCTATTTTTAATATAGTTGCGGAAAATTATTGTTATTCTAACTGTGCATGTTATAAAGTTGTCTAAAAGCGAAGCGAAGGCATGTTAGAATTGTCCTTTCATTTTCAAACTTTGCATTCTGATTCCTGTATTAGTTAGGTACGATTTAGAAAGCTATAATCGTTACCAGAATATCAGCACGTCCTTTTAAAACATGTTGATTTTCAACTTTTTAACAACAATTTTTTATAAGATATAATTATCCGATTAGACTAATTTTAGGAATACTGATTCCTAGAAAAACAAAGTATAATTTCATATGCGAATCATCTCTATAATCAAACCATAAAATTAAATTATTTAGTTCTGTCACTCTACAAGCGTTAATGTTCGTTTGTCCTACCGTTTCAGAGCTTCGCTTTTATGGATGTTTAATAGTTTATGTCATCCTTGTTTTTTCAAGAAATATGTAGTAAACTTCTATAGCTATTTCAGTTAGGGAGTTGAATCCATTTTTATAGAAGCAGAAATATAATCTATGATTATGGTTTAGACCCTCTCAAACTATATTCTACCCTTCCACTTTCCCCTCTCTTGGTGAAGATATCTTCAACGCCGATACGATTTTTGAAATATAAGATTCCACTTTTGTCTCTCTTGTTGAAGATATCTTCACCAAGAGAGGCAAAAGTGGAATCTTAAATTTCAAAAATCGTATCGGCGTTGAAGATATCTTCACCAAGAGAGGGGAAAGTGGAATCTTACATTTCAAAAATCGTATCGGCGTTGAAGATATCTTCACCAAGAGAAGGGAAAGTAGAATCTTACATTTCAAAAATCGTATCGGCGTTGAAGATATCTTCACCAAGAGAGGGGAAAGTGGAAAGGTAGATTACAGTTTTAGAGGGTCCAAACCATAATCATAGATTATATTTCTGCTTCTATAAAAATGGATTCAACTCCCTAACTGTATTTACTTTTTTTATTTAGTTGTTTATTACTATTAGTTAAACTTATATCCTAATCAATCAAATTTTTTTCAGAATCTTTAGGGACAGAAAATATTATGCAAAACTTTAAAGCAACCAGGGCTGCTGTGGCTATATATCATATAATATGGTAATTAGGGATGTCCAATTTTATAATTTATTTAACTTCAACGCTTTGCTAATGTCAAATTAACACAAATTAACAACAACAAAATTAGTCCTTATATTCACAGGATTCCTCCTAGGACGATCCTGACTTACCAAATTTACCAATTAAATGAATTATTTTTTATAGAATTAGTCTAAGATGTTGAATAAAACATATCTAAACCAAAACCAAAGCTTGTGATAAATCCTTTTGAGTTAAACCAAAGTACACTATATATTTTTTTGTTTATAAAAAATATAAACTTCTCATCTTTTAAAACCTGTTTTAATTTTAATCATTTAAAACTTTTAAAACCAAACTTTGATAAAATATATTACAATGATAACAAATCGTTTAGAAAAGACAACAGTCATCCAAATGAAATAGATGTTTTATAAAAATAATTGTTTTTAATTTGTGCTTCACCCTTCCCCCTCCCCTTCACTATTTATTGAAAATAAGGGGGAGTATCTTTTTCTTTAGCCTTCTCTTGCAATATACATCATCCAAGTTAACCTAACCTAACTTAACCTAGTTAATTGACAAAAAAAAACGAAAAACAACGACAACCAATTTATTTCAAAATAAGAGAGCTGGAGGATGTTTTCTTTGCTTGAACAAGTAAAATGAGGGAAATTCTCTAAAGAAAAATAAACTAGTTACAAAAACTGCCTTTTTATAATAATAAAGACTTTTAAGATAAAAAACTTGAATGTTGAATTCTAAGAGTATAAACTTTTTGTTCTGCAAACAAAATTCTCAACTTTGGAACAAAACCTATTCCTACAATAAATTAAAAGAAAAACAAACTGCAAACAAGGATGACAACATCCATAAAAGCAAAGTTCTGAAATGAAACTGTAAAACAAACGAACAATGACACTTGTAGAGTGTCAAAACTTGATACACATAATATTAATCTAAATGTATACAGAGTATTTTATTTACACTTGTTACAAAATTGCTCAAATACAGAATTGTGATTGAGGACATATTTACATTTTTAAGACTTTATTATAGAGATGCATCGCTTAAAATATTTTACTTTATTCTCCTAGAAATCAATGTTCCAAAAATTTGATAATTATCATGTTTATATCATACAAAAAGTTGTTGTCAAAAAGTTTAAAAATCAGCATGTTTTAAATGAACGTACAAACAATCTGGTAAATATTATAGAGTTGTAACGCTTTCTAACCTTAACTTTACCAGCAAGATAAAACCATTTTCATTTATAATAGGAAACTTTATTTTTTAATCCCAATTTTTTATTTTAAAACCTTTATTTTGATTAATTTCAATCTTTTGAAAAGCTATTAAGCACACTTTATAAAAATGAAAAAAACTATTGGGTATATCTTTTTTTAGATGCATATTATTATCAAATGTTTAAAAGATAATGTTTTAAAACAATATGACAATTCATCCAGACATATATAAATAGAAAACCGTAAATATATGATGGTACTGAGAGCGTTGTGGTTTGACGGAAACTAAACTCTGCGAGAATTCATTATTCCTCTGTTCAGACTTTACAACTCTTGAAAACCTCTGAGAGGAATATTTGAGTATGAGTAGCGGAGAGAAGAGTGGTTGCTCACAAATTGGTGAACGTGTGAGCTACAAGATTAGAGGTCTATTCTTTCGGTGCTTTCCATCAAAGGTCCTATTAACCCCCCCCCCCCCCCTACTCCTTTTTAGGTTAATATGTTGGGTTTTAGTTTAATAACTACACAGTACACACTTTTGACAGGCTTGTGAATTTTTCTATGATTGTACATATATGCATCTAACCTGTTTAAGAAATGTTTAAAAGCAAAGCTTTTCTATCAATACGATCGATCAGTCTGTCTGAACGTTGATTTAGACATGTTAAAATCGATTTCAACTGTGTAGGATGATTCATATAACAGTTAGGTACGATTAGAAAGCGTAGCAACTGTAAAATCATTACCAGAAAGTCCGTACGTCCATTTGAAATATGCTGATTTTTAACTTTTTGACAACATTTTTTTGCAATATAATTATCCTAAACATCTGATTTATGGAATAATAGTTCTTTAACAAGGTACAAAGTTACAAGCAAAGCGTCTCTATAATCAAGTCCTAAACATGTAAGTATGTCCTTAATTCAATTCCTGAAATTATGCAATTTCACAACAAGCTTATACAATTTTGTTTATACCTCTGGTGCATTATTTGCCAAGTGTACCACTTTTCTGCACTACCTCTCCGATTTTGTTTATACTCCATATTTTGGTCCGTTGGGTGATTCAAGGATGCTGGATGGCCAAAAAAAAGTTTCAGAGTCCCTGGATGTCTAGATATCTAGCTATCTATGAGGGTAGGTAACAAAAATTTAAAAAACAACCATTTTTTCACAATTTTAAAAATTAATTTTTTCATCAATCTTACATCCAACCTAAACATTTTATACACCAAAATGATCGTTTATTCATGTAAAAAGCGCACATAATGCTATTTTGACCAAAACTCCAATTTAACAGGGTGTCCAACAAAAAGTGTATTTTGGATAGCTAGCGTAATACCCAAAATACCTGTCCGAAAAAAATCATTTTTTTTGGCTTAAATCCTGTGTTTTATCTGTGGGCATATGTGGTATATAACGGTTCGGAGGACCCGGGACTATAAGGTTGTCAAATTTCACTTTGGGACACCCTGTAAATGTGATTTTAGTGTCTGTAGAGCTAAAACTTGGTCCAAATTGGCTATTTTTTTCAAATTACCCTATTATGTGTCTTAGTATGTTTGGCCATAGTGTTTTCTGACCAGATCAATATTTTCCTATTTTTTGGACACCCTGTATTTTCAAAAAAAGAGAACATTTTTTTTTGCTTTTTAAAATTTTTTTTTCTCTATTTTTAAGTTACTTAAAACTGTCATATAGATACAAATTTAGACTAATAACAATAATATTTGCCTATTTTACAAATTTGTACACTTTTGGGACACCCTGTGCATGTTTTTGAAAAATGATGGTTTTTGCCCATTTTTTGGGGAAAGGATCCGTTTTAGGGCCATAGACTATTTCTTCATTTTTGTAAAACTTTTCAAGACACATCATTTGTTATTCATGCAAAAACCGCAAAAACCGAATCGTTTTGCCATTATTCACCGCCAAAGGTGGAATTTTTACGATTTTTGCCGTTCCCGAAGATTTAATGCGCATTTTTGGTAAGAAGACGTTGATTTATCAAGATCATTCAAGATCATTGTTATTAGTCTAAATTTGTATCTATATGACAGTTTTAAGTAACTTAAAAATAGAAAAAAAAAATTTTAAAAAGCAAAAAAAAATGTTCTCTTTTTTTGAAAATACAGGGTGTCCAAAAAATAGGAAAATATTTATCTGGTCAGAAAACACTATGGCCAAACATACTAAGACACATATTAGGGTAATTTGAAAAAAATAGCCAATTTGGACCAAGTTTTAGCTCTACAGGCACTAAAATCACATTTACAGAGTATCCCAAAGTGAAATTTGACAACCTTATAGTCCCGGGTCCTCTGAACCGTTATATACCACATATGCCCACAGATAAAACACAGGATTTAAGCCAAAAAAAATGATTTTTTTCGGACAGGTATTTTGAGTATTACGCTAGATATCCAAAATACACTTTTTGTTGGACACCCTGTTAAATTGGAGTTTTGGTCAAAATAGCATTATGTGCGCTTTTTACATGAATAAACGATCATTTTGGTGTATAAAATGTTTAGGTTGGAAGTAAGATTGATGAAAAAATTAATTTTTAAAATTGTGAAAAAATGGTTGTTTTTTAAATTTTTGTTACCTACCCTCATAGATAGCTAGATATCTAGACATCCAGGGATTTTGAAACTTTATTTTGGCCATCCAGCATCCTTGAATCACCCAACGGACCAAAATATAGAGTATAAACTAAATCGGAGAGGTAGTGCAGAAAAGTGGTACACTTGGCAAATAATGCACCCTCTATATAATATTCTCATTTCTAAGCTTTGACACTCTACAAGAGTTATTGTTCGTTTGTCCTTTTATCTGATTTTAAAGCTTCGTTTATGTTGCCATCCTTGTTTTAAAAATAATCGATTTAATTAACATATATAACCCACTTAATCCGTCCATTCCTGTAATTTTAGTATATTAAAAGTTTTTATAGTGCCAATAAAAATTAGGTCATACTGGTCTACCTTTGGTCTAATAAAATGTATACTGACCTGTCATTGGTGAATTGTCTGTGAATTATCCTGTCGTTGATCATTTGTATTTTATGACATCATATTATATAGGCACCATAAAGAGCTTTAGTTACTTGCTTTTATTTCTAACAACTTCACTACTTATGGATGTTGCATTCTTGTATAATTTTCAGTTGATATATTCATTTCTAAAACTACTTGTTTTCAGAAAATTGTGATGCTTTTGATCAATACAGACACATTTTATTGAAAATACATTTTCTGATTAAATTTTATTTTTGTTATCTCAATGATAAAATCAAATAAATATATTTATCAAAAAAAATGCTTTCACTTGATTAAAATGATGTTTTCAATTAAGGTTTATAAAAACAGGGATGACAACATTCATAAAAGTAAACCTCTGAAATGGTACGACAAACGAACAATTAAGCATGTAGAGTGTCAGAACTGAATAAGTAGTTAAGTGTAAACAAAATTGTAGGAAAATTCGTGGGAATTTTTTTAAATACATGATACTGTTTAAGGACAAACCTACATTTTAAGGACTTGAGAGATGCTTGTGGTAATAGGAATCAGTATTTTAAAATTCAGATGTATAGAATTTCTACGCTTCCTAAATCTTACCTTATTGTTATAGGAATCATCATTGAAATCGATAGTACATTTCTTACCTGTTTAAATTAACTAAAAGAGCTGACTGTCCGTGACGGACGTACGGACGGACGGACAGACTATAATTATAGAAAAGCCTCGCTTTAAAAAAAAAACATTAGGAACGTCCATGAAAGCAAAGCCACATAAATAGCACAGCAAAAAGAAACCTGATGGTTGAAGGGTTGATATAGTTGTATAGATTATTTAGTAATATATAGACAACCAACTACTTATTTCAAACTTTAGCTTAAAGTCCTAAGACTGTATGGTAAAACTCTCACCTGTTTTATAACAAGATATTCTCTTATTCTTTTTCTTAATGTCTTGCATCTGACAAAGCAGTAGTTTAAATAAAATTTAAAAGGATTTATGAGTTAGTTTTTCCGTTTTTTTAAAAGCAAAGCTTTTTTATAATTTTTTTGATATAGAATTTATGACTTATTTAGAAAATGTACTCTTCAACTTATACTAAAATCAAGTAATTGCAAAGCTTTTTGAACTATAATTGGATTCTATCTTTTATGATGAAAAAGGTGTCTAATGATGAGATAGAAATGAAATACTTTATGCTTTAATCTCGCCTCAGACAGAATAGTATAATCTTAAGATTAAAGAATTAAAATAAAGAGATAAACAAATTAGCTTAAAATTTGTATCAATGGATTTTTTATTACTTGAATCTTACACCAGATTATCATGTACTCTAAAAGTGTAACTTGTAGATGGCTAAGATAACGATCCCCACATCCCCTCCCCTCTTTCTGGATGAACGAACTAATCACTAAATGATGTCCATGTTAGCAACCTAAATTGACGTCATAATATACAAGTATATTCTATAACGATTTCTATATGACACATTACATTATTTTGATTGCTATTTGTTATAGGTCAACTTACATTAATTCAGGATTTTCAATGATTATTTAACACCAGAATAATTTTTGCAACATTACATTTTATGAATTAATGTAATACTTTTGTTGCTTTGAAAAATTCAGAGAAAGAAAATTATGACATATCATACTTGAAAAAAAAGCTGCACTACTAAAAATTGTATCAATTTGATTTGCAATATTTCAATGGGTGCATAAAATGTACCTATATCATATATTTTTCAAATATTTGTTACTAGCAGAAATCCCTCCTCCTTTAGGGGCACTTCATAGAAGGTAAGGGGTAGGTCGACCTTTCACTTTTCATTTTAATCTTAAAAAGTAAAAGAAAAGTTTTGGGGGTTAAGGTTTTTTTCCAGCGTCAGTTTTTTTCTGAGGGTTGGAGGTAACATCCCCCAATATGATTATAAACAGTCATGCAGTTTGCGTTAATACATTAAGCTACAGAGAAACAGACAGACATCCTGTTACTTTTTTTATATAAGGAGTAAATATCATTTATCTCTGTAACTTCTGTATGCAGTGTTGTAAAATAATTGAAATGAAATTGAAACATAAATTTTACTAAAAATCTCAGTTTGGAATGTGTGCTTTTGGTTTTGTTTGTGTGTGTGTGTGTGCGTGGGGACTCAATAAAATATGTAAATTTGCTTATAATCTTTACTAAAATACATATGAGATTCGATATTGGGAGCCAGAAAAAAAGGAGCCGACTCGCGGAATTTGTATGTAATTGAGCATTTTGTGTCTCAAGTCATTTTTGGAGTGTGGAAACTTAATAACTATGGTTAATAAATATGCCAAAACTTAGTTTGTCTTTTATGCGGCAGAATAAATGAACAAATGAACATTAACACTTGTAGAGTGTCAGAGCTGAATAATCATAATATAAATTTATAAAATCAAAACATAATTGTTTTAATCAATTTAACTGCTTAAATACTTACATTTTTAGGACTTAATTATAGAGTAGCTTATCTTATAACATTGTACTTTGTTGTCCTAGGAATCAGTATTCCAAAAGTTATATAAATCGGATTAATACATCACATAAAAATTTGTTGTTGAAAAAGTTAAAAAATCAACATGTTTAAAATGGACATACGGACATTCTGGTAAAGATTATAGAGTTGCTACGCTTTCTGAGCAGTACATAACTACTATAGGAATCACCATGCAAAGTTAGAAATCGACAACAGAACGTACAGACCGGTCCTAATTATAGAAAAGCTTCGTTTTTAAAAAGTAACTATAGTATATAAACATATAAGGACTTATTCTAGCGTGTAAACCAAATGAGTAGAGAAAGTAAATCCGTCAAAAATTATTGTTTTTTTAGTATATCAAAGTTGTTATGTTTATCAATGAACTCAATGGTCCTAGTTGCAAAGCCCAATCTGTCCTACTTTTGATTCCTGTGACGTCATAAAAATGGGGGATTATCCATCTCCTTTTTAGGGGTTTTCTTTCCCACTTCACCTCTCATATCCCTCATATTTATGTCACAGGAATGAAAAGTAGGACAGATTGGGCTTTCTCGTCCTAGTTGAAATATAATTTGTAAAAAAAATTAACTTTCCTTTAATTTTAAAATCAATGAGAATCTAATTTTAAAGATCCTGTTATTTTTTTTATTTTTGTTTGTTGGACTTAATGTTTAACCCAATCCTCAGGATCAAACAGACAACCATACATCATATCTCTTCAATATTAAAATAAAAAAAAATAAACTTTAACAACAAATTTTTATTTATAAAATAATAACAAATAACAAAGAATAACAATAAGAAAAAAATAACAATAACATGTTATCCTAGGAATGGAATAGGTGTCCCAGGATTTGATAATGTGGCCGCAGTAGCCCATGCAGTCCACCCAACAACTAAATATTTAAAAATAATTAGATAATATTTTTTATAATTATTTCATAAGCAAAGCATAGTTTAAGGGAGCCCTGTAGAGTTATTGATGAAATATACTAGCTGTAAGCCCCACATTACCTAGAAAGTTATTATAAACCCATGCCTTGATGCTACCTGTAAGCTTAAGCATCTGGCTAGCTATAACATAAAAATCACAAATCAAACTTCCATGAATAATACAGATTTTATACAATTTATAATCTACAGATATTTGAAGCATTAGTCAAGCACAAAAAAATCGCCAAAAATTTATAGAAAGCTCATAAAGTATGTTGATTTTAAAATTTATAGGTAATATTACCTAAAATGAGATGAGAAAATATACGGTTGAACCCTGATTCCTTATTAATAGCGAAGCTACTCTATAATTTGTTAAAAGCGAAGCTACTCTATAATTTGAAATGTCCGTCTTTCCGTATGTCCGTCCGTCCGTCTGAAACATTTTAGGGGAAATGTGATTTTCTCTGCTCCTTTTCAAGATAGACGCCTGAAATTTACAGGGATTAAATTAGTTTACATTTTTCATATTTTACAAAGTTTCATTAAGATTCGTCCATTGCTTGGGGTGCTATGATCAATTCATACATTTTTGAGTTTTTATGATTTTCTAGACTCCCATTCAAGATTTTTGGCTGAAATTTTCAGGGATTAAATTCTGCATACTTCTATCAAGTTTCATTGATATTTGCTTATTGATTGGGGTGCTAGTTCGATTCCTAGATTTTTAAGTTTTCATGACTCTTATTCAAGATATTAGGCTGATGAAAAAAATCATGGGTTAAATAAGTTTACATTTTACATATTCCAACAAAGTATCATTAAGATTTGCTTATGCGTTGGAATGCTAGATTGATTCCTAGATTTTCACATCATAAATCTAAAAAGTTTCGTGAATTATTTTAGTTTAATGTTTATTTTTTATTACACTTCAATTCAAAACATGAAAGGAATATATCAGTGCTCACCGGAAAACTTTGGGTAAAAGCTCCAAAATTTGAATATGAAGGGAAATATTTGGTAAATAAAGTACTTGTAGAAAGCAGCAGACCAAACCAAAAAAAATATACTATACATAAATGTATGTTTAAGTGTTTTGTGATTGTATCATGCAAATCGAACAAAGTTACACAGGATTTATACATTTTGTATAATATACTTTTTACAACTTCGTTTTTAAAGTAAGGGGAAGGAGCCAATGATGTTAAAGGGGGAGGGAGGGGGGGGGGGTAGAGTAGTGATTACCCAAAAATTTGTGAAATAAATTTATAACCCTCTCCCCCCCCCCCCCCCCCAACCATAATAATTACATAAATCCATATAACTAATGTTGATCATCATGCAATGTTTCTTACTGTTTCAATCTAAGAACTAAACAATCCCTTTCTAAGATCTTTTACAACATCTAAAAATTAATAAAAAATAAACAAAATTAGTAGGGAAGCTAATGTATAATTAGATTATGTCCTTAAAACCGTTATAAAGTTAAAGTACTTTTATAGATTTAATGCCTTTTTATTTAAAATTTCGGGTTTTCCCTCAAAGTGCCTTGTCGAGCACTGGCACCTCTATCTTATTTTGAAAAATAATTGAAAAAAGGCAGAGGAGAGCGGGTTGGTTTTAATGCATTGAAAGAGAAAATCCTGCCCTCATTTTAAATTTAAGTTAGGGTGGGGCGGGGGGGGGGGGGGGGAGGTTCATGCTTGCAGGGCACATTGAGGAACAGCACTAAAATTTCTAATAACACAAAAAAAACAAGAATAGTTTTATAGCCACAACATGACAATTTCCAATACATTTCTTGCTATTCTACTCAACTTTTCCATTAAATGAACTCCCCCTTATTTTTCTCCATTTCAATTTCCTGTAACCCAGAGAGAGAGAGAGAGAGAGAGAGAGAGAGAGGGGACAATGGGCTATTACACTATTACACTAGTCCCCAATGTTTTATAATAACGTTTTCTTATTCGTTGGCTTTACAACTTTGGGAACATAAGCAGATCTTGATTAGTTGTATCATTAAGTGTTTAAACGTTTCAACCACTAATTTTAATCTACAGAAAGGGCAGTTTCGTGTATCGTCATTGGGGATGTATATCAATTTATCGGCCATTGTCTCATCCATTTAGATTCCTCGTAACCTAACTACTAAACTCAAATAACTTGCATAGTAGCACCGCTGATGCTAATAAACGCACCTTGGACCAAAGCAAAGATACCAAGATCAGCCAAGCCTAATCTTCCACCAGACGGAGCTTGTCTCTGAAAACAAATATTATACAAGTTTTTAACTTAAAACCAGGACAAAACGTTTCACAGAAACCCAGATAATATTGTTTATAAACAAGGCACATCCACTCGTTGTATGGAAGTGATAGGTTTTAATAATGGCAATGCACCGCCTTATAAATAAAAACATTATAAATGGTTCCTACTGCTGTTATGTCAGGTGCGCGACATAAATAGTTACAGAGGGGAAAATACTTTGGTCCATGGCACATCTCATTAAAACCACAGTTAGACAAAAGAGGTGCAATCAAAGGGTTTACTTGAAGCCATTTAGTGGACAACAAAACTAATAAAAATGCATATGGATATTAGCTACTAATTTAGCCAATAGAATAAGGAACGGAGATAGTAAATAGATATTTTGATGCAGACTTACAGACATAATTGACTTGTAAAGTAGCTGCATCACTTATAAAAAGAAATTTTCAAACTTTTTTCATTTAGTCTATGGAAACTGAGTTGAATGAGTCAGTGCGTTAAGATATTTTTGGTACATGGCGTTTCTACAACCGGCAGAAATACAACTAGATGTTTTTTTTCTCCAAAACTTCTACCAAAAATACAGTTATACTTAAGGTAACTGGCATAAAAACATGTAATTCCGATAGCGAATTTGACTTTTTGTTCTATTAAGTTCTCGTAAATGGTTCCAAATGTTTGGGAAGTTTAGCTTAGGTAAACTAAGAACATGTTTTGGGAGTTTTGTATGCAGTATACTACCAAAAGAATAATTTGAACTCCCCATCTCAGACAAATGTATAGATGTTAACCAATGAACAGATCTATAGTATAGATGTATATACAGACAACTACCTCCCTTCTTTTTTCGAAGACCTCTTTCGTCTGCTTCTAAATTATTTTCTGCTACTTGGCTGTGTTAATATAAGAGACACCATTGGTTGATCTTCAATGACCCAATAGAAATGTTGTACAAGGCGGTTGCGATAGGGAGATAAAGATATTTACTTCTTTCTCCCTCTAGTGTTTTACTCTAATAACCGATAAATAAGAATGGCAGTTTCTTTCAAAGTGTCGTTGCCTGCTATGAACATTTTTTTCCCTTTTTTGGATAAATTGACAATAAGGTTGGATGTGGTAGTTTGTTCAGAAGTTCAGGTTAGGTTTGTTTATATTGGTTACAGGATAGCCCCACAGGAGTATGTCATACAGAAAAAAACTGTATTCAATTTTTTTTATTTTCAAAAATAAGGGGGAGAGGTTTTGTGCTCGCTATGCACTTTGAGAGAGAGCATCATTATTCATAAATGTAGAAAAGCTTTGCAACTTAAATAGAATCAGAACAACATCAATAAGTTGCAGAGCACAATAAATTGATAATGTTCAAACTCGCCAAGTAAATTATATACTGGATGCTTATCTTAACAAAAATTACAGACTTGTATCTAAAATATCAGCCGATAAATTCACGTTTCTTACAAACAGACGGACGGATGATACAAATTATAGAGTAGATTCGCTACTAAAACACGAACATATTTACCCCTGTGCCTTCAGATTCAGAGAAATATTGAATTAAAGCTTTCTCCACCAAGTTCTGGAAAGTTGGCAGATCTGTCAATGCTTCAAAATCAACCTGTGCAGTTTTATAGATTATAATTGATTAAAAATAAACTATTTTAGGAGGCGTAGCAGCTCAATAACGAACTTTTAAATGTCCGCATGTCTTGTTCCAATCTTCTGTGTTGATTCACAAATTAAAATTGATTAAAAATAAACAGTTTTAGGAAACGTAGCTCCTCTATAATCAACTTTTAAATGTCCGTATATCTTGTTCTAAGCTTCTCAGTCAACCTGAAGGTTTTACAAATCATAATTAATTAAAAATGTTTTGGAGATGATCTCTCTCTCTCTCTCTCTCTCTCTCTCTCTCTCCTTTATATATATATATCTCCCTCTCTCTTTCTCTCCCTCTTTCTGTCTGCCTATCTCTTAACTTATTATTTTAAACATATACGCTTTTATCAGAATTAATTGTCCTTGTTGCAGAAATAATTATTTTTTTGAAGCACAGCTATTCAATAATCAACTCTTAAACGTCCACGAGTCTTGTTTGTATGAGATAGCGCCCCCTCTGCAATTTTTAAAGATACATTTTGGGGGAAGTTAAAATGGGACACATTAAATTGATAAATCTAAATTAGAACTTTGCTAGATGCAATAATTTTGTCCTTGTTTTTTTTACAAAATAATTGATTGTTACAGTGCAAAAACCAGAAATGTAAATATTTGATTTATAAAGAAAGTTTGTACAAGTCTTGAAATGTTTATTTTGGAGTTATTGAAAATTATTAAATTGTAAAAAAAGGATTTTTTTTCACATATGATTATACATTTACATAGATTTATAAATAAATATTTTTGTACCAAAATCACAAAATATCTTATACCTTAATGTTTATATAAAGTTATTGGAAAGAATAAAGTTTTATTAAAAACAAGAGTATGTCTACGTAATAATATTTCATAACAATAATAACTTTTGTTTGTTTAAAGCTCGGCACTCGCGGTTAGCTTATTTTTTTATCGTTCTTTTCATCATTTAAAGGCATATCTTATTAGGCCGTTAACTTTTGTAAGGCCGTTTGGAAAGTGACAGTCCAAAAACATATTCATTTTTAGTATCGACAGCTACAATAATCAGAATTTTTGGGTATAGTCCTTTCCACGACATCCCTCCATAAGGGGCGATTCTTAGTATTTTTCACAGTAGCTTTTCTCCTATTTCTAGCCCCTGCGGGGGGCTCTAACCCTGCTTGGCCAATTACCTAACCCTGTGGGGCAATCACCTAACACAATATAACCTAACCTAACCTAAAATAACCTATAAAAAGCCATTTTAAGAATACGACTAATCGCCCCTTATGGAGGGATGTCGTGGAAAGGGCTATACCCGAATTTTTTAGCCGCTGCCATAACAGTGAAGACCATTGGAATTTTTAAAAATTCTCAGCCGCACAGATTACACCGATCATTCGGGCCAGGGATGTCAACTGGGGTGGGAGTGATGCCCATCATATCCAATTATTCCCGGGGTATAAAATAAGAAAAAAAAATGTCATATAATTTTCCTCCTAATAGAGATTTTGTATCCTCCTATACCTCATTGAAAATGCTTAGCTGCCGAGCCCAAATTTGCTTTTCCTTAAAAATAATATACTTCAAAACAAAAGGAAAAAATATAAGGGTACGTGATGTCAAGTAATATTACCTCCTCGTTGGGAAAGCTTCTACCAAAGACAGTGGGTCCATTTGTGTTAGAAATTGTCATCAGAGCTCCCCAACCAAGCCAACCAATACCTTAACATAACAAGGAACAAAAGTAGCACATTAAGAACAAGCTGATAATTTTAAAGCGAAGCTTTTCTATGTATAATTAGGATCGGTCCGTCCGTACGTAACGGATAGCTTTTATAAAATTAATTTAGGCATGTTAGAATTATCTTATCGAAATCAAGCTTTACAAGGTGATTCATGTAGTAGTAAGTATCAATTTAGAAAGTATAGCAACTCTATACTCGTTACCAGAATGTCCGTACGTCCATTATAAAAACATGTTGATTTTTAACTTTTTTAGCAACAATTTTTTTTGTTATTCATTGATCCGATTAATTTGAGTTTTGGAATACTGATTCCTTATAGAAAACAAAGTACAATGTTATAAGCGAAGAATCTCTTTAATCAAGTCCTAAAAACGTAAATATGTCCTTAAACATTATCCTGTATTTAAGTAGATTTCATCTTTTTTTTTTACTTTTTTGTTTCGACTTTTGTACAAATATAGTCTGATTATTCAGTTCTGACACAAGTGTTAATGTTTGTTTGTCCTACCGTTTAAGAGCTTCGCTTTTATGGATGTTGTCATCTTTGTTTTATTAGGTAATATTCAATAATTATTAGTTAATTTTATGATAAATATATATTTTGGAAGGTATTGTTATTAAAAACTAATTATGATATTTTGTTGGATAGCTAATTTTATATATTAAGAATAATTTACATCAATTATCTATGTTATAGTTCAAGTAACCAATATATGTATATTTTTCTTTGATAGTGGACAGGCTGATTAACATCAAATTTTAATAGAAGCTTTTTATTATGATTAAAGATTATTTGTCTAACTTTTTAAAAGGAGAGTTAAATTGGGAAAGTCAATCACCCCCCCCCCTCCCCCCCAACCCCTTCAAACTTTCTCTAGGTTATATAAACATTCCCAGGAGCTATACGTAGAATCGCTCTAAAGGAGAACCAGATCTGTCCACCTGTTAGCGAGCCAAAGAAACACAGAGAGAGAGACAGACATCCCGTTAATTTTATATAATGATTATACCTTGAGCCAAAATAGAAATGCCAACATCTCTCATTACTCTTGCTGTCTTGTCCTAAAATTTAATTTAAACTGTTACAAAGGTTTTGGAACAAATTTATAGGGGATATTTTTTATTATTGAAAGCCATCATTGAAGTGATAATAATTTATACTGCCTCCTTAAGGCCCATTGGAGCGCTTTTAATGGGTTGTAGTGTTTACCATTATATTGATTTAAAAATTTGATTTTTTTATTTATTGATTTTTTAAGAACAATCTTTTTTATAAGGTTGGTGGTATTAAAATAAAGTTTCAAATACATTATTTACAAATATAACTCCTGTACTGTACATACATCCTAAGTCCTGTACATATGCCTCGCTTTTATAAGAAAAAAATACACAAAACATGTATAATAATAAGCAAAATTTTATGTTTTAAATCAACAAGAAGATAATATTTCTATAAATTATCTGTAATCAAGTAAAAAGCGCGAAAATGATTTTTGTATTTGCAGAATTTTTTTTTTTTAACAAAATCCATTAAATTAACATATTATAATATTCTGAAATATTATAAGATTTAAACCAGTTTTGTTAGCCCCGAAGGGCCAAATTCCCTGGGTATCAAAACTGGTAATAATTTTATGATTTTTATTTCAATATTTGTGGAAAATAGTCTGAAATACGATATAAACATGATTTTTCAGTACGACTGAGAACAAGTTCTAATAAGGTTCAGTGTTTCCTCATTTCAGCATTGAATATATACTATACAAGGGCATAATCACAACGCCTCCCACCCACATTTACAAATTTCATTATTCATTTTTTGATATCTGTTGTTCATCTACTAAAATACTGGATTCACCACATATCATGTTTTCCATTTTTGTATGCAAAAAAACTTTTTTGCTAATCATTGTAAGGGCTCAGAAGGCTAGGGTTGTGATAAATAGATTCAAAGATTTTTATCAATTAAAATCATGCAATTCTCAAGGATGTACAAACTTTTATTTGATGAGGGGGAAAGGTGGTGGGATTAAAAATTGATTATAAATTGTCCAAAGGATATCTTTTTTTGTGGCGGAAGGGGGGGAGAAACAACACATATATATATTACATAATTCAAATCGACTAAACTCGTAGAACATTTGTCCTATATCTTGTTTTTACAATTTCTTTTCCAATTTCCACCTAAGATGAGAGATAGGATGATGACAATATCCTGTTGTACATGATCTTGCTGCTGACAGTAAATTTTAATATCTTATGTCAACAGTATGTCTGGTATGAAAGGTTAACATAGACTTTAACCTAGTATAAAGTAGTAGGATTTTTTTGTCTGAATTTTGAGATTTCAATAACTACTGAACTGGTCTAATTCAAATTTTTAGAGAATATTCACTTAGTTTCTGGGATGATTAAAGCTATTTTTTTTTAAATATGCCTTGGGTTGTTTTATGCTATTTTTCTTTCCATCCCTTCAAAGCCACTATGTGCTAGGGGCGCAGCCACTATTTAAAAAAACGGCATTACAATAATGACTTTAAGGAAATAGCTTTAGAGGAAAAATCATTAAAGTAAGAAACAACTTTCTTATTAGATATATGTATTATTATGATATACTAGCGGCTACGCCCACTAGAAGCCTCTAGGGGCACGAAAGGGGGAGAGATGGAAAAATCGACCCCCCCAGCCCATTTCAATTTGAGAAAATATATAAAAAAAAACATTTGTGTTGGTTGGTGGTCATTTTTATTGGGAGGGTGGAGATACCCTCCCCTAAAATATTTAAAAACCTTCCCTGGACCTATAAGAAGCTTCACTGTAAATAAGAACCATATCAGTGGTTAGCGAGATCCTTCGCTACAGACAAAAAATGGTTAGTACTTTATATAATAGGATGGCTAGATGGTCATTAAAGAGTAAAATTATGTCGCTTTGCTTATTATTATATTTCAACGTTATGTGAAAGAATTGTAACAACTGTCCACATAAAGTGAGTAAAATTTTCCACAGAAATATTCTTGTCAACATTGAAATAATCCATTTTTATGACACTTTTGTTTTATTGGCCTTTAGACATTTAGCGTGAATTTTCTTCTTCGAATTTGAACAATACAGATAATAGTTTTATTATTGTACTGTCTCCTATGTACAACTATAGCTCAATAATATTACATTTGGTCCAGTGCAGTGGCGTGCACAGAGATTCACCAGGATTGGGTGAAACAATTGGTGGGTGATAAAAGAATTTTTTAATTTTGGGGTGTTAAAACTCTTTATACCTTTTTAGTGTACGCCACTAATTTGGTCAATTTCATTTAAACTTAGATTTTTTAAAAGAAGAATTAGTGAAAGAAAAAAATTCGCTATTAGATATTAGATCGTATGACTGATGTAGGATTAGTAATAAATCTGTAATTTATTGATGTGGATCAAGTTTTGGGGACCTTTTTCGTCTGCTAGCGAATTTCTTTCTGTTTTTTGTTGTAGCGACTTGGCTGTGTTAATAGTCTCGACGACGCTATTGTCTGATATTCAATGACCTAATTGAAAGCCAGCACAGGGTCCACTGTGTGGGGATGTAGAGATATTTTAATATTGTTTTACTATAATGGATTAATTAAGAGCTCTAATTTACTGATCGTTCTCTCTTTCAAATACATTATCATACTCTAGCGGTTGTATTCCTTGCAACTGGGGGCTCTGCATTAAAAGGGTAAGAAGGGAGATTCAATAGGACCTATATGAAGGTTCCCTAAAACTGAGAACTCAAAATGAGATCTTAAGCTTAAGACGAAAAACTTCCTATTTTATCTACTAGGATGTATTATTACCTGAGTACCAATGCTGGCAGATCTGGACAGAGCCTGTTTAATCAAATTTCTGAATGAAGGCAAATCTCTGATCCTTTCAAAATTCACCTGAAATGAAATTAATTTTATATTCGTATTTTATCTTTTTATTTAAAGCAATGCTATCCACCAAGTATTTATTGTCAGTTCGTTAATTTATTTCCGCCATTTAAATAAAAATTAAAATAAACAAAATTGCCTCTTATGTAGATTACAATTATTTTTGGCAAAATATTAAAATTATTATTTTGTTCAACCCTAACAGTTGAATCCATTTTTATAGAAGCAGAAATATAATCTATGATTACGGTTTTGACCCTCTAAAAACGTAATCTACCATTCCAATTTTGCCTATCATCAATGCCGATACGATTTTTGAAATGTACCATTCCACTTTCAATCAAAAAATCTTTATGTAAAATAAAAATAATAACTAGAATATACCATTACTAATACTAATATGTCGATTTAAATAAGGAAATCAATGTTTATGAATACGCTGGTATGTAAACATAAATGTACCATTCCAGTTTCGCTTCTATTGAAAGTGGAATGGTACATTTCAAAAATTGTATCGGCATTGATGATATCGTCACCAAGAGAGGGGAAAGTGGAATGGTAGATTACGGTTTTTAGAGGGTCAAAACCGTAATCATAGATTATATTTTTATAAAAATAGATTTAACTCCCTAACTGCCTAATGATAATAATGAGACCCCAAAATTTTCATTTTTATAGCTGTTACATTTTTTAGTAAACTTAGGTTAGCATAAATGTGCAGTACAATCCCTTCCTCCCTGCCTCCCTGGTATGTATATCAAATAGCCGATGCCCAAAGAAAACAATAATCGTCAAATTAAAAATTTATTTCTCTACTTTGGACATAAACGTCCCTTATATTATTTTAATGTTAAATACATTGAAATTTTATTTAATTTATTCATCTTTTAATTAAATTTGAAGTTCAATAAAAGAAAAACTACATCTTTAAACCTATAATATTTTGATTAATCTCAGATTTAGTTCAATATAAAGTGCTATACAAATTTTTAGTTCAAATATCTCTTAATGCATCTAAAGTGCTCTCCTCAAAGAATTTATCAAGCACTAAAACCCAACCACCCTTTTTTTAAAATTAATAAAAAATACGAGATGAGTGGGTGGGGGTTGGGGAGAAATTTTTTTTGCTTAACCCTGCGGGACTACCCAGTACCCATTATAACCTAAGCTTACCTAAAGTAACAAACAAGCAAGGCCTAAAAACTATCTTCCACTTTTATTACAATTTATTTTAAAATAAGGTGTGGAAGTTTTTTTGAGTGAAATTGCTCTCTTGAATATTTATATAAAATTTAGAATTGTCTTAAAAATAAAATTCTGCTTATTGATGACACTCTACAATATGTTCGTTTGTCTTACAGACTCATTTTAGAGCTTCGCGTTTATGGATATTGTCATGCCTTTTAATTAAATATTGATATCATTACCTCGTTTGAGAAGCCTCTTCCGCCGACAGCTGGAGCGTTTGTGTTTGAAATAGTCATGAGAGCAGCCCAGCCTAACCAGCCAAGTCCTATAATTGACAGTTTCTAGTTACCATCCAGCCTCCAGTATGTAATCTATTTTGTCTGTCGCTCTGTGAGTCATGCTACAAATCATAAGTATTAATAGATATAAAAATATGTATGAAGGGTTGATTTTAACAAATGATGTTTATATCTCCATCTCGGTATTTCCATCTATGATTTTGTGCTTCGCTTCTTATGGATGTTGTCATCTTTGTTTTATTACTAGCGCAGCTACCCTTTAACTATTTTCCGATCTGTACGTTCTTTCGTTAACTACTGTTCCAATTACAATCTGTAACATACCAACTCACATATAAAAAATCTCTAAACTTTTGGTGTATGTTTCCCCCTAAGAATTTAGAACGTCTTTTTATGTACAAAATATATTATTAGTTATTTGTCGCATCGTATTATAAACAGCTTTCCGAGGGTATAAAAATTCCGTGCCTTCGGCATCTCGGCGTTAAAATAACTGTTTTTAATCTTATAATTATTAATTCTTATATTCGTAGAAAACTGGATATAATACGATGCTAGACATAATTTTTCATTATAGCTTAGATAGAACTGGTTCTAATCCACCGGATATTAATTGTTTTCGAAGCGATACGAGAATAGTTATTTCTCGCATCGTATTATAAACGGCTTTCCGCGGATATAGAATGTACAATTATGAGATTAAAACTAGTTTTTTTTAGCCCCGAGGTAACGAAGCATAACTATTTTTCGTATGGATGAGAACCGGTTCCTATCCACCGGATTCGAATGAATACGAGAATAGTTATTTCTCGTATCGTATTATAAACGGCTTTCCGCGGATATAGAATGTACAATTATAAGATTAAAACTAGTTTTTTTAGCCCCGGGGTGCCGGAGGCACCGGCTAAAAAAACTGGTTTTAATCTTATGATTGTACATTTCTATATTCGTAGAAAACTGGATATAATACGATGCTAGACATAGTTTTTTCGTATGGATGAGAACCGGTTCCTATCCACCGGATTCGAATGAATACGAGAAAATAAATTAAATCCTCTAACAAAAGTGTGATTATATGATTATAAAATGAATTTTCGACAGGTTTCGACAATAAATCTACGATTAAAACCATTTCTTTAGATAGTTCTTTTACTTACAAATCAGGGAAAAGACAAAAAAGACATTTAGTTTTGAACATTCAAACGTGTGGATAAACGGACGGACTAAATTAAGGAAATGACCTAGTTTTATAGAAGCTGTGCTACTAAAAATCCCACTAAATATGTATGTATAAATATATAGGAAATAATATTATTACTGGATATTAATAATACAAAAGGGTGCATACTATAATTGTTATTAATGAACGCAGAATTTATAAATGAGAAATATTTTTCATATCCGCCAAGGAAATTGTTTATTTGCTTTGCAGCTACTCTGTCAATAATGTCTATCAGTACGTCTGACTGTTCCTCCAGTCAGTTGTATACTTTTAACCAAAGAAATCTTTTGAGTTATGAATAGGATATCCACGGAATTTTGCAATTCATGATAAGATAATCTATAATACAAAGTAGAATGATGTCTGTCCGTCCGTCCGTCCGTCTGTCCGTCTGTCCCTTAAGATCTCGGTAACCACTGAACCGATCAGATTCTACTCTTCAGGGTATATACCTATTGGCCCTGTGGTGGTTTTAAGCTATTTTCTTGGAGGGCGGGACACTCCCAATTTCCCCAAAAACAAAAAAATCCCCCCCCCTCCCATTTTTTTTGTTTATAGGGAAGTTAATTCACGTAAAACTACTGGCAGCACCAGTAGTACTTATTTTTTTATATTTTTTTA
Organism: Acartia tonsa; assembly: GCF_053477335.1. Classification (NCBI taxonomy): domain Eukaryota; kingdom Metazoa; phylum Arthropoda; class Copepoda; order Calanoida; family Acartiidae; genus Acartia; species Acartia tonsa. The sequence continues at coordinate 35,608,389 of NC_137264.1, read as the reverse complement.
TTATTAACTCTTGGGGCAAAGTCCCTAGAGGCTAGGGGCAAAGCCGCTAGTCTATACATGACATATAGAAAGAAGGCTCTTGTATTAGAGAGGGCTGGTATTTAATTTTCTTCTTCTTGCTACCCTTCTTTAGAACAATATGGTCCTTGATTATTATCATTTATTGTTGAAAATCTATACTAAATGTTATTCCAGAGTATTCTATTAAGATATAATATTATATTACTTAGCAAAAATTCTCTAATTGGAAATTATAAGTGGGGTCGCATTGAGTAATTCTTCCGGTAAGGAGCTTAGTGGGGGTGCATATAACCTTTATAGAATAGGGGAGGGTTCAGTATGCCTCCCGCATTTCTGGGTCTAAACCCGTGGTGCTAAAACCCTGCGGGGATACCAAGTACCTTATATAACTTAATTTAAAGTAATATTAAAAACTTCCTCCTACCTTATTTTCAACCTTTTGAGGGGAAATCTGCCTACAATTCTGACTTGCCTTAAAACTTTTTTCTGGTAAAACATATTTTAAAGAATAATCTTTACTTTAATCTACTCCTTACTACCCTATCCTGGTAAAACGTTGTGTTTATGTTAATCCCTGGCCAAATTGGAAACAAGATGCGACAACACCAGGAATTTGGAGATGCGATCCTCAATTTTCAAATTCTTTGAACGTACATATGAGACTTTTACAGAAATGCTTCGCATCCACAACTATCTATCTATGCTTGATATAAAATCAACACTATATAGATCATATTATGAACCTTTGATTGACACGCGCCCTGCAATTAACTAGTAGCACTCAGGGGCAAGACACAATTACTTTAGCTAGGCCCAAGGCATTATTTGTATCAATTTATGCATTCATAGGCCTGTTTCTACCTATATGACACCATATATGGGTAACGAAAGCCTATTCATGGTAATCTGTATGTGATTTGCTAATAGTATATGTTTATTAAAGATATTATGTTTATAGTTAATGTAATCATATAAACAACCAGTACATATATGTATGCCTACAACTATGCCTGATTTACGTCACATATTAACACACAGATATTTAATTGCACAGACAAACACTAAAATCCTGGTCCAGAGCTAATGTTATAGCATGTACCTCTTGAATTTATTCAGTTATTTACTAACTCTCCTACCATCAACTTCTCTTTCTGGCTTTAAAAAGGTAATGACTTAGTTGTTTGGCATGCATTGTAGTTTAAATTTAGGCCCCTTAGTACTTAGCATGAATTGAGCTCAGGCCTTATGTTAGAACTCTAACACTTAGCACAATTCACTGCTTGGGACTTAGGGCACATTTCTGTCCTACTCTACTTATAATTTTAACACTTATCCTGTAAATATTTCCATACTTAACTTATGCACTTGTGATATAAATACACTTTATAAAAACATTTTCCTTCCTTAATACTTAATATACTTATATGATTCTGATCGAATATCAAAACCAACCATTTATTCTTAGGTTAAAGCAACATAATACTTCGCGTGGGTCTTTTGTTGAGCTTCCACCAGCTCAACCAAATTCGTATTATACTTGTGGGAATAGAGGGTTAAGCATTCTAAACAAGCGAACCGACGATGAGAATGTCTATGTGTATTGCATTAAAATTAGGTTTTAGTAGTACTCATAGAAGAGCGGTCTCCATACCTAAATATGGACAAACGCCCCATTCGCACACACAATGGTGCAACTTACCGGTTGTATCTTAGAAAAAATTTTACTTCATAAATTTTTTTTCTTTTTTCCTTACCGTACCCGAACCGCCTAAGGCAGGTATTTTTACCAAAATCGAATAATTGTAGCTATGGCAAAATCGGATTTACCAAAACCTGTGATACTATTTGAGAGCAAGGTTAGGACTATGAGGCGTTTGAAGAGATAGGGACTGAAAGGCACGACACAAATGCAATTGAGAGCCTCGTGTACGAGCAGTTGCACTAGCTGACACTCTAGAGGCCCTAGAGAATGCTAGCATATTTGTGGCCATTGGTCGCCGCCCTATAAGGACACTCGCACTGGTTGACACTCTAGAGGCCCTAGAGAATACCAGCACACCGGCACCTCCATGTCCGCCTCTCTTTAGTAAAACACTTGGGTTGGAATAATCTATGATTGAGCTATGTGCAAAATTTTGATTTCTGGACTTAGTCAGAATTTTGAAATTTAGGAGTTGTGCTAGGTGGCGGAGTATATATATAAATCTTCGGACTTAGTATGATTTTTACTTATTCGAAAGTTCTCTAAGTGTTGAAATACTTGAATCTTTGATACTTAAACCAGAACTTATTAAGAATCAAGCATGGAGTAACTTTTCATTTATAAGCTATCAAAATACTATTTGTAAAGGACCATTTTGAACTGCCTTATTAAATGAAAACTTAGGAGCAAATCCTATAGAACACGGGAAACGCTGTTAGTTGGGATACATATTGTCTTTGGAGCCATGTCTCTGAAACAATATGCCAAAAGCAGTTAGTACTCTTGAGTCGTAGTAAAGGGCCAAAAGATTATTACAAACTTGTAGCATTTATACTCAAGTTAAACTGTACTAATACTTTGGTGCCGTTAGAACCGATTTTCTGAGATTTGCACTTACTTATACATGCCTAGGACTTATATTCTTAATGCAATTCTGATTTATACGCGGATGTATCAAAATAACCATAGCCTCCAAAAAAAAAATTTTGAGTTAAACAAAATATTTCAAAGTCTCAAAGATATTCTCAACATCGATCGGTTGGAATGATATAAGTGTAGACAAATTGCTGTATGCAATCAGAGAAATAATTCCTGAGACTCTGAGCAAAATATTCCACTTTTGGACTTAGCACCGTTTCTATTTCTTTTGTTACAGAGAGAATCTCGAATTTCTGGTCTTATAGTAATTTTTATGAAATTGTGAACTTGGTTGGAAATTTACCAAAATTTCGGACTTGTAATAATTACGATTTTTCCAACTAGATTAACAAATTTCATTTTCCACACTTAAAAGAAAATTTTGTCTTAGAGTATTTTTGTCTTAGCCAAAATATTCCAATTATGGACTTAGAGAGATTCTACTTCTTTTGGTGAAGGATAATTCTAACACTCTAATACTTTATAATTTTAAAATCCTTAACTTAGCGAGATTTGCATTTAGTCAAAATATTCCAATAGTGGACTTAGAGTGATTCTACTTCTTTTGACTTATAGGCAATCTCTAAAGTAGCTTTGTGAATGAACTGTTAGGAAATTTCATCTCGGACAAAATATTCCACGTCTGGACTTAGAGTAATTCTATTTCTTTTGTCTCAAGAAAATTCCACTATTTTTGTACTTAGCATGATTTCATTGAAAGATTTTTGGACTTAGTCAAAATTCACTAATTTTGTACTTGGTATAATTTCAAAAAAAAAAAAAATTTTTTTTTCTTAGTTAAAATTTGCTAACTTTTTGTACTTAAGATAATTTTTGATTTTTTTTCCTAAGCCAAAATTTATTGATTTTGTACTTAGAATAATTTCATTAGAAACTTTTTGGACTTAGTCAAAATTTTCCAACTTTGGACTTAGAGTGATTCTATTTTATTTTGACTTAGAAAGTTTTTAATTCAATCTTAACTTAGAAAATCTTTTGTTTGTATGTTCCTTACAAACACATACATAGATACAATAAACAGTTCACTCAACAATAAGTAGGACATGAAAACTAAATTTTTACTTGCTTTGCTAATGCTAAAATTTCTATTTCATGTGCCGCCAGAATTCAACAGACAACTTGAGAAGAGTTATAAACCATCAATCATTAGTGATAGTGAATATTAGTGATTTAAAAGTATAGTCAACAACCTAAGCCCTATATGTAATTTAAAAGCACACTTATAAGAGACAAAGTTCTAGTAACCAAACGCAGCAAAAGGTTGCAGCAGCCTATCTTGGGAGTCTTGGGACGTCTCTAAAAGAAGTAGCAAGTAATATTGGAAGTACTCTACTGTCTTTATAAAACATCCGGATTAAAACAAAGAAAGAATATTTTCTTTTATACCATTGAGAAAATTTAATTTTACTTAGGATTATTAGTATAAAATCTATAACCAAGTAAAATAAAGTGTGTACATATAGTTCATAGTCTTTATAATCTAAAATTGTTACCTTTTTAGAAAAAAAAGTGCACTAATTCAGCTAATTTGATTTTCAATAATATTTGACCAAGCAATAACACCAACCTTGTAGTCTACTTTAAAGAGTTTGATTGACAACTTCCAGCGTATAGATTGATCACCTTGCGTAGGATATCACACTTCAGTAAGACACATAGAATATTGTGTTCTCACTAATTAAGTAGAGCACATCCGGTCTATAATAACCTTGAAAACAGACTGATTATATTCATATATATAGGATAATCTAAATTGAGTCTCAATAATATAGTTATAAGGATTGAAATCACAAGTGAAGCCCCGTAATAATTCGCGAATAATACTTAGTAGGATTGGTAGGCATACCCTAATACAACTATAAGTATTGGGTGCGAGATCTTTGATATTCAGGCAAAACAGTTGCAATACTATTAGAATATAGACGATCCTTTGGGAGTGAACCTTAGTAAGTTATATTCATAAAGCCTTACAGGAATAAGCAGATTGTAAGCTACATATCCTTAGAGTGAAGTAAGAATTCAACAAGGATTATAAATTGCTGTTTTTTTTTTCTCAACAATAACATTTGCTAGGAAAAGTCGACGCCTAAGCAAATAACAGTTAATTTGTGATAGTATATTAGCATACCCAAATTAACTTCGCTGCAAACTTTAACATTCTATCTAACCTTATAGCTAATTTGTATAGCTAACTAACCCACATTAGCTTTGTAAGCAAATACAGAATAAATCTAAGTAAAAGTGTTTCTACAGTTGAGCTTAATTAAGGTTAAGAGTGCATTAGCGCACACTCCAGAATAAGATTCCAAGCTCACACGCAAGCATTCACGACGTAGAAACAACTGTAGGTGAAGTAGACAACACATACTCATCTATATTTAACAATTTTAAAAGAAAAATTTGTTATTGTAAACAATTCCTGATTGTTTTAACGTTAAGCGCATTAGTCGGTTTCTTCTTGTACCTCTGCTATTTAAATCCTAAAATAGTACAACATCTCATAAGCTTCTTTAAAGAACTCATAGAAAGTTTAAAAGCTTTAAGCTAGCTGTAATGCCATTATTTAATAAAAGTAAGAAAGATGACAACGCTGAAAAGGCGAACACTCCACGTCGAGGACGCTCGACGACGCCTGGAAGAAGAACTCCGTCAGCTGATGCAGCTTCTGCAGGAGATGATACACGAAGAGAGGAACCAATGCCCAACCAGGAGGAACCAGAACAGAATGGTGAGAGAACCAAGACGCCAGAACCAGACAGGGAATCTGTAAGATCCATACCCATGCGAGAGGACTCACCAGACGCACTGATCAGAGATCGATATGTTAGAGCAACACTAGCAGATCCTCTGGGAAATTTCCTGTTCCCACAATTCCTGGATACAATAAGACTTTGTAACCCCAACCTACGTGTGGACTCAGAAATGATGAGGAACTTCTGTACCAACTACACACAGAGTATGAGGGAATACAAAGAGGAACAAAGACGTGAAGTTGAGTTAGAAGCCCAGCGTATTGTACAAGTGGAGAATGACAAACGCACTCAACGACACTTCAGTAACTTCACCAACCAAACTGGAATTAAACCACCAAGCAGCTATGCAAGTAAGAGCACCCTAAGCAACGATCAAAAGCTTAAGTTAGCCAATGGAACCTTCCCTCTCAAGCATTGCTTCAAAGGAGATGGTAAACCACCCTACATTACTGATTACCTATCAGAGATGAACACTGCTCAGGAGTTATGTAACCTCTCAAGATCAGAATTTGAAACCTTTATGCTTAGAACCACAACTGGCGAAGCATATACTACTATCCAGCAGAGTTTCAATCTTGGACTATCTATTGAAAGTGTCTACAATAGCTTACTGCTACAGTATGATATACTCATCAGCCCACAGGAAGCTCAAGCTAAGCTGATAGCCTTTAAGGGAACAAAAGCCATGTCATTCCCTAAGCTTGTCAGTACAATTCAGAATCTTGCCAGCAGAGCCACTGTTCATTATACAGACAAGAAGGAAAGACAGAATGTATTCAACATAACTGCAGTGGAGGCACTCAAACGTAGCTTACCAACAAATAGCCGCAATATAGCATCTGAAAACCATCACAATCTCACACATGATCTTGGAAGATCCCCTACATATCATGAGTTGACCGCTTCCATGTATCCTAGAACTGAAGACCTAGATCTGGACCTACAGCAGAATGGTGTATCAGCCAGTTACAATGGGGACTTATCGCTTCATAAAAAGACGAACAACACCAACTACTCACATGACAGGGATACAAGAATGAACAGAGACAAACAACCTGCTAAAGTTGCCGCTACGTCAAGCTATTATAAAAGGCCAACAGTTAGAGAAGTTACTGCTAAACCAGCCTATCCTAAAACCTACAACAGAGAAAACAGGGATAATAGAGATAGGCAACCACAAAAGAACACCAAACAAGATTATCATATCTCCTATGGTACATCCAATAAGCGCTACTGCGGTGCATGTGGTCAAAACTCCCACAAAATATCCGATGGATGCAGACTACTGTGCGATGACCAAGGACGACAATATCAAACAGCACTAACATCCGGATACTGCCCAAGCTGTCACAAGAAGTATGGCAAAGACCTATACCACGCGCAACACCTATGCCCTGGACGACCAGCAATGATGGAACTGTACCATAGTGGTAAAGTAAGACCTGGTGGTGTGTTTAGACAGGCATATGAAGAATGGGTTGAGGCCAAAGCCAATGGACAATCCAAGGAGCGTGGCAGAACAGGTAGAGTTAACGCTATCACCGTTCGAATGGATCCAAACGACCCCAAGATTTTAGCGGTCGATAGTTCTGCAGCTATCATGGATGAAAATAGGAAAATGTACTTGAACTGCTCTGGCTGTATGTCAAATGGAAACTACGATGTATACATGACAGCTTTGTTTGACTCAGCAGCAGACAGAAATATCATGTCAACCAGCTATTTTGGTATGTTATTTGGAGTACAACAAAATGAGGTTAAGAACCATCTGGAAAAGAGTGACATGGTTCTTGTCAGCTATTCTGGACACAAAATCCCAGTAGCTGGAGAGATAACTCTCATGATTCGTCTCACACAATTCTCAGGCATCTATAGACCAGTACCATTTATGATTGTACCTGAGGAACACAAGAATGTCACACCTATGATCATTGGAATGAACGGCATTAGAGATCTCCAATTAGGGTTGACTTTCGTTGCGGATAACCACCCGCCAGCACCATATCTATACTCTATGTTCCATCCTGGGAGAGTACTAGATAGCCTGTTCTGTTCTGATTATGAGTTACAACTCTGCACAGGGACAATAGACAAAATTGACCCTAATGAAACTCAGACTATAGAAATGAACATCAACCATTTCTTCAACTTAGCTCCTGGAACAAAAGTCATTCTCAGCGATGACCACATTGCCAATGATAGAAATGGAGGAATTAAAATTCAACCTGGACAAACGCAACTGACTGTCAACAACCGAGGACAACTTAGTGGAAGAGCAATGATAACAAATGTCACTGAACATGCAATCACTAACACTGTTATCACCGGATACTTGGAACCAAGCAACCAATTTGTAGTCAAGGAGATCACCACAGACTTTGATTTTACGCAATCATTCCTACACAATGTATCTGTGACAACTGAGCTAGATGAGATTGTACAAGCCCTGGAGCGACACGCAGAAAAGGATACGGCTCCAGCCATCAATCAGATTTCACTAGACACCAGAAACCACTCAGTTCAACTCTTATAGCTACCAAAATACAGCGCCATCAATCTGGTAGAACGATCTTTCCCTTTAGCTGATGGATATATACCGAATCCTACAGCTATAAACAATGACACTCCAGTACCAGGAGTAGCCTTATCTGACTACCGATCTAATATTGATGAAATTCTAACTACACCAGATCCTGAAAAGAATAAGCTTTTTGAAAATAGTGATGACGTTATTGAACTTGGCTTAAAACATATAGCTGAATCCGATAACCTCATGGACTATGTAACAGAACCTACTGGCTACAGTGTGCCTAAGGACCAGTTTGTTAAACCAGAGGATCTTGTGGTGCTGTCAGACTATCCACCAGAGGTAAGACATTATATAGAAGACATATTCCTAAAATCTTACCCTGATATCATATCTACACATTCTACTGATAGAGGTAACATGAGTAAATATCTAGGCAATTATACAATTAGACTAAAACCTGGTCAAACTTTACCCCAGCATAAAAAATTATATTATTTATCACCCGTAGAGAAAATGCAAATGCAATCTATCTTAGAGTTTTTGTTAAAGAACGGCACCATTGAAAGAGCTAATTTGGATGGGGATTCCTATAACAACTATGCAAGCCCAGCTTATCTGATTCCAAAGTCGGATCAGGGGAGCTGTCCTCGTTTAATTGTAAATTTTCAACAATTGAATCCTTGTCTGCAATCTGAACCTGCACTGCTACCCACAGCAGAAAATTTGATTCAGTCTCTAAGGGACAAATTTGTGCATAGTAGTAGTGATATGGCTAACGCCTTTCATAGTATAACGCTAGAACCTTCTTGCAGAGACCTAACATTGTTTGCAACCCCCTTAGGAGCTTTTAGACATGCATCCTTACCAACCGGCATTAAGACTTCACCTGAAAGTCTATCACGCTTTATGGAAAAGATATTACACTGGGAATTGGTTTATGATGATAATGGTAATGTTGTAATGGATGGTGATTTAGCCAAGATGGTATACTCACCTATCCCAGAAGTCCAACACATTTACGATGATTTCATTGTCTCAACTGAACTAGCTAAAACTAGATCAGAATCATTGAATATACATTTTAAGATTTTGAAGAAAGTTATGGGGAGAATACACACGCATAAAGGAAAGATTAGTTTAAAGAAATCACAACTTTTTAAAAGTAGGGTAAATTTCTTTGGGTTCTTCATTTCACATAATTATTGCTGTGTAGATCAAAGGCGAGTACAAAAACTTCTAAATATTCCCATGCCTACTGATATTACTATAATGAGATCTTTTATGGGAGTACTACAAAGTATGCATAAACATTTAAGATTTGATATTATGGCTCCTACACATATTCTAACTTCACTTACTTCTACTAGAATAGGTAAAACTTTTGTCCCAACTCCAGAACAAAGACAAGCATTCGAAGACATTAAGAAAGCTTTAGCTTCAGGACCAATTTTTAGCAAATTAGTTAACTTATCTGCACCTAAGATTATCTTGTCAGACGCAGCCGGCACCTCAACTGGCTCATATTCGGCAGTCTTAGCGCAAATAGTGACACCAGAATTACAGGCTAAAACCCTACCCCCTGGGCTAAACTTCGATGACCCTGTACACCATGTTATTTATGATAATAGGTTACCAATTTTACCCCTACCTTTGCAGAATGAAGGTGAAAACATTAAGGATTATGCGAAGCGTATGTCTGAAGATGGACCACCTGAGTTTGAATATTTGGCTAGTAAAACTTTGGGCTATCCTGAAGACACTGTACACAATAGTCTCGGGATATCTTTACAATTGCTTCTAGAACTAAATAAAGTTCAAACACCTCTGACCACTATCCTGCAAAGAGCATCAAAAATTATACGTTCTACGATGTTGAGACAAAAGTATATTCAATTTGTATTTAATAATGATAGGGATAAATTCTTAGAATTTATTCGCAAACTAGAGCATGGATATGTATATCTAGATCCGCAACAACTCATATTTGAAGCTCTTAGTGTAGCTATGTACCGTCCTGTGATAGTTATCACAAATATAGAGGGTGTCAAACCTGTCACTCAACACTGTTCAGACAAAACAAAACCCCCTTTTGTATTTTTATTATATGGACACAAAGAGCAACACATAGTAAGACCCGCAATGGTTTCATCAACCAATAGCTTTAATTTAAAATCTTTAGCGTCTATGTTTGAAATTATCGCATACACCTCAAAGAAAATTACCGTTGCTGAGTCAAGATTACATATCATAGACATTGAAATCCTAGGAATTATTTATGCAGCAAACTCGTTTAGAACTCTAATAGGTCCAAGCTGTGAATGTACTTTGTTAACAGACGCAAAGTGTGCTTATTATCTCTTTAATCCTAAAGCATTAACAGCCGTTAATAAATTGAAGAGGTGGAATACCACTCTGTTAACTCTAATACCGAAGCTAACAATGTCTTTCTTAAGAGGAGAAGACAATTTGGCAGATTTCTTAACAAGGGCATATAAGGCTACTTTACCAAGCATTAAAAAGGTAGCCCTACCTAAATTTGTTAAATCTGGGTTTGAAGATAACTTACCCCAATATAAAGTTTGGACTATTGAGGAATGGACACAGCTCATTATGGATAACCCCGACTATTTGGGTTATGATGAACAACCCCCACAGCCAAAGCAACAAAAACCCAAAATCACCATAAATTCACTTGCCGCAGAACATAGAGTTATAGGCAAAGTACTAAGACCTTTGGAAATCCTAAAAGAAAGGATTAGCATAGAAAATATAATTGCAAACCAAAAAGAGGAATACTCTGATATTTACACACGTTGTAACCTCTAAATCAAACACCTACACTTATAAAAGACAGAACTACGAACTTAAGGACACGATTCTGTTTACAAAAATAAAAGGAGATTTAAAGGTTTATCTCCCAACCAAACTATTACCAGTATTAGTATGCTATACTCATCTTTTGTTAGTACATAGTGGAGAAATTAAAATGCTTTTGAATATGCAAAATTTCTTCCACCCTAACCTTAAGAAATATGTTAGAAATTACACTAGATCTTGTTTAAATTGTCAACTTCAAAATTCATCTACAAAACTAGAACAAGTAGGAACTTATAGTACAATTTCAAGACCTTTTGAATGTGTAAGTATTGACTATATACAATCCTTGCCCCCATATCGTAGTTATAATCATATCCTCACTATAGTCTGCCAACTAACAGGAATGATTCTTGCATATCCCATGAAATCACTCACATCCCGTGAATTTATAAACAAATTCATGTTTTATTTCTATCCTAATTTCTCCCCCAGACAAATATTGTGCGACAATGCAAAATCATTTTTAGATAAGCAAAATTTAATATTCTTTGCTTCTATTGGCATCCGAGTTTTGTATTCTACTGCGTACTTTTCACCCTCTAAAGGATTGGTAGAAGCTAGCAACAAAGTAATAAAATGGCCAATCATTAAAATTTTGGCGCAAGACTCAAAAACCTCATGGGTATATCTACTACCGTTAATAGTCCGACAATATAATTGCACTAAAATACCAAAAACTGGATTTTCACCCATGGAATTATTATTCGGGACACGTAGCTCCCTGTCTAAATTGTTCTTTGGAGCAATAAAACCGGATGAATATCACCCTGAAATAGCACGCACAGAAGCTTATGTGCAAGACCTCTCAGACGGTATACAAGAAAACTTGGACATTTCAGCAAAAGCTATTGAAAAGGGAAGGGAGGCAAGACTAAAGTATATTAACAAAACCCGCATACACAAACAATTTGATATAGGAGACCTTGTCTTGGTTAGAAATAACACCATTACACCTGGTGTTAACCCCAATCTTAGACCTATCTATCATATTTCACCCTATAGAGTTTTAGATGTAAGCCCTAACAGTTGCACGCTTGAAAGAATTTCTGACAAGAAGACTGAAATATTTAAATACTCTTTCAACGAAATCAAAAAGTTCAAGCCAATTGACGAACATTTTGACACCCTCCCAGAGGAAATAAGGGATATTATCACAAAGCCTTATAATAAACTCACAAATCAAGAGATAGCCACATTAGTTAAAAATGACACACTTCCGCTTATATTTCCGGTTAATTCAAAAGATCCACAACCAGGAATACGCGCACACTCACCCTTAGAAACACGAAAAGAAGCGTCACAAAATAAGAAACCATTAGATTCTGATTCGGACATAGAGGACTCAAGTGACGACGAGGACATGACACTCGATTCCGTATTTATTACCGGAGGTCGACGACTTAGGAAAATAAATGATAGACATGTCAGATTTCGGAATGGCACAAGTTCACAACCGTAATTTACATTTCCATTTACCCTGTAAACTTGTGAACAATATGATAATATGTTATTATAATCTGATAACTAAGTTATCATATTCATGTAAATGTTCCCACTCAAAGTTATATATTCAGTGGTATAATATACATTTTTTCTCTTCAACGGGGAGACCAACTATATGCAATATACGTCGACTAAAGAGTCGATCCCTTCAAAAAAAAAAAACACTTACATAGAAACAAAATTTTTGCATATAGAGAGTTTTGAATCTGTATAGGCAAACAGAGTCAAACGATTGATACAGATTGTACAAAAATACGAATGTTACAAATGTTAAATACGCACCCTAAAATATACACAAAAACTATTTAAAACATTTAATACAAATTGTACAAAGTGTACAAACATAGCAGTACTAATAGGCAACCTATATATATACGCCTTGAATTATGATGAGTTGATTAGTTATTAGAAACTATAACCACTCTACATACAAAAAAAATATGTCAAAAACTTTAATTATAACTTCGGACAGGAAACGCCCACTCAGAATTTTAGTAGTAGTAAACAATAACGATAACTTAAATTTTACCCTGAAATTGAGTCAGTTTACTATAACATATCCACAAGTGAGGAAATCACCAACCTTGTGAAGTACTACAGTTATCACATAACACGTAAGTCTTAACAGAATATTTTACAAAAGTTATAAAATGCAAACTAGATTCCGAAAGCCTATGCCTAGATCACAACGGGTTCTACATGAGACCTTCGCAAACCTAGTAGAATATTGTTATAACTTGCTTACGATGATTAAAGAAATGTTAGCGTTTAAAATTAGTTGTGGAATCAGCCAACCTAGTCGTATTGTACGATACTTGCACTGTCGTATACTTAGAAACACTTATAGAGACGCATACAACCGTTTGGTTATACGGTATAGACAGCAAGAGTATAGAAACCGACAGACTATAACAGACGAATTACGGGCAGTAGCACGCCAAATAGAGAATTTGAGAGACACAGTCCTTCTTATTTCTGGACATTGTACTCTCCCCACTATCCACGAAGAGTAAACTAGATTACAATTGATTCTTATAATCTGAGTTTCTAACAATGACGTACGGACGTATCCTAACGATATAAAAGTTTTCGCATACGATAAAACCTCTTGTACATATGTGTATTGATGTAAAATACTTATATTCTCATATATCTCTATGTAATTATTGAAAACGATAGAAAATTAATCGCATAAATCATAGTAGAGACATCAAAAAGAACATAACAAGAAATTTTGTTATTTATACAAGTTATCATAAACCAAGTGAATGTAAGCTAAACTAAGCACCTTGCAAAAATAAACTTTAATTATGTATCTAACTAAATTAAGGAACAGACAGTAATACTTATAGAGTAGCTACGTAAACGGGAGTTATACACAACAAATACTAAATCAGTAAATAACAGTGTATACGCTACTTAAAATTGCTATATTTATTTAAACAAAAAGTAAATAATCTTTAGAAAGGTATAAAAACTTTGACAAATATTTTTCTTTGGTGAAAACTTAAAATTAAATCAATTTTGAAAACAGAACATAAACTTTTATTTTTACAGTAGTTGAAAAACATTATGATAGTAAGAAGTTTTCTGACAATTTAACATCTTAGTTAATATAATTTGGACATAAGCTGTATAATGGCACATAATAAAACTTCGAGATTGCTAAACGTTGAGTTTATACATAAATGTTGAATTTATACATATAAAAAGCACATAGCCTAATAACAAGCTAACGGAAGCCTAACACTTAACTCTACTTGTTGGAAATAAGACTTAGTTTTAGATCTAAAGGGACATAAGAACATTTTACCTTGAGACTTTAAATTTTGTGACTATTGTATTGAAATTTAAAAGGGAAACGCTATTTATTCTAAGCCCTACTAATTAAATAAAACTTCCTTAATGAGATCATCCAACCAATGATATTACTTTAATTACTTGAGTTATAAACAGTCTTTACATGAGTTTTCTTAAAAAAAATACTTGAATAAGCGTATGTAAATAATTTTGTCTAACGTCAGTCTTTCAGTCTACTTAGATATTAGTTACAAAAAAAAATATATATGCTATTTACAAGTCCTCTCTATATCACAGCACAATTAAAATTCACGATTAATGCACAGGGATGGATATAAATGAAATTTAGAGAAAAGGTACTGAGTTGCGAGTTCGATTAAATATCTATATATACATGACCCTTATAAGCTAACAAGAATGAATAAACTGTGACATAAGGCTGTAATTACAGTTGTTAAAATACTATTGAGAAAGAAAAAAGGATTAGTTCGCTTACGAAGAAAGTAATTAAGAATTGAATGAAGTTTTAAATTATGAGCATAAAGAAAATACAACCTTATAATCATTTCCTTACATACTAAATATCCTTACAGACTAAACATATATGTACATAATATAATGGCAGAAGTGTAAATTAATGTTTGGTTTTGTACAGTATAAAAAAAGTCATAATGTCTAATAACAAAAGTCTTTACTTCATAGTGATTACTATTTTGACTAGTTACATAAGAATAGAAAATCTGTAAATTTAGTCACATGTTGTCTAAAACTGGTCATTGTCTTAAAATTTGTATGTCATAGTTTCAACCAAGCTAACAGCGCCACTTCACGGCGTGCGTTTAGGGAACATGGGACCCCGACGTCGAGGGACTCCCTCGACGCCGGAATCCTCTGTCCTGTTGTTATCTGAGGAATGCGTAGCTGAGTTGAAGCTACTCTCCGCTGATGTTATCTCTTCCAAGATAGCAGGCGTTGGAGTACGCATGGAGCGGCGCAAACGTTCTAAACTGAGGACCCGCAGTGGAGTGGGGTACTCGATCTCATCAGTCACCGCATTAAATCTAATCGGCGGAAGATCGGGGTCCTCGATATCGTCAACCAGTGGGACTAAACTGGCCGCATCCTAAAATTAAGAAAAGGGACATTATTAGACAACCATGTTAATAAATGTTCACAAGAAAATTTATCAACGTTGATCCATATATGTTTATGAGTCAATTTTACTAATACTTTATCTAGAATCTTGCTATTAACTATTAGGAAGAAATTACACCATAGTTAAAGTAAAGTTATTGTCTAAAAGCATAGCTAGCTGAGCTAAATAGCCTAGTCTAAGTTACGTAATTTTTGCAACGAAGAAATATTATAAGAGCTTATCAAACTTACCACAGACAAATCAGCTGCAGAAGGAGATTCAATGCGACTTAAGCACATAATAGAGCTCAAGGAAGAGCTGTCGCTGGATACCTCAGCTGTCCTCTCAGAGCTGACTCGATTACACCTCCCCATATTGGTGTAAAACTGTGCCAGGGGGATGGAGTTGGTCGCCTAAAATATAATAGATCTTATTAGTTTAATCGCAATACCAACAATGAGTCTAGGAAAATCAGGAAATGAGAATGCCTAAAATCCTGTAAAGCTATATGATTAGGTAGCAATTCAACCCACTTTATACTAGAATTAAAATCTTAGATCGGTTCAAAAATGCTTATGCAACCATACATTTTAAGATTAATATTCTACCAATAAAAGAATTTTAGTTGCAAATACCTCTAGATACGTGTACAAATATGCAGCCTCTTTCTGAAAATTAATAGAAAACTAAAGCATGGATACTTACATGTAAACGCTCTGTTTGATCAACAATCAACGGACGGAAGCCAGGACTTCCCGTCGAGGTTTCCAAGCCCACAGGCACACTTCTTCCAGTAATCCGATCCTCAGTGGCAGACAAACAGTGTACGGCAAACAGGCCAATTCTGGACCTCACTTCTGCTGGAGTCGATGGACTAGCAGAGGGAGCCTAAAACAAAAGGAAAACATTAAAGTCTTGATCTAACATTAAAACCCCAATGAGAAACGTACGGCACGAGCAAACTCTTAACTTTCCCAGAGGGAAATAATATTAGGTTGCTACTTAAGATTTTAGTAAATGTTAACTGGTATCTCAACTTAATTGCGGTAACCGAGCGGATTTCTCTGGCGACATAAAACGATGACAAACGGTGAGCGATATATATATGGAAGAGCCGAAAGTCAACGTTGAGGAAGTGAGAATAGGACAGAACAACCATACACCAACATGATGCTTTATTATACAAATCGGGTGGCTAGAAAAAAAATTATACAAAACAAAAAAAAAAGAAATATACAACAGAAGAAAACTCACCTGTGTATCCGACAGAATATCATCAATCTCAGAGGACGCGGCTTCATACATGGTGTCCGACGGCTCCGCAGTTGGCGACATAACCCCAGCTCTAGTCCTGTTGGTCCTGTTACTGCAGTGGAGAAGCTCAATGGTCCTGACGCCTATGTTTCGGAGGCGCGTACATACATCTCTTATCCAGCGAGCCAGCGACCTGTCTGAGGTGTTGTCAATACGTGTAAGAGTCTCAAGCCCTACAGCGCCGAAGAAGACCACTATAAGAGCACATGAAAACAAGGCTAAACCCAACAACATGTTAATTAAGCCATCCATGTTGAAGGTGTCCAGACTCGTCTTCTGGTCTCTCCCCAACTCGGCAGACCCAGAATCACCTCCGGCAACATCGTCACCAATGTCACCGCAGGAGTTCTGCATCACCGAATTGAGGAGAGACCAGATGATTTGTATCGTTCTACTAAGCATCAGTGAGAGATGCTCGTTGCCGAACATCTCCCCTTGATCCCTTTCGGACTCTACAGTACTTGTGCCCCCATAGTCATCGACATCAGCAAGGCTTGGCATCCCAGACTGGTCGCTGTACACTGAACTCGAGTCGTCTAAGGAGTTTTCAAGAAACGAGGAATTGGCAAGAGTGGCCGCAGCCGCCCTCATTGATTCCTCGAATCTTTCCTTAATATTCTGATGCGCGTCCAGGCTGTCAGGCACATACATTATGAGCGAATGTAAATTTAAAATAGAGGACTGGTGATTCTGAAAGGCAATATAGTAAAGTTAATTTTATGAAAAAGACTGTACACACGAATTCTTTTGTATTTCAAGCAACTATGGTTGAACCTCCTAACCATTAAACTTTGATTTATCATCTAAAAGTAAAATTCTTTAAGTTAAAGAATATGTAATTAATTTTACATGATTCAACGCTTGAAAATAGCTATCGTTAAGCTATTTAAACATTAAAACTTTGTTTTATTAGATTCAATTAAGTTAAAGAATATGTAATTAATTTTACATGATTCAACGCTTAAAAATAGCTATCGCTGAGCTATCAAAAACATATTCATTATGATGTATCAAGCAATTAAAAACTTATGTACTAGCTAAATCTGAATATCTTCAATGATGTTTTTAAAAACACTTTAGATAAAGCTAGCTAAATATAATTTTTGTAAGCGACCATTTTTTTTATATAATATGGTTGAGTTACTCGTAACGTAAATAATCTATCAATTAACGTCATTATAATTGAATTAAGTAAAAAGAAAATCTTATTTTAAAACCTATAGTAAAATTGTTTTAGAAGATTTGTATCAGGACTCAAATAAGTTTTGATTATACAAAGGGAACGCTGTAATCAAAAGTTAAAACGAGTAGAATGATGGAATATATCTGTGTCATTATAAGTTTTGTTTACGATGAACGAATTTAACTTTTGCAGACGGAAAACGTAAACAAAACAAGGTACGTCAATTTGCTTGCTGACTCAGATATGTCCTATCAAAACTACAAATATTATATAGAACAAAATTGTCATATATTGAAGATGTACCCATATTGCTTCAAACCCACTTTCGTTTAAAAATACAGTGATAAAGGTCTTATCGACGAAGAAAAATAAGATTCTTGGGTCTTAAATAATGGCTAACGAATGCAATAATGAGCACATCAACAATCTATAACATAAAAACATTCATATAAAACAAACGGGTTACTATATTTTATCACTTTTATATAAATTCTCTTGGAATTTAGCGGTAAAATTAAACACTCGAACGCAAGCTCCGCTCGCAAAGACAATTATTATATAAATGAGCATAATTACTGGGCCGCCAGCTTTTTATAACCTCGCTCAAATCCAACCCCTATCACTTTTGACCGCCCAAACATAAACAAAGGGTTGACAACTTATTGTTACGTAAAATTTAATTACGGACGTCGAACGATATATTTTATAGATATTAAGTTTAAAAGGTACACTTAATAGCGACGTAATGTAAGATATTAGTCTTTAAAATGATTAAAATTTATTCATGTTAGAAATAACATAAATACAGCTAATACCAACAATGGTATAAACCATATGTACATATACAAAATATACAAACAAAGGATTACCAACTTTTGTTAGTAAAATCTTATATTTTTACATATATACGAGTAATGTAACCAAAGAAAATAATACGATATGTACATACTAATTGTACTTATACATTTTTATATAAAATATTGTTTATATTCAGGAAACAGTTATATTTAACAGAAATAGAGATAACTAACCAATCCATTATAGGTCTATCTGTAACGAAAGAATTTCTAGAATATCCCAGGGATAAAAGGATTAATAAAAGATTATTAAAACTTCTTTTGTTTAGATTACCATAGCCAGGATACCCCAAGGAACCGGTTGGAGCACGCGCACTAACTCTTTTTAGGATCTACCATGGACCAGCCTGGAGATAACCTAGATGATCATGGAGTATTGGAGCCCTACCACCACCCTACCTTGGACGGATTGCGGTTGTGTTCCTGTCAACACCTTGACACAATAGACGAGAACAACAACATCATCACTACACCTGAGTACGATGGATTCTCAGAGAACCTGTCCATCACCATCAGGAATTTCTTGTTAAATTCAGCCCTGAATACCAGAGAAGATAGTAGAGTGGAGACCGATAGTGACACCAGCTCCAGCAGCACACTATCCCTCTCTACCGATGACCTCAACCAACTCTACTATGACCTGGAAAATCACTCAATCACCTTGGACGAGAATGGAAACGAGGTAGCACAAGTGGACGCCCTTGGCTACATATCTACCTCACCCCCAACCTCAACCTACACTTCGAACGAGAGCACTTCACCACCTAGTTCATCATCAGAAGAAGCTGAACTATCCAGAACAACCAAAGCAAAAACATTTATTGATGTGACAAAGTTAGATAAAACTAAACCCCTCAAGAAAAGAATGTATTCTATTTGGGAGGTTTATCATCTTGTATACCCAGCTATGAAGATACGCAAATCATACTTTCTTAATGGAAAGCGTATTTAACTTAGCTTGGAATACATTTATAGTTTATTATATATGCCTATATACTGGGACTGCTAAACTTTTTCTTTTTCTCTTTTTTCTTTTTTAACAACTTACCCCCATTGGAGATGCGATCCTCAATTTTCAAATTCTTTGAACGTACATATGAGACTTTTACAGAAATGCTTCGCATCCACAACTATCTATCTATGCTTGATATAAAATCAACACTATATAGATCATATTATGAACCTTTGATTGACACGCGCCCTGCAATTAACTAGTAGCACTCAGGGGCAAGACACAATTACTTTAGCTAGGCCCAAGGCATTATTTGTATCAATTTATGCATTCATAGGCCTGTTTCTACCTATATGACACCATATATGGGTAACGAAAGCCTATTCATGGTAATCTGTATGTGATTTGCTAATAGTATATGTTTATTAAAGATATTATGTTTATAGTTAATGTAATCATATAAACAACCAGTACATATATGTATGCCTACAACTATGCCTGATTTACGTCACATATTAACACACAGATATTTAATTGCACAGACAAACACTAAAATCCTGGTCCAGAGCTAATGTTATAGCATGTACCTCTTGAATTTATTCAGTTATTTACTAACTCTCCTACCATCAACTTCTCTTTCTGGCTTTAAAAAGGTAATGACTTAGTTGTTTGGCATGCATTGTAGTTTAAATTTAGGCCCCTTAGTACTTAGCATGAATTGAGCTCAGGCCTTATGTTAGAACTCTAACACTTAGCACAATTCACTGCTTGGGACTTAGGGCACATTTCTGTCCTACTCTACTTATAATTTTAACACTTATCCTGTAAATATTTCCATACTTAACTTATGCACTTGTGATATAAATACACTTTATAAAAACATTTTCCTTCCTTAATACTTAATATACTTATATGATTCTGATCGAATATCAAAACCAACCATTTATTCTTAGGTTAAAGCAACATAATACTTCGCGTGGGTCTTTTGTTGAGCTTCCACCAGCTCAACCAAATTCGTATTATACTTGTGGGAATAGAGGGTTAAGCATTCTAAACAAGCGAACCGACGATGAGAATGTCTATGTGTATTGCATTAAAATTAGGTTTTAGTAGTACTCATAGAAGAGCGGTCTCCATACCTAAATATGGACAAACGCCCCATTCGCACACACAAATTTAGACATGTATTCATGGAATCAAAGTTTATTAAGTTAAATATATAAGACTTTTAATAAAAATGTAGAAAGTTTTTTACATTACTGCCAAATATAATAAAATATAAATATACACCAGCTTTAAATTATAAAATGTATAATATAATTAATTATTTAGAGTTATAGTACGTGTTCTTAAAATGGTTAATCTTAATACTTCATTCAAATCTACCTTATGTATCTGGTGTGTAATGTTTAGCTCAATTTTAAGTTCTAATATCTTCAGGAATTAAACATAAAAAACTCATCGGCATCTTTAGCGTTAGGTCGCACATAGATCCAACATTTCACTAAGTGCGCACTCGTAAAAAAAATATTGGCACTTTACTAATACACACTGTGCAAGCATGGAATTATGTCTAAATGGACATTTTCTTATTTGGATCTTACATCACATTTTCATATTCTCTAACAAAGTAAAACTTGCAGCAGGCTAAATTAACGATACCCCCCATCAACTCCCTTTACAACATCCTCTCCCCGAGTACTGTATTAACGAACTGACCAAAAAATGAGTTCCAAGTTAGCATAATATTCACGTATATTCTACATCCATTATTGTCTATGTAAAAGATATATGGTTTGTACAACACTAAATTTTTAAAAAGATGAGGATAGTTTTCAAAATAATTGAATTCTCTATGAAGTGGTTCTAAAGGGAAAAAGGAAAAGGCCATGAACAATTAATGAAGAAAAATTAACAAAAAATTTCTAGGTTTCTAGAAATTAATAACCTAAAAAATCATACACTAATGAATTTTAAAAAGTTAATTAATGCACTTTTAATAGTACTGTTATATATTATTTATGGTAAAACATAATAGAATTCGTCCATTTCACTAAAATATTTCATATGTAATAATATTTGAAAATGCAATCTCACCACTTATCTAATGTACATACAGTGTATAGTAAGAAAATCAAATATAATGCTATTTAATATAGTTTCTCGTATTCATTCGATCCAGGGGATAGGAACCGGTTCTCATCCATACGAAAAACTATATCTAGCATCGTATTATATCCAGCTTTCTACGAATATAAAAGTGTACAATCATAAGAATAAACCAGTTTTTTTTAGATGCGAGATATAACTATTAAAATATTTGTTGTTTTTTTTGTCTACCCCTTTCCTTATGATAATAAAGAGAAAATTAATAATTTAATTATGAAACAACAAAAATTAATAATTCGCTTTAAGCGAAAATAACAAAATCATCCATTTAAAGTGATCGCGAATTTAATTTTTCAAAATGCATTTTCATTTACCTTTTTTTATATTTTAAGTAATTTTCAAAGAATTATGCCTTAAAAGTTCAGTTAAGTTAGAAAAAATCAGTTTAAAATGCGGAGAGTGTTTCCACATGAAAATAATGTTAAAATCTGAGCATCGATTAAACTAAGAGAAAATAAGTTATTTCTTCGCTTGCAGATAAAAACAAAAAAATTGATACTTAGAAAATATTTTTGTAATATATCTCTATTGATATTTATCTTTGAACTTTCTCTAAAATGTAATGAAAAAGTTTGGTTTATTTTATAAAATCATTAATCAAATACCGCTTTGTTTATGCAGGTATAGTGACAAAAGAAAAATTGTTTAAATCTGTAGAAAGCATAATATTTAAGAATTAAAATGTTTAAATAGAATAAACAAATATCATTTGCTGCAAATATTCAGCATAAAATATAGCAGTCTTTCTATAGTATTTACATAAAAAAAAGCATTTTATCATCGTAAAATAATCTCATAATGTGTCAAATTTAATTAAATATCTGTCATTATACACACACACACACTCATTCACTTACCTTGGGCATTCATGTTTCCCTTTTCCATTCTCCGTCCCCCTCCTTATCTTTTGTGGTACAAATGGTACCAACGGATTTTGTTAAGTTGAAGTATAGAAACCAAACATTACTAAATATTGTAAAAGTCGCAGTCCCTTCAGTGTATTTTAAGTTGTAAGTTTGGACCAGTACAGGAAAATTTCAATAGCTATAAAAAGTAAAAAATTTTGTTCCCATAACTGAAAAAACATGTTATTTTATTTCAATTTTTGTATAGGTTTATTAGTAACTGACTTGATTTATTACCTCAGGAACCATCTTTACATTGTGTTTAGGATTAAGATAAAAGCCTTGCTTTAATTAATGTACATCCATGAATAACAGATTAATATTAAAAGAATATAATTTGTGTTGTCTCTTTATCTTATTCCATGTTTTGAAGTATTAAACAATCAAGTTCTGTGGAGTCCTATGTATGTTTGTGTGTGTGTGTATTTGATTTAACCTGGCTGTGCTGTACTCAGAAAATGCTTATAGCAAATTAATTCATGTTTCAAAGATTGTTTCTTTTAAATATCTTTTATAGGTTTTAGTTAATTAATCAAATATAATCTAAGCAAGAATTTTACCCCAAAATAAAAAAACCATAATAGCTAAAAACTTTCTCAATCTATAGTAAAATCCCCCAATTATGTGGGGGCCTAATCGTATTTTTAGCTCTGCAGTATGTTGAAGCTTTTTTAGCAAGTAGTAAATATTGAGATAGGATGAGGGTGCTATGTTACACAATCGACAACTATAAATCAGCTGACCTTATACCCATATTTGGTAATATCTTTTCGATTTTCGGTAAAAATCATTTAATCTCCCCGTAAAACGAAATTACAAACTTTTTTGGTTAGTTTAATATGTATGTAACAAAAGAATTTATTCTACTCTAAATTTGCAAGTAAACTTCAACAAAAAGATTATTATTTGTCGATTTTGATAGGTTTTAAGATATGTATAATAAAACTCAAAATACAACGATGTTTTCAAGGGAATAAATTCGTTTTTTTAAAGTTTGATTTATTTTTAAATGGGAAGTATTTAAGACTTAATTCTCAAAATAGTACTCTTAAAAAACATTAATCAGTGACATATATCAACTTTTTCCCAGCTTCGTGAACACTTTAAACTAAAATAATATTATTGTTAAGTGTAACATGTAATGTACAATTGATAATCTTTATTACTTTTATATAACGACTTTATGGCTATAATTAAACAGCACAAGATGTTTATATGTAATTGATTAAGATTAAGCACAATTAATTATAAAAATCAACAATAATATGATCTGATTATTTGATTGATTTAACCTACAACATTATTTTTCATGTTATAGAAGAATAATATATACATACAGTGTGTTTTTTTTTATGAGAACTTTTTTGAAAGCAATTTTACCCCACTTATAGTTATCAGAATTTATTAATTAATGGCTTATTTTCTTCATATTTTTACTGCAATTAATAGAACATTAAAAAATATTTCAGTTTTTTTATTAAAAAGTACAGTAAAATCTGAAATTTAAAGCTTAGGTGACAGCATCTAAAAATGGTTTTAGCGCATATTTCTTATGCTCAAATCTTCTTCTCTTTGCAAGAAAAAAATTGGATTTTCAGTAGTCGACTTTGGGGGGCTTTGATATATTCTAGTACATGTCCCCAATAGTATCCGTATCAATTAGTAGCTCTATATATCTCAACTTTGAAGCGTTTTGCAGCCATTCATGCAAAAGGTAGAAGATTTGAACATAGGAAAAATGCGCTAAAGCCATTTTTAGATGTTGACACCTAAGTTTTGAATTTTACATTTTACTGTACTTTTTCAACAAAAACTGTAATATTGTTTTGTTGTTTTATTAACTGCATTAAAAAACGAAGAAAATAAGCCATTAATCATTAAATTCTGATAACTATAAATGGGGTAAAATTGCTTTCAAAAACGTTCTCATAAAAAAAACACACTGTATAATATATCTAGATGTTCCATCTCACTCCAAAATTTGTCAACCTTAAAAAGGGATGCATAGCAAACAAAATTTATCTTAAGATTTGCGATTATTTACATATAACTGACTCATTTGGCGACCGAAATGAAAGAATTATGCTATTTCCTTTCTAAATCTGTACACAATTTCAACCAATACTATGGTATGGCTATTCTTCCACTGTTATCATATTGGCTGATTTAGATGATGTGTCTCTAGATAATCTTCTTTGCCACGAGTTACTCCGACAAAACATTCAAAGAACGTGTCTTAACTTTTGTGATTTTGTTTTAACCCATTCGTGACGAGCTCCCAAAGTTCTGATTCAACGGGGTTAAAAAAATAGATTTTTTCAATAATTACACAACAGAATTTTAAAAGTAAGGTGTAAAATTAAAGATCTCACTGTTTTTGTTCACGATGGCAATTTTCTTCTTTTTTTGTTGCGTTTTAGTACCTTAAAACCAACTTAATCTTTTTTAAACACTTAAATTACTTCAAAGATAAAGGATCTACAAAAAACGATTGCATAACTAAACTCTATGGATCATTTCTACTACTTACTAAAAGCCATGACTAGCTATTTTGATAAAAATCCCATAAGTTAGGACACGTTCTTTGGGCAATGTAAAGTTGGATCAAAAAGCTGAAGCACGGCTACCTTCATCAAATGAGCTAACCATACGAACATGTGCTATTTTTAGAGAAGTCTCGCTTTACAAAAATCTTACCTTGGGCTAATATTGAGATTCCAACGTCCTTCATTACTCGAGCAGTTTTACTCTGAAATAAAAACAAGAATGGTTATGTTCGGCAAGTGTGGTTTTGAAGCCGATTAATACCGCTGGTTTTTAGCTTTACTGAAAAATCATGTATCGTCTCATATTATAGACATATTTTTACGAATTATGTATTAAAAATCATAATATTTATAACAGTTTTGTTTGCCCGGGCCTTTGGTCCTTCGGGGTTAACAAAACTAGTTTTAATCTTAAAATGTTTCATTTTACTGTCCGAGGAAAACTGTCTATATACAATGCGATAAGTAACTATTCTAAGACCCTCTCTTCAGTGAGGATCATTACATTTAACCATTCTGTTTTATTTATTGAAGTTAAATAAAAGGGGAACGTAATTTGTGCTGTAATATTAATTTACGATTATCGTGATTGATTATCTAAAATACGAAGTAGATCGATGTCTATATGTCTGTTTTTACCAAAGGATCTCACTAACTGCTGAACCGTTCGGGTTCTCCTTAACAGGGTAGCTTGTCATAGGTTCCGAAAAGGTTTATAACTATTATGGAGGAGGGTACCACCATTCTCCCAAGAGAAATCACAAAAAGAGTGAGAAAAAAAATTTTACGCAGATACCATAGGCGTCCAATGGGGGGGTAATGGGGTGATTACCCCCCCCCAAAAAAAAAAAAAAAAAAATTATTTGTGGGTGCCAAAATTTTGGATTTTTAATTTTTACCCCCCCCCAAAAAAATAAAAAAAAATGCCTCTATGAAATAAAGATTAACCCCCCCCCCAAAAAAAAAAATGAGCTTGGAGGTGCCAAAATTTTTATTTTCAAAATTTTGGACGCTTGGACGCCCCTGGCAGATACTTCAACGCAACATAGAAATATTATTAGAAAATTATAGACAACACTTAAAGTTCCACTAGAGGCCTCTAGGGGCGTAGCCGCTAGTGTAATACAAAGTAAGACAGTAAATATGAAAAAATACATTTACAGTAGCTTCGCTACTAACAAAATCAATGGTTTAGAAAATTATTCAATCAAAAATGGCTTTAAAAATGATGTGTAACTATCTAAGCAATTGAATTTTATAAAGAAAAATTATACAACATTTTTTATAAAAAAAATTGTGGTTCTCAGCCATACTGAAAAATTATTTGTAGCATCGAAGTTTAGACAATTTCCTACGGATATTAAAACAAAATCAAAGAACCATTACCCGTTTTGTTAGACTGGGCCTTCGTTCCCGCGGGACTTACAAAACTGGTTTAATCATTTTAATATCCACGGAAACCTGTTTATTATAAGATGCAATAATAACTATTCTAATATTGAATTACATATATTTTTTTAATAAAGTATAATAAAATATAATTTTTGGGTCATTATATGATGTGTTCGCGTTGAGAGATGTGCTTTGTAAATTAAGCAAATACAGACATCCCAAATACAAAGTAGAACGATGTCTGTCTGTTTGTTTGTTTGTCTGTTTCGAAGGATCACGCTAACCGCTGAACCAATCGGGTAGCTTCTCATAGGTCCCGTTAGGGTTTATTTTTTGGGGGTTTGGACAAACCCAACCCATCCAGCCCCCCCCCCAAAAAAAAATGTCTTTTTATAAATAAAATCAAAATTGAAGGGTCGACTCCCCTCCCCCCCCCCCAAAAAAAAAATATTTTTTTATTTTTTAATTTCCTTTTAAATCTAAAATACGAAAAATTAGATTGTTAAA
Source organism: Acartia tonsa (assembly GCF_053477335.1). Classification (NCBI taxonomy): domain Eukaryota; kingdom Metazoa; phylum Arthropoda; class Copepoda; order Calanoida; family Acartiidae; genus Acartia; species Acartia tonsa. The sequence goes on along the minus strand of NC_137264.1, from coordinate 35,581,304 downwards.
ACCTCTTGGGCAAAGCTCCTAGAGGCTAGGGGTGAAGCCGCTAGTTCTTATAACACAGCAATATATTAGTTATAGAGAAGCTGCACAACTATTAAAATAACTATACCTGTGTATAGTCTTGCAATGATCTCTTGTGTCTTCTGTTATTTTTCAAATAATATTTCTTGTAAAGCTCATGCTTGGAGGGGGGAGGCCCTGCAGGGCGAGGTGGGATAAAGCCTTCGAACCTAAACAAGAATGATAATATTCTGATGGACAACTCCGACCTAATGGTTATTGTTTACCCCAAAGGAAAAAATACTTTAAGGGAGAAGATGGTAATTATATTTGAAAATCTAGTTTATTTTTGTTGGGTTGGGTGTTACCCTGATTACCCCACCTACTATTGTCTTCAATTAAAAATCAGAGAGAGAGGAGACAATTGTGGGTTTATTACACTAGTTCCCAAAGTTTTATGATAACGTTTTCTTATTTGTTGCTCTATCAACTTTAGTAAATTTTAATTGGTTAATTCATTAAGTTGAGTTTTCAAACGTTTCAACAACTAATTTTAATCTTCAGAAGGAGTAATTTTGTGTTTCCCAAATTGGGATGTACATAAATTTATCGACCATTGTCTTATCCCGGCTTTAGATCCCTGATTAGAAATTATCAAAAGTGTAAATATGTCCTTTTTGTCTAATCCAATATATAGATTGAGGTCTCCCCTCCCAAAAAAATGTTCTTCAACTTTTCCTAGCCCTGCAGGACTATACACTTATTGAACCTAACCCAAGCCAAAACATTTCCTTTTGTTCTACTACAGCAGTTGAAATGTGCTTGCTTACTTTTTAAACTTAGTCTTGGTTAATTCCTGAGGTATTTTGTAGGATTTGGGTCTTGAAATATTCTCCAACTAAATCAAAGAATTGTTATTTACTAAGTATATTTGCGATTACTTTTATTTAATGAAATCTTCCAATTTTTAACATGTACAAAACGGCCTGCTTAATTGCTTCAAGATCCATGTCAGATCTATATAGGAAATAAATGTCTATAAACGAGCTCAAGTTTTCCAAGGAATATATGATTAAAACTCATAGTGCTCCAATAATCCATAATAAACTCTCATTGCCCAGAACGATAAGACCCATTATTTTACTTTATTAAAAATAAATTCATTTTTTTCATTTCATGTTGCTATTTACCTTATATTGATGTATTTAATTTCTAATCATAAAAAAGAAAATTTAAATTTATAATATGATAAATTTAAGAAAACTATGTTTTTAAAGAATTCGATTGTGGCGACATTTTGTGTGTTCAAATATTAAACTAAAATTGTAATCATCATCATTAACCCTTTGGTGATGGTAATGTAAAGAAAAAAATATAATTTAAAAAAATCTTTTAAAAATCATTTAAATTATTAAATATTTACTTTCTTTTAGATAGTAATGCCGGGTGAGGAAAATAGATTTATTGAGAAATAGATATGCATATAGAAAACTAGCCAATAGGGAGATAATTATATCGAGCCAACTCTAGTTTATCATATCGTTGTATAAACATCTTTCAGAGGATATTAAAATGTACAATAATAATTTCAAAACCAGTTTAATTAGTCTCGAGATGCCGAAGTCACGGGCTAACAAAACTAGTTTTAATATTGAAGCTAGTAAAAGTTGTTGACTATGATTATGACATCAAAAAAATTAACCAATGAGAGGCCAGTATACACTGTAATTTACAAATGGTAAGATTTATAATTGTACTTTTTTATTCGTAGAAAACTGGATATATACGAAACCAATTCATAATTTTTCCTGTGGCTGAGAACCGGTTCGTATCCACACGTCAAAATTAGATTTATAATAAAACTAAAATCAAAGCCATTGATGTATAAGGTTTATATTATAATAAAAACTTTTGATCTTTGCTCTGAAATTTAACTTATCTTGCAGATAATTGAAGAATGATGAATGATATAATATTAAGGATAGATAGATATAATAATCCTAGAAAATACTTAAACCGTGAAAACAAAAAAAAAGAGGTGTGATTAAAAAAAAGTTTAAAATTCTAAGAAATGCTAAAAAATTGCCATTGTTATTTAATTCACACTTTAAAAAAGTTACAATTTTATTTGTAAATTTTTTTATAGTGTAGAACAAACTCAATTAAAACTTAAAATTAAAAAAAAAATACTTAAAGCTTTGAGTTTGACGAGGGTCATGACAGCCTTAAAATGTCTATGAGTCATTGTTAAAGTGTTGCTTTACTATAGGGTAAAGTGATAAGCTTTTTGTATGATGCAAAATGTTTTATTCCTACTTTCTGTTATAAGACTTGGAGGGGACAGAAAAATAGCCTAAAACCAACCAAAGACCTAAATTTAAAAAAAAATGATATAGTTTTTAACCAACCCTGGCTTAGTGCAGCTTCCCTAGACTGAAGAATTCAATCGGTCCAGACGTTTACTATATCTTTAAGGAAAAACAACAATAACATTACTACATCTTTATAGTTGTGGCCGTATCTCTGTTAATAGGGCTTCCCAAGTGGGTAAGCATAGAAATAAAACCTTCCAATTACCATAATTTCATTTCAAGGAGGGGGGTATCTGTGCTCTATAAGTACTTTGAGGTAAAATCTGTCTTTGAAAGTTATTGAATATATTGATGACATTGAACTTTCCTTATACCTGGATGCTTCAAGTAGGTAAAGTAATTATTATGTAGATATCAGGAATAAAGTAATTATTATATTAATATCAGGAATAAAGTAATTATTATATAGATATCAGGAATAAAGTAATTATTATATAGATATCAGGAATAAAGTAATTATTATATTAATATCAGGAATAAAGTAATTATTATATAGATATCAGGAATAAAGTAATTATTATATAGATATCAGGTATAAAGTAATTATTATATAGATATCAGGAATAAAGTAATTATTATATAGATATCAGGAATAAAGTAATTATTATATTAATATCAGGAATAAAGTAATTATTATATAGATATCAGGAATAAAGTTATTATTATATAGATATCAGGAATAAAGTAATTATTATATGAATACCAGGAATAGAGTAATTAATATATTAATATCAGGAAAAAAGTAAATATTATATTAATATCAGAAATAAAGTAATTATTATATGAATATCAGGAATAAAGGAATTATTATATGAATATCAGGAATAAAGGGTTCCAGGACAAACGATGGAGTCCCAAACGTCGAAGTGGAGAAACGCAGGAGTGTTAAATATTAATTTTATTAATTATTTCTATACAGATTTGGTTAGGTTAAGATATGAATGAACAAATAAGCCCCCCGCAGGGTTTAGAGATTTAACAATTTACATCCTATTTCTTTATATAACAGATTACTGTTCTTTTTCATCGAGGCAACGTATGTACTTAGTTGTCCTTGTTATTCTGTAAATCTCATTAAGATTGAACATGGTAAAATATAAAGTAATTATGTAGATAAATAAGTTAATAATTAAAAGCGAAGCTTTTCTAATTTATGGTTGGTCCAAACCTCAGTGATATTATTGAATTTAGGCATATCAGAATTGAATTATTCTTTTCAAATTTGCATAATGTTTCCTGTATCAGATAGGCACAATTTAGAAAACGTGGTAATACTAAAATGATTGCCAAGAAGTCTTTGTGTTTGTTTGTAACATGTTGATTCTTAGTTCTTTGAAATTATTCAAATGGTATAATAATCAAATTTACTTGATAAAAACTTAAACGAAGAATCTCTATTAGCAAGTTTTAAAATGTAATCAAGTGGATATTAAACATCCAGTAATTTACTTTAATTAAATTAAAAGAATTATTGTCCATACTTCAGTAATAAGTTATACGGTTTGAATAGAGAAATATTAACGACACTGAAAATTCAGCAATGTGACATCATATAAATGAGGGAGTTGAGAGGAGACGTTGGAAAGAAAACCCCTAAAAAACGTGATGGATAAGCCCTCATTTTTATGACGTCACATGACTAATCTTTAAGACACTTTTTAAAGTTACAATTCTGGCATCTTTAAACGAATCGAGGCAAACCCTAGTTGAAGAGAAGCTACTCTAAACCTAATAATACTTACATCATGATTCAAATCGTTGAAACTTGTTTTCTCTGCATCTAAAATAGAATAATTGAAAAGAATACAAATTAACTTCCGAACTTTTAAAAAGTTTTCCTTTCACAAAAGTGTTTTGTAATTTTCAACTTTTTTAAAAGCAACGATGTTACTCTATAAGTTTTATTTGTTGGTTGATCGGTACATCAAGTTCATTTGTTTAATCCTTGCAGATTTTTTGTGCGTTTTTTTTTTTTGGGGGGGGGGAGAAATATAAAACTAACCATAGAAAGGGAATGGAAGGAGAGGAAAATGCAAGGGAAGGCGAGGGTAAATAAAGGGGAATAATTGGAGGAAAAGAGGAATGGTAGGGGAGATTTAGGAAAACGGGAGTAATGGTTTCTTAAGTAAAGCTCGATTTCTTGAACAAACAGCTTGGTACATAGGGTTTACTAGGGGGAAATTCCTTATGTGTTACCTATGTGGACTTAGGGAAAGTGATTCCCTATGACGCACTTACAGAAAGTGTCTCATGAATAATACTTATGTTAGCTGTGCGTATTTTTCACATGTGTAATTAGCTGAGGGAAGTAAGCTGTCATAAGTATTTAAAAGCAATGTTGCCACATTTTTAATTATTATGTTGTCCAATCTTTTTAACAGTTTGATTTACACAAAGCCCATTTTGAAGATCTTATTAAATGTCTTCTTCTCTAAATTCCGGAAATAGAATCATAAAATGATAATAGTAAACATAACTATTATTTTTAAGTATTAATATAATTTTATAGAAACAATAATTTAATCAATATAATAACTTTTCTTAATTATTTAGGTAATACAAATATGTCCTTAAATTTTTTTTCTTGTATTAACAAATTAAGTTTACAAAGAGTGTAGATAAATTAAGAAAAATACAAAGAGTAAATCTTTATACAAAAGTAACAGGATGTTTATCTGTATGTTCGTCTGTACCAAAGGATAATTGAACAAAATCTTTTTTGCAGGGACAGTGTTTGTCTCTGTAATATTTATCTTTTAGAGAAACTGCAGCTGCTGAAATCGCTGCCACTGGCAAAAAATTTTTTTTCACCATTTCTTGCCATATCAGACAATATTGTATCATTTAAGACCATGTTATTTTTTTCCGAAAATTTTCCACTGCAAGAGCACTTAGTATTTTTTTGTAGAATTTTTAATAATAAATTCTCATGTTAGGCTTTTATTTTTATAGTTTGTTATTGGTCTACATAAAAAAAGCAGTTACATCCCCCTTGAAGAAATTAATTAAAACCGTGGTGGGATTAGAATTAATTAAAGAGTTTTATTTTCTATATTTTCTTCCATATAGAACAATTTTTATCATTGTTTATTTTAGTTTTCTGGAGCTTTTTTATTTGTGTTTAAATTCTAATCTACAAAAGTACCTTGAAAAACATATCTACTTAATTCTACCCTCCCGAAATTATTGTTATTTTGCACAAATGCCCCGTAAAAATCGATTATTTACTTATTTATTTGACAGCTAAGCTTAGGTAAAACAGCTTATTCACATAAGGAATAGCCTGTTCCCCATGTAACATAAGGATTGAATTCACATATGTAAATGACGTCCACTTAGGGAATTTACTTCGGGAATTCACTTCGGTTTTACATCGGGATTGTTCATGATACACTTTTTCTATGAGTTCACTCAGTGAAAGCTGTCATAGGGAAAATCAAATTCTTCAAGAAATCGAGCTTAAGATAAAATAGAATTACTAATAAAAATCTGCCCCACCCAACATTACAGTCACAAAGGACAGACAAACATACAGATAAAACTAATATTTGAATACTTTATAACAGAGTTGTGCTTGTTGTTTATGTAAAATGTTGGCTAATGGATGTGTGTTATACTAATTAGCCTTTTATCTGGATACAAAAAATATTTGATAAGTTTCAAACTGGGATTTTAAAACTTGATAAAAAAGAGTAGGAAGAGCTGTAGGAATCAAACTATCGGGGATTTTGTTAATCATTTTCTTTGAAAGTTTACTTCATCTAACTTTTTAGGTGAAGCTCTACAAAGTTTCCAAAAAATGAGCCATGTGACGTCAATAGATTTATCTCTTTTTAAGGGGTTTCCTTTCCCACTCCTCCTTTCATCCCTTATTTTTATGACGTCACACGGCACATTTTTTCGGACACTTTGTAGATCTTTTTTTTTTATGTCAGATGAACAAAGAAATGATGCCATTTTAAATATTTCTTTAATCATGATTTATAAATGTAATGCTCCGTTAATGTTAAGAACTCTTATAATTTTCCAGAGGGGACATACTTAGGGAGCATTCATCCCACAAAATCTATTTTCCAAACTTAAATTTTAAAATAAGTATCATCTTTTGGAAAGAAGCAACTAGTTTATTAAATAGAACTGGCGTTTTTCCTTAAAATGCCTTTATGAGAATTAAAAAGATAGGGGATAGTTACAAGTAGATAGGATACTAAGGTATGGGCCCGCAGGGATAGATAACCATAAGGAAAAACCTCCTCTCTAATTTTCAATATCTTAAATATAAGTAAGACATGTTCAGTGCTCGACAAGCATTTTGAGGTAGAGCACCAGAATGAACAAAATTTTACCTATGCTTCTTTCTTCAATTAGTTGATTTTCTTTCTTTAAGTTGACCGTATATGCAGGATCATATGTTGGTGTCCAAGGAACTGCTCTGTACAAATCATCCTAAAATAATATATTTGTTTCTTTGAGTTGACCGTATAGGCAGGATCATATGTTGGTGTCCAAGGAACTGCTCGGTACAAGTCATCCTATAGCATATAAATTTTGTTTCTTGAAGTTGACCGTATAGGCAGGATCATATGTTGGTGTCCAAGGAACTGCTCGGTACAAGTCATCCTATAACATATAAATTTTGTTTCTTTAGAATGACCCTATAGGCAGGATGATTTGTTGGTGTCCAGGGTACGGCTCGGTACAAGTTATCCTGTTATATAAATTCGTATAAAATGTACGTAGAATAAGTAAAAGTAACAGTATGTCTGTCTGTATGTCTGCAGCGGAGGATCTTGCTAACAGCTAAGCCAATATGGATGGTTCTCCTTCCCAATAAAGCTTCCTATTGGTTCAGGGAAGGTTTATTACTAAAGGCCTCTCGGAGCGTAGCCAATAGTGTTTACTACAAAGCAATGTATGAAATTATTTAGAACTATCTTTACATAAGCAAGCACGATTTTATTGATTTGTATTTACAATTAAATCATATTTGTCTTGTAAGTAACACTTTTCAAAAAAAAATTTACTTTATTCTAATTTGCATTTTAACTTTAAATCAAAAGGATGAAAATGTATCTTTTTATGTTATATTATTTAATATATGCAATTAGATGCGTGTTTTCTTTAATTACAAGTGGCGTCGTCCCTAGCCTTTGCAAGTTTGTTTCTATGAGGGGTTTACACCCATCAACAACCGCTTTAAGCACACCCTTGAACTTGTTATAAAAGAAAACTTTTACTTTTGTGCATTTTAATCTTGTTAGGTATGTAAAACTTTGCACCAATACCGCATTTTTAATAGCAACTATATCATACAATTAGAGTATATCCGTCTGTCCGCCAAAGTAAGTTTACAATTAAATTTACTGTTCATCGATGATTTTTTGTTCATAAATTGCTTGAATTAGATGAGCTAAAATCAATTAATTCCATTGTCAGTGATTTCGGACAAATTTGATTTTACTTTCAAATAACTTTTAATTAAATTTGATTAGCTTGTTATTGATGCGCTACTTATTGTTATTATTAAAAGCGAAGCTTTTCTACAATCGGCTCGTCCGTCCATCCGTACGGGATAGCTCCTATCGATTTCCAACTTGACCTGGAGATTCTTGAAAGTTATACACGATTATGAAGCGTTGCGAACCTATAATTATTACGTCAATTGTACGTAATGTAAAACATGCAGATTTTTTTATGTGAAAAAATTATCCCATTTATCTAGTTTTTGAAAAACTGATTCCCAAAACAACAATCTCTATGTCCTAAACATGTAGGTATCCTATATTTAGCAGTTTTTCAACAAATTTACTTACAGTTTTACTCTACAAGTGTTAATGTTCGTTTGTCCTACCTTTACAAAGTTTCGCTTTTATGGATGTTGTGATCCTTGTTTTAACAAGAATTTGTGAGAGAAATGTATAAAAAAAACATGGAGAAAAAAATAGAAGAGAATAGTTTTTTTATAACTAAAATTAAAAATGAATGGTCGACCCCCCCCCCCCCAAAAAAAAATCCCCCACCCCCAGATAAAAAAATATTTTTGGTGCTTTTTCTTTTTAAATCTAAAATAATCGAATTCAACTTCCCCCTCCTGAAGTGCCCCCAAGAGGCCTCTAGGGGCGAAGATGCTAGTATCGCATAATGAATACAGAGAACAGACTTGTTTCTTATTATTTTTTTTTTAAAGACAAAACTAAGCATAAAGACTATATGTAATTTCCTTCAAGGCAATTAAAACACCTAAACACATCCATTCTTTTAATCTTAACAAAACAAGCATAAACGAAACCACAACAAAATTGAAAAAAAAAATAACAGCAGGTATTGTCAATAAATGACTGGTTATTGTCCTAACTAATTTACACAACCGCATCATAGTCGTAAAGGTGATAGGTTCGAATCTCGGCCCAAGGCCACGTCATAATATTAAATATGGTTTCTTCTGCTGCTATGTCAGTCAGATGTGCGACTTTAATGTTTATAGTCGGAGAATGCTCTAGCCAAAACAGGCGCAACTCATTATAATGTACAATAAGTACCACCAGACAAAGGTCAGGCAATCAAAGTGTTGGAAGACGGTAGAACGATGTCTGATTGCTTAATCATGGACATCACAATAAGTAAGAATTGGTCCAGAGAAACAGCAAAATGAGACCTTTTAGTTTATCCCATCTTCTAGAGGTTATCCAGGCTAACTTATTTTCACAACTTTAAAGAACACATTTTGCGTATAAGGAAATGAAGCACAAGATTATAAAAACAAATGGCTGGCCAAATATATGCTCTACGTAAGTCTGTTTCACACAATTAACTATAGATAAAGAGGCAGGTACCTTTTTATGTATCTAAATCTAATGACTTTTAAAATTGGTTATCCTTATATTTAAGTAACAGGATCTGTGTCTGTCTATCTGAACCAAAGGATCTCGCTAACCGTTGAACCGTTGTTCTCCTGTTAGCGTAGCTTCTCATAGGTCCTGGTTAGGTGCGTAACTATTTGGGGGGAGGATACCACCACATCCCGAAAGAAATTACCCCTTAAAAAAAGGACCCCCCCGTAAAAAAAAAAAATTTAGTTTTTTAAAAACTAATTTGAAAGTTGGGAGTGGGATGTCTCTCCCCCCCCCCCCCCCCCCCCCCATCCCTAAAAGCCCCTACATGCCTCTAAGAGCGTTCATTTATAAATATACAAGAAAACAGAAACAGGTCAATGGAAAATGTTAAGGAATATTTAATAAATGTAATTTTTAAATAATTAGGCTACTCTCCCGACCCCTTTATTTTCAATATAAGGGGGGGAAGGGGTTGAGTACTCGACAGCAACTTTGATGGAAATACCCGCTATTCATCTCACAAGACCATTATAAACACAAAACCAGGTTTATCCGTCTCTGTTTAGAACTAAATTACCAACTAATGTTTTGGATTACTTTTTATTGGCAGAAAACATTCCCTTCAACTTAATTGTCCGTACGTCCGTTAGTCCGTAATGCCATTCTTTGGATGATGCTCTGGATTCTCTAGATGATCACTTAAAGTCGATGGAGAATCCCGCCCTTACGAGGTAATGGTAATAAAACAACTTCTTTGCTGGGACATTTTACCTTTTAAAATGGGTATAGACTTTAACTTTTGTTCGGTTTTTCTCAATATTATATAAGTTTTATTAAATTTTGCCCCTTGGAGAAATGGATGTTTTTTATAATACTTTTTTGTTCTAATCTATGCAAACAAAAATGTTTGTTAATTCTTGGAGTTAGTTAGTTAGTTAAATAGTTTGGGAATAGTCCCTTTCGTGGCAACGCCCCATAAGGAGCGATTCGTCGTATTTTTAAAATGGCATTTTAGAGGTTATTTTAGGTTAGGTTAGTTTATATTGTGTTAGGTGATTGTCCCACAGGGTTAGGCAATTGGCCCCGCAGGGTTTGAGCCCCCTGCAGGGGCCAGAAATAGGAGAAAAGCTATTGTGAAAAATACGAAGAATCGACCCTTAAGGTTCGTTGCCACGAAAGAGACTATACCCAATTGTTTCTATTGCATTGTATTTGAACATTATATGATTTGTACATCAATATATAATTAAGGCATTGAGAACCTTATTTTAAAAATAAAATTTTAGTTTTCTCATTATTCATTCTTTTACATACAAATGACCTTTTTATGTTCTTGTTGGTCCAATAAACTGACCAACACAAATAATTTATCTATTGTTTGCAACAAAATACTTTCATATAAAGTTAACATGTTCAATAAGAGATATAAGTTTTCCGGAATTGTAATGTAGGGAGTAGATTTGAAATCTGCATCAAATTTTAAGTATTTTTTATAAAATTCGTTTTTTGTAAAATTCTTTATCTAAAAGCGGAAATACAAATTAAGTTAATTAATTTTGGCATCTGTGATTGGTGGATTTAAAAAATCTGCGCTCTGATTGGATGTCGTACATCATTCAACCAATTAGAGCGCAGGTAGTTTAAAATCCACCTATCCTATTGGTCAAAATTAATTAACTTAAAATGTATTTTCGCTTTTAGATAAAGAATTTTACAAAAAACGAATTTTATAAAAAATCGTTAAAATTTGATGCAGATTTCAAATCTACTCCCTACATTTAAATTCCGGAAAACTTATATCTCTTAGTTCAAGTAAAGAATGACAGGCAAATTCAGGGTCAGACTTTGTACCGTACATATTCTGTTCATCTTAATTTTTCTTAAGTGTTACAACTATCTTCAAAAAGAATAATTTACTAAAACATACCAACTGTAACTTACAACTGAATTAATAAAAAAATATTGTGAATTTTTCAGATTTTTTTTTTTTTTTAAGGAGGGGGGCAATGCTACAGTAAAACCTTTTTATTTGCCCCATAAATATTGTTTTAGATTTATTTTGCTTATTGGCTATACCCTATTCCTGAAAACATACGAAAAAATTATTTTAAAAAACGATAAAATAACACCCCCTTTCTTTCTGTAATGTACTTTGTTACACCTCTATTTTGATTTGAGTGGGTGACAAAAAACTTTGGGTGCATATCGAGCACATGCCCCTGACTGAACACTATGCGCGCCACTGCCTACAATCATCATCAATATTTACCTGTGCAAAACAGATTGCAAAATGGTGTACAGAAAATATGAATAAAAGTAACTTTTTCATTTTATTGTATCTGAAAAATAAACAAAACTGATTTAAACAGATGAGCAAATTTGCAGAATTAAGATGTTCTGTTTCAAAGTTTAAATAATTAGATCCATTTGTTTTATGGATTTATTTTACTTTGATGTTACACCAGATTATCATGTACTCTAATAAGTGAATCTTGTAGCTGCCTAAATTAAAGATCCCTCCTCCCACATCCACCCCCTTTAACCTTATCTGTAACTGTAAATAAAAAGGTGACTATAAACAAAGAGTCATCTTTTTTGGATCTTGGACAAAGTAGCTTCGGACAAAGTAGCTTCAGGACAAAGTAGCTTCAGGATCAAGTAGCTTCAGGACATTTACTTAAGAAAAGTAGCTTCCAAAAAAAATAGTCTCCAATATGGCCGCGCCGCTCGGCCCCCTGGCCTGCCTAGCCGCGAGCACTCGGCCCCCTAGCCTATAACCTAACCTAACCTAACCTATGTTAGCCTCAGAACATTTATTTAAGAAAAATATCATCAACGAATAATTCATAGGTAGTTTAGAATTTCGTGGATTTTGCAAAAAGTGGTTGATAGATTTTTACAATTTTAATATTGTTTTTACAATTTTTAAACGTGTTTTTACAATTTTTTGGTTAGGTTAGGTTAGGTTATAGGCTAGAGGGCCGAGCGCCCGCGGCTAGGCAGGCCAGGGGGCCGAGCGCTGCGGCCATGACCTTTATTAACAGTGGAGGCTACTTTGTTTTGAAGCTACTTTGTCCTGAAGCTACTTTGTCCGAAGCTACTTTGTTCAAGATCCATCTTTTCTTACTACAAATTTTTATGTTTCCTGATGAAAACCAAATAAATACAACAATAAGAAAAAAGTACATAAAAAACTGTTGCAATTTTGTTATAACAAGTTTATGGTGTACTTTAGGTAATGGTAATATGTTTTGACATCTTTATGCCTTTTCACTATTGCGTAGCTGCTCTTTAGATATCCTGCATTGTCTGTCTGGCGACGGTCACATTATAAAGATAAAAGAGATAAAGTTTAAGTCTATTAATAATCAGGGAGGTAGGGGACATTGGACTGTTAATTATACTAGTACCCAAAGTTTATAGTAACGTTTTCTAATTAAAAACTTTGGATTCTTTAATGAAATCTTGATTGGTTGGTTCATTAACTGGCAGAGTATAAACGTTTTAACCAATAACTTTAAACTACAGAAGGAATGATTTTATTTATCCTAACTGGGGATTAACATCAAATATCGTCCATTGTCTTATCCCCTAAGATCCCTGATATATCATGTTTCATTCAAGTACATTTAATTAGCTACTGTTCTTTTTTTAACATTCTATAGATCTATTGAAATGCTGGGCTAAAGTTATTCAGTAGATACTCTTCTAAAATCTTAATTTCTAATGTATATAAAATAAGGTTCATGGTTGTTATCATCCTTGTATTTTTTATCTTTCTTTTTTTCCTTGCAAAATCTCTTCCAAGATGCAAACCTCATACATGTAGCAGCGAGTCTTCACTACAAGTGTTATGTATTGGTATGAAGGTCTGTCTGCATTTATTACATATTTGTTCCATCATTATACAATATACATATAAATTAGCATGTTTTTTTGTCTGTAGCTTAAGATTTCGAGAACTGATGAACCGATCGATTTTTTTCCATTTCAGAGAAGTCATAAATATTATATGGTGAAAGTACTTTATATAATAACTAGCGGCTACGCCCCTAGTAGCCTCTAGGGGCACTTAAGGTAGGAGGGGAGGAATGTCGACCTCATCCCATTTTAAATTTTAGTTTCAAAAGAGTAATAAAAATATTTTTTTTGGGGGGGGGGAGGAGGGGGAAGACACCCTCCCAAAAAATAGTTTAAAACTTTCCGAGGACCTATAAGAAGCTTCACTGTAAAGGAGAACAATACTGGTTCAGCAGTTAGCGAGATCCTTCGGGACAGAAAAAAAAGGTTTACTACTTTATATAATAGGATTTTAAGATCCTAGGGGCTATGCCCCATAAAAGACTCTAGTGGCACATAAGGTGGGAGGGGGGAAAAGTCGACCCCACACAATTGTAAATTATAAAAAAAGTTTTAAAAAGTAATAGTAAAAAATGGAGTGGGGTCATTTTTTATTGGGAGGGTGGAGATACCCTTCTCCAAAATATTTAAAAACCTTCCCTGGACTTATAAGAAGCTTTACTACAAAAGAGATCAAAAATCTTACTACTTTATATAATAGGATACCTAAAAGCTAAGAATCTAACTTAAAAAATACAACAGTCAGAAAGAAGGATGGTTTATAAAGATACTATACATATTGGCGTCGCTTTGGTTTATGCAATTATCCTTGTTTATTTATATGTATTGTGTATGTATATATTACGGTGGGTCGATTTTTGAATTTTTTTTCTGAGGCCAAAGCGGGGATCTGCAAATGATTTGTATGAGTATAATACACCTCTGGATGATTTAAAATTTATCCTAAGTCTTAAAACCGCTGACGACCAGACATTCAATTGTATAGCAATTTTAAATGGGAGTAAAAATTTTTTTGAATCAGAACTATGGCTTCATGGTGCTCCCAGGAAAGGCATTGAGGAGTAGAATCAGGAACTTTTGACCGTTTCAAAAAATCTCGTTCCTAGCATAGGCGTCCAAGGGGGGGGGTAATGGGCCATTTGGCACCCCCAAACGATTTTGGGGGTGCCGTAGGCACCCCCAAAATTTTGTGAACAATACCCCCCCCCAAAAAAAATTACCCCTACCTTGGGGGTGCCGTAGGCACCCCCAACGATTTTGGGGGGGGTATTTACCCCCCCCAAACGATTTTGGGGGGGTAAATACTCCCCCCAAAATAGAAAATCTCTAACAAAAAAAATTTTTGCGCGCTTCGCGCGCATTTTTAATACTAAATTTTATATAAAATTTAAATTACCCCCCCCAAAAATTTTACCCGGGGGGTAAATTTTGGGGGGGGTAAACAAATTTTACCCCTGCCAACAGATTTCAGGGGGGGTAATTACCCCCCCCAAGCAAATTTTACCCCCGGGGTAAAAATTTTGGGGGGGGTAAAAAAAATTTGCGGCGCGCTTCGCGCGCCATTTTACCCCCCCCAAAACCAAATTACCCCCCCCTTAAAAAAATTTTACCCCCCCCAAAATAAAAAGCTTGGACGCCCCTGGTTCCTAGCCTGAGAAAATAAAAAAAAAACCTACACAAATTGGACAATTCTCAATAAACCTTCAAAAAATGTATTTTTTTAGTGATTTCTAAGGCTAGGAACGAGATATTTTGAAACAGACAAAAGTTCCTGATTCAGCTCATTAAGGCCTTTCCAGGGATCACCATAAAGCCATAGTTCTGATTCAAAACATTTTTTGAATGTCGTCTTTGCATATTAATAAGTAATCAAATATATTTTTTAGTGGTCGCGTTCTAAAACTCAATTTTTTAAAGTTCTTTTTCGGTCAGAAATGTTTTAAAGGTTAATTTTATCTGTTGCATATCCCCTCTTTGTCTAATTCCGATATGAACCCGCCCTAGTATATATATATTTTACTCTGAGTAATGTACATTACTGAAAGAAATATAGGTATAAACCAGTATAAATTTATTGCAGCAAATATGTTAAGAAATGTAAATATCTACACTTTTTTTAAATACAAGCGGCTACGCCCCTAGAGGCCCTTAGGGGCCCTTGAGAGAGAGGGGAGGGAGTCGACCCCTGTTTTTAATTGTAGTTTTAAAAAGAAAAAAGAAAAGAAAAAACAATTTGGGGGGTGGGAGGGGGAATTTTTTTTCTATAGGCGATGTCTCTTTGGAGGGTGTTATTACCCTTCCCCAAAATAGTTATAATCATTCCCAGGACCTATGAGAAGCTAACGTGTAAAGTATGGTTTGGCTGAATATCGGGCAATTTTCAAAATCCGGCCGGATACCGAATATCGAAGCTATCCGGCCAAATATCAGGCAATATAATCAATATATGCCGGATATCCGGCCCAACCATAGTGTAAAGGAGAACTATATCGGTTTAGCAGTTAGCGATATCCTTCGGTACAAATAGACAGAGAGACATCTTGTTACTTTATTATAAGGATTTATTTCAAAACTAGATATTGAGGGATTTAGAGCGTAACAGGCAAATTTTAGGGAATACGCCAATTCTAAGCAGAAGCGTGCAGAAGGTGGTAAATCCACCCCTTGACAATAGATGATACCCCTATTTTAGTATTACACCCCCCCTCAATTTTGGTTTTAGGGAGGGGTAGGGGGATGTCAAAAATCGTATTTTGCAAAGTTTGCAAAACCATGTAAACGCTTCTGTTCTCAAGTCATTGGATTAATAAGATATGTTCACAAATGTAGAAAATCCTTGCTTATTATCAAAATTTAATCAATTTATTGATGCTTGACATTTCTAATCAATTTACTTAAATTTTTATGCATTTTTATTAGCAAAGCTACTCTGTACCCAACAATACCCGTTCGTCTATAACGATAAGGAAAATTTTGTCTGCTGATGGGCTTGTGAAAATTTCTATTGCATACACCTTTTGATAAAGGAGCAACAATGTTAAAAATGACCTTTTATTCCATCGGCCTATTTTGCTGTTCCTCATTTATTTATGTTCTTCGCTACTTATGGATATTATAAATTGTTAATCTTGTTACTTGATTTAAATTTCCTATGTGATTTATACACAAATGTAATAAAACAAAGATGACAACATCCATAAAGCCAAGGTCTAAAACGGTAGTACAAACAAACATTAACACTTATAGTCTGTAAGAACTTAAAAAGCAGAAAAGAAATATAAAGCCTAAACAAAATTGAAGTAAATTTGTTGCAAAACTACTTAAATTCAGGATAATGTTTAAGGATATACTTACATTTTTAGGACTTGATTGTAGAAATGCTTTGCTTAGAACATTGTACCTTGTTGAAATAGGAATGAGTATTCCAAAAATCTTATTAATAGGATAAACAGATCACATATAAAATGTTGTTAGAAAATAAAAAATAAAATGTTTTGATTGGGCGTACGGACATTCCGATAACCATTATAAAGTTGCTACGATTTAAAATCGTACCTAATTACTATAGGAATTGCCATGCTACCTTTGAAATCGATAGGACAATTCTAACAAGCTTAAATTAACTAAAAAAGCTATCTGTTACGAATGTAACGTACGGAAGAACCGACCCTAATTATAGAAAAGCTTTAAAAAGAAACTTTTATTTTTAGTAATATTAAAACAAGATACATCCATGGTCACAAATATATGGTTGAGTAAAAACACCAATTAGCAATTATTTTGTCAACTGTTGAAAATAAGAATCTACATGTTTAAATCAGACGCTAACTTACACAGCAGCTGAAAACTTTAAATTAAAGATAGGTTATTTCATCTTGATATACAAGGACAGTACAAGTACATTTTGATTCTTTAAGATTGGCTTATCTTCCTTTGACCTATCATTTTGATATTCTCTTAAATAATAACTATCTTAAATCGATAATTATCATATGGTTTTGGTTTGATTAATGCACATATTAAGGAAAGGAAACTGTAATCATATGATTTCCGGTTATTAGCTATATTGGAAACTCATATATTAGACAATTTTTCATGAAAAAATAAATAAGAATTGTAGGCTCTGGTCAACAAAATTGGAATTAATCTTATAATTTTATTTCATATCCGTGGAATACTGTATATACCACAATAGATAAATATGAAGAGGAAATTCTAAACAGAAAAAATGTTAATTTGAAATGAAAGACATAAAATTTACCAGTCAAAAGTTTATTAGAATAATTGTCCAATTTTGCTTGTTTAAACCGCGAAACAAATTGACCTTCAGTGTCTACTCGGTATCTTCCTATCTGCTATGTATCTCTAGCTACCAGAAGCTAGCAATCAAACTATATTTAAAAATAAATATGTAAATGCAAATTTTAAAATTAATTTCGAAAAAATATATATAATCTAAGGGGATTAAAATAAAATTGCGCGCTTGGCGCGTCAATTTACCAGTCAAAAGATGCTCTTGGGAATCTTGAGTATTTTGATTAGGTAGGAGGTAAGCTTTACGGGGTATATCACCCCCCCCCCCCTCCCCATGATACTAAAATTACGCCCCAATTGTTTTTTAACCTCCCCCGACCTCGATTTTCAATTAATAGGTGTTACAAGGAGTTGCCTAAATTTATTGTGCGCTTAAAGCAATCCAGTTGCAAGAATCTGTGCACATAAATTTACATAATCAGAAAAGAACCTCAGATTATTACAAAAAAAAATGTGCCTTCTTATTCATTCAACTCCTTCTTTTAAATTTTTGTTTCTTTTTGGAAATATAAACACTATAATGCAGGTTTAATAGTAAGCGGAAGTAAAAAGCACACTTAAAGTCCTGAGTTGGATTCTTAACAAAAAAAAATAGGGTCGCTGCCTCACCAAAATTGTTTTGTTTTTTTTAACCCTCCAAAATCACATAAAATATCTATAAAACTTAAATTAAATCATAGGAGGATTATTAAAATAAGATTTTATTTTTGTAGATTTTTTATGTAATATTGGATGATTTTTCACAAAAGCAATTTTGGTGTGGCAGCGATGCAGCGACAACAATTTTTTTTAAGAACCCATCTCTGTTTTGTGGTATATTATGATGTATGTTTAAAAACATTGTAAAATTTATTTGAATATAACATTGCGTGTCTTTTTAAACACTAACAGAAGCAAAGCTTTTCTATAATTAAGATGTGGCTGCATTTCCGACCTATTGAATTATAATAACTTCCTTGTTTATTGACGAGCCTTTCATTTAGTGGCGTGCATAATATTCACCATAAGGGGGGTAGAACCATTAGAATGTAAAAAATGGGGAAAGGAATCATTCCCACTTTTAATTTTAAGGTGGTTTTGACACCTACATACCTTACGTAACTGTTTTAATTGTTAAAAACATAGATTATCTAAAGTTTTCTGAGAGTTTGGACAAAAATATCACATATAATTTACAATATATAACACAAGCTTGTCTCCGCTACTTATGGATAGAATATATATTGTTTTTTGTAGAATTTGCAGTAAATTTCTTTTGAAACATTTAAAGGACATAAACACATTTTTAGAATGCTTTTGAATTTTGTGAAAATAATATTTTTTTTCAAAAGTTCTTACATTTTATTTTTGTGAAAGATACATTAAAAAAGTATTTGATATTATTAAAAATATATTTAAATTTGAACTTAAGATAGCAAGGACGACTATCTGATATGAAAAACAACTTTTTAAATATTTTTATTAAAAACGAAGTTTTTCTATAATTATGGTCAGTCTGTACGTCCGGGACTTGTAAGCTCTTTTCGTTAATTTAGACATGTTATATTGTCCTATTGATTCATATTTTGCATCATGATTCCTACATCAATTAGGCACGATTTGGGAATCGTAGCAACTCTATAATCGTTACCAGAAAGTCTGTACGTCCATTTAAAACATGCTAATTTTTAACTTTTTTTGCAACAAAATTTTGTATGATTTAATTATTCTATTCATCTGATTTTTTTTGGAATAATGATTCCTAAAACATCAAAGTACAATATCATAAGCGAAGAATCAAGAATTAAAAATCTAATTACGTCTTTTAAACAGTATCCTGTATTTAACAACAGTTTTGCAACAAATTTACGTATAATTTTGTCAAAACTTTTCATCTATATTATGTTTTTTTTATTCAGGCTCATGAGTCATAATATTGTACCTTGTTGTCTAAGGAATAATTTTCCAAAAGCCATTTAATAATATATTAAAATCAAGTAAAGGCCGGTTTGTTGTCAAAAAGTTTTATAAGACAAATGGATATGATACGCTTTCTAAACCGTACCTGACCTGACTGTTACAGGAGTCATCATGCAAAGTTTAAAATAGATAGGACAATTCTAACATGCCTAAATTACCGATTAGAGCTGTCCTTTACTGACATACAAACCCAATTATAGAAAATGATTTTATAATGACGGCCCCATGTTGATAAAATAACAGAAAAGTAAATACTTCACATATTAATATATAAATATTTTAAGAACATAAAATCAAATTCACTTAATTGAAGATCCTATAGATGTTAGTTGTCACGGAGTACTTCTGTTAATGTTACCATGTAAGTCAAGATTTTTGTGCGAATCATGCCTTGGCTATGTTTATGCAGTGTAGTCAATCTAAAAAAAAAACAGCAAAAAATTTGCTTTGGAACAATAATGAAAGAATAGTCATAATTATAATATCATTACTAGAAAAGAGTTTTATGAAAGATACAGCATTAAAAAGAAGTATTTAATATCGCTATTTAGCGGCAAGTCGATAGTATGTCAGCAATGACCACTTTTATTTAATTCCATATTGCCGACATAAACAATAAAAAATTGTCGGACGACAATATACTTTCAGGGCGTTTAATAAATTTCAAGTTGCCTTTAATTGGCTGTTGGCTATTTTGTATTCATTTTACATTCTTTGCTTGCGTTTGACTTGAGGGGCAAAATTGCATTATCATTCCACCCCCTTCCCAGGGAAAGATATATATTCTAACAAATTTAAATCGTTTACTGTCTCAGTTTATACTGTATTTACTCAATTCTCACTTAGAATGGGGATGGTTATTACCCTATAATATAAAGTAGTATTTTCTTGTCTGAAAATTAAGATTTTCAAAATTTGTCATGTGCTCTTCAGGGAAACATTATAAATGTTTTGGCTGGTTTAGGTTATTTTCCTGGCCTTCCCCGCCCTAAAGAGTACCTTTCTTGAAGGTTATTGAAGAGAAGAAAATAGCCTAAAACCATCTGAAAATAAAGATCTATATATAAAATAACCGAAAACCACCTCTATACATAAGTGAAGCTTCCCTAAAATTGAGAACTCAATAGATTTAGAAGTTATCGAAATATTAGGCTAAAGACAAAAAAAACCTTACTACTTTATACGTTTTGTTAATTGGATCAAAGTATTAATGTTTAAAAATAACATAATTAGTGATGATATTCATCTATAACACTATAATTAATGTAATGAAATTAATCATGACAGTACAAAAATTAATAGGTTAAGAACAAAGGAAGGAGGCTAAAAATTGTAAATAATAAAAAAAAAACGACAGAATATAAGTCCCTGTGCATTAGGGTGGGTCGATTTAGGAATTTCATATTACTACACATTGGCAAGGGTTACTGGGCCAAAATAAAACCCTGTGAAACTTGAAAGGGGTTTTATAATCTAATAACAACGGGCGCGTGGGGGGTAGAAAATGTGCCCGCCCCCTTATAAAACCAAAAATTTAAATTCCTTCAAACACAGGCATGTTGCATATCAAAATGACCGCATTGAAATGCTGATTACGAATCTGAAAACTATTTTTATAAATATTGCAAACAGCTGATTATTCAAAACCGATCATTTTGGTTGGTTATTTGAAGATCATTTCAGACTGAATCAATATTTTTCAAAACGGTTTTTAGATTCGTAATCAGCATTTCAATGCAGTCATTTTGATATGCAATATGCCTGTGTTTGAAGGAATTTCAATTTTTAGTTTTATAAGGGGGCGAGCAAATTTTATATCCCCCGCGAGCCCGTTGTTTTCAGATTACAAGACCCCTTTCAAGTTTTACAGGGTTTTATTTTGGCCCAGTAACCCTTGCCAATGTGTAGTAATGTGAAAATCCAAAAAAGCTTGCAAATCGACCCACCCTACTGTGCATGACCTCAACCTTGAAAGCAGACCATATATATTATATAAATATATGTAATGTATATTTTGTTTAACTTCTTATACAAATTTAAACAGCTTTCTTCCGATTAAGCTAAAAATTACGCAGACAACAAATGAGTACTCAGATTTGAATATTGTTTTCATTGTACAAAAATAACAGGATGTTTGCCTGTCTGTGACTAGCTTAATATCGCGCAATCCGCTGGACCCATATAATTTTCTTTAGAATTAAGCCTTTTTTAAGTTCAAGGAATGTTAATTTTATGGGAGGACACGCCGACTATCCAAGAAAAAATGCCCCTGGAAAAAAAGCTCACTCCTCCCACAATTTCCTTTCAAATTTTCTCCCTACAGATATTGTAAGCCTCTAACTAGTAAATTAAAATTGATAAAAAATTAACAGGATGTCTGACTGTCTATTTGATAGTTTGTTGAAGGATCAAGCTAACAGCTGAACTGATATGGCTCTCGTTTACAGGGTAGCTTCTCATAGGTCCTGGGAATATAGGTGTATAGTTATAACTATAACTATAGATATTTAACTATTTATAACTAGTAAAAAAATTCTTCCCCCTTCACAAGTGCCCAAGGGCCTCTAGGGGTTGTAGCCGCTAGTTAGATATATAGAAGAAATATAACTTAATATTTAACTCTTAAACTCTAATCACCGATAACAGTAATTTATAGGCATATTGTGCTATTTTCTAATAAAAATTAGCTAAATATTAAAATTTACAATATTGTAAGGACAAAACTTCTTATTGATTTCTTTCTCTTTTTCGGATTTCCCCTTAGTCCTCAAATGTTGTCTTTGTCCCTCAAATAGTTTGGTCTGGTCACCATTTATTTCAAGGATGAGCACTTTAACCCTTTTCAGTCGGGCCCCTTGCCGCACCTTAATCAGTCGGGGGGGGGGGGGGCGTTCAACGCCCCCCCATGTTATCTCAGTTCCTATTAGAGCGAGAGGGCTAAAAAAATTTGTGTAAGTCCCCTGTGTTATGATGAATTTCCGACCTTAAGTAAGTCAAGGTCAATTTTCGCTTCCTTCACCCTTTTATTTAACAACCTTTGTTTTCAGGTCCTTTTTTACTTAAAAATTTCAAACAGCTGTAATTTTTTTATTTTTTAAGCTAGAATAAAATTTTTTTTGCAGAAAATGTTAATCTTTATGTAAATTTTATATTTCAAATATCAAAATATAAATTTCAGCGGCCGCAGCTGTACTTGGCAGCTGCCAGCCGCCGCAGTCGGCGGTCGGCGGGAAAACGGCGGCGGATCTTTATGAAATTTTAATACGTTATGTAGACATGTAAGATAGACATGTAAGAAAAGCTTAAGTTTAAAATTTGAAGTATCTAAGTCAAAAATTGAGGCCACAGGAGCTATTTAAAGATTTCTGGAGACCTGGAGGATCAGGACCTGCAGGATCATACCTGGAACCTGAAATTGACTTGAACACCTGTATTTAATATGAGGATGTACTACTAGAGGATATTTTAGTATTTTTGCAAGATAAAATGCTTTTTTTAAGTCAAAAAAATATTTTTGCTCTTTACCTGGATGACCCTGCCAGGTTTGCTGGCATCCTGTGCCCGCCAGGATGGAGATATTCAAAAAATTCCAACTCTCGGTTATGTGTCATACCCAAACTTAAAAAGTCACGCAGTTTGGGCTCTTTATCTTTCACACACAGAAAATGAGATAGAAAAAACCGGATGGGGGGGCGTTCAACGCCCCCCCCCCCTCCCGACCGTTAAGGGTTAAGCTTGTACTGTCTACTAATGTCTGCGCTCCTAGCCACCAGAGAGTTTGCATTAAATTTTACAAAGAAAGAATTTGTTTAATTTTTTATGTTTTATATGTATAACACATTATTAAAATTTTGAAAAGGTAATTTACTTCCTAATAAATGTACTAGCGGCAGCGGCCCTAGCATAATAGGGTTCTGTATTGAATGTAGATCAATAGCATAAAACCATCCAACAGTCCAAATATTAAGAAAACCTAAAAACATTTAGGGACTAAATGAAGCTTCCATAAAAAGGACAACTCAATCAACTCATTGGATATCTATCCGATTCTCCGAATATTTGTTTATACTTCAGTTTTGGATCCTACAAGGATTAACTTACGTTCATAATCTTTTAGAAAGTAGTTTCGCCACTAAATATCTCTTACACAAGCGTTTATACTCAAACTTTCAAATACTGTTAAATTGAAAATATCATAAACTTCAGCTTCAACACTTACACGTAATGGATGATATTAAAAATGATTACATCTATCTTTAATACAAAGTAGCTTGATGTCTGTCTGTCTGTCTGTCCCTTAAGATCTCGGTAACCGCTGAACAAATTGGATTCTACTTTTTAGGGAATATATCTACTTGTCCGGTGGCGGTTTTAAGCTATTTTCAGGGGGGAGGGAACACCCAAAACCCCCCTAAAAAAAACTAATTTTCGTCCTCCCCCCGCCCCCAAAAAATATTTTTTTTTTTAATTTTTATTTACTAAGTATATTTGCGATTACTTTTATTTAATGAAATCTTCCAATTTTTAACATGTACAAAACGGCCTGCTTAATTGCTTCAAGATCCATGTCAGATCTATATAGGAAATAAATGTCTATAAACGAGCTCAAGTTTTCCAAGGAATATATGATTAAAACTCATAGTGCTCCAATAATCCATAATAAACTCTCATTGCCCAGAACGATAAGACCCATTATTTTACTTTATTAAAAATAAATTCATTTTTTTCATTTCATGTTGCTATTTATCTTATATTGATGTATTTAATTTCTAATCATAAAAAAGAAAATTTAAATTTATAATATTATAAATTTAAGAAAACTATGTTGAAAAAGAATTCGATTGTGGCGACATTTTGTGTGTTCAAATATTAAACTAAAATTGTAATCATCATCATTAACCCTTTGGTGATGGTAATGTAAAGAAAAAAATATAATTTTAAAAAATCTTTTAAAAATCATTTAAATTATTAAATATTTACTTTCTTTTAGATAGTAATGCCGGGTGAGGAAAATAGATTTATTGAGAAATAGATATGCATATAGAAAACTAGCCAATAGGGAGATAATTATATCGAGCCAACTCTAGTATTTCTTATAATTTCAAATTTTTTTTAATTTCTTTTTTTAAGGTTACTTTTATTTTTTCAACCTTTTTAAATTCAAAAAGATTGGGAGACCTTTATTCCCCTGTAGACCTTACTTATAGAAAAATGTTCACTCTTAACTACCATGAATACAATATAAGGTTTTGTGATTTTAAACAATTTATTAAACTATCATGAATAACCAAACAAAAAAGAAGAAATTATGCTGAATTAAACAATCCTTATAAAAGTAACAGGATGTCTATGGGTCTGTGTGTACCTAAAAATATCGTTATCTGCTGGACCGATATGGTTCTCCTTTGTAATTTAGCTTCTCATGGGTCCTGAGAATGTTTTTATCTGTATTTGGAAAAGGCTACCAACCAAAAATTGTACCTAGAGGCCTCTATGGGCGTGGTCGTTGGTTAATTTTATTCTAATAATTTAAATAAAATCAAAACAACTTTTAAAACTAACTAACCTAAGTGTAACTATGTAAATTAACTTTATAAAACTGATAACTATATTTAGATTAAAAATTATTATTTTGCCAATAAGCTGTCATTGTTACATCAAATTTATAATAATATGGGTAAAATTAAGGGATACATTATGAACAATTAATTTCCTCCATTCAATTAGTAGGTCGTTAAATGTACTTGTTAAAGGTTTTTCTATGAACATTATTGTCTCGCCGTTCTCTAGATTTTAAGGGCAAATAGACCGAACATCCTCTTACTTTCCCTGAGTGAAATTAGTACAGGTTACTAATGAGAATTTATTGAATTCCATGAAACCGGTGGTACTGAAAAATATAACAAAATTAATACATAATTTTAATACCATTTCAGAATGAAATAAGTTTTTATAAAAGATAAATTTTTTGAAATCCTTATACGATAGGTTTGGTGATTTTCATAAAAATTAAACAAAGAAAAATGTCAAAAATCTGCTTTTACACGGCAAAAACATATTAGAAATTAATAATTTTTAGATAGAATCATCAAAAATACATGTTAAAACGTTCGTACATATAAATAAATCAATTTAAATTGGTCTTTTCAATGAAAATTAAAGAAAACAAAATTATCAGTTTTGTAGCTAAAAAAAATCATATAAAAATTCAAATATTCGTTCACCGCGAAAAATAATCTTACCTTGGACATACATTCATCAAGCAGGAAAGCATGCAAGGGAATCTAAGCAGAGCTAACACACATATCAATTGACAATACATGAGTTTTCACAACCAAACATGGCGCTCGCTTGAATATAAACAAAAGAATGATGCTTTGTTTGTTTGGGACGAGCTCTCAGGGGAGTATGCCACGTCTGCAGACAGCACAAAAGTCGTCTTCGATTGACTTTGGGATAAGGAAAAAATGGTTTTAATGAAATGGAATTAGACAAGGAAACATACACACATTATTACCAAGACAATTATCCATGAATAACATATGACATTAGATAAAAGGGCAATTATTGACATATTATCAACAAGATGTTATTACGATTACAGTATCAACAGTATTATCGACAAGATGTTATACAGTACAACGTTCAGTCTTTGTATAGGTTGAAAATCACCAATAACACAGAGGCAAAACAATACTAAATTTAAAATCTACAGAATTAGGATGGATTGAATAGGATAATGTCTTCCCTTTATATATTTGGAGGAAGGAATTAACACAATAGATAATACAAAATCAAGTTTATAATTTGCATGAAATAGATATAATACAAGAACATTATCATTATGGGGAGCGCAACCATTCCTCAAATAAGTATGACTGCTTCATTACTACTTGCTATAAGAAACAGATTTAGTGTAGAATTCTAGAATGTTTAGGTTTTGTATCAGTAAGCATAATTTCTGTCATGCCAGTAGGTTGTGTGTAGGTGCTAAGTGACGTGACTTTTACCTATGAATTGTCATACTGAATTTTTTTTATATTTCATACTTCATGCCATTAAAATCTTTATTGATAAACATGCTTCATACAAAGCTTTATGCAATACACATTTGACATGACATGAAGTAGAAAAAGTTTTCTTTTTAAAGCGAAGCTACTCTAAGGCTTACAATGTCTATCCGTTCGTATCACTCTAATGGAAATATAAAATTTCTCACCAGCTATTGCAGATAGACGATTGTGAAGATCCCTTTGACATATGAGCAAATACTCTATAGCTATCTTTGTCAGTCTACAACAGTTTGAATGAGATTTTCTCAGCTGCTATAGACACTCTAAATGACCCAAAAGCATCCAGCACCTCTCAATCATGCACTTAATCAGCAATATTTGTTCTAGAGATGCAATAATTTTAACACCTTATAGTGTATCCCATCCTCCAGAGGTTTTATCCTCCACAATTACATTTGATATTTTTTATAAAAGTCTTTGCTTCGCTACTTATGGCTGTTTTCATATTTCCTACAAATAAATACTTTAAAGACAAAACAAGCATCAAAAAAAAAAAATATATTGACATCAACTAATATAAATACTTTTCAATATTTATACACACGGACGGCCAGAACCTAAAATAATGAAAAGTTACGCATTTAAAAAAGTAAAAGAAATTAGCCTATATATGTATGTATTATGAATTTATTCAACCATAAATAGATGAGTAGAGGGGAGTGTATGTAAGTGTTATTTCAATGCAGAAAAAAATGCGTCAGTTTGACGCAATAAAAACCATTAGTTTACAGGCTTAAAAAAATATGCGTAATTTAAAATTCAATCTGCGCGGCTTGTTTTAATACAAGAAAAAATACTATGTAGTATGCATACCGTTAGAATCGTCATAAATATAATGGAAAATGAGTGCCAGTTTTGTGCTGTTTGTTAAGTAGCCACGTTGAAAAATGTGAGAAATGTTGAAAGTTTTAAGCTTTTAATCAATCATTCTTTCTTCTATTACCAAAATGCGTAAATTTTGTTTGAGCGCATAAACATGACATATGTAGTAATATGTGTGTGTGTGTGTGTGTGTGTGTGTGTGTGTGTGTATGTGTACTAATAATATTGTAATATGAATAATTATTTGATGCGGAACAGTAATCAAAATGACATGGTCCTGTACAACATTACACCTTTTTTCATATCTAACTCTGTTAGGTAATAATAAAAAAGTCTTTTGAGAACCCTTGAATTATTTAAAAATATCCCTTACACATAAAGTTGTGATCATTTTTTGTGAAAATGTTATTTCTAGTGTCAAACAAAAAAAAGGATTAAGTTTGTGAAAATTTATTTTATATTTCAAGTATAATTTTTTAAGATAAAAGGAATTTCTTTGCCATGCTTTTTCATGTTTTACTTTACAAAATATTAAAGTAAGATATTTTAAGAGTTTCTTTGAAAAATTCATATTTTAAATTCCATGTAAAGAAAACTTTTTTACAACTATTTTATTTTGCTTAGTTTTCTTTTTTTTGTGGGCTATTGAATATTGACATGTTAATGAAAACTGATAAATGAATATATGCTAAATAAAATAATTTATTGCCAATTCTATTCATGATTTTATTCCATTAAGATATTTTCCCGGAAAAAAATAGTTCAAAAAAATCCCCTAAATAAAACTTCAAGGTTAACCGAGCAAAAAATGCAAGTTTTCTCTTTTTTTTTATACGACCATTCAAAACCAGAGAGGAAAAGGACACTGGACGGTAAACAAATCTTCTCCCAAAAATATTCGAAGCAAGTTATGCTTTTGGTAGTTTTATAACATTGAGAACGAATATTGGAAATCTTTATGAAATGTCAACAAATTTTAAAATTGTTTCTGCACGACTTTTTTTCCAATAAATAGGCCGGATTGTACAATTTAAAAAAATATTTTTTTACAAATTGAGAAAAGATTTATTTATTCTCCTTTATCCTATCCTTATATCCCTGTACACACTTAGGACAATTATTAATGATTTTTAATAATATTTAGCCTATGGAAAAGGGGAGCTAATTTATCCTGAGCCCCCGCCGAATTTAGCTTTAGAGGTAAGTTTTTTCATATATTTTTTTTCATGAAATCTTTTAAATACCTATTCAAGTAAACCAATTCAATAAAGATTAAATAACCAATTTTTATATTTTTTTTTATTTTAATTTTTTAAAAACAAGGTGTCATCATCCATATTTGATATAGATTTGCTAAGTTTAAGTATATTTGATTATAGAGATGCTTTGCTTATTACATAATGCCTAATTGTTCTTGGAATATTCATTTGAAACTTTTTTTTTAAATACTTGACATAAAGAATACTGTAAAATATCTTTTTTTAAATGAACATTTTTCAAATGTACATACGGACTTTTTATAAAGATTAAAGAATTTTTTAAGCCTTCTAAATTGTACCTAACTTTTTCAGGAATCACCACGAAAAATTGTTAAATGCTCATTTTACTTTTAGTCTTCGACGTTAATGAAACGAGACAATAGTTTTCAGCCCGGGCTTTCCATAGATTTAACCAAATCTCTTATTGTTGATGATCATTTGAAAGATGAGGTAAATTTATAAATTTTATATAAACAAGCATGACTTCATTCATAAAGCAAAGCTTACAAAATTAAATGATAGCTGTCTTGAATCATTAATTTTCTTCTCTAACAATTGTTGACGGCCCATGTAAAGCTCCAGATTTTTAATATAAACCCAAAAATGTTTAATAACCATAGCTAAATTACATCAAAAAGCTGAACAGATTAATTATTCGCCAGATTTAACAAAAATTATATTGCATGGTGCCTAGACTCTTAGTGCGAAGCCCCTTGTAAAAGTTAAAAAGAGAGAGCTTTAAAATCCTGATTAAATATTTATAGTTTAAAAGGTTTTTAGCTGGGAGTGAAAACATTGCTAATTTATTTACTCCTTTTTCTTTTTATAAACAAAACAAGGATTACCTAATCCAAAAGTAGCAATGACAAGCAATAAAAACTAAAATGAAAAGAAAAGAAATAGACGGATGGACAAAGTAAGAATTAGATCAGATGCTTTATTCGTCACTATCGGCTATGCTCCTAGCGTCAAAGGGACAAACCAAAAAAATATTAGCGGAGAGAAAATAACAGATCTGACGAATAGACAACGAATGGACATATTGAGTTATAGAGTGGTTTCACTGATTCAAAATATCTCTAAAAGTTTCAATATTGGAAAGATTGCAAAACAGTATTTATGAAATTTTTAGAGTTATAAAAAGTAGGGGCGTAGACAGGATTTTGCTATGGGGTTGCACAGGGAGGGGTTGGGGGCAATGGACAACAAATAATACAATCTATATTGATTCACAAAGTTTTATAATTCGTTAGCTTAAAATCTTTAGTTACTTTTTTTATTCTTTCAGAGTCACAACTTATCTACCAAATAATCTAAATCTTCAGGATTTTTTTTTTATTTGGGGTTGCATAGCAATTTGTCGTCTATTGTTCTATCCTTAAACCTGCACAAGAATGTGTTGTGCATGTCAACATCCAAAATAAACTTATGATTAAGAAGGCCTGCCTTCCCACTTTTCACTTCCTTGAGGTTTGCATCCGCTTAGCAAACCCTGTGAAAGCCACTGGTCTTATCCTATAAGATCCCGAAATTTTTGCAAACTTCTTACTGTGATGAACTTAATTTAACAAAATCCAAAATAAGGTACAGTTGCTATAACCAAAAAAAAAATCTTGTACTTTTTGTTACAAATGACGTATCATTCCTAAAATATTAATCTAATCATCTTTTCTAAATTTTAACAGTTTTATAAATATACATTAATTCAAAAAGACTCTTTTGTATCTATATTTGGAAAAGAATTGGAATTATAAAATAATTAATGAAAGTAAGATTCTTTAGTACTTTCTCTTTAAGTGGCCTAAGAGCACTGAAATACCCCCCCCCTTTTATTTGAAAAAAATGAAAATAAAGAGTGAGGATAGTTTTTTTCCCATTTCTAACCCCTGCAAAGAGCTAAAACCCTTCGGAGCTACTATCCCATTAGTCTAAAATAAAGTGATAAATAAACAAACGAAAATCTACCCCTGCTCCTCTATTTTCAAATTATTTGAAAATATAAGGGGGGTGGGTTCAATGCTTGACATTTTATTTTGAGGAAAATTACCGATTCTTTTGTCATTTTGATATCCTTTTAACATAAGAAAAGGTATAAACTTTCCAGACTGACATTCGAGATTAATCATTTTAGGATGGTTTGACGAGCCCTGAACTTATAACTTGAGATAAAAACTGTTTAATATTTTGAAATATTAATATTATCATGAAAATTTAAGAATAGATCAATTAATATCAAGAAGAATTATGTTCCCAAGTTGTTTACATTTTGATACATTGATGTTTTATACTTAATTGTGCTCCTTAATGATGGGAATGTTGTCAAAAAGTTTCAGCATTCTATCTTTTATAGGAGCTGAGTAAATCCCATTTCCCCCATAGCATTACGGACTGACGGACGGACAGACGGACTGACGGACAGACAAAGTGAATTATAAAGTAGCTTCGCTACTAAAAATGAAGAGAGGGTACTTTTTGGAATGTTTATTTTTCACTTTTGGTCAGCTGAGAATGTGTTATATTTGGTACAGGGTAGCCACCCAGGGTTAGGGTACTGAAGACATAGGCCTTACAGGTTTAGGGCTCCCTGCTGGGGTTTGCCTCCCCTCTTCAATTTATTTCAAAAGTTTTGGTTTTTTTTGCCCGTAAGGCATCATTTTTGTCATTGTAGGAAAATTTAGGCAAAAGTATAGAGCGGAAACGAGCTAACTTTCTCCACGAGGTGGTACCCTGTTCCGACTTGCAATTGGGTCTTTCAATACCATTCAATAGCGTACGCACAGTTGAGTCCTTACAAATGAACTGAAAGCAATGTGCTAGCAGACGAAAAAGTTTTTCACAACTTGGGAAGGTAGAGTCTGAGTGACTCAAATTTACCCATACACCATTCAAGCACAACGATACATATACATAGATATTCCAATGACATCATGACATTATTACTTATGCCAAACCTCAAAATTTCTATGACATAAGGTACTTTGTAAATTATACAAAAGAAATTAGCAAAATTTGAAATACCTTAAATTTAATCAATTATGTAAGAGTTTATTCTATTACATTTAAGACTAAATATCACTATAATAACCAATTTGCACTTTTTAATTAAGTTATATATTTTATTTTTAATTTTTAATTGTTTTAATTAGATTTTTAAAATTTAACTGCTCTTTAATTTTAATTTGTCCGTTTGTCTGTCTATCTCACCGAGTAACTTATCGAAATAGACTTAAATTTTCTTCGAATTTTAAAAATGATATAACACTCTAATGTTCTTTTTTACACTTACTATTATTAACGTTTTCTTGCTCACTTGTCCTTTTCAAATTCTCAAATTAATTTAAAATACAACGAAATATTTTCTTGTTAGTTTCAAGAAATGAAAAAATATTAATTTTCAGTTATACAAGTTTTCTTTTATTGGAAACCTAATCAATAAATTTCAATTATACGTTACGTTTTGGCTGCTATATAAGATAGAGGCTGGAAATTTCTTATACAGATTTCCATAAATATGAGAAATTTCTACATAACTCGTTATTCTGATGTCCATTGAGATGTGATGAAGTTGTGTATTTTACAGGAGAATTTTAGTTATATTTTCAAAAATGCGTATCTACTCTATAACAAATTTTATACATCAATTTAGTTGTCTTTTATGACTTTTGAAATCTAGATCATATGTTGTCATAGTTGTTATTTTGCCAACATATCAAAGCAGTGGAACCACAATGGGGATAACTTACTCATCCGCCGTTGGCGGTAACCGGCCGACGGAAGTCGTACCACGATCCCGACAGTCAAGCCCGCTGTAGGCTCAGTCACACCTGGTGCCGCCACGAGAAATCACTATAGTTAATTTATATTCACAGCTATTTTATTATGTTCACCCGTAATAATTAAAACATGAATAGTTACCTATGTAGTTGAATAAATAAAATATTGTGATCATGTAATAATATTAGCTATAACATGTCTATGAGATTTACTCATAACAGGATTGAACGAATTCTTGAATAAAAGTTTATTTATTATTATTATTATCTTAACATATAACAAGGATATGCATATTCTTGACAGCAAAGCATTTTTTTGTAATATTTTATTCTTAAATTTAGACTGAACCAGTGGCAGAGAGAAGATACGATTCTTTTGAAGAGGTAAAATAATTAAATTTGTTGAGCAAAGCTACTGTGTAATTCAGTCATGCTTATAAATCCTAATAAAATTGGCATAGATATCTTTGTTTGCTATCAGATTTGAAAATATTTAATAACATAAATCATTCAAAAATTTCCCTCAAAAACCTTCAAAATCAGAATTATCTATGAAAAAAATTAAAACAATTAAGAGTGTTGGTTCTAGTGTCCAATTCCAAGACAAAAAAAAATGAATTTGTGATTTATTGTCGCATCCCTATGTCGCTGTGTACAATTACAGGTCTTTTATTTTTAGTTCTTAGTAATATAATCGTCCTAGATTTTTAATCGTGATTTTTAACATCAAAATTACTTAGTAGCTTCAAAAAATAGAATTTTATACAAATAAAGATTGAGGGGTGATTAATTTCACATCTGTTTAGAATGAAGAAGAAGCCCTGGTAACTATCAACAAAGAAACCTATGTAGAGGTAAGATATTTGTTCATATTTTAAGTCTTGATATACTTGTATATGTGTTTAGCCAAGGAAAAGGGAATGTGATTCTGACAAACAATTCTAAATGAAATTTCCCCACAACCCCCTTCCCTTCCCCCCCCCCCTTCTTACCCCCTTCCCTTAAGTTACGAGAAAAAAGTTTTTCGCCATCTCTACGTCAGCAAAACATTTAATTTTCGGCAATTTCAAATGGATTTAATTGGCTGAATAACAGCCCCTGTTGTTTAGCAAATGGTTCAAGATTGTCAAATGTGAAACTTCTCTGAAAATTAATTGAAGTTAATTAATGGCTCATACTGACAGGCAAACAGACACACAGACTATATCCAGCTACTTTAACATTAATAATTTTAATGAAATTAAACTTTAGATTGGAGATTGGATAGCTCAATGGGACCCTCTGTATGAAACTTGGTACTACTACAACGTGGATCAAGGTAAAGATAATATATCTAATATTTATATCTTGATGGTCAAACTCACTTAATAATCCGTCAAACTAAAAAAGGACATTCTTGCAGACAAACAACTTATATATGATTCTTTCTATTAATACAAGCGACGAAATTTTTCGACTAGATAATTTCCCGAAAGCTAGCTTTATCCTTAAAATTCGACTAGTTGAAGCATTATAAGAAAGAAATGAAAAATAACCAAAATATGTACACTTTCTAACCATTAATATAGCCGGGTTATTCATCGTGGTTGATTTATAGAGTGGGGCTCTATATTACCTCTATTGTTTTTAACAAATATTGTAGGATTTAAAATAGATGTAAGAATACAATAAAAAGGTAAACCACTGAACCGTCTTTTGGTCAACATTAAATTTGGACTGAATTACAGTTTACTGTTCTGATATCGCAAAAGATAATATTATATCATTGTTGCTATCCATTTTCATGATTTCTGAAAATTGCAGACAAGAAAAAAACTTACATTATAAACTTCGAAGAAATATAAAGTTTTGATGTATATTCTATAGTATTTCATTTTCAACTTATAAAGGTACAAAAAAGAAACACAGTGCTTTTCCTCAAAGTGCCTGTCGAGCACTGAACCCCCCCCCCCCCCACCTAATTTCTTGAAATAAAATGAAAATAAGTATAGACCTACTGTTTACACCTGTGGTGACTTAATTTTGCATGCAGGGGCCAACAAGTACTTAATATAACATGGCTTAAAATAAACAATTAAAAAAACTAACCCCCTTCCCTTATTTTAAGAATAAATATGGGGGGGGGGGGTTGTGCTCAACGAGGAACCTTGATGGAACAAGACAGAAAAAAAACAAGTTTTATTGTCAACTAAAATTTCTTAGAAACTTTTATATGCATTTCCTTTCCTTATATCATCCATACTGAAATGATAGCTTTAAGAGGAGTTTCGAAAATTCGAATTGAATTAATTTGTTCATCGATCAGTCCAGTCAGTTAGGGGTTTTAATGCACATATATATCAGCTATTTTAGTATATTAGAGTTGTCAAAAAAAACCTACATTCAAATATTATCAAATGCATCATATTATTTTACATAAATTAAAAATATTTACTGAACTTCGTTTAAAATAAAGCGCTTTGTATATTGTTATTCTTGTTTTGCTACATGAATTTTCCCCTAACAGTGGCACATTTCTAAGTAAGCCTGCTTTCTCTCAACTACGCCTATTCATCTTTTGGGAAACAATATTGAAATGAAATAAAAGAGGGGGCATGAGCTATATGAACCCTGCCCACAGGGCGGGGACTCTGTCCCGATATTGTATAGAGTCTTTGAAATTAGCTAATAGCGTTGGAAGTGTAAACATAGTCGAGTCCCTATAAAGAACAGAAAGCAATATGCAAGCAGACGATAAGGGGTCTCCACCAATTGGGCCAGTTACTTGTCTGGATTAAACATCTATCCTTATACATTTATTGAAACAACAGTGTAGTAGGAGTAAAACTAAAATGCTTTATTCCCTTGCGGCCATATAACCAATTTAAAAAAAACTTTCAAGCTAACTTTCTTGAATTTAAAACTTTTAGGGAAAAAGTAGTTTTAGGAAATTTTCATTAAAGAAGAGATGTTTTATTATTAAAATGATTTATTTCAAATTGTTGTTTAGTCACACTATTATTGTAGAAAATTGATACTAAATACCCAAGTATAAGGTATAACCGAAAAGTGAAATAAATCTTTAATGAAATTTTGGGGGGAAATGGAGAGGTCGTCAATTTTACTATGTGTTGCCCCCCAACGACAGCTGAAAACCACGTATGGGTTTCGTGTTTTTTTTTCGAATTAATTTCGTTATTTTGTATAAGCTGCTTATTAGCTAGGACGTTAATACTACCACAAATCAAAAAAAGCAGTATTTATAAAAATATATTAGATTTACATCATAATAAATTTGCCTAAAATATGGTTGAAAAAATGTTTGCTCTTTGTTCAATGGTTCAAAGCCTTTTAGTATATATTTACAAATCAGGTGTATTTTTGACATAACAAACAGCAAAATGTTGGTTTCTACCGCCCCCAAATAATTTTAGAAGACATAAAAAAATGTATCACCCATCCACAACATCAAAATAAATAAGTAGATGACAGTTTAGACATCAAGCCTATCATTTAATTTTTTAGGAGAATCCACGTGGATAAAACCAGAATCTTTGAAGAACTTCAAATTTGGAGAGCCAAATAAGAGCAATGAAATTGATACAATCAGTTCCAAGGAAGACGACGTATCCGCAAGATTTGTTAATCCTGGGGTAAGTGTTTTAGTATCACAGCAACATATAAGTAGAGCATAACATACAAAATGGATATTTAGTAGGTCAGATTAGGTTCAATAAAGTAAGATATTTCATGCCAGGAATAAGTTATAGCCAACTTAGGGGGGTCAGATAAAATGGTCGTCAATTTTACAATGTGTTGCTCCCCAAGGACAGCTGAAAATCACGTAGGTTTCGTGATTTTTTTCTCGAAATAATTTCGTTATTGGTATAGGCTAATCCCTTGCAGTTGTTACGCTGCCGCTAGTTTTTGGGAGCTTGATTGCAGTTAGATGGTATATATTAGCTGGGAACGAAGCCATTCTATGAGAGTGTTTGTCTGTCTATCTGTAACAAAATTTTCAATACTAACTCATTAACCTTCATATCATTGTAAAATAAATAAAGTTTAGATAGTTGGAGGGTAAATTCATCCACAAATCTATACAAGACTAAACATTTTTTCAGATATCTGGTGCTTTAATACGACGAGAGCGAGATAAACCATCCGGCGGATTTACTGCTTCCACCCCTCAGCCTCAAATACAAAGTAAGTTTTATATAAGCTACGCACCAATGATCATAGACATGTATCATCCTATAATATAAAGTAGTAAGGTTTTTTTGACTGAGGCTAAGATCTCAAAACTTGATTATCTGTATGTAAGATTCATAAATGTATTGGGGTGGTTTTAGTCTATTTTCCTACATTATATCAAGCTAGGATGATAGTACTACTAATTATTTTTTGAATCACTCATATTAAAAAATACTTATTTAATAAGAAAATAGGCGAAATTGGAGGGTTAATTTTGTTCATCGTCGTTGGGGATAAAATACAACAATTTATTACCAATCCTTTTATTATTAAGATGCCTGTTTAATAAGTACATGAAGTCGGATGTACATAAACTAAAGAGTTTCTACGCTAATAAAAAGGCAGCAAAACACTTATGGAAAAAAAGTAGCCAAAACTTATTTCTTTTCAGATGGATTTTTCGTGCCAGTCCAAACCTCTTTCACCGCCAACGATGGTTTTGGCGGATCCACCTCCGCAGGAAGCAACTATGGCGCGCCCGCAGATGACGGGTATGGTTCCCCGCAGGCTAATCCTGTCAGCAATGGGTATGTATTGTATATAGTACATTAAAATACAAAATATTAATTCATAAATACTGCATTTCTGTTGTAAAGTTTTTTTTGTCGGTTGTATTGCAATAATTAAACAACTCCAAAGTTATCAACTACGAAAACCAAACTTTGTAAAATTGCATTTGATGTTGGTTTAGAATAGGTTAGGTTGAGTAAGAGCTAGAAGAGTCTCGCAGGTAAAGACCACCATCGGAAGGGACAGAAACATAGGAAAATACAAAAATAAATTTGGGGGTGTTAGGAGCATTATCGTTATGAGTGTTGTAGAACATAAAGGAAAACTCGAGGGACTATAATCTTTCTTTTTTCTTTCTTTTTCTATCTCTCTCAATGTATGACCGTATATTTAGCTTATATAATTTCCAACAGTTTTGCTACTATTAGACGTAGGTGTCCTTTTTCCTTTAATAATGTGTCTAAAGTGGGGGGGGGGGGGTTAGCAGAATATACCCAATCAGAATTCCCAGAGTCTAAGTGTGCACGCCTCTGATTTAAATTTATGGATCATGAAAAACGTAGTAGCGAGTTTCGTCGTATTTTCACAGTAGCTTTTCTCCTATTTCTAGCCCTACGGGAGTGCTCAAATCCTTCCCAACCCTGCAGGGCAATCATTTACATTTAACCAACCTAACCTATCAAAAGCTACTGTAAATACGACGAAATCCGCTACTTTGTTTTTTTTCCATGATACAAATTTATTTCTATTAATATTATTCACCACTTTTGGTTATCTGCCCTTGGAAATGGTCCATGCATAACAATATTCATTTATTTTGTTATTTTGTCTCAAAATTGGATTAAACCCAGGAAATTAAGGATAGTTAATTAAGCTTAAAAAAAATATTAGGGGAGAGGGTACTTTGTTTCGTTTGTCCGTTGAAATTTTATAAACCACTGAACCGATTGAGTTGAGGCTACGTGTGGTTTCAGAAAATTTTATTTCTAAACAAGGTGTCCTAACTTTTGTGATTTTATTTTTACTCAAAGTTCAAAGTTTTGATTCAACGGGGTTCAACAAAAAAAAGATTTTTTCAATAATATCTCAACAGAATTAAAAAAACTAAAAGTTAAAGATCTAAATATCTTAGTACCTAAAACCAACTTCTTTATTATCCTATTATATAAAGTAGTAAGCGTTTTTTGTCTGTCCCGAAGGATCTCGCTAACCGCTGAACCGATACTGTTCTCCTTTACAGTGAAGCTTCTTATAGGTCCTGGGAAGGTTTTAAACTATTTTAGGGGAGGGTGTTTTCACCCCACTCCCCCCAAAATTATTTTTTACTCTTTTGAAACTCAAATTCAAAATGGGATGATGTCGCCTTTTCTCCATACAACCTTAAGTGCCCCTAGAGGCTTCTAGGAGGCGAGGCGTAGCCGCTAGTTCTTTAAAAAATGAATCACTTCAAAAACAAGAGGTCTACAAAAAAAAAACGATTGCATATCTAAATTCTATGGATCATTTTAAATCTACTACTTACAAAAAACACCGACTAGCTATTTAAAAAAAAACTCACAAAAGTTAGGATACGTTCTGTAAAGTCTTTAGAGGGTTATATGTATACTCCAACACAAACTCCACACATGTAAGGGCCCGGGGTCGAACAACTAGTTTTAAATAATTAGAACAAGAACGACCTGTACAAACGCAGCTAAGCCTTAAAGAAAAAAGTTAAATATCAGAATTAATAGAATACTAGCGGCTATGCTCCAAGCATCTGGAGGCTCTATATTCTAGCTTAAGGGTAGAAAGGAACTAAAAATATAGCTTAAAACCATTCATAGACTCAAATTTAGAAATAGAATATTTTGACACCATTACCTCTGCAAAGCTTACTTAAAATAGAGAACCCAATCGATTTAGTAGTGATTGAGATTTTAACCTTCAGTCAAAAAACCTGTCTACTTTATGTACTGCGAGCAACACAATTCTTTGTATAGTTCAAAGTAAATAATTGTTGAAACCCTCTAATGTACTAATAATAATTATAATTATGTGGTGATCAAATTTGGCAACATGAATATCAATAAATTAGGTTTGTAAGGGTTTTTGTGCCACTAGAGTAAGGTTATTTAATGGTTTTTAATATCTATAGATGATACATTTGAATATTACATATTGTATGTATACTGATTTATTATTTGACCTTACTGTTACTTGTAGCAAAGTTACTGTATAAAAAATTTTAGCTTCACCCCTAGTCTCTAGTGACTTAAATTTTTCTAACTATTTCTTTGAAATACCGGTGTAGTAAATCCATACCATCATCTCTAACAAAGTAGTCTTAAACCTGCCCTGTAATAGATCTTTTTATGCAATAAGACCGACTATAAATATACAAGTGCCTTTAGAGTAAATTGAAGCTGCGCCCCTAGCATATAGGGGATATGTGATCGAAGAAGTGAGGATAGGGGCGAAAATGGCTTTAAAAAACCCTAAGAATTAAATATAAAAATAGTCTAAAACCAACAACCATACAACTTACTATTTTATGTAATATGATTACAAAGGCTAATCATTATGCTGTTTTTCAGATATGGTTCACCCGCAGCTGACGAATACGGATCCCCTCAATCCCCTCCAGTTTACATCCCGCCCTCCACCAAAAAACCCTCCTACAAACCCCAATATAAACCCAAACCTAAACCGACATATGCTCCACCTAAACCAACGTATTCTCCTCCCAAACCGAAGCCTACATACGCTCCCCCAGCCCCATCTTACAAACCCAAACCCTCATATAATAGCCACAAACCTTCATACAGCGGTGGCGGTGAAAAAAAGCCATTATTCGAAAAACCCAAATTTAAACCAATAAACCCGACAGTTCCGAAAAAAATCAAATTGCCCAAAATCACAATTAACCCCCGGCCACTACCTAACCTGATACCGGGCAGGCGGAAGCCAAATGAACGGATAAAGGCTGTACTGACGGCACCAGGATCAGCGCTAAGGAATTTATTCAGAAATGTGGAAACTAAGAAAAATTTGGTCTTCCTTTCTATAAAGGTAAATAAGCCAAAATGGTTGTAAATAAATTGAAACTTTTAAGCACTCGAAGGAAATTTGAAACTATCAGTATCAGTATCAAGTGACTAAAATGCTATGTCATATTAATAATAATATCTATTGTAAACAGGAAGGTTTAAAACTGATAATTATAAGTAAAAACTTTGACGTGAATTTTATTTAAAATCATTTTGAAATTAGAATTTTTGATAACATGGACCATTGTGTCCACGCGAAGCGCAGCGATCACAGTTATTAAACGCATTAAATTTTAGTAAACTATAATATTGTTACGAGGTAGTAATAAATTGTAAATATTAGGGATTTTAAGGGATAAGACAATGAACACAGTAAAAGTGTCTGACAGATTATGACGTAACAAAAAAAAAGCCAATGAGAGGCCACTATAAATTTTACCATTGGTCAATAATGGCCTCTAATTGGCTATTTTTTTTGTTACGTCATAATCAGTCAGACACTATTACTGTGTTCAAGACAATGGACTATGAATATATGTAGACCAGGGACGTCCAAGGGGTGTTTAAAGGGAAGAATATTTTTACCCCCCCCCCCCCCAATAAAAAGGCTTGGACGTCATTGATGTAGACCACCGATTACGATATACAAAATTGTCCCTTTAAAGAGTCAAACTATTTATGGAAAAGTTAAGACACTTTGTAAAGCCCCTCCAATATTTGATTTAAAACGTTTTTAAGCCAACAGATGAGAGATCGTCTAATAATATTTGATTTAAAACTTCAATGTTTCAAGCCAACAGATGAAAGATCGCGTTATAAAACTATGGTACAGTCCAATCTTTCATCCCCCTCGCCTTGGTAAATCTTAATCCCGAAAGTCAAACTAAATTAGTGTCTTAAAGTTAAACCTTTCTCCAAAAATTTCAACAACTTTTAAGGATAAATTTTAGAATATTAGGTGTAAGGTGGAACTATCGTGTATAGAATTAACCCTGTTATTTTCAATTTCTTGATTTGTTTAATTCGAGGTTTTGGTATTTACGGCGGCGGCCGCTCTAATATATGGCGCCGGAACATATGCGACGGTTTCTGGCGTTGACTTCGGCAGAAGTAGCGGTGGCCAGTCTTTCTTCAGTAATCTCGTACATAACATCAAGGTAATCATTTTTGTAAAGCGATCCTATGTTATAATTAGGTTACATCCGTACATAGCCGTACGTTAAAAGGGCGTGTTATAATTAAGTGCCTTCATAATTTACATTATGATTTTTAAAATAGTTAGGTAAAAATTAGAAAGCGTAGCCACTCTTTAATCGTTACCAAAACGTCTGTATATCCATTTTTTAGATATTTGACACTAGTTTTTAAAGTAATAATTTTGAAATGTTGATTCCTATAACAATTATTTATTAACTACAGCAACAAAACATTTAAAATTGTATAAATAGTTGTAAAACACCTAATGTGTTTCATGGACCCCTCTTCCCCCGCTAGGATAAGAAAGCTTGAACGTCCTTGGTTTGTTTATGTTAAGTTGACTTTTCTAATTTGAATTTGATAGCGCCAAATTTAGAATGGTTTACATAGGAATAATAATAGATTTTTCTAACAATTTTAACATGCTACAAGAAGGTTTAAATTGTAGCTTTTGTATTTGTTTCAAAATTATTTTAGAGCTTTGATTATCTAAGGTGGTTTTCCTTACATAAGGACCACGTCCACAAACGAACATTTTATGCTTTTTGAAATTAGTTTAGGTTATGTTAAGAATAGAAGGGTAGGGTTGCAGCCTGAAGGGTTTTTGTACCGAACAGACAGAAAGATCTAAAATATCATGACATGTTTAAAAATATTAAAATTGGAAATCACATTTTACTTATGAAAATCATCTTAATTAATAATTCTTTTTTTATGTTAATTTAAAGAAAAAGAAATTTGATACTATTTCTAATTGAATTGTTCTTTTTGACAAAAAGAAATAAAAGGAAAACCACGTTTTACTTCTTAATTTAAACATTTCTTTGACTAGTTTCTTTATTGATGCACATATATCCCCAATTTGTGAACCAAACAATCAAAATTCAATAAAAGTCCCCAAAGTTGTTGAGCCAACGTTATTATAAAAAAATAATGACTTGCGTAATAAACAGCCCTATGTCCCCTCCTTCCTAATGCCAACCACATTTGTTTATCTTTCTATAAATAAACTCCCACTTGAATTCTACTTTGGTAAAGACTATCGAATAGAACAGATTTGTAGAGTAGAGTCGCTACCTAAAACCAATAGGAACCCAATTTATTCAGTGAATTAAGAAAGTTAACATTCAATTTAAAATAAA
Source organism: Acartia tonsa (assembly GCF_053477335.1). NCBI lineage: Eukaryota > Metazoa > Arthropoda > Copepoda > Calanoida > Acartiidae > Acartia > Acartia tonsa. Next base: position 35,538,930 of record NC_137264.1, on the reverse strand, counting down.
TTACTACTGTAATGAAAAATAAGTTTTGGTGTGTTGGGAAAGTTCAAGTAAATTTAGCAAGCATTTTTGTTGATAATAATAAGCTTACAGTTACAGTGGCTCTTAGACAATGGACGATAATTGATATATATCCCAGGTGATGATAAACAAAATCATCCCTTAGTTTAGATCAAAATACAATAAAAGTACCCAGTTTTTAATCGGGTGGAAATTCAACAAAGGAATGAATGGAGTTCATTTATTAAAATTTTAATTTTTATTCACTTACACCAACATTTTAGCCCAGGGTAAAAATTTACATGGGTGGGTAATCATCCTCTTAAAATTTATGAAAAGGTTAAAAAACACACCCCCCATCACTTCTTTATCAGACTTTCTTGACCAATGACAGGCCAGTATACATTGTTATTGATCATTGGTAAAATGTATACTGTCCTAAAATTGTTCGGTACTTGCTTACATGTGGTAGACTGGAGCACCGAAACCCCCCCCCCCCCGCTTAGTTTTGCCAAAAATTAAAAATAAGGGGGGGGTAGTTTTTAATGTCTGGAAAACGGCAAGGAGGAAAAGTGCTCAGCAAGGCAAAGACTTAACCCCCCCCCTTAATTTTGAAGAAAATCAAAAATAAGGGGGGGGGGTAGTTTTTTCACTGTGCAACACGCCAGAAAGTTGATTTTGCGCAAAATTAAAACCTTTTACTAAAATCAGTCAATAAATAAGGAAATTATGCCCCAAAACATGAATATCCCTGTAATAAGGTTTCCCCTCTGGTATACTGGATTTACTTGATTTACCTCACTCAACTTTCTGGCGTGTTGTACAGTGAAAAAACTACCCCCCCCCCCCCCCCTTATTTTTGATTTTCTTCAAAATTAAGGGGGGGGTTAAAAACTACCCCCCCCCTTATTTTTGATTTTTGTCAAAACTAAGCGGGGGGTTAAAAAACTACCCCCCCCCCCTTATTTTTGATTTTTGTCAAAACTAAGCGGGGGGGGGGGGTTTCGGTGCTCCGGTCTTCACATGTAAGCAAGCACCAATTGTTCGTTTGTATTGTATGGCGTCATTTTTATTAGGCACTATGAGCTGCTTCGTTCTTGTTATTCGAATTGTTTTGTATTGATGTTAACTTAAAATGAATCTATTTCAGGAAAAGGTATCCAGCTACAGCTCTAGTTTAACAGAAGAGGGAACTATTAATCTTATTAACAAGATACAACAAGCTATTGATCCTAGGTGAGTTATTTAAAAATCTAACAAAATGAGAATTATTATTTATTTTTCGGGGTTTATTTTATCTGCCCATAACAAGCAAAGCTAATGCTTGTGGTTGCTGATGCTGATTTCAATTTCTTAGTGGGTGAGGGTCCATAGCCCTCGGTTTTTCTATCATTTTATAAATATTATTTTTGTGAAGATTCCTATGACAACTGACCAATGGTCATCTTTTTGTAAATTCTTAACGCTACATGCATGTGGATGATGCCAACCTCGTTTATATATAAATTTAGGTCAAAGATTTTCTTGTTTTATTTAGTAATCTTTGAATTAGCCTGATATTACCTAAATTTATAGTATCTAATTGTGCCAAAGTAGATATTAAAGTTGAAACTATTGGTTTATTAGTCTGCCCTTTCATAACATTAGATTTAGAGCTCTACTTATGAGAGAAAAAAAATCTTTTTGAAATGAGTTCTAATTAGATTTTCAAAAGCGAGGTTTTTCACGACAAAGTGTGCATACCGTCTGTATTTCCTTGTATTTAAAAGTTAATATATGATTTCAAGATCAATGTTACACGTTTCTACCGGCATAGTATTAAAATAATTCTTATTTTTCGTCCGTCGAATATGCAAATTAGAAAAATAATTTATTAGAATAGGGATAGGTTAATGGTAGAATGATTAGATATAATAAATTCTTAACATAACAGTCGTTAAATCTTTTGGTTGCAAACTTAAGTTTTTCTTTTATGTACAAAAGAATAGTATCTGTTTTTTGAAAAACAAATAAAAAAAATGAAAAAATATTATGCTCAATAGTAAAATATCAAAGATTCAAAAATTTTTGAAAAGAAGGTGTATCAACTTTTTTGCTTTTTATTTAAGATAGCTAGCCGGTTCTTTTAGTAAGTGGTAGATGTAAAATTTTTCATAGAATTCAGATATGCAATCTGTTTTTTTGTAGACCTCTTATTTTTGAAGTAATTTAAGTTTTTAAAAAAAATAATTAAGTCGGTTTTAAGGTACTTAAACGCAACAAAATAAAAGAAGAAAATGGCCAGTATGAACAAAAATAGTAAGATCTTTATTTTGACACCTTACAATTTTTTAAAACTTTTTCAATTTCGCTTAGAATGGATTCATAATATTTTTCTGATTCTAAAGGTATATATGAACCCATATTTTTTATGTCTGTTTGATAAAATATTTAGGTTTAAAGTTTTTATTAAACCGAGATTAAAAAAATTGATTTTTTCAATAATTACTCAACAGAATTTTAAAAGTAAGGTGTCAAATTAGAGATCTTACTATTTTTGTTCATACTGGCCATTTTCTTCTTTTATTTTGTTGCGTTTTAGTACCTTAAAACCGACTTAATTATTTTTTTTAAAAACTTAAATTACTTCAAAAATAAGAGGTCTACAAAAAAAAACGATTGCATATCTGAATTCTATGAAAAATTTTACATCTACTACTTACTAAAAGAACCGGCTAGCTATCTTAAATAAAAAGCAAAAAAGTTGATACACCTTCTTTAAGACTTCAAATAAGTCTGGACTAAACCAGGGAAAAGGGATGGGAGAAGAAAAACTAAAAAGCTAATCTACACGGTAGTAAAACTTTTTTAAAAATATCATAGAAAACTTTATTTACAATAACATGTTGTAGCTAGTTACCAAAAGAGAACATATAGAACTATTCCAAAGAAACTGTAATTATTGATTGCCAAAAAGGGGATTAAAGGTTTTCTACAGATGGACTATCCCTTGTCCCTGACTGGGCTTTATACGAAAAATTTAAAATATTGTCTGCTAATTCTGGTACGAGACATCAATAGTTCTGCTACTAATGTAAATAGAATAACTAGATATTGTGAAAGATTCTTGCAGAACCTAATAAATGTTACTCTCAGCTGGCTATTATAACGATACCCCTTATGACTTCACCCAATCCTCTCCCCTTACCATGTAGGAACGTATCTACAATATCTGAGGACTATATAAGCAACCTGAATTTCCCTGTCACAATATTTACGAAAATGTTTCATATCCATATATATATTGAAATTTACATCCTTCTTGAGTGATAAAATATGAAAAAAGTTTGACAGTATGTTTTATGTTGAATATTTCAGGGATATAAAAGGATAAGACAATGGCCGATAAATTCATTTACATCGCCAATGATGATGCACAAAATTACTCCTTCTGTAGATTACAATTAGTGGTTGAAACATATGGACACCCAAGTAATTCAACCAACCGATCAAAATTCAATAAATGCCCCAAAGGTTGTTAATCTAACGATTAAGAAAACGTTATTATAAGACTTTGGGGACTAGAAATAAATAGCCAAATGGGCCTTCCCTCCCTGTAAATATTTGCATAATTTATTAGGCATTATGCCAGAGGTCAGCAGCCGCAGCCGATAACAATCTGTCGCGGCCTTTTATGAAAATCTGTAAAAGGTTACGCTTTCATAAAAAATATATATTTTCAAAGTAGCCTCTCTTCTATTTTTATCCACAGCGGATGGCTCTAACCCTAAGGGGCAATCATTAACATTTACCTAACCTAACCTAAAATAACCTATCGAAAGCTACTGTGAAAAAACGATAAAATCTGCTACTTCGTTTTCTTTCTTTGGTCCAAAGATACTATCGTAAATCTGCGATATAATATGGCTGTGTCCCGAAAATTCCACTATGGCCGTGTGATTTTTAGTAGCGAAGCTACTCTATTATTCACTTTGTTCGTCCGTCAGTCAGTCCGTCCGTCAGTCAGTCAGTCCGTAACGCTATGGGGGAAATGGGATTTACTCAGCTCCTATAAAAGATAGAATGCTGAAATTTTTTGACAACATTCCCATCATGAAGGAGCACAATTGACTATAAAACATCATTGGCGTTCTGACCGATTTTTAGCAGGTTTTAGGCTATTTTTATATTTTTCACATTTTTCTCCATATCTTCAGTGTTTATGGTCCGATTTTCAAAATTTTTTCAGTTACAGATATCAAAATTAAATTTCCCGTCGTTTAAAGGAACAACCATAAAGGCCAGACTGCCTTTTTAGCAGGTTTTAGGCTATTTTTATTTTTTTCACATTTTTCTCCATATCTTCAGTGTTTATGATCCGATTTTCAAAATTTTTTCAGTTATAGATAAAATTAAATTTCCCGTCTTTTAAAGAAAACAATCATGACGGCCAGACTGCCTTTTTAGCAGGTTTTAGGCTATTTTTATATATTTAACACTTTTTTCCATATCTTCAGTGTATATGGTCCGATTTTCCAAATTTTTAAGTTAAGGATTTAAAAATTAAATTTTTTGTCGTTTTATTAAAACTACCATGACGGCCAGACTGCGGTTTATCAGGTTTTTGGCTATTTTTATATGTTTTACTTATTTCCCCATATCTTTGTTTATTTTGATGCAATTTTCAAACTTTTATGGGATATCAGTATCATAATAATTTTTACTATTGTTTTGAGCATCTTTAATATAATTTACTTTGACCATCGTCATCATGCAAAATAAAACAAGGTTTCATGTTTATTTTATCCAATAAATCTATTCTTGATTTTAGTAAAAACCTTTTAAATCTACCTGTACGTATTCCCATCAACGATTTTTTGTGCTTCGCTACTTATGGATGTTGTCATCCTTGTTTTTCAAACAGAGTGGCTTAACTTCCTATATGCAATGCACATTCCCCTAGCCCTACCAGGAAATCAAAATAATTAAGATTGGTAAGATATTTAGCACATATTTTTTCTTTCTCTTCGGTCAACTAGGATTCAAAATGCAAAAATTTACTTTTTAAATTCCTATTAAAAGCGAACCTTTTCTATAGTTAGGATCGGTCCATCCGTCCGTATGTCACAGACAGTTAGTATTTTTCGTTAATTTAAACAAGTTAGAATTGTCCTATCGATTCTAAACTTTGCACGGTGGTTCCTGCAGTAGTTAGGAACGATTAGTAAAGCATAGCAACTCTATAATCGTTACTAGAATGTCTGCACGTCCATTTTAAACATGTTGATTTTTAACATTTTTAGCAACAAATTTTTAAGTGATAATATTACTCGATTGATCTGATTTTTGGAATACTGATTTCTAGGACAACAAAGTGCAATGTTATAGGCCTAGCATCCTTATAATCAAGTCCTAAAAATGTATGTATGTCCTTGAACAATATCCCAGTTTTTCAACAAATTTACTTTCAATTTTCTTTTGACTTTTATACATTTAAATTCTGATTCTTGAATGTGTTAATGTTCGTTTTTTCTACTTTTTTTTATGGATGTTGTCGTCCTTGTTTTTTAACATCTTAACGGGAACTGAAATTTATCTAAATAGTAAGTTAAACAATTGTATCCAATAAATAAAATTAGAAAAATATAGGTTGCATTTTCAATGGGTCATAATGGGTCATTAATTGGTTGCCGATCTCTACTATAATTGTACAAAAAGTTTCGAAACTGTTGAAATTTTTGATAAAATGTTTGAAAACTTTTGCACACAACAAAACTATAGAATACATTCGACGGCTGACAGATAACGCCAATTGAAAATCGTTGCTTTCACACTGCTGCCACCCCCTCCCTGCCATTATTTTATAATAATTTTAAAGATAAGTGGAAGGGGAAGGGTAAGTTTTTCGTTTGTTTGGTTACTATTTTTGGTTTGGTTACTAGGGTTACAGTGTTGTGATCTCCCGAAGGGTTTAGCATAGAGAGAAAAAATTCCCCTCCCCCATCTATTTTAAATTTATTCAAAATTAAATGTGGGGGGGGGGGGGAGGGTTAGTGCTCAATTGGCACTTTGTGGAAAAGCACTGAAAATCTCACTAGGGAAAAAAGAGTATTTAAAACTTAAAATAATAAGAAATGGTTGTGTAGAGGATTTAACCTTAATTGGTCTGGCGATTAGTTCTGTGAAAAATCTATTGATAAGGCTATAGATATTTGTAAGATTTAGGTTTAGATTTATTTAACTATTATAATCCACTCCCTTCTGGTAGCTGCCTTATGATATATCTATAATAATCTATGTTTTAGTATGATAGAATCCATTATTCAAAGTGTAGAAGTAAGAAAGAATAAAGATGAGAAGACTGAGTAAAAACAACATCAAAACTATACCAAAGCTGGGTATTTACAAAATTATTCATCATCAATTAAGTGTTCAGAAAAGCATACAGGGACTTGCCAATGACATAATGTACATCATTTTTTGATCAAAAATTAAAAGCAGAAAATGCTTTCGTTTTTTTCTCAAAGAAATTAAAATTAATTTTCAAAATCAAAAAAAAATCTTCTTGCGGTTAACTATTTAAAACTTTTTGAACACTCAATTTCAGCACTGGTTGTATATTTCACCGAACACTGTACTATATTTGTTAATATTTATTGTATATTTAGTTAAAATATTTTTAAAATCATTTAATTTCATTTTGTTTCAATCAACGATAGAGTGATTTTTCATCAAAAAGTAGTAAAATTCTTTACATTTGTCTTTCTTTTAATTCATAACACATTTTTAAAGAGAAATCTGAAGTCGACCCTTAAAAAATATTTTGTAGTCAAATTGTAATATAGGCCTAAATATATATTTAGAAATTCCTATTTATAAATTAAAATAGGATTGATAAAGTCACTTGTTAAACAATCCTATTTTAACTCTTTTTTTCGATTATTTTTTTAAAAGGATTGACCTCTGATAAAATGATTAATTTACCCTCATGAATGTTATAAAATGCAAAAGTATGAATGTCATATGAACAATTAATTTTGCTCAAACTTTTAATTTTGATATTTTTCCAAATTGTTGGGATGTAATTTAATGTTTTCTATTGAAGATATAAATTATATATTTCCTTTGAGAAAATTATAAAATAATAAATTGGCCGAGTTGTAGCTATTGTTAATGGGTGTAATTAATTTGTCAAATAATTAATTAAAAATGTTATAAGAAGCGCAGCTACTTTTTCACTTATAGATTTAATTGGTTATGCCGATGATTAATGATGATGTGTCGTGTGTGTGTGTGTGTAAATAATACTCTCACATAAATTCATAAATGCATGGAAAAATAAAGACCCAAAAGATTTGAATATTATTTTTTTTATTTAAATTAAATCCATTTTGCTTCTCCCATTGGTATGCATCTTATCTTAATTTTACCAAGTCTATAATTTGATTATTTTGTACTTGCTACACTACTTGTTCATATAATTGTACTTGTTATTATTGTTTTATTGCTTTTATTAATTTTCAACAATGATTTAGTTAGCCAATCTGTATTTAAAAGGGTACTCATAGTTTTAATTTTATATTACAAAAGTTTCTAAAATGGTCTCTTTTGGTGTTTATGTAATTTAGTTTTTAGAAAAGCTTCAATCTATTCTGAGTAGGCTATTTTCAATTAGTTTAACATTGTTAAGAGAAATGACGAAGCCCAATTTGCACCACTTTTTATTCCTGTGACGTCATAAAATGAGGAAGATGAGAGGAGAAGTGGGAAAGAAATCCCCTAAAAAAGAGATGGAGAATATGACGTCACAAGTGGTGCAAAAGTGGTACAGATTAGACTTCGTCATATAAATAGACTACAATACATCCGCCCCACGACACCCCCCCCCCCCACCACTAACCTAAATATAAAAAGGTAAGGGGCATTACCCCCCACTATCCACCTTTTTAGATGAGTCTGACAACAGAAAGCTTTAAAGGGTGTTAAAATCGGGGAAACAGAAATAGGCAATAAATTGATCTTTCCTAAAATCCTTCTTTTGCAGATTAAAATAATTGGTAGAAAACTTATGTATATAATCTTGTGTTTTATGTCATTTTCCAATATCCTTATCCCAAAAAAAAACTATAAATAAATTTAAAAATATGGGGGGGAAGATCCATTTTTAGTCTAACGTTCAATCGTCCTGATAAAATAAAACAATAAGAGCTCTTTTTAACTTTTTTTCTGGATGAACTAGCATGCAAATTTATGAAAATTTATTTGTAACACCTCCTTATAGTAATTATGTTTATGTATGACTGTCTATATATAAAGTAACGAATATGATCATGATTTAAAAACGCAGCTTTAATTCAATGAGCATTTCAAAATATTACTTTTCTTTTTCTTTTCTTTTTTTAATGTATGTGTGTGTTGAGAAATTGAACGGCCTTTGACGTTTTTTGTAAATCTGGGTGATTGCGTGTGAAATGAATAATTGCTGGTGAATATTTTCTTGTTTGTATGTTTGTTTTAAGTTACAACAAACCGTCTGGCTATTTTTAATCATATGATAAAAAACATGCATAAATTAAAGTCTAATTGTAAAAAAGTAGTAACATAGTCTAATGAGAGTCGATATATAGAGTAGCTGCGCAACTAAAAAGTATTATACATATATGTATGTATAGAGTGTAAAAAAAGTCCTTGAATACTCACTGATTTGTCAAACGTCGCGCACATAGCGATGGAGTTTTTACACTGTAGTATAAAAAAGGGGATTATAGCAAAAGTTCATGAAAATTTTATTAAATTTTTGAAATGTTACATTTTTTATTTTTAAAAGATCAATTTGAATTATTTGCTAATTATATAATTATTTAGAATTCAATTTTTTTTGATATATATATCTATTTCATTACAAGTTAAGTGTAAACTCCAAAAACATGTTTTATTAAAAAAGTTAGTGATTGGGTTATTGCCTTAGTTTTTTTATTATTAAATTTTACTTTTGTTACATTTTGCTATTCTATTACTTTTTTTAACATTGTATGAAAGTCAAATAAGGGTTGGCGGGGAGGGGGAAGAGGGAGAGAGCCATTTTGGACTAATTTTCTCTCTGACTAGTCAAAAAATCACAAAATCCATAGTGATGCCAAAAAATTAGCCTTGACAATTTTAGTTTTTGTATTTTTTAGAAATTGTCATCAATAATATTTGTAATATTATTATTATGTATTTATTTTTGAATTCTAATTTATGGCGAATAAATTATTTATTGAATAAACAATGTTTTTTTTTTCTCAAAAAAAGCTTACCTACAGCTAGGATATGTCTGTAGGCCTTTTGTCTAGTAAATATTATTATTCTTTATTTAAATTTAAGTTTTTTTTATCTTATTTTAGTATATCCTTATAATTAAGTAACAGGAACTCTGTTTGTTTGTCTGTCTGTGTGTACCGAAGGATCTTGCTAACCGCTGAACCGATATTGTTCTTCTTTACAGTGTAGCTCCTCATTGGTCCTGGGAAGGTTTATATCTATTTTTGGTAAACAGGTGATCTTAACATATTCTAAAAAGTAATCATAATTTTGTACTGTGGATATCGTTATCCTTGTTATATGAAGGATACATAAAAGATATGAAGAGTACTCCTATAAACTAAACTAATATTATGTCATTCTGTATGACGATCGTTCCTATATTTTAATTAAAGTTTTATGGCATTTTTAAAGCTATTATTCGTTCGCTTAAAATTTTGAGACAATTCTATTCTATCTTGATTATCCAACGATGAAAAATAAGCTCTTTATAGTGCCTGTAAAAAAGGGGATAAATTTAAAAACTTCTGAATGACGTCAAACTAGAATAATCCATCACTTAAAAAATATAAATGGATCACGTGTAGATTCATTAAAATCATAAAAATAAATTTAAAGTACAAATTTGACAATGATTTTTTTTAAATAGAAAAACATATAACAAAAAGAACTAAAATTGAAAGGAAATGAAAAATTTAAAATATTATTATTTTCTAAATTAAACTTTGCAAAAAAAATGTTTTTGATAAAACTTTATTTAACAGTAAAAAAAAATTAATGACTAACAAGGATTTGGATTCGCAGGGGGTTGGCAGCCGCGCGGAAACAGCTTCTAAAGGCTGCTTGGCTGTAGCTGTGATTGACGGAATACAAATAAGATGGCTGGTGCTTATATCGGGTGGCTTGAATATAATAAGCTGAACGGCTGACGGTTAGGCTACTGTAGGATGCGGCTTACTGATGAAAGTTTAAAATAAAATTTTAATTTAGAATTTTACAAAAAAAAAAATATTTTAATTTTAAAAACTACAAACTAAACGTATGAATTCAAATATTTTAGAATATGTTGCACAAATTTTGCAAGATTTCCCTTTTTTATTGGAACACAAGACTCCGCCCACCACCCCTTGTTAATATATTCAGATGGACGCATTCGAAACAAGAAGGATGGGAAGAAAGTAGCCTAAAACCACACTAAGACTTGTATCTAAAAATAAACAAGGATGACAACATCCAAACGTAGCAAAGCTAAAAAATTATGAATGGATATTGGGAAAACATTTACTATAAAGAAGTGTCATACAATAAAAATTAAATTTGATAAAATAGGGAAATTAGGAAACCTTTAAAATCATTAAAACTTAAAAATTTAGAAATTGATCTAGCACCGTAATTAATAGACAATTCTCCATATTGTTCTGTTTGTTATAATATACGTAGTAGTATTCAATATTATTTTTGCGACAACTTTAACATTACAAGAACTGTATTTTGTTAATTAATACCTATAACAACTTATAAAAGAAATAAAATTTAGGTGTTTAAATACCCTGTAATTAACCCAATTTAAACTTATTTAAAGTATGAAAGCTTTTAAGTAGCGAAGCTACTCTATAATTCACTCTGTCTGTCCGTCAGTCAGTAAGTCAGTCTGTAACGCTATGGGGGAAACATGATTTTCTCGGCTCCTATTTAAGATAGACAACTGAAATTTGTAGTGAAGATTTTTATGATATATGCCCATCTTATCTATACTTTGTTTTGTCAACCTGTCTGTTATTTGGGGTGCTAGAAAATTCCTAGATTTTCAAATTTTGTGCATTTCTCAACAACTTTTCAATTTTCAGGGATTAATCATTAATCAATTTTACATTCTACATATTTTCACTAAGTATCATTAAGATTTATAAATTAATTGGGGTGCCAGGTCGATTTACCACTGCAAGTATATGATATTATTCTAAATTTAGCATAAATGCAAAACAATGTTTGTTATTTCAAAATATTCCAATGCTTCAAAGGAATTACAATTTTGACAATACATTCTAAAATAAAATTATAAAATAAAAGATATTTTTGGTTCGTTTCATTTATATTTTTTTATAAAACAAACTAACAAACGAGCAGTAAAGTACCTGAGCTTTAAAAAGTTAGATATGGTTTAAATAGATGTTGAATTATGTTAAATTGAAGTGTGAACAAGGACAAATATGTCTAAATCAATGCTAAATTAAAATAATCATATATAAAGTTTATGAAATTTAAACCTTATATGTTTATGAAGTTAAAAAACTTGATATTCTTGTATAAAAGTAGCAGGAGGTCCATGAATCTATCTGTCTCTTTGTACCGTAGGATCTCACCAACCGATTAACCGTTATGATCGTCGGGAGAGTCAACTTCCTTCCCCTCCACCCACCTAAAATGCCCCAAGAGGCATTAAGGGGAGTAGCCGCTATTTGTAACTAAATGACTGCATATGAAATTTTCATGGTTTATTTAGATGTCTCAATTTGCAAGAAAGTTACATTAATTTATATGTAACTTTGACAGACAGGCTGATATGCAGACGGATGAACGAATTTACATTATTTTACAGTTGATACGCTGCTCTTGAAAATCAAAGTTTTTGCTTCCGTTGTCGTTGTCCGTTTTAATGATAATGAATCTTTAATGAAGTTTTAGTATAATATTGTCTGCGTAGTAGCTGTATAATTTAGTATTATGATTAATTGTATGTTCATAGAAATTAAACACTGTTATCAATGAAACTTGAAGCATTGTACTGTTATTCAGTATAAACCCTAAAAAGACATGTAGAAATTATTGCTAATTGTTGCCCCCTCCCCCAACAAAAAAATAAATATCTGTGCATTTCCTCACTAATAATTTGAATTTTGCTATCTTAAGAATATGTCACATTTATTGATTTACTTACAATGCCTGTAAAATGTTTTTCTATCTTAATTTTGTTTACTGTATAGCTGTACTTGACAATATATCTAAAAAGTTTATTCTTGTTATTGCTGTGCTACCCATGGATATGGTTATCTTTGTTTAATTACAATTATTACCATAGGAAGTGGTGTTAAAATGTTATTTTAATCATATACATAATTCTTGTCATTATTAGAAGTGTATAAAAATCATCAAAATATAATTGTTTTATGCATCATATCTTTTTACAAGTTGAGACACTTTATAATTCATTTTGTCTGTCTTTTCTCATGGGAAACATAATTTGGTCGGCTGCTATAAGGGATAGAAGTTATAGTAAATATGTTTATATCTATCTATTGTACATCTAAATATATCCGTACGTCTGTCCAACCATGTATAAATTGTGATTTGCAACGCTGCTACATGAAATAGGCTTCTGATTTTGTTTAAAATGATGCCCCTTAACAAAAAAAATCTTTTCAATAACTCACTTTGGAGGCCAGTAAATTTATGCCTTTGGGAAAATGTGATGAAAGCTATTTTTCACAGCTATGTGATATTTTTGTGAATATTACTAGGACTGATTCTACTTTTTCCGTCTGTTATTACTACTGTAAATTATATTTTTTATTATAGTGTTTCGTTACTACTGGGTATTGCAATCCTTGTTACATGTATACTTTAGTGTATGTGTACTTTTTTTAGGATTGATAAAGGGGGAGTTAAAATTCAATTTCAGTAAAGTTGTGAGTTTTAAGGCTTTAAAACAGTAGTAGAACGATAAAATTTATGTTTACTTTTAAATTATTTTTGTGTCTATAGTTCTTTTCAATAAGGAATAAACATATTTAGTTAACATTATCGTTCTACTACTGCTTTTAAGCTTTAAAACTCACACCTTTACGGAATTTTAGCACAGCCTACCTCCCCCTTTATAAGTTTTAATCTACCATAAAAGAGGCAAGATTAGGGATACTATTGAATTGATGTGTTTTTATTTTTTGTCACCAATTTCATAGATTAAAATTATTGGTGGATCAATCAAATCAAGATTTAATAAAAGTCCCCGAAGTTTATAACTTTGGAGATTAGTATAAGTTACATTCTAATGTCCTTTCCCTCGCAGTATAGAATGTTTATGTATGACAGTTTATACCTACAGGGATCCAAAGGGATAAGATACATCCACAATGATTGTACACAAAATTACCTTTTCTGTATATTAAAATTAGAGGTTGAAACTTTTCAACACTAAACTTAAAGAAACAACCAATCAAAATTCACTAAAATCCCCAAAGTTGAAAGGACAACGAATAAGAAAACATTCTTATAAAACTTTGAAGACTAGTGTAATAAACAGCCCATTGTCTTCTCTATTTCTCTGATATATCAAAGAAAATTTGGACAACAAAAATATTAATTTAAACATCTTATTCTAAAAAATGTTGTTTAAACTTTCGAATGTCCGTTTTTCTCTGCGTTAATCAGTTCAATTTTAATGATCTAAAACCGATTATCACCATATTTATAATTTATTTCGACAATATATTTGTTAAATATTGAAAACTTTGAAAATTCGGGATCAATAATTTTCAATTTAATAACTATATAATATTAACGGATGTAGAATATACGTTGATATTATGACAGGAGAAAATTGTCGTCAATTTAGGTTACAATTTCCCCTCGCTTTTATTGGTCAGACCCAGCTCATACCAATAACGAAATTAATTCGGAAGAAAATCACGAAACCTATACGTGTTTTTCAGCTGTCGTTGGGGGGCAACACATCGTAAAATTAACGACCTCTCAATTTGGCCCCAAATATTATTTTGGATTTATTTTGCATGTTGGTTATACCTTATTTCTGGGTCAGACCGTTCATCCATTAGGAGGGGAGGGGATGGGGTACAGGAAACGGATGGGGGAGATTGTTATTTTAGCCCGCTACAAAGTTCAATTTATTATAGAACATGAAAATCTGGTGAAAGATCGAAGTAATAATATATCCATTTATGTATTCCTCGCATGAGCTTACATACTTTTGAATACGGATAAGAAAGCCATAAAACATTTGGGTATAGTCCCTTTCGTGGCAACGCCCCTTAAGGGGAGTTTCTTCGTTTTTTCACAGTAGCTTTTCTCCTATTTCTAGCCCCTGCCAAGTGCCAAACCCTGTGGGGCAATCACCTAACCAAATAAAACCTAACCTAACCTAAAATAACATTGTCAGTGGAATTGGTTTTGCTTAAAATTTGCTTCATCGTTATTAGGAACATTATAAAGGTTTTCAATTAGAAACGCGAATCCTGTGATGATTTGTCCCTAGACTTCGAGGCTAAGTTTTATGGATGGGGATTTTGTCCCAAACAAATTAACAATTATTTTTAAGCATTTATGATTTAATATGGGAAGAAAACATATGTAAGATTTCCTGAAAATTATTGACTCTCAGGGCCGGGGTTTCTGAACAATTTGATAAACATCCACACATCTACTTACTTTATTATGAAGAGGGAAAAACAATCCTTAAAAAGGTCACCCAAGGTTAAAAATATTTTACTCATTATGAAGTCCTTTTTTAGTGCTAAATTGGGCAAAATTTGTGTTCTAGAATTAAGAATTTAATTTTATTACTTTTCCTATTACAAAAATTAAATTATTTATTTTCAAAAACATTACCTAAACGTTATCATATTTAAAGCGCACTTTTAATATTTTTTCTCGTATTCATTCGAATCCGGTGGATAGGAACCGGTTCTCATCCATACGAAAAAACTATGTTTAGCATCGTATTATATCCAGTTTTCTACGAATATAGAAATGTACAATCATAAGATTAAAACCAGTTTTTTTAGCCGGTGCCTCCGGCACCTCGGGGTTCAAAAAACTAGTTTTAATCTTATAATTGTACATTCTATATCCTCGGAAAGCCGTTTATAATACGATACGAGAAATAACTATTCCTGCACACAAAAAGCTATGTTTTTTTTTAAATACAATTTAGCATTTAAATTTGATTACAAGCTTAAACATATTATTTAAACTGTTCATAAAATAATCCTAATTATTATATACATATAATTCTTTCAAGACAAATTAAAGTACTTCTGTACACTTTTAAACAAGTACTTTTACTAACAAAAATATTTTATCTTTTTTGTTAAGGCTGTTTTATTCGGATAAAATAGTATAATATACAATTAACAAAAACAAATACTGACCATAAGTTTGACACAATATCAACGTACTTTTCTTGTATCCTAATAACACCATAAAATCTGTAGAAGCGAAGCTACTCTAAAGTAGACCATAAGCTGGTGTAAAGGGTGTCAACGCCTGTCTGAGTATTACAATTGGGAACACTTCCCTCCATACTTTTACATCCACTAAGGTGTACTGTACACCTCCCTGGAAAAACCATGTGCAAGCCACTAGCTCAGACGTTTTTGGAAAAAGGTATATTTAATAAGGTGAAAAACTGTTTATTTTTCTTCTTTTTTGTCAATATGTTCTATGAATTAACCATCTTTAAGACAAAATACATATTAGAGTACAATGAATTCGGTATAAGCAAAATAAGAAATTTGGGGAAACGTCAAGGACGTCCAAGGGTGGGGGGGGGAAGGGATGATACCCCCCCCCAAAAAAAAAAGCTTGGACGTCCTTGCCTATATGATTTTTAAATTTTTTTAAATTTTTACCCCCCCCCCCCCCCAATGAAAAAGCTTTGAAGCCCTAGAGAAAACGTTACAGGCAAAATAGATTTTAGATAAAATGCCTGATAATGAAGGGAAATGTTAAATTACATTTAATTCAAATAGCTAATATAATTGCGAAGTTGTCAGACATAATTGACCATGTTTGTTATCTTTTTTTCTCTAAATGACAGAATGATAAAAATTACTCTTTGTAAATATTTGTTTATTTATTGACTGCAGTTCTTTTGATTATGTGGGAGAGGAAAGAACTCTTGGCTATAGGCGGCCTTGTTGCCTTGGCCTCGCTGGCTTTGGTAATTTTTGTTTTAGTTAGTAGTGCAGAAACTCAAATAACATAGCATGTTCAAATATTTTTTTTAGGGAGTTTAGAATGGTATTTTTTAATCAAATCGTTTGAGCATAAGTCATATTTTTAAGAGCTAAGCTTTTCTATAGTTAGGATCGGTCCGTCCGTCCGTCCGGAACGGATAGCTTTTTTCGTAAATTTAGGCAGGATAGAATTGTTCTATCGATTTCAAACTTTGCATAATCTATCTACGAATATCAAAAAAAAATTATGAAATCAATGCTAGTTTTAATCATTGTTTTTCATTTTAATGTCCGCGGAAAGTTCTCTCTAATACGATGCGATAAATAACCATCCTATATTCTCTTTTAATTTTGAACCGTATTTTCTGTAGGGCCAAGAACAGCCAAATATTTTGTTGATTCTTGCTGATGATATGGGATACAATGATATAGGTAAATATTTCATCTATCAAAGCATCTTTAAGATCTCTGAAAATGCTAGATCTATTCAAATAAAAAATCGAAAGAATTAAATATTTTTCACAATTTCAAAAATAGCTGTTTCTTCACATAGACAGACAGACATCCTGTTACTTTAATATTTTGAATAGAAGCCAAGGAAATAAGATTCCTCTTTCACGTACAGACGGACGGGTAGTATACCATTGTGGGTTATAGAATAGCTTCGCTTCTTAAAGGGTAAGAAAGAGAAAGTAAAATATTTGAAATTCTATATTAGAAAGTGTTACAGACAGGCAGACACATGTGACTTACAGAATAGCATCGCTACTAAATAATATCCGTCACTTTGTAACGGTTTCTGAAGGTTTAATCACGAGCAAATGTATTTTTAACCATAATTAACAATGGTCATTACAAGTTATATAATAATATGTTTTATAATTACAAGTCTAGTAATAATTATAAACACATCATTGTAAAAAAAGATTATAGTTACATTTACTTCATTGGTTTTGGCGGATTTTGTTATTTTATTTTTAAATATAACAAGGATAACAACATCAAAAAAAAGCTCAACAAATCAGACGTACAACATTAAAAAATATAGAGTGACTAGAAAAGACTGACAAGCAGACAGACAGACCCATAATAATTTTTCTAGAAACAGAATATTCTTAGGAAAACTGAACAAAAATCGTCTTAATATTGTTATATAACTGCCAAATTTCAACATAAAAGCGTCATCCAGCTGTCAGTCTAGCACCAAGCTACACTATCCATGTGGTTGCCGAGCCCTGATAATTATTATTTACTTAGGGTATCACAATCCCTTTGTCCTGACTCCAAATCTTGATGAACTTGCAAGGGTAAGTCTCTATTTTTTAGTTGCTCAGCTGATTTAATACAATTGCTTATTTCGTTTATCTGTATAAGTTAGTAGAAATGTTTCTAACGCCCTTGTTATTTAGAGGATATCAAAATATTCTGAGATTTTTTTCTTAGACTATACATATTTTTCAACTCGTTAGGCTCTTATTGACGTGCTACGTTGTTCAAAGAATAAAATTATTTAATACATTTTTAAAAGCGAACTTTCTATAATTATGGTCGGTTCGTCCGTCCGTGCGTCCGTAACGGATAGCTAATTCGTTACTTTAGGCAAGTTTGAATTGTCCTATCGATTTCAAACTTTGAAAGATGATTCCTGCAGTATTTAGAAATCGTAGTAACTCTATAATCGTTACCAGAATGTCCTTACGTCCATTTTAAACATGTTAATTTTTAACTTTTTTAACAACAATTTCATGTGACATATCATCCGAATGATCTGAATTTTTTGGAGCACTGTCCTATTACAATAAGTTACAATATTACAAGCGAAGCATCTCTATAATCAAGTCCTAAAAATGTTCGTATGTCCTTAAACAGAATTCTGTATTTTTGCAACAAATAGACGTATAATTTTGTCAAAACTTTTACATTTTTATTTTGTAGATTCCGTTCTGCCACTCTATAAGAGTTAATGTTCGTCTGTCATTCCGTTTCAGAGCTTCGCTTTTATGGATTTTGTCATCCTTGTTTTTCTATCACCTTTTTTACACAAATGCATGAATAAGTCAATAGCCCAAGATTGATATTTGTTTTTATAATAATGCTTTGAACCATTTTGTAAAACTTGAATTTATCTTATTTCAGAGTGGAATAATATTGGAGCACAACTATGCGCAACCTATCTGCACCCCAAGTAGATCTTCCCTAATGAGTGGGATGTATGCTTATCTTGTGGGGAGGCAGGGCACCCCCATTCCACATAAACAGCCCTCGGGGCTTACTTTAGGTACAGTAGGACTAAATCGTGGGTAATTTAGCACCCCCAAACCCCTTAAACAGCCCTCTAGACTTACTTTAGGTAAAGTATGATATCCTTGTGATGAGACAAGGCATCCCAATTCCCCTTTAACAGCCATTAGGGCTTATTTAGGTAAGGTGTTACTGCACCTCGTGGGTAGGTTAGCACCCTCATACCCAATAAACAGCCTTCGGGCTGACTTTAGGTAAAGTATGATATCCTTGTGGTGAGACAAGGCACCCCAATTCCCCATTAGGGCTTACTTTAGGTATAGTATGATTCCTCGGGAAGTTAGCAACCCCATATCCCATAAATAACCCTCGGGGCTTACTTTAACCAATAAATGCCTACCTCTTGGGGAGACAGGGCACCCCCACTCCATAACCTACAAACCAAATATTACACTTAGGGCTTTCTTTAGGTTAACCCATGAAACCACCTATTGGGGGTAACGTAAGTTTATATAACATAGCTTTAATTCACTACATTATCTTAAACTTTTGGAGGATTTTCTTACAATTAATCAGTTTAAAAGGATAGAATAGTCAAAGAAGAAGGAATTGCATAGATTTTAAATTCAAACATTATTTTCAGCTTATTGATATAGTGAGGTAAAAATAACTTTTATAATTGCTTGTATCCAGGGAAAGGGAACAAGTCTGAGTGAAAATTTCCTCACAACCCCACACCCTTATTTCTCCCCCTTCTTACCCACTTCCTTCAGTTTCAACAAAGACAAGTTTTCCGCCAATTCTATGCCAACAATATAACTAAATTTTCGGCAATTTTAAATGGAAATAATGTGTTGAAAAGCAGCCCTTGCTTGTATCAAAGTATTTTTATTTTCTTCCCAAAAAAACATTCTTTCAGATAGAAAGCTGATGCCAGAATACATGAAAGATAAAGGATATGCCACACATATGATTGGAAAATGGCATTTGGGATTCTGCAAAGAGGAATATTTACCTACAAATAGGTAAGTATTACTTCCAATTCTATTACAATGACCGTTGGTGGTCTATGTACCCAGTAACAAGTCAATAACAGCTTGACTGTCAGTTTTTTTAATTCTCTAAATATAAAAAAAAAAATTGGTTATAGTCCTTTCCACGACATCCCTCCATAAGGGGCGATTAGTCTATTCTTAAAATGGCTGTTTATAGGTTATTTTCGGTTAGGTTAGGTTATATTGTGTTAGGTGATTACCCCACAGGGTTAGGTAATTGGCCCCGCAGGGTTAGAGCCCCCCGCAGGGGCTAGAAATAGGAGAAAAGCCACTGTGAAAAATACGAAGAATCGCCCCTTATGGAGGGATGTCGTGGAAAGGACTATACCCAAAAAATTTAGTATCTAAAATTGAATTTACCTTTAGAGGTTTTGTAGGTTTTTTTTCAGGGATGTTTTGCAGAATCATGATCCATTAATTGCTCTAGGGTACAAACATAAATCTAACTATTTCTTATTTTAATTTAAAAGTTTATGTCATCAATTTTTGGATATATTAAAAGATTAACGGCTAAAGTACGTATGTAATATATTTGATTTACACAATTGCTAATGTTTGTTTAGAGAATTTGACAGCCATTATGGATATTATGTAGTAGTTATGACTATTATAATATTTGAGAAAAATAAAGGATTTAAAATCCACCACCTATTAAACCAAACTTATTTAAATGTCATTTAAAAGTATTTGCCTGCCAATTTTGGATACATTTTAGGCTACAGCACATGTATATATTTAACTTACTCAATTGTTTTAGAGGATTTGACAGCCATTACGGATACTGGGGAGGAAGTGAAGACTATTATACAAAGTGGTACAGACATGGCTATGACTTCAGGGACCAGATGGAGCTGGATCTTGTGGCTAATAACACTTTCTCAGAGGGTAACATGCTTTTAATTATTAGTTTAAAACACTATATCTGTCATGTCCAGAAATGAAGTGAAAACTTCTAAAATCGTAGAAATACCTTTGTCAAAACTAGAGCAGGGAAAAGGGAATGTGATTCTAACGAACAAGGAAAATTTCCCCACAACCTTTCCTTTTTCTCCCACTCTTACCCACTCCCCTTCAGATACGTGAAAATACAAGTTTTACTCCAAGTTTACTCCAACAAAATATTAGATTTTGCGGCATTTTCAATTGGAATTGATTGGCTGAATAGCAGCCCCTGAATTAGAGGAATTATGTTGATACAATTTCAATGGTTTATTTGCAAAAACCGATATATGATAACTTAACATAGTGATATTATGACATTAAATGTCCAAAAATACAATATAATCTTTTACTGTTCTTTGTTAGATTTGTATGAAGAAAGATTTGTTAAAATTCTTGACGAACACGTGGAAAACAATTCTTCCAAACCATTCTTCATATTTATGTCACATCAGGTAAAATTTTCAGAATTAATAAAAACATTTCTATGGCCAATATAATATTTACACTGGAAAGATCTTTAGCTGCTTTAATTATGCTTAATATATATTTAATTTTTAAATTGCTTTTGAGTTCTTTGAGTTTTTAGCATAATGCTCACCAGGATTAAAAAGTATTTTTTCTTTAACTTGTCAATTTCATAGTTTGCCATGCTGTTTATGGTTGTTGTTTTCATTGCATTGTTTTAAATTTCAGGCAGTTCATACACCTCTAGCTCCCCCACAGGAGTACTTGGATTTATATGCTGGTGTTGAAGGTTGATTCTTTTCTTGTATTTAAGCTAAATATGAAATCATATGGTTCTCTTTTACTTTTTTACCCTTGCATCAAGGTGCTCTGAATTAAAAAGAATAGCCTAAGACCTTCCAAGACGTAAAGATAAAATAGCCCAAAACCACCCTGGAACCTATGTGAAGATTCCCCAAAACAAAAACTCAATCGGTTCAGTAGTTATTGAAATCTTCAGCTTCAGACAAAAAGAAACCTCACTTCTTAATATAATAAGACACTAAGCACTACATTACTATCTTTAAATTTTTGTCTGACGTCACTAAAAAATAATGACCTTCTTTTGAACAAATTTTGATACAAGCAGTCCATTTAAATTTGTTGCTGGACATTTTTGTATGTCAGCTAGGGTTGGGCCGGATATCTAGTTTGGCCGGTTATCCGGCCATTTTCAATATCCGGCCGGATACCGGATATTAAAACTATCCGGTTACAGGATATCCAGCTGATTTTTGAGGCCGGATATCCGGTTATCCGGTAATTTGCCGGATATCGAACGTTGGCCAGATATCCAGCCGGAACCGGATATCCGGCATTAGAAATCAGCCGGATATCCGGTATCCGGCCTAAAAAGTATCCGGCCCAACCCAAATGTCAGCTGAACATGAAAATGGGGGGAAAGGGAAGGCAGCAACTATTTGTCTTGTCTTCAGTAAAATTACTACAAAACGAGGGGTAAAATATTATCTTTTATAATTTTGTTATTAGTGTATATTTTTAAAAGCGAAGATTTTCTTTAATTAGGGTCGGTCCGTCAGTCTGAGACGGATAGCTTTTTTTCGTTGATTTAGGCATGTTAGAATTATCCTATCGATTTCAAACTTTGCATGTAGATTCTTCCTGTAGTAGTTAGGTATGATTTAGAAAGCGTAGCAACTCTATAATTATTACCAGAATGTCCGTCCGTCCATTTTAAACATGTTGATTTTTTACTTTTTTAACAACAAAT
This sequence comes from Acartia tonsa, assembly GCF_053477335.1. NCBI lineage: Eukaryota > Metazoa > Arthropoda > Copepoda > Calanoida > Acartiidae > Acartia > Acartia tonsa. The sequence goes on along the minus strand of NC_137264.1, from coordinate 35,516,707 downwards.
TTTGTTAATGTCCGTTTGTCCCACCGTTTCAGAGTTTCGCTTTTATGGATGTTGTCATCCTTGTTTCTATACAGATGAAGCTCGCAGAAAGTTGCTAGCAACTTCTACAGTTCTGGATGAAAAAGTTGGAATCATGGTTCAGAATCTTAAAGGTAACTATTTTATCTGTTTTTATAAAACCTGGATAATCTTTAGACGTCTTAATACGATGAATCAATTTATAATTAAGTTAAATACTGATTGTTTTAAGTTCAAATTACATCCCCTAGGAGTTAACGAACAATCATGACAAGAAAAGCAAATATTCATACTTTTCAATTCTTTACAACTTTTTATGAAGTCCTTAATAAAGCCACTCTAAATAAGATTTATTTAAGGCTGAATTTTCGTTACCTTAGCAAAGCAACTGATAAAACTGGCCATTGATTAACTCCCTTCAGGAGTGGTTTTATAAAAGCAAATTTTAAATCAATAATCTTTGCTTTTCTTGTCATGATTGTTCGGTAACTCCTAAGGGATGAAAATTGAACTTAAAATTTTCAAATCTAATTTTCTCAAAAATTAGATTTAGTTGGACTTTAAAATTAGCAAAGGGTGTTATTAGACCTACTTACTGATACCATTGCAAAGTCATTTTTGCCTAACACTGAAATAAACTTTTTTCATCAGGCCACGCAACAGTGCTCTTTTAAAGGACATATTTTTTACAAATTCATTTCAATAAGTAATTATTTAGATCGTGGACTTTATGAAAACACTCTGGTAGTTTTCATTAGTGACAATGGAGGTAATCCAATCATTGGGGCCGGTGGAAATAATTGGCCTCTCAGGTACAAATATTTCTAGATGGTTAATCTATTGCAATAAATATAGAAAGTCTAGATAAACAATCATTAAATCGGCCAACTAGCAACACATTTTGATATAAAGGGGCATTTTTTTCACTGAACCATATAATTAGTAATGTAGAATGAATTTTTATATATTCTGCTTTGCTTTGGAAAATCGTACTGCTCAAAATTAATTGTTATTTTTGTTTAGAGGTTTCAAAGGATTTATTTGGGAAGGTGGGGTTAGAGTGCCAGGTTAGAATGTTTTATTATTTTCTGGAATTATATATTTTTTCAAACAAAACATAAATAACTAGGACAATTTCGTCCATAAGTAAGCGGAAAGTCCATTTATAATATACATACATATGTATAAGTTCTTTTAAAATATTCATTAAATGTAATTTAAATCTATTTTTCTTTGGATTGTTGAAGTACAGAAAAAGTATGGCCTTATATTCTTAAATCTTTACAGACAGACAGACTTTAAATCAATCAATCAATATTCTATAATATCCTAGCCAAATTTTAAAAATGTTTATATTGATATGAATGTTAGGTTTTGTGCATTCACCATTGCTAAAAAACTCAGGTTAGTTTTAAGTCACAATATATAATTTAATCTATAAACGAGAGGTTTGGTGATTTTTCTTCAGTCAGTTTTATTTCTTTTTTTTCTTTCCTTTTAAAAGATTCAAATGGTTTAATTTGTCTAGACTCTTTGTCTCGCCTTTTTGTGACTCAGCCAAGCCGCAATTTTCAATTATAGACAGCTGACATTTGAAATTTGTAAGGGAATCAAAATGTTATAATTTCAGGCTATACCTCTGAAAACCTCTTCCATATTTCTGATTGGCTGCCAACCTTCTACCACCTTGCTGGAGCAACGCCTGAAGAAATCCAGGTAAATAATTATTATGTTTAAGAAGAGGGACAATAAGGTAAGGTTTCCACTAGGGTTGGGCCTGATACTGGATATTGAAACTATCCAGATACAGGATATCTGGCTGATTATAATGCCGGAATCCGGTTATTCGGTCGGATATCCGGTATCCGGCCAAAAAAGTATCCGGCCCAATCCTAGTTTCCACTACTTACAAAAAACATAATGTTAAATGCATGCAGGTGGGGTCTTTTTTAAACATTTAACATTTTTATAAACTTAGAAAGTTTTATCGATTCCTATGAATATTATTTTTTTTTAATGTTTTGAAATATATTTTCAATGTTTTTTTGCAATGTTATTTCAATGTTTTTAAAAACAGTGGGAGAAAAAAATTTCGATCTGAAAAAAATCCTCCAATGAAAACATTCAATAGTGTTCTTTCTAATCTTTCATATAGTCGATATAAATAATGATAATGATAACAAGAATAGCATGCAAATGATAAGTCAGCCATAACCATTATAATTTGATCCTATAGAGTCAATATACACAATTTACATTACAAGTCCAAAGATGCCATAGTCTTTTTAAAAATTGTACTGTGTTAGATTCAGTGAATTTGTTTGCTAAATTAATTTAGGCTGAGAATTTTAGTGGAGTCAACCAATGGCCAGTATTGGTGGACCCTGAAGAGAATCAAGGACTGTCAAACTAATTTTATTACAGTAACGACTGCGCCCCTAGCATCTAAAGGCTCTGTATAGGTTTGGGTAGGAAAATGCAGAAAAATATAAAAAATCTAAAAATAGAATAGCCTGAAACCATCCTTAGAGTTCAAACTGAAGAAGCTCTTCTAATAAAAAAAATACAACCCCCTTATTTCCAATTTATTTTTAAAAATATATGTGGGGGGTTGTTTCTGTGCTCGCTAGGATCTGTGAGGGAAAGTACTAGAATAAATATACGTTCACCCAACAAAATGTAGAGAAGCCCCTTATAAAAAATGATTGGCAACTAACTGCAGGCAGAGATGAGGTTGTTGTTAATATTGATGATGATAAAGGAATTACTTTTGGTGCTCTCATACAAGGTCATTTCTCCAGGGCGCGGCAGCCGCAAAACATCCGCAAATAAGCCTCAAATCTAATTTTTTTTTTGAAAAAGAGTTATTGCCGTATTTGGGTAGTGAGGTTATGACTTCCAGCTGAAATTTGAAATTTAAGATTGATTGATTAGAGGCGGCTAACGCGCGGCTGCCGAGTCCCTATTTAATAATGAATTAAAACAGAATTTTAAATAATTTATCAAAAATGGATTAAAGGAGAAATAGAGAAAAAAGAAACATTTAGGAATATTTTTAGGAAGAAAAACGATCATTACAGAGAAATAAGAATAATTGGGTTGTTCTTTTAGGAAGATACAAGTATGTAAAGAATCCTGGTCCATGGGTTGGATGGGTACAACCTCCAGGTATAAATATTGAGAAGATACAAGTATGTAAATAATCCAGGTCCATGGGTTGGATGGGTACAACCTCCAGGTATAAATATTGAGAAGATACAAGTATGTAAAGAATCCTGGTCCACGGGTTGAATGGGTACAACCTCCAGGTATAAATATTGAGAAGATACAAGTATGTAAAGAATCCTGGTCCATGGGTTGGATGGGTACAACCTCCAGGTATAAATATTGAGAAGATACAAGTATGTAAAGAATCCAGGTCCATGGGTTGGATGGGTACAACCTCCAGGTATAAATATTGAGAAGATACAAGTATGTAAAGAATCCTGGTCCACGGGTTGGATGGGTACAACCTCCAGGTATAAATATTGAGAAGATACAAGTATGTAAAGAATCCAGTTCCATGGGTTGGATGGGTACAACCTCCAGGTATAAATATTGAGAAGATACAAGTATGTAAAGAATCCTGGTCCAAGGGTTGGATGGGTACAACCTCCAGGTATAAATATTGAGAAGTTACAAGTATGTAAAGAATCCAGGTCCATGGGTTGGATGGGTACAACCTCCAGGTATAAATATTGAGAAGATACAAGTATGTAAAGAATCCTGGTCCACGGGTTGGATGGGTACAACCTCCAGGTATAAATATTGAGAAGATACAAGTATGTAAAGAATCCAGTTCCATGGGTTGGATGGGTACAACCTCCAGGTATAAATATTGAGAAGATACAAGTATGTAAAGAATCCAGGTCCATGGGTTGGATGGGTACAACCTCCAGGTATAAAAATTAAGAAGATACAAGTATGTAAAGAGTCATGGTCCATGAGTTGGGTGGGTACAACCTCCAGGTATAAATATTGAGAAGATACAAGTATGTAAAGAATTCTGGTCCACGGGTTGGATGGGTACAACCTCCAGGTATAAATATTGAGAAGATACAAGTATGTAAAGAATCCAGTTCCATGGGTTGGATGGGTACAACCTCCAGCTATAAATATTGAGAAGATACAAGTATGTAAAGAATCCTGGTCCATGGGTTGGATGGGTACAACCTCCAGGTACAAATATTGAGAAGATACAAGTATGTAAAGAATCCAGGTCCATGGGTTGGATGGGAACAACCTCCAGGTATAAATATTGAGAAGATACAAGTATGTAAAGAATCCTGGTCCACGGGTTGGATGGGTACAACCTCCAGGTATAAATATTGAGAAGATACAAGTATGTAAAGAATCCAGGTCCATGGGTTGGATGGGTACAACCTCCAGGTATAAAAATTGAGAAGATACAAGTATGTAAAGAATCATGGTCCATGAGTTGGGTGGGTACAACCTCCAGGTATAAATATTGAGAAGATACAAGTATGTAAAGAATCCTGGTCCACGGGTTGAATATTATCTTAGATTAGATTAGATTTATTTCGCTTGTTGGCTAAAACTTAGCATGAACGACCTAATAACTTTTCATATTAATCATTTTACTTAAATTATCATATTTCTAGAGGGTCTTCCTAATGGAGAAAAACCTAGTCACTCAAACAATGTTGAAGATAGTCCTATTGACAACAATGTGGATAATGATAGAGCAGTGGATATTATTCATTTGTATGATTTGGAAGTTGACCCGGAGGAGAGAAATGATATCAAGTAACAATTTCATTAATTATTTTTAAAGTACGTTAGGGCATATTTTTTTCATTTTGTTCGCATTATGAATCACATATTTTAGGATAAAGCTTATCTTGGTTAATTATTTCGTTAAAAATTTCTCCCCCATATAATGCGAAGCATATTACAAAACTAAGTAAGTTATAAAATTCTCGGAATAAAGTTAGCTTTGCTAAAAAACATATCGCCTAAAAAATTTGTCTTAAATTTCGTCGACCATATCTCGTACATAACAAAATGTTAACAGTTTTTGTCTGCAAAATTTCATTTTTAAGATTGATGATAAACGAGGTAAAATGAATTATCTAGATATATTATATCTATTGTATATAAGATAAAAATTGTATTGCAATCACACTTATTGGATTTAACCAACCAAAGAATTTTTTATCCAATCTTAACCAGACAAATGCCATCTAGCTAAAAAATATGCGTAGATTTCATTTCTGGCAACCAGAAAATCCGCAGAAATCGAATTAACGAGATCCAAAAAAGTTTCATTAAAAAAAACCTTACACCAAAAAGAACAACCAATAAATATAACGACGATTTAGTTTCTTTTTCCTGTTTAATACGAATTTTTTAAACTAATTTTCAGGCATGCATGTATTTTGTAATATTCTTTTCTGAGAAACATAAAAAGGATTTTTAACATGAACAAAAAAGCTACTTTTAGTTATAATGAAAGATACTCTTTTTTTCTTGTAATAAAATTACTTTTGTACATTAAAAAAACCCGCATTGTCTCTATTTTATATTTAAACATGCATGTCGTAATGATTAATAAAAGCCAGCCATTTGAAAGAAAAAAAAGAATATTTTCTCCCTGTGGGCAAAAGAAATTTTTAATTATAAGGGTAAAAAAAAAGGTTTTTGAAAAATATAGTGAATTATTAAAAAGTGAGGTGACATAGTAATATAAAAATAATCGGGTGTAGTCCTTTTCGTAACATCGCACCTTATGGGGCGATTCTTTGTATTTAAAACAGTAGCTTATCTCCTATTTCTAGCCCTTGCGGGGGGGCTCTAACCCTGCGGAGCCAATTACCTAACCCTGTGGGGCAATCACCTAACCAAATATAACCTAACCTAACCTAAAATAACCTAAAAATAGCCTAAAAAGGCATTTTAAAAATACGACAAATCACCCCTTATGGGGCCATGTTACGAAAGGGACGATTCCCAAATAATTAAATATGTTTTTTTTGTGGGACAGTCATTCATTTAGTAGCGAAGCATTGTTATGAAAATTAACCCTTAACGGTCAGGGGGGGGGGCGATGAACGCCCCCCCATCCGGTTTTTTCTATCTCATTTTCTGTGTGTGAAAGATAAAGAGCCCAAACTGCTTGACTTTTTAAGTATGGGTATGACACATAACTGAGAGTTGGAATTTTTTGAATATCTCCATCCTGGCGGGCACAGGATGCCAGCAAACCTGGCAGGGTCTTCCAGGTAAAGAGCAAAAATATTTTTTTGACTAAAACAAAGCATTTTATCATACCAAAATACTAAAAAATCCTCTAGGATCCTCTAGGATCCTCCAGGTCTCCAGAAATCTTTAAAAGGCTCCTGTGGCCGCAATTTTTGACTTAGAGACTTCAAATTTTAAACTTAAGCTTTTCTTACATGTCTACATAACGTATTAAAATTTCATGAAGATCCGCCGCCGTTTTCCCGCCGACCGCCGACTGCGGCGGCTGGCAGCTGCCAAGTACAGCTGCGGCCGCTGAAATTTATATTTTTATATTTCTAATGTAAAATTTACATAAAGATAAACAATTTCTGTGAAAATAAAAAAAGACCTAAAAACAAAGGTTGTTAAATAAAAGGGTGAAGGAAGCGAAAATTGACTTAGACTTATAAAAGGTCGGAAATTCATTATCAAACAGGGGATTTGCACAAAAAAATTTAGCCCTCTAGCTCTAATAGGAACTGAGATAATTAGGGGAGGCGTTGAACGCCCCCCCACCCCCGACCGATTAAGGTGCGGCAAGGGGCCCGACTGTAAAGGGTTAAATGCCTTTAATTTTTTCAGCAGCTTATTTGTAATGGCTCCAATACTGTATACTATGTCTGTATGTTTATTAGCTCTCTCCATTTCTTCTTTTTGGTATTAAATCTTGTTAGATAAACTTTTTTTCTGTAATGAGAATTTTTAATTTTTGATTACTTTGTTTCCAAGTGACATAAAACAGGCCTTTAATTACTGATTAAAACTGTGTCTTATTTATGCATAATTTTTTCCACTTTGGGACACTCTAAAAAGGTTAAAAATGAAAATACTTTGTTTTGTCAGGTATGTCATTGTCCAAGGGTGTGTTTATTGTTTACCCCCCTCCCCACATACACACACCCAAAACGCATTTGGGGATGTCATAGGCACCATGTATATTTAAGAAGAAAAAAATGTTATTTTACTCATCTCCCCCCCCCCCCCAACCAAAAAATTTACCAACAACCATTTTGGTGGAATTATTTACCCTCCCTTCCCCAAATAAAATAGGATTTTAAAGAATTTCGTCTTTTTATCTCCCCCACCCAAATAAAAAAGCTTTGATGTCCATGATCATGGCTCTGAATACAATATAGTTCCACCAGATAAAAACAATGTAATAGTTTGTTGGATCATATGGCCTTTAAAGTAAACAATGCATTGGGTTTGACCAAACAATGTCTGTATCAAGACATTAATAATATTTTTACAGTTAGGGAGTTGAATCCATTTTTATAGAAGCAGAACTATAATCTATGATTATGGTTTGGACCCTCTAAAACTATAATCTACCCTTCCACTTTCCCCTCTCTTGGTGAAGATATCTTCAACGCTGATACGATTTTTGAAATATAAGATTCCACTTTCAATAGGGGCGAAACTGAAATCATACATTCATGTTTACATATCAGCGTATTCATAAACATTGATTTCCTTATTTATATCGACATAATAGTAATGTATCATTCTACTTTCAATAGAGCCAAAACTGGAATAATACATTCAAGATAACATATCATATCTTTGAATCGACATAGTAGAAATGGTACATATTAGTTAGTTTTTTTTATATTTTTATTAGTTTGAAGTTTTTAAGAAAAACCTAAAAATAAAGGTTGCTAACACTTAAAAATCAGGCTCATTTCCGGACCTTAATCAATCAACGCTCCACCCCCCCCCCCCCACATATCATCTCTGATCTTATTAGAGTTAGATGGCAAAAAAAATTGTGCCTGTTTCCTGTTTAATACTAAATTTCCGACTTTAAGGGAGACAAATTCATTTTTCGCTTACTTCACCCTTTCATTTAACAACTTTATTTTTTAAGGTTAATTAAAATGTTAAATGGATGTAATTACCTTTTTTTGAAGCTAGAACAATTTTTTTAAGAAAATGTTTTTCTTAAAGTAAATTTTATATTAGAAATCTCAAAACATAAATTTTCTTATTCGTTGGCTTAACAACTTTGGGGACTTTTACTGAATTTTGATTGGTTGGTTAACCACTACTATCTATAATACAAAGTAGAACCATGTCTGTCTGTCTGTCCATCCGTCTGTTGCTTAAGATCTCGGTAACAACTGAACCGAACAGATACTACTCTTCAGGGTATATACCTATTGGTCCTGTTGTGGTTTTAAGCTATTTTCTTGGGGGGTGGGACAATCCCCCCCCCAAAAAATGAAAATTCCTCCCCCCCCCAAAAAAAAATTCTGGTGATGCCCATAAATTATGGTCGCAGCACCAGATTTTTTTTATATCTAGAGGCTAGGGGTGAAGCCGCTAGTACTTAAAAACCTAACCATTCAAAATCCAATAAAAGTCCCCAAAGTTGTTAAGCCAGCCAATAAGAAAACTTTGGGGACTAGTGTAATAAACAGTCCATTGTCCACCTCTCTTCCTGCTAGTTCCCAAAGTTTTATAATAACGTTTTCATTTTTGTTTGCTTAACATCTTTGGGTACTTTTACTGAATTTTAATTGGTTTGTTTATTTAGTATAGTGGCGAAACGTTTCAACCACTGATGGCAAATTACAGTAGGGGTATTTTTGGGAATGTACATCCATTTATCGGCTATTGTCTTATCCCTTTAAATCCCTGGTGGCGATAAACGTGAATTAAAGAACCTAGAGGTTTTGGACCAGCTAAGAAGGTAATTTCAGTCCATTATTCCCTACCTCCCTGGGTACAATAAAAGTTGTCTACAGGGAGGGAAAAATGGACGAAAAATTAAATAAATTCTGTCTATAATAACATGAGAAGACAGAATGAGAAGGACAGTAGCACCCTGTAATCGTTATCAGAAAGTCCTGAATGTCCATTTAAAACATTTTACAAAGTTTTTTATATAAAGAGTTATAACAATATAAATTGATAAGATACATACAAAATGTTATTGATTCTAAGTGACGTTTTCTACAAAAGGGTTGGTAGAAGTCTGTATGTCTAAAAAAATCACTCTTATGGTTTGCAGGTTTCTATAACTATGTCTTTTTAATATGTTCACTCTCAGCAAAATAACAGAGGGTTTAAATTTCAGTAGTACCCAAAGTTTTATAAACATTTGTTGGATTTATAAATTTGTTTACTTTTATTTAATCTTAATTGGTTGATGAAAACTGGCATTGTCAAAACTAAACAGACAAGATTAATTGTTAATTGCATCTGTTTTCCAGTTTTGTTAGTCCTGAAGGGGCAAAGGCCCAGTCTAACAAAACTGGTGTTCATATTACTACTTTTTAGTTTACTATTTGTAGAAAAATGTCTATAATATAATACAATACATGGTTTCAAGTATGGATTAGACGGGTCTGATCCAGCGGATATTAATTGGTTTCGTAGACATACTGGAAAATCATAAAAAATCATGGACAGAATGACGGACAGGCAGAAAAGTGAATTGTAGAGTACCATTGCATTTTATTCTTTCTTAGTTAGTATTTGTTTCCAGAGAGGGAGGAGACAATTGACTGATTATTACAATAGTACACAAAGTTTTACAATAACGTTTTCTTATTCGTTGGCTTTGATTGGTTGATTAAATTGTGTTTATAAACGTTTGAACCACTAATTTTAATCTACAGAAGGGGTTATTTAGTGCGTCATCATTATGGATGTGCATTAAATCATTAAAGATAAAAAAGGGTGTGTAAAAATGCAGACATTGAAAAAATTGCTATTTTTAGTTTAGAAGCTATATTGAAAAATGTGAGAAAAGTGGAATTTTTTTTGAGTTTTAAGTCAGTTGGGACATTCTACCACATAGCTCATAAATTAGAGCGCAGTGATATGTCAGACATTAAACTGACAATTAGACAGAGAAAATGGAGATGGTTGGGGCACACTCTAAGGAAAGGGCATGATGATATAACATATCAAGCCTTGACTTGGAACCCCCACATAGGAAAGAGGAAACCAGGTAGACCAAAATCAAAAAAAAGACTTCCTAACGGTTCTAACGATATGCGTAACATTTTTCTACTATTAACACAAGCCGCGCAATTTCAATTTCAAAAATGTCTGCATTTTTTTTTTGCACACCCTTTAGCTTTGCTTAAGTGAAAGCTTTTTATTACATTAAGTTTTAAGTCTTAAGTATGTGTTATAACATATAACATAGGCCAAAGTTAAACTTTATCTAAGAGTGACAGGACAATGGCAGATTGGTTATCATACCTTTTTACATAAAAATGAAATGGTTTGGCAAGGATAAGGGGGGGGGGGGAAGTTTGTACAGTTATAGGAAATGAAATTCAGTACAAAAGTTTGGGAGGGCCGTGTGGGCTTGTTTTTATAGTTATCAACCTAATTCTTTTTGTAGACTCTCTTATATGACTGGATGTACACATAAAACTTTGAAAATTGAATTTCGGCACTTTCCATCTTGGGGCTTGTGGAGCAAAAAAAAAACCCAAATGCTAAAAATATTAGTTCTGAGCTTATTTTTAAAGATATCAACCTGATTTTTTAAAAATAATACTTTTTTAACATAACTGAATCAACGAACCATTACAGATTTCATTTTGGGACCTTCCTCCTAGGGGCTTGTGGAGCAAAAGACCCCCAAAAACACTAAAAATATGCGTTCTGAGCTTATTTTTAAAGATATTAACCTGATTTTTTTTCAATAATACTTTTTTAACATAACTGAATCAACGAACCATTACAGATTTCATTTTGGGACTTTCCTTCTAGGGGCTTGTGGAGCAAAAGACCCCAAAAACACTAAAAATATGCGTTCTGAGCTTATTTTTAAAGATATCAACCTGATTTTTTTTCAATAATACTTTTTTAACATAACTGAATCAACGAACCATTACAGATTTCATTTTGGGACTTTCCTTCTAGGGGCTTGTGGAGCAAAAGAACCCCAAAAACACTAAAAATATGCATTCTGAGCTTATTTTTAAGATACCAACCTGATTTTTTTTAAATAATACCTTTTTAACATAACTGAATTAACGAACCATTACAGATTTCATTTTGATTTTTTTTATTGAAACTTTTTTAACATAGCCAAACTAAGAAACCATTACAGATTTAATTTTATAACTTTCCTTCTAAGGGCTTGTGGAGCATAAGTCTCCCAAAAACACTAAAAATATGAGTTCTGAGCTTATTTTGAAAGATATCAACCTGATTTTTTTAAGAAAACTTTTTGAACATAACCAAACTAGGGAACCATTACAGATTTTATTTTGGAACTTTCCTTCTAGGGGCTTGTGGAGCAAAAGAACCACAAAACACTAAAAATATTAGTTCTGAGCTTATTTTTAGAGACATCAACCTGATTTTTTAAAATAATACTTCTTTAACATAACCGAACTAAGAAACCATTACAGATTTCATTTTTGGACTTCTAGGGTCTACTGGAGCAAAAGACTTTCAAAACACTAAAAATATTGGGACTTTCCTTCTAGGGGCTTTTGGAGCTTAAGAACCACAAAACACTTAAAATATTAGTACTGACCATATTTTTAAAGATATCAACCTGTTTTTTTTTAAGAACACTTTTTTAACATAACTGAACTTGGTAACTTTTACAGATTTCATTCAGGGACTATCCTTCTAGAAGCTAGTGGGGCAAAAAAAACAAAAAGTATTATTTTTAAAAAATCAGGTTGTTATATATTTAAAAATAAGCTCAGAACTCATACTTTTAGTGTTTTTGGGGGTCTTTTGCTCCACAAATCACAAGAATGAAAGTCTCAAAATGAATTCTGTAATGGTTAACGTTAATTCGGTTATGTTAAAAAAGTATTATTTTCAAAAAATCAGGTTGATATCTTTAAAAATAAGCTCAGAACTCATATTTTTAGTATTTTTGGGGGTCTTTTGCTCCACTACACCCTAAAAGGAAAGTCCAAAATGAAATCTGTAATGGTTCCTTAATTCAGGTATGTTAAGAAAGTTTTCTTTTAAAAAAATCAGGTTGACATCTTTAAAATAAGCTCAGAACTCATATTTTTAGTGTTTTTGGGGGTCTTTTGCTACACGAGCCCCTAGAAGGAAAGTCCCAAAATGAAATATGTAATGGTTCGTTGATTCGGTTATGTTAAAAAAGTATTATTAAAAAAATCAGGTTGACATCTTTTAAAATTAGCTTAGAACTCATATTTTTAGTCTTTTGCTCCACAAGCCCCCAGAAGAAAGGTCCCAAAATTAAATCTGTAATGGTTCGTTGATTCAGTTATGTTAAAAAAGTTTTATTGAAAAAAAATCAGGTGGATATCTTTAAAAATAAGCTCGTTACGCATATTTTTGTGTTTTTGGGGGTCTTTTGCTCCACAAGCCCCTAGGAGGAAAGTCCCAAAATGAAATCTGTAATGGTTCGTTGATTCAGTTATGTTAAAAAGGTATTATTTAAAAAAAATCAGGTTGATATCTTTAAAAATAAGCTCAGAACTCATATTTTTAGTGTTTGGGGGGTTTTTGTGCTCCACAAGCCCCAAGAAGGAAAGTCCCAAAATGAAATCTGTAATGGTTCGTTGATTCAGTTATGTTAAAAAGGTATTATTTAAAAAAATCTGGTTGATATCTTTAAAAATAAGCTCAGAACTCATATTTTTAGTGTTTGGGGGGTTTTTGTGCTCCAAAAGCCCCAAGAAGGAAAGTCCCAAAATGAAATCTGTAATGGTTCGTTGATTCAGTTATGTTAAAAAGGTATTATTTAAAAAAATCTGGTTGATATCTTTAAAAATAAGCTCAGAACTCATATTTTTTGTGTTTGGGGGGTTTTTGTGCTCCACAAGCCCCAAGAAGGAAAGTGCCGAAATTCAATTTTCAAAGTTTTATGTGTACATCCAGTCATATAAGAGAGCCTACAAAAAGAATTAGGTTGATAACTATAAAAACAAGCCCACACGGCCCTCCCAAACTTTTATACTGAATTTCATTTCCTATAACTGTACAAACTTCCCCCCCCCCCCTTAATATTCCATTGTCCTTTACCATTATCCCAAAGTTAATTAAATCTATAAGGCCTTTGAATCTAATATATTAAGCTATTTGAAATATATCTAAATCTAATTTTACAGTTTTAAAGTCCTGAGATAAGAATTACCTTTACATAAATTCAATCCACCTACAATGAAAGCCAAAATAGACAGGCAAATTTCTGGATTCTATTTTGTACTTCAGTTTGAATTTTCATTGGTTTGAAATAAATGCACATTCCCATATAAACAACCCCTTAAATAGTGGATGTAAATATTCATTTATTTCCCGGGTATGATCATTTATATCCCTGGTATGATTTTAGAAGATTTTTAATTTTTTTTGGAAGATTTTATAATTTTTATTAATTACTAAAAGAAAGAAAAATTATACCAGGAAAATAAATGAAATTTAAAAACCAAAATTAAACCACATTTTACTAGCATAAAAATGAGTTTTTGTTTAAATGAGAATGATATTCCTGTCCAGTTTTTTGTTTAGGAAAAAACTGGACAGGAATACCCCATTTAAAATAATCTTTGTCTAAGAAAAGATAAATATACCATGCGTGATTTTATTTTACTTTTTGGGCTAATTATTATCACTGACAGAAAAGTAAAAATAAGTAATTTTTCTGTTGATTTTTTGATATCTGTGTATATAAAAGGAAACGGCATTATCCTCTTAGGAATTTTTTTACCAATTTTGAAAATTGGTGAACTAGACTTTCCTTTGACCTTTTCTCCCTTGCCCTGTCCAGACATACAGAGGCAAGGTAATAGTAGGGGGGGATTGAGTGTAAAGGGGAAGAAAAGGGAGAGGCGGAAAATGTTTAAATTTCGAGTGCTGTGGCCAGAGATGTTCGTTGTCGGGTAGGTACTCAAAATTTCAAAAAACTATTTTAAGTTAGGTTAGGTTAGGTTATAGGTTAGGGAGCCGAGCACTGCGGCCAGAGATGTTCGTTGTTGGGGGTAGTCAAATTTTCAAAAGAAGGCGTCTTAACTTTTTTGCTTTTTATTTAATTAAGATAGCTAGCCGGTTCTTTTAGTAAGTAATAGATGTAAAATGGTCCATAGAATTTAGATATGCAATCGGTTTTTATATAGACCTCGTATTTTTGAAGTAATTCAAGTTTTAAAAAAAAAATAATTAAGTCAGTTTTAAGGTACTAAAACGCAACAAAATAAAAGAAGAAAATTGCCAGTATGAACAAAAATAGTAAGATCTTTAATTTGACACCTTACTTTTAAAATTCTGTTGAGTAATTATTGAAAAAATCTATTTTTTTAACCTTGGTTTAATAAAAACTTTAAACCTAAATATTTTCTTAAACAGACAAAAACAATATGGGTTCATATATCAGAAAAATATTACGAATCCATTCTAAGCAAAATTGAAAAAAAGTAAAAACTTAAAAAAATAAAAATGGCCTAAAATATTTTATTTTTACAGGCAACACTTAATTTTAACTATTAAACTAGCCAATCAAAAATCTCAAAAATTGACGAATCAGGAAGCTTCACCTCAAAACTTAACCAATAGAATTGACAAAAAAAAAAGGATAATGTTCATACAACATATACAATAGATACAACAATAAAAATATTGATACTTACATAACATGTAAAGAATGAAAAAGTATGAACAAATATGCTTCCGTCTGTTTATAAACTTCAAAACAATGCAGTTAAAAATGCATTATTGTTTCTTGTGTTAAAAAAATATCTGTTACAGTGTATGTACATTTGTTTAGGTTTTGTTCAGGTTTTGTTCAAGTCAGCCCTTTAAAGCCAAAATTATGATTCTTAAAATAAACTTATATTTTTTATTATAGTTTTATAAAACTTTTTCAATTTTGCTTAGAATGGATTCGTAATATTTTTCTGATTCTAAAGGTATATATGAACCCATATTTTTTATGTCTGTTGGAGAAAATATTTAGGTTTAAAGTTTTTATTAAACCGAAGTTAAAAAAATAGATTTTTTCAATAATTACTCAACAGAATTTTAAAAGTAAGGTGTCAAATTAAAGATCTTACTATTTTTGTTCATACTGGCAATTTTCTTCTTTTATTTTGTTGCGTTTTAGTACCTTAAAACTGACTTAATTATTTGTTTAAAAAACTTAAATTACTTCAAAAATAAGAGGTCTACTAAAAAAACCGATTGCATATTTGAATTCTATTTCACATCTATTACTTACTAAAAGAACCGGCTAGCTATCTTAAATAAAAAGCAAAAAAGTTAAGATGCCTTCTTTCAAAAAACTATTTTAGGTTAGGTTAGGTCATAGGTCAGGGAGCCGAGCGCTGCGGCAAGAAATGTTTGTTGTCGGGGGTACTCAAATTTTCAAAATTTCAAAAAACTATTTTAGGTTAGGTTAGGTTATAGGCTAGGGAGCCGAGCGCTGTGGCCAGAGATGATACAACTGATACAAGCAACTTTTACTATAAATGTCTAAGGATTTATTTACTCCATCCACTTTTAACTCACAAATCAGACCAAATTGTTCAGTAATTGATCAGTAATTTACCACAAAAATGCACAATTAAATAAGTAATTAATCTCTTAGTGCTTACTTACACGGTGAGAGATTACTAGGGAAATATTAAGATGAAATAAATTGAACAAAAAAATTACAAACATATACAATTGAATTAATTAATAAACGACTTTTTAAATTTTGAATACTCATTTGATACCCTTTTTAAAGTATTCTTTAAAAATAAACAAAACATCTTTTATATACGCTCTTTGTATGTTTTGTTTATTTAATTAAGAATATACAACAATTTTTAAATTATATATAAAATCTATGCTTTTTTTCACAATTGACATAATTTTGAAATAGTATGGTACATTTCTATTATGTCGATGTTAAAAAAGGAATGGAAGATTACAGAAACATAGATATTAAAAATGTAAACCATGATTCCAGTTTCGCCTCTATTGAAAGTGGAATCTTACATTTCAAAAATCGTATCGGCGTTGAAGATATCTTCACCAAGAGAGGCAAAAGTGGAATCTTACATTTCAAAAATCGTATCGGCGTTGAAGATATCTTCACCAAGAGAGGGGAAAGTGGAAGGGTAGATAACAGTTTTAGAGGGTCCAAACCATAATCATAGATTATAGTTCTGCTTCTATAAAAATGGATTCAACTCCCTAACTGTTTTAGGTGTTTCTATACAAATTATATTCTAAGACAAAAAGAAGTAGGATTGTCTAAATTATTTTTAAAAAACGAAAAACAGTTAGCTTCCACCATAAAAATATCTGTTTTGATAAATAATCTTATCTTATATCATACAGGCATAGACGTCCAAGGGGGGGGGGGTAATGGGGCGATTACCCCCCCCATTTAAAATTTACCCCTACCCTGGGGGTGCCGTAGGCACCCCCAACCATTTAGTAGGTGGTATTTACCCCCCCCAAAATAAAAAGCTTGGACGCCCCTGCATACAGGGTGTTTTTTTAATAGGACAAAAGTATTGCTTAACCCATTAGTGCCGAGCGCCACTTTTATGGGGCGATCGAGCTGAAAATCTCAGGGAAGCTTTATAATGGTAAAAACGGAAAACATATTTTTTTGTTTTGCTCTAGTGGCGTGCACAGGAAAGTTGCAAAAAAACCCGGCAAAAAAATGAAAAATGTAATTTTTGAACGCCCAAAGTGAGATGAACACTTTTTAGAACTTTGATACGATCCTTAATTGAAAACTACACAACCTCATGTAATCTATAGAGCTAAAAGTAATATACGAAGCGATTTATATCCAACTTAGTGTTTCGGCTATAGGTGCTGCCGTTTCTTGTAGTTTTACAACACACACACTACAAAAAAAGAACATATAAAAATTGGGTAATACATATCAGAAAACGAGCATAAAAATATTGGAGGACACATATAGAGATTACTAGGGTATACTGATTAGGGTGGCTCAAGAATAATAAATCATAAAAAAATATTTAATGGTTGAAAAGTTAAAACCTGGTAATAAAACCAAAACCCAGCAGGGTTTTAAAAATGTCGGGCATTTATGGCCATGCCGAACCGGGTCATAATAGGGTGTAAAAAAAACAATAAAAAAATCATATAAAAAATAATAATTTGAATAAAACGAATTCACAAATAGATGTACTTGTCAATAAACATTAGATTTCACGAAAAAAATCAGCAACTTTACTATAAAAACAAAAAAGTTAGAAGGGGTATTTTGAATTCACTAAAATTTTCATGGTTTACAAATTTTGTTGAGCTATACCGGCAATCAGAAGTAAGCAAAACTGCCTGCTCCAGGGGGAAATGAAAACCAGGGTAGTAGAGGGGGGATTCATACTGAGAATGATGCAATTTGAAGACTGGAAACCGTTTTTTTTTACATTTTCTTGAACCGGATGGAACCGGGTTTTAATACCCGGTTTGTCACTAATGGTTTAATATAAACCACTTGCCATTGACAGAAAATAATAATCTATATCTTAATTTCTTTATTGGGTTGGGGCAATTTGTGTAACAAAATAATACTTGGCGATTTTCAACAAATTATGTCATAAAAACCAATTTTTCCAAAGTACCTATTTTTGGAAGATTTTTGGATCATGACCAATTTAAAGAGTGTGCAAAAATGCATATATTTTAAAATTCAAATTGCGCGGCTTGTGTTAATAGCAGAAAAATGTTATGCATAATCATCATAAACTCTACAGATTGACCATCAAAAAAGCATTTTTTATTGCAATAAAAAACATTTCTTTTACATATAAAAAAACTACTTTTCAAATTTTACTGAATGCATTTTCTTATAACCAATTTCCCTCCCCAATTGTTAAATGTTTAATAAAAGTTTTTTAGCTGTAACTTTTTATTTTTTAACCTATTTTAATAAAATAAAAAGCTTTCAGCATGAAGAAAATTTCTTGGAAACATCTTTATATAAGTTTTATAAAAAGTATTGAAATTAAAAAGAAAACACGCAATTTCATTTTAAAAAAGCATTTTTCTTTTAAGTTACTTTTTCCTCAGCCACTTTTTCAAAACTTTCTCAGATTTTCAAACGTAGCTTCTATACTACAAATAGCATGAATATGATACATATATTTCCAAAAACTAGAGTTTATGACAATTCTAATGGTATGCATAACATTTTTTACTATTAACACATGCCGTGCAATTTGATTTTTAAAAATGCATGCATTTTTGCCCACACTTTAAATTGGCCATGATCAAAAAATCTTCCAAAAATAGCTACTTTGAAAAACCGGTTTTTAAAGCATAATTTGTTGAAAATCGCTAAATATTTTTTTCTCATACAAACTGCCCCAACCCAATAAAGAAATTAAGATATAGATTATTATTTTCTGTCAATGGCAAGTGGGTTATAGTAAGCAATACTTTTGTCCTATTAAAAAAAACACCCTGTATTTGTATATACGATAAAAATAAATGGTATTGCATAATACATTTATTTTTACATTTTACATATTTTTCCCTCTGCAGCCGAATTTTATGTGTTTAAATTGGTAATAGCTATTCAACATGTTTATGTTAATTCATTGATATATTGTAAAGAATTAATTTTTAACTAGTTTTGATAGATGATCAAAGACCTAATTTTTCTATACTAGAGTACAATATTTATGAAAAATTCAAATCTATTTATCTAAAAAATCTATTTATCTAAATGATTTGCATTTTCCCAAAAAATTGATTGTCTTATTAGTGGGGAAATTGGGAAAAGGACAGATTCTGTTTTAATCAATCAAAACAACTGAACTATCTATGGGCTGTTTTATTTCACTTGGAAACAAAAATTATAATTAAGGGGGGGGGGGGGAGTTTGTACACTTATAGGAAATTAAATTCAGTATGAAAGTTTGGGAAGGACAGGTGGGCTTGTTAATATAGTTATCAATCTAATTCTTTTTGTAAAATCTCTTATATGACTGGATGTACACATAAGATTTCATTTTGGGACTTTCCTTCTAGGGGCTTGTGGATCAAAAGACCCACCAAAACAAAAAAGACCCACTAAAATTATGAGTTTTGAGCTTATTTTTAAAGATATCAACCTGATTTTTTGTAAAGAAATCTTTTTTGATATCAGGTTGATATCTTTAATAATAAGCTCAGAACTCATATTTTTAATGTTTTGGGTGGTCTTTTGCTCTGCCAGCCCCTAGAAGGAAAGTCCCAAAATGAAATGTGTTATAGTTCCTTAGTTTAATTATATTTAAAAAGTTTTCTTTAAAAAATCAGGTTTATATCTTTAAAAATAAGCTCAAAACACATAATTTTAGTGTTTTGGGGGGTTTTATGATCCAAAAGCCCCCAGAAGGAAAAATTCCAAAATGGAATGTGTAATGGTTCCTTAGTTCAGTAATATTAAAAAAGTTTTCTTTAAAAAAATCGGGTTGAAATCATTAAAAAAAATAAGTTAACAACTCATGTTTTCAGTGTTTTGGGGGTCTTTTGCTCCACAAACCCCTAGAAGGAAATTACCAAAATTCAATTTTCAAAGTCTTATGTGTACATCCAGTCATATAAGAGATTTTACAAATTCTTGTAGACAAAAATGAGCAGTCATGAGGAAAACAGAAAGAAGATTTGCCTTTATCAGTTAGGGAGTTGAATCCATTTTTATAGAAGCAGAAATATAATCTATGATTATGGTTTGGACCCTCTAAAACTGTAATCTACCCTTCCACTTTCCCCTCTCTTGGTGAAGATATCTTCAACGCCGATACGATTTTTGAAATATAAGATTCCACTTTTGTCTCTGTTGTTGAAGATATCTTCACCAAGAGAGGCAAAAGTGGAATCTTAAATTTCAAATATCGTATCGGCGTTGAAGATATCTTCACCAAGAGAGGGGAAAGTGGAATCTTATATTTCAAAAATCGTATCGGCGTTGACGATATCTTCACCAAGAGAAGGGAAAGTAGAATCTTACATTTCAAAAATCGTATCCGCGTTGAAGATATCTTCACCAAGAGAGTGGAAAGTGGAAAGGTAGATTACAGTTTTAGAGGGTCAAAACCATAATCATAGATTATGTTTCTGCTTCTATAAAAATGGATTCAACTCCCTAACTGTTTATTGCACTAAAAAAGTAAACATGATATGCAGCACAGCCAGACAAAAAGGTAACAAAGTTGTATATATGACTACAACTGAAGCCAAAGTTACACAAAACAAGGAAACTATAATTATTTGCAATATTTGTTTATCCACAAGGGCAAAGGTCATGAATGTGGGGAAAATGCATACCTGAAAATATTGTTGCACTATTAAGCAATGTTAGTCATCAGAAAAAAGAACAAGTTATTTCATCTCTTTTAGACTCCATTGCTATGGACAAAAAAAGAAACAATTTGATAAGTCTTGCTACAAGGGGGCTGCACTTTCATATTCCTTCGATTATAGAGCCCCTAGATGCAAGAGGTGCAGCCTCTAGTAGGTTTTATAATGTTATTTTACCCCCCCCCCCCCCAAGTCCCAACCCATCCACTTAACCCTTTACAGTCCTAACTGAGAGTTAGATTTTTTTTGTATATCTCCACCCTGGCGGGCACAGGATGCCAGCAAACCTGGCAGGGTTATCCAGGTTTTTATCTCCAACCGCCGATTTCGGCGGCTTGCAGCTGCCGAAATTTATGTTTTGAGATTTCTATTATAAAATTTACATAAAAATAAACATTGTATGAACAAGATAAAATAAGAAAATGACAGCTGTTTTAAATTTTTTAGTAAAAAAGGACCTACAAACAAAGGTTATTAAATAAAAGGGCGAAGGAAGCGAAAATTGACTTTCACTCACTTATAGTCGGAAATTCATTATCAAACAGAGGGCATGCACAAAAATTTTAAGCCTTTTAGCTCTAATAGGAAGTGAGATAATAGGGGGGGGGGGAGGCATTGAACGCCCCCCCCCTCCTCTGGCCAATAAAGGTGCGGCAAGAGGCCCAACTGTTAAGGGTTAAGCTTTGGAAGAGTTCTGACTGTTTAGATTAAAATAATTTCAATTTATTTATCTCTAGGGGCTCTGTTTTCTGAAGGGTTAAGAAGGGAACGTAAAATAGCTTAAACCCATACCGGGACCAATGTAAAGTTTCCCTAAAATGGAGAACTCAATCAGTTTAGCAGTATCAAACCTTAAGATACTGACAAAATATCTTACTAAGTTTATATAATAGGATAGGCCCAACAAGTGTTATTTATAATTTCAAATTCTATCAGTCTAATAATAAAAGCGGAAAGAGTTTATAAAGACGACACAAAAACATTTATAAAAATTACTTATTTTTTTCTTTTTTTAGATTCTTTAATGATTTTAACGTTTTTATTATGTAAATGAATAAAGTTTTATTCAAACTTAAAGGATTTAATCTTTTTCTTTGAAATTTATATGTCTAAACAGTAAAAATATGAAGTTCTTTATTACGAAATCTCAAATCATTAGATTTTTATTAAGTTTATTTATAAAAATAAAGAATAAATTTGGCAAAAAATATAGCTACAAAAAGGATTACTGCTTTATAAAACTACCTTGATTGTAGAATTGCATTGATTTTGTTTAATAACTGTAAAAAATGAGTTTTTATGTGATGCGTTGCTTATAATCAAACCTAAAAGTGCATTTTATTCAATGATAGAGTGAAAAAAACATATACCTTGTTTTATAGTTTTTTTTCTCTCTCTTTTTATTCATTTATATAATATGTATATTAAAAATAAAAAGTATTTATTTCTTTAGATATTCATACTTTGCTAATACTTTGCTAATACTTTTTGCAATATATTCGCTCTAAAAAGGATTCAGTATCTGACTTTTGCATTTAAAATGATAGATTTTATACCAATTATTATGTTTACTGCAGAAAAAAATTATTTTTGTGTTTATATGCAATTTTCTATAATAAAATGTGAGAAATGCCTTTTTTCACACGTAGGGCGAAAAAACTAACACTGAAAATAAAATGTATGTCTTGAACATGTCCTAAACTCATAGATAAAAACTTTCATAAGAACATTTATTTCAAAATATATCATTTAAGGCATGAAATTAATTTTGCAAATTAACATTGCAAATGTTTGCAAATAACTTTTGAAAATGATTTCTGCGGATTTTCTAATTTACATGGGTGTTTTCTGCACATTTTCCCCTTTCCAAAAATACCTTCCTCGTTAAGATTGGCTTCAAGAAAGTATTTACTTTCCAAAAATGATATGTGCAATATAATCTAGAAAATCTTACGAAATATACAGTAAATGTAAGGTTTGTATTAAAAAAAAACAATTTAAAGTTACACTTTCAAACACTAATAATCACTATACATACATCCTATTATATAAAGTAGTAAGCGTTTTTTGTCTGTCCCGAAAGATCTCGCTAACCGCTGAACCGATATTGTTCTCCTTTACAGTGAAGCTTCTTATAGGTCCTGGGAAGGTTTTAAACTACTTTTGGGGAGGGTGTCTTCACCCCCCTCCCCCCCCCCAAAAAAAATATTTTTTTACTCTTTTTAAAGTAAAATTTAAAATTAGACGAGGTCGACTTTTCCCCCTCCTACCTTAAGTGCCCCTAGAGGCTTCTAGGGGGCGTAGCCGCTAGTATTACATATATAAGTAAAACTTTTGCAAGCGTGTACTGAAATCTATCAGTTACTCACTCTTCATTTTATGAAACAACATATTTCACTCTTTTTATTTCATAAAAAAGCTTTGAACAAGATAAGAACCAGAGCCTAATTGAAAATTATTTAAGAGAGGAGCTACCTCATGTTGTACAACTAATGGATGCAAGAATGGAGGAACTTAAGGTAACCATAATACTTAAAGACAAACATAATATCAAGGATAGATGCGATTATAAAAATCAGTATTATTCTTTAAAACAATCAGAAAGGAATCAAATATAACAAATTCACTAAGATTAAACAAAGTATAAAATAAAATTTTCCTTAAAAAAATTTAATACAGGGATACAACAATCCTTATAATATATCTATAATACAAAGTAGCTTGATGTCTGTCTGTCCGTCTCTTAAGATCTCGGTAACCACTGAACTGATTGGATTCTACTCTTCAGGGAATATACCTACTGGTCCTGTGGTGATTTTAGGCTATTTTCTTGGGGGGTAGTACAACACCAACCCCCCCAAGAATAAAAAATCCCCCATTTTTTTTGCTGAAGATTTACTTGGTCCTTTTACGAATTTCGCCTTAATTTTTTTTCATCACCTCTTGGGGCGAAGCCGCTATCCTAATATATAAAGTAGTAAGCATTTTTTTGTCTGTAGCGAAGGATCTCACTAACCGCTGAACCGATATTGTTCTCCTTCAGAGTAAAGCTTCTTATAGGTCCCAGGGTGGTTTTAGGCTGTTTATTTTTTACAAAAAAAGTCGTTGTAAGGATTTAAGTTATTTTTCTGCACTTTCATGTCCCTTCTAATATCCCTAGATACTAGGGACGCAGCCGCTAGTCTATAATACAAAGTAGAACGATGTCTGTCCGTCTGTCTGTCTGTCTGTCCGTCTGTCCGTCTGAAGCTTAAGATCTCAGTAACCACTGAACCGATTGGGCTCTACTCTTCAGGGAATATTCCTACTGGTCCTGTGATGGTTTTAAGCTATTTTCTTGGGGGGTGGGACACCCCCAACCCTCCCAAAAAATGAAAATACCCCCCCCCCAAAAAAAAAAATTTTTTTTTTTAATTTTCTTTTTAAATCTAAAATACGAAAAATTAAGTTGATCAAACCTCTTGGGGCAAAGCCCCTAGAGGCTAGGGGCGAAGCCGCTAGTAATATATAAAGTAACAAGATGTCTGTTTGTACCGAAGGATCTCGCTAACCGTTGAACCGACATGGTTTTCCTTAACAGGGTAGCTTCTCATGGGTCCCAGGAAGGTTTATAACTATTTTGATGGATGGTACCACCACACACCCCACAGTGATCGACAATATAAAAAAAACGCCGCCCTGCGGAAATTTTCGCAATTAGCTAAAAACACCACCCAGCGACGAAAAAAATATTAGATCATGAAAGCGGATTTTAAGATAGATTGAAAAGAAACAATTTTACGTGTCCCTAGAGGCCTCTAGGGGCGTAGCCGCTAGTAATAATATATTTCTAACCACTGCATTATACTCATTTTGGACAAAATGATATTGTTCAAAAATACATATACTGTTGTACATAAGACTAACATAATATGAACTATAAAAACTTGCCCTAGTTATAAAAATTTACCACATTTTTCAGTACAACCGCCAAGAAATCATTTAAATTGCAATTTAAACATTCGGATCATAAAAAGAAAACGTAATAGCGGGTTTAGTCTTACTTTCACACCAGCTTTTGATTAGTTATTTCAGGTTAGGTAAATATTAACGATTGCTTTGCAGGGTTAGGAAATTGGCCCCGCAGGGATTGTAAATAATTGAATAGCTACTGTAAAAATACGAAACAAACCAATCAGATTATTCGTATTAATTCGAATCCGGGGGATAAGAACCGGTTCTTAACCATACGAAAAAACTATGTCTAGCATCGTATTATATCCAGCTTTCTACGAATATAGAAATGTACATTCTATATCCGCGGAAAGGTGTTTATAATAAGATGCGAGAAATGACTATTCTTTCAATTAACCAACTTTGTTGTTTTAGCTTGGCATGGTACCCGCAGACAATGCAGATGAAATAGATGGCGGAAACGAGGGTGGTATTTGGAGTACTGGATGGTGCTAACTTAACTAGTATCAGAGTAGCTCCGCTACTTAAGACTTGTTTTTACTTAATGACATGCTCTGTAAAACAAATAAACATACTTAATACGCTAACTTTTGGATGTATTGACGTTTAAACCCAAAATTTAGAACAGGATGATTAAATTAAGAATTAAGTTAAGATTTTGTAAAATTTTATTTGTTCACATAATATCTTCCATAAAATATAAAATTACATAAAAATAAAATAGTTTTTGATGAAATCACCACCAACCTCCCCATCCTCCAAATCCCCATGGTCTATATCCGCCCCATCCACCCATTCCCCATGGGCCGGATCCGCCCCATCCGCCATATCCACCCCATCCACCCATTCCACCCCAAGGACCGAAACCACCGTGACCACCTAAAAATAAAAATGAACAATTGTTTAAAAAGTTATTGTAAATTATTAAAGATTATATCCAGAGCAAAATATTAAACAGTAATTAGATAGAAGCTACGCTAAGAATAAAGTCTGTACGTAAAGGACTGTATTTGCCAGTTATTTAATTGATAAGGAACTCTAGGGTTTAATAGAAATATTCAAATAGATATTCAGAGAAGTTTCTCACTTAGAAATAATACCATATTTAAATGAGAAAAAATAATCTGCAAACAAAATACTCTCAGCTCCCCCCCCCCAAAAAAAAAAAAAGTTTTCAGCAGTTTTCCCATTAATCAAAAATGCAAGATTTTTTTTATAAAAATGTTATTTATTATTGAAATACTTCGCTTTGTTATAGCATAAAATAGTTATAACTTTACCTTTTCCATAGCCACCGCCATATCCGCCTTTACCATAACCGCCATACCCACCAGCTTCAGCCTTAATTAAAAACAATTAGCAACTTCAAACTAACATACTGAAATGAACTTTAACAAAGATGACAACATGTATCCATGTAGTGAAAAGCTAACTTTAATCTAAAAGAATATAAATTTAAAAGTTTAAAAAAATCGCATGAACATGTAGGACGTAGGTTAAAGGGCGAATATAGGTTTGATATGATATGAGCTTATATCAAAGGTGCCATTGCATAGTTTTAGAATATCTATGTTAAATTTAAAAATTCAAAAAAATCCTTAAGTAGATTTTACAATTTTCGTGTTTTCTTCAACATATAATAAATGAGATGGCCTACAAAATCGTTTATTTTAGCCCTTTACAAGACTTTTTTTGACTAGTTTTCTTAAGTTTAATTGATTATTTGATTGGCATGCATCTTAAATGATAATTAAAATGTTTATTTTATTTAATTATATAGTATTTTATTCAAATTTTAAATAGCATCAAAAATTTTGCTTTATAGTGCATTATAAAGATAAATATTAAGTTTTTAAATTTATTTTCTCTACTAAGATTTTAGATTTATTCATGATGAATACAATTTATTTATATAAAAATATATAATATGTAAAATATATTTACCCTTTGTAGCCTGGGTAAAGACACAAACATGATGCAACTTTTGGCAAACAAACATAATATTTTAATTTTGAAATATTTTTTTAAAATCAGTTTTCAGCCCTCCCTTTTTCAATGTACTTTTACAAAATTATGTTATGAAAAATTTATTTGATTAAAAGTAAAAGTTGCAGCATCCTTTTTTTCCCCATTCCTTTCGTCTTCATTATGACTATGATTGAACAAAAGCTTTATAATACAACCTTCCGACGCAGCCTTGTGTGATGCAGGGATGTTTGGATTTCTTAGGGAACCACACAAGTTACGCAAATGGCGTAATTATATCAACGAATCAGTTCGGTTTTAGGCTAGAAACGGACTTATACAGTTAAATATGTCAATGTCTTTAAGTTACTTGTAATCTATATAATTGCACGCTTGAAATAAGCCCATATCATATCAAACCTATATTCGCCCTTTAAGGTTTAATGAAAGATTGTATTTTTGGAATTTTTTTAGAGATGCTTCGCTAATCACAAAAAAATTCTAAATATAATGAATTACGGACGGACAAATCTTCACTAATTAAGTAAAAGAATTCAAACACAAATAATATGAAGATATATAATAAATCACAGACTACTAATTAAAAATTAAAATAAAAGAAAATTCAAAATAAATAATATGTAGAAGAGTAATGAAAAATTAACTATTAATAATATTTTTGAAAAGCACATACTAAACTAATCAATGAAACCACTCAATCTAAAACCAAACAAAAAAAGACAAAACATAAAATTGTATTAAAAGTAGTATATAATATAAATATCTTCACCTGGAGAGCTAGAACAGCAATGACTAACAACACACAGAGATACTTCATTGTTGAAAACAATCAAACAAATCACCTGTATGTGAATAGATAGATGAATGGAAGTGAATTAATGACGACACAAGAATATCTATCTTTTATACCCAGCAAAGGGCTGCTTCTATGTAAACAAAACTGTACACAGTGTACTGTACAACAAACTGTGGCTTTCAAGAATTTCATTTTCTTAGTATCACAGCTTTTGTTTTACTTTGACAGACTAATACTCTTCTGTTATTTCAATCATTAGATTGACTTTAGAACAAAAAAGAAAAATAGATAGCCTGATATCTAAGGTGGGTTCTATAAACAAAACTGTTATGGTATTGACAGCTGCAAATACGGTATCAACAACAAAAATCTGACGCTAGACGTTCAGAAGTCATCTCACGGTATATGCAATCGCTGTAACATATCGCTGTTATGACGTCATCTCACATTGCTGTTGATTTCACAGATGGATCAGGGAGATGAACAGCATCTCACAGTACAAGCTATCAAAAGCTGTCAAAATTCCTGCTTTTGCAGACAAAAATTATGTAAATAAAACAATAAATCATGCATTGAAAGCATGGTTTATGATGAAAAAAACGGGGCATTCCCAACAGATCTCTATGCAGGGGATGAAAAATTTTAAGTAAAAAAATTTGAATAATTATTATAAAAATAGATATTTTCAATATAAAATTTTTGATAGGTAATGGAAATTAAAATTTTTTTTTTAAATTTTGTAGAAAAAAATATATAATTGAAAAAAAATTAGGTAATCTATAAGTGAGTAAAAAAAAAAAATTTTCCGGGGGGGGAGGGGCATTTTCTTTCCCCCTCTCCCTTCACATTTTCTGTACTTTAAAAAAATAGGCTGAATTGACCAAAATTCAAAGACGACATTTGCTTAACATCCCATTTATTGTAGTTTTGCTGTTGATTTTGTTGTTGATGACAGCTGCAGTATTGCAGTTCTATCACTGTACCATATTACCGTATTATCTCTCACAGTAATGTTTATAGAACGCACCGACACACAAAAATGGCCGCCCGAGGTACCGCAATGTGAGATACCGTGATAGAACAGCAATGTGATAGAACTGTGATCACAGTTCCGACTATAGAACCCACCTCTAGTTGCCGAATGTGTACGCAGTTTCCTGGGTGTTTCCTCATCCTAGCTCAATATTTACTACTAGCTAAAAAAGCTTCAAACTTCAAAAAAAAAAAATCAAAATTTAAAAAATTCAAATTTATAATGTATATTGTATAAATCGTTTACACATTCAAATTTTGATTTTTTTAAGGGAAGTTTGAAGATTTGTAGCTAGTAGTAAATATTGAGCGAGGATGAGGAAACACCCAGGAAACTGCGTACACATTCGGCAACTAGATATCAGGCTATTTACCAAATGTACCACTTTTCTGCACTACCTCTCCGATTTTGTTAATACTCTATACTTTGGTCCGTTGGGTCATTCAAGGATGCTGGATGGCATAAAAAAAGTTTCAGAGTCCCTGGATGTCTAGATATCTAGCTATCTATGAAGGTAGGTAACAAAAATGTAAAAAACACCCATTTTTTCAGAATTTTTAAAATTAATTTTTTCATCAATTATTTTGGA
The DNA here is from genome assembly GCF_053477335.1 of Acartia tonsa. Taxonomy (NCBI): domain Eukaryota; kingdom Metazoa; phylum Arthropoda; class Copepoda; order Calanoida; family Acartiidae; genus Acartia; species Acartia tonsa. Next base: position 35,487,772 of record NC_137264.1, on the reverse strand, counting down.
TATCTAGCCTAATACCCAAAATACCTGTCCGAAAAAAATCATTTTTTTTGGCTTAAATCCTGTGTTTTATCTGTGTGCATATGTGGTTTATAACGGTTCGGACCACCCGGGACTATAAGGTTGTCAAATTTCATTTTGGGACACCCTGTAAATGTGATTTTTGCGTCTGTAGAGCTAAAACTTGGTCCAAATTGGCTATTTTTTTCAAAATACTCTAATATGTGTCTTAGTATGTTTGGCCATAGTGTTTTCTTACCAGATCAAAATTTTCATATTTTTTGGACACCCTGTATTTTCAAAAAAAGAGAAATTTTTTTTTGTTTTTTTTAAAATTTTTTTTCTATTTTTAAGTTACTTATAACTGTCATATAGATACAGATTTTGACTAATAACAATAATATTTGCCTATTTTACAATTTTTTACACTTTTGGGACACCCTGTGCATGTTTTTGAAAAATGATGGTTTTTGCCCATTTTTTGGGGGAAGGAGTCATTTTAGGGCCATAGACTTTTTCTTCATTTTTGTAAAACTTTTCAAGACACATCATTTGTTATTAATGCAAAAACCGCAAAAACCGAACCGTTTTGCGGTTATTCACCGCCAAAGGCGGAATTTTTTTACGTTTTTGCCGTTCCGGAGGTTGTAATGTGCATTTGTGGTAAGAAAACGTTAATTTATCAAGATACCGCTTAAATACTTTTATTTAGGTAATTTAATTTACTAAATTTCATATTAAACTGTTTTTAAACTATTTTTAAAAGGTATATTAAAAATATACTTTGACATCTGTAGAATCATACTGCAAAGCCAAAAATGAGAACAATTGCCCACATCAATTTTTATTAGGATTTTAAAGTTTATTTTTTACTATGGATTAAATAATTTTTACTGAATCGTGATGTTTCTTCCCTTTGTAGGTAAAATACTCAGCTTTTAGAGTGTCTTGCTTCGTAAATATTGTATGCTAGTATACAGTAAAGTTAGGTCTTTTGATTTTATCTATCAATACTAATTAAAAATTAATTCTTTACAATATATCAATGAATTAACATAAAAATGTTTCATGTTTATTATACATTAAAACACATAAAAATTGGCTGTAAAGGGTTAAATAAATTAAGATGACAACAAATGTTTATGCAATACAACAAATTTATTTTTTTCACATATACAAATATGATATAAAATAAGATTATTCAAACATATTTTTAAAAATATTTTTAAAAAGTATGTATCTTTTATGAGTAGGGTTTTCATTCTTTTCATTTTTATTAAATAAAATTATTTAACTACGTTTGAAATAAGTCACTTTGTGAAAACACTCTTTCGGAAATTCTAATTTCTAATTGGTTTAAATTCAGCATTATGTTTTTTATTGTATTATGTCAGATTTTTCAATGAAATTAATTGTTTTAGAAAAAAAATTATTTCCATTGAACAGAGTAATGTTTTTTTTATTGTATCAGTATAAAGTGAATTATATAAAATTGTTCACTAAGTTACAATATTACACGAAGTAAAAAAAGACCCTTTGATCTGGTAAAAATGACCAAAGCAACAGTAAAAATTAATTTTTAAATCCCCCAAAAAAAGTTTATTGGGGACTTAAATCAAATTTGGGCTCTGCAGTCTGATTCTATAGATGTCCTAGTATATTTTTGACCCCCCATTCAAAAATAGTTTAAAAACAGTTTAAGTAAAATTTTTTGTGCAGCTAACCGTTTTTTGTCGAGATGGATTTCAATTGTTAAAACAAGAAAATGAAGTGAATATAGCATAAATAATTGCTATAACATAAGTGATAAAAGAAACTTAAATCATGTGCATTTGAAATTCCTTTTGACAAAAATCGGTTGGATATACAAACAAATTTACTTCACATGAAATTTAGTAAATTAAAATGCCTAAATAAAAGTATTTCACAGTTATCTTGATAAATCAACGTCTTCTTACCACAAATGCCCATTAGAACCTCTGGAACGGCAAAAACGTAAAAAAATTCCGCCTTTGGCGGTGAATAACCGCAAAACGGTTCGGTTTTTGCGGTTTTTGCATTAATAACAAATGATGTGTCTTGAAAAGTTCTACAAAAATGAAGAAAAAGTCTATGGCCCTAAAATGACTCCTTCCCCCAAAAAATGGGCAAAAACCATCATTTTTCAAAAACATGCACAGGGTGTCCCAAAAGTGTAAAAAATTGTAAAATAGGCAAATATTATTGTTATTAGTCAAAATCTGTATCTATATGACAGTTATAAGTAACTTAAAAATAGAAAAAAAAATTTTAAAAAAACAAAAAAAAATTTTCTCTTTTTTTGAAAATACAGGGTGTCCAAAAAATATGAAAATTTTGATCTGGTAAGAAAACACTATGGCCAAACATACTAAGACACATATTAGAGTAATTTGAAAAAAATAGCCAATTTGGACCAAGTTTTAGCTCTACAGACGCAAAAATCACATTTACAGGGTGTCCCAAAATGAAATTTGACAACTTTATAGTCCCAGGTGGTCCGAACCGTTATATACCACATATGCACACAGATAAAACACAGGATTTAAGCCAAAAAAATGATTTTTTTCGGACAGGTATTTTGGGTATTACGCTAGATATCCAAAATACACTTTTTGTTGGACACCCTGTAAAATTAGAGTTTTGGCCAAAATAGCATTATGTGCGCTTTTTACATGAATAAACGATCATTTTGGTATATAAAATGTATAGATTGGATGTAAGATTGATGAAAAAATTAGTTTTAAAAATTGTGAAAAAATGGGTGTTTTTTACATTTTTGTTACCTACCTTCATAGATAGCTAGATATCTAGACATCCAGGGACTCTGAAACTTTTTTTTTGCCATCCAGCATCCTTGAATGACCCAACGGACCAAAATATAGAGTATTAACAAAATCGGAGAGGTAGTGCAGAAAAGTGGTACATTTGGCAAATAATGCACCGAATTTCAATATAAAAAAAAACTTATTGATTTTTGTTACAAATCTTAGATTTCATTAAAAATATAAATAGAATGTAATTTGAAATTAAATAATAAAATGCAAATTAATTTTAACTATCCATGAATAAAGGAATACGACAATGATCTTACCCCAATTCTGACGATTGTCTGGAATATTGTAATAATTATTTATCGCATCGTATCATAGATAGATTTTCGCGGATTTTAAAGTAAATAAATATAGAAGATTATTTAAAAGGGGCGGAGGACTGTGATAACAAAACTGGTATTAATTTTATGGTTTTTACTTTAGTATTCGTCGAAAATTGTGTGCAATACGATGCTATATATGATTTTTCAGTATGACTGAGAACCGGTTAAAACGTCCTACTGGAAAATGAGTAATTAATTGAAAAATGTTAGTAATAAAGTCTAACTAAAATAGCATTGTCATATCAATTCAATTATCCAGCGAAAAAAAGGTGTGTCAGTATTAAACAGTATTATTTAAATCATACATACACATTTTTAGGAGTGTGTACAAATTTTTAAGATGCGGGGGGGGGACAATTTTTCAGGCTAATTTCGTGTGCACGCCCTTGGCTACAACTTTCTACAAAAGTGCAACTTAATATACCTAGATCAGTGATTTTCACGGATATAAAGACAATGACCGATAAATTGATGTACATCCCATACGGTGCTACACAAAATTCCCTTCAGCCAACAAATAACAAAACGTAGTAAAAAAGTTTTGGGGATCAGCGTATAAAACAGCCCATTGTCCCCTATCTAACTGGCGTCCAACTCATTATGCTTTAGAGTCCAATGTTCCCTCCCTCCCAAGTAATCTGATATTTTAGGGTTATGAAAAGCCCTAAAATTAGTTTTCCCCTGAATTATTTTACTGCTTTACCACGAAAGCTTAAACAATGGCATTTTTAAATGTAAATGTCACAACTAAAACTATATCCAATATTCTAATTACTGTGGTGTACTACAAGTAACATTAATGACGTTAGGATTTTCGCCCTAAGACTTAAAATTGCACATATAAATCGGTTAGCTTTCACTTCAAAGAGTAACTTTTTAGAATATTAATCAGGTAGATTGTTAAGCTTATTTATGAAATTAAGAAATATTTCTGATTATGTGGAAACGACAGAAAGGTTACAAAAAAATTCCCACATTCATGGTAAATAAAATCAGCCTTTCGAAGCTACGCTATAATTCACCTTTTTTGTCCGTTAGTCCTTCTGTAAGTTTGTGACGCTATGGAGGATCTTAAAGATATCCCTTTCTAAAAAGCATCCATCAAGCAACTGACTTGGTCTGTATGTAATGCAAAAACATTAATCTTTATCTTAAGGATATTGTCATCCTTGTAATCCAAAAAATCTCTATGACTTTATAGAATATTTGGACCCCCTGTATTTTTTAGCAACTGTAGCTAACTGACAAAAAATTTATTATCTTTTCAATTTCTGGATTTTATTTCAATAGTCCATTCTTTCCAAATTACTTTTAGACAAAACAGGTCCTGACTTCCCCTTTTTATCAAACTTCATGTAAACAAGGAAAACGCCATGCGAGATAATGAAACAAATTATAGAAACAGTTTAATAAACATTTCAAGAAAAATATGTTTGAACCAAGATCTATTTTTTTATGAAATAATCTAGAGTGAAATTAAAGAGTGTTTACCTAGATGTTCAAGAAATCACCATTGAAAAAATTGTTTTAAAATATGCGATTTTAAAAAAAAAGTCTTTGGATGTTTATAATCCAAACCAAGTTGATTAGAATCTTATACGAGATTTAAAATAATAGGACGATTTTAATAAGCTTAAAATATATCATCTGTGCTATCCGTTAATGATAGACAGTAGGATACGCAATTAAAAGTAGAAATTATCAGGGAGGGAGGGGACATTGTACTGTTTATTACAGTAGTACATAAAAAATTAATGATAACGTTCCTTATTCGTTGGCTTAACAACTTTTTTTGACTTTTTCTGAATTTTGATTGGTTAGATCATTAAGTTTCAACGTTTTAATTACTAATTGTACTCTACAGAAGGAGTAAATTTGTGTATTATTATTAGGGATATACATAATTTTTTCGGCCATTGTCTTATCCCTTTATATCCCTGAGAAAATATTTAAATCTACAAATGCATTTTCTTGGTTTAGAAGGCAAATAGTTTTCATCCGTTCATGAAACAGTAAACAACAAGAACAAATACATCCAAATTGATTAAATAAGCCAAAGTAGTTATTAAGACATTTTAGATGCGAGAAGTAAATAATTAAAGTTAAAAATGAAGATATTAAAGTATATTAGCAGAATATTTATATTTCTTTTGTATTCAAATCAATCAACAGGAAGGGATTTTTTGTTCTTTGTGATTATATGCTTTTTAGAAGTGTTTATAGTAAAATACAAAGTTATTTTTTTGTGCTTTTCCTTAAAGTGCATATTAAGCTATGGAATCTCTCACCTTTTTAAAATTGAAATATACCCAATATAACAAAGAAGAGGGTAGGCAGTGGGCACAGATTTGAACTAACCTAAGGCTCTAATTTAAACTGCTGTTAGCTTCTTTTTACTGCGCCTACATAATAATCCTAATCAAAGTTTAGAGAATATTCTTTATAAAAGTATGTAAGAAAAAATAAAACATAAAATACAAAAATACTCTAAAATAAAAAGGAAAAACCTGGAGTGATGTTTTCAACCTGGTTGGTGACAATCTAGCCTACTACTACAGGTATAAGAGACAACGTAAAGTGCCACCAAAAAATTAACAATGAGAGGCCAGTTTAAATTTTACCACTGGTCAATTACAATGTATGTATACTGGCCTATCATTGGTCATTTATTGTATGACGTCATTTTTTGGATGATTTTTACGCTGTTTCCAGGTATAAAAAATGATGATATGTGCCAGGGCCTTGTATATTGTTACTTGTATATATAGGTATACCTATCTCTCATATAGGTACAGTCATGTAAGCAATTCTATATTGCTAGGATAATATACCTTAATATTCCTTATCCTTACATCTGTAATCCTAATATTGAAGTAACAGGATATCTCTCTGTCTTTCTTAGAAGGTAATTATAGGTCTAGGAAAGGTTTATAACTATTTTTGAGGAGGCTACCTCTAACCTCTGAATCCATCCCTGGAAAATAATACCCAAGGGCCAAATATATACATACATATATATCATTATTTATATTGACATCTGAAGAGAGCAAACAAGCTCTATACGTTTTGTTCGAAAAGTATGTAAAATTCATATTTTGTTTGTAAGTTAACCTTTTATAAATATTTATTATGTTATATTTAAAAATTAGATTTTTGTTGGAACCCAAAGAAGTGTTGTATGACTATCCTGACTGTGGAATAAGGAAGCTTCACATCTTTAATACACAATCTTATTAGTCATTTATCGTATCGTAGTATAGACAGCTTTCTTCGCAGGAATAATGTATATAGCCAAAAGCGAAATAAACCTTAAATAACATTTGGAGTGCAGATAAAAAGGTCGTCAATTCTACTATGTGTTGCCCCCTAACGACCAATGAATCGATTTCGTTGTTGAAAAATTAATATCAGTTTTGTTAGACCCGAGGGGTCAAAGGTTTAGGCTAACAAAACCGGAAATGATTTTTTATTTAATATTCGTGGAAAGTTGTCTGTAATACGATGCTATACAGAATTTTCATTATGGTTAATAAACGGTTCTAATCCAGCGGATATTAATCAGTTTTGATGCCATACTAGAGAATAAAATTATTATTTTGTTCCAACAAAGAGAATTACTAAACTCTATTCCGGAGGGAAAGGGAGTTGCACATTGCCCCTTAAAAGTTTTTTAATCTCATTTGCTTGGAATATAGTTAAATATGATTCTAAGCTTTTAACCTTAGATCAATGACACAAACTGTAGAGAAATTAAAATGTAAAGATTATATTTAAAAAGGAATGCAGCTACTGTGGATGCCAACTCTTTTTCAGGTCATATACCTTATTATTATCTAGTCTATTATGGGTTTTTCGATAAAAAAAAAGTTTACCCCTGGGGTAAATTTTTTTGGGGGGGTAATTTAATAATGTAAAAAGGTACCTACCTAATTATGAAATAGCATTAAATATTTAGCGAAGGGCGCCAACATTTTTTTTGTTAAGGATTATTTATTATGGAGGGGGGGTATTTACCCCCAAGGTAGGGGTAGATTTTAAATGGGGGGGGGTAATCACCATTTTACCCCCCCCCCCCACCCTTGGACGTCCTTGGTAGCACGTATGTTTTTTATGTCTGTCTGACTGCTTATCAATTTACCCTTGAGCTACCCCATATATGTGAATTCTGTGTTGTTTTTTCATATACTTTTTTAAGGGCGGGTCGATTTACAAGCTTTTTGGGATTTTCACATTAGTTGACATTGGCAAGGGTTACTGGGCCAATATAAAACCCTGTAAAACTTAACAGGGGTTTTGTAATCCAATAACAACGGGCGCGGGGGTATAAAATGTGCCCCCCCCCTCACGACCTTATAAAACCAAAAATTTAAATTTCTTCAAACAAATCATGTTGCATATCAAAATGACCGCATTGAAATGCTGATTACGAATCTAAAAACTATTTTTATAAATATTGTTCCTAGTTTGAATAAGATCTCAAAAACAGCTGATTTAGTCAAAACTGATTATTTTGGTAGGCTATTTGAAAATCATTTTAGACTGAATCTATATTTTTTAAACGGTTTTCAGATTCTTAATCAGCATTTCAATGCGGTCATTTTGATATGCAACATGCCTGTAAGTTGGGAAAATGAAGAATTTTAAGGGTTTGATTGGGTTAAACACCCTTTTACGGCGGCTCCCACCCCCATTGGACGTCTATGTCGCTATTCCTAGTATAAATACTTGTTTTGTTCTATTTGACTAAAGATAGGTTCTGTTATAGGAGAGTGTTGGGAATCTTGTGAATGGGAAGATCAAGAAGCATTTAATGCACCGCTATCTTTGGATTTTATAATTATCGATCTTACAAGTGGTTTTAGAACGAGAAATATAAAATTAAATGAATACAGGTATTTTTTATGTTTTATATTGTATTTTTTTACTGTTTAATAGCTTCAGAAACATGAATTGCATTTTTTATAAAATTAAAAGTAATTTCTCGATTTTATTAATAGTAATATGTCTAGGAAACCTAAAAGCTGGAATTGTTTTTTTGATAACTGTTACACAGGCATATCAAACATGATAGACAGGAAACTTGTTCATAATAAAAACTATTATATAGCTATGGATATTCATAAAAAAATGTTTTGTAAATCGAGAAATAATTAATTAATTTACAGATATTTGAACGATAGTAACCTAACTGTAATTGAAAAAATTGTTTTAGTTTCATGCATTACTTACTTTCATAATTTTCTTTGAGCCTATTTCTGATTATCAATATTTATTTATGTTAAAGGTATATAATAGATTTAGTTCAATTCGAAGACTAATTATTGAAAAAACGATGTTAGGACAAAATTATTTTAAAATGCAGATAATGGGTACAGTAGAATAGACAACGTTTCCTTTGGCAATTTATGAACAAACTTAATAGGATATCAACCTCAAGTGGTCGTTTATCCTGCTCTGCACTCTCCTATACTTCTGCCTACTATATCTCCATGATTAGCAGGTATTCAAAATATTTACATTCATCTTATAATTTAACTTCTTGATAATTAAAATTCATGAAAAGTCAATAACCATTGTACTTTTTATCAAAAAAAATTTTTAAGCTAAAGATTTCTGCATAAAGCCTAGGTTTTCATTGAATATTAGCAAGGTAGTAGGGGTTGAAGAGGAGCTTTGCTCCTAGAAGCAAAACAGACAGCTAACAAAGGAACAAGGACGAGCAGGGCTAACTTTAAGAGATAGCAATGCTAAGCTGTTGTTTGCAAATAAATATTATGCAAAGGTTGGGATTTAGAAGTCAGTTGGATATAGAATTTGGCATTGCTAGGTTCCCCCCCCAGTAGCTGCAGGTTTTAGTCCCTAGGTGTGGACACCGCGGTTACATATCCATTTAAGTATCTACCAAAGGTATAATATTATCATTTTAGTAATATCTGCATGCATGCTTTTAAATAAAGTACATGTACAATTAAAATTGATTTATTTGATGGTAAGAATTGCAAGACTATTCTACATTTAGCTAAAAGTCTGTCCTACGTCGATAATACACAACTAAAGAATTTTTTTTTAGTGCAACTTTACTAATTTTGGGTGTAACAACAGAATTTGATCTGAAAATAAGAGTATTGCTTGACTGCTACCTTTCTCTGTTTCCTGATGGAGGTAGGGCATTTTAAAATCTTTTTTTTCTGCATTATATTTAATACTAGCAGCTTCGTCCCTAGCCTCTAGGGGCTTTGCCCCAAGAGGTGATCAAAAAAAATTAAGGTGAAATTCGTAAAAGGACCAAGGAAATCTCCTGCAAAAAAAATGACCAAGGAAATCTTCTGCAATAAAAAAAATGGGGGGGGGGTTGTTTTGGGGGGGGGGTTGGGGGTGTCCCACCCCCCAAAAAATAGCTTAAAACCACCGCAGGACCAATATGTATATACCCTGAAGAGTAGAATACGATCGGTTCAGTGGTTACCGAGATCTTAATCTTCAGACGGACGGACGGACGGACGGACGGACAGACAGACATCAAGCTACTTTGTATTAGAGATAATACAAAGTAGGCCTATTATAAAGTAGTAAAGGTTTTTCGTTTGAAGCTAAAGGTCCCAATAACTACCGAACCGATTGAGTTCACTTTTTTAGGAAAGCTTGTGTAATGGTTTATCTATTATCAGACTTAGCCACCAGGGATGGTATTAAGATATTATTCTAGCCACTATCTGCCTCTTTGAATACGGAATTACAAAAAGGCGTGTCTGCTAGTAATTAATAAACTAAGTCATTTCTTTTTTTTCAGAACCTCATTTTTCTCGGGACATTGATTCTTTGGCAGTAACTTACATGTTAACTTATTTTAACTTTAGCCCAGGAACTTATACAGGTATAGATAATCCATTAATAGGTGAATTTTAAAGGATAAACTTAGTTTGCAGGTTAGAATTGTCCTATCGATTTCAAACTTTGCATGATGATTCCTATAACAGTTAAGAACGACTTAGAAAGCGCAGCAACTCTATAATCGTTACCAAAAAGTTTGTATATCTATTTTAAACATGCTGATTAAAAAAAAAAATTTCTGTATGTTAAAATTATCTGATTAATCTGATTTTTGGAATACTGATTCCAATTAAAACATGGTACAATGTTGTAAGTAAAGCATCTCTATAATCAATTCCTAGAAATGTAGATATGTCCTTAAACAGTAACATGTATTTATTCAGTTTTGCAACAAATTTATTTACAATTTTGATTATACTTAATTAAGCATTAATATTCTGCTTATTCATTCAGTTCTGACACTCTAATAAGTGTTAATGATCGTTTGTCTTTCCATTTCCGAACTTCACTTTTATGTATTTTTTCATCCTTGTTTTATGGAAAGGCAAAACTATGATAGTTTATATAAACTTATGAATTAAATTATGAGGTATTCTTTATATTGATCTGGTGCAGTTCAAGATAAACTGTTCCTTATCAGAATAAAAATATAGCAGGCCTCAGGAACTTGGGCGGCTTCGCCATCTCGTCCAAGGCAGGGACCAAACTCATGCTTCTCACTTGTCAAGAGACCATTGAACTGTTCCTTAGGTCTATTATATCCAAAAATCTATTTAATTTATTGGCTGATAGCTGCCAAATTTTTTTCTTGTTCATTTTTATAAGCGGCACCAGAAGGCCCAGAAAAGAAACGATTTACCATGAAGGCACTTTATCCATATATTTTTATAAATATATCAAAAATCATCAAGGTATTCATGAACGCCGCAAAAGAAAGAAGAGAAATGCCACCAAAGCAAGAATAAATGGAAATAACAAGTTAAAAGAAATTATCTTGGAAAATAATACACTTTTACTAAATAATGATTCTGATCTTCTGCTAAACCTCGATAACAAGGTAAACGATTTTATTTTTCATCTTTTATTCACATACCAAAAATCTTTAAATCTTTGGAAGGAGGGGGGGGGGGAGGGTCAAATCTAATTATATTTATTTTCATTTTTTGTTAGGACCCCCTCCCTTTACCTCCCAAAATGGATGTTATTGCTTTCTATAGTAATTTATTATACTGGGATGTCCTAATAGTCATCTTTCTAAGTAGTAGTAAACCTTTTAAGTGCTTGTTATTGACCGTCCTTTTGTAATTCTAATGTAGGATTTGCCTATTTATAAAATCAACGCAGTAACTTCTCTTTCCCATATCCAATCACTTTCCATAACCAACACTTCTCTTTCCAACATTTCTAGCTTCACATCTATTGAACAAAATCATTCTCGTTCTATTAAGGTTTTATATTTGTCTACAGGTGTATTTATATTTTTATTTTATTTAGGACTCATTCAAAAACTTGAATTTGACTAAATCTACACTGGAATTGACACACTTGGGTGGAGAATTAACAAGGAACAACTTGAATACAAAATTTCCTCTTTTTGTAGGTAAAACTTCCCATTTTTATTTAAAACTAAATTATTCTTTAACCTTATTAAAAGATTTTATAGGAAGAAAAATGAAACTGTTGAGTTTTCTAAAACCTAAACAATTAAGAATTAAAATAAACTTAATCAAATAACATCTTTTGGTCAAAATTCAATTTTAATTTTAGATCTAAATGCATCAAATCCAACATCTTTCATGAGGTAAATTTTACTTATCTGCTAGAGACATGTATAAATCATTTTTAATTTTGTAAAAATTAGTTCACATGCAATTATATAAAGTAGTAGGGTATTTTTTGTCTGTAACGATATCGAAAACTTAAACCAATTCATTTCTCCATTCTAAAAAATCATAGATCCCTGGATGGTTTTAGGCTATCTTCCTTTTAAATCCAAGTCTTAGAATGGTTTAAATATATACGTATGTTTTTCCCTATCCCAAATACTATGAGCTATGAGATACTTGGAGCGCAGCCGCTAGTATATCTATAAAATGTTATTAGAAGCAGCCTCCTTACAAGATTTGCAGGACCAGCGGCTCAAACAATAACTCTAGATAGCAGTAAGTAAAGATTTTAGACAAATAGTTTCCTCATTTAGGTAAAGGATTACAATTTTCATAATATTAGAATATGCAAAAACACTTTTCACTTTTAATTAAGATTCCATGTAATAGAATATATTAATTAAATGAACATTCTAATATACTTATGATTTCAGCAACCAAAATAAGAAAATATCCATGGGCTTGTTCTCTTAGAAGTTTTGGATACAGGCAATTTTAAATACACTTGCCGTAATTTTTACAATTTTAGACATTTTTATAACAATTTATATAGATAACAAGAATGACAACACCCATAAGCACAAAAATCATGAATGTGAATACTGACAAGGAGATTTAAAGAGCATTTGGTGATTTGTTAAAATCAAGAATATAAATATATTGGAGAAGGAATTACGAAACCTTTCAAGTGTATTCTATATTTTTTAGCATGACTGACAGACCGACGGACAAAGTAAATTACATACCGGATGCTAAATGGTATAAGAAATCTTCACAAAAAAAATCAGCCGTCTATCTTGTAAAGAAGCTGAGAAAAATCACATATCTCACCAAGCGTTACAAACTGACGTACAGACAAAGTAAATTATAACTTCACTACTTTAAAAAAAATAACAATGTATAATTTAGGAGCTATCACAAGTGTGGAGTGACCCTGTTATCAGCTCCTCCTGGGCCAACTATTCTGGTTTCTTCAGCTCATTGCAATTACCTCTGCAAGGTACTTACAAAAGACATTACAACACAACATATTTAGACGATTTCCCCATAAATCCTTGTCGAGCACAAAACCTCCCCCACATTATTTTTAAAAAATAAAATATAAAGGGGGTAGGGGTTTTGTTAGTTTATACTGGGTAGCCCTGCAAGGTTAAAGCATAGCAAGAAAAGTCCTGATGGGTTCTTCAGGGATATTCATAGAAAAAATCTACTCAGTCCCCCTTATTTTAATTCATTCCAAAAATAAGGAGGGGGGTTGAATGACCAATTATTAAACTGTTTTTTAAAAAACCAATGCCTTGAGATCATAATCTGATTACTTATTTGGTAAAGTGTACTCTAAACATATTAGCGACATTATGATTAGCTGAATATGGATTTTCTTAGGATAATAAAGGAAACATACTTGAACCCTGTTGCTGTTCAACTGTTGGACCTGATGGATATGTTACCAACTGCAGGTCAAAACTTTCAGCATCATCATTTTTCTAGTATGACTTTAAAACCGAATAATATACAGGGTGAGTCAGAAAAAACTGAGTTTTTCGATTTTTAGAAACAACCAGAAGGAATACAGAAAAAATAATTATATATCCTTGATCTCTGTACAAAAGCACATCAAACTTGTAAAAGGTGTTTTTCATTATCTCTAAAAATGCGGCCTCTATGATAGGTGTATGGTGTCAAAAAATGCCTTGTGTGAAAAAATGTTGATCAAGAAAAATTAAAACAACTTATCTATTTTGTATAAAAAAATCTTAAAATTTCAATATTTATTTAGAAAAAGATCTAAGAAAAGTACTTTAATGAGTTTTAAAGGTGAAATGCTTTTTGGCTTCTCACAAAAGCATTTTTAGAATACTGCAATTTGTAATTTTTTCATATTTTTTTATTGTGATGCATGGGGTTTAAAAGAATCTTCTATAATAACGTAGCTTATAGTAAAAAGAAAAAAAAATCTTTTTATTTGACAAAAAAATCTCTTAAGATAAAAACGCTATCAAGGTTTGATTTTTAAAATGAAAATGCCTTTTTAGTTATTATGATGGATTATAACACACAAGTATAATTTGTCAAAAGGGGGCGGAGATTTTGGAGATTAAATCCAGTCTTGCACCAAATATAGAGGAAATTCAGGGGGAGTGGGGAAAGAATTTAGGTAACAAGATTTAATAGTTCCGGTCATGGAGCATTAAATCAACAATAGATTACAACAAAACGTTTGATTTATAATGTGATAATTTAATTTAAATAAATTGTATTTTTAAGATGTTAAATATTTACAATCTGTTGAATACAAATTTTAATAATAAAAAAATATGTTTGTTCATCTTTTTAGAATGGTAGACATTTTTTATTATTCATAAATCTACCTAAAAAGTACAAAATAATGGCCGAAAAAGTCATCACACACACTTTTTGAAATCTTTATGCTATAAAAAGCGCCGTTGTTTTCAGAGATATTAAAAAACACCTTTTCTAAGTTTAATGTATATTTTTATAGAGAACAAGAACCTATAATTGTTTTTTCCATATTCCTACTGGTTGTATCAGAAAATCGGAAAACTCAGTTTTTCTGACTCACCCTGTACATAATTAGAACCAGTTCTCAGCCATACTGAAAAATCATGTATAGCACCGTATTACAGAAAATTTTCCACAAACATTTAAATAAAAATAACAAAATATAGTTTTGTCATTTTATTTTTTTTTGCGGAAAGCAGTCTATAAGACGAAGTGATAAATAACTATATTCTACTCGTTCTTACAATTATGAGTATGGTATAAAAAAATTACATTTTTATACTCAATAAGTAAAGTTATATCTCTAAATGGACATATGAAGAAAGATTGTGAATGCTAGAATAAAATTTTTATAAAAATAAAGCTTGTTACACTTAAAATATGTAATAATTACCGATTTCTTTGAAGACAAAACATTTAAACACTCTTTTTTAACAATGGGTTTGGTTATTTTTTTTTTTTTTTTCAAATACTGCTAAAATCATTATAACTCAAGCAAATTAATCACCCCTAATAAGTTTCAAGATGACTAATATGGATATTTAGGAAGAGTCCCTACTGTACACCAGATGCTAGAACATACAAGGCTGAAATTGATGATCTGAACATTGTGTGTGGAGAGTTCAGTGTTGAAACTGAAAATATATTCCTTTCTCCAGAGGATGAAATCTTTCTACCAATTAAGGTATTTCATAATGAAATGCAAAATCAATGTTGTTTACTGAAAATAATAAAAAAGAGGGTTATTTTTTGTGTACTTTCCGGAAAGTTGTGTGTTAGCGTTTAGTCAAACTTAATGTATTAATTTTGACCATTTCATTAAATATTAAGAACAGTTTGACTTAAGAAGCATATTTGACTAAACGCTTACATACAACTTTACGGAAAATACAGGAAAAAAAACCTTTTTTCATATTGTATACAAAATTGCAAAATTCAATCAAGTTTTATTTCAGGAAATTATCAATCATCCATTGTATGATCCAGAGGATATTCTTAAAGGAACTTATTTCTTTTTTATTTCTATTTTGAATATTTTGATCATTTTTAGAATTTTATTTATGAAAACATTATTTTAAATATTTTTAGGACATGACATTGCAACATATGTAGTTGATGACACTCTTCTGAAAGTAAGCAAATAGGATTGGTTTCTTCATTGTAAAGTTTCTGTAAGTATTTGTTTATATTTTATTATTTCATAATATTTTATTGCAGAATGCAACCTTCTTGAAGAAGACCAACATATGGCCAGCCTGTCTTCCCAAGGGTGATGATGAATATCTACAGCCAGGAAATGTACTCAAAATACTCAAATTTTAAATCTCTTCTTTCCATGGGTTAATTATACAAAGTGCAGTGAATTTTAATTAGTAATTTTACACAAAATATAAAGTGATACTATTATAAATTTTTGTTGAAAATTAATTAAAGAAAAGTTTTTAGATATTCAAAATAAACTTGAATACAATTTGTAGATGGAACAAGAAAGTTAAACTTCTTGGCAGGATGGGATGTTGGAGACCCTCAAGACAGGTAGAAACAAGGATGACAACATCCATAAGTAGCAAAGCACCAAAACATAATGTATCAGAATATGGAAAAGGAATTCTCGTTTCAGACAGACGGACATTTGAAATTGTAGAGTAGCTTTCTACTAAAAAAATCTGATGGGAATAACATAGAATTAAAGTAAATAAATTCATCTAACATTTTCATTTTTCATTCCTAAGGAAAACCAGGAGTAAGGTATAGCCAACAGGCGAAATAAATCTAAAATAGAAGATAAAAGGTCTTCAATTCTACTATGTTTTAACCCCCAACAACAACTGAAAATCAAGCATAGGTTACATGATTTTTCCCCGAATTTATTTCATTGTTGATATAAGCTGAGGAAAACATAAACTCATTAACAATATTGAATATCTATTAAGAGCGAGATTTGGATTTCTTAGCCAGAGAACCTCTGATTTCAAAGCAAGTTCTTTCTATCTGAAGCAGATGATGTTGGAAGAGGTTGATTGCAAAGATATAGATGTTAAAGGTTGGAGTTTCTTAAAATCAAGTACACAATTTACATAAATGAAACTAGTTAACATTCAATTACCTCATACGGGCGAGGCTGCTGTCCTTGACACCCTAACGTAGGGTCCAACAACCCAGTATAACTAAGAGGAGACAAATCTCTCCTTTCTTGTCCAAACCCTTGCTATATTATGTTAACAAACACCCAACAGACAGCCAACACTTTAATTGCACGACCTTTACCTGGAAGTCCTAACTTTGCATGGTAATGAGTTGTGCCTGTTTTGGGCCAAGGCATTTCCCCTACTCTAACTATTAATGTTGTGCACCTGACATAACAGCAATAGAAGCCAATTTTAACGTCTTCAGTCATAACGCAGTGTTAAGCCAAGATTCGAACCAATCACCTTCCCGACGACGAGCGCTAGGTGTTGCCAATACACCAATAACTATTGAAAACTAATGTATTCAGGTGACAAGACCAATACCTACTATCCTCCCAAAAGTAAATGTTACAGAGATCCAACTTACATGACCTGTCCAAACTTTGGTTCTTCAGGAAAAAAATAATATCAAGATTAATTTGTAATACTTAAAAGAAAATTTTGATTGTTTTTTCTCTGTAATAACTTTTAAAGGAACCGCCCTAACTGCTAAAAAACTGTCACAAGTAGACCCAATATCCAAAATTTGAAGCCTTCAACTTTAATAACAAAAATATTGTGTCTACTTGTGGCAGTCTTTCAGCAGTTAGGGAGGTGTATTTCTTGCAGACTTATTTTAAGAATTTGAAATCATATTATTTGTGTAAGCAGGATCTGGAATCATGAAACCATTTAAAAGCTCAGGTTATGATAGGTACAGTTTCCAGGGACCTTTAAGCTTCCATAGGTATACTTTAAGTTTATATTCCTATTTTAAAAAATTTACAATAATGAACAGAGAAAACAAATCTGACAATTTCAGAGGATGTTTGCAATTCTATCAAATATACAATGATGTGTCCTACGGAGTTGTTAGGGAATCTTTTAATCCAACTCTTTTTACAGGTAAAGCTGTTTATTAAACTCTGATTGCCAGTGAGTGGCTATTGTTCTGGTTGTTGTGACTGCATATGGTGTTTTCATGCATAGGTTTTAATGGAATTCTGGTTTAAACTTCACATCCGTACATCAAATTTCACCCACATCCCCAAATATGAATAATGCAGCCTTAGCCTCAGCGTAGCAAGTTTCTAACTTTTTTTTATCAATAATCTCGTCTATGTGATTGATACCTTTGTAGCATGGTTAGATAGCCACCTGTAAGCCTCAGGAAAATAAACCTTCAACAATTAGCTGGAAGTCTGACCCAAATATGGGGTCCTACCCCAAACATAGGAGTCACAAACATCGGAGTGGACAAACGCAGGAGTCCCAAATGCAGGAGTCCCAAACGTCGGAGTGGACAAACGTAGGAGTGGGACAAACGTCGGAGTGGACATTGCTTAAGTAAAACCCAGGAGTGTCCGCTATTTTAACAATATGACAATTTTGAATTTTTTTATACCCCTGTCTTTGTAATAATGACTATAGCCGCAGTGCTCGGCCCCCTGGCCTATAACCTAACCTAACCTAACTAAGAAAAATAAGGGGGAGGGGGCTGTAAAAAAAATTAAAAATTGAAAAAAAATTAAAAATTGAAAAAAAATTTAAAATTGAAAAAAAAATTAAAAATTGAAAAAAAATTAAAAATTAGAAAAAAATTTAAATTGAAAAAAAATTAGGGACTTCTGTGTTTGTCCACTCCGACGTTTGTCCCTAAACTCCTTCGTTTGTCCACTACGACGTTTGTCCAACTCCGACGTTTGGGACTCCTGCGTTTGTCCACTCCGATGTTTTCCACTACGTTTGGCGTGAAACCAAATATAGCAATCCCTCTTATCAAAGCATCCTAACGGCTTAAATTTAAGGCTTCTCCACAACTACTGAGCCCTGCTGAGGAGGCTAGAACCTTAAGCATCTTAAACTATTAGCAAGCCTCCTAAATATTCATATTGATATATATAGATGCTAGATGCTACATGCCATGGATAGCAGCTAACTATGGTATGAAGATGCCAGATGATTATAGATAAATTGATATATATAGATGCTAGATGCTACATGCCATGGATAGCAGCTAACTATGGTATGAAGATGCCAGATGATTATAGATATATTGATATATATAGATGCTAGATGCCATGGATAGCAGCTAACTATGGTATGAAGATGCTAGATGATTATAGATATATTGATATGTATAGATGCTAGATGCTACATGCCATGGATAGCAGCTAACTATGGTATGAAGATGCCAGATGATTATAGATATATTGATATATATAGATGCTAGATGCTACATGCCATGGATAGCAGCTAACTATGGTATGAAGATGCCAGATGATTATAGATATATTGATATATATAGATGCTAGATGCTACATGCCATGGATAGCAGCTAACTATGGTATGAAGATGCCAGATGATTATAGATATCCTGAGTCATGCTTGTCAGATATTGGAACTGGTGACAGACAGGACATGTAAAGTTAATTCTTATAAAAAAAAATAACAGAGTCTCTGTCTGTATGTACCGAAGAAACTCGCTAACCACTGAACCGATATGGTTCTCCTTTACGGGGTAGGTTTTAACCCCCTTTCTAAAAAAAATAATTAAAACTAGAATTGAAATTTAACTTTATTATTTATATCATTCAGAATTATGCTTGATGACAATTTATTTAGTATTAAAATCTAATTTGCAATACAATCTATATCTATCAAGTTTTATTTTAATTAATATTAATTATTTAATTTTGACTTAATTGATGCTATTGATTTTAGAGATGTAGCTGAGTGTCTAACTGCTGTTCCTGTCACTAACAAACCTAAGTGTAACTTTGATATTCAAGAGGAAAGATATTTTCTCGTATTCATTCGAATCCGGTGGATAGGAAGCGGTTCTCATCCATATGAAAAAACTATGTCTAGCATCGTATTATATCCAGCTTTCTACGAATATAAAAATGTACAATCATAAGATTAAAACCAGTTTTTTTATCCCGTGCCTTCGGCACCTCGGGGTTCATTCTATATCCGCGGAAAGCTGTTTATAATACGATGCGAGAAATAACTATTATTTAACTTCCAAATATTTTTTAAAGAAAAGCTTTTCTATTATAAGGATTTAATTGTATGCAGGGATCTAAAGGGATAAGAAAATGGTCGCTAAATTGATATACATCTCCAATTATGCAGATTACAATTAATGGTTGATACTTTTGGACACTCAACTAAATGAAACAAATTTCTTTAAAAGTCCCCAAGATTAATAAGCCGATAAATAAGAAAACGTTATTATAAGACTAGTGTAATAAACAGCCCAATATCCCCTCCCTTCCAGATTTGTATGTAAGATACAGGTAGGATTATTAAATTTCAGATATACAAGAATCAGAATTGTTTATAGATAGCTACTCTCTATTATTGAAAAATACAATTGTTAATACTAATTACGTCAATTAATAATTTGAAATGATAAACTTTTGTTATTGGGTGTTGCACTATTTCTACCTTGAAAATATGTATTTTGATTTTATTTGATAAGTTTGTAATATTTCTTGTCAGATATTTTCATGAAATAATTAAAAATTATTTTTTTCACAGGAAAGATTTAGTGTGAGGCAGTGTATTCAATACAATTCTGAGCTTCTTACAGACTACACGTTTTGGTGTTATGTAGATGAAAGTAAGTCTTTATAATAAAGTAACAGGATATCTGTCTGTATTTACTGAAGGTTCCGCTAACCAATGAACCGATCGGGTTCTCCTTAGCATGGTAGCTTCTCCTTTTGGAGTTGGGTACCTCCGCCCTCCCAAAAGAAATAACAAAAAAAATTTTTACGTAGAGACTTGAACGCAACATAACATTTTTTTCTCAAAAACATTTTAAGTGTCACTAGAGGCCTCAAGGGGCGTAGCCGCTAGTAGTACATATTTTAGTGGTATATCTGTTTTTTTTTAATTAATTAAGCTTCTCTATGAATACGAGGTTATATCCTATTCAAGCAAAAGTTGGTGACGTTATTTCAAGTTTTTTTTTCTTTTAACCCTTGCTTATTTTTTTATATCCAAATCTGATAATCTTTGCTTTAATCAAATTGTTGTAATTTTCACCATACATTGAAAATATGGCCCTTAAAGTATTGTAATAAAGTACCCCATCCAGCTTTTTTTTTTATCTATAACAAATGTCGGGAGGTACTGGTAATCCACACACAATTTTGGAGCAAAGCCCCGAGAATCCAGAGTTGAAGCTACTTTTAGTGTATGATTTAGCAACTCTTCTTCCATGCGCGAACAACTGTCCTGGAGTGAGAGCAACTTCAGTTATAACTGGTGGAGGAACACTTATACTAGCAGCCTCGCTCTCAGGTCAGTCTTCAGCAGAGAGAGGGGGGACAATGGGCTGTTTAATACACAAGTCCTCGAAAGATTTTTTTTTAATAACGGTTTCTTGTTGGTTGGCTCAACAACTTTAGGGACTTTTAATGAATTTGATTGGTTGGTTTATTATGTTGAGCGTCCATACGTTTCAACCAATGATTGTAAACTACAGAAGGGGAAATTTTGTGTATTAACATTGGGGATTTACATGAATTAGTCGGCCATTGTCTTATTCCTTTAGTAACAACTCTAACATCAATTTGAGTTTTAGCTTGTAAAAAAGTTGTAATTCAGCAAGGCATGGGACATTGTACTGTAATATGAATTTACAGGTCCAATACTTTCTCTCATTTGTTAGCTTTGACACTTTTTAGTTAATTTGATTTGGTTACATAAGCCAAAGCAGATAATCTCCAGAAGAGGAAATTTAAAAAAATAGTATTTTTGGTAAATAGCTGATTTTCAAGGGTCATCTCAAAAAACGCCTATCTCAGAAAACGCCTACCTCAAAAAACGCCCATCACAGAAAACTCCTATCTCAAAAAACGCCTTTTTCATAAAATGCCCACTACTGTTTTAAAAAATAAAGCCTAATTTATAAATAGTATTTAATAGAATAATACAATACTTGTCATTCATGATCTCTTATCTAAAACACAAATAAACAGTTACCAAATAAACCAGTAAATAAACTATGTACAAAGATGGATAAAATGGTAAACTAAAGAGTAGCTGCTATATTAAGAGAAAGGGGATAGTTTAAATAAATGGGAGAAAATTATTGTTGGGAGAACTCATTGGAGGAAAGGGTTTAATTATTGAAGCACATTCAAAAGTACATAATTTTCTAATCTGGTAAAAATAAGAAGGAATATAGTGATAAGACATTAAAATAACCTCACCCTATTTTTCCCCCAAAATTCATCAGATATGTAGGTTGTTAAATAGAAAATGTTAAATTGCTATATGATTTATAATAATTATTCTAAACTATTTTTTTATTTTGAGGAACAGCTATATAATTCTGATAAAATTAAAGCATATTATACTCAATAAATATTTTGTATATTATTTGTGTATGTTAATAATTACATAACATGAATCTAAAATTTCTTTGAAGCATAATAAAAACTAGAACAAAATTTTGTGTTTTCCAAACTATTTATCTCTTCCTTACACCCTACCCAAATTTCACAACCCTATTTTTAAATTCACCCATCCAAAATTCCACAACATCTTTATGAATATCTCTTAACAAATTTACTAGGTTTAGTCATATTTACAACATTTCAACCTGATATTCTGTTAATTCAAGATATTAGGTCAAATAATAAAGAAAATAGATAAGAAGTATGTTTTGATAGAGCTCATAGTTGATCATCTTATTGTAATAACTGAAAAGTAAACTGGGTTGTATGCAGTAGATATATGAAATAAAGAAACTTAAAACATGAATTTAATAGGTAAAAGTTTTTGTTATTTAGTTGTGATCCTTTGTCTAAGGAATGTAAAAGAGTGACATTATACTTCAAGGATAGATATTTCAATATAAAGATTTATAATGTACATATTGTACAATATTTACAATACCTTCTTAGACGGAGATGTTTCACTGCACGATAATTTTTAAAAATTAGTAGGCGTTTTATGAAAAAGGCGTTTTCTGAGATTGGCGTTTTTTGAGTATAGCCATTTTCAAACAGATTTTCCTCTAGGGGCGTAGCCGATAGTCTATTATATAAAGTAGTATGGTTTTATTTCGTCTGAATCGTATTATTTCATCAACTACTGATCCGAGTTTGTTCTCCATTTTAGGGAAGCTTCACATAGGCCCTGGGTTGGATTTAACCCCTTAGATGCTAGGTGGGCAGCCACTAGCTAGTTATAAAGTGTAAGCATTTGTGAATATCTCAATAACAGACAAAAAATCCACCAAAAAGCTGAAATATTCTGAAAATAATAATCGTCTATCTTTTATTTACAGGAGGCTCATTGATAGCTCCATTTACTGCAGCAGCAGCTTTGCTATTTGGTGCACAATCAATTAATAGGTGACAAGTTTTATTTAACTACTGCCTTTGATTTTTTTTAACCAGTTTTGCTCGTGTAACTTGAGCCATAAATAGAGTATTTATGTGACAAAAACAGTCCTTAGTATAAGCTTAACTTTCGCGTTTTGACAAAAATAATTTATGCCATTTTCAGAAGATTTTTTTGTATGGCTTTGCTGTTTTTAATGTTTTTATAATTATTTTACCATTTCCAGCAACCAAGAGCAATGTCCTGATGTATGCCAACTTCAAGCAGGTAAATTTTGATAGCTGCGACCGGCCAACTTAAATATATTTCGGCTGAATCAGTCATATTGAAGACACGCGCCTAATTAGATGGTTGAAAATCTCAAAATATAATTTTGGTTTGGCTTTTTTTAGATATTAAAATTCTTGTTTATAATTTATTTACAAATCTTCACTGTGGGTACTTAATGTTCTATGATGGAGAAGCTAATTCCTGATGACCTGTTTAAAATATATAAACTCAAATTAAACTGACAAGAATCCACTTTTCCACTATCCGGCCTTAGTGTTTTATTGGTTTTACTCAGAGAGAGGGGACAGTGGGGTGTTTATTTCATAGTCAACGAAGTTTTATAATAACATTTTATTATTGGTTGGCTTAACAACTTTGGGAACTTCAGTGAATTTTGATTGGTTGATTCATTAAGTTAAGAGTACACTAATTTCAATCTACATATGGGGTAATTTTGTGTATCATCATTAGTAATGTACATCAATTTATCAGCTATTGTCTTATCCCCTTATTCCTGGATTTATCTAATTTTTTTTAGGTGGCTGTATACAAGGAAGGAGGTGTCAAATTCTCGTAAACTTTTCTGAATAAATTATTATAGTTCTCAATAAAAGCGTGAATTTTGTGATTAAATCTTCATTTTATTATGTATTGACTCATATTAAAATAATAAATTTATTTGTTATGACTTAGATTTGTCAAAATATTCAACAAAGGAGCTGAAAATTTAAAGTTCATTTAACGCTTTTTTGGGTATTGTCATGTAAATGTCTATAAATTAAATATTAAACCAAAATAAAATTAATTTTTATTTTAAATTCAAATTCAACAAAATATTTGACTATTTTTGTTCTTCTTCGGACATTTATAAATAAAATTAAATGTTAGGTCCAAAATAACTCCACAAATTCTAGAAGAAAAATCTTCCAATTTAGTCACCATCACTTTCACTGAGATCCAGATCTTCATCAAGAGAAGAATGTTGGCTGGCCCTTCCGTCAGGTGCATCGTCTATACCACTAACTCCTGCTTTATCATCACTGTCATCCACCTCTTTGATTTCAGTAGTTCCTTCAAATACATCATTTTAGAGACATGTTCAAAAACAAATTTAAATAAAAGAAAGGGGTAAAGCCTCTTTCGTGGCAACGCCTCTTAAGGGATCTTGGACAAAGTAGCTTCGGACAAAGAAGCTTCAGACAAAGTAGCTTCGGACAAAGTAGCTTCGGACAAAGAAGCTTCAGACAAAGTAGCTTCGGACAAAGTAGCTTCAGGACAAAGTAGCTTCAGGACAAAGTAGCTTCAGGACAAAGTAGCTTCAGGACAAAGTAGCTTCAGTACAAAGTAACTTGCACTGTTAATAAAGGTCATGGCCGCAGCGCTCGGCCCCCTGGCCTACCTAGCCGCGGGCGCTCGGCTCCTTAGCCTATAACCTAACCAAAAAATTGTAAAAACATTATTAGAACTTGTAAAAACAATATTAAAAATTGTAAAAATCAGGGTTTCGGATCCGCATTGATTTTATGCGGATCCGGATCCTCAAAATTTGGTCAGTGCGGATCCGGATCCTACTGGATCCGGATCCGGATCTTTGACAATAAAAATAAAATCACCAAATTTTTCAAAAAAATTTTATTCTTTAATTCGAAGTCAAAAATACTTTTAATTTTCAAGTCTGAACCTAAACCTTAAAGATTGGCTCTCATCAAGAGAATGTCTGAGATTTTTTATAAATTTAGGTAGATTTTTCCATTTTTTCCGCATTTTTTGGAGTCTAAGGATCCGGATCCGCATTTTTTTTGCGGATCCGGATCCTTGGACTCAAAATATGCGGATCCTTGCGGATCCGGATCCGAAACCCTGGTAAAAATCTATCAACCACTTTTTGCAAAATGCACGAAATTTAAACCACATAATAATGTATTACCAGTTGATTATATTTTTCTTAAATAAATATTCTGAGGCTAACATAGGTTAGGTTAGGTTATAGGCTAGGGGGCCGAGCGCCCGCGGCAAGGCAGGCCAGGGGGCCGAGCGCTGCGGCCATATTGGAGACTATTTTTCAGTGTAACCTCCCCCTCAATGACCACGTCAAACGTTTCTTGTGTGCCTACCTACGTGGCAGACAAACATATGTTGTATTTAGAAACTCTAAATCATCATTCAGAAAGGTCAAACAAGGTGTTCCACAGGGTGGTGTCCTATCACCTGTGTTATTTAACCTTTATATGTCCTCCATGCCAGCACCACCAGGCGACATAAAACTAGTATCATATGCTGATGATTCTAACATCCTGAACTCAGGCCCAATTATTGACAAAGTAGTTAAAGAAATAAATGTGTACCTAGACATCCTTGACGAATGGTTTAAAAACCGAAACTTGTTCATCTCTCCAGCCAAGTCGTCAGCTACACTCTTTACTACATAATCCGCCGAAGTCAATGAAACACTTGATATTAAGATCAACGGTGAAGTGGTACCTATATACAGTCAAGAAACCTAAATTCTTAGGTGTTACATTTGACGGGCTCCTTTCCTTCAACCAACATGCCTCGGACATGAAAACCAAACTCCAGTCGAAAAACAACATCCTGAAAGCTCTCACTGGAACAGACTGGGGCAAGGAAAAGGAGACAATTACAAACACTTACAAAGCTCTAGGCCAGTCAATCACCAACTACTGTGCGTGCACCAATCTGGACTCCATCTCTCAGTGAAACTAACTGGAAGAAACTGCAAGCTGCTCAAAACTCTGCACTTCGCATTGCCACAGGTTGCCATCTCATGTCTGATATTGACCATCTTCACCATGAAACCAAAATCATGAAAGTCAGACAACACTGTGAAATGCTGAGTAAACAGTATCTGTTATCTACCCAAAAACAGGATCACCCCAACCCTATCAACCTCAATGCCCGTGCGCTCCCCCGTAAAATGAAACAGACTCTACAATCTAAGTTTGGAGCTAACATAAAGGCCATCACTCGTCCAAACATTTCCTCTGATGACTATAAGAGGAAACTTAAAACCATCCACACAAACTCTGTCAGAGAAATGATTGCCACAATGTCTGACAGCAAAGTACTTAAGGTCCCTCCCCCCCTCATCAGTGACTCTGAAAAGGTCCTCCCCAGAGCCACAAGAACTACCCTTGCTCAACTCCGGTCCAGATACAGCTGTTACTTTAACAGCTACAAAGCAAGGATAGACAACAGCAACACAACCTCAGATAATTGCCCGCTGTGCCCTGCCCCACACACTACGGAACATCTGTTCAACTGTCCTGTAAATCCAACAGATCTGACCACCAGAGACCTCTGGACAAAACCCCTGGAAGTGGCTAGGTTCCTGAACCTGGCAACAAACGATGATGAAATGATTGAGTAGGAGAATTGGGCTACAGAAAGAAAGAAACTATTTTTCTAAGGAAGCTGCTTTTCTTAAGTAAATGTCCTGAAGCTACTTTGTCCGAAGCTACTTTGTCTGAAGCTACTTTGTCTGAAGCTACTTTGTCCAAGATCCCTCTTAAGGGCCGTTTCATCGTATTTTTACAGTAGCTTTTCCCCTATTTCTAGCCTCTGCGGGTAATAACCTCACCTAACTTAACCTAAAATAACCTGTCAAAAGCTACTGTGAAATGAAAATACGATAAAACGCCTCTTAATTTTTGCAATATATATTATATATCCCTAAAACTAGATATGTGTTTTGATATTTCATTTAGGTTAGGTTAATTAAGAGTTAGGAGATGCAAGTGCTGAACCAGTATTTTTAAAAAGTTTACAAAAATAGATGTACCTAGATGTCGTTTTTGATCTTCACTAGATGGACCCATATCAAACATTGACGATATTTCTTTACTGGGCGATCCCTTTGCAGCTGCGTCAGCTGCTAAAGCAGCCTTCTTGGCCATCAACTCCTCAATGTCTATTTCCTCATCATCTGACGACGTGGAAGATTCACTTTCAACGGATTTTACGGATTTTTTTGAGGATGGCCTCGAGGATTTTTCTGATTCTGTAGTCTGTTGTTGATGATCACGATCAGCTGGTTTAGGATCCTTAGCTGCAAATTTTTGTTTCATGAGCAGTAATTCATCTGGGTCAAGTTCATCGTCAGAACTTTCATCCTCTGATTCATCACTGAGAGATGTGACATTCAGTTTAGGCTTCTCTGCTTCTACCCTGTTTATGGTGATATTCATTTCAGAGTTGTCTATTGTAGGTTTCTCGATGGTTGGTGGTACAGGGGAGGTTGCTTTCATCGGTTCTTTTAGGTTGGGATCTAGAGTATTGTTAAAGGGGGTTAAGTGGTTAAACTTATAAATTATGTAATATGTGTTTAACAGTCAAAAGAAGTGCAGTTAGGTAAAATGAGTATTACAATTTTAAAAATTATTTTTGAAAATGTATTTTTATCCAGATACATTTCATTAAAGATCCAAATCAATTCCATACATGAGAGTAAATTTAAAGAGATATTGATCTCCTCGTATGCTAAACAGCTTTCCACGGATATAAAATGTACAATTATAAGATAAAACCCAGTTGATTTAACCCCGAGATACCGAAGAAACGAGCTAAAAAAACTTATTTTAATCTTATGATTGTAGGTACGTTTTTATATTCGTAGAAAACTGGATATGATACGATGCTAAACATAATTTTTTCGTATGGATGAGAACCGGTTCTAATCCACCGGATATTAATCGGTTATAAATGATAACGAGAAAAATCTCTATTATTAAGACCTTAATTGTATTTCTTTAAGAATAACCACTAAACCCCTGCCTGGCATATCTGTGGGAGTAGTAGCTTGTGACCTGGCCCTGTTTACGGTCATCCTGGCGGGCTGGGTCTTCCTTCGCTCTGGTACAGCCATGTCTTCACTGATAGCAACCTACATAAAGCATCACTTATACTTTACAGTATATCCTGTGGATTTAAAAACAATCTTATTTGTCTGCATAAATATTTCATTACAATAGGAAAAAAAGATTTCATGCAACTTTAATTAGGGTAATATAGAAATTATCTTTATGTAAAAATCGCTAATTTTCCTTTTGAATATTCGTGGATTAATTTTCATCATTTAAGCTTGATGTCCCTGTGTTTGAAAAATAGAAAACTTACCTTAGCTTTTGGTCTGACATTGGTGATCTTGTTTGTTGTCAAAGTATTGGCTCTACTTGATTTAGATAAAGGTTCAGAAGCCCTAAAAATATAAACATTTAAGATGATCAAAAAATGATTGGTCAATCATTGTTTTTTTCAGTTTGAAAAGGCATTTTAGCGAACTGAGATTATACTCTTTTAGACTCTCCTGTTATAATTAAAATGAATCAAAGTTTTAAAAAAAGAGTTTGGAACTAACCCTAATGGATATATTCCTTGTACATCAAAATATCGTAGTTAAAACAAAAATTTTAAAAAAATGTTTACCTGAAACCATCAACAGATGGCCTGGTGGCTACTCCCGGAGCTGCCCTGCCAACCATATGCTTCTTCTTCTCCGCCTTCTGCTCTTCTGTCTGTTTTTCCGTCACTGACATTGGGGTCTAGAAAGTGAAAACAAATAGTTATGTAATAAAGGTATCTAAGCTAAAGGGATAAAGAGAACTTTTTATTTAAAATATCTTTCTTTTTATTTACAGGATTTTAACAGGGGTGTATAATTTAACACCCCCCCCCCTCTACCCATTCCTTTCGATTTATTTACCCAATTAAAAGAGTAAAAAAGAGAATATAATATCCTTAGTTGGTAACTTGGATTTCAAATGAGCAACTGAAGTTATACATTTTTTTGTATCTATTTTGACGAACATTGGAAGAGACTCGAACCCAAAACCTCATCAAAAAGCGACCTGAACTTTAAATTTATCAATTTACCTCAATGATAAATCCCTGACTAAGAACCTTAGCTCTGGCACCCGAGAGGGTAGTTGATACACCTGTGGCCACTCTGCTTCTAAATAATAATTAAATTAGACAAATTGGTCATCATAGTAAAACCTTTTTTTATTAGTATTAGATCTTTTTGATCAATCAGTTTCGTTAGTTTCTTAATCTTTTGCAAACAAGACTATAACGCAGGACTATGAAATACAAATATTATGCTTAAAAAAGTCTTTAGCGGCTTCCTTTGCACATAGAGGCTTCTAGGGTTACTTGGGGTGGAGGAGGGTAATTTCTATGTATGGGTGATTTCTCTTGGTAAAGTAGTGATTCCCTCCCCAAAATAGTATAAACCTTCCAATGACCTACGAGAAGCTACATTAGAAAGGAGAACAATATTGGTTAGCAATACGTTTCGGAATAAATAGAAAGACACACACACACACAGACAATTTTGATAGTCTAGACATCCTGTTACTTTGATACGAGGTTAAGAAACTTACTTTTCAAGCTTAGCTTCAATGCTGGTAGCTACCTTCTTTATCACTTTCTTGTTCTTGTTTATCACAAGAGTGGATTTTGACTCGTATGTCTGGGGAGGGGGTATAGCCACCCCTCCAGGTTTCTTTGGTGGTTGTCTGGAGGGTAAGCTTGTAGACAACTTTTCTGGTACATTCTAAATAATAAATATAACTTAAGAACATTTAGGAATACTTCGGGTTTGTAAAGCTTCTCTAAAAGTAATCTTTCAAATAGTACTTGATGGCTCACTAAAAAGCGATCTTTTTTTTCGCGCATCTTTCGTAAAGTTGTACACATGTCTCCTCAGCAAAACCTTAGATTAAAAAAAATCTCGAAAGAAACGGACAACAGGGCCTTCAAATAGGGTACAGTGGTGGTCAGAATCCGTTGGAGATTAAATCTTAGCTGCTCCTTCTTGCCAGATATTGCAATTTGAAGTTTTGTGGTAAAAATGCCTAAAATTACAAGAATTCCAAGGATATATGCATAAGTGAACACCTTAATACATCAAATAAAAAGGGCGAGTTTAACATTTGAGGAGTTTAGATATCTCTTCATTTGTAAACTACACACTTCATCCCCATTTAGAACAATTTTTACTACTATAAGTGATGTTTTTAACTTCAATAAGAGTAATAAATAAGGTACTATAAGCTTAAAGAGGTTTGCCCAATTTACAACTCTATCCTAAAGGCTATTACCCTGGAAAAAACTTCAGTTTAAGTTTATATATGGCCTAAGTTACTTTTAGTAATTCTGCTTCCCCCCCCCCCATACTCTCACAACCTACAAACTTTAGGGTGGAGGGGGAGGGAGCATAGTAATACTATTATGTGTTTCTCAAAAACTAATTAAGGTATAGTGGGAAAAATTTTTATGTAAGGTTTTTAGACCAAAATTTTGTAGAAATTATGTTGACCACCTTCTCTCCCCCTCCTCCTTGTCCTGACATAATTGGTGTGGGGGGGGGGGGGGGTGGCAGAATATCATTCCAATGTGTTTTAAGAAAATATTAGATACATATAAAGCTTTTGGATTTGTATTGTTGTGGGACCCAAAGCACTTTTACAAATATTGCTGACCTCTTCCCCTCCCCTCATAAATCCAAAACATAAAATTTTGAAGAGAGAGAATGGTTGGGTTGCAGTTGAAAGTTTATTACTATGGTGTGTTACTAAGAAACCACTAGAATTACTAAGAAACCACTAGAATTGTAGCAGCAAAGCAAATATGCTTTAGTAAGTCAAAAGTATTTACAAATTTTACTGAAGCCTCCTTCCAAGCCCCCTTTCCCCCCCTATTGCTTTACAATCTCTCCCCCCCCCCCTCCCTCCAAATAAGTAATAGAAGGGAGTATAGCATTACCCTTGTGATTTACTTTGAGATTACTCAAGATATAGAGTGCTTTTGGATTTAAACTTTAGTAGGTCCATAATTACTTCATACTTGAACTAATATTGCTGACCTTTCCCCAACCTCAAACAACCCCATCCAGAAAAATTATATTACTGCTCAATTTCCTCCACCCCCATAAAAAAAATATTAAAATATTGCTGGCCCTGTCCCTCCCTCTCCAGCTACCCTCCATACAACCTCACCACCTGTGTTTTACTCAGAAACCACTATAGCAATAAGGAGCAAACATTGGAATAAAACTTTTAGATTTCAAATTGCTTTATATGTATTACCTATTCAATGTTTGGGGAAGGAGCAATGGGTTGACAATAATTCTTTTATTAGTCCAATAGACTGGAGGAGATTATATAGCAAAATAATTGTACTAGATTGGGAGGGTTGTAGTTGAAATAGATATTTATAAAATTAAATATAGCCTACATAAGTTAAAATATTAACCCTGAATATCTCCAGAGGTTTCTAAATAATATACTTACCTATGCCACTAGCAACTACTTCCAACAGATGGAGGGGGGGGGGGGGGGGGGGGAATTCAGCAATATTTGTAAAAGTAACTAATATCCCAAAAAAGCTTAACTCCAAAGTTTGCTTAATATAATTCAGTGATTTCAAAGTAACACAAGAATATTTTCCATATCCACTGCCCCCCTCCTAATAATTTGTGGTCTAAGAAGGAGGGAGTGGGTTGGTTGCAGCAATATTTGCAAAAGATTTTGATGCCTACGAAAGTTAAAGTACTAAAGCTTATATATATCTTTAGTGCTGTCTAAAGAACTCTTCTGCCTCTTCACCCCCTTCCAATTAGATTTCATTAGGGGGGGGGGGGGGGGGAAGGTGTAGTCAACAAAATTTCCAGAAACTTTGGGCCTAAGAATCTTACATATAATGTTTTCTTTCAATTCTTCAAGTAGTTTTGAGTAAAACATAATACTATTACTTTGCCCTCCCCCCTAAAATTTATGGGTTGCAAGAGGGGGTTGAACGGGGGGGGGGGGGGGGGGGGGATTGAGAGTATTTTAAATATTAACTTTAGCTATATGTAAACTAGAACTGAGGTTCTCTTTACTGGTTCCAGAGTAACAGCCTTTAGCTTAAAGTTGTAAACAGAACAATGTACCTTTTTCATTAAATAATTTCTTTAAAGAAACAGAATTTTCTAAATGGGGAGGGACTGTGTAGTTTACATATGCAGAGACATATAAACTCCTCAAATGTTAAACTCACCCTTTTTATTTGATGTATTAAGGTTTTTACTTATGCATATATCCTTAGAATTCTTTAAATTTTATGCATTTTTATCACAAAACTTCAAATTGCAATATCTGGCAAGAAGGAGCAGCTAAGATTTAATCTCCAACGGATTCTGACCACCACTGTACCCTATTTGAAGGCCCTGTTGTCCGTTTCTTTCGAGATTTTTTTTAATCTAAAGTTTTGTTAAGGAGACCTGTGTGTATGCACCCATTTAGTCAAATGCGCTTATTAAGTCAAACTTGTCTTATTTATGATAATTTTATATACTTATACATTTGGTCATAATTAAGAACTTTTTCAGGCGCATTTGACTAAACGGTTACACACAACTTTACGGAAAATACGCAAATTACCATCTTTATTCCACATCAAAGTATAGAATAACTGCGTGTAAATATAATATTTACCTGTTTACAAGGTGGTGGTGTATTTTTAGCAGGTACAAAGCATATGCTACTACTAAATATGACCAAATATTGTAAAACATTTTATAATTTGATTAATAATATACAATATACATTTTATTTAAAGTGGGAATTCATAGAAAAATCATGTTAAATTTATTTGGAATAGTACAGGTGAAACTTTTTGGCATATTGGCGAACTAAAGAATGGGATAGACGTATACTAGAGTATGCAACTTGTTTAGAAATTAGCTACAATAATAGAAAACTAAAATAAGTCTGGCTGAAAAGGAAATTACCGAAATTGTCATTTTACAAGAACTTTCG
This sequence comes from Acartia tonsa, assembly GCF_053477335.1. Classification (NCBI taxonomy): domain Eukaryota; kingdom Metazoa; phylum Arthropoda; class Copepoda; order Calanoida; family Acartiidae; genus Acartia; species Acartia tonsa. Next base: position 35,454,738 of record NC_137264.1, on the reverse strand, counting down.
AATTTTACTTTACAATAATATAAAATATATGAATAAAAACAATATTAGTATTCCTGGTTGTCTGTTGGGTGTGAGCTTTCCTAGTTTTCCCAGGGTTGGGATCATAATACACACTCTTAGGTTCATCTGATACTGTAACTGGTACCAGGGTTGGCAGACTAAAATTAACAACAAAAAAAGTTTCACTGCAGTATAATAGAATAATTAACAAAAATAAATGTCTGCATAAAGCTTTAGATCTACGTAACATCTAAACCGACAAGGTTGTACAAAGTTGGGATATATCATTAGGTCATATGGTGGTTTTACACTTTTTCAAAATGGGAGGGAGGACTTCCTTCTCCAAAAACATTTAATGTCAAAAACTAATGTTATTATGTGCAAACATAAATAAAAGCAGAGCGAGTGAGGCTAATCATTAGAATTAAATGTCTAAAAAGCCTACCTGGATATAGATTTCTCAGATCTTTTATTAATTTCATTTGTTCTTTCCCTTGAAACATTACTTTCTTGATTCTTGTCAATCAGCCTGTTATCTTTGCTGTTCTTACTTGGTTTAATTTTATTAATGTTAATGATGGAGGATTGACATTTGTAGGGTGAGGTTACTGAAGAGTGGAGGAGATTTGGTGTGCTTGGTTCAGGTTTCAGTGTATTTCCTATAAGAATAGTTTTACCTAATCAATATCTCTACAGAAAGGGATTGGTTGATAACAACGTAAGGCCAGACCTTTATAATAGGTTCCGAGGAACTAACATCCCAACGATTACAGACAACCATTCCAACCTTTTGATTGCACGACTTTTGTCTGGAAGTCATAACTGGAAGTTGTAAGGAGTTGCACCAGTTCCGGGCGAAGGCATTCCCCCCTATTGTATCTATGCGCATCTCACATTGCACTAATTAAACAACTTTTAATTGTCACTGTTAGGTCGAGATTGGAACACATCACCTCTACAATGAAGAGCGGATTCGATATGTATTACGGTAATGGATATAGAATACGTAGATATTGTAAAAGGGTAGGTAATTTTTGTTGTCAACTTAGGTTGCTAATATAGTACTTAGATATTGGTCAATATGTTCCCCTATGACCAGGAATGTGGCAGGAAGTTGGAGTAAGGCCAAAAAGGGGGGAAGGGGCATTTTATGAGGGTTAGCGTGAATTTCTCACAGTATCCATGTATTCTATATCCATTGTTACTTTAATTTAATAATCTAACCTTTAAGTGTTCTATGCGGCGTTGAACTCGACATGGGTTTCTCTGAGAACATGCTTGAGCTTGCTGTGTACAGTGGGTTACCTAAGCCAAAAAATAAATATTTCATTAAAAACAATCTAATAGTGTGCAACTGCACAGAAATGTACTGAACAGGGATGACAATCCGAGGCAAAATCGGATTTGGATTAATAAAATATTTGCGGCTTTATTCTAGCTAGGTAACTAAATAGATTTTCATGGATTTTGGATTTTGAGTTGTGGTACAAAAATTGGCCGATTAATCCGAAACGAATTTGATGCCATCTCTGATTTACTAAATGGAGAAATGAAAGTGGAAAGGTATATATATCCCCATTATTAATTACGGGAGGTGTTTGGTGTTTTCAGTTGTAAAACTCAGCAAATTGAAAGTTCAAATTAACATACAGACAATCTGGTCATAATTATGCGAAAAGCCTCCTAAAAGGCTTAATTTTTATTAAGGGATAATTAAATTAGCAATTGAATTTATACTATTTAAATTGGGGGCTGGGGAAGTTCTGAGTGCCAGCTTTTAAAATAAATTCTAGGCAAAATTTCTAAATTCGGTAACAAAAATGGAAGACATTATATCTAACCTGTCCCACCTTTATTTGGCGAAGAGCTTGATAGTTGTGAGCTAGATGTTGACTCTACAGAAGTAACCTTTCACCATAGAAAACTTTAGATTAAGAAGCAGGTATCCTTGTCTTTATTTACTAGATTATGGTTTGAATCTTACCGTCCAATGGAACATGAATAAACTAATGACTTACTCCTTTATATAAAAGGGATTAATAGAAAATTAACCTAATGCAATATGATAAAAAACGTCAAAGGGGGTAAACCCACCTAAAATTAAGGGGGATAAACAACCATATGTAAAGAGGACTATCCACGAACGAGAGCACATGATTCTAAGTACCTTCCAGCATTGATCTTAAGTATTTTCTTTCAGAATATAATAGGACACCATATATTATCAATATATTGACGAGAAAATTTATGTTTCACCATGTTTTTTTAGGTATTTTAATTGATTTTTAAAAAATTTTATGAAGCTAATTCTTTTAATAAAATGGATATTTGATGATACATATGCGAATACTCGTTTTATATAGATTGTAAATTAATCCATATTAGCATTAATTTAAACATACATATGAGATATAGTAAATGTGCTTTTGACTTTTTTATTTTTATTATTTGACAACATGGACAATTAAAGACACCCCGAACTCAACAAAACGTTTGATAGAATTTAACGAAAAATGGTGGACATCTTTTTACTTTTCTTCAACTTGAAGTGGTGAAACTTAAATTTTCTCGTCAATATATTATTTATTAATAGTGACCTATTATATTCTGAAAGAAAATACTCAGGATCAATGCTGGAAGGTACTTAGAATCACGTGCTCTTGATCGTGGATAGTCCTCTTTTAATCTGTGGGTAAAAATCTTGAGGGGGTAAAAGATATTTCTGCGCGCAATTTCACATTCCACTAAACTTGAATTACCCCCACCTATTTATATTTTAACCCGAAAAACCCCCCAAAAAGCTTGAACGTCAAGTTGGCTGCAATCATTTTCAATAGTTCTCAATGCCTTAGATAGACTTGCACTTGGAGTAAATGAAGGTAGTCTTGGAGTTGACTGCACTGATGCTACTCTTGATAAGCTTGATACTGATGATATCACAGGGACTAGAGACGAACTGTTCACCTCACCTAAGGGGACAGTTGACATATAATATAGGTATATACACAATTAGATTATTGTGTTTTGGAAGAGCTTTAAAAGCATGATTATCGGAGCTCGGAGGGCTCAGCTCCAAAAGAAAAATTGAAGGTGCCACTACCCCTACATTTCAATTTATTATGAATTAATGACATTTATGGAGTTGATGGGGTGGGATCTAGGGACCATATTTCCCAAGGAGTAACAAAGCCCCCGCCCACATCTTCTCAAATATCCTAAAAACTTGGACCCTGAACCAATACTCAAATTCTATGAGAAATGCTCATAGAGACAAACAGAGCATTTCATAATTTCAATATATAGTATGTTATTTAAGCTAATTAATTGTGCTAGTTAAAATATAGATTTTTTACCTTTTTTACCTGAATAAGATAGCACCCTTGAGGATGAGTCTTGATTGAGATGATCGTCAATAATGATTTCATCGTTATCATGGTCCTCGTCTGATGTCTCATCAACTTCCATACTAGTAGTTACATTTTATGTGTAATATTCAAGACTTATTAATAACTTTGCATGGACAAATATCAAAAGGTCAATAAATTACGCCTTTTGACGGGCCAATTCATTCCCCATGTATAATATTTTGATAATCCCTATCACAAGCCACACAAAGATACAACAAGAATTTTTTAAATCTTTATTGTATATGTTTTTGGGTAGACTTACCTGACCTTAGGCTTATAAACTTCCAAAAAATTAATGGACATTTTTAGCCAGTTTCCGAAAAAAAAGCTTAATACCATGAAAAGCAGAATATAAGCTACATATAATGCTTAAATGTTATGACATAATTACCTGGTAGCAATGTTGTATGAGTTATTGATACTATCTGGACTGATCACCTTTATAGCTGAATACATTCCTTTCTTTGTACCTATGCAATTATGTACAAACTTGTCCTTGTGAACTTTTACAAAGATTGCAAAATATAAGCAGACCACGAAACACCAGGCATTAAGTAATGGTTATTTCTTTCATCGTATTATAAACGGCTTTCCGCGGATATAGAATGTACAATTATAAAATTAAAACCAGCTTTTTAGCCCCGATGTGCCGAAGGCACTGGCTAAAAAAACTGATTTTAATCTTATGATTGTACATTTTTATATTCGTAGAAAGCTGGATATAATACGATGCTAGACATAGTTTTTTCGTATGGATGAGAACCGGTTCCTATCCACCGGATTCGAATGAATACGAGAAAAAATTTAATTTAAAGGTTTTAAAGCTCATGACTCTGTTTTCAAAAACATAATGCCTGTCTTTGTGTACTGAAGGATCTTGCTAACCACTGAAGATATATGGTTCTTCTTTACAACGTAGCTTCTCATAAAGTCCTGGGAAGGTTTATAGGTATTTTGGGGAAGGGAACCACCAACATCCCATAAGAAATCGCTCCTAATAAAAAAGACCCCTCAAAACCTTTTTAATTTTTGTTGAAAATGGGTTCCCTACACCTCAAGTGCCCCTAGTCACCAGTATTTAATAAAGAAAAAATATCTAAGCCTACGGATTACTAATATTGTTTAGTGTAAACTAAATTGGCTGCGGCTGAAACGCCGGCTCAAATGTAAACTATTGACGAGAAATTAAAAATAGTGTCTGCGTCTTTAGTTTCATAAAAAAAATCAAGTTAATGTAGTTTTCTTTTGTTTTGACAACTGATTTTAATTTAGAATAGTCTGCCTGACAGCGAAAAATACAATGCTTAATAAAAATCTTAAAACCATCATACTCATATAATACACTACTTTGAAATACAAATTATGGGTTCTCAAAACTTGACAAGTGTCATTCCTTTAGATTGTTTCATGATGTTGGTGTCCTTTTTATACTTCTTGCTGTAGGGAGAAATGGGCGGCCGTCCTGAAAAGTAAACGTCAAAATATTTTACCATATATATAATATATATATTTATTCCGAATCAAATAATAATGATTTTGTCAAGGAGAAGCTAGGTGTTTTTTTCTATACTATCACTCAAACCTATTTCTCGACCACCGACAACCCCCATTACCAAAATAAATCCGATATTTTAAGCCACGCGAGGGCTCTAACCCTGCGGGGCCAAATACCTACGGGGTTATTCTAACTTTTATTTAATCTAACCTATCATACAATAATCAACATATTATGCGACAACCTAATCAAGCAAAAGCTAGTCAAGAAGATCTTAATCTCACCTTTATAGGCGCGTTTCCTTTTCCTGCCACCAGGTGTCACTGAGTCAAGGATATCCTCCAAGAACTTGATTTGTTCGTCATACAACACTTTCAGAGGCTGGTCCTAAGTTTAGAAGATGTTTAAGTAGTCAAAATGGCACAAAATGGCCAGAAAAATGTAATTTAACTTAATTTATCTTTTTAATGACAACCAGGGATCACAAGAGAGGACAATTAACATTGAATTAATAAAAATTAAAATACATCCCCAATGTTCAAATTCAAAATTATCATCTCTGTAGATTATGATATTGGTGGAAAAGTTTGGACACTGCAAGTTTACTCCTGCCAATCAAAATTTTAAAAAAGATCCCAAAATTTTAAGCTATGGAATCAAAGAACATGTATTAAAAACTTTAGGTGCCAGTATTATTTACAGTTCAATGTCCTCTCCCTTTCTGGAATCTTTATAAACTATGAGATGAAGTTATATTTCAAGCTAGGTTCAAAGTAGTGACGAAAAAGAGAAATTATAGCAAGCTCTCATTTATACAACTTTTTGTACAGTTTAAAGAAAATAAAAATAATAAACCTGCTCGTTCTCTCCATCATTCTGTAGATACTCCTTGCTGGAATTAGAAAATGATATCACAGGTTTGATGCCCAGCACAAGTGGAGGATCTGAGTAGGAGATGCTGGCCGCCTTGAATATTCTACAAGGCTTAGCAGCTGCATTTTTGTTAACAATATTTTTTCTGCGGAGAGGGAAGAATATTGGGAAACGAATTGTCTGCTTAGGAGCAATGGTTTCATCTAGAATTTTATATTTCTTGTTTTCTTAAATCAAAATTAAACCCCGAACAAACATATTATGCAAATCTGAATTTTCAAAATAGCAGCTTTATTATTCATTTAGGATGATTTTACAATAAATATGAAATTTAGATGCCTCTTTTGGTCACAAAATTCCACTGTTATTTTTTGATTAATCAGCACCAATAAAGCACAAGATCTCAAAAACAGCATTTGGGGGAAATACTGGTGAACAAACATATTATGCAAATCCAAAACAAAGCAAAAAAAAAAAAAAAAGGTTTTTTTGCACTTTTCTCCTCTTTTACAGATTGATTATGATAAAATAATGGATGAACCTAAATACATGTTAAAGATAAAAATTACCCTGAAAATTATACAAAAATGTTTATTGGTATGTTGAAAAAATCTATTTTAAAATCTTGATTTTGAGGATGATGACCTTTAAGATGCCCTTATTGGTGGTGATGGTGAGCCAAATGTTATCAAAGTGCATGTCCATGATGACAACTTATATATTAAACTATGATCCAATTTTTGTAGTTATAGCATCCTCCAGCCCAGCATTATTAAAAAAGAAAAGAATTGCAATTTTATTTTCTTCAATTCATAAGGTGAATACTGTAGTTTTTAGAAGATGGTTATATTTCTTGTCGGAAGGCTCCATTGGAGGCTACTATGACTACAAAAAATGGTACATAGGTTAATAGAAAAGTTGTTGTAATGGGCATGTACTTAGATAACATTTGGCTCACCATCACCACCAACAGGAGCATCTGAAAGGTCATCATCCTCAAAATCAAGATTTTAAAATGAATTTTTTTAACACATAAAAAAAACATTTTTGTATACTTTTCAGGGTAATTTTTATCTTTAACATGTATTTAGGTTCATCCATAAGACTGGGGGTCAGCAGCTATCCTCTAAAGTGATAGGGATCGAATTTATTTTTTTTCAATCATTTCTTATTTAGAAAAATCATTAATTTCTACCTTATACTATATTTCATAATAATTAATGCATAAATCCCTTAAAAAATTATTATTTTATCATAATCAATCTTTAAAAGAGGAGAAAAGTGCCAAAAAACCTTTTTTTTGTTGCTTTGTTTTGGATTTGCATAATATGTTTGTTCACCAGTATTACCCCCTAATGCTGTTTTTGAGATCTTGTGCTTTATTGGTGTTGATTAAGGGGGGGGGGAAGTTTTGACACATTTGCGTAAACAGGGACTGAGAGTATAGGTTATTAGGGATAAAATCATTCTTATATGATGAATTTTCCCAAGTTTTAAGATTTTTTGGATAGGCCTCCAGGTTCCGGAGCTCCAGGCCTCCAGGTCCTCTCTGTACTGGTAAAAATGAAAAAAAAATTTTTTTTTGAAGAGTTAGAAGTCAACTTATGAAACAAAATATGCGTTTTTTTCTTCAAATATGTGAATAACATTAAAAAATATGCATATTTTGTTTCATAGGTTGACTTCTCAATCTTCAAAAAAAAAATTATTTTTTTAATTTTTACCTGTACAGAGAGGACCTGGAGGCCTGGAGCTCCGGAACCTGGAGGCCTATCCAAAAAATCTTAAAACTTGGGAAAATTCATCATATAAGAATGATTTTATCCCTAATAACCTATCCTCTCAGTCCAAAGATAAAGCCTATACTCCCTGTTACGCAAATGTGTCAAAACTTCCCCCCCCCCCTTAAAAAATAACAGTGGAATTTTGTAACCAAAAGAGGCATCTACATTTCATATTTATTGTAAACTCATCCTAAATGAATAATAAAGCTGCTATTTTAAAAATTCAGATTTGCATAATATGTTTGTTCGGGGTTTAATTTCTTCTTATAGAGAAACATATTACTAGGATGGACAAGTGAAATAAAATAGGATATAGGGATCATTACCTTGTAATCTAAATGGTGTGTATAATAAAAATACTACAGAAAGATATTTAATTCACTTTGACAATATTAGGCCTTCCCAAAATAGTTTTGAGCTAAAAAAAATAAATTTGCTACCTACTTATATTATTGGGAACACGTTTAATACAAAATAATGTTTTTTTGTTATAATCAGAGTGAAGGGACTGAGGAGTTTTGTTTCTATAGTAATCAATCATCCTCATTTTAGCTTTTCATGTTAAAAAGGGGGGAGGCGGTTGTGACACTTTTTGAAACTATAAGTAAAAAAAAAGAGTTATAGGACTGAAATTTGGTATGGCGTTTGCTTTTAAGAGGTAATATGTGGAACTTTGTAGAAAAGGATGCGGAACCGCCGCTATTGCCGAATTTTTTTTGGCGGGAAACGGCAGTAGCGGCGGTTTCACCAATTTTTCTTCAGGGTTCCACATTGTACTGTAAAGCGACTGTCATTCCAAACCTCAGTGCAGCAACTCTTTTTTAGGTTGAATTCCTGTTGTTTTGGTTTCAAAATGTGTCACAACCACCCCTCTCTTTTTATTTTGTGAGCGTGATTTAGATCTGAAAATAACAATTTGACAAGCACTTGACTTGCAACGAGTCCTTTCCAAATAAACTTTTTTTTTAGAAAACAATGCCTTTGGTAATATCTGTTACAACTTCATGTTCGCTCATTTCATGATCAGTACCACCTTAAAGATATATACTATACTAGCGGCCACGCCCCTAGAAGCCTCTAGTGGCACTTAAAATGTTTAGTTTTTTTTGTTGCGTAGGAGTCTCTTTCTACGATACCTCACAATGTTACGTAGTAGTCTCTATACTTAAGATAAAATTTAGATTAATTGTGATTTCTCTTGGGATGGGGGTGGTACCCTAGGCTCCCCCCAAAAAATTATAAACCTTCCCGAGACCTAAGAGATGCTACCCTGTTAAGGAGAACCCTAACAGTTCAGCGGTTGGCGAGATCCTTCAGTACAAACACACAGACACACAAACATCCTGTTACTTTAGTATAAGGATATCTATGAATTTTATAGGACGATTACTCTGTAGGAAACATATCAAAAACAAGCAACCTTGTAAAAAACTTGTTTTGTCATAGATTAACTTTGTATTATAGATTATAAAATGAAAAGGAAGTTAAAACCATTTAGCGTAAATATCAGCCACGCTATAGTATATGTCTGCACTCTGCTTTATATTTAATATAATACCTAACCTATATTTTAAAGCCAACATAATTTCATTTTTAAGCAATCCCGTGAGAGGGTTAATTTCTGTTGGGCATAAATACCTGTGGAACTTGGATGTACAGGACTATCCGGTGGAATGTAGCAATCCTCAATTTCATCCAGGTTTTTGGTTGCCAGCTTTTTGATCTGAGCCTCTGCTTTTGCCAGTTTCCTCATTAACATCTCAACTTGTTTGTCTTGTCTAAACAAAAGGGAGCGTTGCATGAGGTTCATTTATCGAGTTTATTGGTTAGCAATAAAGTTATACAAAAGGTAAATTAACTTTTACCAGACAATTTTAATTTGTAATTGTTAAAGTTTCATTTTTAGAAAAATTATTGTAGGCGCAAAAATAACAAGAATACTGTTTTTCATTGTGTAGTAAAAGATAAAATATGGCACCACTAACTTTTTGATGTGATATAACAGGAATAAAAGCCTAAAAAAGGTTTCACTAATTTCTAGGCCCGGTTTAGGCACTATTGTAAAGATATTGGAATGACATATCCGTGGACAGTATCATTATTTTTTCGATAATCCATAAAATATCTTATCTTGAAATGTGGATTAAACATAAGTCAGATTAATACCCAGCCTTCGTAGACGATAATGTAACTAATAATAAAATATTGTTAACAGCTTTAACGTGCATATATTTGTACAGAAATTCTTTACACATCCATTAATTGAGACGAGAGTCAATGTGATGTCCTCCTAACCTTTAATAAATAGTTCCCTTAAAAGAAATATTAATACCTGATTTCCTCTAGCTTTAGCTTTAACTCTGCATTCTCCTTCTTCAGTTTCTTATTGTCGAATGTGATGTTATCAAAGTTCTGAAGACTTTCACGCTTTTCATCCACCTTCTGCTGCAGATATGTGTTCTGTTGCTTCAGCTTGGAGATTTCTGTAATTAGCATGTTGGTTGGTGTGTTAATTGTGTGTTATTGACGGAATTTGAAAGAAAATTATAAGCTTGACAACGACTTAATATCATTAATACTTGTTACTTACACACAAACCATATCCTTTTAATACCCTTCCCCAGGGGTGTATACTATGCACAAGATTAATTTTTTTTCCTGCTGCAATTCTTTTTTTTTGTATTTTTTCCCCTTCTAGTTTTTTCCAGCGAGGAAAAGAAAACAATGGAAAATGTTTTCATACGGCGCGCAAATATACCTGAAATTTGTTGCCATTTATCCTCCTCATATTGTGTCTTCAACTTCCGTATATCTGTTTTAAGTTTCTCCTGGAGTGTCTCATTCTCGGCTTCTAGGTCTTCGATTCTACTTATCAGGCCATTGGAAACAACCTTTTTCAAAGCAGTTTTTTTGTACCTAATAAAAATCTTTTCTCCCTACAAATATCATAATTATGTCAAAATCAAGACTTTAATAAAAAAAGTCCTTAAACTAATAGGTCAAAGGTGTATAAAAACTGAAAGTTTTGTTTTGGGTCATTTACAAACGACCGCTTCTCATTACCTGGCAAAGTTATGACTTAGGTAAAATGGTTGGTTGTCTGTATTTCTTCAGGGAATGTATAAGCTTATCAATATGAGTTTGGTTGCTTGATTGAGAAAGATAATATTAAACCAGTGTAAGCAAACTTAGAAATATTAAAAAAAAACTTTTTCATTCCTTAGCATTAAAGATATCAGAGTTTAGTTTGGCAACTGTGGCTTCCATTTGCCGAGAAGCATTGGCAAGGTCCCGTTTCTCTTTCTCTACATTCTTTAATTTTGCAGATTTTTCTTCAAGATTTGCTCGGAGTTCTTCCAATTCAGCCTAATAATAATGAAACAATTCATAATATTTCTTAGGGGAGTTTTTTTTTACAGGGATTGTCAATGAATTTCTTAAGGGCGTCATTTTTCTACTTATTTTCCGTAAAGGTATGTGTCGAAAATCGCTATATCCAAATTTTTTTGCTTTTTATCACAAAAAAAGGCAATTTAAATCATTTTTAGACAAACTTAACGCCAAGCTACCATTGAATCAAGACAGTGCCGAGCACACTTACTTTTGTCTTGATTCAATTGTAGCCTGGCATGACTTATTATCTTTTAATAAAGTTGACCTTGCTCTTGAAACTTGAAATTTTTATCTTTATTTTTATTTTAATTTAATATTCAAAACATGTCCCAACTGTACCAAATAGCACATTTAATTTCAAAATGTTTTTTTTAAACAAAACTAGGTAGTTACTAAGATCAAAATATACACAATGAAGTTATGTTTTGCTTCATTGCTAAATCGGATGCAAGTACGACTTCGAACATAGAGTATATATGCTACTGCTAACAGGTTACAGTGAGTGCATAGTTTCATAACATTACAGCATCAAGTGCAGTATTGGAAAACAGACAGACTGATCATCTTGTAACAGTTATTTTTCTATTAGTAATTTTTAATATTCATACCTGTATGCTGTTGATCTTATTATCTTTAAACATATTTTCTGATGAAAGGGTGGAATTTTGAGCATTCAGTTTTTCCTAAATATTATCATCATTTATGATTATTGTTATTCAGGAACTAGGAAATATGTTTCAGACAAACAATTCTAAGTGAAAATTTCCCCACAACCCTCGTTTTTATTCCCCCCCCCCCCCCCCCAGTTCCCTTCAGCTGAATTAAAAAACATTTTACGCCAACAAAATTAGGGTTGGCAATCCGCCCAATTTTTGGAACGGATTTAGATTCTTACAAAAATGCGCCCAAAAATGTTTAAAATAAATTAAGGGATTAAATTTTACCGGGTACTGGGAAGAATCTAATGCTACGTTTTTTCATACTTTTCTGGTAGGTTTTCTCCTATTTCTAGACCCTACAGCAGCTATTTTCTAACCCTTACTTAACCTAAACTATCCTAAAGTAAGCATGAAAAGCTACTGTGAAATGAAAATAAATACTAAAAAACGTAACTTTGGATGCTACCCACCATTATACCTGTAGTCAACTTGTTAAAAATTAAAATATATATTCGGACCAAAAAAAACTGAAGACGCTAATTTTAGCCCAACAATTAACAATCCGAATCCGCTATTAAAATAACTGATTCCGGATTCCAAAATTGTCCAAAAATTGGACGGATTTCGGATTGCCAACCCTAAACAATATATTTAATTATCGGCAATTTCAAATGGAATAAATTGGCTGAATCACAGCCCCTGATTGTTATTTAAGTACGTCTGTTTGTGTAAGCCTGTACAACATTTGCATGGTCTTTGTTATCAAGAAGATGCAAATATTACAAATAATGTTTACTTAGAACAGATCTATAGTATAGATGTATTATATACAGATACCTACCTACCCTCTTTTCAATTACCTTTTTCGTCTGCTAGCAAATTGTTTTCTGCTACTAGGCTGTGTTAATATTCCCGACAATATTGATTTTTAAAGACCCAATTGTAAGTCGGCTCAAGGTCTTTGAGATTTGTTATTTTACCTCTTACCCCTCTAATATTTTACTCTAATGTTGTGAACTAGCACAATTATAAAAGAGCCGCTGTAATAACATGCTATGTATTGATTGTAAGTAACAGGATGTTCTGTCTGTCTTTATGAACATTTGAGCATTGGTCGGCACTCGTCATTGGGATAGGGAAATACAGTTATTCCCCCTCTAGTGCTTTACTCTAATTTATAATGTTTTGCAAGCTTTTGTTTCTTAGCCAGAGCATCCTTCTTATAATTGCCGAAATCCTACTAAAATAATACGAGTCTCTTACTACGTAACATTGAATAACATAGTTACAAGTCATCTTAATTTACTGTCGGTAGAAGGACATTTATTGTAAACAAAAAAAAATGTTAATAACAAAACGAGGACAGTTCTAACCTCACCTTAGTTAAACAGAAAAAAAACAGATGATCCCTTAAAAGTATTTTTCCTCTTTGTATCCTCATAATACACCTTTGCCACAGATAAAAACCTTTTATTTTCATTATATTACCTTATTTTTTAAAAGTTTGTCTAGGATGATAAGTTTTCTCTTAAGAAAAATAATATTTTCTGCCTCAACTTGTGTCACCCCACCACCATCCCCTGACCCTTTACTTGCCTCACTTTCAGACATCTTTAATAGATCTGAAATTATAAAAAAAAGTTTAAATGTCAAATGCAAAAATATGGTTGATTTGTTATGATTACAAAATTTTCATTAAGAAAAGAAATGCCGCAAAATCAGTATTTTTCGGCGGCAGTAGCGACCGTTCCTTAACAATTCAACATCGTATATTATTAAAGACAACTTATGTTCCAAATTCCTATGCTGAAAATCTTTGTCGAGTTCCTTCTAGTATTAGGATTGATAATAAGTGGTATATTTAGTATTTACACCCCTCCCCCATCTTAATATGGTACCTCCTTAACAATTTTCAGCTGCAATTGTAAAGAACTAGAATATTCTAAATTCTATTGCCCTATCCCTCACAGATATGGAATGGTCCAACAAAAGTGGTATATATTATTAAGAACAATATAGGTACCTTGTTAAAGACTTAAAAAGCAAGTGTTAAAAAAAAGAGAAAAAGTTACCCACTGCTCATTTGAAAAGTCAATAATTCGGAATTAAATATTAATTCAAGAATATCCAGGAGTGAGGAGACTTTTAAATGTTCATTACACTATTCCCAAAAGTTTTATTTTAACGTTTTCTTATTCGATAGCTTGCCAATTTTAGAGACTTTTGATTAGTTGAACCATTAAATTGAGTGTCGAAGCATTTTAACGTTTAATTATAATCTACAAAAGATGTAGATTATCATTGGGGATGACATCAATTTATCGGCCACTGTCTTATCCCTTTAGATCTCTGAGAATACCATCAATTAATTATGGACTTTCCAAGACAAAAAAACACATCACAAGAAAGATTTTAGCATAAAATCTCTTAATAAACCCCATTCACAGCTGAAATTAAAAATTTCTCTTTGGAGTAAAATAAAAAATAAGGCTGTCATAAGACATCTTTAAAATCTGAAAAAATAAACAAAACTTAGAAAAAAAATAGTAAGATCAGATTCCTTCATACAGAACTATTCTTATTTAAAGAGATCATATTTATATTCAATGTAAATATTGAGAATTTAATTTACACAGTAACATAGGTATTTTCTTTGAGATGTATTGAAAAACAAAAACAGTTTAAATTTACAAAAAAAAACAAGATAAACGTATGAAAATTGTGATGATCAGTATGTAAGGGCAGGTTGTTGAGTAGGCAGGAGTCCAAATCTCTTCTTGATTGTGATTCTTTCCCTGAAAGAAAAGAATTATTGATCTCAACGTAAAGGGTAATAAGGTAAACGTATCTAATAGCAGTTATTACTCTAAACTTTAAGCATTTATGATATTGATATAAACAAACTAATATTTCAAGAATTTCGCACAGAAAAATACACTATAATAAGCTAGAAAGTCACATATAGAAAAAGGATTTGATCCCAATTATTAGAGTTTAATTTTCTTCTTTCAATAGGATTTGTTCAATAATGGAAAATATGAAATAACAGTGATAAATCTAGTGAAAATCAGATACAAATGTTATTTCATTTAGAATTACTTTAAATGCCTTGACCCAATAACAGACGCATCTCACTACCACGCACAATTAGGACTTCCAGACAAATGTCGTGCAATCAGAGTTGGTTGTCTGTTGGGTGTAACTTTATATAATGCCCCTGGTGTTTGGACAGAAAAGAAGAGAATGATACCCCTAAATTATCCTTGATAGTATCATGTTATGTAATTTATAAATAAATATTTGGATCTACTTTAGTTCACGGTAAAATAATGCTGGTAAGCAATATTTCCAAAAATCTATGAATTTTAAAGGCTGCTAGCTACCAAACGACTGAACGTACAGATCATGCCCGCACACTGTTTTAAGCGGCATAAGAAGTCCTACAAATAATCTGGAATAGCCATAAATCAATAATCATAATTATCTCGCAGTGCCAGGGTGGGAAAAAACCCAGGTTTTTTTTAAAAAGCCCAACCCAACCCGTAAAAACCCTGGGTTTTATTGGTTTCCCCCCCCGGGTTTTATTGGGTTTTTTCATTTAGGAGTCAAATACATTTGATATATTGATGAAATATTAATGTTTATGTTGTTGTAGGTAAAAGGTAAGCAAGATTTCACAATAAACAAGATAGATAATGAAAACAACTGGCATTTCGATCAATTATAAACCCTTATTAGCAACGGTGCACAAAATATTCTATTAAGGGGGGGGGGGGGGAGGTTAAAAGCTTCAAAACATGGAACCTCCTCCTCTATTCCTAAGCTGTCAAACACCCCCCCCCCACCCAGAAATTATTAAGGTATTCCCCTTTTTACATCCCCTTAATAAAACCCTCTGCACGCCACTGTAACTATTTCCTTTCATAAATTGTTATGTTTTAGTTTAAAAATCAATTATGATTATGTAATTTACACAATTTATATATCATCAATTTAGTAGCAAAGCGTTTTCTGAAAATAAGTTTTGAGAGAAAGTAATTTCATAAACATTTGAACAATATGTAGAGCATCATTTTTATAAGGGGGGGGGGGGGGGGGGGGTTAATGCAACCATCTCGTAATCAATGATTAAATAGCACTTAGAATTCGAATTTCGATCTGAAATTTTTTATGAGTAATCCTTGGTAGGTCTATTTTCCCTAAATCGAACAAAAAGTTGGAAAAAGTAACGGCTGGCGGCTCAGCCGTTTAGCCGTTTTTTAGGGCAAATTCATCATTAATTACGTAGGAATCAACTTTTTAAAACATATTTTGGTTTAATTCATGTTAAATGATGGCAATAATTATTTTTAAAATTTCTAGTACCTACAGCAACCGGCTAGAACCGTTTGATAAGGTTTTTTAGCGACAAAAAGTATTATGTGGAGATAGGTTTTGTGACTAATTTGCTCTTAAGATAGCCGAAAACTGGCAAAACATCTGAGCTGCCAGCCGTTAGCCATTACTTTTCTAACTTTTTGTTCGATTTAGGGAAAATAGATTTACCAAGGATTATTCATGCAAAATTTCTGATCAAAATTCGAATTCTAAGTGCCATTTAATCATTGATTACGAGATGGTTGCATTAAACCCCCCACCCCCTTACTTCATATTTTTTACGTTTTTTAGGTAAAATTGGCTTTAAAATGTTATTAGATCCTAGTCTTTGAGTAAATGTAGGTTTAATTTGTAAATTTTAACGTGAAATTTCAATGTTTTTTCAAAAACCCAAAAAACCTTGGGGTTTTTTAATGGTTTTTTAAAAAAACCCTGGGTGGTTTTATTGGGTGGGTTTTTTGTATGCCCACCCTGCGCAGTGCAGAGAAATGCGCGAAAAAGACCTATTTTACGCGTTTTTTTTTCAGTGAAGCTTTCCCTGTGCATAATTGGATCTTGACTAATCTAGATTATTTGTAGGCCTTCTTATGTCGCTTAAAATAGTGTGCATGCATGATCTGTCCGTTTAGCCGTTTGGCAGCTAGCAGCCTTTAAAATTCATAGATTTTTGAAAATATTGCTTACCAGCAATATTTTACCGTGAACTGCAATAGATCACAATATTTTAATTTCACTTGTTGTTACCTAGAGTACTTATCCTCGGGAGAGAATCTTGCGGGATGAGCGCTCAGGGTTGGCTTTCCGTCAGGAGCAACCTTAAATGTCAATATACACTACATGGAATAATAAGTAAACTAAGGCTAGACAGAAGGGCGGAATTTTAAACCATTAGACCAAATTAGGAGCAAATCAGTATTTCTGCGTAATGAACTTAAAGTCGAGAAAATAAAACATTATGATAACCGGTTCTACCCCATCCCTTATTCTCTTCCCCACCTCAGGTTAGAAGGGTGACGCAAATTTCAGATCCCAGATTTCGCGATTTGAATAAAAATTATCTTTGTATTATAGCGAATAAAATAATCTAACAAGCATCGCTTTTATCTTATAAAGAAAAATAGTAAATCAAACACCGAAAACTGAGATCTGAAATTTGCGTCAGACTTCCAATATGACGCATGACCGCGAGACGGGGCATTAATTTGTCCACTATCAATGAAACATTACGTTGAAAGAGAGGGGGCTACACTGTTTTCATTTGAATCAAACACAAAGAAACTCAGTCAAAAAAATGAGTTACAGCACTGACAAAAAGCATGGCAGTAGCCTTAAAGGGATTCAATGTGAATCTGTAAAAAAAACATCCATCAATGTCTCCCTTATAAATTGTTATTTAACACTTAAAATATTTTGAACATGTCAGAACTAATATAACAAGTGTAGTTAAAATAAAAAGGACTTTTTTTTTGTTATTCATGTACGATTTTCTCAAACTATTCAAAATCTTCTAATTAACCGAGAAAAAGCAAATAATCAGTAGAAAAAATTATTCCTGAGAAAAAATAGCGATTTTGACAACAACGGCGGCTTCGCCAACGCTTCTCCACTTCCACATAGTACCTCACTAAAACGACTGTCATGCTAAATTTCAGTGCTCCAAATCTTTTTTTGGTCAGTTACTTTACGTTTGTAATTTGGTTTGAAAAAGTATTTAGTCTGCATGCCACCCCATTTTCAATAATATGCAGTAGAATTTTTTTTTTTTATCATAGCTTTGTACTTTTTTTTACCGCATCTTTACCTTGGCTAGAGTGTAGACTCTATTACCCTCGTCATTGAAATAATACATCATGTACATTTTGATAGGTGTTGGATTAGTAAGGTCTGAAAACAAGTTTTTCTGTCAAATAATATACCTATATATTCATTATAAAAATATGTTATGATAATGAATTTATAATGACGCCTTTAATTGTATTATATAGTAAGTTTTAATTATTTAATAAACACAATGCGTTATAAAACTCAAATTTAATGTTAGCGAAGAAGAAAATCGTGGTGAAGAAAATGATAAATCGTTTTCCTCTCGTGTTATGTGCGTATATTTCGAATTGTAAATTTTTCTCCTGTTTATATTTTTGTGTGAAAAAATTGATATTTTTTCATAAGAAAGACAGTTTTTAAATTAATCTATGATAATGTTCTATAAAATAATAATTGAACCCAAATTTGTTAATATTTTGGCCTCATTTGTATACAAAACTCTATATATTTACAGAAATGTGAGGGAGAAATTGTCAAAGTATAATTTGCACAAAAACCATGTTTACACACGGTTGCGCTGTATTCCGCAAATAATTTCATTAAATAAATGTCGTCTGTTTTATAACTAATAAGGGAAATTATTAATCATTTAGATAAGTGGATTTCCATAATATATAAAAGTACTAACCAAAGCTTTGATTACAATTTTCTACGTGCCTTGCACAGTTCAATGTCTACTAGCAAATTGCTTTCTGCTCCTTCGAAGCGACTTAGCTTTTAAATTTTCGACGCTATTGGCCAATATTTAAATTTAAAAACGGTTTAGGGTCCCCACCCGGTGTACGTACAGTTATTTAACACCTGCTATAAAACTAAGATTTGTAAATACTTATATACTCTAGATTTAAATCAATTTAAATACTATGGACACAAAAAATATGACATTTATTCCATTTATTGAAAAAATTACAGTACAAAAATATAAACACCAAAATTTAGTTGAATTGCCTTTTCTCGTATTCATTCGAATCCGGTGGATAGGAACCGGTTCTCATCCATACGAAAAAACTATGTCTAGCATCGTATTTTATCAAGCTTTCTACGAATGTAAAAATGTATCATAAGATTCTATATCCGCGGAAAGCTGTTTATAATACGATGCGAGAAATAACTATTACAGCATTTACGAGATACTTAAAAAATAAAGTTGGATTACTTTAATACACTTTAGCTATTAAAAAATAAACAGTGTTGATCATTTTTAAAATATAGGTATTTCTGGAAGAACAATTAAAAATTATAGGTACATATTCTGAAATTTCGTTAAGCTCGTTAACATAAATTCACTTTTTACATTATTTTTTAATTTAGATCAAAATGCAACATAACTGGATTATATTTTGGATAAAAATAGGGTTTTGTATAATAATAGCACGGAATAACAATTTACCCACATAATAATTATTTCTTTACCAGAACTTTACTGAACTGTGATTACCTTATGGGTAAACTATCTATAAAAAGATCAAAAAACGAATACATTTAAAAATATCAAGTAAAGACTTTTAATACTCGAATAAATTGAATAAATTTAGAAAGTTTCTCTTTTATCGTCTCTATAGAAAATGAAGTAGGAATTAATGGCAATGGCTTGTCAACTTGAAAGCATTTGCTTTGGAAATTGAAAGAGTATAATTCCATTAAAATTAATTTTGATATTTTACCTTTTACAATTATTATGCAGAAGTTAAAAAAACGAAAGTTTAAGCAAATTTGAGTTTTAACTTAAGATTGCATAATTTACTTACATGATATGAAAACATAAATAACATGGTATCTGACTGAGTCTCCCAAGAATAGATATCTTTCATGTTCTTCAACCTATTGTCTCTGCGCTTTGAGAGCCTTATACTCAGCATAGGACATTGGCTGTTTGGCACTGCTACTTTGTCGGGAGGATGTAGATTCAGAACGATGGTCACCATACCTAGAAATAAAAAAAAAGATAAATTGATAATATTAACTTAAACATTTGATTTTGCACGTATCAAAAATGTAGTTTCGAAGATCGAAGATAAATCTGTTGAGTTTATGAAGACTAAGAGGGAGAGACACATTCTTCATAAACTTAGTCAAAATTACTCATGTGATTTTAAGACGCTTCCATTTGAGATTGAAAAGAAGACCATTTCTTTACAAAACTAAACATAATATCATGGCCTAGTAGGATAGGAATTTTTGTTAGTTTTTTTGGATGGGAAAAGATGAAAACAGTTTACAATTTTTTAATTTAGTAGTAAAAATTTATCAATGTCTGAATCACATTCTAAATACCTCTTTTTGATGGAATCAATACTTTCATTTGTGTTAATTTCTTGAACTAAATTGCAAGAATGAAAATTAGGTAAATTGGCAATTTGGCATGCATCAATAAGGAAATCTGTTATTCATTTCTTTTTAGGCTCAAAAACCGCTTCGAAAGCCGGAAATAATCCGAAGGAAAAATCCATGTCTCGCAGACAATTGCAAAAATTGTTCTCTGTCGTCAGGTAAAAAACACTGTTGTTAGGTTCGCAATACTATGTTGCAGCGTTGCGGGCTGCCATATTTTGCTGGAGCCGGAGCCGTAATTTTCGTAAATAAACTGCTCCGGCTCCGGGTTAGCTAAAAGGAGATTTTTTATTAATTATAATCTGGTAACTATGTTTTTCCGTGTACAAATGCCCCTTTTAAGTTATTGTAAGTCCATTTTTTTTCTTCAAAAAATGAACTTTTAAAACCTTCAAAAGTCAAAAATAGACTTGGTAAAAAATAGGTCGGAGCCAAATCCGTAGCCGTTGTTTTCACGAGCGGCTCTGCGGAGCCGGAGCCGCACCAAAATCAAACGACTCCACAATGCTGCTTTGTTGTAATAGTTCTAAAAATATTTACCTAGATTCGTGTCTTGGTCTTTCTCTTGAATCCTGTGGAGGTCCTCCTGTCCTATCTCTGGAGTCGCGCCTGTCACTCCCTGGTCCAGGTCTATCCCGTGGATAATGACTTCCGCCATGTCGGGGAGAATCTCTAACAAAAATTTTTTAAAAATACCAATGGACCAACCATAAACAAGTTATTTACTTTAATTCTTAACTTTTTAATATAAAATTCAAATCATTTTTGTTTTGATTTTTTTGTTGTTGTATTTTTTTGACTATGTAGTTCTAAACTAAATGCTCACCTGTGAAAGCTGTCTCTATCTCTATGATAGGATGTCACATGTTGTGGCAGAGGTGATGGTGACCTACGCCTTCCACCATAATATTGAGGCACAGGACTATGGGTGGGACTCGGAGATATACTATGGTAGTATCCTGAGGCCGACGGCCTCAATGGTTGCCTCGAGTTTGAATGAGGTGACGAGTTCTGATACCTTGATTTAGATGGCGGAGGTGGCGATGAGTTCGAATATCTAGATTGTGTTGGTTCCGTCCGGGAATACCTGGATGATTGTGTAGGGGGTGGGGAGTAGCCACGGCTGCCTCGACCTCCAGCTGCTCTTTCAGGCACAGGTGAATAATTTCTAGGAAAGATTCAATTTTTGTCCACGTCTTACTCTTAATACTAAGAAGTAGGAGATGTCATTCACAATTTTATATATCAATAATTTAGTTTTTCATTCTCTAATACTAAAATAGAAGACGGCTAAATTCTTTTTTGGGCGTTATCCTCTTAGAATTTTTTTTTCAATTTTATAACTAAAATAAACTCTCTAAAACCCTACAAATTATTATACGATTGGCTTTTGTAATAAAATCTAGAAACCTTTGGAAATCAAATATGCTACGCTCCTTAAGAGGTTAAACTATCTACGATCCTTCAAAAGTTACAACTTGCATTACCTCTGAGGTGGAGGTGACCTGCCGCTCCTGTGATGTCTTGGTGGGGATGGTGAGGGGGAGTATCTTCGTCTTAAAATACAAAATATCAACAATTTTTAAATAGAAAAAAATTAATATATCGTCGAAAATTACTAAAAGCACTATAAAATACGAGCAAAAATTGATGTAGATTCCTAATGACATAAAACTAAATTAGCCCTTCTGTAGATCACTATGGGCAAATCAAAAACATTAACTTTTTTTCTCGTATTCATTCGAATCCGGTGGATAGGAACCGGTTCTCATCCATACGAAAAAACTATGTCTAGCATCGTATTATATCCAGCTTTCTACGAATATAGAAATGTACAATCATGAGATTAAAACCAGTATTTTTAGCCGGTGCCTTCGGCACCTCGGGGCTAAAAAAACTAGTTTTAATCTCATAATTGTACTTTCTATATCCGCGGAAAGCCGTTTATAATACGATGCGAGAAATAACTATTCTCACATTTTCTCAAAAAAAATTTGACACCATTTTGTAGCTTAGATTATGAGGAATTAGCTTTACTTAAGGCATTTTTCTCGGTTTTGCCGACTAGCGGAGATATTAGTGCTTAAAAATACTCATTAAAAGGATACCCTAGTAATCTCAAAACGAGTAAGTAAGCAATTAACATTTTTTTTGGCTTACTTAAATGTGCCATTGTGCCATTTTTGTGGTAAATTACTGATAAGCCATAAAAATACTAATTGCTTACTTATATCAGCATTCAACAACAATTTGGTCTTACTTGTGAGTTAAAAGAGGGTGGAGTAAATAAATACTCAGTCATTTACAGTAAAAGTGGCTTATATAAGTTGAACTGAAGAAAAAGAAGGAGGAGTAATAATTAATCCCTTCCTTCCTGTAAGCAGTTTATGAAAAAAAGAGAAGATTTGGCTGATGTAAGCCAAATGAGCAACAAATGTGATTGATTGCTTGTAAGTAATTTATCAAAAAATTGCTTGATTTGGTATATAAGCCAAATAAGCATTTATTGTGATTGATTGCTTGTAAGTAATTTATAAAAAAAATTGGATGATTTAGTATATAAGCCAAATAAGCAATAAATGTGATTGATTGCTTATAATTAATCTATCAAAAAATTGCATGATTTGGTATATAAGCCAAATAAGCATTTATTGTGATTGATTGCTTATAAGTAATCTATCAAAAAATTGCATGATTTGGTATATAAGCCAAATAAGCACTTATTGTGATTGATTGCTTGTAAGTAATTTATCAAAAAATTGCATGATTTGGTATATAAGCCAAATAAGCATTTATTGTGATTGATTGCTTATAAGTAATTTATCAAAAAATTGCATGATTTGGTATATAAGCCAAATAACCATTTACTGTGATTGATTGCTTATTAGTAATTTATCAAAAAATTGCATGATTTGGTATATAAGCCAAATAAGCATATATTGTGATTGATTGCTTGTAAGTCATTTATGAAAAAATTTCATGATTTGGTATATAAGCCAAATAACCATTTATTGTTATTGATTGCTTATAAGTTATATGGTTTATGGAGTAATTTTCATCAAAAAAATCTTATGGTGTTTGTATTACAGGGACATTCAAGAGAAATAATTTTTAAAAAAACTTTTGTATTACAGGGTCATTCAAGAGAAAAAAAAAACTTAATTATGCATAGAAAATAAAATTATTATGGAAAACCATTGAGACATTTACATTTCAAATATCTAAACAGGATTATTTCATCAAATTATGCGCTAAAAACCATTTTTTCCAAAGGCCTTATTTTTGAGGATTTATTGATTTAAAGGTTGTTAAAAAAATAAGCACAATTTTAAAATTCAAATTATGCGGCTTGTTTTAATAGTAGAAAAATGTTATGCATATTAGAATTGTCATAAGCTCTAGTTTTTTAATATATAAAAACCATTTCTGTGCTACGTATAGTATAGGAGCTAGGTGGTTAAATGTTCCAATTACTGAAAACTTCAACCTTTTTCTCACATTTTTCAACTTAGCTCATAAACTACAAATAGCACAAAAACGGTCCTTATATTTTCAAAAACTAGAGCTTATGAAGATTCTAATGGTATGAGTAATATTTTTCTACTATTAATACAAGTAGTACAATTTGAATTTAAAAATGTGAATATTTTGGCACAACCTTGAAATCCACAAATCTTTGAAAAAAAGGTATTTGGAATAATTGGACTTTTCTATGCATAATTAAGTTTTTTTAAAATCATTTCTCTTGAATGACGTTGTATATGCATTCAGCAGATAAATTCTATTGCAGTATTAATTGAGTTTTCCATTTTGGAGATGTTTCCCTTAGGCTACTGCAATTGCAAATTTACCTCTAGGTATAGTTTTAGGCTGTTTTTTTCTGGCAAATGCCCTTTCCCCCACCCCCTTTAAAAAAACCTGAGCATAAGCTTGTATTCAATCAGTCAATAGTTAAATAGAAATTGTAGAAGAAAATTCTCTTTTGTGGCAACCTCTTATGGGGCATTTTGTTGTATTTTCACAGTAACTTTTCCTCTATTTCTGTCCCTTGTGGGGCCAATTGCTTAACCCTGTAGGGCAATAACCTAACATAACCTATAAAATATACTTTGAAAATATGATGAAACACCGTTTAGGAGGCTTGCCATGAAAGGGACCCCGAAAATTCTTCTATGCTGGATGTTTCAGACATTAATGTAATTAACTAATTTACAATTGAATAGTCATTGGTATGACAGCAATTGGATCTTGGATAAAGTAGCCTCAGATAAAGTAGCCTCCAGACAAAGTAGCCTCGGACAAAGCAGCCTCGGACAAAGTAGCATCCTAAGGAAAGTAAGAGTTAAAACTGTAGGTGGCTAGGTGTTGCTTTGGGTTCTAGACCTCTCCAAACACCTTAAAACATACTCTGCTTATGTGTTTGGTGTAAAGCATCCATTCACCAATCAGTCAACCAAACCAACCCTTTGATTGCACAACCTTTGTAATAAGTTGCCCCTGTTTTGGACCCAGGCATTCCCCCTACTCTAACTATTATTGTTGCGCACCTGACTTAGTAGCAGTAGGAACCATTATAACGTCTTTAGTTATGACACGGGGCTTAGGCAGAGATATAATATAGCTTTCACCTCCCTGACGGCGAGCAAGTGCACTACATGTACCCAAAGTTTTTAAGCTAACCATTGAGCGAGGATGGTAATGAAACTTTGGGTACCTGTGTAAATACAGTCAAATGTACACTCCCACCTTGGATATAAATGTAATTTACAGATCAATGTTCCATGGGCATGGTTGGTCTACAAATTGAAAATAGAATGTTAAGGTTTTTATTTAATCTAAATTTTTGCATATTTTAATATACCAAATAATGTTATTTTTTGATAAATTACTTATAAGCAACCAATGAAAATATTTGCTTATTTGGCCTATATACCAGATCATGCAATTTTTTGATCAATTGCTTATAAGCAATCAATCACAACATTTGCTTATTTGGCTTATATACCAAATCATGCTATTTTTTTTTATAAATTACTTATAAGCAATCAATGAAAATTTTTGCTTATTTGGCTTATATACCAAATCATGCTATTTTTTGATAAATTACTTATGAGTAATCAATGAAAATTATTGCTTATTTGGCTTATATTCCAAATCATGCTATTTCTTTTATAAATAACTTATAAGTAATCAATCACAATTATTTGGCTTATATACCAAATCATGCAATTTTTTGATAGATTACTTATAAGCAATCAATCACAATAAATGCTTATTTGGCTTATATACCAAATCATGCAATTTTTTGATAAATTACTTATAAGCAATCAATGAAAATTTTTGCTTATTTGGCTTATATACAAAATCATGCTATTTTTTGATCAATTACTTATAAGCAATCAATCACAATATTTGCTTATTTGGCTTATATACCAAATCAAGCTATTTTTTTATAAATTACTTATAAGCAATCAATGAAAATTTTTGCTTATTTGGCTTATATACCAAATCATGCTATTTTTTGATCAATTACTTATAAGCAATCAATCACAATATTTGCTTATTTGGCTTATATACCAAATCAAGCTATTTTTTTTTATAAATTACTTATAAGCAATCAATGAAAATTTTTGCTTATTTGGCTTATAAACCAAATCATGCAATTTTTTTATAAATTACTTATAAGTAATCAATGAAAATTATTGCTTATTTGGCTTATATACCAGATCATGCAATTTTTTGGTAGATTACTTACAATCAATCAATCACATTTATTGCTTATTTGGCTTACCCTAGAGGCCACTAGATAAATTTGAAGTCGGAAAAAAGGGTAAATTGACCTTCCCCTAATTAGTTTTAAGAGAAAATAGTATGAAAAATTAGGGAGGTGGAATATGATTTTTCTAGGAACTATTTATATTTTGAGGAGTGTGGTACCCTTATAAAATAGTAATAAACCTACCTAGGACCAATGAGAATATACAGTTAAAGATTCATACAGGAAAACAATATTTGTTCAGCTTTTGGCAAAGTTTTTCACTGCAGACAGACATAGATACATACAGGGACACAGGCAGACATCCTGTTACTTTTATATAAGGATTGAGAAAAACATTAAAAATTAATTGTTTTCATTTAAATTAGAGAAATTATCTTATTATTCTTTAAAATGGAAAAAAATAGATTTCAACTTTAAATTTCATATACCTAGCTTAATTAATTAGATTCAAAGGTCTGTAGATTTAATTAACATTGGGATATTGGAGAAGGACGATGGAATATTAATTATCCTTGCCAAACCATTTCATTTTTATGTAAAAATGTATAATAATCAATCAGCCATTGTCCTATCCCTCCAAGAATAAGCTTAACGTTAGCCTATATTATATGTTACTAATATAATATAATAATATATCATAAACAAATATTTAATGGTTGAAAAGTTAAAACCGGGTAAAAACCAAAACTGTCGGGTATTTATGGCCATGCCGAACCGGGTCATAATAGGGCGTAAAAAAACGATAGAAAAATCATATAAAAAATAATAATTTGAAAAAAACGAATTCACAAATAGATGTACTTGTCAATAAACTTTAGATTTCACGAAAAAAATCAGCGACTTTACTATAAAAACAAAAAAGTTAGAAGGGGTATTTTGAATTCACCTAAATTTTCATGATTGTTGAGCTATTGCTTTGGGGAGTTTTACTGTATTTTGATTGGTTTATTAAGTTGAGTTTATAAACGTTTCAAACCTTAATTTTAATCTACAGAAGGGGTAATTTCACGTGTCATATTTAGGGATGTGCATCAATTTTTCGACTATTGTCTTATCTCTTTAGATCCCTGATTTATTTCATAATTTTATTTGTTATCCTTGCTTAACCCATTAGTGACGAACCGGGTATTAAAACCTGGTTCCAGAAAATGTAAAAAAACGGTTTCCAGCTTCATAATTGCATCATTCTCAGTATGAATCCCCCCTCTACTACCCTGGCTTTCATTTCCCCCTGGAGCAGGCAGTTTTGCTTACTTCCGTTTGCCGGTATAGATGCTGTGAGTATTGGTGCATAAGCAAAACTGCCTGCTCCAGGGGGAAATGAAAGCCAGGGTAGTAGAGGGGGGATTCATACTGAGAATGAAGAGATAAGACAATAGTCGAAAAATTGATGCACATCCCTAAATATGACACGCAAAATTACCCCTTCTGTAGATTAAAATTAAGGTTTGAAACGTTTATAAACTCAACTTAATAAACCAATCAAAATACAGTAAAACTCCCCAAAGCCAACAAATAAGAAAACGTTATTGTAAAACTTTGGGGACTATTGAAATAAACAGCCAATTGTCTCCGCTCTCCCTCTGGAAAAAAAATACTAACCAAGAAAGTATAAAAAGCAAAGCTACTCTATGATTCACTTTTCTGCCTCTCATCATTCAGTCTGTAATTTATTTGATTTTCCAGTATGGCTTCAAAATCAATTAATATCTGCCGGATTAGAACTGTTTCCCAACCATACTGCAAAATCATGTATCGTATCAAAATATAGACATTTTCTATGAAGAGTAAAATTAAAATCCTAATATTCATACCAGTTTTCATTGGACCAAGCCTTCGGCCCTTCAGGACTAACAAAACCGGAACTAATCTTATAATTTATCGTTTGACTATCCGCAAAAAGCTAATTATAGAATGCTGCGATAATAACTAATCTTGGCTGCTAGGGTGTGAAATAAAATATTTTTCAATAATTGGTCCTAAAAATGATTTTTTATTTTGCTCAGGGATAAGATAGTGTACAATATTAAATAAGTTAAAAAAAAAAATTATATTCTTCATTGCAAAAATTTTTAAAATCAGACCATAAACACCAAAGATATTAGGAACTATATAAAAAATAGAAATAGCCAAAAACCTGCAAAAAGGCAGTCTGATCACCAGGGATATTTCTTTTAAACAACTGGAAATCTTATTTTGATATTCTTAACTACAAAAATTTTGAAAATCGGACCATAAACCCCAAAGATATGGAGAAATATGTAAAAATAGAGAATAGCCAAAAACCTGCTAAAAGGCAGTCCAACCCCCATAGATATTTCATTAAACAACAGGAAATTTAATTTAGATATCCAATATAAAAAAATGTAAAAAATACAAAAATAGCCTAAAACCTGCTAAAAAGCAGTCCGGCCGCCATGGTTGTGTTAAAGTTAATTATGCTCCTTAATGATGGGAATGTTATCAAAAAGTTTTAGCCTTCTATCAGTCATAGGAGTTGAGAAAATCACGTTACCCCCCCTTTGTCTCTAACAGACGGACGGACATTACGAATTATAGAGTTGCTTTGCTACTAAGAAAATCACGTTTCCCCCACTTTGTCTTTAACAGACGGACGGACGGAGAGACGGACAGACGAACAGACTGGCGGACATTACGAATTATAGAGTAGCTTTGCTACTAAGAAAATCATGTTTCCCCCACTTTGTCTCTAACAGACGGACGGATGGACGGACGGACAGACAGACGGACGGACTGACGGACATTACGAATTATAGAGTAGCTTTGCTACTAAGAAATCACGTTTCACCCACTTTGTCTCTAACAGACGGACGGACTGACGAACATTACGAATTATAGAGTAGCTTTGCTACTAAGAATTCACGTTTCACCCACTTTTTCTCTAACAGACGGACGGACTGACGAACATTACGAATTATAGAGTAGCTTTGCTACTAAGAAAATCATGTTTCCCCCACTTTGTCTCTAACAGACGGACGGACGGACAGACGGACGGACTGGTGGACATAACGAATTATAGAGTAGCTTTGCTACTAAGAAATCACGTTTCCCCCACTTTTTCTCCAACAGACGGGCGGACGGACGGACTGACGGACATGACGAATTATAGAGTAGCTTTGCTACTAAGAAAATAAAGTTTTCCCCCACTTTGTCTCTAACAGACGGACGGACTGGCAGCCATTACTAATTATAGAGTAGCTTTGCTACTAAGAAAATCACGTTTCCCCCACTTTGTCTCTAACAGACGGACGGACGGACAGACGGAAGGACTGGCGGACATTACTAATTATAGAGTAGCTTTGCTACTAAGAAATTCACGTTTCCCCCACTTTGTCTCTAACAGACGGACGGACGGACGGACAGACGGAGGGACTGGCGGACATTACGAATTATAGAGTAGCTTTGCTACTAAGAAAATCATGTTTCCCCCACTCTGTCTCTAACAGACGGACGGACGGACAGGCAGACGGACGGACTGACGGACATTACAAATTATAGAGTAGCTTTGGTACTAAAAACTGTTACTTTTGATTATATTAATTGGTTGAAAAGTTTGGACACCCAATCCAGATATGCGGACCCACGTTTATACTAATTTTTAATGTAAAGAGTTTTGCCATATGTTTTAAATGGATATAAAGACTTTCTGATAACGATAATAGAAATGCTTTGCTTCCCAAGGCTTATTTATGTTAAAGGAATCTTTACCCAAAGTTTGAAATCTATAACATGATAACATTTATAAATTAACAGAAGTTATAGAGAAACTATGCAAGGGATTGGACCATGGAAAATTTATTTTGGGTATAGTCCCTTTCATGACAACGCCTCTTAAGGGGCGATTCGTCATATTTTCACAGTAGCTTTTGAGAGGTTAAGTAAGATTAGGTGATTGCCCCGCCGGGTTAGGTAATTGGACCCGCAGGGTCTAGAAATAGGAGAAAAGCTACTGTTAAAATACGACGAAACGCCCCTTAAGAGGCGTTGCTACAAATGAGACTATACCCAAAAATTTTCTCTGATATTATACTGTCTTTTTCTTGTCTGTCTCATTTTTCTATGAGAGAAAATCACGTTTCCCCCCATAGCATTACGGACGGACTGGTGGACAGACAAAGTGAATTCTAGAGTAGCTTCACAACTAAAAAGTCATTTGTGCTGTAAAAATAATTAGGTTTTGATTTGAAAATGTTATACATTTGGGTGGGAAAATGAAAAACTATTAACTATCTTTTTATTCTTATACAAAAGTAACAGAATGTCTGTATGTAAAAAAACAATCTTGCAGGTGAACTGAAGTTTGCTTTACGGGCAAGCTTTTTTATTGCAAATGTTTTTATCTGTTTTGCAAAAGGTTAACTCCACTCTCCAAAGTAAAGTAACATTAGCTAGAATGCGGGAATAAGTGTTCAATTGTGAGTGTGTGCGTGCTTGTGTGTGTGTGTGTATGTGGTGTAAGCGCGAGGGTCAGCACTAGGCTGACCCGAAGACGAGTCAGTACATTCATGGTAAGCGAGAGAGAAACATGTAATTGTTATGTATATGTGATTGTCCAATGTACTTTTTATTTATAGTAAAAGTGTTTTGATAAATCAAGAAACATTCTCAAGTGAATTCTATTTCCTTTTAGCTATACATTATCAACAATTTCAACTATTCAATAATACTTTAAAGAATATTTGAATTGTAGAAAATCGTAAAGTTAAATTAAAACTACGCATCAAATTAAACCAAGTCAAGCTATCTTGAAAGGAAACTATGCATGGATAATGGGAGTTCTATTAATTGAAAGGTTAGACTCTGTTTTATTAAGTATCAATGATCATATATTACTGAAATAAAGTAAATGTTTTAAATCCGGCAAAATACCCAAATTTAGTTTTAATCTGGCCATTACAACATAACATTATTTGCTTTAAACTTGCCGCCGAAAACGGGGTAACCTTTTCGATCCCTAAATGTGGTCCTGGGAGTCATTCTACGGACTTGACCAAGAAATACTTTTTTCTAGAACTCCTCAAGCCCAAGAAAAGTGGTTATCATTAGCAACCACGTAGGACGCACCATTACTTCGGTAGCGGCATATACATATAAGGATTGATTTTTAGTTTTCAGCAAAGGACAAGATGTTGTATGAAAATCAAAAGATTAATATATGTATTTTTGGACCTTATTTGTGCATTACTTTATTTTAGTAATATATGATATACAGTACATATAGTCCATCAGTGCGTCTGTTATATATGGGTTTTTAAAAACTATTTTGACACAAACCTTTTTACATTTTTATTAGCTAAGCATTTTGTTATTTACATTTACTATATATAAGAAACAAATATAAGAAATGTTTGGATAACGAACTTGCATAATACTATAAATAGGTTTATGTTTGGTACTTAAAACGTTTGATGTACATGTACGAGCAAAAAAAGAAGGGAGGTGTCATTGGACCATAAATTACACTGGTACCCAAAGTTTTATGTTGGTTATTTCTCGCACCGTATTATAAACGGCTTTCCACAGATATAGAATAAACAATTATAAGATTTAAACTATTTTTTTAGCCCCGAGCCGGCTAAAAAACTGGTTTTAATCTTATAATTGTACATTCTATATCCGTAGAAAGCTGGATATAATTCAGTGCTAGACATAGTTTTTTCATATGGATGAGTATATGTGGTGGTACTTTCCCCAAAAATAGTTATTAACCTTCCCAGGACCTATGAGAAGCTACCCTGTAAAAAAGAACCCAATCGGTTCAGTGGTTAGCGAGATCCTTCATTACAAATAGACAGACAGGCAGACATTGTTCTACTTTGTATTATATATTTTTAGCGGCTCTGCCCCTAGAGGCCTCTAGGGGCATTTGAGGAGGGGGGAGTTGAATCTCAAAACATATTTTTTAATTTAGATTCTTTTTAAAAGTAAAAAAATTTTTATTAGAGTGGGGGGGGTCCCGCCACCCGACCCCATTTTTTAATTTAGTTTTTTTTAAAATAATTTTCTTTTTTTTAGGGCGGGTAATTTTTTCCTAGGGGCGATTTATTTTAGGAGGGTTGTGTTATAAACTTTCCCGAGACCTATGAGAAGCTACCCTGTAAAGGAGAACCCGATCGGTTCAGCGGTTAGTGAGATCCTTCGGTACAGACACACAGACAAACACACATCCTGTTACTTTATTGTAAGGATATGATTATATAAAAAAATAATTATTTATCGCATCATAATATTCAGCTTTCTACAGATATTAAATCTAAAAAAATTTAAGATTAAAACCAGTTTTGTAAGCTCTGATTGGTCGTAGGCCCTGGCTAACAAAACTTATTTTAATTTTAGGATAATTTTATTTTATTACTCGTGGAGAACAGTTTGTAATACTTTGCATTATTTTTCAGTATTGATTAGAACCGGTTCTAATCCAGGGGATTATAATCGAAACGCGGGAATAACAATTTTATAATTGTACATTTTTATATCCGCAATAAACTGTTTATTATACGATGCGATAAATAACTATTCCATTAAGTAGGGATCTAAAGGGATAAGACAATGGCCAATAAATTAATAGACATTCCCAATTTTCATACACAAAAATACCCCTTCTATAGAATACGATCAGTGGGTGAAACGTTTGGACACTCAACTTAATTAACCAACCAATCAAAATACCCCTGTCTTTTACCATTAGTGGTTGTAACGTTTGGACACTATACTAATAAATTTATTAATCAAAATTTAAAATCAAGTTGTTGAGCCAACGAATAAGAAAACGTTATTATAAAACCTTGGGGACTAGTGTAATTTAATTAATTTCCGCGATATAAAAAATATAAACCATTTCTGAGAAACTTTTAAAATTATGTATAATGTCGTTTTATAGATAACTTTCCACCAATAATAAATTTTTTTTACCAGAACCAACAATTCTTGAATTAATCTTTTATTTTTTATCCCTGGAAAGTGCCTTTAAAACGATGTGATAGATAATACTTCACCAGGGAGGTAGGGGTCATTGGGCTGTTAATTACACAGATAACCAAAGTTTTATAACCACATTACCTTATTTGTTGCTTAGAAACAATAACGTTGTGTATGTATCTTATTAATGTATATTGTCTTAATGTAAAAAGCCTCGCCAAATCAACGTTCAGACTTTCTGATAACGATTACAGGGCGCTACTGTCCTTCTCATGTTATTATAGACATAATTTATTTAATTTTTCGTCCATTGTTCCCTCCCTGTAGACAACTTTTACTCTACCCAGGGAGGTAGGGAACACTGAACTGCAAATTACCTTCTTAGCTGGCCAAAAACCTCTAGGTACTTTAATTTAAGTTTATCGCCACCAGGGATCTAAAGGGATAAGACAATAGCCGATAGATTCATTTACATTCCTAAAAATACCCCATCTGTAAGTCCCCAAAGTTGTTAAGCAATCAAAAATTAAAACGTTATTATAAAACTTCGGGAATTAGAGAATGAGGGGACTGTTTATTACACTAGTCCCCAAACTTTTACTATAACGTTTTCTTATTCACTGGCTTAATAACTTTGGGGACTTTTATTGAATCTTAAATGGTTAGGTTATTAAGTGTAGTAGTGGTTAAACCAAAAAATCAAAATTCAGTAAAAGTCCCCAAAGTTGTTAAACCAACAAATAAGTAAAAGTTATTATAAAACTTTGGGAACTAGCAAAGAGAGAGGTACAATGTTTATTACACTAGTCTCCAATGAATAAAAAAATGTTATTATAAGACTTCGGAAATAAGGGTGGACAATGGGCTGTTTATTACACTAGTCCCCAAAGTTTTACATTTTCTTATTGTTAGCTTAAAAATTTGGGAACTTTTATTGGATTTTTAATTGTTAGGTTATTACGTATAGTCGAGGTTAAACCAACCAATCAAAATTCAGCCAACAAATAAGAAAACGTTATTATAAGACTTTGGGAACTAGCAAAGAGAGAGGAACAATGGGCTGTTTATTACACTAGTCCTCAAAGTTTTACTATAACGTTTTCTTATTCGCTGGCTTAACAACTTTGGAGACTTTTATTAGATTTTAAAAGTCCCCAAAGTTGTTAAGTTAACGAATAAGAAAACAATATTTTAAGACTTTGGTAATGTAGAATCCATGAAAGCAATGCTAAAAAAATACTGGTGTTTTTCTCAGAGTATATTGTTGATCTCTGAAACAATAATTTATTTAATAGTTATTTATCAAAACATATTAATTTTCAGATTTCCGCGTATAGAGAAATGTTATTGGAACTAAATATATAACATTAAATAATCGGTTTTTTTCTTGTGGTCAACTGTTTATGAATTCAGGGATCTAAAGGGATAAGACAATGAATGATAAATTAATATATATCTTCAAGGATGTTAAACTACCCCTCAGAAATTGTAATTTTATTGAATGAAACGTTTGCACATTGCAAGTAAATTAATTAACCAATCCAAATTTAATAAAATTATAAATTTTAACACTATCCAATCACGATCATAAGAGAACAGGCGATGGATAATAATATTTTTTTATACATCCAAAGTCAATTATTAAAATTATTGGTTCAAATTACCCAAAGTTTTTGAGCCATCAAACACAACATTGTGGAGCAGTGTAATTTACAGCCAAAGGTCCCCTCCCCTGATAATTTCTTTCTGTGTTACAATTTAGGAGGGAAGGCACATTGGACTGGAAATTATACTTGTCCCAAAAACTAATCTGTTGTTTGTTGACTTGTATGGTTTTTTGGGGTTGGAAAACTAATTAGTTTGATGGTAAACATAATTACCCATTCTGTAGATTACAATTAGGGTTGGAAACGTTTGAACACTAAAGATAATAATGATAGATTATTGAATTTTGATTAGTTAAGTTTTCAAACTTGTTTGTAAAAAGGGAATTTTCATCAAAATATCGTCCATTGTCTTAGTCTTTAAGATTCCTAGTTAAAACGAAAATTTAGTTTAAAGTAAAAACAAGAAATATAAATCCATATAACTGCAATGCTCTAAAACAAAATATTGGCGCTTTCACTCGAAGTACCTTGATGAGCACTGAAACCTTCAATTTTGGGTCAGGTTAGGATAGGTTGTATAAGGAGAAGGGGGGTGGCATTTTTCTTGAAACGTTTTTAATTTGAGGCACATCTTTGAGCAAATAAAATGAAGTTTTCAACGCATTATTCTAAAATTATTTTTACTCTTACAATTATACATTTTAAAATCCACGGAAAGCTGTTTAGTGTATATAATATGATGCTATAAATAACTATTTTAGTGTGGCTACGAATCTAAGTTTTCCCTCTTGATTTGATAGGTTTTGAGTCAAAATGAAAAAAAATATTATATTGTAGAAAAACAGAAATTTACTTACGCGATAACTGTTTACAATATGCACAATTACAATTGTAAAACGGGATCACTTTTGTAGATTAAAATAATTGGTGTAAAAGTTTGAACACTGCCTTTTTGTAGACACACCATACCCAGGGATGTAGGGATCATTGAGCAGTAAATTACATTTTTAACCAAGGAGGGAGGGTACATTGGACTATATTTTCAAAGGTACCCAAAGTTTTATTACCATCCTCGCCTATGTTTAGCATAAAAACTTTGGGTACTTTTATTTAATTTTGATTGGTTGGTTCCAGACAAGTATTGCCCAATCAATGATTTTAATCTACAATAGGGGTTATTTTATTTTCAGTATGGCTTTGAAACCTATTTATATCCGCAGGATTAGAACCGGTTCAAAGCCATACTGGACAATTTTATATGAATATTAAAATGAAAAAAAACATAACAAAAATACCAGATTTGTAAGCCCAGGACTTCGGCCCCTCAGGGTTAACAAAACCGTAATTAATCTTTTAAATTTACTATCCGCGGAATGCTGTCTATGATACGGTGCAATAAATAACTATTATCATCATTGGGGATGTATTTCAATTAAACATTCATTGTCTTATCCCAATTAAAATTGTAACTTTCACTCAGGATACCTTGTTGAGCACTAAATCCTAAAACCTTTGAAATTTAAAGGATAACTGTAACATGCCTAAATTAACGAAAAGGTATTGACAGACATACAGACGTAAACAAATGGACAGACGGACAAACTGACGGACAGACAGACGGACATATACTTTTAAGAATATTTTGAGTGTTAATTAAAATTATGCATTAAATTAAATTAAAATAGGCACGTCAGAATTTTTCTATCAATTTCAAAATTTGTATGGTGATTCTTTTGGTAGATAGGTAGACTTCAGAAATCGTAGGAACTCTATAATTGTTACCTGAATGTCCGTACGTCCATTCTAAACAGCTAATTTTTGTGTTATATAATTTTTTGATTGATCTGATTTTTGAAAAACTGATTCCTAGGACAACAAAGTATAATTTTGTAAGCGTAGCATCTATAAAAATGAAAGTATGTCCTTATACATTATTCTGCATCTAAGCAGTTTTTCAACAAATTTACTCAAAATTTTGTTTCATCTTTTAAACATTTATATTCTGATTATTTAGTTCTGACACTCTAAAAGTGTTAATGTTCATTTATCACACCTTTTCAGAGCTTCGCTTTTATGGATGTTGTCATCCTTGTTTACCTATTTTGACCCCAACCTTTTAAATTTTTTTATGAGCAAATCATTTTGTTATTTAAATTTCCTTGTTTTAAATTAGTAAATGGGTTAATGTTTGGCTTTATTTCCTAAAACGTTTTTAACCCTTAACAGTCGGGCCCCTTGCCGCACCTTAATCAGTCGGGGGGGGGGGGGGGGGGGGGTGTTCAACGCCCCCCCCCCATATTATCTCAGTTCCTATTAGAGCTAGAGGGCTAATTTTTTTTGTACAAGTCCCCTGTGTTATGATGAATTTCCGACCTTAAGTAAGTCAAAGTCAATTTTCGCTTCTTTCACCCTTTTATTTAACAACCTTTGTTTTTAGGTCCTTTTTTACTTAAAAATTTCAAACGGCTGTAATTTTCTTATTTTTGAAGCTAGAAGAACAATTTTTTTGCAGAAAATGTTTATCTTTATGTAAGTTTATATTTGTAATGTCAAAATATAAATTTCAGCGGCCGCAGCTGTACTTGGCAGCTGCCAGCCGCCGCAGTCGGCGGTCGGCGGGAAAACGGCGGTGGATCCTTATGAAATTTTAATACGTTATTTAGACATGTAAGAAAAGCTTAAGTTTAAAATTTGAAGTCTCTAAGTCAAAAATTGAGGCCACAGGAGCCTTTTAAAGATTTCTGGAGACCTGGAGGATCAGGACCTGCAGGATCATACCTGGAACCTGAAATTGACTTGAACACCTGTATTTCATATAAGGATGTACTACTAGAGGATATTTTAGTATTTTGGCAAGATAAAATACTTTGTTTAAGTCAAAAAAATATTTTTGCTCTTTACCTGGATGACCCTGCCAGGTTTGCTGGCATCCTGTGCCCGCCAGGATGGAGATATTTAAAAAATTCCAACTCTCAGTTATGTGTCATACCCAAACTTAAAAAGTCAGGCAGTTTGGGCTCTTTATCTTTCACACACAGAAAATGAGATAGAAAAAACCGGATGGGGGGGCGTTCAACGCCCCCCCCCCCCCCCCCGACCGTTAAGGGTTAAGATGCATTTTCTGTGTGTGAAAGATGAAGAGCCCAAACTGCTTGACTTTTTAAGTATGGGTATGACACATAACTGAGAGTTGGAATTTTTTGAATATCTCCATCCTGGCGGACACAGGATGTTAGCAAACCTGGCAGGGTCATCCAGGTAAAGAGCAAAAATATTTTTTTGACTAAAACAAAGCATTTTATCATACCAAAATACTAAAAAATCCTCTAGTAGTACATCCTTATATAAAATACAGGTGTTCAAGTCACTTTCAGGTTCCAGGTATGATCCTGCAGGTCCTGATCCTCCAGGTCTCCAGAAATCTTTAAAAGGCTCCTGTGGCTGCAATTTTTGACTTAGAGACTTCAAATTTTAAACTTAAGCTTTTCTTACATGTCTACATAACATTATAAAATTTCATGAAGATCCGCCGCCGTTTTCCCGCCGACTGCGGCGGCTGGCAGCTGCCAAGTACAGCTGCGGCCGCTGAAATTTATATTTTGATATTTCTAATGTAAAATTTACATAAAGATAAACATTTTCTGGAAAAAAAAATTTTCTTCTAGCTTCAAAAATAAGAAAATTACAGCCGTTTGAAATTTTTAAGTAAAAAAGGACCTAAAAACAAAGGTTGTTAAATAAAAGGGTGAAGGAAGCGAAAATTGACTTAGACTTATAAAAGGTCGAAAATTCATTATCAAACAGGGGACTTGCACAAAAAAATTTAGCCCTCTAGCTCTAATAGGAACTGAGATAATAGGGGGGGGCGTTGAACGCCCCCCCCCCCGACTGATTAAGGTGCGGCAAGGGGCCCGACTGTAAAGGGTTAATACCCTTGGGCGATTGAGCGCGTTACATTGCAATTTAGACACAGAGTAGGTTGAAGGTGGGGTGGAGAGGACTTTTACCCAAAGCGTCACCGAGCCCCTAGAGGTAATACTGGTATAAGGACAAGTATGTTCATAAGAAGAACAGCATTATTTTACTATACTGAATTTAGCATGGACAAGTATAAATATAAGTAGAGCAGCAATATTATACAATAGTGATGTTTAAGTAATGTTGAAGTATATTCATAAATAGCGCGGCAAAATTATATTATGCTGTCCCTAGTAATCTCTCCTCGTGGAGTAAGCATGAAAAAAAGTAAATTGCTTACTTAATTGTGCCATTTTTGTGGTAAATTACTGATTTTAACAAGTGCATTTATATCCACAAGTTTGTCAGCAACATTATGATAATCTAAATTTAACCCTTACAGATCGGGCCCCAATTCCCACCTTAATAGATTGGGGGG
Source organism: Acartia tonsa (assembly GCF_053477335.1). Lineage (NCBI taxonomy): Eukaryota > Metazoa > Arthropoda > Copepoda > Calanoida > Acartiidae > Acartia > Acartia tonsa. The sequence goes on along the minus strand of NC_137264.1, from coordinate 35,415,874 downwards.
GGGGGGGGGTTCATATTGACCCTCCCCCTCTATCTCGGCACCTGTTACAGTTAGAGACATAAAAAAATTTTCTGGTGGTCATGGTGGTCATAACACCTTTTTTCTCAGAAGGTCATTGATATCTAAGTATTCACCAAAAACATTTTAGGTTTTCCTTATACACAAAAGTCATAATGTAGAAATTAAGATTTATGTAAAATTTTTTCTAAATTTGGTGCCACCTAACCGACTTTGACCGGACGCCACGACCGACACAGACCAGATATTCTTATAAGATCAACTCTTGCCGACGTATAATTACAAAACTTAAATAGTCATGAAGTCACAACTCTCTATCTTACCTAAAAAAAAAATGACATTGAAATAACTAGAGGGGGGGGGGTCAATATGAGTAAGTAATGCAACATTATTCCTTCTAATGTTAACAAGGACAGTTATATACATATGTAAAACAACAACATTATACTATACTAATTTACCAAGGATAAGTATATCCATAAGTAAGGCAGCAACATTAAACTATTTAACAAAGTATCCTCATTCCTCTCCCCCTCTGTTTTTTAAAAACTTTCTGAATATAATTGGTTCTTACACAAATAATTTTTTTTATTACTCCCTTATCATTTCTTAGCATTGGGGTACCCAAAAATATAGGTACCCTAAAGTTTTTATGTGTGTGTGTTTTTGTTATGCAGCAAATGCTACAATAATATTTATAATTCAGTACCAAATTTTGCCCTGGATTGTTGGGCTTGTTTTAATAGCTTGTAAGCTCATTTATTTGATTGGATCCACTTGTAAAACTGTAAAAATTGAATTTTGGGACTTTTCTTCTAGGGGCAAGTGGAACAAAAGATCCCCGAAAACACTAAAAATGTAAGTTCTGAGCTTATTTTTAAAGATATCAATCTGATTTTTAAAGAAAACTTTTTTAACATAACTTAACTAATTAACCATTACAGATTTTACTTTGGGACTTCCTTTCTAGAGGCTAGTGGAGCAAAAGACCCCCTCTAAAACTATAAATATGAGTTCTGAGCTTATTTTTAGTAGCAAAGCTATTCTATAATTAGTAGTGAAGCTACTCTATTATATGAAATGTCTATCTGTCTGTCCGTCCATTTGTCAGAGACAGAAAGGGTAAAACATGATTTTTTCAACTCCTATAAAAGATACAGAGCTGAAATTTTTAGGAATAATTATGGTAATAATCTTCATATTTAACCAAGAATCATTAAGTTTTGCCAATTGTTTGGGGTGCTAGATTGATTCTTACATTTTTAAGTTGTAAATCTGTTTTATTCTTAAAACTTATAACCTTGGAACTAAAATTTGTGGGTATAAATAATCCCAATAATAGAAAAATGCTTTTAACTTTAAAAACTAAATTTTTTCATCACAATGTGTATAATAAAGGATGAATTCCGACATTTATTTGGCCCCCTTTTCGACATATCTCTTTAGATCTCTGGTAAATTATGCTTTTGAAAATCAAAACTCATTTTGATGAAATTTTATTTTGTTGATATCTTTTTTGTTAATAAAGTTAAGATCATGAAAATATCATTAACCTTACAAGACTCAAAAAATGTTTTCAACTTAAAACTTATTTTAACTTTTTACTTAACCCTTAACGGTCGGGGGGGGGGGGGGCGTTGAACGCCCCCCCATCCGGTTTTTTCTATCTCATTTTCTGTGTGTGAAAGATGAAGAGCCCAAACTGCTTGACTTTTTAAGTATGGGTATGACACATAACTGAGAGTTGGAATTTTTTGAATATCATCATCCTGGCGGGCACAGGATGCCAGCAAACCTGGCAGGGTCATCCAGGTAAAGAGCAAAAATATTTTTTTGACTAAAACAAAGCATTTTATCATACCAAAATACTTAAAAATCCTCTAGTAGTACATCCTTATATGAAATACAGGTGTTCAAGTCACTTTCAGGTTCCAGGTATGATCCTGCAGGTCCTGATCCTCCAGGTCTCCAGAAATCTTTAAAAGGCTCCGTTTGAAATTTTTAAGTAAAAAAGGACCTAAAAACAAAGGTTGTTAAATAAAAGGGTGAAGGAAGCGAAAATTGACTTAGACTTATAAAAGGTCGGAAATTCATTATCAAACAGGGGACTTGCACAAAAAAATTTAGCCCTCTAGCTCTAATAGGAACTGAGATAATAAGGGGGGACGCCCCCCCCCGACTGATTAAGGTGCGGCAAGGGGCCCGACTGTAAAGGGTTAAAACTTATGTAAGTTACTTTTTCTTAAGTTACTTTTTCAAAATTTAGGCTCTTTCTAAAATTTTTTTCTTGTGTGGAAATATTAAGAGATCAACAACATATGCTACTTATTTTGATACACTAAGTAATATGGTCTGTAAACCCTAAAAAATACTTTTTGTGTGTCATGCTGTATTACATAGAAGCTCCACAATGATGTCTTAGTTCCTAAATGCCAAATTTCATTGGGGGTGGGGGTTATCATACCTGTACATCCCTCCCTCCTTAGACATCAGTGCACTTCATTGCTTGTTTTTATATATAATAACTTTAAATTTTTTTTTGAATAAAAGTCTAATCCCAAATGACAAATACTATATTAGATATTTTACTATTATTTATTTATTCTAAATGTTAATAATAATTCATGAATATTTATTGTAAATATTAAAGAAACATATGTTAGAAAGAGTAGTTTTGTGTATTTCATATCAATATTAAATATATCTTATTTTTAGTAATTTTTTCTCAGGAGTTACCTTCATTGGAGAACAGAGTTGATAAATCAATCAAAATATCATTAGAGTACATTAGAATCACTTCAAAGACAGATTGTCTCAGTCTGTGGTTAGAGTGGTTTTGCTGGAACTTTATAACACAACTTTAAATCAGAAACAGAAGATTGATTTATGCAGAAAACTAGTGAATTTGATTTAAACATCTAATTTGTATAAATCTAAAACAAGCTTTCATCAGTCATTTTTTAAACATGAAAAGAATATAAAATTTTTGAATGTATTGTAATACTGTATAATATCATGTAGTTTAATATAATTTGACTTATAAAGTTTTTTTTTTATATTAATTATAGGTTCAATTTTGCCAATTTTCATCATGAAAGTAGGAAATAAATCACAAAAAATGGCTTGTTTAAGTAAGGATTTTGTAGCAAAAATGGAAGATTTAAGTAAGAAATTAATCTCAAAAATGGCTTGTTTAAGTAAGAATTTTGTAACAAAAATGGAATATATAAGTGGGAGATTAATCACAAAAATGGCTTGTTTGAGTAAGAATTTTGTAGCCAAAATGGAAGATATAAGTAGGAATTTAATCACAAAAATGGCTTGTTCAAGTAAGGATTTTGTAACAAAAATGGAAGATATAAGTAAGCAATCAACCCCAAAAATGGCTTAATTGAGTAAGGATTTTGCAACAAAAATAGATGATTTAAGTAAGCAATCAACCCCAAAAATGGCTTAATTAAGTAAGGATTTTGCAACAAAAATGGATGATTTAAGTAAGTACTTAACCCCAAAAATGGCTTATTTAAGTAAGGATTTTGTAGCAAAAATGGATGATTTAAGTAAGCAATCAACCCCAAAAATGGCTTATTTAAGTAAGGATTTTGCAACAAAAATGGATGATTTAAGTAAGCAATCAACCCCAAAAATTGCTTAATTAAGTAAGGATTTTGCAACAAAAATGGATGATTTAAGTAAGTACTCAACCCCAAAAATGGCTTATTTAAGTAAGGATTTTGTAGCAAAAATGGATGATTTAAGTAAGCAATCAACCCCAAAAATGGCTTATTTAAGTAAGGATTTTGCAACAAAAATGGATGATTTAAGTAAGTAATCAACCCCAAAAATGGCTTATTTAAGTAAGGGTTTTGCAACAAAAATGGATGATTTAAGTAAGTAATCAACCCCAAAAATGGCTTATTTAAGTAAGGATTTTGTAGCAAAAATGGATGATTTAAGTAAGCAATCAACCCCAAAAATGGCTTGTTTAAGTAAGAATTTTGTAGCAAAAATGGAAGATATAAGTAGGACATTAATCACAAAAATGGCTTGTTTAAGTAAGGATATTGTAGCAAAAATGGAAGATATAAGTAGGACATTAATAACAAAAATGGCTTGTTTAAGTAAGGATTTTGTAGCAAAAATGGAAGATATAAGTAAGCAATCAACTACAAATATAGCCTAAATGGCTGAGAAGGGATTAAATTTTGAGGAAAAATAATCCGGATTAAAATTTTAATCTGTAAGACATTTACGTCAAAAGCGTCCGATTTGGCTGATTCTTATCAGCCACCCTTATTTTTGGGGATTTTTAGGGGTTTATAGGGCAATAATAGTTCTTCAAGTAAGCAATTAACCTACGAAAATGGCTCGTTAGTCCGACATGTCCGATTTAAGTAAGCCACTTTTGTTGTAAAGTGCTGACTTTCCCGATGTGAGCACGTCCTACTTAAATCTGACAAAAATGCTTATATAAGCACAAAAAAAGGTAAATTGCTGAGACAGAGATTACTAGGGATATATTTTGTAAGAAAAATAAAAGTAAGACGATGTATGTCGTAACATCTGCATATTGCATAAATGTATATGTAGATGACCGTCGTCACGTATAGGGGGATTTAAAACTTGATAACGTGGCTATCATACTGAGAGGAGAGGAGGGGCTTCTCACTTCTCTTCCATTTATATGTTTCTTAAAAAAGACAAATATTTTTACATTATATGATAAAGCAAGAAATAGACATTTTAGCGTTATACATGAATATTTTAATATGTACTTTGGTATGTATTTTTAAATTATCATTTAAAAGCAAATACAAATGTGAAATAGGTATGCATAATAATACTTAAATAAACTCTTATATTGACCAGAATTATAAGCAAATACTTCCTTTTTAACAGTGGAGCTCTTCTACTTTAATGGTCGATTAATATGTCCTTCAGTAATGGATTTATTTAATCATAAAATTGGAACGTTAGATATAAATCATTCTATTGATTTCAAACTTTAAAAGATGATTCATTTTTGCAGATTGGATAGAACACCACTTCCGTAAGTCTACATCCTTTAATTCTTTTCCTTTCTTTATCTCCTGGATTGGTCATAAATTCCTTAATATCATTTTACACCACAGGGTAGGATATAAAGTCATAAATCTTTATTAAGTTTAATCCGTATTTCATTGTTTACACATTGACATTTACTAACTATTTGAAATCAAGGTGACAAAGTTTTATAAACAGCAATTGTTTAAATAAATTCAAAGACTTAATTTAATGAATAAATAATATTAGAAACTTTTTCTTTTTTATAGTATATATATAACATGAATATATAAAATGTAAAATGAGTTTGAAACCTGTGATTCATATTGTTTTTCCTTTTCTTTGTTAATTTGTGTGTGATTACTCAAGATTTCTACCCTATCTATGATAAATTACAAAATGCTGTTTTGCAAGAACACCGAAGTTTCCTAGATAATGTTAACCGTGTTATAAGAGGTTATTATAGGTCTAAACTTGAGTTTAAAACTTCTCAATTAAAGGATTAGTGCTAAGAAAGGGGAAGGGTTGAAAGGGTTAATATAGCCTATCTTTATTCATGGATTCAAATAATGTTTTTTTTTTTATTTCAAAGTTTTTCTACATGTAGGCTCCGTCCGTGTAAAATGGATAGCTCCTAAAATTAATTTAGGCCTTTAGAAATTAGAATTGTCCTATCAATTTAAAACTAAGCATGATGATTCCTGTAGCAAATACATAGCAATGCCATAACTATTTTGTAATGTCTATTTTTATGTTGATTTATTAAAGGCCCTTAAAAAAAAACTTTTTATTGATATGCTATTGAGTTTAATGAAAATGACTTATACCCTAATAAATTTAATCTGTTATTCTGATAGGTTTAATGCATCCTTTTGTCCCTTCTGTCATTACTGTTTAAATTGCCGCCTTTGATATTTTATTACACATCTTAATTAAAGAACCCCCCCCCCCCCCCAATAAAACCCGTCCATTATTCAGTAATTAGCGGCTCAATTTATGAATTAACACCTTTTAAGTATGAATAAATAATCCAAACTAGTGAAACTTTAAGATTTTCTACTTATATAATCCCCTGAATCTTACTCTGTCTGCAACAAGTTGCTTTCTGTCTGCTATAAAATATTTAAAGCTCCATAGGCAAGTATGAAATTTAAAATATCGTCGTCAATGGTCCAAACTTAAAAATTAAATAAAATCGATTTTTTTATATAAATAGAAATATTTTTAAGTTTTTAAAAATGTTTGAATCATACTAGAAGAATTTTGCTAACCAATAGTGCATATTTCATCCATTTAAGTATAGCAGGAAAAAAATGACGAAAATCGCTATTTTTTGCCCATAGTGTAGATAAAATATATTATTTGAAAACTTTAAGACACTGCTAGCTTAAATGACGCCTGCAAGACTGCTAAAAGACTGCCACAAGTAGACCCAATACCCCAAATTTAAAGCCTTCAGCTTCAATAACAAAAAAAATCTGGGCAGTTCAAAATAGCATTTTATGTACAATGAAAATTTTGAAAGAAATACAATGCTTATAAAAGAAAAAACAATATTAAATAACGTCGCCTAGACACAAAATTATGACTTTATCTTTGTCAGAAACTTAGATTGCCGGTAACTGATTACATTTTTACAATAAGAACACCACATCTCATAGTCAAAATCCATGAAAAAAATTCGATTTAAATTGCATTTTTAAACGAAAATCAAACGGAAACAAAGGGGGAAACTAAGACAAGCTCATCTGTGATTGGTTGTTTAGCTGATTCAGCTTTCTGATTGGCTACAGTACACTCGGTACAACGCAAGTTAAACTTAATTTTTTAAAATGATTTTGACTATAAAAATGGGTATTTTTATTGTAAAAATATAATTAGTTACTGGTTGCCTAAATTTATGCCAAAAATAAGCTTATACTTTTGTTTATAGGCCACGTAGTTTAATTTTAAAATTAGCACTGCAATTCTTTCAAAATTTTCATTGTACATAAAATGTCATTTTAAAATGCCTAGACCTTTTTTGTTATAGAAGCTGAAGGCTTCAAATTTGGGTTATTGGGTCTACTTGTGGCAGTCTTTCAGCAGTTAAAGCGTGGTATTTCTTGCAGGCTTCCTTTAAATTAAACAATAAGGATTTTATTTGATAAAAATACCCAAACTTATTAATCTAGCTAATAAGAGTATGGAGTTTCAAAACTTTTGGTACAGGTATAATTTACAGTCCAACATTTCAAGTTTTAATTTTGGTATTTGTACCTGCTGCTACTAGATATGGCATGCTGGTTATTTCTCCTAAAATCAATCCTTAAGTAAATATCTTTCTCAAATCAAAGCATTTCTACAAATGTTCCTTCCTTAGTTTTTTTTGATTATTTTTTGCTTCAGATTAAACACTTGTCCTATTAATTCTTATCAAAAATCAGACTTTACAACAGTAATGTGAAATCAGTTCTTTATGGAGCTGAATGCTGGAGAACTGTGAAAACTGAAACAAATCAACTTAATGCATTTGATTTCACAATAGCTGCTTAAAAAGAATTTGCAAAATATTCTGGCCAAACAAAATTTCAAACATTGAGCTGTATGCTAAGACCAAGCGCAGCAGAAATGAAATATAAAAGACTAAGGTGGCTAGGACATGTGTTCAGAATGGAACAAAATAGGTTTCCAAAAAAAGTGCTTAAAATGGAACCCCACCACTGGTAAACGTAAACAGGGACGACCAAAAAAGACCTGGAGGCAAAGCACTGAAAAAGACCTAATTAATTTAAAATTAACATGGGGAGAAGCTGAGTAACTTGCCAAAGACAGGAGTTCATGGAGGAACAAGCCTCAAGGTGTCCGTATTCTCTGGCCTTCACAGTCAAAAAGAGAGATGCGCCTGATGATGATGAGGTTATAGGCTAGGGAGCCGAGCACCCGCGGCTAGGCATGCTAGGGGGCCGAGCGCTGCGGCTAGGCAGGCAAGGGTAGAATTGACAACGATTAATTGTGAGTCTCAAAAAATGTCTAAATATTTATTATTCATAAGGATCAATGCCTGTAATCATTCACAACCTCTAGCGAGGGAGATCTATTTGAGCGTGATGATGTAGGTGGTGGTTGAGGAGATCGTCTCCGTCCAGGTGAACCTCTTTTTGAATCGCGGTGCCCTGCAGGTGATCTGTTCGAGTCCCTACGGCCTCCAGCCGGAGAGTCTTTCTGTGAGTATCTGTGAGAATCTCTCCTCCTTCTTTCATCGTGGCCGCGAGATCTGGATCTAAAATACAAAATTAATGACATACTAATTAAAATTATATTTAAATTTTTCCATAAAGTGCAACATTACTAAAGACTTTAAATAGGTATTATTTCTATGTTAAAGACAGGAGTGTATGTATATACTGCTGCAAATTTTTATATTTTTTTCCTCTCCTAGTTTTTTCCACCAAGGAAGGGGACAAAATGGAAAACTTTTTTCAGGACTCTTTTATTTTATTCATATTTCCCCCCCTCCCACACATTATTATAGTTTTTTCACCAAGGAGGGGAGAATGGAAAAAAAGTTTTCATTTCTCTTAATTTTTACATTCCCCCCCCCCCCCTGATTAAAGCTAAATTGGGGCAGGGGACTTTTAAAGAGTTGGTTGTCTGTTTTGTGTTTTCTTTCCTAACACAAGCAACCAACAACTTATGGTACAACTATAAAGGTCACCATGTTGATTTTGTGAAAATAAAAAGGGGGGGGGGGGGGGGCGGATGTGCCACTTTTTGAAACCAAAAGTAAAACTGCATGATCTCAACCCATAAAAGAGTTACAGCTCTAAAATTCAGCACAGCAGTTGCTTATGTAGAGAAGATTTTTTTTGCCTATTTTTCGCCAAATTAGACAATTCTAAATAATCTCGCCAGAATACCTAGACAATTTTCAATCATCTGAGATAAACTTTTTTTCTCATAAAAATTTCCCTTATATTTTCAAGTGACACTTTTAATATTTCAAACATGTCAATATTAAAAAAAATTGCAAGTGTAAAATGTCAAGTGAAAATGTAAGGGAAATTTTTATGAGAAAAATAAAGTTTATCTCAGATGATTGAAAATTGTCTAGGTATTCTGGCGAGAAAAGGCAAAAAAAAATTCCGCCGCCGTTTCTTCACGGTTCCATATTCTTCTCCACATGAGCAACTGCTGTGTTGAATTTTAGAGCTGTAACTCTTTTATGGGTTGAGATCATGCAGTTTTACTTTTGGTTTCAAAAAGTGGCACATCCGCCACCCCCCCCTTTTAAAAAGTCGTAATAAAATTCTTTTGAAAATATGCTATATACAATAATATATACATATAAAAACACACATAAGCTCTTTAAAATTAACTCAAGATTCTGTTTTACCTAGATCTTCTCTTATCTCCACGTGACCTTGACCTCCTGTCTCCACGGGATCGCGACCTTCTGCGGTCACCTCTGGGGCTGCGGGAAGACCTTCTCATCCGCTTAGAATCTCTATCACGGGATCTGCTTCTACTCCGTCTAAAAATATTTGCCTTTTACGAGGAGGCAGCATAATATGAAATGTTAATCCTATTATATAAAGTAGTAAGATTTTTTGTCTGAAGCTTAAGATCTCAATGACTACTAAACTGATTTGGTACTCTTTTTTTGGGGTAGGCTTCAAAGTTCAGAGGTCTCGTGATGGTTTTAGGGTATTTCGTTTTCAAATTAAAATATTTGGGTGGTTTTAGCTATTCTTTCCCTTTGAAGACAGAGTCCCTTGATGTTACAGGCGCAACCGCTACTAGCTAAATAGCGACCAAAACTGAATATAAATATTAAAATAAAAAAGGTTTCTTGTTAGCCTAGCGAAGCGTTAAATAGAAGGTTTTTTCCGACCTACATATCTTGAATATGGTCCCTAAAAAATGTGTTACCTTTTCCCGCCTCGACGGTCATCGCCAAACCTGCCACCCCCACCTCTGCCACCACCCCTTCCTCCTCTACCACCCCCTCTCCCGCCAAACCGTCCACCGCCAAATGAGGGTTTGACATCCTCATTCAACCGCTTGGCTTCCAGAAACTTTTCCTTAGTGAACCTAAAGAAATAAATGAATAGAAAGAGGCCCTATTAAATTTCAGATTGAATTTAAAACCAATAAAGTGTGAAGTATATTAAGAAAAATCCTAGAAGGCTAAAATTTAAAACACAGCTACATATTATACTGTATTTACGACATTTATGGACTTAAACCAGCTTATTAAAGTTTCAAGCTAGCTTTTATAATATCTTTACTTACAGATGATTCCTAGAACGAGTTCTACCTTACCGCGATCTTAACTATAGTGATTTTATATTGTATATTTTATCATTAAATATATGTTTGTTATTTGTCCGCCACTATGAAAATATAAGCCTTAATATTTGATTACCTATTGCTTACATTACAGATAATTATTAATGTCAGTTTACTTAAAGCTTTCTGTTATGATCTATTCTTCATGTTTTATTCTACGCCATTAAAAGCCTCTAGTGGCACTTAATTTCGACCCTCCCCCCATTTTCAATTTGAGTTTTAATTGGGAGGGTGGAGATACTCTCCCCCAAAATATTTAAGAACCTATAAGAAGCTTCATTGTAAAGGAAAACAATATCAATTCAGGGTTCCACGACAAACGTAAGAGTCCCAAACGTCAGAGTGGAAAAACATCAGAGTGGACAAACGCAAGAGTCCCAAACGTCAGAGTGGGACAAACGTCAGAGTGGACAAACGCAGGATTTTTGGGACAAACGTCAGAGTGGACATTTTATAAGTAAAACGTCAGAGTCATTTTCTTTATGATTAGGTTAGGTTAGGTTATAGGCTAGGGGGCCGAGCGCCCGCGGCTAGGCAGGCTAGGGGGCCGAGCGCTGCGGCTAGGCAGGCTAGGGTGCTGCAGCCAGAGTCATAGTTTTGTCAGGATGTTTTGAAAGATTTTTTGCAAAAAATTAGAAGATTTTTTGTCATATAATTAAAATAGCATAGACTCTGATGTTTTACTTAAGCAATGTCCACTCTGACGTTTGTCCACTCCGACGTTTGTCCCACTCTGACGTTTGTCCACTCTGACGTTTGGGACTCTTGCGTTTGGGACTCTTGCGTTTGTCCACTCTGACGTTTGGGACTCTTACGTTTGGGGTAGGACCCAATTCAGCAGTTAGCGAGATCCTTCGCTACGGACAGAAAAAGCTTATTACTTTATATATTACTGGCGGCTATGCCCCTAGAGGCATCTAGTGGCAATTAAATGTTTTTTGTTAATAAAATGTATATGTTGCGTTCAAGCCTACGTAAAAAAATAGATTTTTTGTGATTTCTCTTGGGAGGGTGGTGGTACACCCTCCCCCAAAATAGTTATAAACCTTCCCGGGACCATGAAAAGCTACCCTGTTATGGAGAACCCGATCGGTTCAGCGGTCAGCGAGACTCTTCGCTAAAGACAAAAAAAAGCCTATTACTTTGAAGGATAGGAGGATATAGCTTATCAAAATGAATTGTGTAAAACAGCTTCCGTATACGCGTATGTTGACTAACAAAGTTCACTAGCTACCTATTACAAAAGATACCGGTTTTATTGGCCTGGGCCCTTAATATCAGCCTTTACAATACATACACCAGGAAGATAAGAGTGAAAGAACAAGGAAGAAGGGTGTGTATAGTCTTACCTTACGAATCCACAGCCGCTCATGACCAGAATAACGTCACTGCCTCTCAAGTGCTTCAAGTCCTCTTCAGTGGTTTTCATTGTTACCTCCATCTTTACAGGCTCCTCTTTAACCTACATTGATGTTGTGTTAACTTTACTGTTTTCATATTGTATGGAGTTGAGATATATGACAAGGGTATTAAGGGGGGGGGGTGATTAAATAATTTTTTTTTAAATTAAACCTATAAATCCTTATACTAAAGTAACAGGATGTTTGTCTGTCTGTGTGTCTGTACCGAAGGATCTCGCTAACCGCTGAACCGATCGGGTTCTCCTTAACAGGGTAGCTTCTCATAAGTCCCGGGAAGGTTTATAACTATTTTGGGGGAGGGTACCACCACCCTCCCAAGAGAAATGACAAAAAATCGAAATTTTTTATAATTTAGGGGAGACTTCAACGTCAAATAAGGTGGTATCGTACATAAAAAATTAACTTTAACAAACAAAAACATTTAAAGTGCCACTAGAGGCCTCTAGGGGCGTAGCCGCTAGTATGATATATATTAACAGAAAAGAAATTGTGATAAAGCAATGAAATTTAACATTGCAAATATTCTTTATGGAAGTATGATTTAGAACTGGAAATGAACGGCGACGGAACCGCAGCAAGCGCCCCACCGAAAACCGCCGAGTTTTTCTCGCAAAATTAGCCAATTTTTAACATTAGATAAACTTACCCATTGTTTTTAAAAAAAATTGCTTATATTCTTTTTTACTCTAGTCACATATGACAAGGATGGGCCAAAGCGACTGCGATTATAAGCTATATATATGGGATCACAGAAAATAATAAGATAATACACTTTTATCGCGAAATTATACCTTTAGTAAATTAAACACGCAAGCATACAAAACATTGTTTATTTTTTTGGTAAAATTCCCATCTTAATATATCCCATTAAAATTTTGGTTACCTCGGTGGCATCTTGTTTGGCTCTTTCAATAAAGGGGGTCAGTCTACATTATACAAATTCTATCATAATTTCTAATCATATTTAAAATAGTTTCTAAGGGTGGCACCTGAAACTTTAAATACAAAACTGGTAAATGTGTCTTAAATAACTTCAATATAAGACAAAAAGTCCTTAATATTTTTCATTCGTGTTTTAAGATTTTCTGATAATTATTTTAGTGGGGTTAAGTACGCATTACTTGTTTATTGGCAATCAGCTTTAGGTATTTTATTTGATTTTCAGCGTAGAATTTTTGGATAGAATTTTGTTTCCTTAAATCCACTTTAGGCGGTGTGGGTGGACGCCAGTCTGGAGGTCTAATTATCTCCTCCTCGGGTAAAAGTTTCTTGTTCCATCCTAGGCAGAATTATATATGAAAGAATACAGATGACTGACAGCATCCATTAAAGTTATTAAACAAGTAAATGAATACACATTATTAGATTAATAGCTTAAAGACATACAAACTCAGGAATCAAAAGAGATAAAAACATGATAATACACAACATTAACCATTTTGTAGATTACAATTTTTGTTGAAACGTTTGGATACTAAATAAACCAAGCAATCAAAACTCAATAAAAGTCCCGAAGGTTTTAAGACAACTAATAAGAAAACGTTATTTTAAGATTTTGGGGATTAGTGTATTTAAAAGCCAAATGTCCCCTCCCTCCCTGTACAAAACCTTAAATATCTAGAATTTTTTTTCTAAAACTTAGAAGATAAACAACATCCAACAGTACTTCCCGAAGTATATTTTTTTGGCGCAAAAATCAAAAGACTATTTTATTTTTACAACATTATATTTCCAATGGAAATCAACTGGACATATCACATACCTGGAACTACATTACTGGTTGGATTCTCCACCCACTCCTTAATTGGTTCTTTAAAACCATCAGCAGTCTAAAATAAACAAAGAATATTTATTTATAGCACAGCTTTCCGCAAATATTAAAATGAAAAATTATAAGAATAAAACTGTTTTCTCAGCCGCGAAAGGACGAAGGCATAGGCTATCCATAAACCAGTGTTGTGGAGCCAGCTCCAAAGGAATAGCTGAAAAAATATCTGGAAAAAAAGGTAGGAGCCGGATCCATTTTTTTCAGAGGCGGCTTTATCGGTTATAGAGCCACAACAAAATCAAGCGGCTCCACAACACTGCATAAAAGTATTAGTTTTATGGTCTTATTTTAATATTAGTGTGAAATTGTCTGAATATACGATGCTATACATGATTTTTAATTATTGCTAAGAACTGTTTCTAATTCAACAGATATTAAGCCGTAGTCATATTAAGTATCGAAGCCATACTGGAATTTTATTTATGCTTTTTGAAGACTTTTCAAATAAATTAAGAAGAATGCAATTATCTAAATAAAGAATTCATATATCCCTTTATAAATATGACATGACTTTAAGGGTAAAATCGAAGCCATTTAGGAGATTATAACATACAAATCTGTAACTCTGAAGAATACCTTAGGAAGAAAGATTTGTTTTCTAATTTCTTCTTCTGTAGGCTCTTCTTCGCCATTTTCTGGGTAAATAAAAACATTTTTATATCAGGATGAGAAGACAAAATAGTTTAATTTTAGAGAAGCGTCGCTTTTGACAAAATTATCTTTAATTGAAATGGCGAGCTTTACTTAATGGGAGGCCACAACCTTCCATACCAAAAAAAGATTTTCTCTCTAAATTTATCTTTTAACGACAGATATAAAAGCCCTTTTTAAAGGAACAAGGATGACAACATCCATAAAAGCGAAGCACTGAAACGGTAGGTCAGACGGACATTAACACTTGTACAGGGGTGTATATTCTGCACAAGATTTTTTTCCCCCGGCTAGAAAATTTTTTATTTTTTTTTCCCCTCCTAGTTTTTTTTCACTTAAAAGGGGGGAAAATGGAAAAATATTAAAAGAAATCTATATTTTATTTATTTTATCCCTCCTACCACACACTTTTAAAAGTTTTTTTCACCAAGGAGGGGGGGAAATGGAAAAAATGTTTTTATTTTCCTTAATTTTTACATTTTTTTCCCCTCCAACCACTTATTTTTTATCCCCCCCCCCCCCCCTTAGCCGGAGATCCCATGTAGAATATACACCCCTGCACTTGTATAATGTCAGAACTGAATAATCAGAATATAAATGTAAAAGAATCAAAGCAAAATTGTAAGTAAAATTGTTGAAAAACTGCTTGATACAGAATAATGTTTTTGGACATACTTACAACTTTAGGATTTGATTATAGAGTTGCTTCGCTTATAAAATTGTATTTTGTTGTCCCAGGAATCAGTATACCAAAAATCAGATTAATCGGATTATTAGATCACATAAAAATTAGTTGTTCAAAAAGTAAAAAATCAACATGTTTAAAATGAACGTACGGACATTCTGGTAAAGATTATAGAGTTGCTACGCTTTCTAAATCGTACCTAACTACTACAGGAATCACCATGCAAAGTTTGAAATCAATAGGACAGTTCTAACATGCCTAAATTAACGAAAAAAAGCTATCCGTTACAGAAGGACGTACGGACCCTAATTATTAGATCTTTTCATGAAAATACCCTTTTTCGAATTTCAATCTTCTGCTAACCTAAAAAGTTACTTTAGGGGCCTAGAAATATATGTACAAAATTTCAGCTCTCTATCTCTACTAACGACCTAGCGCCAGGCATGTAAAATATCAACAGATAACGGTAGCACGGCGGTTTTAACAATATCTCAGTAATGTGCAGGTTTTCAGCTCTTCTGCATATTTCAATTTAAACACATAAGGCCAAAGATATTTTATCCAAAAATTCTTTTGTCAAAGTCTACTCTAGACCTAGCGCCAGTCACTTTTCTAAAATCATGCATTTTATACCTGTGAAAAATGAAATCGCCAGCGCAAGGTGTAGAGTAGACTTTGACAAAAGATTTTTGGGATATCATATCTTAGGCCTTATGTGTTAAAGTTGAAATATGCAGAACACCTAAATTCACCTTCCAAGCCATTCTTTAAACATTTTAATTTTTTTTTTGAAATAACGGGATTTCAAAATTGCCTTTTGAAAAGGCCTAAAAAATATCTTTTTTTGTCCCTTTTTTCACTGTATATAGTTACAACTTATTAAGATATTATTCTCAGTTAAAAAAAAAATTGGCGCTTCCAGCACCAAAACCGGCAAAAACAGGCAGTTAAACTTCTGAACCCCTACTTAACCCCCTGACAGACCCCCCCTCTATCTCGGCTCCTGTTACAGATAGAGACGTAAAACTTTTTTCTGGTTGTTCATGTGTATTTTTAGAGAATTACTTTTTCTAGTCATAGCGGTCAGACCGCTCCTTATCCGCTTTTTAGCGTCCAGCCGCTAAATATTAAAACAGCTGTAGAGCGGCCAATTTTAAAGCTAAGAAAACCAAATTTTATGACAAACTATTATTTTTTTATAATAAAAAAATACCTTTTTTGACCATCGCCCTAAAACGACAAATAACGGAAACCGCCAATTTTGGCGGTAAAACGGCCAATTTTAAAGTTAAGAAAACCAAATTTTATGATAAACTATTATTTTTAACGGCCAATTTTAAAGCTAAGAAACCCAAATTTTAACGCCAAATAACGGAAACCGCCAATTTAGGCGGTAAAACGGCGGTTGGCAGCGCTAAATAATATTTTTATCTGTTTATAGTTACAACTTATTAAGATATTATTCTCAGTTTAAAAAAATTGGCGCTTCCAGCACCCAAACCGGCAAAAACAGGCAGATAAACTTCTGTATCCCTACTTAACCCCATAACAGACCCCCCTCTATCTCGGCTCCTGTTACAGATAGAGACGTAAAACTTTTTTCTGTTGGTTCATGTGTATTTTTAGAGAAAATTACTTTTCTAGTCATAGCGGTCAGACTGCTCCTTATCCGCTTTTTAGCAGCCAACCGCTAAATATTAAAAAAGCTGTAGAGCGGCCAATTTTAAAGCTAGGAAAACCAAATTTTATGACGAGCAATTATTTTTCATAACAAAAAAAATGCTTTTTCTGACCATCGCCAAAAAACGACAAATAACGGAAACCGCCAATTTCAGCGGTAAAATGGCGGTTGGCGGCGCCAATTAATATTTTTATCTGTTTATGATCACAATAAAAGACTACATACAAAAATTGGCTGATTAAGGTCTGGAAAGGGTCAAGACAGTTAATTGTTTAAACTAATGTAATAGATTTTTATTTTAGTCAGATGCCAGACGCAGACAATTAAAAAAAATAACATTTAGAAATATTATCAATTTGTTAAAGGGTTAACAACAAAATTAAAATATACAAATCTAATTATTAAAAACATCAAGATGATCTTCTCTATAAATTTTATTTGTAAAGCATTGATATTTTTATTAAATAATATGACAATGATGACAACATTAATAAGTGATTAAATACAGACAAAAAAAAGGATGACAACATCCTTAAAGACAAAGCTCTAAGATCAGAAGTAAGGACAACTCTCTTGTAATTACTTTTGTAATATTTAATCAACCTTAGTAAAAAATAAGATGAAAATTAGGTGTTCAGGTATGATCCAGCATGATATAATCCTCCTAGTCTTCAAATAACTTTGAATGGCTCCAGTGTATTTATTTTTTTACTCATAGACTTAAAATTGTAAAATTAAGCTTATCTTACATGCCTACATGACATATTAAATTTTTTTTTTAAATCAGCTGTTGTTTCCAGCTGACCGCAGCAAGTGGCGGCAGTCCATGTAAGCTTCAAATCAATTAAATTTTTTTATAAATATATATTAATTCTTGAGTAATAATAAACTTCCGTGAATAGTAAGGCCATGACCATTTGGCCACTCCTTGACTGATTTTTAACTGATTTTTTATTTCCTACCTGTAGTTTTGCCGTTTTTAAGCTGCCAGTAGCGGAATTCTAAAACAGCTCTAGACCAGCCAATTTTTGTATGTAGTCTTTATTGTGATCATAAACAGATAAAACTAGCGCCTCCAACCGCCGTTTTACCGCCGAAATTGGCAGTTTCCGTTATTTGTCGTTTTTTGGCGATGGTCAAAAAAAGTATTTTTTTTTGTTATGAAAAATAATTGCTCGTCATAAAATTTGGTTTTCCTAGCTTTAAAATTGGCTGCTCTACAGCTTTTTTAATATTTAGTGGCTGGCTGCTAAAAAGCGGATAAGGAGCAGTCTGACCACTATGACTAGATAAAGTAATTTTCTTTAAAAATACACATGAACCAACAGAAAAAAAGTTTTATGCCTCTATCTGTAACAGGAGCCGAGATAGAGGGGGGTCTGTTATGGGGTTATGTAGGGATACAGAAGTTTAACTGCCTGTTTTTGCCGGTTTGGGTGCTGGAAGCGCCAATTTTTTTTTAACTGAGAATAATATCTTAATAAGTTGTAACTATAAACAGATAAAAATATTATTTAGCGCCGCCAACCGCCGTTTTACCGCCAAAATTGGCGGTTTCCCTTAATTGTCGTTTTTCGGCGATGGTCAAAAAAGGTATTTTTTTATTATAAAAAATAATAGTTTGTCATAAAATTTGGTTTTCTTAGCTTTAAAATTGGCCGCTCTACAGCTGTTTTAATATTTAGCAACTGGCCGCTAAAAAGCGGATAAGGAGCGGTCCGACCGCTATGACTAGAAAAAGTAATTCTCTAAAAATACACATGAACAACCAGAAAAAAGTTTTACGTCTCTATCTGTAACAGGAGCCGAGATAGAGGGGGGGTCTGTCAGGGGGTTAAGTAGGGGTTCAGAAGTTTAACTGCCTGTTTTTGCCGGTTTTGCTGCTGGAAGCGCCAATTTTTTTTTAACTGAGAATAATATCTTAATAAGTTGTAACTATATACAGTGAAAAAAGGGACAAAAAAAGATATTTTTTAGGCCTTTTCAAAAGGCAATTTTGAAATCCCGTTATTTCAAAAAAAAAATTAAAATGCTTAAAGAATGGCTTGGAAGGTGAATTTAGGTGTTCTGCATATTTCAACTTAAACACATAAGGCCTAAGATATGATATCCCAAAAATCTTTTGTCAAAGTCTACTCTACACCTAGCGCTGGCGATTTCATATTTCACAGGTATAAAATGCATGATTTTAGAAATGTGACTGGCGCTAGGTCTAGAGTAGACTTTGACAAAAGATTTTTTGGATATAATATCTTTGGCCTTATGTGTTTAAATTGAAATATGCAGAAGAGCTGAAAACCTGCACATTATTGAGATATTGTTAAAACCGCCGTGCTACCGTTATCTGTTGATATTTTACATGCCTGGCGCTAGGTCGCCAGTAGAGATAGAGAGCTGAAATTTTGTACATATATTTCTAGGCCCCTAAAGTAACTTTTTAGGTTAGCAGAAGATTGAAATTCGAAAAAGGGTATTTTCATGAAAAGATCTACTAATTATAGAAAAGCTTCGCTTTTAAAAAATATAATGACCCTTACTGGTCAATCAGTCACTATAGTCCGTCAAACTTAAAAAGTAATCTCTAGCAGACGTATCTTACCAAAATGTGTACACTTCCAACCAATAATATGGTCGGATTGATCTTAATTTGAGGAATTTACCATTTAGTCTTCCTATCTTTATTGAAGAAGTCATACAAATTATGTTGACAGTTAATAAATAAAATTACCTCTTCTGTTGTCTTTAATATATCTGCTAATTTCTTTCTTCAAAAATTCTCCTTTGGGTTCAGAGTTGGTCAGTCTGAAATGTAATTTAGGATTATATGCATAGAGCTCATTTGATGAGTTGTCTGCTGTTAGTGGTAGGCGATAGATTAAACCCACCACCATTTGCTGTTAGATTTTATTCATTAGGGTAGATTAAAGTGGTATATAGCTAAGAATTTATTCTAATACATTGGAGACATTGAAAATGAAAGTCTAATTACCATGTTATCTAAATTGTAGGCTAAAAACTTGTACTTGTAATTGTTGAACTAAATCTTGATTGGTAGGTTCAAAGTAGTTGTTTAATACTATTTAACACATAATTTTAATCAACAGATTTGCATTGTTTAGCATCATATTCATTCACGATGTAAATCAATTTATCGCCCTTTGTCTTATCCGTTAAGATCCCTGGACCCTGAAGAAACGTATAACTATATTAAATTCTCGTTTAATACTATTTAATTTTGATGTAAACATTACCTCGATTCAGCAACTTCACAATTCTTTTGAGACAAGTTTTTCAGCCTCTCTTGTATTCTGCTAGTTGATGATAGTGATCTTAAATATAAATCATTAACAGTCGGATATAGTGCAGTTCACGATAAAATGTCCTTAGTAAGTAACAAGGGGGGGGGGGGAAGTTCTGACACATTTGCGTAAACCTGGTACTTACTTGATACTTGGCTTGTTAATCTTCATTTTCTACTGTTGTAGCGAGTTGAAGATGTTGGTACTGATAATTTTGTTATCTTTTACTAATTCATATATTTTTTCAATTTTGATCTAAAGCTGGCCACTGATGTGGCATGTTTGATATCACTTGGTAAACTATTCCATGGGTCGACAATTCTGAAGGAAAAGAAGTTTAGTCTGATGTCAGAATTAGCCCTTCCTTTCTTTAGGTTAAGAATATCAGAGGTTTGTCTTGTTGTGACTCTGTTTTGAGAAACATTTACAGTTTCAAGTCCACATTTAACATTTCCAATGTTATGAAGAATTTTGTAGCACTGGACAAGATCAGCAAAATTTCTCCTTTTTTCAAGAGTCCATAAATCAAGCTCTTTTAAACGTTCATGGTAATCTTGTGATTTCAGACCAGAGACCATTTTAACTGCTTTGATTTGGACAGCTTCGATGTTTTTAATGTCTGTAAGGTTCCAGGGGTTCCAGACAGATGAAGAAAACTCCAGATGTGGTCTCACATATTGTTTGTACAGCCTTATAAAAACATGTTTATCTCTGTAGTGAAATGACCTTGATATTTGGTTTAAAACAGCTTTAGCTTTGTTGACAATTTCATTACAGTGGCTTGATGGCTTAAGGTTGGAAGTTATTCTTATTCCAATATCTCGTTCAGAATCAACTGTTCCAAGTTTAATATTATCCATGTAATATTCATTTTTTGGGTTATTCCTGCCACAATGGAGAATTTTGCATTTGTCAATATTAAATAACATTCCCCAAGTTTTGCTCCAATCAAGAAGCTTATTTAATGAAACTTGGAATGAGTCTGCATCTGCTTGGTTTCTTATCTTGTTTGCTTGCTTGGTATCATCAGCAAACTTTCTTAAAATGTCAATTATGATATCATCATCAAGGTCATTGATATATATTACAAAGAGAACTGGCCCAAGTATACTACCTTGTGGGACACCTGACCTGACCTTACCTGGCCTTGACTTCGCTCCTTGTATTTCAACCCACTGAGTTCTGTCTTTAAGCCAAGATTTTATCCATTCTTGTACAGATCCAGTTATTCCATGTGCTTCCAGTTTCTGTATTAGCTTGTTGTGTGGAACTTTGTCAAAGGCGCGACTAAAGTCCAGATACACAATATCAACAGAGTTTCCTTCATCAATCATTTCAAAAATTTTGTCTAAAAATTCCAATAGATTTATTTGACAGGATCTCTTGGGCATAAATCCATGTTGAGAGGGTTTGATTAGGTTGTTAATTATAAGGTGATCTATCATGTGGTCACGAATAATAGATTCATTAAGTTTGCATACCTGGCTGGTGAGAGATATCTGTCTATAATTGCCTGGCTTCCCTCGTGATCCTTTTTTAAATACAGCAGCTACTTTAGCATCTTTCCATTGTTGTGGAACTTTGCCTGTACTTATTGAAGCCTGAAAAAGTTTTTGCAATGGTCGGGCGATATGATTCTTAGTTTTCTATAAGAATTCTGCAGATATCTTGTCAGGACCTGGGGCCTTGCCAGTTTTAAGTTCGTCAATTTTTGATATAACATCTTGTAATCTAACATTTATATGAGATAATTCACTATTCATGTTTCGTTTTGGTATGTTTGGTCCATTGTCATTGTCATCATTAAAGGAACTACAAAAATGATCATTTAGTGTTTGGGCCATTTCAGCATTATCTGCATTACCTTGCATTGGTGTATATTATGTTGAGTTTACAGGGGGCAGACTCTTTGTTTCCCTTCCCTTTTTGTTGCCTACCCCCATCACTATTTATTCTCTGTTCTCCTCCTCCTCTGTCATTAATGGTCGTGTTCGTTTGTCTGTTGTTATACTTTCTGAAGTCCTCTGTCTCTTGGATCCTCCTCCCCTCCTGGTCCATGTTGTGCTGTTTCTCCTTCCCCACCTTTCTGTTTGATCTGTGGATTTTTTCGCCCAAATCAGTCTTTTTTGGCCTTTGGCCTTTGGTGTATAGGCTTTATCTTTGGACTGAGAGGATAGGTTATTAGGGATAAAATCATTCTTATATGATGAATTTCCCCCAGATTTAAGATTTTTTGGATAGGCCTCCAGGTTCCAGAGCTCCAGGCCTCCAGGTGGTCTCTCTACAGGTAAAAATGAAAAAAATTTTTTTTAAAGAGTTAGATGTCAGCTTATGAGACAAAATATGTATGTTTTTTCTTCAAATATGTGAATAACAATCAAAAAGAAGCATATTTTGTTTTATAAGTTAACCTCTAACTCTTCAAAAAAAAATCTTATTTTTCATTTTTACCTGTACAGAGACCACCTGGAGGCCTGGAGCTCCGGAACCTGGAGGCCTATCCAAAAAATCTTAAATCTGGGGGAAATTCATCATATAAGAATGATTTATCCCTAATAACCTATCTTCTCAGTTCAAAAATAAAGCCTATACACCAGGTTTACGCAAATGTGTCAGAACTTCCCCCCCCCCCTTATCTCCAAAAAATCTACGGCCTTTAAAATCTTGAATAGCCAAGATTTATTGACCCCCGAAACCTTTAAAGGTAGCTGCGCTACTTAAAATGAAAAACATACTTGTCGTCTGGTAAGCTTTCTGTTTCACTCTTAGAATTGTGACGTACACGGTCTGCTTCGGAACCTAAAATATTAAAATAAGGCAATGTGTTGGAAAAACAAGAATGACAACATTAATAATAGCAAAGCTCTAAAATCAGAAAGTAGGATAAAAAATAATAATAACAAGTTGTGTAACTGTATGCACTTAAAAAGTTAAATATCTCGTAAACAACAGCACTCGGTTCAACAAGTTTAACGAAAGTTAGGATCGAAAAATAACCCAATTTTTACTTTCCTCTATTAAAGAAAAAAGTCCTAATGATGAAGCCAATTGTCACATAAAAATATAATACAAAAGACCATAATTGCACTAGTAGGCATATCAATAAAAAGAGGCATCACAAGAAATTATTTTATTTAGGGTAAAGCGGGGCGATCTCTGTATTGGGGCGAAGTCTTTATTTTTTTACACGCCTTCATTAAATGACATTATGATTTTTCTCCATGTTCTAATCGACTGACAGAAAAAAACATAAAATCAAATTTGTTCCTTATTAAATTGCCTATAAAAAAGTTTTATGGTACTTATTGGGTCTCAAAGTCGGACGACAAAAAAAATTTCGATTGTTTTGCTTCGGTCGGAACAACAGTAAGTTGGACAAAAACTTGTAAGAGCTAGAGCTTAGACGTCTTCAGGGGACTTATTAAGAATCTAATTGGCTATCCATTTCCGTTGAAAACTTTTAAAAAGCTTGTATAGTTTTTTCTCAAATCTTTTTATTAGGCGGGGCGAACTCGTACTTTGAAAAAAAAAAATTTGGCGGAAAAAATTGTTCGATCTTCATAAATTTTTTGTGAATGCTCTTTATTACATTTTAACTTTAACCTTTTGGGCATGCTGTAATTAAATCAATATGTCATAGGTTTTTTGAAGCTGGAAAATCAACCACAGATTTTGCCAAACTTCTCTTTTTTTTTCAACTTTAATTTTTTAGGAAATTCTGCAAATTTTTTTTTGGCCAAATCTATTCAAAATTGCCTGAATTTTAAGGATCAGGCCTTAAAAGTCATAAAAAGTTATTTTTTCTAGAAGTATTTATATTTTTTTTATCAAAACAATTTGAGGAAAAATGTCAAATTTCGCGTACTTCATAAAAATTATTTTTTAAGGTAGAAAAATTGACCTATCTTAATAAAAATTTTTGTGCATGCTATTACATTATGATTTAGCAACTTTTACCTTTTGGGCATGCTGTAATAAAATCAATATGTCATCGATTTTTTAAGCTTGAAAATGCCCTACCAACTTCGCCTCGAGGCGGGGCGAAGTCTGTGCCGTTTTTGAGGTCAATTTTGACAAACTTCCCAAAGTCCTAGGTTTACGTCCTTTTAGGACCTGATCGTCTTTTCCAAGATCTTTCTACTGGTCTTGGTCCCATTTAAAAAAAATAATTCATACTATTTGCAGGTTCAAAAAACCGAAAAAAGCAGAGTTCGCCCCACTTTACCTACTATTTTACTTTACTTTGTACGAATTATACAGGCATTTTTTTCTAGGAGACATTTTTGACAAAAGCTGAACTTTATATCATTTATCAATCCGTTTGAAATACCTGGTGAAAGAGGCGGAGAATCTATCTCCGAAGATTTCGGCATTCTATGTTATTGAAACTCTGAAACAAAACATTTAAAATGCGGGAAAAAATAAAATCATTTAAGACTGTTTATATGTTTATTTCATGTAAGAATTATTAGTAACAATAACATCATTACTAATTTAAATAATTCTTATCAAAGAATATTTTTTTGGCAATTACAATTAAAGTTTGTTTAAAAAATGCTCAAGTTTTTTCTGGATTTAACTAAATTTTTATAAACCTTTATCCAATGCAAAAATTATTACTTTATTTGATAACAAATGAAAACAAGTAAAGATAGGTTCAAAGATACAATAAAATTAAAACAAAGTGTACATTACAATAACTAAAATTACATATTTTGCAACATTACATTAGTCAAATACCAAGGTAGTTAATTTGAATAATGTAAAAGAAATAATCTGACATTTCAAAATGAGTACATTAATATCTTGCACTGTATCCTCCCCCCCTTCCTCCTCTGCCGCCCGAGGGTCTCGAGCTGCCTGTGTAACCGCCGCCAAACCTTGACCCACTACCGGCTCCATATCCTGCTCCATAACCTGCACCGCTTCCGCCGCCATAACTTCCCCCATATCCAGCTCCGTATCCGCTACCACCTCCGTATCCGCTACCACCTCCGTAACCAATACCGCCGCCAGCGCCATAGCCTCCACCGTAACCAGCACCAGATCCGCCGCCATAGCCTCCGCCGTAACCAGCGCCGGCTCCGCTTCCCCAACCGCCACCATAACTAGCATCGTAGCCCTCATCACTAAAGTTTGAAATAATACTTAAATGCAGGGAGTAAGGGAGGGGACAATGGATCGAATATTCAATCTTTAGGAGTCTCAGACTTTGGGGACTGGCTTAAAGGGAATGTGCAAGAATTTAGCAGTTTCTGGCTGAGTTTGGGGACTTGCGCAAGGAATGCCGTTACTAGCTATGTTAGTTTTGAATATATATAGTTTTGCAGACAGAGAGTACTTCAAATATAAATACACGGCCCCCCTTCCATACTATATTTCTCTCCCTTCATCCCCACCTCCTTTTTAAAAGTAGACGAGAAAGGGAAATGGAGAAGGGAGGTGGGGGAAATAAGCAGGATAAAAAGGGGCAGGAAGGCGTGCGGGTCATACTTGCCCATCCAGCTACACGCCTGCCTGCCCCTTTTTTTTGTGTTCACATCACTTGCCCCCAAATACCTTTTCTCTTTCCCTGTCATCTGTAGAGTTCCAGGGAGATATTTCTAGTAATTAATTACAGAATGGTTATGTCAGTCTGTAATACTGGTAATCTTATTTTCAAATGATTGCTTTTTTTCTTGGAACTTTTTTCTTAGTTTCCGGTTTTTCTTAGATTTAATCAACAATCACTTTACAATTTCCACCATATTTTCGGGATTATTCTGGTTTTCATGGCCTTTCTTCAAAAACTCTTAAATTGAATTAATTGCCCATTGTCCCTTCCCTTACTCCCTGACTTAAATGTCTCTTTTAGGAACTTTTATGTTTACTAGCGCCTACGCCCCTAAAGGCGTCTTAGGGCACTTGAGGTGGAAGGGGGTTTGAAGTCGAAACACTCTAAAATTCGAAAATAAAACCTTTAATATTAAGAAAAATCTTTTGTGTTTGAAGCTTTAGATCTCCATAATCGTTGGTCCGAATTTAATGGGTTGTACTTTTCAGGCGAGCTCTATAAATGTCATACGCTATTTTCTAGTATAGCTTCGAAACAGATTAATATCCAGTTCTCAGCCATACTAAAAAGTCATCCTCATTTAAGACAATTTTCCATTAATCTTGAAGAAAAATTATAGATTAAAGTTTTGTTAGCCGGGGCTTTCGGACCCTCTGGGCAAACTAAACTCAAATCGTTTTAATCTAACATTTTTCATTTTAATATCCGCAGAAAGCTGTCTCTAATACGATGCGATACATACCAAGGCATTCCTTATGACAATACGAAAGATTTTCAATATGAAGTGGGCGTGTGTAATATTTTCAAAAATTTTATGATAGATGATTTTTAATAATATTTCTAGTGTAATAAATAAAATATTTCTAAATGCAATTTAATCTCAGTAAAAAATGATCACTAATATCTACGTTTTAATAACAATAACAATTTAATTTTTCCTTGTTCACTACAATAAATATCATTTGTAATTAAAATTAATGTGTACCATATATGATAAATTGCATGCGAGGAAATAAAAAGGGGAGGAGAAAAGTAAACAAAAGAAAGATAAGAAATGATAATAATACAAATGTGATCGTTTATGTAAGTCCGTCCGGGTAGTCCCTTAGTAAAGAAAAGAATACCTCACTAAAAAGTTACTTTCCCCTCCCCCCGCAACAAAAATATTTTTCTTACACTCCATAACCTCTTGGAGGCAAGCTTTTAAGACATTAACTAGTGAAATATTTAATAAAACAAATAGATTAACAATACACCTAGTCTAACTGTTAAAAAATATATGTTTAAATCGCATTTTACAGCTATTTGTCACAACATCACATCTTAGTATGAACTAAAATATTAATCACGGAACTGTTGTTCATTAATAAAAAAAATTGCGACCACGACAAAAAAAATATTGAGTAAATACTTTTACTTAGGTATTTATGTTTCAATTAAAAGGAATGTATAACAAAAAGCGAAAAATCTTGAAAAAATTGGTTTATATATTAATTTTTTTTGCATAAATGACAGATCTTTAAAAAAAATAGTAGACAACCATATGCAGTTGTAGCCAACGATGTAATTAGAAAAAATAATTTATTAAAGTAATTAAAGTAAAATTATAATTATATATGTTAGATGGTTTTCTTGTAACTTATGCTTGCAATCAAATACTCATGCAACTATCCCTTTGAAAAATAGTACTTGCGTGCTATATTCTTCAAACTAGAGGAATTACGTAATCCGATACAATACCCCCCCCCCCTCAATCCCTAGGGCACCCACCCCTTCCCCCTCAGACACCCCACCTTAATTAGGCACGAACCCTAAACTCCTCTGGCGATGACTAGTAATAAAATACCGTTTTTCGCGGTCGCAAGCTGCCATACGCAATATTGGAAAGGGTGAAGCAAATTTCAGAAAAATTTACCTCATACCTATCTAATCTAAGCGAATTAAATAATCTTGAAAGCATCGCTTTAATCCTATAGAGAAAAAAAGTAAATCAAATCAATTGGGTCAGGATTCGAACATTGCTAATCAGCTTATACCAACAATGAAACGAATTTGGAAAAAATCACAAAACCTATGTGTGTTTTTCGTTGGTGGGTGGGGGGGGGGGGGGGGGGGGACATAGTAAAATAGACGAACTCTGCATTTGCCCCCCAAATATTATTTTAGATTAATTTCACTTGTTGGTTATACCTTGTTCCTGATTGCGTATAACCGCGTACAAACGCAAGTTACGGCATTATGTTACTATTCATCCCGCTGGTAACCTACCTCTCTCCAGGACTCTACCCCTCGGGCGATAGTGGACAAAATAATGCCACGTTTTCCGGACATACGCCGTCACGCGTCAGGTTGGAAGGGGACACAAATTTCAGATCTCAGTTTTAGCTATTTGATTTATTTTTTACTCTATAAGATAAAAGCGTTTCTTGCAAAATTATTTAATTCGCTATAATACAAAGATAAGTTTATTTCAAATCGCGAAAACTAAGATATGAAATTTGCGTCACCCTTACAACCTGACGCGTGACGGCGTATGACCGGGACACGTGGCATTATTTTGTCCACTATCGCCCGAGGGGTGGGGTCCCGGAGAGAGGTAGGTTACCAGTGGGATGTAATATAAGCCGTTAGCCGTTACCCCTTATCTTTATTTATTTTCTTTGTTGTTGTCTACCCTTACAATATTTAATTTAAAAATGCACGCGTATCTACATTATAACAAACTAGTGGCTTCGCCCCTAGCCTCTAGGGGCTTTTTTTTCTCAAGAGGTAAATTAAAAAAAAATTAAAGTTAAGTAGGTATTTCTGGTTGCCAATTTTTGTGAATAAACTGCCTAAAAACAATTTAATTTTTTTTTTGGGTGGGGGGGGAATTTTTAATTTTGGGGGTTAAGGGTTTCACACCCCCCAAGAAAATAGCTTAAAACCACCACAGGACTAGTAAATATATTCCCTGAAGAGTACAGTCCAATCGTTTTAGTGGTTACTGAGATCTTAAGCTTCAGACGGACAGACATCAAGCTACTTTGTATTATAGATTGTGTTTGAATTCTGTATCTTTATAAGTTTTACTTTAAACTATAACTGTAAAATATAAGTATTATTTCCTTGAAAAATTTGTGTATCCCCCAGCCATTGCACCTCCCATTGGCCTGCTGGCACCCCAACCGCCTCCACCACTTCTCATGGCCCCCCAGCCACCACCACCGCTACCGCCCCTCATCCCCATCAGCTTGTCCGCTATGCTAGGGTCATTTGTCAGCTGGTTCAGTTCTGCTATGTTGTCATAGATGGCGTCAATCTTCGATAGAATTTCCTATAAAAATCATTGCTTTTAAAACAATGAGATTTATATTAGTATTAGGTACCTACATATAATATAATAACTAACCCACTACCATTATTATGAACTTTCAGCTACACATAGAAATACATGACCAAAAATAAAATAGTCCACCCTCCCGCCACCCTTTATCCTTTTGCAACTTATTTCAAAGTTAATGATTACGGGGGGGAGTGGCAGGGGGGAATATTCTGCACTAGATTAATTTTTTTCTCCTGTTGCAAAATTATTTTTTTTCCCCTCCTAGTTTTTTCCAGCAAGGAAGGAAATAAAATGGAAAAATATTTTTAAAACTCTTTATCTTATTCATAGTATCCCCCCTACCACATATTCTTTAAGTTTTTTTTCACAAAAAAGGTGAGAAAAATGGGGAAAAAATGCTTTCAGTTCTCTTAATTTTTACACCCCCCCCCCCCCTCAGCAGGGTCAAATTTGAAAATATACACCCTTGCGGAGGGGGGAATCTCGCTAAGCACAGATTACCTAACATATTACTGATTTTAAAAGACAAAAAATTTGTATTATCATATCCTAGTACCTATTAGTTATTTTTTATCTTTTATGGTCATTTGCTTGTTTTAATATTGAAAAATATTATTCATATAAAAAAATTACCGTTTTCCTGTCACCTCCATGCATTCCACCACGTCCAAAGTTGCCGACCATGCGGGGAGCCTTAGCCCCGCGCCCGAACCCACCGCTGCCGGCGTTCATACCACCCATTCTGTACTGAGCTTCCATAAATTCTGCCTCTCGTTGTCTCTTGATAGCCGCCATTTCCTAGACAGACAAAATTAACGTCGTATAATAAAAGCATTTGGGCGGTTTGACACTATTTTTGGGATGAATACAGGGGTGTATATTCTGCAAGATTATTTTTTCCCCTGCAACAAAAAATATTTCATACCTCCCTTCCTACAGGTAATTTTAGAGATGAGAAGACAAGTAGATTTTGCGGAATTTTTCTTCTCCGATTTTCAAAATTTTCAAAACAGTCACGGGTTATTTAATTGTGATAGTAAGTAAGCCAAAAAAATTGCGAAATTAATGAACTTACCCTTTTGTCGAGACCTTTCTTGACATCCATCCTTCTCTCTCCGATAAAGTGACGTGCCATTAATACAACCTAGATTAAGTTTCACATTGAGTTATAACTTGAATATTTTAAAACCATGATATTTTAGAGCGTATAAAAATTATAATGAATATTCTAAACAAAACATGTTTTCTATTATAATACTAGCGGCTACGCCTCTAGAAGAATCATTTAGGGACACTTCAGAGAATGGGAGAAGGGGGGTGAGGAAAGATTACCATACACTTTCAATTTTATTTTTAAAATGGAAAAGCAAAACATGACTTTTTTTGGTGGGAGAGGGGAGAGGTTAGAGTCAATTTCTCCTGGGAGGGTGGAGAAACCCTTTGCGAAAATAGTTATAAACCTTCCTTGGACCCGTAAGAAGCTTCGATGTAAAGGAGAACCATATCGGTTCAGCAATTAGCGAGATCCTTCGCTACAGACAAAAAAGCTTACTACTTTATGTCTAACAAACAAAAATCTGGCATTTACAAATCTAATAAGACATTGCTGTTAGAAATCCCGCGTTATCCTCTTAGATAGAGTTTAGTAAAATTGAAAAAAAACTTCTAAGAGGATAACGCCGGATTTCTTACTGCAATGTCTTATTATTTGATTTGTTGAGCCAGATCTTTTTGTGTCAGATACAAAGTAGTAAACTTTTTTGACTGTAGAGAAGGATCTCGCCAATTGCTGAAACGATATGGTTCTCCTTTACATCTTTTTAATTTATGAATACGCCAATAAACAAGGCAAATAAACTTACTTTGTCAACAGTGTCACTGCTTTCAAATGTGACAAAACCAAATCCTCTCATTCTGTTATCAGGAGTCATCAAAGCCTCCACGTCTTCTACTGTACCAAACTTCTCAAAATATTCCCTAAATTACACAAAGTTATAAGTTTCTTCTGTACATAAGGGGGTTTCTTACCCACTTTTGGGGATTTTTTAGGGCCTCCAAATTGGGGCCTAAAAATTTCCACGTAAAATTACTGGGCATTAAACTTGTCCAAAATGGTTCAAAGGGGGGAGGCGGATGTGCCACTTTTTGAAACCAAAAGTACGTGCATGATCTCAGCCCATAAAAGAGTTAAAACTCTAAAATTCGGCACAGCAGTTGCATTTGTGGAGATCAATATGGAACTGAACGCTACCGTTCTTTCCCGCTGAATTTTTTTTGCCTTTTTTCGCCAAATTAGACAACTTTCTCAATCATCTGAGATTAGTTATTTCTCGCATCGTATTATAAACGGCTTTCCGCGGATATAGAATGTACAATTATGAGATTAAAACTAGTTTTTTTTAGCCCCGTGGCATAATAAATGCAACTGCACTACTTAAATTTCAAATAAAGGCGGGGGGGAAAACCTCTACTTCTACTTCTTATTCTGGATACTAAATATCTCAAATGTTCAAGTTTTTAGCTATTTTTAGGAGACATGCAAAATGTTTAAAACCTAAACCCAAAAAGAACTCTTAAGTTTTGGGCACTTCATCTTATGGCGAATTCATTGGGTACCAAGATTATAGTTTTGACAGAATGACAGAATAAAATTACTTGCAGAAAGAGAGGGGACAATGGGCTGTTTAAGAAACTTGTCCCAAAAGTTTTTTAATTACGTTTTCTTATTCGTTAGATTAAGAACTTGTGGGGACTTTAGTATATTTTAATTAAGTTGAGTGTTCAAACGTTTCAAACAGTAATTTCAATCTAGTGAAGCAGTAATAATCATCATTGGGGATATACATCGATTTATCGGCCATTGTCTTATCCCTTTAGATCCCTGACTTACTTGACTTCCTTCTCTCCAACAGTTTCACAGAAACCTCCCACCCAAAGTTTGTTGGTCACAGCTAAAACCTCAGGGTCTCTAAATTACAAAATATCGTTGAATATTTTCTATTATTTCTTGCAGTTTGTTGTATAATTATGAATAGGGATGAAATACTGAACTAGAGTTCATACGATTACATTGAATAAAATCATAAATTCCTTCCTCTCCAATATGATTTTTAAATTTTAACTATCGTTTCATCTTGTACTTTTAATTCATGTATGAAAACATTGTGTGAATACATTACTTTAATGCAACTATCTCGTAATCAATGCGCATATGGTACTTTTCAGGATAAAATCCTTGATGGGTCTATTTTCCCTAACTCGAATAGAAAATTGGAAAAGTAACGGCTGGCGGCTGAAGCTCAGCAGTTTAGCCGGTTTTAGGCTATTTTCAGGGCACATCCATCAGTAATTACGTAGTAATCAACTTTTTTAATGTTTTTTTGTACATTATTTGGTCCTATTAAAATTATACCTACTCTTGGCATTTTGTAGCTTCTAGCAGCCGTTTCTAGTCGGTTCTAGTTGTAAAGCAGCTGGTAATAGAAATTTGTAAAAAGTTTTCTCGTATTCATTCAAGTCCGGTGGATAGGAACCGGTTCTCATCCATACGAAAAAACTAAGTCTAGCATCGTATTATAACCAGCTTTTTACGAATATAAAAATGTACAATCATAAGATTAAAACTGAAGGCACGGGATAAAAAAAAAACTGGTTTTAATCTTATAATTGTACATTCTATATCCGCGGAAAGCCGTTTATAATACGATGCGAGAAATAACTTTATTTGTATTATTAACGATAATTTTGCCCTAAAAAAGCCTAAAAACGGCTGAGCCGGCAGCTGTTAATTTTCCAACTTTTTATTCGATTTAGGGTTACCAAGGATTACTTACTCATGCCAAGTTTCAAAACGAAATTCGCGTTCTAAGAGCTATTTGCGCATTGGCTACGAGGTGGTTGCTTTATGGATTAGCTACACTGTAACAAAAATGAGGAATGCTAAACTGACCTAGGGCTGCAGCCTCTGGGGGCAGGTCTGCGACATTCAATTGTTTTACCGCCAATTTTGTGAGACTTCTCTGCTTGGATGTCATTTACTGTTTTAGCCTAGATATAATTTCAAAGATAATTTTAAGGGCATTTGGTTATTATAGAATAAGAAAAGGATAGCGATAGAAAGTCTAGAAGACGAAAAAAACGAACAGTAATTTGCAAGACAGTACAACAATAATTATGGAAAATCTTATCATAACTTAAGTAAAAATGAAGTTTATCGAGACGAAATTAGATTATTTACTGTGCTCTGTTTGAAGAAAAAATAAATGCTGAAAATGATATTTACCTCTGCAAACGTAATAAAAGCCATTCCCTTGGACTTTCCAGTCGACTTGTTCTTCTGTAAGGTGCATTCGATAACTTTTCCGTATCTAGTAAAATAATAAGCATTAGATAATGTAATAAGTGGTTGAATAATAATTGAATATGACGTAAGCAATTTTTATTTGAAGAAAAGCACAATAAAACTAAATCTTTTTTAATTTTATTCAAAATTTGTTTAAAAGATAAATGGTTCTTTAATGGTTAAGATGTTTTACATTGTCCTATTGCTTACAATAAGTTAAAACCAAAGAAAGACAAGATATGTTAAGCATTAGCTTTAAGTCTTGTAATCTAAAGACATTTCCATATTTTTCAAAAACTCTAATAATATCACAAATAGTCAAGTCATAGACCTTGACATTATGAGAATTTAAATTCATTTGTAAAGATCCTTGATTGGAACACTTGATCCTTTTACACTCAGGCTAATGACTATCTAGATAGCCTAAGAAACTAAATTTAATAATCTTACTTTTCAAAATACTCCTGAATTTCATCTTCAGGAACAGATGTGGGAATAGAACCAACATAAAGTCTGCGTAATTCTACATGTTCACCTAAACAATCAGATAATTTCTATCGACATACCTCCCTTGAATATTAACATCCTTGTTTAGCACTATGATATGATTTTCCAAAATTATAAAATTTTCAATTATACCAAATAATGAAAGTGACGCTTGCAGTTTCAGGAAAATAAGAACGATCATGTGTTTAAGGAGCAAAGCAAAAAGTATTTAAATACCTTCAATGATGTCATCATTATCATCCTCGAACTTTCTCTTGCCAAAAGCTCCTTTCCTAAAATTTATATAGTATTTTAAAAATAGTGATTAAATGATTTAAACGTTCCTGTGCATTTTATGACTTTAATTCAACCTTTAATGTTCAGGCGTTTCTTGTTATGAAATAGTATAAGGGTAACATTTCAAATGTTCGTATTGCAAACTATAAATTAAATAATAATGAGATCACTACAAAGTAAATAATAATGACTTTATCTATAAAAATTCAAAACTAGGTATCTTCTTTAAAACTTTCTTGTCTTTGCAATAAACTAAGATTTACTTTGGTGCAGCTCTGCGTAGTTCAACTTCCTTCTCATTTATTGTGTGAGGTTTGGCTTCAATACATTTCTCCATCATTTCAGTGGTCCTAAAAACAATAACAAAAATTAAAATGATTATAAAGCATAACATATAATCATTGATTTAAATCATTAGATTGAAATGATTCGAAACCATACTGAAAATTATCTAAAATACTGTTAATACAAGGAACTTACTCAAAAGAAACAAATCCAAACTTCTTTGATTTGCCAGTGTAACCATCTCTCATGATAAAAGAGTCCACGACTGTACCAAAACTAAACAAATAATGAATATTTCAAAAAATATTCGAAAATAAAACGATTAGGATTTTTAAAACAATCGTGTAGGTAGGTACCTAATCTTTTTAGTCCAAACTATTTGTCAATTATTTAAAAACAATGCATTCGATGACAATTGAATACTGACCTCATTAGTTTTCAATAAAGATTTTAACGTAAACTATACAACAGTATTATTAAGTCAAATTACCACCAAACAAAAATAAAAAACTTACGTTGAAAAGTATTCTTTGAGATCCTCGGCATTTGTGTCCTCTGTGAGGTCGCCGACATACATCTTGCTGTCCTGATACTTGGCGCGCTCCTTCTTGAACACCTCGGCCTCCGACTCTCCCCTTGGGACAGCCTTGCGGACCTCCAATTTGTTGTCATCCACAACATGTTCTCCATCCAGGGCATCGTTTAGAGCTTTCTCAGTCTTAAAGTTGAGAAATCCGAAGCACTTGGACTTCTTGGTGTCTGGAAAACGCATGATAAAGCAATCTTCAACTTCCCCAAAGTCGCTAAAGTAGCGTTTAAGGGTGTGTTCGTTGGTTATAATGTTAAGCTTGCCCACGAAAAGCCTGTACGATTTCTTATCATCATCTCCCTCATTTTTTTCTACCTTGATCTCCTCAACTTGACTCATTTCTTGGTCTCCTTCCGACATGTTTAGGCTCTCACGTTTTAGTTTAACTCACGTAGTTTTAACTTTACCTTTTTCTTTATTCCTTTTACGTTACTTCCACTTACTTCCTTTTAGAGTTTTGGAAATGTGTATTTGTTTATCTTTTACTTTAGAAAAGATCCTTCCTTCCCTCTCCTTTTTAAAAACTCTGAACAAAAATTTTTATTATTTACATTTATTTCTTTCACTTAATCATTTATACCCAACTTTCATTTATAATTTTTTTGAGCAATTTTACTAATTTAATAATTAATGGGCTGATAGAACATTGGTTAGATTAAGAAGGGGGGGGGGGAAGTTCTGACACTTTCGCGTAAACGGTGAGTATAGGCTTTATCTTTGGACTGAGAGGATAGGTTATTAGGGATAAAATCATTCTTATATGATGAATTTCCCCCAGATTTAAGATTTTTTGGATAGGCCTCCAGGTTCCGGAGCTCCAGGCCTCCAGGTGGTCTCTGGACAGGTAAAAAAATAAAAAAATTCTTATTTGAACAGTTAGAGGTAAGTTTATTAAACAACATAAGCTTCTTTTTATATATTATTCATATATTTGAAGAAAAAATTACAATCGACCTCCAGGTTCAGGTGCTGCAGGCCTCCAGGTGGCCTCTGGACAGGTAAAAAATCAAAATTGCTTATTTGAACAGTTAGAGGTAAGTTTATAAAACAACATAAGCTTCTTTTAATATATTATTCACATATTTGAAGAAAAAATTACAATCAGCCTCCAGGTTCAGGTGCTGCAGGCCTCCAGGTGGCCTCTGGACCGGTAAAAAATCAAAATTTCTTATTTGAACAGTTAGAGGTAAGTTTATTAAACAACATAAGCTTCTTTTTATATATTATTCATATATTTGGAGAAAAAATTACAATCGGCCTCCAGGTTCAGGTGCTGCAGGCCTCCAGGTGGCCTCTGGACAGGTAAAAAATCAAAATTTCTTATTTGAACAGTTAGAGGTAAGTTTATAAAACAACATAAGCTTCTTTTTATATATTATTCACATATTTGAAGAAAAAATTACAATCGGCCTCCAGGTTCAGGTGCTGCAGGCCTCCAGGTGGCCTCTGGACAGGTAAAAAATCTAAATTTCTTATTTGAACAGTTAGAGGTAAGTTTATAAAACAACATAAGCTTCTTTTTATATATTATTCATATATTTGAAGAAAAAATTACAATCGGCCTCCAGGTTCAGGTGCTGCAGGCCTCCAGGTGGCCTCTGGACAGGTAAAAAATCAAAATTTCTTATTTGAACAGTTAGAGGTAAGTTTATAAAACAACATAAGCTTCTTTTGACATTTGAAATTAATTTTATGTTTGTTTTTATTATATACTTCTAACTCTTAAGGTAAACTTTTATTTTCAAATACATGGCCTGATTCCCAATGGTCATTACAATAAAATATGGATGGTAGTTTAAATTTTTGGTTTCAATGTGTCATGTACACTAATGTATGTACACTTTCAGGCCACCAGTCCACTGGAGAAGAACAACGGGTTGCCTGCGGCTCACTGCGGCAGACATTCTAATTTCGCGGTTGCAAACAGCAAATTAAAGATTTTCATTTTTCAGACCGCTTAATTATAATGTCTGCCGGCTCTTTGGAAAACTAAGCTGTCCAGAATTAACATCCAGGTACAGCTTAGTTCTTCAAATTATTAACCTTTCCACCTTTCCCTATTAACAAATAATGTATTTGGGGGGAGGATAGGACAATAGCTTAGGCCGGGTGAAGTTTAGGTTTCCACCAAATTTCCCAAAATATAACTCTATTTGTTTAGGCCTAAACATCAAGACCTTCCAATATTTCCAGACTCCATTAAATGCCCTGAGGCCCCGCCTGGAGACCCTAACCGTACTCCCGTCCTGGCCCCCTGCACCCTTTGGATAACCTCTGGTGAGATTGTGATAACTTGATCCTTCCCTGCATTACAGACCCAGGTAGTTTATTATTGCAAAAGCTGCTCTATAACTAGCCAATCTGTAAGTCTTAAGCCTCAAGGGGGATACAGCATCCTTCCCGCACATTGATGTTTACAGACTGTTAATCCTGTACAGCTGCTGAGGTGCTTTACAACTAAGTGCCACCCACCCATAGGACAACTCCTTGTCCTCTTATTTAACAATAACTGTTAAGTAATCCAAACCTGTTTTTCTCCCTACCCATAGGACAACTCCTTGTCCTCTTATTTAACAATATAGCTGTTAAATAATCCGAACCTGTTTTCCCCCCTACCCCTTTTCATCTCCCTGATAGCTTGCGGTCCCTGCCATACTGCGCCATATTAAAGACAACAAAAATTCGGTGAAGGTTCTCCCCTCATCATTTATTTGTTGTAAAAACACAAAAATATAAAAACACCAAAAAAAAAATATAAGCTAAAGAGAGGTTATAATTTAAATAAATAAACTAACAATAGCATTCAGTGGTCAATGAAGGAGATTTTCCTCACTAAACCGCCCGGAGCAATTACACGCTCAAGGCATAACACCCTCTATCATCCATCTAACTCACACCCCACCCCTTCTCACACCAAACGTTCACAATCCGACTCTGCGACTGTTGCGAGTCGTCGGTCTAAAACCGTCAGAGTTTTAGCCAAAAAACATAAACTCAACACCCCGTTTGAATTACGCGCCAAAAAACTCCTTAAAACAAAAAAAGCGCTACTTCAACGGCAAAAACCGGTTGACCGCAACTCTAGGCCCGTCGTTTCCTCACGCAGGCCCAGCGTTAGTCGCACCCCCCCAGGCCAAAACAGCCACCACCGTAGCCCATCCCCGTCACCTATCCGAGGATTCCCTACACCCCCTGCAGCTCCCCAACTACTTGCAGCCCCCCACTTACCCTCCTCACCTGTTGATCCACTGGTAACTTTTCCCGTTACACATCCGTATAACGGCCTTTCACCACAAACCCCTACAACCCCTACAGATACTGAAGAGTTTGAGCTAGCCCCACAGCAACTAGATTGGGATAATTATTCCCCCATACCATCCTTCCAAAAATCGGCTTCAATTCTTGAAGAAGCTTTGGAACAACTCTATTCTGAAGATTTACAGAAAGAGGTTCAGGACGAGGTTTTTTATAACCCTGAACAGTTCCCATTACACGACCACCTCCCAGGCTCCGCTTATAACGCTTCCACATCGACACACAATATTAGTGTCGATCTATCTGCGCTTGTTACAGCACAAACCCCAACCATGACTGATGAGGCAACCAAACTCATCATCGAATGCGATGAGTGCATGATGATAGACGAAGACTGTCAGAGCATCATAAATAACCCTGACAGGTTTAGCATTGAAAAGCTAGACAATAGTCTATCATTGTTGGAAGAAAAAGCCTCGTCAATTCGCCACATCATAGCTTTCTTTCGCAACAGCCCAGACCCAAGGGTCACCGAAGCTGACATGAACAAAGCGTTACAGCTACGTATAGCCATGCGCTCAAAAATCGAGTTCATTCATGACCATCGTACATCACGTTTGAAAGCTCAACCGATTACGACGACTGCTCCTCCAGCAGTACCTCTCTCTACTTGCTCTGACGACTCGACTACCACTTCAGCAGTCGGATCCGAGGCAGGTACCTTACCATGTGATGGCCAAGTAATTGTGCCTCCAGCAGTTACGACTCAGGCCACAGCTGTTCCTGCTGCAACTATGCTCCAGCAAACAGCTCCCATCCCCAACCGCATAAACCCTACGACATACGCGGTAAAACAAGCAAGGGTAAAACAAAAAAGGGACCCCATGCTTGTGGAGCTTGATGACCTCTGCGAAAAGTTCGGCGATCTTAAAGCAACCGAAGTTAAGCAGTTAGGTCAATTCAATAAGCTCAATGCTCAATTTAAAGAGCTACTTGATAAGGCACAGCGCACCTTACATAAAGCCAAAACCTTGTGTGAGGACGCAATGCTTACGGACATGGAGCAAGATGCAACAGCACTAGATGCCCAGTCCACCACGCTTGAAACGGAAATATCCAGCGTGGAATCTTACGTTGAACGCTTGAGGGATCGTTTCGGAGTACCTATCTCAGGGCACTCCTTCAATCAGCGCTCTTCCAACATCCCTATCCCTCACTTCTCCGGGGCCAAGACAGATAAACTTGACCTCTTTACATTCCAAAAGAAGTTCCAGATTTATATCGACTCAATGCCGTCTATAGCAGAAGTCGAAGCATTGGAAATCCTGAAAGAAAACTGTCTCCAGGGCAATGCGCAGATGTTGTGCTCAGCCGAAAAATCTATTAAGGCTTGTATGAAGCAGCTGTCGTTCCACTACGGCAGCAAAACCAGCATCATAGCCAAACGTAAGGCTAAAATCATGGAACTGGGACCATGCCCTAAATACAACTGGGAACAGCAGATCACATGGATGGTAAAACTCCGTTCATTACTTGCTGATACCCAAGAATTTGCAAAAGAGAATGATGCAGAGCAAGCCTTGTACCACGGCAAAACGGACATCGCCAACTCTGTACTGAACCTTCTTAAAGGGGACTACTTTAAGGAGATGTCTAAAAAATTCCTGCTTAGCGCAGACAAAAATGGGGAGGAAGATGGCCAGTACTGCTATGAGCAACTTCTCCTCTTCTTGGATTGCGAACTACGTCAGCTCCAATACCAACTTAACCAGCATGAAGGAGCATCCCTCCATACTGGTACCGCATCCTCTGGTGGTAACAATACCAACTTGAGCAGCGGCAACTCCGGCAATAGACAGTCCAACCAGACTGGTAACAACCCTGGTCAGAAAAACTCGAACCGGAGTAAACCAGCCTCTCAAACTTACACGGCCTCCACTTTCTCGGCCTCAGAGGACCCAAAACAACGCCCTAAAGGCAGGGCCTCTGATAAGTCCGCTAAGACACCCATTCCACTTTTAACATACACAGGCGCTGCTTCTAAGCCTGTACCAACTGATTGCGCGCTTTGTCAGAACAAACACACATATTTGTTCCAATGCCAGGTGTACATCAATACACCACATAAGGAGAAACGTCAACTCCATGGCAAGACAAAAGCCTGTCACAGGTGCCTCAGAATGGACGCCAGCGTCAATTTCGACAATATTGACGAATGGTGGAACAACCACAAAAATGACTGTCGCACCACCTTTTACTGTCAAGCTGACAATTGCCAGTACGCGTCTGCTCATCGCGTGCAAAAGCATATCCTCGCCTGCTCTATTCATGTCGAGCAGAATAAAAAGAGGTTAGACGATTTCCGCAAGTCATTGCCCAAGGATGTTCCTATAACATCTGGCAACCTTCTGTTCATGGATAATATTACCATGAATCTCCAAACCTCTGACACCACACCTGACGTTTCCGACCCCAACACCTTCCCTGATGTTGCTGCCCCAGGCATCTTCATGTGCCAAAACGTCCCTGATCTTTCCGGCAATCCGCTGTTTGTCTTTTACGACAGCGGTTGTGGTACAGCCGCAGTTTCAGCTTCTGCAGCGGCTAGACTAAATGCCACAGAACACCGCCCTGGACCCACCCTCATGAATGTAGCAGGTGGTAAAGTCGTCCATCTTCCCTATGGCAGTGACAAGTTCACACTGCCATTAGTCGACAGTGCCATGTCCGCAACTATAATTGCTGCAAAAATGGACACACTGACGGCCCCATTTCCTCGTTGGGAACTCACAGAGCCTTATGGTGACCTCGCAAATCACTACAAAGGCCACGAGCTTCTCCCTACTGTACCAGATGTCATTGGCGGAGGCCAAGTTGACATAATCTTGGGGATCAAGTACAACTACTTGTTCCCAATGCGTATCTGCTCACTGCCCTGTGGCTTATCCTTATACAGAAGCCCACTCAAGGGCATTGATGGCCACACAGGTGTACTCGGTGGTCCCCACAAGGCTTGGGCCAAAGCAGCCGAGACTGTAAACTTTGTTGGTGCTGCTCTCTTTTTCACCAACGAGTTGTCTGCTTACCGCTATACCACTGAAACACTTCTGAACAGTGGTAGGAATTGGTGCGCGGATTCCTTAACCGACACCTTTCCATACCTCCATCCAATCACTGTTGAGGAAAAAACAGAGGAGGACACTTCGCTGGATGTTCATACATACAGCTCCGATATTCAACACGTCAAACGACATGAACGGAAGTATCTTGAGAGTGAAGACATAGGCACTCAAGCACCTTACCGTTGCATAGCATGCCGTGGATGCAATGATTGCAAAAACGGAGACATTCTGGATGCAACTTCTCTCAGAGAAGAGGCCGAACAACTCCTAATAAAAAAGTCCGTCAAATTCCTACCTGACGAACGCCGGATCGTAGCATCTCTTCCCTTCATTGCTGATCCGGTCAAGGAGTTACAACCAAACAAAAATAGGGCCCTCAAAGTTCTGGAATCGCAGCTGCGAAAACTGCAGAAAGATCCAGAGGCCAAACTGCAAGTTATGGCATCACATGACAAGTTGGCACTAAACGGCTATTCATGTGACATTGATGACCTGTCCCCTGAGGAACGAGCCTTAGTAGACAATCTGCCAGGAGAATACTACCTCCCTTGGCGCTTCGTCACTAAAGAAAATTCTCTCTCCACTCCAGTTAGAGTTGTCTTTGATGCGTCTGCAACTACCTCCTCAGGTAAAAGTCTGAACGATGTCCTAGCAAAGGGCACAAACAGGCTCGAAAAAATCTTAGCTCTGGACATCAACTTCAGAGCAGGACCACATGCTTTCGCATGCGACATACGGATGGCGTACAACCAGATCAAGTTGGATCCATCTGATTTCCGCTGGCACAAGTACTTGTGGGTTGATAGCCTTACCCCTGGTGGCACTGTCAGAACGCGCATCATGCGTACCATCATTTATGGGGTCAAACCTTCTGGCAATCAAACTGCAGAAGGCCTTGAACAGGTAGCTCAGTATGTCATGGACAACCACCCTGAACATACCGCAGGTGCCCAGGTTCTCAGAACCAAAACTTATGTTGATGATACTTCTGATTCAACAGACTCCGCAACTGAACTAGACAAACTCATTGCGGGAGTCAAATTTACTCTTGACTTGGCAGGCATGAGCGTCAAAAGCTTTGTCAAATCTTCAGCTGTACCTGAAGACACCGTGTCCAACGACGGCACACATGTTAGCTACCTCGGCTATCGCTGGGCCCCACTAGCTGACACTCTCAGCTTGGATGTCAAACCCCTGTCGTTTGGCAAAACAAAACGAGGGAAAAGACCCCCGCCAGTAGAAGGCAGTCTTGAAGAGGCTCTTCTACTCAGTTTCACGAAAAGAACCATCCTGTCGCAAGTTGCCTCAAACTTCGACCTTCTCGGATTCTGCACCCCCGTGACTGCTAAATTCAAAGCAGACTATCACGATCTCCTCTCTTACGCTACTGGTTGGGACGATGGGCTCCCAACCAAACTGCTTCCAACATGGGTGACCAACATTGAAACGATGCAACAACTCGCGTCAGTTTCCTGTCCACGGTCGGTAATCCCGGCAAACTCCCAACCCAAAGTTGATCTGCTAGTATCCGTTGATGCTAGCCAAAACATGGCAATCGTGTGTGTGCATGTTAGGTCAACATCTCTCTCGGGGGAGGTCACTGTCCGATTGGCCGCTGCCAAGTCAAAGATCGTGACTGGCAGCACTATCCCTCGAGCAGAGCTAAGGGCAGCCGTTGTAGGCACCATTCTTGCAACAACCGTTGCCAAGAATCTCAAAGACAAGGTCGACAAAGTCACCTATTTCACAGACTCTACTGTTGTGTTGTCATGGCTTCACCAAGACGCACGTCCTCTTTCTCTGGGCGTACGTAGCTGCGTCATCGAAATTCGACGGTTCTCATCCCCGGATCAATGGCGTCATGTTGAGTCAGAAAACAACATCGCGGATCTCGGCACCCGGTTCCTTGCCACTATTAAGGACATCGACGCCAAATCTGAATGGCAAAATGGCAAACCCTGGATGTATCTTGATTACCAGGACATGCCAGCCCAATCCTTCCAAGATCTTAAACTAACAATGGAAGCGAAACAGGCCGCTGCCCAAGAGGTCAAAATCCTCCATGGTGATACGAAATCACCCCAAGAAAGAACGGCAGAGATAACCAAGTTCTCGAGTTATCTCTACGACCCGTGTAAACGGTCATGGCCAAAATCTCTCCGGGTCATGGCCATCGTTCGAAAATTCTGCTTTTTCGACTTTAAATCATACCGTCACAACAAGGCATCACTTCCACAACCCACTCCTCGGGTTGTCCAACTCTTGGACGAGGAAGTTCAGAAGGCGGAGAAATACTACTTTAGGCTCGCCACTAAAGAAGTGCTTAAATTCTCCAACTCTAAGGCCCACGGCAACAATGTTGTCACTGACGACGGCATTATCAAATACAATGG
This sequence comes from Acartia tonsa, assembly GCF_053477335.1. Classification (NCBI taxonomy): domain Eukaryota; kingdom Metazoa; phylum Arthropoda; class Copepoda; order Calanoida; family Acartiidae; genus Acartia; species Acartia tonsa. Next base: position 35,372,269 of record NC_137264.1, on the reverse strand, counting down.
TCGTATTGTCGAGGGCACCAGCATTGAAGACGTTGACAATATCATGCCTGATTTGTCTCCCCTCCACTTTGTTAGACCGATAGTTGATCGGTATAGCTTGATAGCATACTCCGTTATGCTATACGCCCACCAAGAGCTTGCACTACACAGGAATGTAAATGCAACACTCTTAGAATCTAGGCACATCGCCTATATCCTCCATGGCAGAGATCTCTCCAAAGAGATTAGAGCGGCTTGCCCACATTGTCGTAGGTTCAAGGCCAAGCTTCTAGAAGCTGAAATGGGACCAATCCACCAAAACAGATTGACCATTGCTCCCCCGTTCTACTACTGCCAGCTTGACCTGATGGGTCCGTTCTTGGCTCACTGTGAACACAACCACAGGTCCACAGTCAAGGTTTGGGGTCTAGTCTGTAGAGACCCAGCCTCATCCGCAACAGCGTGTTATGTTATGACTAAGTATTACACAGACGCCTTTCTCCAAGCATTCCAACGATTCGTTCATCGTTATTGCTACCCTAAAAAGGTCTTCATCGACCCAGGAGCACAGCTCATAAAAGGCGTAGCAAAATCGGAGTTTTCCATGGCTGACATCACTAAAACGCTCAATGGAAAAAGTTGCAGCATAGAGTACGAGGTCGGTCCCACTGCTGCTCACAACTATCAAGGTTGTGTGGAACGCTCAATCAAAGAAATCAAAACCTTGTTCCATGCAACATTTAACGGTCTCAAACTGGATGTCATGTCATTTGAGACTGCCTTTTCATATATAGCAAATGAGATCAACAACATGCCGATCTGCATGGTATCCAGAACGGAGGATGTAGGTCACGCAGACCTTATCACGCCGAACCGTCTGATACACGGCAGAAATAACAGGCGTGCCCCCACTGGACCAATGAGGGTAGAACAACCCTCCCGCCTTTTGGAACAGATGGAACGCCTCTATCAATCATGGTGGCAGATCTGGCTATATGAACGCCTTCCAGATTACATCCCAAGACCAAAGAAATTTGGCAAAACAGGTCCACAACCAAAGGAGATGGATATCGTCGTTTTCCTCCGGTCCCCAGATGAGTTGATTGGCGATCAACTCTGGCGCCTTGGTCAGGTCCTACACCTCATCACTTCTGATGATGGTATTGTCCGTCAGGTAGTTATCCATTGGCGGAAACACTGGAAGGAAGAATTTCATGAGACCAGAAGGAGTGTCCGGCACATCGCCATCCTGTTCTCCGAGGACGAGCTCGCACTAGTTGACCAAATCAGGTCCGCAGCCTCCAAGTGTGATGAGTCATACGCTTCAGAGCAAAAAACCTAATAAAACCGTTCCTGAAACGGGTTAACACAATGCGTCGCAAATGAGTTACACCCGTTAAACTTTGGCTGAATTTGCCATAGGCTGAATTTGCCGAAGATAATAATTAACCTCACGGACACGCATTACGATGTTTTGCGTTTCCAATTTCAAATCTGCAACTAATAAAGGCTGTAATTGCCGAAAAAACATAACTTAACCGACAAGCATTACGATGTTATGCATGTCCAAAATTCAACTCTGCTATTAATAAAGGCTGTAAGTGCCGAAGATAAAAAACCCTACCTCATTACACTACATAATCCTGCACATTGATTTTAATAATGTCATTATTAAATATTCAATTACTACAAAAGAAAAATCCTGCTTAAAGGTTCACACTCCCTTTAATAACTTTAATAATCTCATTATTAAATGTTATCTTACAACAAGTAGATGCTGCCTAATGTCTTTAATAATCTTATTATTAAATGATTGATTACCCCAAGAAGTTTACCCCACTTATGAGGATTGATTCCAGCCGAAGAAAACCTGGATTAGTATTAATCATATATTGTAAATTTAAAATTGTTTACAAAATAGTTATTTATTTATTTATTTTAACCCATTGTAAACGATACGCCCCATAAAAAAAAAAAAAAAAAAAAAAAAAAAAAAACACATTAAAGGCTATTGCTGCTGGGCGTATCGTTCTTCCTATCTTCTGTAAACTGCAGTGATCAACCCGCACCCCTATGTTCTTCTTTTTCTTGCCGGGAGTGTCATGTACACTAATGTATGTACACTTTCAGGCCACCAGTCCACTGGAGAAGAACAACGGGTTGCCTGCGGCTCACTGCGGCAGACATTCTAATTTCGCGGTTGCAAACAGCAAATTAAAGATTTTCATTTTTCAGACCGCTTAATTATAATGTCTGCCGGCTCTTTGGAAAACTAAGCTGTCCAGAATTAACATCCAGGTACAGCTTAGTTCTTCAAATTATTAACCTTTCCACCTTTCCCTATTAACAAATAATGTATTTGGGGGGAGGATAGGACAATAGCTTAGGCCGGGTGAAGTTTAGGTTTCCACCAAATTTCCCAAAATATAACTCTATTTGTTTAGGCCTAAACATCAAGACCTTCCAATATTTCCAGACTCCATTAAATGCCCTGAGGCCCCGCCTGGAGACCCTAACCGTACTCCCGTCCTGGCCCCCTGCACCCTTTGGATAACCTCTGGTGAGATTGTGATAACTTGATCCTTCCCTGCATTACAGACCCAGGTAGTTTATTATTGCAAAAGCTGCTCTATAACTAGCCAATCTGTAAGTCTTAAGCCTCAAGGGGGATACAGCATCCTTCCCGCACACAATGAGGTAAGTAGATAATATAATAAAAATATGAGTTTATTTTCAATTATTAAGGTAAAAAATTTACATGTCCAGAGACAACCTGGAGGCCTGCAGCACCCAAACCTGGAGACTGATAGTAAGTTTTTCTTTAAATATTTAAATAATATATAAAAAGAAGCTTATGTTGTTTTATAAACTTACCTCTAACTGTTTAAATAAGAAATTTTGATTTTTTACCTGTCCAGAGGCCACCTTGAGGCCTGCAGCACCTGAACCTGGAGGCCAATTGTAATTTTTTCTTCAGATTTATGAATAATATATAAAAAGAAGCTTATGTTGTTTTATAAACTTACCTCTAACTGTTCAAATAAGAAATTTTGATTTTTACCTGTCCAGAAGCCACCTGGAGGCCTGCAGCACCTGAACCTGGAGGCCAATTGTAATTTTTTCTTCAAATATATGAATAATATATAAAAAGAAGCTTATGTTGTTTTATAAACTTACCTCTAACTGTTCAAATAAGAAATTTAGATTTTTTACCTGTCCAGAGGCCACCTGGAGGCCTGCAGCACCTGAACCTGGAGGCCGATTGTAATTTTTTCTTCAAATATGTGAATATTATATAAAAAGAAGCTTATGTTGTTTTATAAACTTACCTCTTACTGTTCAAATAAGAAATTTTGTTTTTTACCTGTCCAGAGGCCACCTGGAGGCCTGCAGCACCTGAACCTGGAGGCCGATTATAATTTTTTCTTCAAATATATGAATAATATATAAAAAGAAGCTTATGTTTTATAAACTTACCTCTAACTGTTCAAATAAGAAATTTTGATTTTTTACCTGTCCAGAGGCCACCTGGAGGCCTGCAGCACCTGAACCTGGAGGCCGATTGTAATTTTTTCTTCAAATATGTGAATAATATATAAAAAGAAGCTTATGTTGTTTTATAAACTTACCTCTAACTGTTCAAATAAGAAATTTTGATTTTTTACCTGTCCAGAGGCCACCTGGAGGCCTGCAGCACCTGAACCTGGAGGCCGATTGTAATTTTTTCTTCAAATATATGAATAATATATAAAAAGAAGCTTATGTTGTTTAATAAACTTACCTCTAACTGTTCAAATAAGAAATTTTGATTTTTTACCTGTCCAGAGGCCACCTGGAGGCCTGCAGCACCTGAACCTGGAGGCCGATTGTAATTTTTTCTTCAAATATATGAATAATAAATAAAAAGAAGCTTATGTTGTTTTATAAACTTACCTCTAACTGTTCAAATAAGAAATTTTTTATTTTTTTACCTGTCCAGAGACCACCTGAAGGCCTGGAGCTCCGGAACCTGGAGGCCTATCCAAAAAATCTTAAATCTGGGGGAAATTCATCATATAAGAATGATTTTATCTCTAATAACCTATCCTCTCAGTCCAAAGATAAAGCCTATACTCACCGTTTACGCGAAAGTGTCAGAACTTCCCCCCCCCCCTTATTATGTTACATAATATAAATGGTTACTTAACAACCTATTTTTTATTGCAAGTATTATCTACGTCAAAAAAAAAATTAGAAAATGTTTAGATTTACAGAAATTTCAAATATAAATTCATGTAGCCTTTAACATATAAAATACATACTTAAAATTAACCAAAATTTTATTTAATTACTCAAAACATGCTACCAATCTTAATTTCATCCTGCCCTTATGGAATAACTTTTCCAATGATACTTCGAAACCGATTATTATCCGCTAGATTAGAAACGGTTCTCATTCATATTTAAAAATCATGTAGCATCGTATTACAGACAAATTGTCACGATAATCAAAATAAAATCCAAAAAACTAATACCACTTTACCTATTATTAGTTGAATAGAAGAAAATATAAAAAGATTGAGCTTATTCTAATTTGAAGGCCAGTGAAATATCCATGACAAAATTAAATAATAAAAGAAATTCTTACCTTTATGATATTAAGCAAGGTTTCGACAGTTATATCCACACGTACTACTTTCGATATAATATCTGAAAATTCAATTATAATAGCAAGTAATAAAATATAACAAATTTATTTTTAGCATAAAAGAAAACAAAAAAATAATTAAAGTCTGTTTTAAAACAAATACAAATCACAAAACAAGTCCCAAATTTGGCTGAAGATGTAAAATTTTACTTGTTCCGAATACGAAACGTCAATCGCCTCGCGACAACTTTTTATTCAGGGTTGTTTACCTCTAAAACGGTTGCCAAATTTTAAATATGAAATATTTGATTTAAAATCAGATCTTTAAATCTGTATTTTTTAGCTGTAATCTTAAAAATCTATAAATTTATAATTAATAAAAGTTAAAGGAATCTATTGAATATTTTCTTGAAAATACCCAAAGATGGAAATATTGAAGTATTGTAATTTCAAAAAATGCGTTTTGGTAGCCTTGAATTCTGGAACCGGCTCAAGAAGTGATGTGCTAAATAATTATGAAAAATACTAAATTATTTTTTATAAACAAATTAAATCGTGCATTTAAATTAAAAATAAAGAGGAGATTTTTTGCATTTAAAAAAATTACATTATTATAGAAAAAGATATTTTTTTATTTACTATGCTATTGTCCATAACATGGATTATGTAAAATGTTGCCAACCATTCTTGATATTATCTACCAAGAAGAATTTATTTTTTTAATTTTGCAATTTTATTGTCTTTAAAAAATTTTGTCAGAGCCTTTTTTTCAAGTAGGCAAAATATTTTCTTTTGGGCTATGATATATTTTTTCTAAAATTAAATATTAAAAAAATGGTATATAAAATCTTGTGTTGTATAGAAAACAATCTGTTCATAAGGGAAGGGATAAACGTTTACACTGTCTGCTGAGAGCCAACCAAAGGCAAAGCAAAGCAGGATTTGGGATAAGAGTTTACACCTCCCCCTTCCCGTCAAAGTACAAAACATTTGGGGTGATTTTCGCCTTTATTTTGATTTTCATCATTAAAATTTACCATTAAAATGTAAGATATTATCATATTCTTCCTATTTGACATAAATAGACGGACTAATTATTCATGTTTTAAAAGTTTTAATGTTTATTTTGGTTCCCTCTTTTCCCCTTTCTCTCTCCATACCCCGTCGACGGTACTGACCTTCCCAACTTCACCCACTTTCCCCATCCCTTGTGTCAGTCTATAAGGAGGCTTTTCAACACATTATTTTGGCTCTGATTAAAAAGTGAAAAATATCGTGAAAATGGTATTAACTGGGCTTCAATTTTTGCAGGTAAGCTTTATTTTAGTTATTCTTTACATATATATCAAAAATATTTCATAAAACAGTATATTTATGCAATTTTCACTTATTTGTCATTTCATTAAAATTAATGTAAAATTTTTGTGCTCCAATTGAGCTAATTTTATTATTTTCAGGTGACTTTTTAGGATAAATTCACAATAAGAACCCCAAAACTAACTGATATCAGGTGAAAATTAGTTCCAAACTGGTCTTTTTATATGAAAACTTAGAAATTATGTTTATGTTTATTATGGGTAAGTATAAGGGTTTGGTTTGGCCAATATTTTTATTATTTGCGTATTTTTCATATTTTTACCAAAATTTACTATTTTTTTTATGTAAATTAGCTTTAAATTGACTAATAATGGCATTCTGACCTAACAATTACCAAGAATATTAACTTTTAAGCCTTTAATTCGTTTAAAACTGAATATTTGTATTATATAATACGAAGGTTGCGTGAATTCCCTTGGATTTTCCCTATTATTTGAATACAATTAAATATATGACAAAAATATTTTTTTATAGCAATACTTTTCATTTTAAATATAGGGTTTGATAGGACCAAAAATCAAAACTTAGGACTTTTGATTTAGATGAATTTACAGATTGTCCCTCCATGAAAGACATATAAACCTTTTTTTATCAGAAAATGTCATTTTAGAACACTTTTCTCGGGCCAATAGTTTTTAAATTTCTCCAACTGTAAAATATTTTACTAAATTTTGAATTGAATTTCTGGGTGTAATTAGAGTAGTAATTATTTTCTGTTAGAAATAACCCAAACCCATCAATAATTTAATTAGATCTTCCTTCAAACTCAAAGCACAATCTTATATACCCCTTTCAAATGTCTTTTGTAGTTTCATTAAGGAATATAAAGTTTTCATATATGATATGAGTAGCTCATTCTTTACCTTTTATAGCGTTTAAATCATAAATAAAGGGGATCTTATCTGTGAGGAGCCAAATACCACCCTATAACTTAATTGTATAAAGCATATCTGAAAAGCACAGATTAATCCAACCTGACATTGTAGGGATCTTTTGCTTCATACATCAAAATCTGAAAATTTCTTATTTAATCACACTGATAGGTTTCTCAGTTTGTTTTGTATATTTAGAAGTACCTAATAATGTTTAGGTATGACCAGCATGAAGCGCAAGTTTTCCTTCCAATCGGAAGTTGAGGACGAATTCTTGCCAATGGCGGCCTCGGGCACTGCCAGTGGGTCTGCTGGCAGTCTCCAGGATGATTCATTTGGCTCTTTACACAGCCCACAGGACCTCTGCGGAGATAATGAAGGCAAGGATAATGGAATAGTTAAATATGACATAAAAGTATAACTTATGGTACGGTAACAGAACTAAAAAAGCAGAAATAGGGGACATCAGTTGTATGTGATTCTTTCCTTTTAACTTTTTAAACTCGTTCTTCCATTGGTTAGCTTACAATTATCAGGGGGTGAGGGGTTAAAAGAAGAAAAAGAAATTTATCAAAATTCGTTACTCAAATTAATATAATATACCAAAGAAGAAATTGAAAGCAGGATTAACTTGTTGTTTATTTTCCTATCATTTATTATAATTGATAAGACTAATTAAAGGAAAAGCAATCTAAAAGACATTCTTGAGTATGTCACTGAATAGGACAGTTTTGTTTCATTTTAGGACAATTAATCTTTAATAATTACATGGTTTATTGTCTTTAAATATTTGATGTTCTTTAATACACAAGGAAGATATAGCTTTATTAAACTCACTGATTATATGTGATATATGTAGAGTAGCTGCGCTCCTTAAATCTAATTTGATCATTTTCTTATCCCGTTATCCATGTATGGCAGTTCTAGACGGCAACGCTGTGTCCGGCGAAGATCATTCAGACAGACAATGGAGCAAGAGTATGCTTCATAATTTACACTACTGTGCTAATAAGGAAAGATTTGATGCATTTTTTGTTAAAATTGTTTATTTATTGGTATATATTTTCAAAAATGGCGAAAGGAGATGGTTTTGCTCATAAGTTTTAAAAACAAAAAAAGGCCCTATCGAAAATATACATATGGAGTTTTAGTTTTTTATGTGTTCATTATACCTACTTGCATTAAGAAATCATCTCCCACTTATTTACCTATTTATTATAAGTAGATTTATTTTAATGAACACTGTATCGAGAAATAAATAATATTAAGCTATGCATTGGAATATTACAATACTGACTTTGAATTAAAAATAAACTATCAATCGTTAAAAAAACTGTAGGCTGCTAAATGTGGTACTAGTCTTGAAGAAGAGTGGAAAATATTGTATCCTAACTCAATTCTAACTCCAAGAAATTTAAAGTCAAGATTCACAGTTTATGAAAGGTTAGTTGGAACAGAGCATTTAAAAAGTCTATAAAAATTAGGCTTCTCTTTTACAAAATAATTTAAAATATTCAAATGCTTTGTTTATATCAAGTTGTCAACATAAATCGTCAAATGCTGAAAAACCTTAGGGTGGATAAAACACCCCCTTAATCTTTATAAATTCCATTTAAGTCCTTCAAAATTTTTAAAAAAAAATACATTAGATTTCCCGCCCCTCACATTTTACCCCCTCAAAAGCTTAAGCGTCCCTGATCATACTTATGTTTTTTTTTATCACTACCGACGATTCTTATTTTAGATACATGCATCGCATAATATATATCTAAAGAGTATTTTGATAAAAACTTAGTTTATCGATAATTAACCTGTAATAAACATAAACCTAGTATTTAGATTTTAGCAGCTTTAGATCAATGCGGTAAGGTGCTGTAACCTTTTATTCTCGTTCTTTCATACTCCCTTTTATCTACATTTGATAATGTTTTCTGTAATAGGGAAATTAATTTTTATTTTTATTTTCAGGACACATGGAGGCTCTGCTCCAAAGTATCCAATGTATCCTGGAGGTGCCAAAAAGAAGCTTTCGCAACCAACCCCAAAGAAACCTGCAAACAATATAACTCCACCTCAATTAAAGCAACCCATGGAGCCTGTTCTAATCCCAATATTACCGCAAAAATCCGGGAACACAAGTGCAACAAAATCTCTAAACACAACAATAACAACAGCTGTGGTAGGAAGTGGGGCTGTTGGTAGGACACCAACTGTTATAAAGTCTCCCCAAGCCATTCTTATGTTGGAAAGAACAGCTAGTCAGCCGCAGACTAAGAAGAGCCCACTCAGAACTATTGGGAGCCAGGTAAAAATATTGCGTCTGATGACTTATTTTTCAGACAGGATTCTTTTTTGGAAGACAATTTTCAAAACTTTATAAAGATCAAATTATTTGTCTTAAATATTACAACTGTGACTGCCTGAAAATTTAAACCATATTTGTAAAAACTAAAATATTTAAAGTTCTACTAAATTCTAAACGTTGTTTTTAAATTCAGGGTAAAGAAAACGCTCTTGATACAGCTGCCATTGAAACTTTGCCTCCAGCTGGTCAATATCTCTGCAAGGAAATGATTCATTATTTCATTTCTTTTCAGCATCGCAGCTACTCGATGACTATGATATGTCAGTCATTACTTCGTATTTCAAAAAGTAAATTGCTCAATCTATCAACTCTGATACGCTCTCCCTTTTCCCCGTTCAACGCTCACTTTACTCCTAAATTCTTTTGAAAATAAAACATAAATAAAGAATTATTTTGATAACAGGAAAGACCCATAGAGTATCCAGATTTACCAAGGTAAACATTTATTATTTTGCATGAAATTTTTAGGTATTATATTTCATTTGCTTAATATTTTATGATAAAGACAATATGAAGTTACTATCCTAATAGTTATTTCAAATATTTAAAGTGATAAATATTTCTAAGGCATTTATTATATCTTTGACAGTTTTAGCATTATAAAGCTAGTTATTACCTATAATAAATGGTGAAGGTAGATTGCTGCCTTCAGTGCCTTTTTTATGTAATTGTTGGAAAAAGTGCAGTGTTTTTTTTTTGTATCATTAGTATGTTTTAATAGCCTTTAACACTATGTTATTTGAAAAGTTTGTGTATATGGCTTTCATATTTAAATAAAAAATTATTTAGGTCTCTGTGGATTTGTGACTACCATTACATGCATGTGTTCTATGATGATGAGAATAAGAGTTATGAATGTATCCTTACCGACCAGCTATTACAGATGAGGCATTCACTTGTCCCGCATTTTCCTGGACAGGTAGCCAATTATACTTTATAACCTTTTTCTTCAGATTCTTAGTTAGTTTGTTTTTGTTTTTGTTTGGAAATGACTGATAATAAACATTTAATTAAAAGAACAATTATATTTATTGACCATAGATAGCGCATCGAAAGAACTGATCTACTATCTTTGATTGTACCCAGGGGTGTGTGTATTCTGCAAAATTGACCCTGCTAAAAGGGGGGGGGGGGGGAAGAAAAATATGTAGTGGGGGGGATAAAATGTAAAAATTAAGAGAACAGAAAACATTTTTTTTTTATTTTTCTCCCCTCCTTGGTGAAAAAAAATAAAAGAATATGTGGGAGGGGGGGATATGAATAAAATTAAGAGGTATGAAAATATTTTTCTAGTTTTTCCCCTACTTTGCTGGAAAAGAAATAGAAGGAGAAAAAATTTTGCCGTAGAGGGAAAAAACGAATCTTGTGCAGAAAATACACCCCTGATTTTACCTAAAGAATATTAAGCTTTAACAATTTACCACAAAACAAAGATTATATTTCTCCCATTGCTTATGCGTTGAGGTGTAAGCTGCATAGATACTGTATTCTCAACGATCTCTTTACGCTCGTGGTTAAAGAATAGCTGTGCTGCTACTACATAAACGATAAAAATTTAATACATCAATAAAATTCAGGATCTCTATAAACCTGGTAAAAAGCCATCAGGATTTGCTCCTCTGTTGTTGCATCAATGGAAACAATATTATCCAGATTCAGAAGAAAATACCAAGACAATTAGCATGAAATTAGGTAACAAATATGTCATTTTTAAGAAAATCTATTTATAAAATTAAAATATTTATTGGGACAAAACAACACATACCTACAATATCAACATTTATAAATGAAAATTACATTGCATTAAAAATCTATTAATAAACTATTTTCAATAAATCATCATCATCGCCATTTATCTCTTCTTTCCAGAGCATAGGCCATGCACAATGGTTCTCCATTTATCTTTGAATTGGGCCTCAGTAGAGGCTTCACTGAAAGATGAAAAATTCTTTTTACTCAGTTCTTCAAGGAATTCCCTCCTCCAGGTTGTTTTTGGTCTACCTGGTTTCCTTTTTCCTGTGAAGGGGTCCCAAGTCAAGGCTTGATAGGTTAAATCATCATGCCCTTTCCTTAGAGTGTGCCCCAACCATCTCCATTTTCTCTGTTTTATTGTCAGTTTGATGTCTGACATATCACTGCGCTCTAAAAGCTCAGCATTTGTGATCTTGTTTGGCCAAAAGATCTTGTGGATTCTCCTAAGACATTTGTTGACATATGTCTGAAGCTTGGAGACCACTGCTGTGTTTAGGAACCAAGTTTCGGCCCCATACAGCAAAACAGACAGAACATTTGACTTGAAAAGTCTTAACTTGGTCTTTATGGAGATGTTGTTGGAATTCCAAATTTTGTTTAAGCTGGCAAAGGCTGTTCTAGATTTGTTAATTCTAGCTTTAACATCTGTCAAAGTGCCTCCAGCTTCATCAATTTTACTTCCAAGATACTCAAAGCAGTTAACATCCTCAAGAATTTGGTTTCCAATAGTTATTGGTTCTTGGGAGTTTGCATTTAATCTGAGTATTTTAGTTTTTGGAACATTTATTTCAAGTCCAACTTTCTTGGAAGTTTCAGCTATCATGTTAGTCCTTCTTTGCATTTGACTTCTATTGCTTGTTAACAAAGCAATATCATCAGCAAAGTCCAGATCTCCCAAATATTTGGGATTGCCAAATAACTGCCAGCGAATGCCATCATTGTTTTCACAGTTCTTCATGATCCAGTCAATGGCAAGGAGGAAAAGGAAGGGAGAGAGAAGGTATCCTTGTCTGACACCTGTTACAATCTCAAAAAAGGTTGATAGTTTACCTTTATACATAACATTTCCACCTCCTTTATGATAGATAGCTTTAATGATATTGATTATCTTTTCTGGAATGCCATAGTGTCGGCAGATTTTCCAGAGTGATTTCCTGTCTAAAGAATCAAATGCTTTTTTGTAGTCAATAAAGTTTACAAAAAGCTCAGAGTTCCATTCTTTGGATTGCTCTATGATGATTCTTAGAGAGGTTATCTGATCAATAGTGGAACGGTTTGGTCTAAATCCAGCCTGATTAGGTCTTAGCTTTTCATTAACCTTCTTATTTATTCTATTAAGAAGAATCTTACTAAGGATACGGCCAGGTACTGAAAGAAGCATTATCCCTCTGTAGTTTCCACATTGGGTCAAGTCTCCTTTTTTGGCCAGTATTGAGATATGTCCATTTTTCCAGTCCTCTGGGCATAACTCATCATTCCATATCTTAGTGATCAAAGGTAGGAATGCCTCAGCAGATGTGTCTAGGTCTGCTTTCATGATCTCAGCTGGGATGTTATCAGGTCCTGCGGCCTTGTTATTTTTCAAACTTTTAATGGCCTCTTTGATTTCCAATAGATTTGGCGCTCGACAGTCAATGTCAAGTGCATCTGAGGGTGGAATCTCAGTTTCTTCCTCTGGAACTGGAAGATTCAGCAGTTCAGTGAAATGTTCTGCCCATCTATTTAGAATATCCTCATCAGTTTTAAGGAGTGAACCATCCTTGTCCCTGATGTGTGATCCTGATTTGTCTACTTTGCCTGCAATGCTCTTAGTAATCTCATAGCCTTTTTGAAACCTAATTTTTCTTGGCTGGTATCATTATAAACTTTTTTGATACCTTGCCAAATATCTTCCACTCCATCTTCCTCTTGAAGAGTCAGCAACTCAAATCTATTCTTTAGAGTGAGCTTAAACTCTTGCAACTTTTCAGAGTTTTGGAGGGTTGTTAAATTATATTTCTTCCTGGGGTTAGGTTTGTGTCCTGCTTTTTAAATCTAAGCCGAACTTTAGAAGATAGAAGATAATGGTCTGAATTAACATCAGGTCCTCTTTCAACCCTGACATCAAGGAGAGAACCTTTAAAGCATCTAGATATACATATGTGGTCTATCTGGTTAAAGGTTCTTTGATCTGGTGATCTCCAGGTGGCAGTATGAATCTTTTTGTGTTTAAAGATGGTTCCACCAATGACTAGTTTGTTTTCAGTACAAAAACTTACAAGTCTATCACCATTGTCATTTTCCTTGCCATTACTTAAGCCTAGGCCATATCTGCCAATAACTTCTTCTAAATTCTCATTATTACTCCCCACTTGAGCATTGAAATCTCCTAGGAGCATGGTCAGATCCTTTTCTTTATGACCATTTTTAAATACAGAGTCAAGCTGGTCATAAAATTCGTTTTTGACCTCTGTATTTGATTGTTCTGTAGAAGCATATGCTACTATAATTCTCAGTTTGATGTTTTTAACTGAGGATTTGAAATAAGCCTCCATAATTCTAGGACCATGGGGTTGCCAACTGATCATGGCCTGCTCTGCTTGGTTGGTCAGCATAAGAGCCACCCCTTGATTATGGCCTAGATCCTCATTCATATGACCTGAGTATAGTATTTTCAAGCCAGAATGATGTTTAAACTCTCCATTGTTTGTCCACCTTGATTCGGTGATAGCCAGGATGTCAACCTTGGCTTTTAGCATTTCTCGGCAAATGTTTTCTGTCTGGCCTGACTGAAACATTGTCCGAACATTCCAGGTGCAAATTTTTGCTGGTCTGCGGGAATTCAGAATCATCCGCCTGACTGGTCCGTTAGCGGTTTCCCAGCCAAACATCATATTGTTGTTTCCAACCTCTACTTCGTTCCCGAGCCCAAAGTTAAATTGGTCATTACTTTGTGCGGGTTGAACATAAGCAGGTTTTTTTTCTAGGGAGGGATTGTTAGCCCCACCCAAACCCCCTAGACTGGGGGGAAGTGACCAGAATTCAGTCTGGCATCTACCCTGGGACCTTTCCAGCACAGTAGGACTCTTCTGGTGTAGCTGCCAGGGTCATTGATGCACGGTGCAGGATGGACGGCGTGCACGTACCTGGTCTCCCATCTCCATATTTTCAATAAATACACAATATAATTGAAGTGTCCAAGGACTGAAATACGCCTAGGCGCTGTGTTGACTTTATGCTTATTTGGATTTAAGATATACTTGTACCTATAATATATTGGATAAAAAGCCCTCTATTCTATAAAAGAATGATTTTTTTTATGATTTTAGGCAAATATGACAGAGCCATCCAGATACTGACACAAAAACCAGTTTCTGAACATGGCAAAATTAACTGGACACCAAATATGATTGAAAATATTAGGTAAATTTTTAAACTTTTAAACATGCAAAAATGTTGAAATTATACATAAGAAAAAAGTTTACATATAATAGGAAGAAACAAGTGTACCAGTCTTGTTTAAAGAATGACTGGATATTTTTAGTGATAAAACAATTTGAAATGTGAATATTCAAGCACAAGATAGGCATTCCTCTCTATTTCATCAAAAAGTAAATGCCTTTCAAATTAGAAACATTTCTTGAATTGTTAGGGTTGCATATAATTCCTATTCAAGGAAAACTATTATAAAACAATAAATATAACCAAATTTAAAATAGAATCATAATTTTTAGGTTAAGTAGAGAACGTGCGCTAACTAAGCTCGGATTACCAGTACAATCTGTAGCTATTGGCGGTCAACTGTTGAATCAGGGACGGATCCTTAAAAAATCTAGCAATAAATGTTAACCTATTTAAAACGCTTTTTGCACTTAGATACAGTTGAATTTTTGTTTCAATATAAACTAATTACCTACCTGGTGCATTTTTGTTTAGTTTACACATTTTTTTATTGGAAATTAATTTAAGGATTGGTCTTAGTTGACTGAGTTATGGAAAGATGAATGGTCTAAAATATACCCAGATATGGGAATAATAACTGGCCCTGTTTGGAAACAAATCATAGATAGATACAAATATCATTTCGGAGCTGCTGAATTAAGGTAAGAATTGAACTAAACTTAATGACGTAATAATAAGTAAATAATACATAATATAGGATGAAATTGTAAGTAACTCTACTACAATCATGTTTTATGTCAGTGAATTAAGAAGGTAGTGACCACAAACTTAACTAACTGTATTCGATGGCATCAGTGACCACCGCTTTTCATCTAAAACTATTATTCGTTGGTCTTTGTATGACGCAGTTTTTTTATCCTATTTATATTCTTTTTTATTCAGAGAGGAGGAACAAAGACCTTTGTATGCCTCAAATAATCAAGCCATAGAGCCAGCCAAGAAAAGGTAAGATATTTTTGCAGCCTATGCTTCTTACAATTTTGAACTTATAAATCAGGAACCTTTTTGCTTATTTATTTGTTTTGTTTATTTAGACTTAAATTAGAGTCCTATGAAGAAGAAGATGGAAACGAAGTTAAAGGATTGAGGTAAAAGATTTGGAGGATGGTTATCTTCAATTTTTCTCTGTTACATAAACATAATATCTAAATGACAGTTTAGATAAAATAGATAAATATCTCGGTTAATGTAATTTAACAAATATTTTCATCTCTGTCCCTCAAAAAAAAAATAACTGCTAATTTGATTAAGATCTTTTAGTTACAATATTAAAGAAGTAGAAGATAGGTTACCAAAATATTAAATTATATTATTTTGTTGATAGTAATTTAGTTAACATGTTTTTTTTAGACATTGGAATAAATCTATGCAAGAAGATTTACTCATTCTCAAAGATCTCATATTTGAAGGTAACAAAAAAATGCATCATATTAATAATACTGATTTAAAAAAAAAATACTCAGGTACCTATTATTATCTTTTATGTAGAATATCCTGAAATAGAAAGCGGATCTAAAGAGTTTGCTCAAAAGCTGTTGCAGGCTTTTCAACTAAGACATCCAAGTTGTCTTGAAACTGCCAGAAGTCTCTTGGTAAGTATTGAAGTAGGAATAAATTTTACCTAAATTATTAAAAATTTAAAACTAATTTACAAATACAACATATTTAGGCAAGAATAAAAGACCCTGTAGTCACACCGACCAAAGAGGCCACAACCCCAACAAACTCAACTCCCGCCAAAATTGTGCGCAATGCCTCGCAATCTGTGCGCAGATCAGTTGTGGCGGGAATTGAAGGATTTTCCGACTGGAATTTAGTCATGCTTAAGGATTTTATCAGCTGCATGGATAAGACTAGGAAGAAATATGCTGTCATGAAGGTAGATTTACACTTTTTTTAACAAATAAACTTCAATGAATATTCCACAAGGCATGCAATATAATTTATATCTTTTAGGTTACTGATCCTGGGTTGAAATTAGTTCCATTATTGTTGGAAGAGTGGATGGAAATCTATCCTGATTCTCAGGTTTTTATTCTTAGCATTTAAAAAAAAAATTTATTATTTTTATTTTTGAGGGGATATAGTTTTCTAGGGTTGATTTGGAGGGTGGTGGGACCCTCCCCCAAAATAGTTATAAACCTTCCCGGGACCTATGAGAAGCTTCGGTACAAACAAACAAACAAACATCCTGTTACTATATCATAAAGATTACATTTAATAATAGGTGATAAAAATATATATTAATTTAGTGCTAATATGTGTCTTTTAGACTTTAACATGATGTTTAATGTATTTAGGAAACAGTAAAATCCTTTCTTGTAAGAATCCGCCATTTAAAATTGAACAAAGAGAAAATCAAAGAATATCTGAATGAAAATCATAATCTTGTTAAACAGGTAACATAAAGTATCTCTATTATATTTTACATTCAGAATTAACTGAAAGTTGAAATATGTTTAAAGAGTCGTTTTACTCAGGGATGGAGGAAAATTGGCCTGTTTATTACACTAGTCCCCAAACTTTTATAATAACGTTTTCTTGTTCAGTGGCTTAACAACTTTGGGGACTTGTATTGTATTTTAATAAGTTAGTTTACTAATTTGAGTGTTCAAACCTTTTTACTAATTGTATCTACACACAGATGTGGTAATTTTTTGTTTAATCAATGGGGATGTATATCAATTTATCGGCCGCCAATGCCTTTTCCCGTTAGATCCTTGCGTTTTACTCCAAATATCAAAAAACTTTTGTTTGATAAAATAACTTTTAAAAAGACTGTAATAAAAAGATCATCTGTTAACAAATTATCATTTTGAAATAGGAAGAGGAAGAAGAAATGCTTTACAACAACAGCATCGCTGCTGATGACTCTTACATGGATATCAATGATCATGACACTAGTGGTGTTGTGTATGGTGATAAGTTTACCTGGAACAGCCAAGCTATGATGCCAGATGTCATAGCCACCAGGGCAAAAGTAAGCATTTTATAGAACTAATTCTAAGGATGATAACTCTTACAGTTATGGTAATGATTAATGGGCAAAGTAGACAGATCCTTAGTGATCTATTCATGGTTACCCGGGCAGAACTGATTAGGATTTAGGTTGTTTTATTGTTATAGTAATTTGAATTGTGTTTTATATTTTGTTTTTTATTTTATGACTATGTTTAATTTTTATGCCCAAATAAATATGTTTATGTTATGTTTATGTTTATATGTACATTTGTGCAGTGATAAGAAAAGACAAAGTAAATTAAAGAACATTGAAATGACTAATAAATGATGTACAAATATCACAAATTTTAATTTTAGGCTGTGGCCATCCAAACAAGAGAAGCTAAACTTGGTCGCAAGGTGTCCTATTCCAAGATTTGGATTAAAGAATTTAAAAAGATATATCCCAACTGTTCTTATACTGCAAATAATCTTAGGTGAAATATTTTTTTTAGTGCCGTATTAGTTAATTTTTGCATCGTGCTATGGACAATTTTTCCGCGGATACTTGAATAAATAACTATAAGAATAATACCCGGGCCAAGAAAACTGGTAAGGCGGGGCGAACTCGGGTGTTATCGGTTTTTTTTGGAAAAAAAAGAGGGTAAAATATTATTATTTTTAAATGGGACCATGACCATTAGAAAGATATCGGAAAAGCCTAACAGGTCCTAAAAGGACATTATCCTAGGACTTTTGTTTGTCAAAATTGGACCTAAAAATTTCTACCGACTTAGCCCCGCTCGAGGCGAAGTCGTTGGTCGATTTTCAAGCTTCCAATAAACCTATAATATATTGATTTAATTAAAGCATGCCCTAAAGGTTAAAGTTGCTAAATGTAATAATAAGCATGCACAAAAAAATTATGAAGATCAAACAATTTTTTCTACAAAAAAAATATTTTTTTCAATTACGAGAAATTTCACTTTTTTTATAGAATTTATATAAAATTTAAAAAGTTAGTACCTATAAAAAAGCAAAAAAAATTATGTTTTTTTCTGTCAGTCGATTAGAGCATGGATACCTATAAAGGTCATTTACCTAATGAAAATACGAACGACTTGGCCCGCTTTACCTTATTAATTTTAAGATTTTTTTTTCAATATTCGGAAAAATTGTTTGTAATACGATGCTATACATTATTTGTCAATATTGTGGAGAGCCGTTTCCAATCCAGCCTATATTAATTATTTCGAAGCCATACTAAAAATTTTATCATTTTTTTTTATAACATTTGTAGTTTCCTTTTTATATGTATATTCAAATGTTATTCTAAATCTTCTAATTTAAGGGTACATAGAAGTTAATCTTAATTATTTTCAGTGTTCATTATTTCTACTGGAACAGCAGAGAGTCTGGAGGTGTAAAGGCTGCAGGATCTGGAACCTCCAGCAGTAGCAGGGCACAGAGTCCGGTCATGTACCTGGATCAGGCGGTAAGTAGCAAAAGGATATCTGTCCTTAAAATTGTTTAATGATTTCTTTATTTTTCGTAGCGCATTTACACTTTTATTTGAGTATATCCTACCTTACTAAGAGTCACTTAACCGTCGTCTTACAAATTTACTTGTATGTTTTGTATACCTGGAAAATATTTCCATTTCAAAGCTATGAACTGATATATATTACAGGTATGGACAGTTGAAAAGCTAAATGATCTGGTGAACATAGCAAAGAATTTGATTGTTCCTGGTAAACCATCATCAAAAATAAAAAGCCAACTTAAGGTAAGTCATTCTTTTCGTAAATGTTATATCAACCTTTTCAAAGTTTCCTGCCAACTTTAGAACTTTAAAAATATAGAATTTGTAAATAAAATATCAAAACTAATTTAAGAATCCCATGTTTTTAAATAAATAGATTTAAATTCCTTAATAGAATTGCTGGCAGAAGGCGTACCCAGGATCCATAGAATCCGGCGAAGAGTTGGTGGCTATGTACCTGAAGGTTAAGGCCGAGCGGTCACAGGAAGAAATGGAACTGATGGCACAACGAAGGGAGGTCAACATCAAGGTTACTCAACTACCATGGAATCCAAAGCTTAATAAGGTACCTACCTGTTTTTTTTTTCTATCTATCTAGGAAAATCGAAGTTGATTTAATTGATATAATCATGCAGTTATTAGATGTCCAGTTTCCTAAAATGTTATTTTTAGGATTTAAGGCTGTTAGTAAAAGAGCTACAGTTAACACAAGAATATACAACGCGGCAATTTGTAACAAAATGGCGCCAACTGCACCCCACGAGGAGGGACACCTTTACATACCTAATGCTCAAGTTGGAAGATAATGACCTGAAGCCACCGTTAGTTGAAATTATAAGAAAAACACCTACACCAGTTATCAAGGTACAAAATATTTGAATAATATTATAATTGAAAGAAAGGTAAAAATATTCTTTTCAATTTTTGTACTTTTGACTTTATGTATGTGTTTGATAGCTTATAAGTACTATTTTAAAAATCGTTAAAATCCTAAATTTTGTTAAAGATTTCCAGTTTAGGGAACCTTTGCAATGTAGTTATATGCTGGTTTTCCCCCTAGATGCTACTTGCGCTAACTTGATATGTCTAATTGCCCTTAATATGATAACGAGATCTCTACAAGTATAACCACTTCCAAAGAAACTAGGCACCAAAAATTAACATACAAATGGTCTTATTTTTCAACAGGAGGAAGAAGAGATGAAAACAGAGCCAGTAATTAAAACGGAAGAAAAAGAGGAAGCTCCTAACTATTTAAATAACAGGTAATCTTTTATCATCAATCTTTCATTTGTGTTCAAAAGTTGTTTCTCGGCTGGACAAACGAATCCACAAAAAAAATCCAACTGACCAATTATTTAATTTTTAGAGGTCAGATGCGTTGGTCACAAGAGGCCATAGCCAACCTAATCAACTGTCACAAGGTGGCCACGGCCAGCAAGAACAGCCTGTACAACCAAAAGCTTGCTGATGTTCTTCATGCTGAGTTTAAGAAAATTTATCCACGATGTCCTGTTGGACCTACAGTGCTCCTCACAAAGTGCTACATTTTCAGGTATTAAAAGGAATAAGACAATGGGAAAATTGATGTATTGTACATCCCCAATATAAAAAGTACTCCTGTTGTTTAAAAGTATACCTTAATTAAAAAAAGTTTGAACACTGCAAGTTTGGAACTCACCAATCAAATTTATTAAAAGTACCCACCCTAAGTGGCTGTTAAGCCTTTGGTATCAGTGTATTTTTTACCGCAATGTCCTCTTACTTCATAGTTATTTATAATTATTTAAATACTTACATAAAAGCTATCAAAAGCTATTCACATTATTACAGGTCTGAGATAAAGAATGGTAAGCTAACACTGACTGAACTACCAACACTGAACACAAATTCTGTGGGCATCCTGCAAGGCTCAATTGGTGGCGCCAGCACCAACTTACCTCCGCCCTCTTTGACTGGCCGGTCTTGGACACCGGAAATGTTGACGGAGCTGGCTCCATCTCGCCAGAGAGCTATCCAGCGGAAAAAGCAGATTTTGTTGACCCACTTGAAGAGTCCTATGCTTGGTGATCTATGGTTAGACGAATTCAAGTAAGTTTTTCATGAAAATTGAAACTTCTGAAGTAGTAAATTGGTATGTGTTTGTGGATGTCTGCATAGATAATGTTTTTTTTCTGTATTTCTTGTTCAAATTAAATGTTATTTTCAATACTTGTGAATTTTATTCTTTTACGATATAAGGTTCTTGATTACTCTATTACTTTCTCATTTACCATAGTCATAGCTCAGAAGTAATGCACTGAGTTACGGTGGTGGGAGTTTGAGTCCCCATGTGGCAACTCGAATTTTTCAGTCGTGATAAATTCACGCAACTTTCCCTGGTTGTGGAATAAGTGAAAATTGAGTAGTTTAAATACTCAATTTTCACTTAAATAATATCTGTACAGTGTACAACCCTTATCCAAAGCTCCATTACGGTAACTCAATATGGGACACCTGCCATACTCGTCGATAGTGAGGTAATAAAGAGCGGGTCAAGTCACATTGTACTTGAAAATGGCTATACAAAAGTGTCTCGTCCTTCTCTTTGACTACTTAGGTCCAAACACTAAAAACAATGACTACACACACACAGACACACCTAAGTTAATCCATTACTTCCTTGATTTTACATATAATTACACTAAACATATGTTTTATTATGCGTATTACATTTATTTCAATTTTAGGAAGAAGTTTCCAACATTTAAATGTTCTAAAAAGACGCTGATGAAAAAATACAAACAATGCCAGGCTCAAATAGATGATTCACCTTTGGATGTAATTCCTACTTTGTCAAATGAAATTTTTCTGGTAATTTGAAAAAAAAATTTAATATTGATAGATAATTTATTATTTTGAAAGTAAATATTTCTGCTTCTTTTACGAAATAGCATGCTAAGATTGTTAGAAAGAAAGATAAGATAGTACTTCATTGAAGAAATTATTGATTTTGACTTACTCATTCCTTAGCGTTATTACAAGTGCATCCCTTTTAGGAGTTGAAAGGATTGTTGGAAAACAAAGAGGTCATACTTCCACCAGAAATTCCTACATCTGTTTTCCAGGTAAATGTAAATGTACTTTTTTATTCTGTTATTTACTTTATTCCGTTCTTTGGTGATTGTTCTAGACTTTTTTTATAATAATGATTCTCAGTACTCTTGTAATTGTAGTTTTAATCAATTTTCTAAAATTATTCCTTTTATGATTACCTACTATTAGCACTTTTTTGTTTTATTCAATATTAAGCTGGAAAAATTCTTCTCTTGTTATCATTTTCATAAATGACATAGACTAGGTGCTTAACTTAAGATACAAAACATAAATATTAATAGTAGTTGAAAATGCATAGCTTGTAGAATATCCTCATGGAAAAGCACCTTTACTCAGTATTATTTGTAGGTGGTTGAGCAATGGATTTTTAATTCTGTCCAGAAAATACTAGCAGAACAAGTCAAAGAAGAACAGCTGCAAGCTGACAAATTAAAAGAAGAAAATACCCCCACCACTGAGAATCATAACGAAAAAGACAACCTTGATGATAAATCAGTAAAAGAAAATATTGAAACCTTGTTCGTAGAAATGAAAACTGAACCAAAACAGGAAAACATAGAAAGTAATAAAGAATACAAACCTGCATCTAATGTTGCTCAAAGTCCAGCTGACTTGTTTATGGAGGCAATGCAAAGTATACCTGAAGTTCCATCAAGCTTTCCAGTCTCTGCTATGACATCATCCTTAAATGTATCTGATGCAAACTACTTCACAACAACAGCTGTCAGTCAGACAATAATGTCAAATAATTTGATATCAAATGCTATAGAAAGCCCATTGAAGCAAGAGCATGGTTCTTCAGCTGCCAATAATACCTTGTCAATAACATCTAATGATACATTAGCTGGCAATGACATAACAAGAATGAACATCAGTTCAGATGCTGCAGAGGCGGCTCAGTTATTATCAGAGATTGCCAATCAAGTGCCATTCCAATTTCAAGAGCTCCAAATGAGATCAACAAATGCCAACAACTTGCAAATTACTTCTGATCAAATGTTGCTAGAAAACAGTGTCAAAATGGAGGGAGTAGAATCTTTGGACAATCTTCATAGTCAACTATCATCTCTGAACCAGAACAATGTTGTTAATAATGCCATGGATCAAAGTTATGATCAGCGTCTACCTGAACAAACTGCTCAAGAACAAGCTACCCCTGATCAAAATGCTGATACGTTCCCCCCAGATTCACCTGCACCCCAGCCAATAGAAACAACTCTAGCTGATGGCAGCACACTGTACACCATAACAACTGTTGAAGATATGACTGAGGATGAAATGCTTAAGAAAGCTTCTCTCCAGTCTGTTGATAATTCTGGTAATGATGATCCTATGAGTGATTGGTTTCCAAGTTATCTGATGTGCTCTTCAGCTCCTGAGGCAATGAAGTCCCATTTGCAACAAAAGTTGTGCAGTTTAGGTTAGTAAATTTGTAATCAATGTTTTTGGTAGTTAAAAACAAATTCCTCTTCGGCTAGTTTAACTAAGAAATTATTACCTAGTATACTAGATATATTTGCAAATGATGTTACGTAGTGAAGAAAAAAAAATTATTTTTATTGCAGACTATTTAGTACCAACTGGAAATAAACGAGTTATTAACTCCTGTGACGAAAAAACATGTTTTGTGCGGGTTCATAGTAAACCCACACAATTAATCTAGAGTTTTGTTTCTAAGGCTATATAAAAGCATAAAACCTATTCTTTTCTTTTATTTCCAAAGAAACTTTTGAATAATTCCTACATACATATATCTAATTATTATTCTAGGATTGGAGGTTGATAACTTGCATCTTGCCTTGACTATTTACCAACAAGCTAGAAGTAGATTCATGCTTCTATTGCAGGCTGGATACATAGCTTGCTGGTCAATCTTGCTCAAAGACAGGTATTATATTATTTTGGTGTTACCATTGAAATATAGGTAGTAGGTAATCATTTCTTTCAGTACAAGAAACACTTGAAAAGTTTCAAATGTGCCAAAATTAAGCTTTGATAAGTCCCATGTATTCAATTTTATTTTTTAGATGGAATGAAGAAAGCCTGTCGCCGGTTAAGGCCAACGACATTGAGGAGCTTATCAGCATGATCCTGGACGACTCTGGCCTCAGGGTGGAGAACAGGACCCTGGACAGGCCTCAAGAAGACATCAGTAACACCTCACTGGATAATAAAAACTGCCAACCAAGCGTTCCAATTTATTGGGATTCAGATAGGTTAAACAAGGTACCCTAATTAGTATTACATATGTTTCTCAGTTTATTTAGATACAGTTTAAAGACCATGAATATCGAAATTAAGATTGAAGGTTAAATAGGTAGTGGCACGAAGTGCATTTAAACTTGAATTAATTGAACTGCATATTTTTTTTCTGTTCAATAGTTTCAACCACATTCTATCATGGCTGTCCTATTTTCACAAAAACAGCATGATGACTATTTTGGTGGTGCCTAATTGATAGATATTCATTGTGATATAATATTATATATGTTAGATGGGATTCTTGTACGTATGCTTACAGTTAAATGCACTTCATGCAACTTTCCCTGCTTTATGTTCTTGTTCTTTTCAAGGATTGTAGGTATTAAAACTTTTAATTTTGCAGGTATTAAAAATAGGGTTGGAGCACCGTTGTGACCTGAAGAAGGGGTACAACAAGCTTCTAGCCTCCGGTTTCACCTTGTCTATGAAGGAGTTCATCTCCATACTTATCATCTCTGGCATTCTTAAGAACAGTAAGTAAATTTAAGGGGGGGGGGGGTGTCAGATCTGACACTTTTGTGTAAACAGGGTGCATACTCATAGGCTTTGTCTTAGGAGTGAGAGGATAGGTTATTTGGGGGAAAAGTTTACTTTTGGGATGTATTTTTCTTATATTTAAAAAAATTTTGGATTTGGCCTCCAGGTTCAGGTGCTGCAGGCCTCCAGGTTGTCTCTGGACAGGTAAAAATGAAAAAAAAACTTTTTTTTTAAAGAGTTGGAGTTCAACTTATAAAACAAAATATGCATCTTTTTGAATGTTATTTACATATTTGAAGATAAGAGATGCTTATTTTGTTTTATAAGTTGAACTCCAACTCATCAAAAAAAAATTTTTTTTCATTTTTACCTGTCCAGAGACAACCTGGAGGCCTGCAGCACCTGAACCTGGAGGCCAAATCCAATTTTTTTTTAAATATTATAAAAGAATACATCCCAAAAGCAAACTTTTTTCTCAAATAACCTATACTCTCACTCCTAAGACAAAGTCTATGCATCCTGTTACGCAAAAGTGTCAGATCCGACCCCCCCCCCCTTATTATCTTAATTTTAAAAGAAATGTGTTAAAATATTCATTATTTAGCCATTCAGGAAGTATTTACCTAAGTATTAAAAAACAACGCAATTTTTTGTTCAGAGCTGAACCCTGAAACTCTTGACATTGATCTTGAGCTGATCGAAACTTGGGACGCCTTGAAGCTCAACAACAAATCAGCTGACAAGAAGGAGGGGGAGCAAGAAGGGGAAGGAAAAGATGAGTTTGAAGGGGAAGGAGAGAAGAGAATATTCCATAAGATATCAGTTGACCGCCCATATGACCTCTCTCTGGGACAAATTGGGCTTTGGCTAAGAAGGACCAAAAATATAACAGGTAGATATTTGTTACCTAATATTTATATAAAAATAAAAAAGAGAATAGCTTAATCTTAGATTTCATAAGTGTTGTAAGCATGGACTTGGATATCCACTTGACTTGGCATAAACCTTGTTATAACTGAAGGCAGAATTCCTTCCGCTGCTCTGTAAGACTCTAGACAATAATCGGATTATATTGGCATAAAGAAGATTAAACCTGTTACCATCCAATCAGAAATTTTAAAAATAGTCCCTGTTGTTCAATAATCATAGTTTCCCAGCACTATTCAAACTAATTAGAATAATAGATATTTCTTCATCAGGAAAGAAACCCATTCCTGGGTTGTCAAGAAGAGTTTTGCTGGACTCCAACACTTTCAATCAACTTGCCCTCATTAAGAATAGAGCTTTAAGAAGATGGTGGCGAATTCCAAGGTATTTTGTTTTCGTGCTACTCTAGGCCCCTAGAGCTGTAAATGATTTCAAAAAGATGATTTTACATGCGCTGAGCAGTACTTCTATTTGGTGGGGGAGAATTTACATTAATTTGATTAGGTAACAAAAAAAATTTTAAAACCAACCAATCTCAAGTAGATTAAAGTACCCAAAGTTTTTAAGTCAACGCGGTTATACCTAAAATTTTGGGTTCCATTACAATTTAAAGTCGATGTCTTCTCACCAATTTTACCCTGAAGGTTGATTTTAGAGTTAGCCCTCCACTCCCCTCCCATTAAGCAAGAGAGTGGTGGGTATTAAGCATATCCTTCATCATGCCCCCCCCCCCCCCTTTACTCTTTCCTTGAAACTACAATATTTCAAAATCTGCATTGTAATTCAAAATCACCCCTTCTTTACTCGAATGGCAAAGTTGTTAACAATGTTTATTTAAAGACACAAACGAACTGGGTATTCCTTGGCAAGCTTGCTAAAGCGTATGACTCGTCACCTGGATATTGAACCTGATCTGGTCATTGGTGTCATCTCAAATCTTAGTATTCAACAGGTATTTTACTTTTAATTTGTTTGTTTTTTATGTTTTAAAAGCTCTAAACTCACAAGTCCCTTAAATCTTAGATGTTTCTAAAAGAAAGACTTATGATATTGTTTTCTGTACATTTAGGTCTTGAAAACATATAGACCATTTCGATTATACCTTTCAGGGAACTTTGTTTCGGTCATTCATAGACAGTTTTTATTAACTTTAGATTCATTCAGAAAATGTAACAAATAAAAATATTTATTATAGGGAAGAAAAATATCAAAAGAAGAGAAGACTGAAATAGAGAAGCTGAACCAAGATTATATTGACAAACTGCACACAGAAACCAGTGATGACGAAGAAGGATCAATCATAGAAGAGCCTCTCCATGAGACAACATCAAGTCAAGAAGAGGATGTTGAAGTTATTGATGAAGTTGATGCAGAGAATGATTTCTCTAAAGAGGAAAACGTTCTTAAGTTTTTGAGGAAGAGGGAGAACAGAAAACGACTAAATGCTCCGGTAAAGCTTTGTTTTGTGCGAGCGAGGACATTCATATCCACAAGTAGTGCAGCAATGATAATATAATAAATTTTATACTTTTATTTTAGATTGTACACTAAAACATTATGAAAATTATAGGACCTTTTCGATATTCCTAAATTTTCCCAAGAAGGAATCCCATTCCTTTTCTCTGAAAATAATAACATATGTATTGCATTTTTGGTTCAAATATATAAATTAAGTACCAATACATGTTAACTATGACCGTTTTCGGTCTTGTTTCTTCAATTTGATAATGAAATAATTTTTTTAGGGCTGGAGTTTGGATAACATCAGTTTGTTATTACGAGCAAGAAATGAGGCTGCTCTTATTTATTCTAAACGCCAGCAACTGCAAAACGGCAGTGCAAACAGTTTGAACAGAAGATCCTATCCACCTGCCACCCCTAGTCTCAGCACAGTCAGTCCTGTTAAGGTATTGACAATTGATATAGTAGATCTAGATGGTCAATCTGGCCCCATAATCTGACTTGTATAGGAATTCCCAGCAGACGAACACTGCTGTTTATTTATATTTGTATACGATTCATTCCTTACCTAAATAAGAACAACGAAACTTTTCGACGTGATTTCCTGAAAGCATACTTTATCCCAAGAAATTCAACCGGAACTATCCATATCTAAATTATTAAAACTGTTTGGTCATAAACTTCACTTTACAAATTACAATCTAGAACTTTCTAACGAAAAATATGACCAGATTGTTTCACAACTGTTTCCTATTAGCGTATTTGTTAATTGTACGTACTATTAATGTTTCCATATTGTACTGAGCAGACAGATGATGCTTATAGAGTAGGTTGCTCTCTAGATAACACATACCTGAGTCTCAGCTTTTTAATTGAACAAACCTCTAATCGATTGTCTTTCAACATCAATGTACCATATCATATTTCACATCTTTAGTTCTTTAGTATGAAAAATGAATTGTATGGTTAACATCATATGGAATAAGGTTGAAAAAGTCCTAAAAAATAAGACAATTAATATTACGATATAAATAATTCATTATAGACAGTTGATAGTGAAGGTTATTACAGACAGTAAGATTTATAATGGGAAGAATGCCCTATCAAAGTACTTGGGATGCTAAAGTTGTTTACACCCAGATACTTGTTTACAATATGATTCTCACCTCTTTGCAAAAGTAGGTGAGCCACTGTTATAGGAAAGCAACAGTCATTTTATTTATGTGCTTTCTGAAAAGAAAACAATGTAAGCACATAAATTGATTAATATGATTGTTGCTTTTCTTTCACAGAAATTTGGTGCGTGGTGGTTTTGCAGTCTTATCTTCACAGTGTACTCCCTATAACAGAGGGGTACTTTACATTGGGGGGGCCAGAAAACTGACAAAACCAACATGCATAAATTACAATACATTGTTAAGTCTCCCATGTTTAAATGTTTACAGGGAGTCACAAAATGTTATTTAAAAATAAAATAAATGTTTTGAGATTGTTGATTGGTTCTAATGACAGCCAGTACTCAACGTACCTTAGGCTGCATTTTCATACAAATTTTTAATATATTCTTTTTCAAAGGGTAAAAATGATTGATAATTTAAACTGATGTTAAAATACATGATATAATATAAAATATTGCACATATTTAATTGGTTGTCATGCAAAACAAAAAATATTGTTAAACATCACTATACATAATTAAAATATTAATAAATATTGAAGGACTATCTTTAGGATTGAAGGAGAATCTTCAGGTATCCGCTGACTGGCCTTCTTGGAATTCTGGGGTGATTGGCATGGAGATAGGTAGAGGGGGTACATATTATTGTATAATTACCAGATCTCGTAGAGATCCTTGTAATGACACTTTTTTTTTTTTTTTTTTTTTTTTTTTTTTTTTTTTCGTGGTGTATTTAACAGATATCAAGATATCTTGATAAATCACCTATATACATTATTTTACATTAATTCTGCTGCTGTTCAAGAGGACTCAATGCAACAGCTGAGTGTGATGCCAAGGTTAATATCAGGGAAAGTAGATATGTAACACTGGTCTGGGTAATTCATAACCATGTGGTGGTCTGCCTTGTGTGCTGCTTCATTCAGCTGGTCAATTAGGGTTAGTTCATCCTCTGAGAAGAGCTTTGCTATGTGTCGAACTGAGCGTGTTGTGGTCCGGAATGGCTCATTCCAATCCTTTCTCCAGCGAATCACCACCTTTCTTGTAATGCCATCATCAGAAGGAAGTAGCTCATCAATCTGACCTAGTCTCCAGAGATGGTCATTTACCAGCTCATCTGGGCTTCTCAAGAAAACAACAGTGTCTCCTTCTTTCAAATCTACAGTTGTCTCTTTAAATCGTTTGGGAACAGGAATATATGACTGTATTCGTTCGTATGTCCAGACTTGCCACCATGAACGATACAGTATCTCCTGCTGCTCCAATAATCTTCCTGGGTTGGGAATGGCAATGGGACCTGTAGGGGACCGTCTATTGTTGTGTCCAAATAATAGACGGTTTGGGGTTATCAGGTCAATTTCTCCAGAATTTTCAGCTGAAACTGCCAAACATAATGGCAGAGAATTCATTTCATTGGCAATATATGAGAAAGCACTCTCATAGCCTAAGACATCTAACTTTAATCCATAGAATGATGCATATAGTAAAGCTTTCATATCTTTTATGCTCCTTTCAACAGAGCCTTGCCAGTTGTGTGCTTGTGTAGGGCCAATCTCATGTTCTATTGAGATTTGATGCCTGGAGTTCAAGGTTCTGGTAATGTCGGCAAATTTGATTTCTGATTTCTTGGCAGCCTTTATCAGTTGTGTTCCTGCATCCAAGTACAAAACAGCTGGAAATCCAAAGCGGTGGCT
Source organism: Acartia tonsa (assembly GCF_053477335.1). Classification (NCBI taxonomy): domain Eukaryota; kingdom Metazoa; phylum Arthropoda; class Copepoda; order Calanoida; family Acartiidae; genus Acartia; species Acartia tonsa. Next base: position 35,342,279 of record NC_137264.1, on the reverse strand, counting down.
GAAGCGTAGAATGGCAAGCACAACTGCATCTGTATCCATTTTGGAAAGAGCATGAATAGCAATTGCTCCTGTTGCTGGGTCTTTGAATACCATTGCCCAAACTTTCACAGTTGACCTATGATTGTGCTCACAGATGGCTTGATACGGTCCTGCCAAGTCTATCTGACAATGGTAAAAAGGGGGTGCAATTGTAAGCCTGTTCTGATGAACTGGAGCCATTTCAGCCTGCAGCAGTTTAGCTCTATAGCGAGTGCAGTGTACACAGGCTGCTCTAACCTCTTTAGCTAAGGACCTTCCATCCAGAATGTAGCCGATAGATCGTGATTCGAACAATGTTGTGTTTACATTTCTGTGGTGGGCAAGCTGCTGGTGGGCATGGAGCATAATGCTATATGCAATTGGGGAATACCTGTCAATGATTGGTCTAACAAAGTGAAGTGGTTTGACATCTAGCAATCCATTAATGTCTTCCACTTTAAGTCCCTCAACAATCCTTCCTTTATAAAACAGGATTCCATCTTTTTCTACTGCCCGATCTTTGTATTGCTTGGGGTCAGAAAATTTCTTTACTTCTTTTGTTGCAAGCCTGAAGTAATAATTTGTTCCCTGCTCTAACTCACCATCAGACAGCTGGATGGCTGTGGGTTGTATTACAGGTTTTGATTTAGATTGTTTTTTGTCAATCCTACAAAACTTTGTAACAATTGACATAACGCGAGTAGATTTTCTCCAAGGTAATCTGCATGGGTTGTATAGGTATTTGCTGTATGCTGCTCGTTCTGTTACTTTCTCTATTCCAGATTTAGTGTCAGCATGTAATACCTTTATTTCACGGGCTACCTGTTTCTGTTGATCATTTGTTAGGTTGATCTCCTCAATTGGTCTGATTGGCATTTCACAATAGGGCTTGTACATCCATGATTTGCCCATCTGCCACTCAGAATCAGGTCCAATATCCTGTTGTGTAGCAAGCATTCTAGTGCCTAAGTCAGCAATGTTGTTTTCAGTGTCAACATGGAACCACTCACTTTTTTGTGTGAATCTCCTTATTTCAATGACAGCAGAACGCACTCCTAGGGCTAAAGGTCTGGTGTCAGAATTAAGCCAAGATAGTACAATGCTACTATCTGACACAAAAATACGGCGTCTGACCTTACCTTGAAGATTTTTGGTTGCAACATCTGCAAACACTGCAGCAGCTACAGCTGCTCTGAGTTCAGCACGAGGAATGGTTGATCCAGTGACTATTTTTGATTTGCCAGCTACTAATCTAACAGAGACTTGTCCAGCCAGGTCAACGACCCTTGCGTGGATAGCAACAATAGCCATATTTTGGCTTGCATCACATGACACTATAAGATCTATATCTTTATGCGCATCCAGTGTGACAACAGATCTTTTAAATCTAATTAAAGGCAAAAGTGCCATAGATTGGATATTTTCAGCCCATAATTCAAGATATTTGTCTGGAATTTTGTCATCCCAGTCAATGTTTTCCTCCTGAATCAGGGTATGGTAATCATATTTGTATTTCCCTGTGCATGGAACATACAGGCCTATAGGGTCAAAGTTTCCAGAAACTTGAGATAAGATAGTGCGCTTTGTGAAGTGCTCTTTTAGTTCCTCAATGAGTGGTCCAGTGATTGGCTTTGGTTTCTTTCCTCTGACACTCTTTCCAAAGAAGATCTCTTTTGGAGCCAACGCAATTTCATCTTCTTCTGAATACCAAGTGTAACCCAAGAAAGATACACTTTTGCCATCTTTTGATACTTCAGCAGGTGGTGGTTCATGAGAGAGAACATATGCTTTTGCAGCCATCTGACCCTCTGACAGTGTAAACCTTACACTTTCGACAGTAGCTGCTCTTACTTCTTTACAGTCAAAGGAATCAGATCCATCATCTACATAGAGTTTCTTATCAACTAGTTCTGCTCCTTCTTTATGCTGAGGGTAGTTCTCCTTCACATGTTGGGAAAGCAGATGTAGACCATGAGCTGTCTGGTTTCCTGAAGGTTTAACACCATAGATTGTGGTTAACAGGAACATTTCAGTAAGGGGGCTGTTCAAGTCCAAATTTTCATGCCATAGATAGCGCTGATAGGACCAATGCTCAGGTTTCAGTTTGATTTGGTTGTATGCCATCTTTATGTCAAAGGTGACAGCATAATAGCCTGCTCGGAAGTTTAGATGGAGTGCTAAAATCTTTTCCAGCTTGTTTAGTCCTTTAGCAAGGATGCAATTTAGGCTCTTTCCAGTTTTAGTTCGCATAGATGCATCAAAAACTACTCGACAGGGCGTTGTAGGGGAGGAGGCTTTGACAACATATCTCCAAGGTAAGTAATATTTCCCAGGACAGGCATCAACGATGCCCTGTTCCTCAGGGGTTAATTCATCAGCTCGCTTGGTGTATCCATTTGTTACAAGTTTGTGGTGACTTTCCAGCACAGTTTGTTTGGCAACAGGGTCTTTAGAAAGTTTCTTAAGCTGTGAATTCAGCACTTTCTCAGCTGCTACTTTGTTATCCTGAAGTTCATTTGTTGGTTCTTTTGTGAAGGGTAGTAATGCTGATACTGTCTTTGTTGAAGCATTATAGGAGACAGATTGCTCAATCAAACTTTGCTCTCGTTCTTCAACAAATGAGACCTCTTCCAGACTTAAGGACTGTTTGCATGCTGGGCAACCTCTGCAGTTGATACATCGATAGAGTGAAGTAGTTCCAAGGTCTTCAAATTCCTTCCACTGCCGTTCAATTTTCTTTGCACGCAATGACCTGTCCTGAATTTGTTTTTTATTCAGTATCTCTACATTGGGTTCCCTTGACACTAGGATAGTTGTGTTAGGGTTTTCCTTTGTGTCATCCTCATCAGTTTCAGTATCTGAATCAGCTGCTACCCAACAGCGGCCACTGTTGATTATGGATTCAGAATGATAACGGAGTGCTCTCAGCTCATTCGTAAAAAAACAATTGGCACCCATGAAGTGAGCAGTTTCTTTAGCTTTAGCCCATGCTTTGTGTGGCCCACCTAGTACGCCTTGGTGACCATCAGGAGCTTTGATTGGGCTAACATAAAGAGATAAGCCTGAAGGTAATGAGCATAATCGGCGTGGAAAATACTTGGAATATTGAATGCCCAGTATTATATCAACTGGCACACCTCCAGTGGTTTTAGGAACTGTGGGCAATTCCTCATGACCTTTATAATGAGCAACAAGCTCGTTGTAAGCCTGAGTGAGATGCCATTGAGGGAATGGAGCAGTAATTTCGTCCATTTTAGCTCCTATAATTGAAGCAGAGTGAACAGAATCTGTTAATGGAAGTTGAAAGCGATCATGGCCATAAGGAAGCTTTACAATTTGGGCACCAGCAACATTCATTATTGTTGGACCTGGTCTGTATTCGACAGAGTTGAGTTCAGCTGCAGCTGCAGTGGATATAGCTGCTGTGCCACAGCCACTGTCAAAAAAGACAAACAATGGTTGGCCTGATGGTGCAATAGTAAATTGGCACATGAAGATGGAGGAGCCCTCAGGTTCAGGTAAAGAATTTGGATCCTCAAGTGGTTTTGGGTTGTTCACATGGTAATTCCTATGTTCCATAAAAAGGAGATTACCCTGTAGAAGTTGAATGTCCTTAGGGACTGACTTTTTGAAGTCATTGATTCTACGTTTGTTTATATCAATATGCTTACCACAAGTCAATATATGTTTTTGACGACGATGGGTCAAGGAGGCGCATTCACTGTATATGCAAACATACTCAGTGCGGCAGTTGTTCTTGTGGTTGTTCCACCATTCCTGAATGTTGTCAAAGTCTATCTGGCTGTCAGAGCGGAGACATCTGAAGCAGATTTTTGCTTTGGCACAAACTTTTGCTCGATCTTTTATAGGTGTTTGAATGAAATTATTGCATTCGTATAGGTACAAATGTGTTGTATTACATGGTTTGCATTGAACCGGAGTTGGGGTCGTTGCAGCTTTGGTATAAGTAAGTAAAGGTGTAGGGGATTTGTCACGTCGAGAAACCCCATTTTCACCATTGACTTTGCTACCATCTCTTGAACTTTGTTGATGCACATTTGGAGTGTTAGATTCAGAGGTTGCATATCCAAAAGCTTGTTGATTGTTGGAATTGGCATTGGTTTTTCTCTGGTCATGTTTACCATCCTGGTTGCGATCAGCCATTTGTTTGTGTGAGTTAGCAATAGCAGATTCATTTTCAAAGTGTGCTATTGAGAATGATATTTGGCAAAGTTCATCTGTTATCCAATCAAGCATGGCTTGGTAGCAGGCTTTGCGATCCTGAATTCCTGAAGTGTTTGTGCATGCACGAAATTTCGACACCATAGTTTGGTACTTGTTGCCACGTAAGAGGGATAGCACTGCATTGGGTAGGTCAGCCCTTTCATATAAAGCTGATTCCATACCGTTTTCAATAGCAAACTCTTGAGTTGTGGTAAGAATAGCGCGGATTTGCAGTAGCCATTCATACTGTGTATGCCAACGACTGGGATGGATGGATCCTTGTGACATTATTTCGCACCTTCTCCTTGCAAAGATTGCATCAACTGAGCCAAAGTGAACTTGTAGGAGATTCATACAACTGGTGACTGATTTTTCAGAGGCACATAAGGTGCGTGCATGTCCTTTTAAGCACTTTGCTTTTAGGATCTCTGCCTGCTCTACAGCTGCAAGGGCAGGCATTGATTCGATGTATATGGTGAACTTTTTACGAAAAGTGTAAAAATCATATTCATCCACATAGTGGTCACCTGAGAAAGTTGGGATGGGTAGGTTGGTGTTCTTGAAAGATTGTGAATATTGTGTTGGAGCAATGCCTAGACATTCCTTTATTTCATCTAGGTGTTTTTCAGCATCAGATATTTGAGTGTCGAGATAAGTTATCTGTTCATCAATGGCCTTTGCTTCATGCTCCAGATCTACTGCACAAGCATCATCTACAAGCTTAGAAGCTTTGTTGATGGATCTGTTGGCTTTTGCCATGGAATCTGTGAATTTGGCATTTAGTCTGTGGAAGGATGCAACAGATGAACATGTGACACCTAAGATTTCAGTAAATGCCATGGCCAAGTCATCCAACTCATTTATTGTTGGCTTCAATTTTTGGGTGACTCTGGCAGTTTTCACAATTGCAGCTGTGGTGCTGGATCTGGGCGCTGGAGTTGGTAATGTTTTATCTGTGTCGACAGACATGTCAGTCCTTTGTGTTGGCACAGGGGGGATCAGGTGTCTGCTGCTAGCAGATTGAGAATTTTCATGAGAATTAATCAATTCTACAGTTGGAGGATCAGGCTTGGGTTGTTGACGCTCAGTAGACCTAAGGTGTGCCTGAATTGCCTCACTTTTGGCAATTAATCTGCTCTTCAGGGCTATGGCTTCCAGTTTGTCATTATCTGTAAATGCAGCATTTGGGAACCTTCTGAAGTAGTTTAGGATTTGACCTAGTTTTTCTGCTGCAGTATCCAGTTTAGATACTTTTTCATTCAGTGATGATGCAGTTCTGTTGTCAAGGCTATCCATAATTGTCTCGACATCTGTATCAAGTGTTTGACAATTGTCACACTCCAGTAACATTTCCTGTGCATCCGGCATGATGAATGATTTAAGGGGAACCAATATATCAGTGGATACGTTATAGGTCTCAGAGGTTGTATTGAGATCTCCAGGTAGTTGGTCGTGGAGTCCTTCCTCTGTAATTGGATACTGCTCTATCAATGATTCCTGCAAGTATAACTGGTCAAGGGCTTCCTCAAGTATACCTCTGAATTCTTGAAAGCTTAGGTCTTGGCTGAAGTTGTCCCACTCGAGTTCAGCCTCTGCCTCTGTTTCAACTATCTCCTCTTGGTTGAAGGAGAAATGTTTAGGTTGGCTAGGTGATGTAGGGGTGGTGGGCTGGAGGGGGTGTTCAGTAGTAGGGATAGGGGTGGGTGCACGAGAAGTTGTGAATGAAGGGCTGGGTGGATTAGAAGTAAAATGAATTGGGGTACTACCTCTGGGGGTGCATTCAAGCAACAGTTCCTTTAGTGCAGTGGTTGTTCTGCTAGGCAGCCCGTGCTCAGATGTTGACCTCCTTGTTGGTTTGCTAGACTTATCTAGAGGTTTTTGGCGGCGAAGGTTTGTTGGCCTTGCCGCAACTCTGGATGGGCGAGAGGCTGTTTGGTGGGTTATCCACTCCTCTCTTATAGGACGATGGGTTGTTTGGAAAGGTTTGGTTGGGGTTGGCAGATTAGGCTCCGATTGTGATCTCTTACGGGCAGCTTTGGTGTTGTCCCTGAAGAGTTTTGGCCTGCTGAAATTCAGAGGAGGAACAAGACTTCGTTTTTTAGCCCTTGTATTAGGTCCTGGATGGTGATCAGGATTCATGGGTTTGAGCAGATTTTTGGTAGGGTTCAAATAGCCAGGAGATTCTCCCTGTGGCCATATAGTTGTGTAGAAGGTTGGGTTTAGATATTGTCTCAGGATTGCTCCCTTAGTCAATATCAGTTGATTTTAATTGTGAGGTAGTGGCTAAGACTCCTTTTGCAGAGGTTAATTTTTCAATGTACTGAGCAGACAGATGATGCTTATAGAGTAGGTTGCTCTCTAGATAACACATACCTGAGTCTCAGCTTTTTAATTGAACAAACCTCTAATCGATTGTCTTTCAACATCAATGTACCATATCATATTTCACATCTTTAGTTCTTTAGTATGAAAAATGAATTGTATGGTTAACATCATATGGAATAAGGTTGAAAAAGTCCTAAAAAATAAGACAATTAATATTACGATATAAATAATTCATTATAGACAGTTGATAGTGAAGGTTATTACAGACAGTAAGATTTATAATGGGAAGAATGCCCTATCAAAGTACTTGGGATGCTAAAGTTGTTTACACCCAGATACTTGTTTACAATATGATTCTCACCTCTTTGCAAAAGTAGGTGAGCCACTGTTATAGGAAAGCAACAGTCATTTTATTTATGTGCTTTCTGAAAAGAAAACAATGTAAGCACATAAATTGATTAATATGATTGTTGCTTTTCTTTCACAGAAATTTGGTGCGTGGTGGTTTTGCAGTCTTATCTTCACAGTGTACTCCCTATAACAGAGGGGTACTTTACACATATTGCATTGTTTTGTAAAAACTTTTTAAAAATTTTCTTTAATTCCAATTTTCTAGGAATTATTTTTTTTATAATATTTCATTTTATTTAAATAGCATTTTTGATGGGATAAGGTATGGATGGAGGTTACATTTGACTGGCACCCAAAGTTTTTAAAACTCTTATTGGTCGGTTCTTTTACTATTACTGTCCAAACTTTCCAACCAAGCATTTGAATCTTCAGAATGGGCAAATTTGTTTATCATCACTTGGGCTGTTCATCAATTCATCGATCATTGTCACACCCCCTTAAGATCCCTGGATCTAAGTGAGAGCTTTTTATTTTTCAGCCACTGAAGACCCTGACAGAGCTGCTGGTTGACCGCTGGTGCATCCTGAAGCCCGGGCAGATCAATATAAACCCCGTGCACCTGATCCTTACCATCAAGAAATTTAAACAGCTGCAACAACTACTCATTCTTGAACATGAGAATTCAATCAGGTACAAACTAAATAATTTTATACATAATAAAATATTTTTTTTAGATCTAGAATCTTCAAAACTTGTACATAATCATTAAAATTCTGATTATATGTTTTTAAGATCCTTTATTCTTTATTGGGATTAAATTAAATTTTTATAATTAGATTAAAAGAGCCAGTAATAATGGAGTTGGATAGTCCAGAAAAGTTGTTGGGATGCGGCACCAGAAGTTTGAGAAACTCCAGGAGTTCATCCGCAGGACAAGAGTTCCATTTCTATGCTGGATTCAAACAACCAGCTCATAACTCAAAAGTATTTTTCATCAGATATATTACAGGGATCTAAAGTAATAAGACAATGGCCAATAAATTGATGTACATCCCTAATGATAATACACAGTTTACTCCTGATGTAGATTAAAATTAGTTGTTTGAACACTTGACTTAATGAATCAACCAATCAAAACAACTAAAGTCCTCAAAAATGTTGAGCCAACGAACAAGAAAATTTTATTATAAACTTTGGGGATTTGTATAATAAACAGCCCATTGTACCCTCTCTCACAGATTTAAACTGATTATAAATATTGAACACTCGTTTCTGTTCAAGTCTCTAAAATCCAAACTCCCAAGTTTACACTATTTTGATTTCAGATACCTGTCCTTATAAACACATCCATCCATGACCTGGAAAGCAACCAGGAGGATCCAAACTGCAGGCTGGCATCCAAAAAGAAGAACCAGGTACGACTGGATTACTTTGGCTGGAAGCCAGATCAACTAATCCTCCAGGAAGATATGTGTTTTCAGCCAAATGACATCCAAAATTTGTCAAAAGCTGATGAAATGAAAGCTGAAGAAACTGTCATTAATTACACAGATGAAGATGCTAACTTTAATCCTTTTATTAAAAAGAGAGTTGAAGATGAAAGTGTTTCCGAAGAAGAAAGTGAAAGAGAATTGGAAGAAGATGAATTATTCTTCTATGAGTGTCCCGAGTGCTGTGCATTATTCCACAACGTCAACAATTATCAGCTACACCGCAGCATGCATGTTGACTTGCCTATCCATCTGCCAGGTGGTGCTGCAGCTGCAACTGCCAGCAGCAGTCAGAAGCTTTCCTGGGAACCTGGGTATCAGGATCCTAAAGGCAGACCATACTATGATTTTGCATTCTATACCTGTGCAGAAATTGTGGATGAATTAGTTGATTCTCTAAATATTTTGGCCTAATACAAAATGTCGCCTAAATCATTCCCGCCAAATTTTCTTTTGCGCTTAGATAAATTAAGCATTGTATCGATTTTTAAATAATTTAAATTAAATGTTTCTCATACAAAAAAAAACATGAAGGATTTATAAAATTCAATTTTTTTCTTTAAATTCCCTATTACACAAGGTACTAGAATGTCTTAATATTTCTCAAAAGATTGAATGTGGCATTTTAGAATTAATTCTTTTTTTATCATATGAAATCGTCGAAGCTGTGAAATAAAATCTGCCATAAAAAAAATTACAAATTAATTTTTATGTAAATTCTTAATCGAATTAAGAAATGAAAATAAAATAATGTGATATTAATATTATCAATTTTGTTATTGTAACTTTTTATCCGAATAAAAAGTAACAATTTGTTTATTATTTTGTTTTAGATGATTACACAGTATAATGATTTTTATTACTGGTTCGGCAGTGTATAAACACCAGATTTTAATTTTTACTACTGAATTGAAACTTTTAGCGGACTAAAATAACGATACTCCCATCCACCCGCTTACCATAAACTCTCCCCTTCTAATGAATGAATGAACTGACTCAATAAGCGAGTTCCATGTTTGCAACCTAAGTTGATGACAATTTTTCCCCCGACATGATATCCACTCATATACATACTCCCATTGGCTCAGCAGCCTCTCATCCAGTGGGGTCCTATGTCTGATCATTGAAGGTGGTTATGAGGGATGTAATCAGTGGATTCTGTCCTTGGAATTGGTTATATCAAATTGGCGGCTGAAATCTGTATTTTTGGCAGTTAATTTGAAGGAAATGCAAGGTTTGGTCAGATGTTCGTTGAAGATAAAAGATGAAGGGCGATCGTGTTAGGCTGTAAAGCTCAGAATATTTAGGTATAAACATGTCAGTTCAGAACGGATAGTTCTTATTTATTTTTGTAAAGCTTAAACAATTGTTAATGTTTCTAGCTTCTCCTTGAGGGAATATTATTGTCATAAATTGAATAATATAGGTAAAACATGGAAAAATATAGATCAAGGGGGGGGGGGGAAGTTCTGACACATTTGCGTAAACGGTGAGTATATGCTTTATCTTTGGACTGAGAGGATAGGTTATTAGGGATAAAATCATTCTTATATGATGAATTTCCCCCAGATTTAAGATTTTTTGGATAGGCCTCCAGGTTCCGGAGCTCCAGGCCTCCAGGTGGTCTCTGTACAGGTAAAAATGAAAAAAAAAATTTTTTTAAGTTAAAAATCAACTTATAAAACAAAATATGCATATTTTTTCTTCAAATATGTGAGTAATATTAAAAAAGATGCATATTTTGTTTTATAAGTTGACCTGTAACTTAAAAAAAAAAATTTTTTTTCAATTTTACCTGTACAGAGACCACCTGGAGGCCTGGAGCTCCGGAACCTGGAGGCCTATCCAAAAAATCTTAAATCTGGGGGAAATTCATCATATAAGAATGATTTTATCCCTAATAACCTATCCTCTCAGTCCAAAGATAAAGCCTATACTCACCGTTTACGCAAATGTGTCAGAACTTCCCCCCCCCCCCCCCTTGATAAGTAGAAAATAAATAATCATAGAATTTTAGTTAAAATTTAATAGTTATTTCTCGCATCGTATTATAAACGGCTAAAAAAACTCGTTTTAATTTTATAATTGTACATTTTTATATTCGTAGAAAGCTGGATATAATACGTTGCTAGACATAGTTTTTTCGTATGGATGAGAACCGGTTCCTATCCACCGGATTCGAATGAATACGAGAAATAGTTTTACAATATCTACACTTACATTGCCATTAGTGTTCCAACCTTTGCAGGAGGTTAATCCAAGAATAGAATTCATCTGAAATACAAATTTAACCAAATGTTTATTTTGATAATTTTGTCAAATGGGTGTAATTCTATGCTCAAATTATCTATTTAGAATATAACTAAAATCTAATTCTTAATCTGCTTTAGGATAACTTTAATTGCTACCTCAGAAGTAGCTACCTGGCCCCTCATCAATAGTTCTCTATGATATAGGCCTTTGAACTACAGATCTCATTATTGATATATTATTATTATAGTGTTAAAATATTGATAACTGTAAGGAAGTTGAAATTCCCCCCCCCCCCCTCTCCCACAAATTGACTTTTGCACTAGATTTATCTTAGTACACAAAGGGAAACTATTTCTTTCCATTATTTATTGGAATCATAAAAGTATACAGATTGTTCCAACTATTTTCCTTGTCAGATGCGTGTAATATTTGGAGTAGAGGGAATGATTTGATCCAAAAACAGGCACAACTCAATGACTAACAGTTATCAATCAGTGTAATCAAATGGTTGGTTGTTTGTCGACACCTAATTTTGGCATTAGTTTATGGCTTATCAAAATTGCTTTTAAGTTTTATTTTAAATTTAGCAAAAAATAGTTTTAATCCTTAAATAAGTCGTAAGAGTTTCCTTTTAATGTAAATCCCACCCTTGTAGTTAAACATGCCTTTGAAAATCCTTGAATATTTTCACCCTCTCTGCCGCATTTTTATCCCCCTTGTAGCGCATTCCTTTCCAGATCATAGTAAGTTTCTGCAGGGAGGGAGGGGATAGGTTAATTACGTTAATTTATAATCCATTTTGAATTATTACCAGTTATCAATAACGGACTTTTACAGGTAATAGTCGAAGGAATATTAATTTTTTGTTCTATTCCTGTGTTCCTGCGTTTCTATAATCACTTTCTCCTTATTTCCCCCTCTTCCCATCCCCCAACGGATGACACTTGTTGTATGAGTGTGTGTGTGCGTGTCCTCTATCGCCTAGCTACAGGAAAACACCGGTCAACCGTGATAATATCCTGTGCTGGGGGGTGCAAATTTAAACTTTAGTTTTGTAGATTTAAGTTTTTTTTATTACGTGTGATAATTTAAGAGTTCTTAAATGCCAACAATTGTAAGAAATTTATTTTTATTCCAAATTTCGAACAGTAAAGTTTAAGTTTTATTGAAAGGAAAATTGGAAAATATTTTTTTTTGTGAAAATAAATCTAGAATATCTTTGAAACTTGAAATTTGATTTGTTTTGCAAAAAAATATTGATTTAATTTGCGCTGTTAATTATGATTTAGTAATCAATCCTATAGCTTTCTGTAAAGGGGATTAGAAAGTTTTTAATTGATTTAACCCTGTGAAAATTTAAGATCATTTGAAGGACATTTTTTTATTCCCCTTTAATGTTAGGGTTAGTCAGGGATCTCAAGGGATAAGACAATACACTCCCACTTACGATAAACAAAATTATAAGATTACAAATGACCCAAAAGCTAGCGAATAAGAGAACGTATCTTTAAAACTGTTGGGTCCAATATAATTTATAATTCAATGTTTAAAATTAGGTCTTTTTTATTCTAATATAAAACTGACTGATATGTCCTAATTTAAGCTGCGCTTCTATAAGCTTTTATAGATATATTATCTTGTTTTTAGTAGCGAAACTACTCTATAATTCATTTTGTCAGTCCGTCCGTAACGCTATGGGGGAAAAGGGATTTACTCAGCTCCAATAGAAAATAAAATTCTGAAATTTTTTGACTACATTCCTATCATTAAGGAGCACAATAAACTTTAAAACATCAATGGCGGTCGGACGGCTTTTAAGCAGGTTTTAGGCTTTTTTTAATTTTCCACATTTTCCTCCAGATCTTTGGTGTTTATGGTCCGATTTTCAAAATTTTTTCGGTTAAAGATATCAAAATTAAATTTTCCGACGTTTGGAGAAAACAACAATGACGGTCAGGCTTCCTTTTTGCAGGTTTTTGGCTATTTTTATATTTTTTACATTTTCCCCCATATCTTTGGTGTTTATGATCCGATTTTCAAAATTTTTTCAGTTATAGATATCAAAATCAAATTTCCCGTCGTTTGAAGAAAACAACTATGAAGGCAGACTGCCTTTTTGCAGGTTTTTGGCTATTTTGTATTTTTTACATTTTCCACCATATCTTTGGTGTTTTTAGTCCGATTTACAAAATTTTTCAGTTAAAGATATCAAAATTAAATTTCCCGTCGTTTGAAGAAAACAACAATGACGGTCAGTCCCATCCACGAAATTTTGTACTTTGCTACTTATGGATGTTGTCATCCTTGTTTTCCTTTGAAAGCTTTTTTGTTATTTCAAGAAACATCTTGCAATATTTATGCAACTGTTCTTTTCTTCTCTGGGGATAAGAGATGAAGTTATTTGTTCATATTATTTGATATTATTGATATACCTACTAAATAATATGATTTTTTTAATATTACCAAATTTAGGATGTGTTTTATTTTATAGCTTGATCTATGAAAATTAAATGAAAACAATATAGAAACTAATACTATACTTTTACTTTTCGTAGCAATCTGTATATAAGATACGATGCGAATTAACGCATAATTTGTGTATTTACGTTTCCACGGAAAACATTCTTTAAAGGGTACATTTGCCTTTTATTTTAAACACAAAACAGAAGGACAACTTCTTAATTTTTTTCGGATAATATCAGCGCGCTTATAAGAGGTAAGTACAATGACAGAAAGTATTTTTTCGCCTTTTAAAAATAAATCTAAATAAATATAACATGAAATATCTTGTCATAAGTGAAGTTCCCCCCTCGCTTTACACTTCACTTTCTCCCAGCATCTGAGCATACAATGCTTTCCTCGTACATTTGAATGGCCAGAAAAACAACCCCCCCTCTTTTAATATTTTCTTGATCACAATTATTATATAAAAGGTCATGTTAGTTTCTTGTAATTGACGTAATTATCCTTTTAATATATATGTGTATTAAAAATTTACTTTAAAATTCAGAACAGGAAAGTCAGCAATCCAAAAGTGATATGATTATCATTGAGACAAAATGGATATTTTTCTGCATTAAATTGGGTCACATTCTTCAATGCAAAAACATTATTCCTACAGTTTGCAAAATTAACAACTTATGCTAATCAGAAGCTTGAGAATCCTGCAGATTAAGAAAATATTTTTGTCGCTTTTCATCATTACATTGTCCACACCACACTTTAAGTGTATTTGATTTTAGTGAGGGAGAGAACATTTGACTGTAAATTACAATATTACCCAAAGTTTTAAAATAAAATCTCTCGTTTGTTTGCTTAACTTTGACTACTTTTTTCAAATCCTGATAGGTTGTTCAAAACTTGAAGTGTCCAAATTATTCAACCAATAAGTTTAATCTACAGAAGGGGTAATTTGAATTTGATCATGAGGAGTTTATTTTATTATTCAATTTTTATCGTCCATTGCTCATTCCTTTCAAATTTACCCCAACCATTTATGAGTGGGTATTTACCCCCAACAATAAATTTTGGGGGGGTAAACACCCCCCCCCCCAGAAATTTTACCCTGGGGGTAAATTTTGGGGGGGGGTAAACAAAATTTACTCCTGCCAACAGATTTCAGGGGGGGTAATTACCCCCCCCCAAGCTAATTTTACCCCCGGGGTAAAAATTTTGGGGGTGTAAAATAAATTTGCGGCACGCCATTTTACCCCCCCCAAAAAACGAATTTCCCCCCCCTTAAAAAAATTTTACCCCCCCCCAAAAAAAAAGCTTGGACGCCCCTGCATTTTTACAATGAAGCTTCTCGTATATCATGGGATGGTTTATATAAGGTTGGGAAGGTTTTGGGGAGGTTACCAACACCTTCCACTGAGAAATCACCCTTTGAAAAAATCCCCCCCCCCTCCGTTTTTTAATATTTCTTCAATCTTTCTTTATCAAACTAGAACGAAAATGAAGATGATTAACTATCACCCCCCAAGAAAAAAAAGGGATGCTAGAGCAGTAGAGCTACTTAGGTTAGGGAAGAAACCAAAAAAATCAAAATTCATTTGTTTCCTTGTCCTTCAACCTTTGAAATTCTAGAGGGGGGGGTCATGAACCGTCAATCCCCCCCCCTCCCCCCAAAGACTTAATTGAATTCCCCTCCGCACTGCAATCGCCCCTAGAGGCCTCTAGGGGGTGTAGCCGCCGGTTTAATGTATTTAACAACAGTTTTAAGATATACTTAAAATTAGGTTTTTTTTATATTAGGTATTTTAAAATTAGGTATTTTTAAACTTAGGTATTTATAGTTAGGTGTTTATAAAATTAGGCAATTTTAAAGTTAGGTGTTTTGTCACATTAGGCATTTTTAAAATTAGGTATTTTTAAATTAGACATTTTTAAATTAGGTATTTATAAATTAGGTGTTTTGTCACATTAGACATTTATAAAATTAGGCATTTTTAAATTAGGTATTTTTAAATTAGGTGTTTTGTCCCCACTCCCATTAATTTATCTGCCATTGTCATATCCCTTTAGATTCCTGACTAAAATTACTTCAATACAGAATGCTTAATATGGCCATACTTTCATTCTGAGACTTGATTATAGAGAAGCTTCGCTTATAACATTATGTCGATTGGTCCAATACATTATTGATTTTTGATCTATCTTTCTAATATTGACGTACTATCGAATGGAAACGCCCAAACTATATATAAAGCTTCGCTCCCCAAGATGGGAGAACCATCATTAAATTTTAGTTTAAGTGCCAAAAAATGTTAGAAAATTATTCTTTATGCGCTGCGGCCAATTTGTCAAGCATCTTTTAATTCACTCCTCTTGCAAGGTTATGTATCAGGGCAGCCTTATTAAATCACGCAACAATACGAAAAAGATTTATAAATTTATTTATTATGTGTCTGTCTTTGTTTGTATCGAAAGATCCCGCTAACCGCATAGTCTATTTAGTCATGGGTTTCCTTTACAGTGAAGCTTTTTTCGGGTCCCTATAACTTTGTTGGGGGGTTGATACATCACCAGGTATCCTCTCCCAGAAGTTCAAAATTTATATAACAATTTAATTTAGACTCAAAAATTAATATTCAGCTCGTGAAGTTCTCATATTCATTCTGTTCTGTTATGTGTTTATATTCGTTTGTAACATTTAATTTTAGAGCTTCGCTTTTATTAATGTTATCATTCTTGTTTTAAAATCATGAAAATTTAATATCTTGCTTTCATTTCAATTAATGAATCAATGTCTCTCTATCTCTCTCTCTCTCTCATTGGATCTTGAGGGATAAATTTTAAATATTTCCAATACTAAAAAACAAAATCACCCCCTTCTGTAGATAAAAATTATTGGTTGAAAAGATTGGACTCTACTCAGGGGCGTCCAAGCTTTTTATTTTATTTAGCGCGCCGCAAATTTTTTTTACCCCCCCCAAAATTTTTACCCCGGGGGTAAAATTTGCTTGGGGGGGGGGTAATTACCCCCCCTGAAATCTGTTGGCAGGGGAAAATTTAGTTTACCCCCCCAAAATTGTTTGGGGGGGGGGGTAAATACCCCCTCCTAAATGGTTGGGGGTGCCTACGGCACCCCCAGGGTAGGGGTAAATTTTGAATGGGGGGGGGGTAAAATGAAAAAAAATTGTTTGGGGGGGGTAATCGCCCCATTACCCCCCTCCCCCTTGGACGCCTATGACTCTACTGGTTTGGAATGCAATTTTCAGTATCTTCGATACTTGCGTCGATTTTATGATGACTATTACACATTTTCTTTAAAAAAATTTTTAAACATTTATGTTTAAACTGCACAAATGGATTAAAATCGCCCAAAATTTGTCCCCGGCGAAGCGATCAAGAATTTTGAATTGTTAAATAATGACCCAAAAATAATATATATGGGGTCAAAGTATAATTAAAAGTAAAAGTTATATGATAATTTTTTTATGATTTTGATTTAAGCAAGGACGTCCAAGCTTTTTATTTAGCGATGCTCGCCATAACATTTTTTATATCAACCATGGAGGTAAAATTTACATGGGATGGTATTATCTCCCCAAAATTTGTGCTGGGTTAAAAATTGGATAAAATTACAAGTGTTTACAACTATTCTTGTTCTAACAAAAAATAACTGTTTTTACTTTTTTCTTTATTTCTGATATAAAAATATGATATAACCGTAATATGTTTGATAGATTTTTACACCATGATTAAACATAAATTTGTTTTGAGCTTATATATTTTGAAAACCAACCCATCCACTCTTTCGACGTTCTTGATGGCTGATATTTTATCGACGTAACGATATTATAATGTCAGTATGACAACTTATGTTTTAAAACTTATTTAAGATATTCAGAGAATCATTGCACAATAATTGTATATTGTATACTGGCGTGGCGGCTAAGCCTCTAGGGTCTTCCCCCAATTTCAATTTAGTTTTTAAAAGTAGAAAAAAAATTTAGGTCAGTTAATTTTTTTCCCTTAGGAGGGTTGTGGCACCCTTCACCTCAAATAGTTATAAACCTTCCAAGGACCTATGAGAAGCTACACCATTATGGTGAATAATATCGGTTCAGCGGTTAGCGAGATCCTTCGTTACATAAAAAAACAGACAGATATCCTGTTATTTTTAGATAAGTATTGTCTTAGTTTCTATTGTCTTATT
Organism: Acartia tonsa; assembly: GCF_053477335.1. Classification (NCBI taxonomy): domain Eukaryota; kingdom Metazoa; phylum Arthropoda; class Copepoda; order Calanoida; family Acartiidae; genus Acartia; species Acartia tonsa. Next base: position 35,324,957 of record NC_137264.1, on the reverse strand, counting down.
TCTTATTTTTTGGTCGTTCTTAGAAAACCCAGCCCAAAGTTGATATACTCAAAACTTAGCAATTTCCCTTATTCTACAAGATTATCATATATCGCCTTCCCCAAGTTTTAGGCGGTTTAAGCTTGGGTTTTTAAGAAAGAAGTTTAATATAGCAACAAATAGAAGTATTTTCAAAAAGGCTACTTTGATAGCAAATATCAAAAAGCTTATATAATTTAGATATAAGGAAAATGAAAAAATAACAGTAAATTGTAAGATATACAGTAAAAATTAAATAACTTTTGGCATGGTTAGTTTTCTCACAGCCTCTAGGCATAGAGTAGCTACACTTTAAAAAAAAGTTTTAAATAAAAAAACTTAAAAAGCCCTCACTAGAAATATTTAAGATTGAACTCTAAACATCTTACTTGACTTGGATTAACTTAAGAAAAGCATCCAGAATAAAGTGCATTTATCTTTATCAGGATAAAAGTAAAAGAATGATTGTCTGTCTGTATATTATGATCACGCTAACTAATGGACATATTTTGAACGAGGGTACCTCCATCCTACTAAGAGAAATCTCCCAAGGAAAAGAATACCTCCTGCTAAAAAAGTTTTTAAACATTATTTTTGAAAGTGAAACTAAGATTTAAATTTGTGGGTCGACTACCCCTCCCCTCATATTTTAAGGGCCTAGCATCTGGTATGTTATAAAGTAAATGATCTTTAAAAACCTTAACTACCTTGGATGTGCTTTTCAAGAGAGCTGTGTTTAGGCCGTTTTGTATGACTTAAGAAAATTTTCCTCTCATTGATTTTACACTTTCAAACTTTTCATATTTTGTCCCTAAAAGAATTTAGCTTATTTTACACGGCGCAAATTTTAAGTCATTCCTTCGTAATCATCTAATCGTGGGCATAATTTCACACAATTAATTTAGAGAGAAGTGAGGGAGATGGTGGGGGTGGGGGGGGGGGTTGAGTCAACAAAAAAAACCGTTGATCGATTTTTTGAGGGGGACTTTATATCATTTACTACTTTTTTGTTTTATTAAAAAAAATTGCTGAAAATAAGAATATTTCATTTCATTTTCTTACATACTATTACAGACAGACATAGAAATATTAAAAAAATATAATAATTTCAATATTAAATTTCAAGGAGCAATTTCTCTATGATGGGTGGTGGTAGCCTCCCCCAAAACAGTTATAAACAATCCATGCAACATGTGAATCAATACATTTGGATATCCTTCTGTACACACAGACACACATAGCTCCTGTTACTTTTATTTAAGGATTATAAAAATAGTTAAGGAATAATAATATCACCCTTCTACTCCATTAACGCCAATTATTTACCGTTAAACGATCAGTGAAAAAGTAAACGTTAATGGGCAAACATAGACAAGGATGGCAACATCTTAAAAGCGAAACTCACAAAAAAATTTAATTTTTCCTCAAATCATATGGTCCAATAAGTTTTTTTGTTTGAGAAAAGAAATAAATTTTAAAGGTTTATTAAAAGTTAGGTTTAGTAACAGAAAAAGAGTCCCACTGGGATAGAAATAAACCTTATAAGGAAAGGACAACGAATATTTATACCCAGAAGTTAATTTTAAAAAAAGGGGAAAGGGTAGGAAGAGTGCGATTTATTTGATGGTCCAAGAAATTTTTTTAGAAATTAAATCCTGGTTATTATTATATAATAGTTTTGCTTCTTAAATTGTGAAATCACCACATATTATTCGAAGTTTCAGTACAATTCTTTTGTATCTTTACAAACCGCAACTGACACACAGACCAAATTAGTAGAGAGCTTTGCATTAAAAAATTAACCTTCAATAAAGGATAAATCCTATTGCCGTGCGAACATAATTCAATTGTAGCGTGGCTTCTCTATAACTTACTTATACTATGGCATAATTGTTAAAAGCGAACCATTTCTATAATAAAGGCCGGTCGGTCCGTAATGATTATCTTTTTACATTTAATTATACATGTTATAATTATCCTATCGTTTTCAAACTTTGCTATCTGATTTCTTTAACAGTTATGTAAGATATAGAAAGCGTAACAACTCTATAGTCGTTACCAGAAAGTCCGTTCGTACATCTTAAACGTGCTCATTTTAACTTTTTTGACAAAAATTTTTTATTATTTAATCTATACTATTAATCTGATCTTTGAAATAATGATTCCTAGGACAACAAGGTAGAGTATTATAAGTAAGGCATCTCTGTAATCAAATTCTAAAAATGAAAGTATGTGTATCCTGTATTTACGCAATTTGGCAACAAATTTATGTTTAAAACTATGAACCTTTTCTTGCAATCCAATCTGCGATACTTTGTAACCCAATCAATCTTGTTCTATCATAATATATTTGTATTATGTTATTTTAATCTCTTTGTTTGTCCAACAGCCAGTGTAAAGTTTTTAATGATTAATTTTGTAACTGTGACCAATCTGATTTCCAAGGCTTTATGGTCATTAACGAACTATAAACATCTAACACACATATATTTGTATGATACCAGAATCGTATTTCCAGCTCTTTTACCAAATCGTATCATGCCTAAGATATTAAAGAATTATAAGATGACTTAAACCGTAAACGTGTATTTAAAGCAGATTATAAGTAGCAAGCATTTTTTTTATAAGAAGACTCAGTAACCCCCGTCAAAGGCCATGTAATCAAATGGTTGATTGTATTTCAAACAATTCTTATTAGATTGATAGCCAAATTTTAAAGGAAAAGATTTTTTAAAGAAGCCTAGGTTTAATTTATAATTAAACTATCGATTTCTAGACAATATAATGTTTCAATATAAGGAATAAAGGTGATAAAACTATTTTAATTCTATAGATTTTTAAAGGATATATTGTAGATATAAACAATCTTGATTATATGTTTCGCAACTACAAATATCAAATAAAACACACAATAAAAAGTGCCCATAACAATTTTAAGGTTTTGATTAGTAAATCATGTTTTTGTAAGCGTAGCTTTTATATCATTAGTTTGGACTATACTTTAAAACTATCCGTTATTTATAATATGTCGATAAAATGTTGGTAACATTTTAGCATTTTATTTCTAATATTTGAAGGAAAAAAAATCCTCGAAATTCAATCTGAAAAATCAGGGAAGAAAAAAATAGATTGTGTTTTAGTATTGAACTACATTCGAAGGAGTTAACAAGTTAAAATTGAAAATGGAAAACAATAACAATCACGATAACACAAACGACCAACAGCCACCTTTCGAGGTGATCGTTCATTTTATTGATCCTGAAGGAGCTACCGGAGTGTCGGATCTGGGAGACGACGGCGCCGCTGATCACCATCATTTCCCCGCAGAGTTTCTCAACCATATTCTGGCACATATTGCTGACAATGACCTGCTACTCAATGACGAAGTAGTTGTTGCATCCAATGAGGACAACTTGAATGATTTAGCTGCACTAGAAGACACCAATAATGAAGTAAACAACAATGAATCTAATGATAGCGTAGCCATTGAAAACGTTCCATCAATTCCTACTGATGAAAATGCAGTGGAAACAATTTCAAACGAAACTGCCATGGCTTCCATTGACCCTGCTACAACAAGTCAACTAAAACCTGCCAAGAAGTTATCCAGAAAAAGAAAACTAACTCCCAAGCAGAGCACTTCAAAGTCCCAAACAAAAAAGGCAAAAATCTCCAAAAGGAAGCCTAACAAGAAAGTTAAAAAACCAAGTAAAGTTTCAAAATTATCAGCAATGAAACTTTCAAAGAAAAAGTCTCCTGTAAGAAGAGTTAAAAGAGGCAAAATTGTGAAGAAAAAGGCACAAGCCCTAAAGTCAAAGAAACAAAGTAAGTGAACTTTATAAATATATATTCTATATATGTTTTTGTGTTTTGTAAATAAATTTTCATTAAAAATAGTTTTTTTATTATTATCAATATAAAATTGTAGTATTAGCGAACCTAATTCATTAAGCTTTATAAAGTAACTTACTTTTACGGCACACGGGAAGAACGTATAGACGTACGGACATGTTTACATTTTTTTTAGACTGATAACTAACAAAAAACTTTAAATGTAGCTTAGAAAGTTTCCGCAATGCCCATAACTAAAGTTATTTTTAAGAATGAGAAAATATTGTTTGTTTTAATTTCTATTTATGTGGAACATATTTGTTTTCTAATACTCTTGACATTTAAAATAATTGCTTGCTGTGCTTTCCTGTTTATTATTTATCCTTGTTGGTAGCGCAGCTAATATATTAATTGTTTTTTATTTGACGGACTTCAAATAGAATTAAAGCAATATTAGATTTATTGACAATGCTTATAAAAGATAAATTTAACTGAAATATGATATGATAAGAAGTGTGCAAGAGGGGCTAAATTCCCCATATAAATTGATTTTGGACAGTCATGTCTTCCCTTTTTATGACACGCCATTATCATGATTATTGCTGCGTTTTTACTGCTACTTGTGAACATTCTTGTTCTTGTTTTTTTTTACTACCTATGCATTAGCCTGTCCCGGATTTGAAAAATTTTGTTAAAATTTTTGCCCCCAGCCATAATATAGTTGATTTATGCAAAATATTGACCCATGCAAAATATTTTTTCTGTAATGCAAAAATTGTGATGGTACAAGCACTGCAAAGTTTTTAAAATTTGATAAAAAGACCTGTTTTTAAAGCTCTTGTACCATCTCAATTTTAAAGATTTTTACAAAATTTCAATTCTAGTGTGTCTATATAAACCTGAAATTTACCAAAAAAAATGGGGGCAGTCTCAATTCTAACATATAATGGAAGAAGGTGTAGCAAGTAATTTTCCAAAGTAAAAATTGCCAGATTTCATACATAAATAATGTGGTTGGGCTGGAATCGATAGATACAGATATCCGGCTGATTCATAATTCTGGATATCAAGTATTTAGGGTTATATTGACACACTAGAATTGAAATTTCGTAAAAATCTTTAAAATTGAGATGGTACAAACTTTTTAAAATCTGCAAAAAGACCGTTTTTAAAGCTTTTGTTTCATCTCAATTTTAAAGATTTTTATGAAATTTCAATTCTAGTGTGTCAATATAAACCTAAATACTTGATATCCAGAATTATAGATCAGACGGATATCTGTATCCATCAAATCCGGCCTAACCCTATTATTTGTGTATGAAATCTGGCAATTTTTACTTTGAAAGATTACTAGCTACACCTTTGTCCTTCATATGTTAGAATTGAGACTGCCCCCATTTTTTTTGGTAAATTTCAGGTTTATTTTGACACACTAGAATTGAAATTTTTTAAAAATCTTTAAAATTGAGATGGTACAAGAGCTTTAAAAACAGGTCTTTTTGCAAATTATAAAAATTTTGCAGTGCTTGTACCATCGCAATTTTTGCATTACAGAAAAAATATTTTGCATGGGTCATTATTTTGCATAAATCAACCATATTATGGCTGGGGGCAAAAATTTTAACAAAATTTTTCTAAAACGGGACAGGGTACTATGCATGTAATAGAAGTGAATGAACTCTAAAGCAAACTAAATAGTGATGTTTTAACCTAAATAATCTTATTTTGTCTCTAAATCCCATGCGAAAAAATTCTTTATCTAAATTCAGCAACATGGATAGATAAATTTTAATTGATTTAATTCACGTAATGTTTTGTTGTAACCAACCATGTTTCAATTCTTGGTACTTTTCTTCAAAGTGCCTGCATAGACCCTGCAGGGGTATAACCATGCAATGTCTGTAACTGCTGTGCCCTAACCCTGCGGGACTACCCGTACCAAAATAACCTGACCTATGTTTCTTTCTCTAGTATAGTCACATTTTTTAAAGCGAAGCTTTTTCTATAATTAGGGTCGGTCCATACGTCCATAAAGGTTAGGTACGACTTAGAAAGCGAAACAACTCTATAATCATTACCAGAAAGTCCGTACGTCCATTTCAAAGATGCTGTTTTTTTTTGGACATCAAAGTTTTGTATGTTAAAATTGTAAACGAAGCATCTCTATAATTAAGTCCTAAAAATGTATGTATGTCCTTAAACAGTTTTGCAACAAATTTACTTAAAATTTTTTTTAAACGTAAACATTAATAATCTGCTAATTCAGTTCTGACACTCTACAAGTGTTCATGTTCGTTTGTCCTTCAATTTCAGAGCTTCACTTTCATGGATGTTGTCATCCTTGTTTTGTTGCTTTTTGCAAAATATTTTTTCTCGCCCTACGTATATTTATTTAAACCTGTACACTTCTTAAACATTATTGGAGTAAAGCTACTCTTTAAGTCCTAAAACTTTTCAGTAATTCAATAACAAACATCTATACTTTTTATTTTTATATTATAAAGTAAATATTCTTTCATAGCAATAATTATATTCTGAAACATAAAATATTTTTTTATAATTGTGCATTATTTTGAAATGGCTAATATACTATTGTTCAACATATTATCCTTTAGATGCTTGCAAAATACTAGCGGCTATACATACAGGCAGACAGACACAAATTTTGAATTGCGACAAAAATTGCAGACGTAAACAACTGAATTCGAATAATTTATCCGCTGCAATCATCATCAGCCAGCTGTCATACTATTTTCTATCATTGAATTTGAGCCGCTACTACATATTTCTTAATTTTTCTCCGCCAGAAAATCTTTTTCATTTCAGCAGCCGAACGGTTCATTCATTTCAACAAATCAAAGCTGTATTAAGCTGTCTTTAAATTGGGCGGCTGCAAAAAATTCCAAAATAATTTTGCATTCACTAATTGATTTTAGAATTTTGGGTCACATTCATAGCATTACTAAAAATGCAGCATATTTACCTTTTTTTCAAACATTTCTCTCAGGGCTGGGGGGAATAGGTTAAGATAAAAGATTTTAAAAAGAATTTAATAAAATATAAATATCTTTGAAATCAGCCAATAGCGTCGGAAATATAAACACAGCCAAGTCCATGCAAAAGATCAAAAAGCAATTTGCTAGCAGACGAAAAAGGGTCTCGACCACTTGGGCCAGGGAGTTATCTTCTATATACATTTATAGTCGAATTCCAGAATTCCTGATTACTTTACACACACTTAATTATCTAGAAACAAATGTTATAAGAACTTTTTCAATTAGGTAATTAAAATTTTGCATTTTCATTTACTTTTTAAGAGTTTTACATTCTTATATCTAAGTACTAAAGAAGCGCATTTAACCCGTGGCATTAATTCTTAACGTGTCGCGTCAGCTTGCAGACGTCAGAGAGGTGTCGGTTTCGAGACAAGACCACATTGGTGAAGATATATGATACCTTCTGTGCTAGGTCAGGCGCTTGACAGCAATAGTAATGTTATAGCCCATGATCAGGCGCAACTCAGAATTTGCTCAGTTAGCACTACTAGATAAAGTTCGTGGTAGTAGACATTTATAATAGGTAACATCCCAAATTTTACAACTACCTTTGATTGCACGACCTTTGTCTTGATGTCCAAACTGTGTATGGTGATGAGTTTTGCCTGTTCTGTGCCAAGGCATTTCCCTTTCTCTTACTATTAATGTCGGTTACATGAATAGGAGCGTAAGATATAGCTCTTAATGTCTTTAGTTATGACGCAGTTTTGGCCGCGATTCGAACCAATTACCTCCCCAATGCAATGATGAACAGATTCGCTGAGTGATACTGTATGATTGTAATAAAAGATATGCAAAAGCAATCATTACATAAAACACTGCACAATTTTAAATGAAGCCTTGACTTAAAAATATAAAATTATGCTGAGAATATAATTTCAAATTTACAGCTACCAGAGATAAAGGTTTCATTATGTGGTCCTGATAATATGTTTAGGTTGGCTTATTCTAGGTGGGTGTTAATGTGTTACTTAAGACCTTTAACCTAATTTGTAACTTTCGAGAATGTCAAATAGTTTTAGGAAGGTTTTGGTCTATTTTATTAAAAACGAAAAATACCTTAAAACTCAATTTTTGTCATAGAATATGTTCATATTTCTTTAGATATATTTAAATAGTCAAACAGTCGAAGCATTTAAGAATGTAGTCATAGAGTTATTTTAGGATTGCCTAATACTTTTCTTAATCGATATAATTTTTCGATACTAGTTCAGCAATATATGTTATAAGTAAAGAATTATAACCCAGACAACTACCTGACCCCTGTCTTGGGGACATTTTTTGTCTGCCAGCAAATTGCTATCTGTTGTTTAGCAGCGACTTGGCTGTGTTAATATTTACGATGTTTTTATCCCTGGAATCGACTTAACTTTGAAATGTTGAGACTTTATTAGTCTGGACGCCGTGGCCTAAAAATTATTCAAATTCACAGTTTTTCCAACAAGCAAAGTTTTTATACAATACAATTCGACTTTTGCATTACGGATAGCAATTTTATAAAATATCTAATTGTTCATAATTATAAGGGCAATTATATCCATAATTTAATTATGACTAAGAGGTTTTTTTAAGTTAAGTTGATTTTAAGGTACTAAAATGCAACAAAAAAGAAGAAAATTGCCATTATGAATAGAAAACACCTTACATTTTTAATTCTGTTGAGTAATTATTGAAAAAATCTATTTTGTTGAACCCTGTTTAATCAAAACTTTGAACTTTGGAAGCTCGTCACGAATGGGTTAAAACAAAATCACAAAAGTTAGGACACGTTCTTTAGGACAAAATAATCGTTGAATTTATTTGAAGTTAGCTTTTTATTTTTGGTTATTGCGATTCTTGTTTTGCGGTTCATACATACGTATGCAAGTGTAAATTGATTTTCACAAATGTAGCTACTCTTCAGTTTACATTTACCTTTGTATCTTTGGGATGAAAGCTGCTCTATACATTACCAGTGTTCCTATTTATAGAATCCTTATACTAAAGTAACAGGATGTCTATGTGTTTGTACCGAAGGATCTCGCTAACCGCTGAACCGATCGGGTTCTCCTTAACAGGGTAGATTCTTATAGGTTCCGGGAAGGTTTATAACTATTTTGGGGGAGGATACAACCACCCTCCCAAGAGAAATAAATTTTTATTTTACTTTTCTCGATTTAAAAAAGAGAATTCAACGAAACATAAACGTCAAATGCAACATAGACATATTTAGATGTAAAAAAACATTTAAATTGCCACTAGAGGCCTCTAGGGGCGTAGCCGCTCGTGATAAATATAGTAGTTCTAAATTCCTTATCATCAAATTGTATCAATTAGAACACACTATGGCAACAAGCTGGTCATATTATTGGTTAGAACGTATATCTACACATTTTGGTAAGAAAGAGCAATGATTCATATTCACATGATCAATCATTAATAAAAGTCTATGTGTCCATGCTGACCGCTGAACCAATATGATTCTCATTTACAGTGTACTTTTTTTAGATCCTTGGAAGCTTTATAACTACTTTTAGGAAGGATACCACAACCAATTTAAAACTAACAATGAATATGGGGAGGGTCAACTAACCCCCACTCCCTACCACTGCAATTGCACCTAAAGTCGATCGTTTTTAATAAAATTAATAATTTGAACCAATTTTAAAAAAAAAATCTTCGTCTGCTAAAAGTTCCTTTTTTAAGTTCGACGGATGGTTCGTTTGTGTCTGGTAACCTATCTGGGGCAATGAGTCTATCTGTAGAGTAGCTGCACTTGTAAAAAGGCAAAGTCTAATTTATCTTTTCAATCAATTCCTATTTTGGTGTTTTTTCTCACTTGAATTGCCATTTTTTTCTATTAACTAGATATTACGTGTTTATGTTAGTTTCTATTTGTTTCTTCAGGGCTGGAGGATTAGGGGAAATTTTGACTTCGCCCCTAACATCCAAAGGCAACGCTGAAGAGGTGTAGTGGGCACTTCCCAGGCAGGGAGAAGACACTTGGCCATACATTATACAAGCACACTTTGTTGTACAAATACATTTCTCTTTCGTTTGCTTAGTTAATGGATACATATCTTATATCTAGATTGGTTGGTTAAACAAGCAGTGTCAACACTTTCTAACCAATAATGTTAATCTACAGATGGGGTAATTTTGTTTATCGTCAATATGTAAATAATAGTTTTTTCTTGCATCGTATTATAAACAGATTTCCGCGGATCTAAAATGTAAGAATATAAGATTAACACCAGTTTTTTTAACCACTAGATGCAGATATGGTACAATGCTAGACATAGTTTTTTCGTATGGATGAAAACCGGTTCTAATCCATCGGATATTAATCGGTTTTCAATGAATACGAGAATAGTTATTTCTCGTATCGTATTATAAACGGCTTTCCGCGGATATAGAATGTACAATTATAAGATAAAAACTAGTTTTTTTAGCCCCGTGGTGCCGAAGGCACCGGCTAAAAAAACTAGTTTTAATCTTATGATTGTACATTTCTATATTCGTAGAAAACTGGATATAATACGATGCTAGACATAGTTTTTTCGTATTCATGAGAACCGGTTCCTATCCACCGGATTCAAATGAATACGAGAAATCAATTTATCGCTCATTGTCTTATTTAATACCTATATTTGAGACAACTTTTATTTAATGAAATCTTCCAATTTTTAACATGTATAAAACGGCCTGCTTTATTGCATCAAGATCCATGACAGATCTATATAGGAAATAAACGTCTATAATCAAGCTCGAGTCTTCCAAGCATATAGTGTTAAAAACTCATAGTGCTTCAATAATCCCTATTAAACTCTCACTGACCAGAACGTTAATACCCATTATTCTACTTTTTGCATCATAAATTCAGTTTTTTTAAATTCATGTTGCTATTCAAATAACATTAAAGTATTTGATTTCTATTCTTAAAGCAGAAAACTTAAATTTTAAAAATAGTATATCTTAGAAAACTTAGTTTTAAAATGAATTGATTCGTGCGACACTCCCGTAAATGTGTTCAGACATTGAACTAAATGTTTTAACCCCTTCAGGACGAAAATTTGAAATGAAAAATATTAGGATTTTAATCTTTAATAAATGATTTTAAAAAAGGAAGCAAAACGTTAAATCGTGTATTTTTAAATTGGGTGAAAATATAAACTAATTACTGAATACTCAGTTAAACAAATATTCTAACGTAAGACATTAAAAAGTCGTAGTAACGAGACAGAGAGAGGGGGGAGAGAAAGAGAACGGGGGGGGGGGAGAGAGATAAGGAGAGAGAGGGGGTAGAGAGAGAAATATAACGAGGGGGGGGGGGAGAGAGAGAGAAAGATTAACAAGGGTGACAAAATCCGTAAAGAACTACTAAATACTAAAGAACATTAAGAAATATAGAGTAACTGCACTTAAAAGAGAAAATATTTATATTGCAGCAAAAATTTGAGTAAATATGTCATTTAATACCTTAAATACAAGTTATTTTATTTGGACATACTAACGTCAAGTGATGGGGAAACTATGTAAAGCAATGGTAAAAATTTACTTTGACTTCATTGCAGGACAGTTTCATGAATTTTATTGTCAAGTTTTAATTCAATAGAACAATTCTAATATGCCAATATTAACAATCAGAACTTTCTTTTAGGGACGTACGGATGGACAGAACAACTGTAGAAATAGATCATTAACATTTTACAACCCTTCTACCCCATTTCCTTCCCTCTTACTGGATGAACGAACTGACCAATAAATGAGGTCCACACTGACAAGCTATGTAGGGAATATTTACACAATTTTTCAGGCATTGAATTGAAAAATTGAAGAGAGAAAATCACATTTCCCCCTAATCCTAGCCATCAGACGAACGGACGGACATTTTAAATTATAAATAAGCTTCGCTACTAAGTAACAGCGGAATTTGCAAATGTTCCATTATAATCTTGATTAAAAATTTAAGCCATTTAATTTTGATAGCAGCTGAGAAAACAAATATTTTAGCTATTAAAATATGATGTCTCCAAAAGACTAATAGACCATATGAATTTAGAGGAAGAAGGATAGTTTCAATACCAAAATTTCTTTTCCTCAGGGAAGGAGGGAACATTTGACTGTAAATTACACTGTTAACCAAAGTTTAGTAACCACTTTGACTAAAAAAACTTAATCAGTGTTTCATCAGTTCTATACATACTAGAAGTGTCCAAACTTAAATTAACAGAAGGCTTACCTTTGTTTATCATCATTTGGGATGTAAAATAAATATAGAACATTATCTCCTAAGATCCCTAAGTTTAAAAATCATCAACAATGATGATAATATCCATAAGTAGCAAAGTTCCTAATAGTAAAAGTAAAAACACAAAAGTTAAAAGTTAAAAGAAGAAAACGCGGTATAAGCGACAGACAGACGAACGATGATACAAATCTTCACACAAATTAGTCTCTGATATCAGAAAATAAAATTATGTTTATGTGCAGTACTGATTGATCGAAGGATAGGCGGACAGAAGTACATTGGTCTGAAAAAATTCAACCTTCTATATTAAATAGCAGAAGGGAAAATAAACATTTCCCTTACAGTAATTTTATTTATTTCGAAGCACTATAGACAGAATAACAGACTAAGTGAGGAATAAAATTATTTAACTTAATATTAATTGACTTTCCTACTAAAATTTAACAGGTAGATAAGGATGACAACATCCATAACCATAGAAGCTCTTGAATTTAAAAAAAATAAAAGGCAAAGCAAATGAAAGCAAAAAGGGTGCACAACAGACAGACATAGTAAGTACACAAAAAAATATCTTCTATAAAAGCTGGGAAATTATTTAAGAGCATTACCAATAGACCGACAGACAATATTATTCTTAGAGTAGAGGTGCATTGGTCAGTAAACATAAAATAAGTCTTCTGTCTTAACCCTGAAAGATCGGGCCCTCTACAAATTCTTAACTGATCGGATTTTATACCTTAATAATTGCATCATTCTTCTACCTTTCCAGTAAGGATATTTAATATTCTTAAGAGCATTACAGACCAGCGAACAACGTGAGCTGTAGGCTAGTTTCTTTATATTCGAATTTAGTTTTATAATCCTTTGTTTCACTAATTGTAATAGGAATGATTAATTTAACATTACCTTTATCAATACCTATTATTTCCCCTGTGTATAAATATGTGACCAAGCCCCTAAAAACTATATTTTTAAACGTGTGTTGTACCTAAAATGACAAAATTTACGTAAAATTTTTCATACGTAATTGAATTACTGCGAGCTAAATTTTTACATAGAAGGGAGATACAGCCTAAAATTTTACTTTAATTTTTAACATTATTTTACTTTATATCAAACTAGCATTTAACGGAGAGAGGAAAGAAAAATAGCCTAAAATCTTCATGGGACATATAATTTTTTTGCCAAAATGGAGAACTTTATCGGTTCAGTGGTTAGTAAGATCTTAACCAGCAAGCTAATTTGAATTAGTTTGGTGTCTGCCCCTTATGCAACAGCCACTGGGCCGACAGTAAAGTTTTATATGAGTTCCTTGCAAGTTTCATAAGTATTCAAGGGTGTGACTAAACCCTATACACTATACAGAAATCAGAAATTAAAAATTAACCTCCACATATTTATTTTAATGCATGCTAAAATAAAAAATTGCACATCCTTTCTCCTTGTGTAATTTCCAAATTTTTTATTCATGTAATCAATAAAAAGTGTCGAAGTTTCCGTGTATTGGCTTTGCGTCAATGTTTAAATTAAGCAGCAAAGCTTCTCTCTAAATGAGTGATTGTAGTTTGCAAAGTTATGCTAAAATGGAAAAGGCGCGGTCCCTTGGGTTTAGGGACTCAAAGAGTTAGAGCCACGTAAAAATATGATGTATTTATGGGGCATATTGATAGTTAGGTTAGGTTACTTAAAGGTTAGATGAGCTTCCTTGGTATAGGACCCTGCAGGGGTTAAGAGTATGTTTTTTCTTAATTTAAAATAAAATGGGACAGAGTTTCATAACCAAAAAAGATTTGAGTTAAAGCACAATAATATTATTGTTGGGTATAGGGTTAAATAAAAAAAATACCTCCATCCAAATATTAAATACTAGTGGTAGCGCCCCTAGCATTCAGAAGCTTTGCTTTCTAAGGAATAAAAAGGGGCTTAGAAATAGTCTTAACTCATCTAAAATCTTAAATAAATAGCCTAAAACCAACCATGTAGCTTACTTAAAAAAGAGAACTTAATCAGTTTCAGAATTTGAAACCCTAAGCTTTAGACAGAAAAAAAACTTATTACTTTAATAGGTTTTCTAGCGGTTTCGCCCCTAGAAGTCTCTAGGGGCACTTATGGTGGGGGAAAGTCGATCCCCATAATGAAAATTCTAACAACCAGGCCTAGTAGTATTGTTTTTGGTTTCCAATTGATTAATTTATCATTATAGAGTTAACGTTGAATGGCACCCTTAACCAAACAATTATTTACGTTTAAACCATTTTTTTTCAAGCTTTACCTAATTGTTTCTTTTGTTAAGTTTTGGTGCCTTCTTAAATCTCTTCTTTTCAGGGGGAAGTTGATACATAAATCAACAGAATAATATTAAGTTTAAATATGAACTTATTCACTCGTTTTAAAGACAAGCTCGATAAAATTCTCTGTGGCTGGCCCTTGTATTTAACAGCTTTAAAGATAACTGGTACTTGTCTGCACCTGTTTATTGACCAAGACATTCTCCTTACTTTAACCCATTTTCGGCGCCGGTAATAGCAATGTCCAAAAATATTTAAAAACCGCGTCCAATAATAACCGCGTCATCTGGACAAAACCCAGTTGGACGTACAAAATTTTTTTTTAACATAATATTTAGTAAATTTAATTGCCTAAATAAAAGCAATTTGGAATAACCTTAATAAAACAACTCCTTCCCACCCTAAGTGCCTATCAAAGCCTTGCGAACGGCAAAAATCGCCAAAGACCGGCGCCGTTGATGGGCTAATAGAAATTTGAAATTATGGAAATCTTTTTTGACACACACACACACACACACATCCAAGTAATTCTGTATAAGTCTTTCTAAAACAAGGATGATAACAACCCTAAAAGCTACTATGCTCATCCATTCCAACAGTCAGACAAAGTATGTAATATTCAACATTTTTCAGAAGTCTGAACAAAAACTATATCAAAATACTTTTTAATACATTTTAATACTCAACTACCTATAGATGCTTCACTGATAATATTGTACTTTATCGTCATTTTATCAATATTCTAAAACTAAGTTACGTATGGGTTTTTGAACGGATGGACTAACCATAAATGTAGAAAATTAAACACTTAAAAGATCTTATCTAAATAATTTACTTATATCTTTACCCATGTAGTTCTGTGACAAATTTTGGTTAATTTATTTTTACACTAATTCTACACACATACTTACACAACAAGGATAATTAAGTGAATAAGTAGCGCAGCAACAATACGCTAACAATAACAACAGTAATATGTAACACAGTAAAATATGGAGAAACATATCGTATATTTAGTAAATTTGACAATTAATTACAACATGACATTTAAAAGGGCAAACTTTATCTTCCTATGTAGAGTCTACAATGTTTCAAATATTACATACGGAGTGACAGACAGACAGATGTACATACCCTAATTATTGAGTGGATTTTCTACTAAAATGCAAATTTGTGTTGGAAAAAATCTACTGGAAGTTTTCTGTGCGTCCATAAACCGTTGTTTTGAATGCGGACAAACTACTTTAAAGCGCATCCACGCTTCCAACAATTTTTTTACACACTGGAGTTTTTGTGCCAAAAATCCTCCTTTTCGTCGTTTTGTAGCGATATTTAGATATTTAGGGCCGTAAAGCTGATTTATTATTAGAGCCCCATAAAGAGACTTTCTCGTATTTTGTTTTATTTGTAGAAACTAATCAATGGTAGATACATTCAGCTTATCTACTATTTTATAAAGTAGCAAGGTTTATCACAACCACTGAACCGATTTACTTTTCCATTTTGAGGAATTTCACATTTTTCTTTGGGGGGGGGGGGGGGGCGTAGGGGTTAATGGAGCAATTTGTCTTTGGGTTCCAATAAGTAGGCCAAAGAGGCTAAGGTCAAAAATACAATTTGATAAAAGTACAAAATAATTAAATCAACAAATAGTTTAAAATATAAATTGTAACAAAAAAACTAAAAATATGAATGTCCTTTTATAGGCATCCTCGCCAATTTATGTTACACATTTATGTGACTCAAAATTGAAGGGCCTGAGGTTTTTTTGTCACAAAAGATCACACTGCTCTTAGGGCATTTTGATATATATGATCAAATTGACATTAAAGATTTAGTTGACCTACTTCTGAAGTTTTGAAAGGAGACATTGGACTGTAAATTATACTGGTACCCAAAGTTTTAGAGAATTTGTTTTTTATTTGTTGGCTTCAAAACTTTTATTTTTATCAGATCTTTTTTGATTAATAAAAATTAGTAGTGTCCAATTAATACATCAATAATTTTAAACTAAAGACGAGATAGTAATGTTGTTCATCATGGAGTATACACCAATTTATCTTCCATTGCCTTAACCTTAAGATCCAGGGAGTAAGGGAGGGGACAATGGGCAATTAATTCAATTTAAGAGTTTTTGAAGAAAGGCCATGAAAACAAGAATAATCCCGAAAATATGGTGGAAATTGTAAAGTGATTGTTGATTAAATCTAGAAAACCATAAACTAAGAAAAAAGTTCCAAGAAAAAAAGCAATCATTTGAAAATAAGATTACCAGTATTACAGACTGACATAACCATTCTGTAATCAATTACTAGAAATATCTCCCTGGATCTCTTCAGATGACAGGGAAAGAAAAAAGAGATTTGGGGGCAAGTGATGTGAACACGGAAAAAAGGGGCAGGCAGGCGTGTAGCTGGATGGGCAAGTATGTATATGACCCGCACGCCTTCCTGCCCCTTTTTATCCTGTTTTTTTCCCCCACCTCCCTTCTCCATTTCCCTTTCTCGTCTACTTTTAAAAAGGAGGTGGGGATGAAGGGAGTGAAATATAGTATGGGAGGGGGGCCGTGTATTATAAATTTGAACTACTCTCTGTCTGCAAAACTATATATATTCAAAACTAACATAGCGAGTAACGGCATTTCTTGCGCAAGTCCCCAAACTCAGTCAGAAACTGCTAAATTCTTGCACATTCCCTTTAAGCCAGTCCCCAAAGTCTGAGACTCCTAAAGATTGAATATTCGATCCATTGTCCCCTCCCTTACTCCCTGCTTAAGATCCCTGAAATGGTTTGGTTTTAAGAATAATTGCATGGAGAGCCATGCATGGCTATGGCCACATGCATAAGCTAGAATGTAAGAGAGAGAAATATTTACCCTTGTCAGAAAAATGCCTACGGCATTAATTAAAGCTTATAGGAAGGATAATTTTGTTGAATGAGTTGTAGGAAGTCAAATTTATGACAATCAAATGTTCATATACTGTAAAAAAATAGATAACATTATTTTATTAAGGTAAATTCTAAAAAAAATTGGGGGGGGGAGAATTTTTTTTTTTTTTTTGGGGGGGGGGGGGCGTAGTCGAAAAAAAATTTGGGGGAGGGGAATTTTTTTTATTTTAGGGGGGGGGTATTTTTATTTTTTGGGTGGGTTGGGGGTGTTCCACTCCCCAAGAAAATAGTTATAAACCTTTCCGGGACCTATGAGAAGCTACACTGTAAAGCAGAACCTGATCGGTTGAGCGGTTAGCGAGATCCTTCGCTACAAACAAACAGACAGACAGACAAACAAACAGACAGACAAACAGACAGACATCGTTCTACTTTGTATTATAGATTAGATTGTAAGTTTTTTGTTGTCTAAAGCTTATGATTTTTAAAACTACTGAACTTATTTAGATCTCATTTATAGTGTAGCTTCACATAGGTCCTGTGATGGTTTTTGGCTATTTTATTCTTAGATGAAGCTATTTTGTAGTTTTAGGTTTACCCTTAGATCAAAGAGACCATAGATGGTAGGGGCGCACTCGCTAGTTTTAAATACTTCAATTAAACTATGTATATATAATGTAATCATCACAAAGGCTCTAGCTACTTATAAAAGCGGGAAGTTTGTAAATATTTTACTCAATGCACTAAATCGTTACAATTTTCATGAGAAATACGCATTTTATAAGGCATACAAAACGCTCTAATTTTCGTTCTATTTAACGAAATTTTGTAATTTTTTTTGCTGGTTATTTCATTTTACATATACTTTTATCATTTTATCAAAAAAAATTTGATCTTTTTTCATCATTTTTTGGAGAAATTAATGCTTAAACTAAGGGTATCTTTAAACGCAAAATTGACGCACTTAGAATTAATAATGCGTATTGAGTACAAAGGGGGGATAATTTCAAGACATGTATGTTCCAAAGATATCTTTTTTTCCATAAAATTTTAATGTTTAGTCCACCGGAGATTACCCTGAAAATCATATATCAATTTAGGAAGATAATTTTTGTAGAATAATTACAGAATTTACAACTTTATGTACTTTGAAAGTATAGTTAAGATCAAAGGCGTGCAAAAGGTTGGTATAGGGGTTGTTTACACAACCCTTGTAAAATTAAGGGGGATGGATACACCTCCCTAGGTGTCCACCCATGTCCACCCTCTTGACAAGAGCCTACACCCTCAGATACAACCCCTCTATAAATTCCAAGGGGGTGTAAAGGAAATAAATTTACACCCCTTAAAATAAAGTGGGGTTGGGGGAGTTTAAGGAGGGTGTATTTAAGCAAGTCACTGATTCAGATAATTCTATGCTATCTATTTTTAGGTAAATTAATTACCAGACTTTACTAAAAAAATCTAGCAATATTCTGTACAACTGTACTGTACAACTTTTAATTAGTAAATTGAGACATGAGGAAACTCTCATACATATGTAGGGGGGGGGGGGGAGTTAATGCAACCATCCCATAATCAATTAATCCAAATTTTGTTATGAAAATTGGCATGTGTAATCCTTAGTAGGTCTGTTTTTCAAAATTTAAGAAAAAGTTAAGCTTAAGGGGGGGGGGGGTTAAGGCAACCATCACGTAATCAATGCACAAATGGCACCTAGAATTCGAATTTCATTACAAAACTTGGCATGAGTAATCCTTGGTATATCTTTTTTCCCAAAATGGAACAAAAAGTTGGAAAAGTAATGGCTAAGGGCTGTTTGCTCAGCTGTTTAGCCATTTTTGGGCTATTTTCAGGGCAAATCCAGCAATAATTACGTAGGAATCATCCATTATGGATAGGTTTTAATGAGTTGAGCTGAAAAATACTACCAAAAATAGTGGCAGCTGGGTAATGGCTTATAAGGATATAAAAAATTGAATATTTCCATGGAATTCAACATTTCTTAATTAACATTATAACTTTATGTCATGGACATATTACTAAAAACACTTTTTTAATTTCTAGATTTCACTGTCATAACAGCTAAAAACTGCCAAAAATGGCTGAGAACAGCTGTCAACAGCCAAAAGTATATATTGTAGATTAAATCATCCTGCCACGGAAAACCCAGTAAAAATGTGGCTGATTTAAGCAAAAAAATGACCCATGCTAAATATTTTTTTCTGTGATGCAATAATTGTGACCTCACAAGCACTTCTAAGTTTTTGAAATCTGAAATTACCCATGCTAAATATTTTTTTCTGTGATGCAATAATGGTGACCTCACAAGCACTTCAAAGTTTTTGAAATCTGCAAAAAGAATGTTTTTTTAGTTCTTTTGTGTGATCTCAATTTTAAAGATTTTTACAAAATTTCAATTCTAGTATGTCAATATAAACCTGAAATTTACCAAAAAAATGGAGCAGTCTCAATTATAACATATGAAGGTGTAGCAAGAAATCTGCAAAGTCAAATTTCATTTTTGCAGTTTTTCTTACCTAACTTAAAAAAAAATATTTTAATTTGCTTTAATGTATGTTAAATTATACCAATAACCATATTTTAATTTTCAGTACCACCCACTTTCCAGCTAGAACTGGCTGAAAACAGCTGGGAGTGGCCAAGAGTATGATAAGTAGATAGGGCTTTTGATGTATCTAAGGGTAGGTATTTATGGGTGCTGAGCTCAAAAATACCAAAAAAAATTCATTTGGCAGCTTGCTAATGGCTGCAGCTCAGCTGGGAGCAGCCAAGAGTAGAATGAGTAGATAGGGCTTGTGACGTGTCTCTAGGTAGGTTTTTAACAGTCTGTGTAACAGCCCCAGCTGCCAAATGGATGGACCCTTACTATTTATAGTAGTATTTTTGAGCTCGGTACCAATAAAAACCTACCCCTAGACATGTCACAAGTTCTATATACTCTTCATACTCTTAGCCGCTCCCAGCCATTTTCAGCCAGTTCTAGCAGCTGGTACAAGAAATTTTAAAAATGGATATTTAAAGCAAAAATATGTTTCAAAAAGTTGATTCCTATGCAATTAATGTTAGTTTCGCCCTGAATATAGCCCAAAAACGGCTAAATGACTGAGCCGCCAGCTGTTAGCCGTCACTTTTCCAACTTTTTGTTCCATTTTGGGAAAATAGATGTACCAAGGATTACTCATGCCAAGTTTTGTAACGAAATTCGAATTCTAAGTGCAATTAGTGCATTGATTACGAGATGGTTGCATTAAGCCCCCCCCCCCCCCCCTTAAACTTGAGTTAATTCCTTTAATGATCTTGATAGCTATATGTTTATAACTTTTAATATATTTTACAATAGTTTTTAAAGTTAATGTTGGGAGGGAGATATATCCCAATCCTCTTTTTATAAAAAAAAATTTAAAATGTAATAAATTTCTTATGAAAAGTAGGTTTGGTAAAATCTTAATAAAATCACCCTTGATTTTAGTTAAAGGGGGCTGTTAAAAGTCATAAGTGGGGTGTCAAAAAATTTAGTTGTTAATAAATTAATGGAATATAACCTGATATTATAAATTTGAAACTAGGGTTGGGCCGGATATCCGGTGTGGCCGGATATCCGGCCATTTTCAATATCCGGCCGGATACCGGATATTGAAACTATCCGGCCGGATATCCGGCTCTATAATTTTTTATACTTTACACCAAAAATCTCTGCTTTTTAAAATTTTAAATGGCTATAATTTTCTTATTATTGAAGCTAGAAGAACATTTTTTCTGAACAAGTTTAACTTTATGTAAATTTATATAAGGTTTCTGAAGAAATTTTTTTTTTGCTACTTTAGTATCTGGTAATTTGGCCGGTTATCCGGCCGGATATCCGATAATTTGGCCGGATAACCGGATATTTGCCGGGTATCCGGCGTTAGCCGGATATCCGGCCGGTTATTGGATATCCGGCGTTTGAAATCAGCCGGATATCCGGTATCCGGCCAAAAAAGTATCCGGCCCAACCCTATTTGAAACATATTTTTGATGTACAAAAAGAATAAAGGAACATGTATTACGCTTTTCTTCATAGAAGAAATTGAATCATTTTTATTTGTTTTTTTTCAACACAAGGTTATTTGTGTATCTCTTGGTACAAGATACCACCATATTATTAGGTAAATCTAATTTTTTATAAATTAAGTGAATAAGTCTGTTAGACCAAGGGTAGAAACTCAGTAGATAGACAGACAGACGGGCAAGAAGAATTATCAAAGTTTTACTAAAATAGACAATTAATTAGATAAAATCCAATAGAGAACCTGTGAATGATCAGACAGACAGAGGAACAGACAGACAGACAGAGGGACAGGTAAATAGTAACAGAGAGTCTTTGAGGCATTAACAAATTACAATTAGGCTATGCTAGATGATTCATTGAAATCCAAAAGAGAGGCAGTTAGACAGATAGACAGACAAGTGGTGGGACAGACAGACAAAAGGACAGACAGACAAAAGGACAGACAGACAGAGGGACAGACAGACAAATGGGTATTGCCTAAAACAGTTTGGCTGCTATATGAATCATTAAAACCCACCGTAGAAAAGAAATTTACATTAGTTTCTTATTTCGATACTCAACGCCCCCCCTCCTCCCCCACTCAAAGGGGTTTATTATTTCTTAATATCAATAAGTGACTTTTCAGCTTAAGAAAATTGAATGTAATTTTTATTTCATCAATATATCTTAAATAGAACGAAAGTTATAATCATTTTATTGTCTACAAGATATATGCTTTGAGTAAAAATCAACATAATTGTCAGTAAAAACGTCATATTTATGCATATTTACACAGTAAATAAATTTTAAAATTGTATTTTACTGTAATGAATAACTCAAGGGGGTTGTATGAAATATCAAAAACCTAAAAAAAACCTAATTTGGTTAAATTGGTCCAAGTAATGATTGATTTAGTACAGTACGTATGAATAAGTTGTCAATTTCCTACCAGAGTCCTTGTGTCATAATAGTGAAGCATCAGGTATTGTACGTAAATTTAATAGTTGTAGTATGTACATTAAATTTTAAGATTTAAAATTCGTCATTATACAAAAAATAGGGACCTTAATGGGATAAGACAATGGACAATAATTAATGGTTGATGTTCATCCCAAATGATGATAAACAAAACTACCAAGTTAATATTATAGAAAATTTTGGACACTGCTAGCTTAAACCAGCAAATCAAGATTTAATAAAAGTCACTAACTTCAAATTTAAAAATCAAACTTCTATAAAAAAAAAACTAAAAACGAAATAGTTTTTGACAGTGTATTATTAATTAGTAATTCTTTATACAAACAATGGTTATTAATCAAATAAAAAGAAGGAAATAAAAACTATTTATTTTTTTCTTGAAAACTTTTAGCAGGGATAAGACAATGGACGATAAATTTGTAAACAACCTTAATGATGAAAAACAAAATTAACCCTTCCCTAGATTAAATTATCGTTTGAATCCACTACTAGTTTGTAACCAACAAATCAAAATTTAATAAAAGTACCCAAATTTTTGGGCCAACGAATAAAGTGGATATTAACCTTTGGTTAATATCAAAACTTACAATTTAATGTCCCCCCCCCCCCCCGTCCTGATATTTCTCTTTGAGGCGATTACCTCCCCTACAAAAGTTAACTTTAAGTTTTTAATAATCCCAGTTCAATATTCATAAAAAAATCACATTTATAAAATTATTTATAAATTTTTATGTATGATGTGTGCTCTTATTAGATAATGTTTGATGATGCTTTCGTTAATGATGTATTAGATTCGTGATTTTTATTGTCAGGAGCATAAATTTTAATAGAATTTTTGTCAGGGCTCGGCAGCATTTCATCTTTTTGACGGTTCTTGACTAAATGAGTGGATGATTTTGTTCAGAAAGTATTACATTTTTAAAAGATTAAGAATGGTGATTATGTTTTTTTCTCTGGCATTATTAGCTTGAAAGTGCGATTTTCTTAGGTTTCTTGATATATTAGACAATTAAAGACAAATTTTTGTATGCCATTGAATATATTTAAAATTACTACTGATGTAGATTAGAATCATTGAAGGAAAAACCACTTTATACAACCCAATCAAGATGTAATTAAAGTCCCCAATGTTATTTTGCCAAAAATAAGTAAAGGTATTTTTAAAACTTTTGTCGAACGGTGCAATATACACTACAGTCCAATGTCCCCTCCCTCCTTGAGGTTACAAAAGGTACGGATTGACGTTAGGTGCTGAGCTGTGGCTTAAGAAAATAGGACAGTTAAATACGTCTCCGGTTGCCGAGCCCTAATTTTTGTATGTATATTAAATAAACAGTTTTGCCCCATGTATAGGGTCCAAAAATTGTCTATATTTGGAAATTAAATCAGAATTTCATGATAAACCATTTTTTTGAGGGCGCACATGGTTAATAGGGAGTGCTGTGGAGCTTGGGAGGGGGGGGGGGGAGATTGATTTATTGCCCTCTCGCTAAAAGGGGTAATAATGATAATAATAATAGTCTGATATAAACTATTTTCATTCTTTTAGATCACGAATCATGCATTTTTACATTTTTGCCTTTTTTGGTCTAATAATAACATGATAATAATAAATTGTTTATGTCTATATTTGAGCTATTAATTTTACTGTTTAATCCCTTAACTTAAAATTAAAGGTATGATATTAATGATTATAAATGAAAATTGATGTAATAAATGATAAAATAAAGAATAAAAATAATAAATAAATGAGAAGCATCTATCCATATTCATTGTGAATATATTCCATATATGCATAATAAATTTTGGATTAACAAAGAACATAGAAGAAAAATATAGATTATTAGTTAAATTGTAATACTTTCAAATTTCTGATGTTATAATTATATTGAATACCACCCATTCCTAGCTTTAATGGAGGGGGTGGTGGGAGGGCAGTGAAATCATTACAAGAATCGAAATAAATAAAATAGCCTAAATCCATTACAAAAACTATTCAAAGCTTCTCTAAAATGGAGAACTCGATCGGTTCAATTGTTGGCGAGGCTCTAGGGAAACTTGAGAGGGGGGAGACAAGTAGCTTCACTGTAAAGGAGCCCCATACCAGATCAGTAGTTAGCGAGATCCTTCGCTACAGACAAAAAAATCTTACTACTTTATATTATAGGATAATAAATAGTCCATTTTTCATAATTATTAAATGATCAAATTGTAATTACTCCATAATTTTAATCTTTTTTATAATTTCATGTACTCTCCTTAGTGATATTAAATCTAAATGGTTTTATTTTCTATATATTCTATGTCATCATATATAAACACTACATGGTTATAAATCTAAATATAAAATTATTCTATGTATTCACTAAGGTCCAATATCTAACCAAAACTGATTGTAGAGATATCAATATTTAGTCAAAATACGTGGCCCAGACTAGCTTCATTTTCAAATAAAAATTTAAGTAGCGCAGTTTCTCTATATCTAAGGTATGTCCGAATGCCTGACTGTCTGCTTAATAAAGAATACTAAATAACTATAGATCTAAGAAACAGGGATCTAAAGGGATAAGACAATAACCGATAAATTGATTTACATTCCCATGGATGATACACAAATTTAACCCCTTGTAGATTTTAATTAGTGGTCAAAACCTTAACAAACCAACTAATTAGAATTCAATAAAAGTCACTAAAGTTGTTAAACTAACGAATAAGAAAACAGTCTTTGGGGACTGATGTAATACACAGCCCATTGTCTGCTCCCTACCTAACAACTAGATTTTTAAAACTCAAATAATTTAAAGATTTTTTCTTTTCTTATAATTGATGTTTTTTTATTTAAACAAAAGCCTCCAAACTATTTTCAATTTCCCACCCAAAAAATGATTTGCTATTTGTTTCTAATAGTCATAAAAACACTTGAGTTTACGTTCTAAAATTTCATAACGATAAATTTCTTGAAAAGTTGGGCAGTTGGAAAATTATGACTTATTAATGAAAATTGTCTGCCCCTTAACGCTTAGCCTAATTCCTTTAGGAATGATATTGAATCTTGATTGGGTTGTATAAAGTAACAGTGTCCAATAATTTTACTCTACATAAGGAGTAATTTAAGGGATTAATGGATTATTTCATCGTCCATCGTCCAAAATTTCTAAAAATTTTAAAAATTAAATATACATTAACGTTTAGTTATAAAAAAGATATTTTCAACTTGCCAACTGGTAAAAGTTAATAAGTCTGCCTATTTATAATTTATGTTCAAAGTGTTATCTTTTAAATTAAATGGTTCCTACGCTTTCTTCGTTTATTTTAACTAAATTCAAAATATTTTTTCTCAAACAAGTAGGGCAGGATTAAAAAGTTTAAACTTGTCAAGAGAAAAATATGAAATAGTAATACCAAATCTTAAAATCCAACAAACAAGGAAGTGACGAACGGACGTACTAGATCCTTAAGTTTATATAAAAATCTAGTGGCTGCGCCCCATGCATATAAAGGCCATTTATTTAAAGGGGTGAGAAGTGGGCAGAAGTATCCTAAAACCATCCAAAGGCTAAGAAACAAATAAAAAAGAGTATAGCCATTCCGTAACTTTTTAAAGCTTCCCTAAAAAGGCGAGCTCAATCAGTTTATGAGTTATTGAAATCTTAAGCTTCAGACCAAAAAAAATTACTACTTTATTATATAATAGAATAGGATATTTTTTTGTGATATTTTGGCAGGGAAGCCACAAAAAAGTGCAGCGTCCCTTATCAATTTTATTGTATAACTTTTCTCTGAACGTAACTGCACATAAAAATCAGTTTTTCTATCGTAGCCCATTATCTCAAGTGATTTTTATGACTGACGTGCCTACACACTACTCGCTGCACTGCATTGCATGGCCATACACACCCCGCTAAGACTTTTCTTTTTTCATTCAGGTGGTTTCCTTCAAAATATTTAGTCCAGCACAGAAAAAAATCTCCTTATTTTGAACCAAATTGAAAATAAGTAAAGTTTTTATTTTGGTCATTGTTAATTTTTTAGGTTATGCTATGTTATGTGTAACGTAGACATTAAGTAAAAATCTAACCAATAATCTTTGTCTGCGCATTGTGAGTTTTGTATTTTCGACCAATAAATGTCTGGTGCGATAATAATATAACATGTGTAAACCTTGGGTAAAAAGACATTTAAAGATAAACTTAACCTATAGGCATCGCCTGCGCATTGTGATTTTTCGTATTTTCGACCCGCAAAGCAACATATGCGGGCTGTGATAATAATATAAAGTGCATGGCTTGAGAGCTCCGCAATATAGATTGAGAGAGCTAGAGAGAAGCGTAGAAATCTTTCTAAAGCCTCCACCGACATTTTTCAGATTAGATTCTCCGCCCACGCATCTATCCCCCCGACTCCACATGCCCATTTTACCTCTACCCCCACGTCAATTCGTTGATTCCCCTCTTTCCCCAATTTTCATTCAATCTCCGCCTCCCCATTTTCCCTTGTTATACCTGTATAACATCCCACAACATCCACCACCTCCCCCCCACAGTGAAATATTAGAATAATTTTTGAATATTTCCTTAAAATATAATATAATACGTACTATGTGAAAATAATTAAATAAGATTAATTTACGAAAAAATTGCTAGTTTCATCAAAGTGCTTTGTCTAGCATTTAATGCCCCCCCCCCCATTATTTTGAAATAAATTGAAAATATAGGACAAAGGTTATTATGGTTACAGGTTAACCCCGCAGGGTTAGGGCACCGCTGGTATAGGCTCTGTAAGGGTTAGGCAAAGGAAACACTTTTTTCTTCTTTATTTACGAGGGGTCCGTGCTCGCTAGACACTTTGAATGAAAGCACCCTACATAATTTAAATATGCAAGTAGTTAAAATAATATAAAATATGTTGCCAGAAAACAAATCAAATAAAGTATATCCAAGAGAATCAAAACATAAAACTAATTATTTCATAATTATGAATGATGTATTTCATTAAACTTATTAATTGTTGAGCAAATTGATAAATTTCAAGACTCTAAACAAGCGCATAAATTTAACTGTGCGCCCACCGCTTTTCCTCCCTTCCCAACTGGCAGAAAAATGTGCGAACAGCCGCACAACAACATCACATCACAACACTCAGCACACACACACACACACACTCATTCAAGATTCAACAACCGAACACACTTTCAAGAAGAAAGACCCCCAACAACCGAACAAACTCTGCTGACTGAGAAAGAGCTCGTCCGAGCGCTTTCTTCAATCTTTTTTGAGTTTTAGTTAGGCGCTAGCTGTTAGCCCGTAACTTTGGAAGACGCGCGTGCGCGTTTTGTTGTTGTGCTTGCTCATATCTTGACCCACACAGCTGTGCGTGTGTACATATGTGTCTAATTATAATAGATCAACAATTTGATGCATATTTCATAAAAGTGAATAGAATATTTTCTACATATGTTTAGATTTATAGATAATAAATTTGAAAGTTAAACCATTGAAACAATAGATAAAATTGAACCCACTGAAAGCTCATATGAATTTGAACATCATGGGTTGATTCATATCTTTACCCACTTTTAAAACACATTGACCAATTTTTGCCCATTTTTGGGCCCGGTGACCATTAAAAAAACTTTTGAAATCAACTAACAAAAAAAACAGAGTGAAAATAATAAAATTATTAAGTGAAAAAATAAAATGATGTGAAATTAAAAAGTGAACCTATACCTATGCTAAAATAAAAGTCAACTACAAAAAGTTTGTAAAAAGAAAGTTGGCAAAAAGTTACGTGACACAGTTTAAAGAGTTGTCACTTTTTAATATATTATTTTATTTTGTGAGCCCCGCTAGAAAAGCTTCAAAATTGCGGGGATAAAAAAGATGATTTACGTGGACGAGACGGAGCCGGATGGAGGTAGGCACATTTATAAATTGATGGGATATTATAGTGAAATGTTCCTGGTATCACTATCGATTATCTGTATAAATCTATAAACTTTCAACGATGCAAACGGCAAGTATGGATTTTGATTGACAAAATTTTAAGGAAGGTTTGCAAATAAAGAAATTGCCATTAATCTGTTGTCTTGCAGCACATATAAATGCGCTAAAAATACTTTTTTACGCTTTTTCTTTAGTTAATTTTTCTTTGGGCTATTCCAGATTATTTCTAAACCTTCGTATGTCAATTTAACACGGTGTGCAGCAAAAAATGTTCATTGATTTTTTTGTCAATAATCGAGACAAGGAACATTTCACGTGATCTGCACTAGATCCGATTGCTGGTTTGACCCTTTGATTGCAAGATCTTTGTGAGGAGGTCCTATTTGCAACATGAGCATAAGTTTGTTTAAATATAAAACAAAAAATATTACTTTTTCACACACTACTTTTGGTAAAAAAGAAAATCTTATTAAGGGGTTATGTTTTTAGGGGGTTCACTTCCTATAACTTGAACCAAATACTACACCTTTAGCTTCAAGGGTAGTGTAAAGGAAGTTAGAAAAACAGCCTAAAACTAACCCAAGACATTTGATAAGCTTTCTTGAAAAGTACAACTTTTTCGGACCAGCAATTTCTAAGATCTTCATCCACGGACCTAAAAACCCTTACAACTTTATATTATAAAAAGATGAAAACCAATCAATCACCAAAATAAAGCTTTCCTAAAATAATCAGTCCTGTCTAGTGTCCATAAGAGACAGGGGTGGAGCGAACATTGGGTTATTTAGTCCCCAAACTTTTATAATACCTTTCCTATTCGTTGGCTCAAACACTTTAATTGAGTTTTGATTGGTTAGCTCATAAAGTTGAGTGTCCAAACGTTTTTACCACTAATTGTAATCTAAAGAATGGGGTAATTTTAAGTATTATCATTAGGGATGTACATTAATAAAGCGGCCATTGTCTCTTTAGATCCCTTCATAAGTGAAATATTTTTAGACATAATTTATACATACATTCTTTTTTTATAAGATAACATTTGTCATAATTTTCTTTTAATTTTATAATGGATTTCTAAGTATTGTTTACATTTTAAATAAACCTAAGTTTTTACAATAGCGCTTTGCTTTAATTAATGCAACTTAAAATAATACTTCATTTTCTTTGACATAAAAATGGGTTGGTTTGTTGCACTAAGAATCATATTATAATATTGCAGTTTATATCTATGTACATTTATCAAACTTGTATGTCAGTTTTCATTTTTCTTTTTTTACACTTTAAAATGATCCAACTTCAGAATATTAAACAAGGATGACAACATCTTAGTTGGTCATTGTTCATATTACATATTGCTTTCAATGACCCAATTATTGATGCCTTATCGTCCAATAATCACCTTTCTAATATACATAGATTTATAAATTATTATTCTGTGGTAATTATCATTGCAAGGTTGCTATATTTAAATAGTATACATAATCGTAACAGGAATCTTCATGTGTTAGGATGATTTTAAGTTTTAATAATTAAGTTTGCTATTAATATATGCTTTGATTTGTGAAATCTTAAGATTGAATATTGTAAGATATGAATATTTTGGACAATGTAATTTGCATATGGTGCTCTTTAGATCTACCATAAAAGTGTTTCATTAGTTTACATTTTATCCAAAAGACAAAATAAAGGTATTATCTAATAAAGTTTATGAATAAATAAGGAGAGACTGTATGTTCTATAATAACAATTTACAGAACTAATATTTTTTTTCTGAGAATATCAGGGAGGTAGGAGACATTGTGCTAAAATTATACTGGTATCCAAAGTTTTCTAAACAAGTTTTTTCATTCGTTGGCTTAAAAACTTGATTGGGTTGTATAAACTAACAGTGTGCAGCAAGATTCTTAACTAAAAATTTCAATCTACAAAAGAGATAACCTATTGATCTTGATTTGGGAAATACATCAGTTTATCGTCCATTGTCTTATTCCTTAAGATCTTGGAGAATGTCGGAATAAAGAACTTTTGCGGAAGGCATGTCACCCCCTTGTTTATACCCAGAAATAGGTCAGCTAAACAAAAAGTTTGTCTGCTAAGGTCAGCCTCAACTTATTTGTCAATTTCGATTTTCACTATTCTTTTTTTTTGTCAGTGGATAATGTATTCAAAATTTTGCTATTTATTTCGTGTTAATGCTTTTACTAGCGTCTAGGGGCGTGTGAGGGGTCTGAAACTATTCCCATTCTACACATAATTCAGAAAAAAAAGCCACAAAAAAACATTCCAGACTAAAGAAGCAGTGTCATGTGTGACGTCTAAAAAGGAAGGATGAAAGGAAAAGTGAGAAAGAAAACCCCTAAAAAAGATATGGATTTAGACTTATTTTTATGATGTTACACATGACACTTTCCAGCGCTTCCAGAATAAATATCTTAAGCTCCTCTAAATTGGAGAACCTTTTGATTAAGTGGTTAGCAAGATCCAAATAGATCTAAAGCTTACTACTTAAAATAAGAAGATAGTTGCTTTATTAGCCTCTAAGGGAGGGCAAATGAGGTCAGGGAAATAGCCTAAAACTAAAAAATATTGTAAAGCTTCCCTGAAAAGTATAATTAATTTGTATCCGAAGTTTCAAGATCTTAATCTTATTCTTAATACTTTATATTACAGTTTTTTAAAAATAAAAACAAATGTTTCATTAAAAAGTTTTAAAAATTTTTTACGTTGACGTTAAAGGTTCGAAACTTTTCAATATGAGAGCGAACTTTTTTAAAGTCACGTTTTTTTTTAATTTTAAGCATATGTACTACTGCTAAAAATGTGTATGACTTGACCATTATAAAATATATATAATAATAATAATAAATACAAATTCATGGTGGTTGCTGAATCTGATCACAGAGGGTATTCACACAAAAAAATCTAATTAGCAAAATAGCAAAATTGACAAATACAACAATTAAACAATCTACATACCCAATAGAGTAGCTAAAATGTTTATTTGTAGAAAAAGGATAAGGTAACTATTTTTACAATAAGCAAGACTTGCCAGTAACTGAAGTTAAGTAAAAAAAATCCTTATATCTATATCTACGCTTATCTTAAGTTGGTCTTAAAAAATATAGCTTAAATATCCAATTTCGTTATTTTTTAAGTATATAATGAAATATTTATTAGAACTAATTTTAAACAATAATAATGGTGATTTCCATGGCTATTATATTGATGCATTATTTTTGGGTGTAACGTAGACGCATCTACAACGACACCCAACTGCCCCCACCTACGACCTTTTTTTGGTAATAGTAAACAGGTTCTAAAAATATGTGTGTCTGTGTGGTTTTCTGTGTGTGTGTTTGTGTGTGAGTTTGTGTATTTGTATACTTTTGCTAAATCATTACTAACAAAATGCCTAAAATAAAGCATTAAAAGTCAAACACAGAAACATTTCTCAAAACTAAATTTTGTCTTTTATTAGAAGCGCAGCTTCTTTATAATTAAGGTCGGACTTTATATCTGTTCGTTAGACATTCAATACTCGTTTATACAGTTCCTACGAAGTCTACGACAGCTTCTATCTACGCAGTGTCTCCACCTAATAAGACCCATACAGCTATAATTGTAACTGAATATTCTTTTGGATTAACTGCATAAGACTTTACTATTTTGTTCTTGTACATATTATTTGAATAGTAAAAAAAAGTCACTGCAAAGAAAGTTTTCCATCATCTAGGTTCAAAAATAGAATATTTTCTTAAAATACAATGACTAAATTTTCACGAATTTAGGAATGGGTAATTATTTACTAAAATTGTCCTAATTATATTAGTCAAACTTTTCAAAACTTCCTTTTTTTTTGAATTTGGGGGAAGATTACTGCATCTTTAAATGCCGAACAAATGTACTAACAAAGTGTTTGTATAATCAGGGAGAGATAGGATAATGGTGCCCAAACCAATCTACACTCCTTTTAACCCCGATTGGTAAACAAAGGCTTAATTTCAACAAGAAAATTTGAGGTGTGTTGATTAATGTCCATTTTCCGATCCCTGAAACCCTGATGTGTAACGCAAAAGGAAAGGATCTAAAGCATGTTAGTATGTGTGTTTTTAAAGAAAAGCTTTTCTAAAACATTGCAATAGTGTAGCCCAGAACTGTGTTTATTATATGTCGATTTAGACTTAGTGATTCTTCAGGCGATTTGGCAATTCCAAGTCATATAAAGATGGTCTAAACGATTGTTTATAAAAATCTTGTCGTAAATAACCGTCTTTCCGTTAAAGCATTTTAATTGTCTAAGTATCTATCCTATGGTATAATACGTTCTTGTTTATTATACATTAATATCATATTGTCATTGCTGAGCTACTGCTGAACATAATTGTCCTTGTTATTTCTATTTGTGTGTGTGTGTGTGTGTATATGCGTGTATGTGTATATGTGTTTGCGCTTGTTGAGATTGTTTTTCCCGTATTTATTTAAATGTGTTTACAAAACCTACAGAGCGGTAAAAAGTTATCATCAGCCTTTTGTCTCCCAAGAAATTTTAATACATTTTTTTGTCTTTTTTACCCCTTTTCTCTCCTTTTTATTTATGTAAAAACTCACCTTTCTTTCTTTATATGTCTATTTAAAAAAGACTAGTGGCTACACCAATAGCCTCTAAAATGCTTCAGAGGTTTGTATAGATGTATCTCTTAAATTTGTTTAGTGGCGAGGGAGGACTTTTTACAGATGGGTTAGGATACTTTATAAAACTTTTTAAAAAGACCAAGAGAATGTTTTCATTGGAATAGTCTATCAATCTGTCTACAATTTACAATGCTTAAACTAACATGCAACTTAATACTTTGGCTTAGGATTTAAGCCATTTTTTATCTTAGCTAATGTTTTTTTTCTCTTTCTGTCCACCCCTGTTTTACTTTTCATTAACTTTTCCCTGACTTTTTTGTGTCATTTTTAATCTAATTGAATTTGCTGAAAGCTCTTTAATTCAATAAAAACAATCTACTTCTTCAGAACAATTTGAACGACAAATACATGGGTGTAAAAAGAAAGAAAAAAAGTTCTCTATTAACGTCTTTAGATAAAAAAATAGTTAAAGTTTTGATGCCTCAATTTATTTATCAAACGCAAAAATAATATCTTTCTTTAAAAAAATTAACTTTTTTTGATGCATTTTTCGCCTTTGAGCTGTAATCCCTTAAAAGTTTTTTAATGCGAAAAGAAATTAGAAAGCTTTTAAAATTAAGAAGTAAATACAGGAGCTTTTTAGAGCTCCTATTTCACTGATTGTCCATGTAGTAAAATATATAAAAATTGAAGTAAAATGTCACAGAGTATCCTGAGTATATAAAGTAGTAATTTTTTATTTATTTTAATAACCATGAAAGTGATCACGTTCTCCATTTTTGGGAAGCTTCTCATAGGTCCTAGAATAGTCTAAGGCTACTAATTTTTAAGTTTTAAGTATTGGTATGGTTTTAAGCTATTGTTTTCCCATCTTTCCACTTCGAATACGAAGCGCCTAGATGCTAGGGAAGCATTCACTAGTTATAGTTATAAAGTATGTAGTCAAAATTAATGTCATAAGAATATTGTTATATCGATTCTATGTCAGCAAGGACCTTTTTTAATGTCATATAATCGACGTAGATAACAGTCAATGTTGGTATGTCGAAAATGTGTCAGTCC
Organism: Acartia tonsa; assembly: GCF_053477335.1. Lineage (NCBI taxonomy): Eukaryota > Metazoa > Arthropoda > Copepoda > Calanoida > Acartiidae > Acartia > Acartia tonsa. The sequence goes on along the minus strand of NC_137264.1, from coordinate 35,290,980 downwards.
TGAACTCTTCTACTTTTAATATAAAGTCAATAAGTTACTTTAAGTTAACCAGAATATATTTTCAGCTTAGCTATACTATGATATGAATGATGTTATTCTTGTTATCATTCTTAAACCTGTTAAAAACGTGAAAATGTATCAAAAATTTGCATAAAAACTTCACAATAGATTTTCAAAAATAGAATATATAAAACTGAAATTTGAATTTTATTGAGAACTTAAGTGACTTTTAAAATAACTTAAGTTTAAGTTAAGTTTAAAAGCAAAAAAATTCTCTATAATTTTCTAAGTTTAAATGATGTAGGTTTTTCTATTAAATATCTCATATGTAAATTTGATATTATTTTAGTAATACTATAAATCTTCTTAATAAACTATTACTGTCTTCATTAAATTAAGGAAAACAAAACTAGGAATTTCGGATAATGGAAAAAAAAGAAGTAGCGCGTTTTGTCGCAGGGGCTAAAAATAGGAGAAAAGCTACCTACTGTGAAAATACGACAAAACCCGCTACTTCGTTTTCTTTCCATGATCCGGATTTTTTTTTACATTATCGAAGCTAAGTAATAGCTAGAATCTGCCCGTAGGTCTTTTTAAAGTTCCACCGATAGTCAACCATAAAAAAACGTTTCAAAAATATTTACAAATGTAGGCGGTTGTTTTGTAACACCCTTTCCAGTATGGCTTCGAAACCGATTAATATCCGCTGGATTAGAACCGGCTATAAGCCATATTGAAAAATCATGTGTAGCATCGAATTACAGAAATTTCCTTCGGATATTAAAATAAATATCATATTATTAATACTATTTTTGTTAGCCCGGTCCTTCGGCCTCTCGGGACTAACAAAACTGTTTCCAATCTTTTATTTTTTTATTCTAATATCTGCAGAAAGCTTTATATAATACGATGCGAAAAATAACTATTAATACCTACAAACAACTTATAATGTTTCTTTGACGATGTTAAAAGCAAAATATTGCTGCCCTTTGCTTATAATTTTCATTGGATGGGTTACAGACCTGGTTTCAAATTCAAGAAGAGACAGACATACAGACAGACAGTGTTGTAATAAAGCCCTAAAATATATCTAACAAAGAGTTTTTTTTATGTTTGTTCAGTAAAGTTAGAAGCATTAGTAACCCGACCAAAGTAAATAGTAAAAAATAAACATAAAAAATCAAAAAGAATAAAAAAGACTGGAAATTATATTTGAAAATATGAGAAACTGTAAAAATAAAATTGTAATTATTAATAAAAACAAGGATGACAATATCAAAAAAAGCAAAGCTTTAAAATTACATGGTAGGACAAACGAAAAGTAACACTTGTAGAGTATCATACCTTAGTAAGTAAAATTGATTTATAAGTATGAAGAAAATTGTCTACAATTTTGTTGCAAATTGTTGAAAAAGAGGATACTGTTTAAGAATGTACTTACAATTTTAGAACTAGGTTATAAAGATGCTTTTAATATTACCTTGTTGTCCTAGTCATCAAAAATCAGGTGTATAGGTTTATTAGTATTACATCATAAAAAAATCTATCATGCTGATATTAACGATAGGAGCTATCCATTATATACGGACGGACCGAAGCTAATCATATAAAAGCTTCGCTTATACAAGATAAGGAAGAAATATAGACATACTAAAAAACATTAAACAATGAAAATTATTTGCTAACGGTACAGTCGAACGGACTCGGATATGCCTTAATCAAAGAATAACTACGCTACTATAAGTACTTTGAAACACTTTAGCTGCGACTTTCCAAATTATTTCAATTATTTAATTAGTTCAAATAGATAATTATTAAGTACATGCGCATCTGAAATATAATTAAGGAATGTCCGTATGACAGTCACAGCTTTAAATAATATGTATGTACATAGATTCTTTTGTAGATGTTGAAATTAAATGAAATATGTAAAAGAAATCACAAATTCAATGATTTATTTAACATTACCTTACATTTTGATTGGTTGGTTATTGGCTTTTTGTTGCTGCGCTGATTTTGAAGAAAATTTTCCTTGTTATTATTTCTAATTATATTGGATAATTAGGGTTAGCAAATTTTAATGAATTAAGCTAATGAAGTTTTAAATCTTAATATTATCTAGACATGAAATTCACTAATTCAATTAAAAAAATTAGGTCATCGTATCATACGTTTAAATCACTTATCACTGTTGATATGTCAGACTCGTGGCATCAATAGGTGTTTCAATTCTTAATTATTATAAAAAGTTTCTGGTGATCTTTCAAAGTACGACTAGAGTATGGGATAAATTGGGGTATTATTTTTAGATTATCATTGGGTCATCAGTAGAAAATACAAAAAAGAGTCTTTACCAAATATCAAATTCGGTTCGGCTGCAACTGTTAGTTTACTTGCGACTGCGGATTTTCAGAAACTGGGTAGGCGGCTGCGACATAGATAAGATTGAAAAATATCGAAGACGTTTTCCGCGGTTAGTAAAATAAAAATTACAACAAAAACTGATATTAATTTTATGACATTTTCTTGGAAAACTGTCTATTATACGACGCGGTTTTCATTATGGCTCACAACCGGTTCTAATCCAGCGGATAATAATCGGTGTGGAAGCCAAACTGGAAAATAAAATCTCCTAGTCTACCCTATGTTTATATTTTGTACAAATATAATCAACCAATTATCTCATTAAATATGAAAGGATGCCAAAATCGTTTCTCTCCCCCAATGAGATGAATTGGAAAATACCTTTATGTCGGCTAGTGTACCAACTATTATAATCCCCCCTCCCCTTACTCTTAATTATTAAAGATTTCTTATATATGCTCTTTTTTTCAGGTAAGGTTGATCAAGGTTGAGGTCCCTAAAGACGGTTGACCCCTAGGATAAGATAATCGAAGATAAACTGATATACATACCTAAAAATATTAAACAAAATTATGCCTTCTGTAAATTAAAATTAGCGGTTGTAAGTTTTGACACTAATTTGGAACCTATTAATTTGGAACCCATTAAATAAGATTCAATAAAAGTACCCAAAGTTTTGGAGCTAACAAATAAGATATTGTGTTTATAAAACTTTGGGTACCAGAGGTATTTGAAGTCAAACAGCTCCTCCTTACCTTGTTGACCCGCAAATCTGTGGAAAATATTTGAAAATAAGGACAAAAAATGGGGGTTGGTGGTCCACTCACCAAATAATCTATTCTACTGATGATCTTTCTATTTATTCATAGGAGCGTCTAGTCTGTCTAGCTTTTAATTATGACTCCATCTTTTTATTTTGCCGTCTGATTTTTTTTTAAATATCTTTTTCATTTGATTATCTTTTTATTAATATTTCAATATTCTTTTTCTATTTTTTCTTAAAATTAAAAGTCTTGGATTTCGTTAATATATTGGCTTTATATTCGTGAACATTATCTAATTCTAATATTCTAATTTTGTCTTTCATTTTTGTATGTAAATTTGATTAAACATTGCTATCCATCAAATACATTTATTTGTATGCTAGATTTTTGTTTTGTCTGTCAATTTGTCTTAATAATCTGTCATTTCATTTTTTCTTTATATTATTATTTGTCAACAATTGATTGTATAATAAGTATGATTTAAACCAATGACCTAAATGTCAACTTTCTACACTAATTTTCAATAACTACACATTTCCTGAGAAAAAAAGACCAAAAATTTGATGAAATCTGTTTTTATTTATGGAACAAAAATAACGGCTTAAAATCCATTCAATCTCTTTTTTTAATATCGAAGCTACTCTATAATCCACTTTGTCAGTCCGTCCGTCAGTCCGTCCGTAAAATGTGATTTTCTCACCTGTCATTCAAGATAGATGGCTGATTTTTTTTGTGAAGTTTCCCTATATCAATAGCATCTAGTATGTAATTTATTTTGTACGTCGGTCTGTCAGTCATACTACAAAATATGAATATTAGAAAAATAAGAATATATGAGAAAGTTTCATTATTCTTGATTTTAACAAATGCACGTTAAATCTCCTTGTCCGTATTCCCCTCCATGATAGTTTTTGCTTCTCTACTTATAGATGTTGGCATTCTTGTTCCCTTTTACGTTGACTGGGATTGGAATTTAATCCCTGGTGTTATCCGCCTGTGCAATACCTTTTTATGTCAAATTTGTGTGAAAGAAGGCCCAAAAAAGGCATTTTTTTATTCTTACACACTCTAATTCTGTTATTAGTAGCGAAACTGTCATGTTAGTAGGGCTTGTCCATGCGTATGTCGGTCCGATTGGCTAACAGTTCATCAAATGTCTAGTTGTTTAGTGTATGTTTTTTTTTGTATTTTTATTAGAGGTTCGCTCTTTCATTCTAAAGCATTATATCAGCAATGTACAATTTAACAAAATTTGTTTGAAAAATTAGCTTAATAGTAATTACAAGTTTTGTTACCCCGGGCCTTCAGCTCCTTAGGGTTAACAAAACTGAACTTAATCTTAAAATTTTCATTGATGTTCGTGGAAAGCTGTCTATAATACGATGCGATAAAAAACTATTCTATGCTCGAAATACTGTCATGGCAATTTCATTCTTGTTTTTTTACACTTAATCCCTAATTCCCATTCTCTTTTTTCGACCCTTTTGAACTTTTTTATCTTTCTATAAATCTGGATGTCTTGTCTAATGTCTATCTATCTATCTATCATTTAACAAGGATTAAAATTTTAAAAGAAAATTAAAAACTTTAAAGAAATGAAACGATAGAGCTAAAAAAGAATAAGAACATCTATTATAAATGGCTTATCATAGAAACGAGAACTAATGAACTAATATTTTTGTTTTAAAATATATCTATATTGATTGATATGCAAACTAGATGCTCATTAGGCAAGGGAATATTCACAAGGAAATTTATGGTCTTAACTGACCTTATAACCTACAAAATAAGTGTTACAGGGTAGCTTTGCTACTAAATGTGCTTTAAAAAATGTAAAAAAGGCCAAATATGTTTAATGTCTGATATTGTCAAAGTTTATTGTTAACATCACCCTCGCTCCCACCTTGGAAATGTTGTTTTCTTCAGGGATTAGGGAGAAACAAGGTCAATTGTGTTCATAAGTAGCGCAACAACATCACACTCGCACCTTATAGATGTTGTTTTCTTCAGGGTTTAGGGAGATCAAGGACAATTGTGTTCATTAGTAGCGCAAAAACATCACTCTCGCTCCCACCTTGGAGATGTTGTTTTCTTCAGGGATTAGGGAGAAACAAGGACAAATGTGTTCATAAGTAGCGCAAAAACATCACTCTCGCTCCAACCTTATTAATGTTGTTGTCTTCAGGGATTAGGGATAGACAAGGACAAATGTGTTCATAAGTAGCGCCACAACATCACTCACGCTCCCACCTTGGAGATGTTGTTTTCTTCAGGGATTAGGGAGAAACAAGGACAATTGTGTTCATAAGTAGCTCCACAACATCACCATCTCGCACCTTATAGATGTTGTTTTCTTCAGGAATTAGGGATAGACAAGGACAAATGTGTTTATAAGTAGCGCAACAACATCACACTCGCACCTTATAGATGTTGTTTTCTTCAGGGATTAGGGATAGACAAGGACAAATGTGTTCATAAGTAGCGCCACAACATCACACTTGCACCTCATAGATGTTGTTTTCTTCAGGGATTGGGGAGAAACAAGCGCAATTATATCCGCAAGTAGCGCCGTAAAAGTAATTTACATTATCTCCCTTTCTCTCCCACCATAATAAATGTTTTTTTTTCATCACAAATTAGGGATAAATAAAGACGATTGTTCTCAAATAGTGCAGCAAAAATATCTCATTGGGATCCTTTAACCGTGGACAAGTCAAAGATAAAGGGAACTATGAACTGTAAATGAATCTTCCCAATAAAACTTATAGACTTTGTTTTGCTATCAGGAAGAATATTTGTTGGGAAAATTAACTTACCGTCAGTTATCCTATCCCTGGATGCGTGGGTTTTATTGTTAACACCTGTCAGTTAGAACGGCTACACAGACATGAGAATTAAACACAATACACAACAACAGGTTAAACTCAAATTTTGCTCCAAGCCAAAACATACCACATAGAAAAATGTTAGTTGCAAGAGCTTGTGTGTTCTATAAGTTTTAAAATTATGTAATAATTTTTATTTCTGCGTTTTCATATATGATCATCATTCACACAAAATTTATTTTCTTCTGCTTAAAGTGCTTTAAAAGATGTTAGGTAATGTTAGAACTTAAAACTGGTACTTTTAAACTTTGGAGACAAAATAGATTTTAAGAAAGATAAGAAGAAATGTGATATTTAAGAGTGTTATTATTCATATTTTTATGAGGCGAAAATATAAATACTTAATAAAATTTGACAATTTTTGAGTAGAACCATACTGTACCAATGTACATGTCTAACTGAATGTTGGCACATATATATAAAATTTATAAATGGTGTGCATTCATTTCCACATAGTTACATAAATTCAAAAACAATAGCAAGGTGTTTATTGGTAGCAGCATGTGACGTCATAAAAATGAGGGAGATGAGAGGAGAAGTGGGAAAGAAAATCCCTAAAAAAGAGATGAATAATCCCTCATTTATGACGTCACGTATTATGTTGTTGAAAATGAAGCAAATGAAAATTTATAACAATTTTTGGTTCTGATGATGTGATAATATCTGCGGAATTGTGTTCACACCAAAGCATATCAAGGTCTAGCACAATGATAAAAAATAACATTTTAGGTCCTTTTTGGGCATTTTGACTTATCATCTCAATTCATTATTAATATACTTTTTTAGTAATATGTAATTTTCCTTTCTTATTAATTATTTTAAATTCCCAAAACAGCACAGCAAAACATAATGTTAAAAGTAACAATTAATTATTATCCAGAAAAAAGAGTTAATTTGATACTGAATTTGGATTGGTTGGTTCAATACGTTTCTCCCACTAATTGTAATCTAAAGAAGGGGTAACTTTGAGTATAATCAATGGGGATGTACATAAATCTATCGGCTATTGTCTTATTCCTTTAGATGCGTTTAACTATATACATGATCAAAAAACATAAAGTTTTTTTAGATTTATTACACAAAGTTGTGTTCTTTTATCAAGAGAATCTCAATTTGAACGGTATTGTCATCAAATACAAATATTTTCTCAACCTTTGTTTATAAATCCTGTGTACGTCATGACAAACTGAAGAACGGGAAAAGCGAACAAAAAGGCAAATTTTTTGGCATTGTAAGATTTATGGGGTCAAGCTAGAGGGCGCCTGGCTGCATCAATAACCGCCAAGATTCGTTATCAGATTTTGTACACTTTTTAGTAAAAACGTTGTTCTAATTTCAATTCAATCACTATGGTTTTTTTCTCTGGGTTTTCTTTCTCTTTCTCTGTCTGTCTGTCTGTCTGCCTGTCCCCCTCCCCCTCTCTTGGCATTCTGTTATTCTTTCTCTTTATCTTTTCTCTCGCTATATCTCATACTAACATTCTAATATCCTTTTTTGATACAAAATATGAAAATTATTGTTCTTGTTATTAAAGTACCTTTTTTTGTTATATGCTGTATCAATATTGAAATAACTAATATGTTTACTGTACCTTTTGTACATGTTATATGATTACTGGAGTTAAATCTAGGCAACCACGTGAACAATAAAGATTATTTGTAACATTTATATTGTAAATGTTGTATAAATATCACAAGAAAATATAAGTGTTCAAGATAATTTGTTTAATTCAAGCATGTAAGATATACTGGAAAAACGTTTTTTTTAATAAATAAAATCTACTTGTACATGATGTTCAAATTTTGTAAAAGAAAAGTGTCATAGTAATATAACAGTAGCTTTTGAATTGTTCATTCTATTGCAAAAAACGCGATCTTTGGTTTGTTTAAATGTTCATTTATTTAGCATTTTTCAAGAATGTCAAGCGTGGGAAAATTTTTAGAATGTGGGAACCATTTATTTTGATTTAAATGGTACATATGATTTTCATTTAAATTAATTTTTTGGACCCGTGAGAAAATTTTTTTAACGTGAGAACCATTTAATTTTCATTGAATTTCATTTTTTGGAAGTGTGGGAAAAAACGGGAGAAAAAATATGTTTTAGTATAAAGAAATGTTCTATCAGTTTCAAACCTTTTTCATTCGATAGATCATACTGACTTTGGAAAAACTGTCAGACCGATTTTTGAAATTCAATCTGTGAAAAAAGATATTCAAGTTTTAATTTTTTGTTTTGAAAATATTATTTTACATGTATTGACGCCATCTTGGATTATGATAATTTTTGTTTGTTAGAAGATTTTTTTTCTAAAATATTTTTAAAAAATTTACTTTTTAAAATAAAAATAAAAAAATCTTTGAACTTAAATTGACCAATAATTCAAAGATTTTTTCTCTTTGATTTGGAAGATTTTTTATGATTTTTATTTTTAATGTCAAATAAAAACACAACAGTGAAAAAAATGAAAATTAAATGAAAAAATGTTTTATGATTTTATTCATGAAATTATTTGCTAACATCACCTTTTTGTTGCAATAGAATGTTATTTAAGCAAACAAAATTTAGCATAAATGGATATTTAAATCCCAAGGTATTAAATGATCGAGCGTTAGCTCATCATTTAATACCTTGTTAATATTTTGTTTGCTTAAATAACTCAGTGTCGTTTGTTAAAAATTAAATGTAAAAGTAAATCTTAGCGAGAATAATAACAAAGGTTATTTGTACTAATAAATTGTACAAGATGTATAAATACAGGTGATAAATCATAGCGACTTTTATAACAATAATCGTTATTTGTACAACGAAATCCTATTATGTAAAGAAGTAAGGTTTTTTTTTGTTAGTCTGGTAATATCCTGCAATCCACTGAACCGATTGAGTTCACCATTTTAGGAAAGCTCAACATATTTTATATTTATATGGTCCCATGCTTTGTATTATATTTTAACCGCTAAAAAACCTAATCTAATTTATATTATACGCAATATGTTTTTATGAAAATAATACAATACCATGATAATTTTATTCGTGTCATTTAATAATAAGGTTGTTTTAACATGTATGATACATGATATTAGGAGCGCAGCTACTCTATAACGTAATTTGTCTGTATGTATGCTTTTATTTAGCTATTTATTTTAAATATTTTCTGTATCATCATTGTATAACAGTTGAATGTTCTTTTTTAAAGAATTTGTTAGCTCGTTGTTACTGCGCTAATAATGTACAAATTGTCCTTGTTATAATAATATGTACATAAATGATGTTATAAAACTTTTATTGTTATGTAATAAAAAGATATTATATACAGTGCAGCGTAGCTATTCCCAATTTGTTATGTGTGGCTTTCAATCAGACAGGAAATAAACAGTGGTTTCAAATGATTTATAAAAAAATATTCTCTCATTGATTGGCTTTTATCAAACCTTGATTACCTGGTAAAAACCTGAAATGTCCAACCAAACCTTTTTATAAAAAAAATTTAAGGGGTAATTTAGTTTAATTATCATTGCGTGTAAACATAAATTTATCGTCCATTATCTTATCTCTGCAGTTGTTCAAGGGTACGAAAATGAAAAATAAAAATGAGAAAATAAAAATAGATAAGGGTGACAACATCCATAAGTAGCGAAGCTCAAAAATTATGAATGGATATCGGGAAAATGTTAACTCTTGAGTAGTGTCATAAAAATGAACATTAAACTTCATAATCACGAAAACTTTAAAATCTAGGAATCGATCTAGCACCACAATTAATAGACAAATCTTAATGAAACTTTGTGAAAATTTGTAGAATGTTAACTTATTTCTTCCCTGAAAATTTCATCCGTCAATCTGAAATAGGAACAGATAAAAAACACAAATACCTTAAAATCTAGGAATCGATCCAGCACCCTAATTATTTTGCAAATCTTGATAAAATTTGGTTGAATATGTAGAATGTGAACATGTTTTATCCCTAAAATATCAGCTGTCTATCTTGAATAGGAGCCAAGAAATTCACGTTTCCCCCATAGCGATAGGGACTGACGGACGGAAAAACGGACTGACGGACGGAAAGACAACGTTAATTGTAGAGTAGCTTCGCTCTACTAAAAATATATTTTTTTGTTCACTTTGAGGGTTTGAAAGCTTGGGCAAACAAGAAAGGTTGTTTGAAGTCTGTAGGGTCATTCCATCAGTAAAGAGATATTCAGAAAAGCCACGTTTTTGTGTTGAATATTGTTCTTATTTTTTTTAGTTGGGAATCCCTCGATGTCTTTTTCATTCTTTATCTTAATCTGCTTCTGTCTGTCTTTCTGTCTCTATTTCATGATTATATCTAGCATCTAGTATGTCCTTTTAGCTATCTACATTTCATTTAGGAAGAGTAGCAACTCTAAAATTCATTATTACTTACTAATCACACAAAATTAAATAATCGTATTATTTAAAGTAGTAAGGATTTTTTGTCTGAAGCTTAAGATCCGTTTGAGTTCTCCATATTAGGGAAGGTTGACATAGGTCTTTTAGGCTATTTCGTTTTTAGATACAATTTTTTGTATGGTTCTAAGCTACTTTTATGCCTTTCACCGCCCCTTTGAATATAAAGCCCCTAGTTGCTAGGGGCGCAGCCGATAGTGTAGAATAAGTGAATGATTTTGAGAGAAGGGACATTTGCACAGTCTGTCTCTAAAATAAATGTCTGTTTGTCTGTCCTTCTGCCTAATACTGTTACCTAAAACCCCTAAAATATGGGAATTTTATGTCTTTAGTTTGCCGAGAAGCTTAGCATTGGTTTTAGGCAGGTTTTGGCTCTGTTTCGTTGAGTTAATTTCACCATACATTTTTTCATTTTAGCTATTACGGAGTTAGCTATCTGAGATAATCTGACTATTCATTTACTAATGATATTCATAATTCTACCTGTTTGATTGTGATTAATGTAGGTTTTAGCTCTTTGACCCTTCATTTATGGTGCAATCCTGGCGAGGATGACAAATTCCATAAAAAAAAACAAAGAAGTTGAAAACACTTTGAAAACTTGAAGGAATAATGAATAACATAAGCGTTCTGACTATTGGTTATGATTGCACAGTTGCTACGCTTGTAAGACTATGCCTTTTCTTTGTAGTAATCATCAAAATGACAATTTTAAAGATAATTTAAAAGATTTCTAAATTGTTATAACTTAAATTTACTAAGACAAAGCTAACCGTCAATAACGAAAGAACTTACGGACGGACTTATTTATATATCCTTTTGTTGACCTATGATCTATGATGCTCTTTTAAAGTGGTAAAAATTGGAAGATTAATTTTGTATTGTTAGGATGAACTTTATACATAGTTAAGCAGGAATAAAGAGAATAGGTAAATGAGATTAATAGCTGAAAGCTTTGTTTACAATAATGACTAGGATTTATTCATAAATTCATAAATTCGCTTGACTGTTTATGTTGATTTAATTGATTGACAAAATCGTTTTATTTTTCATGGAAAAAGTTGCATGTTATAGCTGCACTACTTATTAACAAAATTGTCATATAAATGGTAAGGAGCTCTTTATTCAAAGGTACAGCAAAATAGTATAAAACCATCATGGGATCTTTGTCAAGATTCCCTGTAATGGAGAACACAATCAGTTTGAAGCAAACAACAAATCTTACTGCTTTATATCATAGGATATGATATTAAGATTATGTTGTTTACCTTTATTTCTGTGACGTTAGAAAAATAATGTTACAATGTAAATATCAGTAGTTTTAGCTGTTGATTGTTGGTTTCATTGGTAGCTTATATAATTAGCGACAGCTGTTATTTACCAAAAAAATAGGATGTTCAAGACGGCTGCTAGATAGTTAGAGCTGGCATGCAGGGAGGGAGGGGACATTGGGCTTTCTATTACACTATTCCCCAAAGGGTTATAATTACGCTTTCCTATTCATTAGCTAAACAACTTAGGGGACTTTTGGTAAATTTTTATTGGTTGGTTCATTAAGTTTAGTGTCTACATGTTTAAACCACTAATTGTAATCTATAGAAGGGGTAATTTTAAGTATTATCATTGTGCATGTATATAAATTTATCCCTTTAAATCACTGGCTAACTTCTAAATAGATGTTAAACTTATTTTATTTGAAATGTGTAATTTGAATTTATCTTCTTTATTTATTTCTGTGTTTTGTTTTTGTACTTTTTACTTTAATAAATTACTTGTGCAGTATTTGAAAAATAATGCTTTTAAAAATTACATTACTCTGCACAAAAGATAGAGAAAAAAAGAGAAAGGAAGATAGAAAGATAAAAATAATGAAAAAGTGAACTATTTAGGCCCACATTCTTTAAAAAGTGTACAATATAATGATGAAACTCTTTATTTTTCTTGTTTTATACACATTTGGACATAATTTAATCATTAGAATAAGAATTATTATTTTTCAGTCTTTCTGAAGCAAAATCACTGTTTAACTAATAAATAATGAATTTTGGTGCTTTCACCCAAACTTAAATTTTAGAAAATATAAATATAGTTCTTGATCCTGTTTGGAACTCCAACATTACGAAGACCTATCCCTGCCGGTTTCTTCTATCTAACCTAACCTAACCTAAAATACATTAAGATCAAAAAGATTAGTTGTGTTTCATATTCCATAGGAAATCCGCCAAAAAACGCCTTATAAAGCAAAATAATTATATCTTAGAAATTTTACAGACCATATTCACAAAAAGTACAAATGCGATAAATCTTCAATAAATGATTTTTTTGCAAAGTCTCCTAATTTAAAGAATTTAACTTTGCCATCCAAAATGAGACCAGACCAAAAAACAGTAGAAAAAAAGATATCTTGCTTTCATGTAAAATGGGGGATGTTTATTCAATGCAAATAATATGCTAAAAAACATAATTGTCTCTAAAGTAGCACATCTATCAAAAACTATACATTCAGATTCAGATTATAAGAATAGTAAACGAAGCTTTTCATAGTGCCTATAAAAATGATATATAATGGCCTACCATTGGCCAATTAAATTGTATACTGGCCTGCCATTGGTAATTTAGTCTGTGTATTGGCCTATCATTGGTCATTTTTTTTTTAACACTATAATTAAGAGCTTTATAGTAAACTGTTATGCAGTACAGATTTAAAGAAAATAATAGAGGTTATGAGTGATATCACTATCACAGTGTTATGTTTAAACATCCAAACTCAATTGTAATGTTTTATTGACAATATCTGCAGTTTTGGGTAAATATAACAGAGATATGTTAAATTGATGAAACATGATAAATGTAAATTAATTAAAGCTAGCTAAAATTGTCTCTTCTCTCTCTCTCTCTCTGTCTCTCTCTGTCTCTCTCTGTCTCTCTCTCTCTCTGTCTCTCTCTGTCTCTCTCTCTCTCTCTCTCATTTTTTAGACCTATCTCTCTGTTTTGGCCTACAGTATCGAGGCAGTTTATCACTTTATAGCTTTTTTAAAACACATACAAACACGCTTGCAGCAGATATAATCTTTTAGGGTACTATTTTATACTTTGCTAATTATATCGGTTTGACATTACATTTACAAAGTATGCCATAAGATGATGTTATTTTTACTTACTTTTCGAATTCTACAGTTTGTTCGAGCTTCGCTAGTTTTGAACAAAAATATTTTCAAACACAGACTTCAAAATGTCGAGTCCTTATTTAGAATTAGAGATAAAAGAGAAATTAATTAGAGTAACAAACAAATAAGAGAGAGAGAGAAACAGTGAGAAGAGAAAGAAGGGAGAAAGAAATAGAGACATACAGACAGAGAAAAAGAGAGAGAAAGATAACAATTATAGAGACACTATGCATCTCAAAAACTTGAATTATAAAAAGTCAGTTTTGCTAATGAAACCGTATCATGAGTCCATTAGTAAAAACTACAAAACACGATATTCATGTTAAAATTTTATGTTAAAACGATAAAAAATCGATCAATGTGAGATTATAGAAAACAAGGATGACAACATCCATTTATTTTGATGTTCATGTATTTATCATGTAATTTATGCTTTGACAATTTAAAATTGACAAAATTCTAAAAAAAACCTAACAAATGGTAATGAAGTAGAATGATGTCTGTCTGTCCGACCGTACGGATGAAGCATAAAACTTTGCTGCTTTTAAGGGAATATACCTACTAAATACTAGACTTTGAGTACGCATTCCAGTGTGGTTCGACGGAAAGACGGACGGTTCTACGTATGTACAGACAGACTATTTATTCATAAAGTTTCTGTGCTTTTATATAACGTCCAAGACCATGTTTTTAAGATTTAGAGAAGCTGCGTTGTTTGAACTCTATGTATTTAGAACAGGCCAATAAAAGTTTTTAAAAAATATCATGCCGTATATTGATAAAAAGTTATATAACACTTAACATTGGACTAAATCCTTTATTCCGTCATTAGCCTGTAAATAATTCTCCCCATGAGTTATATTTCCGATTTAGTATAAGTTAAGTAAGGTATGGGGAAGCATTAAGGGTTAAAGCTCCCTGCAGGGGACAGATTCTTTAAAATTGATTTAAGGGGGGGGGGGGGGTTGAATTCCCAAAAGACGATACAAATAATTCTACCTAAAATCTTGTGATCTGACACCATTTTCTACTTTTTTACGTAAACGCTTAAAAGATATCTGTTATATATAGACTACATTTTATTTCGTCAGCATTAATACAAGCGAAGCTTTTTTTTACATGTATGATTGGCCCGTCCTTACGCCCATAACGTATAAATCTGTTAGTTTTGCATGTTGATTGCGTTATATTGATTTAAAAAAAAATACACTAGGATTCCTATAGGAATTAGGTAAAATTTGGAAGCATTTAAGTTTCATAATTGTTACGAGAATTTTTTTAAATTTATTGATTTTATATTTTTGACACCCAATATTTTTAAAACAACTAAGAAGGTATTGTTTTTTTTTATTTTGTTTCATCATATGAGAATTATAATTTACTTTATATGAGTAGTGTCTGTATAAATACGTCTAAATAAAAAAGTAAGTCTACAGTATACTTTCTTTTATTAATGAAATTAAAGCGCCATTACTGTATAATTGTTAATAGAATTTTTCTAGCTATCTGTCTTATATGTTATTTAGCTTTGATTAATGTTATATGTTTAATTTTTAATCTTAATTTTTGATTTTTAAAAATATTGTTAGGTATGTTTTTACTTCTGAAATTATGGTCGTTAACAGGAATGATAAAATCTTATATTAAGAATTGAGAATGATGACTACTTTGTATAGTATGTAAAAAAAAAAATCTTTTCGATTTTTTTATCCAGGGTCGATTGCTATTGTGAGGTTGAAGGTACCCGACCTCAAAATAGTTTTAAACATTCCTTGAATATTCAAGATGGTTTCACTGTAAAGTTGAACTATATCGATCATGTAGTTAGCGAGATTTTAAGCTACAGAAAGACATTCTGTTACTATTAGACGTATTTAACAATTCCTTTGTTTAAGTCATCACAATATTTTTCTTTGTGCCTGATAACCCAACATGGTTTGCTGGCATACTGTTTCCCACAAACAGATCACAATTAAATAATTCAAATTTCCAAGAGATATTATTAAAAAAAAACACTTGTTATGCCCTCGTGTCAAAAGTCAAGATGGCATAACATGAAATTTGAGCCTTGGGTAGATATAAAAAAAGTAAGATAAACAGTTAGATAGACAGACGGACATCATGGCTTCGAATCTGATTAATTTCAGATGGATTAAAATAGGTGTTGAAAAATCATGTATTATAGAAAATGTTCCACTAAAAATAGAATAATTTTTTTAGAAGTTACTAATTCCTCTTTATGAAAACTATAATTGATCCTATATTTTTTCATTTTCTTATCAGTGGATAATAGCTTGTGTATCAACATATGTTCATTGATTTCACCCCCTTGAATAAGAAACATGTGTACGCCCCTGTGTAACAAATCAAGTGGCATGACGTGAAATTTGAGCCATTTCAACAATTTCTTTAAACACGTATGGTCTAATCTGAGTCTGAGAGAGATAGATAAATAGATATATTATTACCTCATACTGTCGAGGATGCTGTCCTGGGGTATTAGGTTAAGTAACACCTATCAGACAATCAACTCTTTGCACAACCTTTGAAGTCCTAACTGTGTATGGTAATGAGTTGCACCTATTTTCTATCAAGGCATTTCCCAATACTCTAACTATTAATATCGAGCACCTGACATTGCAACAGTTGAAGCAATTTATAACGTCTTTAAAAATGATGCGGTGTTTAGCCGAGATTCGAACCTATAACCCCTCCGACAACGAGCGGATGCGCTACATGTTGAGCCACGGTCGCGGTTAGAAAGATATCAGATGGGAAAATAAAAACATAAAAAGCAAGAGAAAAAAAAATTCAAAATTGTTTTATGTTTTTATTTAAAATCTATTGTCATTTAAATAAAAAATATTCTATTTCTTGTTTTCTAATTGAAATACAAGTAAATTTTCATTAAGAATAGTTTCTTTGTTTATTGCAATCAATGCATGTTTTTTATTTAAAAATCCTTTTATGTAAAGTAAAGTCTAAAGCTTAAGATCTAAATAACTCCTTTATTTAAGTCCTGTGTTGGTTTTAGACTATTTTTATTTTTAATATAAGTCTTGGAATGTTTCAAGCTATTTTTTTAATCCCTCGATCTCTATCACTACGGATAAATTTAGAGTACCTAGATGCTAGGTGCGTAGCTGCTAGTTATTTAATTTAGTCTAACAGTCATAGTTGCAAAAGTTCACGCAAAACACAAGTAAACGTGCGAAAAGACAATTTTAAAGGACACACAGACGGACGGGAATTATTAAAAATCTTAACACGTGGAGATTTGAATTAAATCATTTGTCTATAAATAAAATTAATACTTCTCTCTCCGTTATTTTATAACTTTTGAAATTTAATGTAATTTGATACTTTTACTCAGCGCAGCTACGTCATAATTTGGGATTGTCTATGCATCCTTCTGTCTGTCTGACACACTGAGTTTTCTTGCACACACACAAACACACACACACACTTGCACTCCTGCTCAGACCAGTACACAAAATAAATACAAGCAAACACAGGCTTTTATAAAATAAACAGTCGTATTTTTAAAAAATGTATTATATCATCTATGCAATTATTTTTAAATTTTCCTAACTAAATGTGATATTCTTGTATATTATTATCCTTGTAACTTATAATTGATTCAATTATATGATATTTTTCATTTCTGTCTATTTAACCCTCTTTATCTAATACTCTACATATTATTTTTTGTCCTTTTTTCTCTCTTTATTATCAAATTTTATTCTTTCTCTCTATTTTTTTGTCTAATAACCTTTCTCTTTCATTCTATTTTAGTCTCTAGTTGTCTGTCTGTCTTTATCTCTTGTATATTTTCATTCTAAATATTATAACCACCCCCCCTCCCAAAAAAGATATCCAATAAGGTACCAAAGGCAGTAATTTCTACATGAATATTGATATAATAAATACTAATTTATTTTCAATGTCCTATCTCTGTATCTCTCATATAAAACTCTTTTTCTGACAATTGTTAACCAACCAAAAATAATTTCTGTGCAAAATTTTTTTATTAACCATGACGCTCATAATTATAAGGGTTAACTCTAAAAAAAATGCGAAGTTTTGCCTAAAATCTAGGGGTATAGTCCCTTTCGTGGCAACGCCCCTTAAGGGGCGATTCGTCGTATTTTTAAAATGGCTTTTAATAGTTTATTTTAGGTTAGGTTAGGTTATATTGGGTTAGGTGATTGCCCCGCTGGGTTAGGCAATTGGCCACGCACGGTTAGAGACCCCCCGAAGGGGCTAGAAATAGGAGAAAAGCTATTGTTAAAAATACGAAGAATCGCCAGTTAAGGAGCGTTGCTACGAAAGGGACTATACCCAAATCTAGTAAGTTTTTAGCAAGGACTTTCAAGCTTAATTTTTTTTTTTGGGGGGGGGGGGCAGGGAGGGTACAAAATTTAACTCTCCTAAAATTCTTACCTCAGGTGCAAATTTACGGAGAGTGTTGGTAGGAAAATCAAATATAATATAATTCCATATTTTTTTTTGTATCTACGAAAACATAAATTTTTTTTATGAGTTTATCACCATTTTATCCAGCCCTCCCTACTCTTGGAGGTCCCTGGCTTTTAGCTTTTCTTTTTCCAAAGGTACTCCTTATGTAGATTAGTGTAAAAGTTTGACCATTGATAAAACAAATTAGGCCCCTATAATTTAGAAGCTAACAAATGAGAGAATGTGAGAAACCATGTAAAGTAAGGCTCGGCAGCTGCTTATCAGCAATCTATAAGCAGAGGAGGTAATCCGACGATTTTATTTACTAAGTATATTTGCGATAACTTTTATTTAATGAAATCTTCCAATTTTTAACATGTACAAAACGGCCTGCTTAATTTCTTCAAGATCCATGTCAGATCTATATAGGAAATAAATGTCTATAAACGAGCTCAAGTTTTACAAGGAATATATGATTAAAACTCATAGTGCTCCAATAATCCATAATAAACTCTCATTGCCCAGAACGATAAGACCCATTATTTTACTTTATTAAAAATAAATTCATTTTTTTTAATTTCATGTTGCTATTTACCTTATATTGATGTACTTAATTTCTAATCATAAAAAAGAAAATTTAAATTTATAATATAATAAATTTAAGAAAACTCTGTTTTAAAAGAATTCGATTGTTGCGACATTTTGTGTGGTCAAATATTAAACTAAAATTGTAATCATCATCATTAACCCTTTGGTGATGGTAATGTAAAGGAAAAAGTATAATTTAAAAAATCTTTTTAAAATCATTTAAATTATTAAATATTTACTTTCTTTTAGACAGTAATGCCGGGTGAGGAAAATAGATTTATTGAGAAATAGATATGCATATAGAAAACTAGCCAATAGGGAGATAATTATATCGAGCCAACTCTAGTAATTTAAATATCAGCAAGGCTGAGCTACTCATAGACATAATTGTCTTTCTTTCATAGGATTTGATCTAATAATATTTAATATGAGTAATAATCTAATGCATTTTTATACCCCTCCCCCTTCTCAAGTCCCAGTTTTAAAAACCCTTTAAAAAAGATAACCACTCCTTTTATCAATAATTGCATATATTACATGAATTTAGGATTTGGTAAATCTGTTCATGTTTATAAGTTTTTCCTAAATTTTTGTTATGGCACCTGAAACCTTTCTCTATGGCTATTATAATGTTTTGCGCCTTTTAAAGTGATCTTAGAAAAAAGCACCTTGAAGATACAACGTCAACGGCTGAAATTTCGGCATCAAATGGCCGAAGCAACGCAATTTCAAAAAGCTGCAGGACACGGTTGCGGTTTGGGTGTCTGCGGCTCCGTTTTGATGACTTACCTCGAATTAAAAAAAACAATTTACAGATTTGAGATCTAAGTTATGTTTTAATGTCAGCTAACTTTGAAGGGTGTCTAGTTTTACACCCCTAACCACCTTTGATAAGTTAAGGGGACCTATTTAATCTATCCTTTATCCCTGCGCTCTAAAACACACACAGACATACACACTATTGCTCTATTTGGATGTTATCCCTACCCACCAAGCCCTTTATCATCCCCTTACCCCTGCAGGGAATCTAATAACCCAAAATTACTTGATATTTTGACCCTTTTCAATGATCTATAATGTTCATAAAAAGGCCTCTTTGCCCTTTTATGGAATAGAGAAAGAGGGAAAAAGAAAAGAGATTGAGAGAGAGAGAGAGAGAGAGAGAGAGAGAGAGAGAGAGAGAGAGAGAGAATGAAAGAAAAAGAAAGATTAATAAAGAAAATTAGTAAGGACCAAAGACAGAGATATTTTATCTTTGAAAAACCAAGTTATAAAATAAATTTTTCCAATAATGATAAAAGTTTTATATTTTCAAGTTTCATAGGACACAATTTTTATTTAGTGGAACATAGATTTATCTTTCACTGAATTATCCCTTTCCTATTGATAGAAATAAAGAAAACATGCAAATATGGCAAATTTATGACCAAAAATGGACATACACCGCCCCTCTCTCTCTTTTCTTTTCTCCCGTTTTGCTCTCTCTGTCGCTCTCTTTCTCTCTCTGTCTCTCTCTCGAGCTATTTCTCTCCTCTTTTCAGCATTTCAAGAGTCGTTCTCTAATTTTAGAATAGGAAAATCAGAGAAATAAAGAGGAGCAAAAATACATCAGACATCTTAAAACAAAAACAAACAAGGATGACAACATCCATAAAAGCGAAGCACTGAAACGGTAGGACAAACGGACATTAACACTTGTATAGTGTCTAAACTGAATTATCAGAATATAAAAGTATAAGAGTCGAAGCAAAATTGTAAGTAAAATTGTTGAAAAACTTCTTGATACAGGATAATGTTTATTGAGTTTATGGACATACTTACATTTTTAGGATTTGATTATAGAGTTGCTTCGCTTAAAATATTGTTCTTTGTTGTCCCAGGAATCAATATACCAAAAATCAGATCAAACGGATAATTAGATCACATAAAAATTTGCTGTTAAAAAATTAGAAAAATCAACATGTTTAAAATGGACGTACGGACATTCTGGTAATGATTATAGAGTTGCTACGCTTTCTAAATCGTACCTAACTACTACAGGAATCATCATGCAAAGTTTGAAATCGATAGGACAATTCTAACATGCCTAAATTAACGAATAAAAGCTATCTATCTCGGACGGACGTACGGACGGACGTACGGACGGACGGACCGACCCTAATTATAGAAAAGCTTCGCTTTAAAAAATAGAAAGGAAAAAGATAAAAGAAAAAAATGTGAAATGTTGTACATAAACAATTTAAGTCACCAACTTACTTATTAAAGTAAATCCTTAAGTATGAAGTCAGGTTTTTATTTGTAAGAATCATTGATCTGAGAAATTGCTGGTCTAAATAGGTTGTACCATTCGGAAGCTCTACAAATTTTTTGGTTAGTTTCAGGCTATTTTTCTCACCTCCTTTGTCCACCCCTAAAGGCGAATTTTTTTAGTGTCAGATTTGTTTTTTAAAAATCATTTAAAATAACTAAAAATGTTATTTTTCGTCATTTTACGTAATTCTTAGTGCTTGACTTCTCAGGCCCGTGGTAAACCCCTAAGGCAGATTTGTATATATATATTAGATCTTTTCATGAAAATACCCTTTTTCGAATTTCAATCTTCTGCTAACCTAAAAAGTTACTTTAGGGGCCTAGAAATATATGTACAAAATTTCAGCTCTCTATCTCTACTGGCGACCTAGCGCCAGGCATGTAAAATATCAACAGATAACGGTAGCACGGCGGTTTTAACAATATCTCAGTAATGTGCAGGTTTTTAGCTCTTCTGCATATTTCAATTTAAACACATAAGGCCAAAGATATTTTATCCAAAAAATCTTTTGTCAAAGTCTACTCTAGACCTAGCGCCAGTCAGTTTTCTAAAATCATGCATTTTATACCTGTGAAAAATGAAATCGCCAGCGCTAGGTGTAGAGTAGACTTTGACAAAAGATTTTTGGGATATCATATCTTAGGCCTTATGTGTTTAAGTTGAAATATGCAGAACACCTAAATTCACCTTCCAAGCCATTCTCTAAGCATTTTAATTTTTTTTTTGAAATAACGGGATTTCAAAACTGCCTTTTGAAAAGGCCTAAAAAATATCTTTTTTTGTCCCTTTTTTCACTGTATATAGTTACAACTTATTAAGATATTATTCTCAGTTAAAAAAAAATTGGCGCTTCCAGCACCCAAACCGGCAAAAACAGGCAGTTAAACTTCTAAACCCCTACTTAACCCCCTGACAGACCCCCCCTCTATCTCGGCTCCTGTTACAGATAGAGACGTAAAACTTTTTTCTGGTTGTTCATGTGTATTTTTAAAGAATTGCTTTTTTCTAGTCAGACCGCTCCTTATCCGCTTTTTAGCGGCCAGTTGCTAAATATTAAAACAGCTGTAGAGCGGCCAATTTTAAAGCTAAGAAAACCAAATTTTATGACAAACTATTATTTTTTTATAATAAAGAAATACCTTTTCTGACCATCGCCAAAAAACGACAAATAACAGAAACCGCCAATTTTGGCGGTAAAACGTTGGTTGGCGGCGCTAAAAAATATTTTAATCTGTTTATAGTTACAACTTATTAAGATATTATTCTCAGTTAAAAAAAAATTGGCGCTTCCAGCACCCAAACCGGCAAAAACAGGCAGTTAAACTTCTGTATCCCTACTTAACCCCATAACAGACCCCCCTATATCTCGGCTCCCGTTACAGATAGAGACGTAAAACCTTTTTCTGTTGGTTCTTTTGTATTTTTAAAGAAAATTACTTTTTCTAGTCATAGCGGTCAGACTGCTCCTTATCCGCTTTTTAGCAGCCAGCCGCTAAATATTAAAAAAGCTGTCTTTTGTATTTTTAAAGAAAATTACTTTTTCTAGTCATAGCGGTCAGACTGCTCCTTATCCGCTTTTTAGCAGCCAGCCGCTAAATATTAAAAAAGCTGTAGAGCGGCCAATTTTATAGCTAGGAAAACAAAATTATATGACGAGCAATTATTTTTCATAACAAAAAAAAAATGCTTTTTCTGACCAACGCCAAAAGACGACAAATAACGGAAACCGCCAATTTCGGCGGTAAAACGGCGTTTGGCGGCGCTAGTTTTATCTGTTTATGATCACAATAAAGACTACATACAAAAATTGGCTGGTCTAGAGCTGTTTTAGAATTTCGCTACTGGCAGCTTAAAAACTGCAAAACTACAGGTAGGAAATAAAAAATCAGTTAAAAATCGGTCAAGGAGTGGCCAAACGGTCATGGCCTTTTTATTCACGGAAGTTTATTATTACTCAAGAATAAATATATATTTATCAAAAAATTTAATTGATTTGAAGCTTACATGGACTGCCGCCACTGGCTGTGGTCAGCTGGAAACAACAGCTGATTTAAAAAAAAAATTTAATATGTCATGTAGGCATGTAAGATAAGCTTAATTTTACAATTTTAAGTCTATGAGTAAAAAAATTAAAATACACTGGAGCCATTCAAAGTTATTTGAAGACTAGGAGGATTATATCCTGCTGGATCATACCTGAACACCTAATTTTCATCTTATTTTTTACAAAGGTTGATTAAATATTACAAAAGTAATTACAAGAGAGTTGTCCTTACTTCTGATCTTAGAGCTTTGTCTTTATGGATGTTGTCATCCTATTTTTTTGTCTGTATTTAATCACTTATTAATGTTGTCATCATTGTCATATTATTTGATAAAAATATCAATGCTTTACAAATAAAATTTATAGAGAAGATCATCTTGATGTTTTTAATAATTAGATTTGTATATTTTAATTTTGTTGTTAACCCTTTGTAGACAAATTGATAATATTTCTAAATGTTATTTTTTTTAATTGTCTGCGTCTGGCATCTGACTAAAATAAAAAATCTATTACATTAGTTTAAACAATTAACTGTCTTGACCCTTTCCAGACCTTAATCAGCCAATTTTTGTATGTAGTCTTTTATTGTGATCATAAACAGATAAAAATATTAATTGGTGCCGCCAACTGCCATTTTACTGCCAAAATTGGCGGTTTCCGTATTTTGTCGTTTTTTGGCGATGGTCAGAAAAAGCATTTTTTTTTTGTTATGAAAAATAATTGCTCGTCATAAAATTTGGTTTTCCTAGCTTTAAAATTGGCCGCTCTACAGCTTTTTTGATATTTAGCGGCTGGCTGCTAAAAAGCGGAAAAGGAGCAGTCTGACCGCTTTGACTAGAAAAAGTAATTTTCTCTAAAAATACACATGAACCAACAGAAAAAAGTTTTATGTCTCTATCTGTAACAGGAGCCGAGATAGAGGGGGGTCTGTTATGGGGTTAAGTAGGGATACAGAAGTTTAACTGCCTGTTTTTGCCGGTTTGGGTGCTGGAAGTGCCAATTTTTTAAAACTGAGAATAATATCTTAATAAGTTGTAACTATAAACAGATAAAAATATTATTTAGTGCCACCAACCGCCGTTTTACCGCCAAAATTGGCGGTTTCCGTTATTTGTCGTTTTTTGGCGATGGTCAAAAAGGTATTTTTTATTATAAAAAATAATAGTTTATCATAAAATTTGGGTTTCTTAGCTTTAAAATTGGCCGTTAAAAAATAATAGTTTGTCATAAAATTTGGTTTTCTTAGCTTTAAAATTGGCCGTTTTACCGCCAAAATTGGCAGTTTCCGTTATTTGTCGTTTTTCGGCGATGGTCAAAAAAGGTATTTTTTTATTTTAAAAAATAATAGTTTGTCATAAAATTTGGTTTTCTTAGCTTTAAAATTGGCCGCTCTACAGCTGTTTTAATATTTAGCGACTGGCCGCTAAAAAGCGGATAAGGAGTGGTCTGACCGCTATGACTAGAAAAAGTAATTCTCTAACAATACACATGAACAACCAGAAAAAAGTTTTACGTCTCTATCTGTAACAGGAGCCGAGATAGAGGGGGGGTCTGTCAGGGGGTTAAGTAGGGGTTCAGAAGTTTAACTGCCTGTGTTTGCCGGTTTTGGTGCTGGAAGCACCATTTTTTTTTAACTGAGAATAATATCTTAATAAGTTGTAACTATATACAGTGAAAAAAGGGACAAAAAAAGATATTTTTTAGGCCTTTTCAAAAGGCAGTTTTGAAATCCCGTTATTTCAAAAAAAAAATTAAAATGCTTAGAGAATGGCTTGGAAGGTGAATTTAGGTGTTCTGCATATTTCAACTTAAACACATAAGGCCTAAGATATGATATCCCAAAAATCTTTTGTCAAAGTCTACTCTACACCTAGCGCTGGCGATTTCATTTTTCACAGGTATAAAATGCATGATTTTAGAAAACTGACTGGCGCTAGGTCTAGAGTAGACTTTGACAAAAGATTTTTTGGATAAAATATCTTTGGCCTTATGTGTTTAAATTGAAATATGCAGAAGAGCTAAAAACCTGCACATTACTGAGATATTGTTAAAACCGCCGTGCTACCGTTATCTGTTGATATTTTACATGCCTGGCGCTAGGTCGCCAGTAGAGATAGAGAGCTGAAATTTTGTACATATATTTCTAGGCCCCTAAAGTAACTTTTTAGGTTAGCAGAAGATTGAAATTCGAAAAAGGGTATTTTCATGAAAAGATCTAATATATATATATATCGGTGTTCATACAACCTCGTGTAAGTGTCATGCAAGGTTTAGCAAATTTGCAAAAACACACACATCAAAATATATTGGAAAAAGAAGTTTTATAGTGAGATGGTATTAGAAGATAGAGTCCTCGCCCCTAGGATTTGGGGTCTCTTGGGAGAGGACTGAAATAAGCCTAAAAACATTTCAAAGACTTTAAAATGAATAATGTATCCTACAAATATCCTAAAAACTTGTTAAGCAACTAATTGTGTTTAGTGTTATTGAGATCTTAACGTACAAACAGACAAAACCTTATTACTTTTAATAAAACAGAAAGAAAAATGCGCATTTCATTGCTTGTAAATTAGCGGAGGTGGATGTACACCACGATTCGGGCAATGGCGGCGTGTGTGGTAAAATATATCATCAGGCAGGCAAGGAGAGAAAAGGGGAAAAAAGGAGAAAAAAATGGAAAAAAGGAGAGAAAACAAATCCAATAATATAAAGTAGTATGTTTTTTTTTGTCTGAAGCCAAAGATCTCAATCACTGCATATCCAAATTGGTTAAACAATATACATTTGAGGTAGTCTTTAAATATCTTGGGTTGGTTTAAAGCTATTTTCCTCACCTCCCAAGATCTCCCCTAGAGTCTAGAGACAAAGCAAGTATGTACATATAAACATGGAAATGTGATTTTAAAGAGAGTGTTTTTTTTTTAAAAGAGAATAATATATAATTAAAGAGAGAAAGGTTAAAATAGAGAGAGAGAAAAAAAGATAGAAGAAAGAGAAAAATAAGGCAACCAGCAAATATTAAGCCAATTAAACTTCTTGAGCATGCCTTGGATATTCCTTTATATCTACTTCTTATAAATTTTAAATATTTGTTGGCCTATAATAAATTTAGTTAATATTTTAATTAATTGAAATTAAATCAGGATATACTATATTTTATTATCTTTATATAAAATTACCAGGATTTACTTTACACTTTAGTAGGTCTATAACTATTTCGGGGGAGGGTACCCACCGTCTAAGAGAAATCATCCCAAGAATCTTTAAAACTAGAATTGAATGTGCATGGTCGATTTGCTGAAAAAATGTGTATTATGCATACGTTAGGCACTAAAAACGATTAAATATTTGTTTTAATTATTTGTCATATGATTATAAGCTTAGGAACGCTTAAACTGCATAACGTTTTAATTAATTATTATGTACTTTTTAACATCAATTACATTCATACATTATACGAAAAAGCTACACATGTACTCAGAAAAACGTTGCACAGGCCAAACCCTTTTTTTCTCATTAATTCTTTTATGTAACTTTAGTAATAACAAAAAATAAAAAGAGAATTAGTCATGTTTTTAAAGCTCTATTCAGCTTTAGTTTTATACTCTCCCTCTCTCTACCTATCCAGGGAGGGAGGGGACATTATAATAATATCTCTTATACGTTGGGAAAATTTAAAACTGTTGATTGGTTGGTTCATTAAGTTGAGTTTCTAAACGCTTGAACACTAATTGTAATCTACAGATAGGTTAAGTTTGTGTATCATCATTGAGGACATACATGAATTTATAGGCTAATGTCTTATCCCTTTAGATCCCTGCTATCTATCTATCTATGATTATATTTATCTATCTATTATCAATTCATTTTCTATCTCTTTCAACTTTTTCTTCTTTTTTCTTTTTATCTTTCTCTCCCTTTCTCTTTTAACTTTGTTTCTTAAATTTATTATTTTTTTTATCTATTTTTATTTTACTTAGGGAGGGAGATGATATTAAAGATTAAATTTAGTTCATCTCCAAAATGAAAGGGGAGAGGGAGGAGATTAATTTTTCTATCTTTGTTCTATCCCTTTATCCCTGTTAATCCTTCTCTTTTTTACTTTTATCTGCTTTGCAGAAGTTAAAATAGCGATAAGTACGATAACGTTTAAATAACATTCTTTATATAAAACTTATTGTTCAAATGGTAAATTTTTCCTTGCGCTTCATGCACTCCTATAGGAAAATCATGTGTAAGCACCTAAAAATAATATTTTCTAATAATTCATCATTAATGTTTAGAACCACTTTGTTAATAGTACTCTATAATTCAAAATGTCCGTTTGTATGTCTTTTCTCTTTTGTGTAAATAGGATTTTCTCAGCTCCTATCTAAGATAGAAGGCTGGAATCTTATGTGAAGATTCCTTTCTGCAATAAGCTTTCATTATATAATTTACTTAGTCCGTTGGCATGCCGGCCATGAAATAAAAAAATTTAAATAAAAATATATTATATAAATGCTACTTTTTGCTATAAATTCGCAATATTTTTCCTGTTGTTTTGTAGGAACTGCCTCAATTTTGTTCGTCTATTCAAACAACCAATTTAAAAAGTGCGGAACACCCAAAAAGGGCCATAACTAACTTTCTATCTTTCTATCTTAATAAATATCTATCTAGCCACAAGTAAAAAATATTAGAAAATCTAGAAAATCTAAATTAAAAGTTGTTTGTCTGTCTGTTTATTAAGATCTCTCAAACCAAGAAAGATAAATGTAAATTTTTGGTACTTGCAGGGTTGAAAAATTACAATTTAAATCAAATTACAAAATTGTAATATCAGCGCCCCTGCAGCTCTACAGTAGATTATATGACACGTGTAAAATCCCTCGTTTGGGACAACTTAAATATAATACTGAATAAAAGAATCTCAGAGGTTTTTAAGATCATATAGGACAACAAGTCACTTTTTATATTTTTATATTCTGTATGTATTTTGTAACTAACATGAAATATGAGTCATCTTAATATCAACTCTTATTTCTATATCTCTCTCTAACGGCTCAGCTGTTAGCGAGATCTTAATCTTTGGATTGACAGACAGACGGACAGACAGAAATACTTTTACTTTTTATTATAGATATAAGATATGAGTCATCATATCTAGCAACTCATACCTTTTCCCTTCTCTCTTTCTCTCTCTTATTACTATTGGTATGTTTTTGCAATACTGTTTTTTTTTGCAAAATAAAAACAGCAAATTTTTGATATTTAAAATACCCTAATACCTTGTGGTCCACATTCTTTGATGAGAGAAAAACCTTTCTTACTAATAAGAAGACAAAAGGGATCTAGATTGATTGAACTTTTTTTCTCTTTATAAAAATTTTTAAAAACAAATTTTTCTTGTATATGAAGTGAATTTTAAATAAAATCTTTATCTGCTCTGAACTTCATTTAATGTTGTGTGATAAGAAATCTTAAAATTATACTACAACCCACAAATTATTTAGATACATATTTTATGGAAATAAAATGATAGAAAGATGGGTAGATGGAAAGAAAGTTGTTTAAAAGAGATCATATTTTTGTGCATTTGAATTTCCCTGTACCCCCCGGTACACCCCCTCCCCAATGAATACCAGTTTTATTTGCGGGGTCCTAGAATAAAAATCTAAATTTTTCAGGGATCTTAAGAGATAAGACAATGGACAAAGAAATAATCACCGCCATTAAATGATATGAATAAATCTCCCCTTCTGTAGATTAAAATCATTGGTGGAATCGTTTGTACTATCGAGAACAACTAATAATTAAGACTTTTGGTATCAGTATAATTTACAGTAAAATTTATTGTAAAATTGACTGCGAGGCAATGAGCAGTTAGAGGCATAACAGTTTTCGTTCATATGCTCTTTCCCTTGTAAATATAAAACAAAATTCGCTATTTTTGATGTTATCAACCTTGTTTTTTTTCCATATTAGTAAAATTCAAACAGAAAAATCTAGAGCCTACTTTTAGTCATACACTAACAAGATTGACTACTTACGTTATAGCGAAGATAAAGAACGGCAGACATAGGAAAATGCGGCTATTTGTTCAATAAAAATGCGTTAAATATTGAAGCCCTTCCTCCCCCCCAAAAAAATCCTAAAAATTCTTCAAAAATCCTAATTACTCATTAGACTTGACTATTGAATTTGTATCTTATATGTTATGGAAATGCTTTAACGAAATGTCCTATTGTTCCTGGGAATCACCCAGGAATAGGAATCACCACCTTAAATGATAAAAAAATAAGACAATTCTATTCATTTAAAGTTAAGTATAAAATAACCATATCCTAATAAGTTTAAAAGGGACGAACTAACTTTTTAGTTAGAATTTGAGTTGCTACGCTTTCTGCATTCAAAATATCACATTATACCATATTTTTTAATACACAGGATTCTTCATAGAACTGATTGATGTACAACATTTTTTCTCGTATGAAGTAGCTATGCTACTATATATTAAGGAGAGTTATTGAAAAATTGAAAATGGAAGAGAGAGTTTTTGAAGATGTATAATGCAATGGTTAGAAAAAGGCATGAGTAAAATATCATTGTTTATGTAAAGTAGTAAGGATTTATATTTTTTACTTAACTGATAGAGTTCTCCATTCTAGGGAAGCCTCACATAGGTTGCAGGATATTTTATCTTTTCATTTAATGTCTTAGTATGGTTTATGCTATCCTTTTATATAAAGTAGTAAAGATCTTTGTCTGTAGCTAATGATTTCGATAACTATTGAACCGATTTAGTTTTCCACTTGAACGAAGCTTCACATAGGTCCAAAGATTGTCTTAGGCTATTTTACTTTCAGGTTAAGGTCTTTGGATGGTTTTAGGCTATTTTTTTCATTCTTTCCTACCTCTTCTAACACAGAGCATCTAGTTGATAGGAGCGCAGCCGCTAGATATTTATAAACTAGTAAAAATATGACATATTTTTATGCAGCAGAATTTCTTTTTGAATGGATTTAAAGCTAATAATACTTGGAATTTTAAAATCCTCTTTTAAAAATCTCCTTTTCCCTGAAACGATGTTAAAGTCCTTATTAGGGCAGAGGAAGCTTACCTCATTTCTCAAATGTTCAAAATATACTCATTCCCTATTAGTCAGCACTGGCTCCCTGTCACACTGGGAAGATACTATTGTGTCGACAAACATTGGTCAATGAGTTTATGTCAACTACCATCGGCTGCGCCCCTAGCAATATTGAGTTTTATTTGCCTAATACTTTGGTCGAAACTATGACAATATTAGGCATTAGGCAGTTTTGAAAAAATATTCACTGAATAACGCTATTTTCATAATAACCTAATGTGTGTGAGAGAGAGAGAGAGAGGGGGCCCGGGGGGTGGGATAAAAGAGACATAGAGATAGAATAATTGAGAAAGGAAATGAAATAGAAAAGAAGTCAATTCTGAAAAAATACATTTTTGGGCTGCTATTGAGTAATCTTACATTTTCAAGTTAAATAGAATTATGAAAAGTAAAATCCAAGAAAACAAGGTTGACAACGCCCATATACACAAAAACTCTATTCAAAAAATTATATTTAGTCTATTAGCTGCGCCCCTAGCATTTATGGAAGCAAAAAGAACTATGGGAAGCTTTCCTAAATTAGATAAAACAATCGGTTCAGTGGTTAGCTAGATCTTAACAATAAAATATTTTTACTTGTGCATAAGAAGAGATTAAGGAAAGCAGAAAACTAGCATAAAACCACACCAAATAATACAAATGAGTAGGTTATTGTATAAAACTATAAGATAAATATATAGATAGTAAGGAAATTTATACACAGATAAAAAATTTCAAATTGAATTTGCGCAAAAAGGTGATTTCAGTGGTCAAATTATAACTTTTTGTACCTTGTTGAAGTTTTTAGGGACAAAATTACTGAAATTACTGTTTCCCGAGACTAAGTGGTAAATTGCTCAATGGCTTACACTAAAATTTAGGGTTTTGCCAACAAATCTATTATTTTTTTGTGTGTTTTTTTTAACAAATTTTACTTTTTAATGTAAACTTTCTATCTCTCTATCTAACTGTCATTCTATCAAACTGTCTATATCTTTCATTCTATATATCTGTCTGTCTATCTATCTGTCTATCTATCTATTTATCTGTCTATCTATCTATTTGTCTAAATATCTGTCTGTCTATTGATATATATGTCTATTAATATATCTGTTTATCTATCTATTTGTATTTAATATCTATCTATCAATCTATCTATCTAGCTATCTATCTAACTAACTGTCTAGCTATTTATCTGTCTGCCCATTTAGCTATCTATTTATTTATCTGTTTATCAAACTATCTAGCTGTCTTTTTATCTAACAGTCTAACTACCTAGCTGTCTTTTTATTTAACTGTCTAACTATCTAGCTGTCTTTTTATCTAACTGTCTAACTATCTAGCTGTCTTTTTATCTAGCTGTCTAACTATCTAGCTGTCTTTTTATCTAACTGTCTAACTATCTAGCTGTCTTTTTATCTAACTGTCTAACTATCTAGCTGTCTTTTTATCTAGCTGTCTAACTATCTAGCTGTCTTTTTATCTAACTGTCTAACTATCTAGCTGTCTTTTTATCTAACTGTCTAACTATCTAGCTGTCTTTTTATCTAACTGTCTAACTATCTAGCTGTCTTTTTATCTAACTGTCTAACTATCTAGCTGTCTTTTTATCTAACTGTCTAACTATCTTTCTGTCTATCTAGCTATCCATCTATCTATCTGTCTCTCTATCAAATATCTTTATATGCATGTCTGTCTGTATGTCAGTCACTCCCTTTATTTGTGGAAAATTTGAAGAGGATGGATTTCAAATTCTTGAGTTTTATTTTTTTTATTATTTTGTGTGTGTGTGAGTGTAATCTTGTGTGTTTTTAAAGTGCTTTGGAGTAATAAGTTATCTGAAAATAATTTCATACTTCAAAATAATTAATAAATTATAACTGTTTTCAAAATTCCGTTCTTTAAATCGTAGAACTTACCTCATTCGTTTGAAATTCCCAATTCCTTAATTATTTATTAATTTTACCTAACCAAATTCGATTTTTATCTCTATGTAGTTATTTATTTTACAATTGATTTAGAAATAAGGTTTATTTCGAGATTTGATTAGGATAACCATTAACATGACCCTTTTTTCTAAAGATACATTTTGGCTGATTCCTTTTTAAATATCCTAAACTGTGTCTTTGATGGTTGTGAAGAGGGAGAGACAGAGAGAGAAAAATATTGTTTTTGCAAATTGTGTTATTTTACAACGGATTCAAGGCGATGATTCATACTTCAAGGTTTTATATGAGGTTTAGGTTTAAACCTCTAAAAATTGCTTTAAAGCCCAAAAGTGCTTAGTAAAACACTGCTCAGGACCTATTTCAAGCTTCCCTGAAAAGTAAAATATATTATATAAAATTTATGATTATAACTAGGTTTTTATCATTATTTCATACCAGTAATATTTAATTGTCAAAGCAAATATATATATATATATAGCATGTCCGTTGGACTGTCCGACCAAGATATGCCGAAATGGCCACCCTACTTTGTTTAATGACGGATTTGTTGCTACAAATAAAGTCAGCCATTAAAAAAAATAAAGTCAGCCATTAAAAAAATGTTAGTTTTTGTGATTTTTTTTATAACACTTGCCAAAAAGAATCGGTTTTTATAGAAATATCATATGATTAAATCAAAACACGAATTAATTAATCTTTTAATTTAGGTAAGTTCAATAAGTTTCGAATTATTCAAAATAAGAACAAGAATGGCTTCTTCCATAATAATCATTCATCAGATTACAAATATTTTAAAAATCTGTTAGCGCAGGTCAATTTTTTTATATGTAATAGAATTAGAAATATTAATTAACAATTTAAAGTGTTGAATTTACCATTGGTTTGTACTAGGAAGGGCGGGGGGTGCCTTTGTTTACAACCCCTTGGGCATTTGCACTTTCACTATAATTCTGTGCACGCCACTGAATGGGAGACACTTATTTGTATTGGTATGATTATGAGTTTAGTGAATGGATTGCGTGATACTGTGAGAGGTGTCGTAATTATAGGCTACCCAATCAAATATCTGCCAACTATTATTCATTTTATTGTCTTTTTTTCTAGATGCAAATCTACTTTAAAATTCATATTTATCAAGTAAATCATTTCAATATAAGTAGATGAAAAAGAATAGTAAAATTATTTACAGTAGTATTACTAAACTCAGTTTCTAGCAAATTATCCGTTAAAAATTTTCAAATCTGTCAATAATAAAGTAACCTATGCTCTATTTTACCTCTCATAACGCTCTTTAGACGGACATACATACCCCAGTTATAGAACAAATGCGCTGCTCAGAATAAACAAACCAATTTAACTGAATTCCAATATATTTCTAAATATAATTAAATATCAGGTTATTGGTATTTAATAATAGTTATAGAAATTGGTTTATTTCTTTTTGCAAAATCTATCTATTTGATATTTATAAGCAGAATAAAAATTATATGATTTTTATACTGTATAATATTACCTTTTATTTTTTATACTGTCTAATATTACCTTTTATTTTTTTATACTGTCTAATATTACCTTTTATTAAATTACTGATTTTTGAAAAATTATGTTAACTTTTCAACAATTATTTTGTAAATGTTTTATTGCCTTTTAACGTTAAGTGTAATAATGGCTGGTATAGTGTATATATGATAATGTTAGTCTTTGCAAAAACATTATACACATACACAGAGTATAAAGTGTAATACTGGCTAGTATTGTATATATATGGTAATGTTACTCTTTGTAAAAATATTATAAACATGTAAAGAGTATAAAGTGTAATACTGGCTAGTATTGTATATATATGGTAATGTTACTTTTTGTAAAAATATTATACACATGTAAAGAGTATAAAGTGTAATACTGGCTAGTATTGTATATATATGGTAATGTTACTCTTTGTAAAAATATTATACACATGTAAAGAGTATAAAGTGTAATACTGGCTAGTATTGTATATATATGATAATGTTACTCTTTGTAAAAATATTATACACATGTAAAGAGTATAAAGTGTAACACTTGCTAGTATTGTGTATATATGATAATGTTACTCTTTGTAAAAATATAATACACATGTAAAGAGTATAAAGTGTAATACTGGCTAGTATTGTATATATATGGGAATGTTACTCTTTGTAAAAATATTATACACATGTAAAGAGTATAAAGTGTAATACTGGCTAGTATTGTATATATATGATATGTTTTGCCTTTTAACATTAAGTGTAATAATGGCTGGTATAGTGTATATATGATAATGTTAGTCTTTGCAAAAACATTATACACATACACAGAGTATAAAGTGTAATACTGGCTAGTATTGTACATATATGGTAATGTTACTCTTTGTAAAAATATTATAAACATGTAAAGAGTATAAAGTGTAATACTGGCTAGTATTGTATATATATGATAATGTTACTCTTTGTAAAAATATTATACACATGTAAAGAGTATAAAGTGTAATACTGGTTAGTATTGTGTATATATGATAATGTTACTCTTTGTAAAAATATTATACACATGCACAGAGTATAAAGTGTAATACTGGCTAGTATTGTATATATATGATAATGTTACTCTTTGTAAAAATATTATACACATGTAAAGAGTATAAAGTGTAATACTGGTTAGTATTGTGTATATATGATAATGTTACTCTTTGTAAAAATATTATACACATGTAAAGAGTAGAAAGTGTAATACTGGCTAGTATTGTGTATATATGATAATGTTACTCTTTGTAAAAATAATATACACATGTAAAGAGTATAAAGTGTAATACTGGCTAGTATTGTGTATATATGATAATGTTACTCTTTTTAAAAATATTATACACATGCACAGAGTATAAAGTGTAATACTGGCTAGTATTGTATATATATGATAATGTTACTCTTTGTAAAAATATTATACACATGTAAAGAGTATAAAGTGTAATACTGGTTAGTATTGTGTATATATGATAATGTTACTCTTTGTAAAAATATTATACACATGTAAAGAGTATAAAGTGTAATACTGGCTAGTATTGTGTATATATGATAATGTTACTCTTTGTAAAAATATTATACACATGCACAGAGTATAAAGTGTAATACTGGCTAGTATAGTGTATATATGATAATTAGGGTGGGTCGATTTTGGACATTTTTTTTCTGAGGCCAAAGCGGGGATCTGCACTCAATTTATATAGATATAATACACCTCTAGATGATTTAAAATTTATCCTAAGTCTTAAAACCGCTGACGACCAGACATTCAATTGTATAGCTATTTGTAAATGGGAGTCAAAAAATTATTGAATCAGAACTATGGCTTCATGGTGCTCCCGGGAAAGGCCTTGAGGAGCTGAGTCAGCAACTTTTGTCTGTTTCAAAAGATCTTGTTCCTAGCCTGAGAAAATCTAAAAAACCTCTGCAAATTGGACAATTCTCAATAAACCTTAAAAAATTGTGGTTTTTTAGTGATTTCTAAGGCTAGGAACGAGATTTTTTGAAACGGACAACAGTTCCTGATTCAGCTCCTCAAGGCTTTTCCAGGGAGCACCATGAAGCCATAGTTCTGATTAAAACAAAAATTTGAATGTCGTCTTTGCATACTAATAAGTAATGAATTATATTTTTAAATGGTCGTGTTCTAAAACTCAATTTTTTAAAATTCTTTTTCAGTCAGAAATGTTTTTAAGGTTAATTTTATCTGTTGCATATCCCCGCTTTGTCTAATTCCGATATGAACCTGCCCTAATGATAATGTTACTCTTTGTAAAAATATTATACACATGTAAAGAGTATAAAGTGTAATACTGGCTAGTATTGTGTATATATGATAATGTTGCTCTTTGTAAAAATATTATACACATGCACAGAGTATAAAGTGTAATACTGGCTAGTATTGTATATATATGATAATGTTACTCTTTGTAAAAATATTATACACATGTAAAGAGTATAAAGTGTAATACTGGCTAGTATTGTGTATATATGATAATGTTACTCTTTGTAAAAATATTATACACATGTAAAGAGTATAAAGTGTAATACTGGCTAGTATTGTGTATATATGATAATGTTACTCTTTGTAAAAATATTATACACATGCACAGAGTATAAAGTGTAATACTGGCTAGTATAGTGTATATATGATAATGTTACTCTTTGTAAAAATATTATACACATGTAAAGAGTATAAAGTGTAATACTTGCTAGTATTGTGTATATATGATAATGTTGCTCTTTGTAAAAATATTATACACATGCACAGAGTGTAAAGTGTAATACTGGCTAGTATTGTATATATATGGTAATGTTACTCTTTGTAAAAATATTATACACATGTAAAGAGTATAAAGTGTAATACTGGCTAGTATTGTATATATATGATAATGTTACTCTTTGTAAAAATATTATACACATGTAAAGAGTATAAAGTGTAATACTGGCTAGTATTGTATATATATGATAATTTTACTCTTTGTAAAAATATTATACACATGTAAAGAGTATAAAGTGTAATACTGGTTAGTATTGTGTATATATGATAATGTTGCTCTCTGTAAAAATATTATACACATGCACAGAGTATAAAGTGTAATACTGGCTAGTATTGTATATATATGATAATGTTACTCTTTGTAAAAATATTATACACATGTAAAGAGTATAAAGTGTAATACTGGTTAGTAGTGTATATATGATAATGTTACTCTTTGTAAAAATATTATACACATGTAAAGAGTATAAAGTGTAATACTGGCTAGTATTGTATATATATGATAATGTTACTCTTTGTAAAAATATTATACACATGTAAAGAGTATAAAGTGTAATACTGGCTAGTATTGTGTATATATGATAATGTTACTCTTTGTAAAAATATTATACACATGTAAAGAGTATAAAGTGTAATACTGGCTAGTATTGTGTATATATGATAATGTTACTCTTTGTAAAAATATTATACACATGCACAGAGTATAAAGTGTAATACTGGCTAGTATAGTGTATATATGATAATGTTACTCTTTGTAAAAATATTATACACATGTAAAGAGTATAAAGTGTAATACTTGCTAGTATTGTGTATATATGATAATGTTGCTCTTTGTAAAAATATTATACACATGCACAGAGTGTAAAGTGTAATACTGGCTAGTATTGTATATATATGGTAATGTTACTCTTTGTAAAAATATTATACACATGTAAAGAGTATAAAGTGTAATACTGGCTAGTATTGTATATATATGATAATGTTACTCTTTGTAAAAATATTATACACATGTAAAGAGTATAAAGTGTAATACTGGCTAGTATTGTGTATGTATGATAATGTTACTCTTTGTAAAAATATTATACACATGCACAGAGTATAAAGTGTAATACTGGCTAGTATTGTGTATATATGATAATGTTAGGCTTTGTAAAAATCTTGCCATGGGGCAATGGCGAGCCTAAAGTAAAGACACACGAATAGTAAAGGATAAATCTTCAATTTTAATTTAAAATATCTTTCCCAAACTTTAATAGCATAAATGTCTGTTTGGAAAGAGGGGGGAATGTAGAATGTCGACCATCTATAATCAATTTAATTTTTAACATATTTTGAAGGGAGGTGAAAATTTTTTTCTCTTGGTGATTTTTTTTTGGAGGGTAGAGGTTAGTGTTACCCTCCCAAAAATAGTTAAAACTTTTTTGGGACATATAAGAAGCTTCACTATGAAGGCGAGCCATATCAGCTTAGCTCAGCTCAGCAATATCTGAAAGTACAAACACATAGACAAACACACATCCAGTCCCTATTATGTAAAGAAAAAATTGCAGCATATGCTTTTTCCATGAGATCAAGTGAGCTAGGTGGTTGAGCTATTGTTTCATAATATGTACCCAAAAATGCTCAACAACAACAACGGGAAAAAGGGATAGATAGCTTGGTAAAAATAAGGAGAATAATATCAGCTAAATTTTATAACGATGATAAACAAAATTACAACTCCTATAGTTCAAATTATTCCTAATAACTTTTTACATTGCTAGTTTGAGCCAACCAATCAAGATTTATAAAAGTGCCATAAGATTTAGAGCTAACAAATGAGAGAACGTTATTTAAAAAGTTTTTGTACCAGTAATTGCTGTTTTTATACTATTTTTAAAAGCTTTTTAGTTTGAACTTATATATCCATCCATTTTTCACATTCTTTCTCTTTCTTTCTCTCTCTCTCTCTCTTCTCTCTCTCTCTCTCTCTCTCTCTCTCTCTCTCTCTCTCTCTCTCTCTCTCTCTCTCTCTCTCTCTCTCTCTCTCTCTCTCTCTCTCTCTCTCTCTGTCTCTCTCTTTCTCTCACTCACTCTCTCTCTCTGTTTTTGGGGCTTGAGTAGTTATTTATTATCTTATTGTTTTAAAATCTGGTAAACATACCATATAATACTTTAAAAGCGAAGCTTCTCTATATTTCAAATTTCTGTCCGTCTGTATCTATGCCTGTATGTTTTTTTTGGAAAATATGTCTTTCTCGACTTTTACTTGAAATAGACTGTTGAAATTTGAAATGAAGATTTACTAAACCATGAGCACCTAGAATATAATTTACTTGTTCGGTTGTCTGTCATTAGGCTCCTTTTATTCTGTTACGGACAACTTTGGTCGTTAATTTAGGCATGTTAGAATCGTCCCATGAATTTCAAACTTTGTTTGGTATTTTAGGGCACAGTTTAGGGAGGATCGATCAAATTCTATAATTATATTCAGAAAGTTCGTAAGTGTATTTCAACTATTTAAATGTATAGTTTCTACATTTTTTTTACATGAAATGATTATCTTATTTATTGATTTTTTGAATATTGATTCCTTGGACGAGCTAGGACAATGTTTTTAAACATAAGTCGCCTTATGTACAGATAAATAAAATTTTATAGATTTAATATTTCATTTCTTAATGATTAAAAACTCATTTAAAAATAAATGCACCTGCCTTTAGATATATTGATATCATTTAAGTCTTTAGGAAACACAGATATCTGTAATTTGTTTATTTCTGCCAAAATCTAACTTGTCTTGTAGGCAAATTCTTGCATAGAAAAAATGGCTGTTTGTCTGATAGGTGTCTGAATTCTATATATTTAGAATGGCGATTTCCCTCAAAGTAACCGCCGATCTCTTAACCACCCCCTGACACTTAATTTTGAAATAAATTGGAGGAAGGGGGGGGGGGGGTGTTAGTAGTTTTTCGTAAAAGCAATCGTTTATGTGTTTTACCCCGGGTTAGGTTATATAGGTAACATTAGGTACAGTGTAAACCTACAGGGTAAGAGACCCCCGCAGAGGTTAGTCATAAAGAAACTATTGTACTTTTAATCGAACAGAGATCGAAATTTTCATTT
Source organism: Acartia tonsa (assembly GCF_053477335.1). Classification (NCBI taxonomy): domain Eukaryota; kingdom Metazoa; phylum Arthropoda; class Copepoda; order Calanoida; family Acartiidae; genus Acartia; species Acartia tonsa. The sequence continues at coordinate 35,251,492 of NC_137264.1, read as the reverse complement.
GATTTGCTCCTGTAAAGTTGTACTTGGTTGTACCTTAACTTTTAAAAATAAGAGAAGACGGGGGGGGGGTTCTTTGGTCAATAATTGATTTGAAGGAAAGCACCCTTGTAACACACCTCTTTATGGCAAGTCTTGCCTGAGGACAATTGACCAAGCAATTTGACCAATTATACCCAGGTATTCAGGGATTATGGGATTGGGCAAAATTTATTTTTTACAAGTGCCTATCTACAAATTTATGCCGAGGATTCAAACTCCTATTTCTTCCTTATTTTTGGAGAAGGGTGGTTCAGTGTTCATTACTCAGCAACCCATTTTATAAATAATTTATTGCCTGAAATAAGTTGTAAGGTCTAAATGTTTTAAATTAAGATTTTTTTCAGGATTATTATTAGTATAGGCAATTTATTTTTTTTGCCAAAGAGGTGATGGCTGACATAATAACTTTGTGACAATATACCTATGTTGATATAATAACTACACATGATTTAGACAAGATTATTATTCCTATACTCCTGCGCTGTGTAATGTTTTTGTTCTTGTTGTACTTTATATCCCCAGTCCATACCACAATCAAATTAATTAAATGTAATCATTATTAAAATTTTAATACACAAACAAAACATGGAAAACCTGGCTGGGATTTTTAATTACGAATGTCAGAAAAACAATAATTTGACAGAGAGAGAGAGAGAGAGAGAGAGAGAGAGAGAGAGAGAGAGAGAGAGAGAGAGAGAGAGAGAGAGAGAGAGAGAGAGAGAGAGAGAGAGAGAGAGAGAGAGAGAGAGAGAGAGAGAGAGAGAGAGAGAGAGAGAGAGAGAAAAGAAAGGAAAAGTAAGAGAGAGGTGGGGGGAAAGATAGAGAAAGAGAGAGAGAATAGCGTAATAAAGAGAAAGAAAGAGAGAGAAAGAAGAAATAATAGGTAATTCAACCTAAAAAGAAGTAAAAAGAAAGAGATTTTAACGAAAGCAAAAAAGATAGAGGTACAAAAAAAATCTTCCTGTAAAAATGTAAGGAGGCAATTATGTAATGCTAAAGAAAACTGCAGAAATGCGCAAAAAAATAAAAGAGAGAAAAATACTTTGGGAATTTGAATTGCACAGGTCATGCCTGGTTTTCTGTTGGGTCATATGTCTGCTTTTTACCCGGGGGCCTACATCTTTTAACAGGGAATAACGGAATGGTAAGTAAGTAAATTCGTTTCAAACATTTATGCTGTTATTTATCGACGTAGCACTGTAGTTACTAGTTATAATGTCATTTAAACAATTTTTCATCCATGACAATTTTTATTTAATAATACACAGAGGATGTTACTAATTTAATGGAAAAATGTTTTTATACCAATATGTCAACTATGACCACTTTTAATTATTCTGCATTAGAATAACGTTAAGCGATGATATGTAAGTCACGACCACTTTTATCACTTTTTTTTGTCGGTACTTAACTCCTTGAAAAACAGTATTAAACCTGCCCAGGATTACAGTACAGCATTCTTTAAAAGTGCCTTCGGCACCCCGGGGCTAAAAAACTGGTTTTAATCTCATAATTGTATAAACTTTAATTTGATGATAAATTTTCATTGAAATTATTTTTCTATTTTTTTCCAGAACCAATATTGAATAATTAAATATAATTTACAAGGTAAGCTAACTCCATAGATCTTAAGGGATAAGGCAATGGGCAATACATGATGATAAACAAAAATAACTCTTTTCAAGCTGATTGAAAAAATTAAAGACTACTAGATTATAACCAGCTAATCTAATAGAATTTGAAAAAATCCTCAAGATTTGAAACCTTCGAATAAGAGACCTTGTTTTTAAAACTTTGAGTACCAGTAAAATTTACAATTCAATGTCCCTTTCTTCCCTGGCAAACTCTAGTCCTATTATATGAATCATCCTTCTTAGTTTTTTGGTAGTAGCGTCTGGTATTTCAAGAATATAGAGACAGGACAATTGAGAAAAAAGTTTACTAAAAATTACAGAGGCTGCTTTCTAGAAAAAAGAATGTTCGTCCATCCGTTCGTTAGCCGTAACCGATATTTATGAGTTACTTATTTCAGTTATTTTTTGAGATTGAATTTTACAAAAAAAAGTGATATTCAGTGATTAATTGACAATACAAGTTCTTATTTTTAAAACTCTTTGGAACATTTAACCATTTAATTTTAAAGATATTATTTAACTAATCAAAAGAATACTCTATCCTTTCAATGCTGTAAATAATTTTTTTACTGTTAGTTACTCCTTACAGGATTTTGACCTTTTATTCGTTATTATTTTTTAACAAATAAAATTTCATATCGGGTTTTCCATCTATTTGTCTTTAACGATTGGAAAACATTTTTGAACATAGCTTCGATTATTTCCGTAAAATTAGAACCGGTTCTGAGTTATACTAAAAAATCATGTACTTTATTCTATTATAGCGTATTTTACACGATATACATTTATGATGGTTCCTTCTGCTGCTATTTAAGTGTTTGATGCTAATGGTAATAGTACAAAAAGGAGTTTATTTGTTAGAAATTCACAATAAAATACAAAATGGAATGTATCGTAGGACATACAAGCCCTAATTATAGAGTTTAAAAAAACGCAGCGGTATAGAGCTAAACTGCACAAAAAAGAATAAACTTCTCCAGTAGAATACTTATCAATTTATTCAATTCTAATAGTTTTTCGTTTCTGTACAACAATTATAGATTTGCTTCGCTACTATAATATGTATGCATTTTTCAGCACTAAAGACAGTTTTGGCCCTAGGAAGAAAGTACATCAACCATCATTAAATCCAAGCCAATGACCATATACAAACATACATACAAACCTACGTACAAGCACACAAATTCATTTTAATCACTCTAAAAATTTAGACGTTGGTCAATTTGGGTAGTTCTAGTCAGCTGAGGCAAATAGATTTAATAAAATATTTATATTTATAAACAATTGACTTCATGATATTTGTTTACATGTCCTGACCGTGCAAGGTCTTGAGTTGCACCTGTTAATGGGCCAACGCATTCTTACAATTTTTAAACATCGAGCATTCCCAAAAATGCGCCAATAGCAGAATTAGGTACTTGTTCCTTCATCTATTTGTTTTTCGAAACTCCAAGTATCGCAGACTTAAAAATGTGGAATATTTACATTTTAAACTGAGATAGGTAGAGATGCGCTAAGAAGGGTGTGACATAACTTCCTCACATGTATCATAATGATAAATCACCAGAACCGCATAATTATTACAACAGAACGAATTGTTTCTTTTTCTCTTTTTTTTCATTCTTATAATCAAACATTGCATCATATATATATATATATATGTGCTATTTTTTTGTGAATGTGGAATGCTTATATGCGGAAGTGAAAACACACCGCTAAGAAATAGTGAAAAGATGGCATCACTAATAACATTTTATGACCATCCAATGTATATATTTATTATGGAGACTGTAATGTGCATGCTACGCTTTCATTTATCATTAGCTATAATTAGTATAGAACGAGGTTTTATACTTCTTTCCAGCCTAAATTAGTTTTGTTTCCTAGCTTACAATTATCCTTGGTAGAACAGTAAGACCATGAGATTTTATGAAATATTTCCTGACTAAATTGGACGATTAGAATAGCTAAGGCATTTCCGCCTTTAAGATGCTTTTCAATGGTTAAATTGTTTTCAATTTTATCCTCTTGTAGCTTTAATTGGAAACTTGTGGTTTTGCCTCTAGCCACTAGGGGCTTCGCCTTAAAGAATGAGGGATATATCTCTTCAGATCTCTACCCTCCTTCCAAAATGATAAGATTATTTGATCAGCCATTTTGTAATTCTTTATCCTTAGATTATTAAATCTACTATAAAGCATCTTCCCTCTCCATATCTTTTAAAACCGTTGTTGGAACAAAAATGTAATTTTCTCTAAAATCTTTGGCTGCAAGGGGACCTGGTAAGAGAGAGAGAGAGAAATGGGAGGGGGGGGGGGAAGAGGAAAATGGAAATTCATTATAGTGTAAAAAGTTGCTAAACTTGTATTCTTAAATTCACAATTGTAAAAACTAACAAGATCAATATTTTCCATGTTTCAGTATGACAGCTATAAAAAGTAATTGTAGCAAAAGCTAGACTGAATAAAGACAAATCTATCGAGAGTTGGATGATTTATGTCAAACAGTATGTCGGAACCCATTAGACTGGTGAATACACTAAGTTCATATTACTCTGCATTTGTACAGGTCAGGGTTTAAGCTTTTTTTATTAAGGGTGGAGGGAGGGGACTAGGTTCAAACTATCAAATGATACAAAATATTACACAAAGACTCCCCCCCCCCCCCAAATAAAGAATTTGACCATTTTAACAGTTTTTAAAAAATTTTGATTTTTAAAAATGCAATTTGTATGTGTAAAAACTAGTTTTCGAGCCTAAACCTTAATTACAAGGCACTCTAAGAAGACGTTTGAATCTCATAGGTAAACCAGATTTTTAAATAGAGTGCTCTAATATGAGAAAATTTATTGTAATACCTATGTACAATTTAGGTCTAGGTGATTTAAATCAATGCGCCAACCCTCTTAAAAAAATTACAGCAAGCTTTAAACCATAATGTTTTTCTAAACATAAACTAATAAAGAATGCATGTTATACCTTTAAAAATTAGTGCTGTAATCATATCAACACAAAACTATAAGCATAGGTTAATATCGTAGATTAAGTATTTTATTAATGGTATTGCTTAATTTTGGTCATATTGTCGACTAAAATATCTCGTTAGGATATTTTATCGATTGTTTGTCAACCATGACCTCTTCTAAATATAAGATGCTGTATATCAGAGATAGGACAACAAACGACAAACAAATATACATATAAATACAAATACAATAAATACATTTACACCTTTTAATAAATCATAATTTTCGTGGATTAAAGTTTGGACAACTAATCAAGGTTTGATAAAAGTACGAAAATTTTTTAAGTCAACGAATGAGAATGCCTGTTTATAACCTTTGGTTGGGTAATGGTATGAATTTTCATTCAAATATTTCCCCTCCCTCCCTGTATGATATAGCTTTCTTAACTATGGGATTTATGACATTCTAAATTATATAAAATCTATTGTATACGAATACGCGAACACATGTGAAAAATTTATATTCACAAAACCAAATGCTCATATTGACGTTCATACATTTAGACACATCATATAGAGTAGCTTTGATTTAAATGGAATAATCGAAGCCCTAACTTTAAATATAAATATAAGTATTACAATATCCCCAAAAGTGAAGCTAAATAAATCAGGCAATTAAACAAATGAAAAGATACATTTATAGAGTAGCTTACATTAATCTTGTAACAATGTGCCTTTTCCTTCTAGGAATCACCACTTGAATGAGCAACCAATGCAAGTACAGATTTTAATACTTTGGGAAAAATTTATTTTCTTTTATTTAATACTAATTGCTAGGTTAAATCACACTGTGTCTTACGTTTTAGACAAATAATTTAAATCTACATATGGATAGTTATATAGATTCTGTTGGTTATGCTGGAACACCTTCCATGATATAAGAGGGGTGGAGCGTCCCTAAAATATATAGTCTTACATCATAGATAACCATAGATACATAGCTAGGTACCTTTTTTTGCCATTACAAACAATAAATAAGGTATTTTACAGAGTATTTTACACAAATATATTATTCTACAAACCAAGTTTTGATCAATGAAAGGAAAAATTTTACTCGTAATTTATCGTTCATAGCACTATTGATTATTCTATGTTTCATACACAGAAAATTTGTAGTTTGGAGGTGGTAGGCAGGTCAAATTTCAAATAAAACTGCTAAAAAAATATTTAGCAAAAACGAATGGACAAAGACTTATCTTAAATATATTAATTGTAACTATTATTTTCTCTTTTTTGTTATTGGTGCAAATATTATAATTGCTTTTTTAATGATGTAAAATATTTGCTGTAATGAATATGAACCCTAGGTTAATATGATCATAAATTTATCTATCAATAATGAAGTTGTATGGGTAAGTAAATAGACTAAAACTTGCCCTGCTTAGGACGTTTATGAGATCGTAATACTTGAACAAACATGCATACACCTAGCTACTTTATCATATATCAAGCGGTTGTGCCTCTACCATGTAGAGACTTCATCTGGGGATGGAGGGGCAGAAAAATAGCCTAAAATCGACCCAACACTTGAATCTATAGCATTAACACCATCACGGGATCTTTGTGACGCTGCACTTAAACTCTATCGTTTCAGTGATTAGCGAGATCTTAACGGACACACAATAAACCGTTACAACTTTATATGATAGAATCTTTGATTCATGGAAAGAAAACGAAGTAAAAGGATTTCGTTTCTAGCACCTACGGGGGTCTAACCCTGCGGAGCTAACATTTACCTAACAAAACTTCGTTTTCTTTCCATGATCCGAATCTTTTAAAAATATTTTTTCAGTCAATTTATTGGAGCCTTAATCCCAAAAATGAAAATGGTTTTCAATGAAATGAATCTGATGTGCGCCTATCTTAGTGTGGCATCACTGCTGCAAAATATTCACAACATAAAATCATAATAAACGGAAACTTTTACTACAGCACAAATGCCCCTTCCTAGATTCTTCTCTAATCAACCACTTTTTTATAGCTTATTTGCTATTTTGACTTTATGCAAATAAAAAAAATTTATGATGCTAAGCGGATGTGATAAACACTAGGCCTATCTTCACTCCATAAGTGATTTTATTTATAGATATTATTATAAACATGCATTAATAATTTTATATCAAATATATACAGTTACAAGAACAGTATCAATAAATAGTTGCGAAGTTTGTTATTAATAATTTTAAAAAAGACTTAGGACAAACGCAGGAGTGACAAACGTCGGAGTGGACACTTAACCTAACATTACCTATTTTAAACTATCTTATAGCTTTTTAAATGGCTAACCCTTGCTGGTGATTATTTTTATATTCATAACTTAACCTAACCTAACCTGTATAGAAATGGCTGTCATTCTACTTTTATGTAATTTAAGCCCGTGTTCCTGAATATGTTATAAGGTTATCTATCCTATTTCTATTTAAATTATACTGTATTACACATTACTGTTCTTTTTTAAAGTTTTGTCAGTTTGTATACAACCAGACGACAAACCAACACATACATAAGTATCATAGAGTAGATTTGTTACGTTAGGTACATGTACAAAATATATATTACATGTACATTTTTATATCATCAATTTTATTGAAATTGCTGATATATCTTGGATACAAAATAGGTACACATTGCCTAGAAAACAAGGATGACAACATTCAAAACTTCAAAAGTAAAGAAACACATAATATAAAGATTAATATATGAATATCTAAAAATATGAAAAAAGAATAATGTTTCTGGCGAACAGATGAACTTTTATAGGTATAGAGCAGGTTTACTAAATAAAATTTTCGAAAAGAATGGTCAAAATACAAAGTCATTTTGTGATTTAACCAATAAGATTTCAAGGTGGGAGGGGATATTATGTTGTTTATTACACTAGTCCCCAAAGTTTTATAATTCCATTTTCTTATTCTTGATGGACTTTTAATGAATTTTGATTAGTTGGTCTACATAGTTGAGTTTTCACACTTTTTAACCACTAGTTGTAATATACAGAAGGGGTAATTTTGTCTAGCATTTTGTGTACATCAATTATCTTTCTTTTTTCTATGGTATTACGTAACGTTCAATGCTGCGCTACGTATGGACTTAATTAAAATTGTTTTAATTGAAATAAAGAGCTATCAAGTATAATCAATATTTTACAGTAAATAAGTTAAACAATAATCTATTATAACATTTGGTTAGGGATCATTTTTTACTTTTATTACTTATACAAATTTACTTTAAATTTCATTTCTTTTTGCTTAATTGATGTCATTTTTTTAGGTAAGCTTTGAATTCAAATGAAAAAGAAGAACTGAAGATATTTGTAAAGTTTTATTATCAGAAGCGAAGTTACTCTATACCTATATGGTATGAACAAAAAATCATAAGTTGTCATTATAAAATTCTAGTAATATGGAAGCTACTCTATAATTTGAAATATCCGTCTGTCTCTGCGTTTGTACGTAAACTTCTTTTGGAGTGAATTCTTCAATGCTATTAAAGAGGATATTGTTTTTTTGTGAAGATTCCCGTAAAATTTCACTTTGAAGAACGGCAGTTAATTAAGTTATAGAGGAACATTACTCTATGATTCTAAATGTTCGTTAATACGCTTCCAGCTTGTCTGACCGTTAGCCACATTAAGTAGTAACATAATTTCTTGTCTGCTACAAAAGATAGATGTCTAAATTCATTGAAAAGATTTTTATTATTGATTAGCATATAACTCTAACCATGTCTGTCCGACTGAAATGTTAATCAAATATTCTATAATCATAAGCTTCACTTCTTTGTAATGTTGTCATCCCTGTTTAATGATGAACGACTTACAAATGACTTTTAAGATTATTATTGTTGCCCATGTAAAATTGTGAGGCGCCTTATGTCTACATCTCAACCAATACATTCAATTCAATACATTTTTTTGTCAACTACGTATTTTTAGAAACGCAGCTACGCTTTAACCGAGGTATATTTAAAAGTATGTAAAGCAAATATATTTTTTCTTGTTTATTGATGGAATATTGAATTCCTTTACATAAATCTGGGCCTAAATATAAGAAGCTACACAAAAGCACAAAAGGAGAACCTTATCGGCCTAGCGGTTAGTTAGAACCTTACTCACTACAGACAGACACGTATACAGACATCTGTTAATTTCATCAGTAACTTATTAATAAACATGCAAAGGTTTTCATTTTAATATTCCAATCTTTAGAATTTACTTTAATTTTTTTTTATAAAACTAGTTTTAGCTAATAATACCACACATTATTTTCTTATTCTTATTTTATATTATAATGTTAAGCTTGTTGTTGCTCCGCTACTTATGAATAAACAAGTCCTTGGATTTATAGTCATCTACGATTTTTTATTTAACTAAAAAGTTTTTTAAACCCCTAAAAGGAAAAAAGGGAACATGAAATAGGATAAAGAAATTAAAACATCCTATAATCTTTAAAAATAAGTCAAACTCTGTGGTTTTAAAAGCATAATTATTCGAGAAAAAGTTGCACCTACTTGGAGGTAATTTTTTAAATGTTTAAAATTGATTAATTTTTTTTAACTGGTATTAATTTTTCGGTTAAAGTTAGCATACCTTTACCCATCTAACATATTGGTTTCACAAAGACTTACAACAAAGCTTATTGAAATGTATTGAATCGTGAAGACAACTTATATCATTCCAAATTTCATTTTAAACAAACCTGGAGACTATATTAGTTATATATCGTATCGTATTATAGAAAGTACTCTGCGGAGAATTGAATCTAAAATTATGGGATTAATTCTCCTTTTGTTTGCCCTGAGTGGCTGCAGGTCCGGACCAATAAAGCTGGGATTAATTCTATCATTCTTATTTTTTTTTTTTTTTAAAGTATAGATTTTTCAGCTTTGCTCAAGACTGATTCTAATCCAACGGAGTTAAATTGGATTTGATTCCTTAATACAAAATTGACTGTTATCTTTGATACTAAAAACTACCTTAAAATTTCACATATCAAAGCTTTATTTAGAAATTCAAATATTTATAACTTATTATATTGATTAAATGAAAAAATAACTGCCATTTCGTTTTTTACAGGCAAATTTTTTTCACTTTATTGCCAATAATGTGGTCTGATTGTTCCTACATTTGTTACTATTGGTCCAAATGAGGGATTAGGGATCTAGTCTTTCCATTTTTATTGAATTACTGCTCTATCAAATGACCAGAAAACCAAAATAAGCTGAAAAAAATTAACAATCAAATAATAATCATAAGACAATTATTTAATTCAACACAGCAAGATATTCTACCCATAAAAATATACATAATAAAAATTTTAATAAAAATAAACACATTAAATTGTAATAAAATTAACATATAAATGTTATCAAAATATAATTCGTTGGTAAGAATTTTTTGTATATAAAAACGAATTTTTTATTCATTGATTTGTTGTCAATAACTGTCAAATATTAATCAAAAATATTATTAGTTTTTCATTGAAGCGCTACTTTTGGAAATGATTATTTTAGCTGGTAAAGGTTTATGTTCAACTTTATGTATATTATAACTGTCCTAATTTATTATTTATGCATAAAAATGTTTTTAAAGAAATGCAAAAAAAACGATGTTTGAAATAAGAATAATTTGCTGTCTCTCTTTATCAATGTTTAATGCTCAAAAAAAAGAGATAGCGGGAAAAGAGATAAAGGGAGAAAGAAAGAGAGATTTTTTGGTTGGGGGGAGGGGGGGGCATTAATAAAGAACTAATAGCAAATAATAAAAAATAGAAGAATGGATGGAGGAGGGGGAAGGGGGTTACAGCAGAAAGAGGGATGCTTTAGCTTAAAGAGCTTAATACTAAAATTTTGATAATTTATGAAAGAAAATTAAGAATAATATTAATTTATTTTTTTACAGAAAATTATTTCTTGTGAGTAAAAAATGTTTTTTGAAAATGTAAATTAAACGATTAATCTTTTTAATCGTCTAAAATATGTTGACAAAAAGTAAATATTTCCTTTTTAAGGCCCCGACTCAGGCGCCATTGAGGCATATTGCGTAGGAGGGCCTAGTAGGCCTAGGCTCCATCCAAGCCCACACCAATAGAGGGCCTCGTAATACTATCTGTTAAGCAAAGGGCCTCGTAATACTACCAAAAAATTAATAGATGAAAAAATATAAAAATATTTTTGATTCTTTCAAGACTTATCATTCTTTTTTATGATTGAAATTTTTCTAAATTTATAATCTCAATTATTGTCAGGGGAATATTCACAAGAATTTTCTATATTATTGTGAACGGACAAAATATTTGAGTTTTAAAATAAAAGCCTACGGAGGAATCATCCCAAGAAAATATTACGAACAGGCAATGTTAGCTAATGATACGATCCTTATTGGTCGGTGAATTTTTTACGAGTGCATAATCCCTCCTACAGTTCTATTGCTTGTTTTGTTAAGCTTTTTTGAGCTACGCATCATCTGGAATTATTTGTCTTTGATGTTGAAAAATTCTTTGACTTTTGTCTGTGTATTGTAAAATGGCAAGTCAGTCCGTAGAATGTATTTATTTCAATTATTCAAGTACAATTTTATAATATACACAGTTCTAATAGCAAATAAAAGAGTTCAAAGATCTCTCTCTTTCTCTATCGTTCCCTTTCTCTCTCTATCTATCTTACTCTCTTATTTTTTCTATGGCTAAAGGTGCTATTACTTTAGACAAAAAAATTTCTAAACCACTTAAATCACACAAGAAATAAGTAGACATAGAGAAAATTGACTGTTCTTCCAATTTTAATCAGCTATTGGTTAAATACGCTTTCATAAGTAAGTATTGGGGCTGAAGATTATTTTATCGTCTCTTGTCCTATCCATTTATCATATATGACGCTATACCTATCCAAATAGGCCTAGGTATCTTCAAATAGGCATAAACATATACCTCATGGGGTAATCTATATAAGTAGATAGGTATATCTTACTTTTATAGTGCCCTCAATATTTATACATTGTTCGTCAGTATGAGCAGATAGCTAAATTCATAACATATGCTTGGTAGAATTGTCCAATCCATTCAAGCATTCTAATTTGTGTAAAAATATAAAATTGTATCAAATTTTAAGATTTTAATTTTTCTATTCTTTTATTTCTTTTTTCTTTCTCTTGATATGAGTTTGCTTTTTATAAAAGAACAAAACCAAAAGATGTTGCGATAAAGAGACACTACTACATATTATTTGTTTCATTTAATGGAATAGAGACTGAGCCCCTATCCTTGAGGGAAACATCAAGAAAAATGATGACAAATTCCAATATAAACACTGCATAGTTGTACAAAAAAATATCAAAGAAGGAATAATTTACTGTCGTCTATCTTTACTGGCAACTGAGTAAATTCAGCCAGTATGATATATACAGCATTAAAAGAACTTCCAATCTAGTATATCTAGAAATATCCTCCGTCATTTGTTTAACCTCCTTTTAGTATCCAAGATACTCTATAATTTACTTTGTCTGTCTGTTGATGTATGTCACAAGTTCGCAACTACTACGCTATACTGGGGAAGGGACTTTCTCGGCTGCTAGGGTGAGATAATGCCTGTTATTTTTAACTTTTGGAAAAGTTTAATGAAAATCATTCTCTAAACTTATATCATTTTTTTTAATTATGAAAATTTATTAAATTTATTGCAATACTGTCCTATTAATTTACCACCCAACTAGTTATAAAAAACATGACACAACCCTTTTTTAAAAAAAAATCAGATAGATTAATTTATAGATAGATGGGTGAATTGATAATATATTAATTCAAAGATAGATTGATGAATTGATAATAGATTAATTTATAGATAGATGTATATGCTTATTATGATCTCGTAAACGTCTGGACTTGCCGCTTCATATTTTTCTCTCCTTTGCAGGTTAAATAATATGATTGGAAGGGTTGTTTTAAACCACTGACTTGAAAGTCCCCCCCCTTCCCTCGTTATTTGTTTTCTTTCTTTAATTAAACCTAAAATATATAAATGTAGGGTTTGGATGTCTACCACCATCCACATTCTTGCAATGCTCCTAGATGCTAGGGGCAAAGCAAATAATGTTTATGATAGTAGCAAGTCTTTCAAGCCTTTTTAGGAGACCTTCTTATCATTTTTAAGTCTGTGCTAAGTTGTTGTGTTTAGCCATAAAAAGATTGACACAAAATATATGTTTTTTATTTGAAAAGCGAACCTTTTCTACAAATATGATTTATAAGGCAATATGAGGAATAGTTAAGATATGTTTTTTACGCCGTTTCTACATTTGTATAGACCTCTAAAGTAATGGTCTCTAAAATGTCTGCCTGTGTGTCTAAAAATATTTCTTTTCTAGGTATGTTTTTTAACAACATTTTACAAGAAAGGAAGAGAAAAAAATATTGAAATAAGTATAAAAAGGCTTAAGAATAATGCATAGAAAAGTTTTCTTTGTTTACGATAACATTTTAAAAGTTAGATAAATATCCTAATCATGTTTTAGGCTATTTTGCAGATAAAAGTATCAAAAATATCTAAAATAACAGATTCATATTAGGTTATTAATAGATAGATAGACAGAGAGTCTTAGAAGATTTAGAATAATAGAAAAAAAACAAGGTATGCAATTTGATGTTGATTGATAGATAAATGAATAGATAGATAGACAGTTAATTTAAGAAATAAAAGAATGGATGGATAGATAGTAGTTATGCTATTTGATGTTAATAAATTGATTAATCGATAGATAGATAAAAGAATAGATTGAAGAAAAAATTTATGCCATTTGATGTTGATAGAAAGATAGATAAATGTCTAGATAGATAGCCAGAGCGAAGCACTACCTAAAATAGTCATGTATAGATCTATATTAGATAAAGAGTTCCTTTGTTCAACATACCTCTTTTTAGCGCAGCTACTCTGTTATTTACCTTCGTCAAATTGGTATGTTTGAGGTTTGGTAGATTAGGCAGACATAGTTCTGCTTGATTTTATTGACCATTATGTCGACGTAAATATAGGCAAACTTTTATAGATTGTCAGCTGTACGAACTTTTGACACTGACTTTGATGAGTAAAATTTTCCTCTTTTAGAAATGTAATGTATTGGTACGAATTTTATTAGTTTCCTCTGGATTAAAACGAGGTCTAGGCCACACTAAAAATCATGTATCGTAATATTTTTATTACGGTGAAAAACCTATTCTATGGATTTGATTGCTCTTGTTTTAAAAACGCAAAGTTGGGTTATAAAAGAGTTTAAAGAGATTTATTATACAAATTTATAACTTTTAGAAAGCAAGAAATAGAAAGAAAATGAGAGAGAGAGAGAGAGAGAGAGAGAGAGAGAGAGAGAGAGAGAGAGAGAGAGAGAGAGAGAGAGAGAGAGAGAGAGAGAGAGAGAGAGAGAGAGAGAGAGAGAAATGAAAGAAAAAATAGAATAATAAAAGCTTGTGATAGATTAGCGGTATTTGAATTTGAATATGAATAAAAGTTTAAGCTGTAATAATAACAATTATTAAAATAGAATATTAAATTATGATTGATAGATTGACAACCGTATTTAAATAGTTGATCTACAGAGATACAGGGATAGGATAATGGGAATCTTTATAATAAAGAAACAGGATGTTTGTCTGTATGTTTGTTTGAAGAATATCACTAACCGTTTAACCCATACGGTTCTCCTTTATAGGGTTGCTTCTCCTGGAATGGTTTATAATTATTTTGGGGGAGGTTACCACCACGATCCTAAGAGAAATCGGCCCTAGAATTAAATCCCCCCCCCCTCAAGCCGCTAGTGAATAATATATCAATACATCCTTTAATGTAAAAGTAACAGTCTCTGTGTGTGTACTTTAAAATTTTGACAACTGATGTTCCGATATGGTTTTTCTTTTTCGTGAATATTCATTTAGGTCCAGTGAATGTTTACAAATATCCACCCTCCCAAGTAAAATCTTTCCTAGAAGTTTTTTATATATATTTTTTTTATTTACATATCCCTAAATCCAAATTCGATAGGCGTTGACATTATTGTATTATATTTCATACATTTTCTAATTTTATCTATTTTAGGGTCATTGATTTATGTAAATGGTGGACACTCAGTTATATAGAAACAATTTTTAACATCTTTAAATTTTCTTTATTCTAAAGATTATCAACTTTAGTTGAAAAATTATTATATTTAATAAATTTTTACTTTTTTATAGGTCATTAATTTATACAAATGGTAGACAAATTGATTCTAGAAACCTGTGGTTTCAATATTTTGCTAGTTTTAGCATTTTGAAATTGTTCTCTTTTCAAGAGAGTTTTACTTTAGTTGAAAATCTGTTATATTTAACAAATTTTCATATTTTATCTATAATACAAAGGTAACCACTGAACTGATTGGGCTTTACTCTTCAGGGAACGTATATACTGGTCCTGCGGGGATATTAAGCTATTTTTTGATAACAATTATACGGGAGTGAGGAGAAAATTCCCCCCCCCCAAAAAAAAATATTTTTATCTTTTTAAAAAATATTTAAAATCAATGAAAATTTTGAATATTTATTTAGTTTCAATGTTTCTTCACTTCAACAGATTTGTCAAATTAGCAGAGAATAGCAAAATTACAGTTTAATTATCCTCCCCTTACTCTCCCCCTCCACTAAATTATTATTTGTAAACAAACAAATGAAAAAATTTGGATTAAAAATTTTTTTTTTAAAGGAAAGGGGGTGGGAGTTGTGGTAATGTAACACCCACATTTTCATTAGAGGGAGGGTTCTCTAGGGGCTATTACCCAAGTGAATAAGGGGGGGGGGGGTGCCGAAATCGCCCTCAAATGGACTGAAACCTTCCCTTAAATTGTGGAAAGAACTATGTAGACATTTGCGAGATCTTAGCGGACATATATTCAAATAGACAGCATATTACTTTCGTATATAGGATGACACACTATATAGATATAATAAAATGCGGATTTGAATGGACATAATTTCTTTCTGGGGTCATCCAACTTGTAAATATATTAATGAATAAATTATTACTTGGATAGTACACCAGATTTTCATGTTCTCTAATAAAGTGAAACACACAGCGGGCTAAATTAACGATTCCCTAACTTGACCCCCTCCTCTCATACTGGATGAATGAACTGACCAATAAATTAGTTCCATGTTGGCAAGCTAAATTGACGACAATTTTTTTTCCTGTTATAAAATCCACGTATATCTACATCCATTAATATATTATACATTAGATTATAATGTATTTAAATAATAATTGATAAACTCAGAAACTTAATTATTTAAATTACATAAATTAACATGATAATTAGAAATGAAATAGAACAGTTACATGGAATACGGTTCCAGGAGTGTTAAAATATTAATTTAATTTAAGTATTTCTATACAGATTAGGTTAGGTTAAGATATGTATGTACTACTAAGCCCCCCTGCAGGGGTTAGGCATTAAAAAACCTAAAAGATGGTCTAAAATAGGTTAGGTTAAGTGTCCTGTTCTGCGTTTGTCCACTCCTACGTTTGTGGCGCTAACTAGAATATGTAAATAAGTACATGGTTTCCACTCATAATATTGGTTTGTGGCTCTAACTAGTATATGTAAATAAGAACATGGTTACCACTCATAATATTTGTTTGTGGCTCTAACTTGAATATGTAAATAAGTACATGGTTACCACTCATAATCTTTGTTTGTGGCTCTAACTAGTATATGTAAATAAGTACATGGTTACCACTCATAATATTTGTTTGTGGCTCTAACTAGAATATGTAAATAAGTACATGGTTACCACTTATAATATTTGTTTGTGGCTCAAACTAGAATATGTAAATAAGTACATAGTTACCACTCATAATATTTGTTTGTGGCTCTAACTAGAATATGTAAATAAGTACATGGTTTCCACTCATAATATTTGATTGTGGCTCTAACTAGAAAATGTAAATAAGTACATGGTTACCACTCATAATATTTGTTCGTGGCTCTAACTAGAATATGTAAATTGTAAATAAGTACATGGTCGTCACTCACAACATTTGACAATTCTTTATGCATGTTTCATATAACATAGATACAGTGATAGGTCACTAGCTCCAAAATAATCTTGCCATTCCGTTAAAAATTGATAATTTATAAAACAATCTTAAACATCTGTTCTAATTTACTTTATTTATATTATTGGTTTAATTATGCAAAGATTACAGCTAAAATACGTAAATTCAGAGGCATGCAGTAGGGATTTTATCAACTCCCTGGCCATATTAGGGATGGTTGTTGCACTTCCCTTAATTTGGGTTGTCTGTCCAAAAATCTCTTTAGGCCCCCCCCCCCCCATTGATTTTGGTTCAAAGGGGTGTCAAAATTGTCTACTGGCAAAACCTTGTGCGCGCAAATGCGCGCGGATGGAAATTAAATTATTGTCATGATAATATATAATTACTAAATTAGTATATTGAATAATTGTATAACAATGCCTGCCAAAAATGCTGTAAGTTTATTGTTGCCACCCTACTTTCGGCTACATTTTTTTCTTGTTCAGGGATATTTTTTTAAAAGGAATTTTGATGATAAATAAAACGATCCCTTTTTCCCCGACTAAATATTTGTGTTTATGAATAATGTCTGTACTAAGCTAATATTGTCAAATGCTAATTATGGTCATACCATGGAAAAAAAATTTAGAAATTGGAATTTTTAAAACTTTTGATAGAGCAAACGTACTATTGAAATAGATAGTTAATATCGGGAAAACACTTATGGCTTTGTCATACAATAATGCCATAGGACCCCCAAACAAAGGTTTTTCAATAAAAATTTCAAGCTTATTTAGGCATCTTCAAATTAGGGTTGGGAAATTCTTTTTTGGTTCAAACTTTTCAGCCAGCCAGTATCATTGTTTCTTTTAAATAGAATTTAATTTTCCTTATTGATGACGATTAAACCGACTCTTTAGACGGTCCTAAATTAATGAACTGCCTGAATAATTTCACTGTGGCTGCTGTTTAGGATTAGCAACATTGTTGTTGTGTTGTTGAATGATGCTGTGCTATGCTGTTGCAATACAATTTAACTACATTAGAGTGCCAATAGTAAGTTGTTGGGTTCTAAATATCCATGTACCTAAGTTTACTGTTTACTGTAGTTATAAGACAATGGGCGATTAATTTATATGAATCCCCAATTCGAATGTAAATTAAACTGGTACCAAAAATTTTATTACTACGTAATCTTAATAATTAGATCAAAAACTTTAGGTATCAAATGTCCCCTACCTTCCTACGAAGCTCTTTATATAGATCTTATCTAGTTTTAGGCTGTTTTTCAAGTAGATATCCCCTCCCTCCATCAAAAAAAGAACAGTTTAAAAACTTTTAAAGTGAAGTACGTGTGAATTAAAAATTTAATGTTTTATTCACACTTGGTAGCTCTATTATTTTCGGTGATATAAGATATTGAAATTACAGAGATAAACAAGGATGGCAACATCCATAAGTAGCTCAGCTAATAATCATAATTCAAATTTACATTGATTATGCTAATATTGCACTGCAAATCGAGCTGGGAGGGATAAGACATTCGACTATAAATTAACCAAAGTTTTATAGATACGTTTTCTCATACTTTGGATAAACAATTTTGGGGACTTGTATGAAATCTTGATTGATTGGTTGAAGATTGCAATTTCCAAACTTTTAAAAGAATAATTAAGAAGGGGTATCTTGTTTATTACTATTGGGGATGTACATTACTTTTTCGTCCACTACCTTATATTCCTAAATAACAATGATCTAGGAATACAGTTTACTTTTTTTCCCAATAATGATCATTTTAAAACATTTTAATGATCCTTTTTAAATATTTTATTGATTCTAGAGTGTTGATTAATTCACTGACGGACATTCAGACAAAGAAAATTATTGATAGAGTGGCTACGCATCTAATACAATGACCTATACCACGTACTTATTCTAGTCCTTACTAGAACTATAATAATGGTAATAAGCAATCTATCAAGCTACAAAGTTAGGCAGCTGAAACAATGCATGCTTATATTTTTTCTGTCCTCAAAAGTACATAATTTAGATGATGGGGCTATACATAAAAAGTTTAGGTAGAACTAAAAAAGAAGGCTTTATTTAGATAGCTACATATTTTTTATTGAGGCAAAAATAGGACAACCCCATTACTAATAAAAAAAAATAGTAATGTAGAATACAGTAGAATGAAAAAGACTAAATGTCATAATAAAAAAAGAAAACATTTTTTGTTGGTGTAATCATTACAAAAACTTTTAATAGCATTTTTGCGAGAAAACGTTATGATTTTAAGCTTTTATTTTATAAAAATTAAAATTCGTTTTCAAATAAAAAAGATTACCCTTGTTGTAGAGAAACTTCATTAATAAACAATTTGAAAGTTTTGATTAAGAAATATGACTCATGTCTGTCTGCCCTACTATAACAAGCTACAAGATCTTAAGAAAAAAAGATGTAATATTGATAACAACATTTTTTTACTTACAGATTTACTTTCTAGTTTACACTAGAAATGAGCCATATTTCACTTTTAAAATTGATTATATTCTTTAGTGGGTTGTCATGTTTTATAGCTTTAAACCTGCCAGGAATCATACGAAGCGTTTCTGAAAAATGAGGATGATTACTATTATATATTTCTAGATATCCTATGCAGCATACATTCAGCTACGTTGGCAAATAAGTTTTTAGAATAAAAAGTTTTATAATCTTAAGACAATTCTTTCGCGGAAATGTTACTAAACGTTTTCTATAAATTAATCTAGTAGCATACAGAAAATCATCGTTAGGCATTTTTAAAATCTGCTAAAAAATTAAAAGTAGATTGAGGGAAAAAAGAGACTTTGACGCAGTACTAGAAAGACAGCGATTTTTAGAAATGATAAAATAAAATATGTTTATCCTTCACTAGCTTTGGATCATTCATTCTTGCCAGGGCTCGGCAGCCGCATCCGCAGTCTGCTTCAGTCAATACATCAAATTCAAGCACAGCTAATATTTGTATAAGCAGCATTATAAGTTACTTATCACTTTTGTTTTGTGCGAAGCGCATCAAAAAAAATTCAGACAACCCATGACGATATTTGAAACCCCCCTAAACCAAAATCTATGGGGGTGTATTAAAAACACCAAGAGGGGTGTATTTTTAGTGTCAGTGGATTCGCCCCTAGCCTCTTTTCACATGACAATCTTTTTTCAACTTATCTCTGTATCGTTTCTTTTATCTATCTATCTATTTTAATGTCGGTCCTTTAGCTCATCCTAGATTAGTTAATTCATGCGAATATTAATTTTATGTCAGGCCTTTTCCAATTACAAATAAGAGGAAATGTTAAAATGCTAAAAAATAGATTTATAGTGTGTATTTTTGTAGAGCAGCTAATCTATAAATGCAATATACCTGTGCACGCAGTGTTCAGTCAATATCTCACACATTAACTTAATTTAATTATCTTAACTTTTTTGTGAATTAAATTCATCTCCTTGTGACTGCGCTACATTAATGAAGCAGCTGTTAGTGCCTGATAAAAAATGACGTCATACAATGACCAATGATAAACCAGTATACATATTTACCATTGGTCAATTACAATGTATTCTGTATCCTTATACTAAAGTAACAGGATGTTTGTGTGTCTGTGTGTGTGTTTGTTTGTACCGAAGGATCCCGCTAACCACTGAACCGATCGGCTTCTCCTTAACAGGGTAGCTTCTCATAGGTCACGGGAAGGTTTATAACTATTTTCTTGGGGGGTGGGACACCCCCAACCCACCCAAAAAAATGGAAAATCCCCCCCTCAAAAAAAATTTTTTTTGCCCTCCCCCCAAAATTTTTTTTATAACTTTTTCTTTTAAAATCTAAAATAAGAAATTGGGTTATCAACTTCCACTCTCCCCTCCTCAAGTGCCCCTAGAGGCCTCTAGGGGCGTAGCCGCTTGTTCTTATAATAAAGTAACAGGATTGATGTTTGTCTGTGTGTTTGTACCGAAGGATCTCGCTAACCGCTCAACTGATTGGGTTCTCCTTAACAGGGTAGCTTCTCATAGGTCGTGGGAAGGTTTATAACCATTTTGGGGGAGGGTACCACCACCCTCCCAAGAGAAATGAGGGTGTATCAAGTGTCCCTAGAGGCCTCTAGGGGCGTATCCGCTAGTAGTGTTTAAAGCAGAGACCAATGATGATTGTCGATTAAATTAATTTACAACCGTTTCCAAGTAATTACAAACTACCAACTAAGTACATTCAAAGATTAGTAGTAAATAAAAAAGAATAATTTATCGACAATAATCCCATCCCTGTATCGCTATTTAAGCACACATAATATATATATATATATACATATATCAATGCATACCATCAGATTTAGTCAGGGTGTAGTGTGTATTCATAAAACAGGGTTATATTATGCAATTTATAAAATATTAAAATCATATAATGATTTTTAAAAAGATTGTAGGTATGCTATTTTTCTTATATTATAAATTATCTAACTTAAAAAGAATGATAGGAAGGGGGGGGGGGGGGAAGAGAACCACCTTTATCTAATTATTAACGGTGACTGGTTATCAAATATTTAAAGATTCACTTTCCTTATACATTTTTGATAAGAGAGATTTTAATCTTTTTTTTTCAAAACGATGTTTTTTTTCATTCATTTTGTCCACTTTTCTGAAAATGGTAAATAAATAAAATTGAATTATCAAGTGGCCACAGATGACAAAATATCGAAAAGATAAATTTCTTTGTTGATACTTGAACACTAATGAAATGTTTTCTTAAATCTAATGGAACAATCTATTATGTATAAAGTTAGACTTTAGCGATTTATGAATAATACCTGCCAAAAATAATATCAATATTTATGTTTCAGATCCCGAGTGTGCGTTTCACCACCGGAAAGTTACCCTCAAACGCCAGAAGGATGTTCGCGCTGTCTTCGAGATGCTCAATGAGATTGGCAGGTTGGTAGATGGATAGATAGATAGACAGGTTAAAAACAGATAGACAAACAAAAAGACAGATAGAAAATATAGAAAGTCAGACACAAAAATTGTAGTAAGACAAAGAGATAGAAAGATATAAACATAGATAGTAAGATAGAAAGCTAGACAAAAAGATAGACATACCGACATATAGACGTTCTAGCGAATACGCCCCCTAGATGCCTCTAGGGGCACTTAAGTTTTCAATTTAAGTTTTTAAAAAATAATATTTTTTGGGGGAAAAAAGAAGTAAAAAGAATCATATCGGTTCAGCGGTTAGCGAGATCCTTCACTACAGAAAAAAATCTTACTTCTTTAAATAATAGGATAGGTGAATAAACATGACATGGACTTGTATAGATAGACAGATGACCAAAATACATATAGACAGAAATACAGACAAATATAAGGATAGACAGAAATACAGACAAATATAAAGATAGACAGACAAATATAAGGATAGATAGACAAATATAAGGATTGACAGACAAATTTAAGGATAGATATACAAATATAAGGATATACTGAAAAATATAAGGATAGACAGACAAATATAAGGATAGACAGACAAATATAAGGACAGACAGACAAATATAAGGATAGACAGACAAATATAAGGATAGTCAGACAAATATAAGGATAGACAGACAAATATAAGGATAGACAGACAAATATAAGGATAGACAGACAAATATAAGGATAGACAGACAAATATAAGGATAGACAGACAAATATAAGGACAGACAGACAAATATAAGGATAGACAGACAAATATAAGGATAGACAGACAAATATAAGGATAGACAGACAAATATAAGGATAGACAGACAAATATAAGGATAGACAGACAAATATAAGGATAGACAGACAAATATAAGGATAGACAGACAAATATAAGGATAGACAGACAATTATAAGGATAGACAGACAAATATAAGGATAGACAGACAAATATAAGGATAGACAGACAAATATAAGGATGGACAGACAAATATAAGGATAGATAGACAAATATAAGGATAGACAGACAAATTTAAGGATAGATATACAAATATAAGGATAGACTGACAAATATAAGGATAGACAGACAAATATTAGGATAGACAGACAAATATAAGGATAGACAGACAAATATAAGGATAGACAGACAAATAAAAGGATAGACAGACAAATATAAGGATAGACAGACAAATATAAGTATAGACAGACAAATATAAGGATAGACAGACAAATATAAGTATAGACAGACAAATATAAGGATAAACAGACAAATATAAGGATAGACAGACAATTATAAGGATAAACAGACAAATATAAGGATAGACAGAAAAATTTAAGTATAGACAGACAAATATAAGGATAGACAGACAATTATAAGGATAAACAGACAAATATAAGGATAGACAGACAATTATAAGGATAAACAGACAAATATAAGGATAGACAGAAAAATTTAAGTATAGACAGACAAATATAAGGATAGACAGACAATTAAAAGGATAAACAGACAAATATAAGGATAGACAGAAAAATTTAAGTATAGACAGACAAATATAAGGATATACAGACATACTTACAGCTTCGAAAGAGAGACAGAGCAAACATTTTAATAATTGTTTAGGGGTAAATTTGGCCGAGTTATGAAATGTCGCAGAAAGGATGGAGGTCAAATTTTCGCCGCCAAATTTGTCACGTGCACCAGAAGAGAGGACAGGTAAAAATTTCCAATCCGTACGTTAGATGTCAGTAATTATAAGCTATAAAACTTCGTCATAATTAAAGACATTAAAATAATCAAACTTATCCTGGATTGTTTGTAAATTATGATCTAATTGTTGGTTGTGCCTTGTTTAAATTTGTGTTGTTATTAGACAATGACATGTCACATAAGTGTCCTTGTTTTTTTTTATTAAACTCCACTTTGAAATTCCTTATGTCTGTATGCTTGCAGGAATAAGGTATAACCAACAAGCGAAAAAAAATCTAAAATTATATTTGGGATGCAAATAGGGACTGAGAGGTCGTCAGTTTTTACGATGTGTTGCCCACAACGACAGCTGAAAAACACGTATAGGTTTCGTGATTTATTTTTGAATTAATTTCGTTATTGGTAGAAGCTGGTATGCTTGTATGTCAATCCGTGATATAAAAATTGTTATTTATTTATCGTATTGTAGACAGCTTTCCACGAGTAGAAAGATTATAAGTTTTGTTACCCCCGAGGGACCTAAGACCCAGGCCAACAATACTAATAATAATTCTATGACTTTTATTTTAATATTCGTGGAAAATTATCTATAACACGGTGCTATAGATAATTTTTCAGTATAGTTGAGAACCGGTTCTAATCCAGCGGATATTAATTGTTTTAAAGCCATATTGGAAATTGTCTTCTTTAAATGATAACATGAAAGTTATTGAAAAATTAATGAAATCACACTTAAAACTATCTTGACCAATAAGCATCTACACTTTAACTTATTTTAATTATCTGTTTAATCTATAATACAAAGTAGCTTGATGTCTGTCCGTCCGTCTGTTTGTCTGTCTGTCTGTCCGTCCGTCTGTCCCTTAAGATCTCGGTAACCGCTGAACCGATCGGATTCTACTCTTCAGGGTATATACTTATTGGTCCTGTGGTGGTTTTAAGCTATTTTCTTGGGGGGTGGGACACCCCTAACCCTTACAAAAACAAAAAAATCCCCCCCCCATTTTTTTATTTTTTTTATTTTGAATTTGATACTGGGGCAGATCTAATTTTTTTTTCCCGAAAATTTTAAAATTGATACTGGGGCAGCTGCAATTTTTTCCCCCGAAAATTTTGAAATTGATACTGGGGCAGCTCCAATTTTTTTTTAATTACCTCTTGGGGCAAAGCCCCTAGAGGCTAGGGGCGAAGCCGCTAGTATTCTTTTATTTCAATAAATTGTCATTTTGTATTTTTTTTTTAGGAGAAATGTTGAAAGAGAAATCGAGATAATGAATCAGCTTAAAGCTGGCAAACTGCTTCAGCTGTTCGATGCTTTCGACAATGGAAGAAATGAGATGTGTCTTATTACTGAATAGTAAGTAACTTTTTTGTCATTGCATCAATTGTTAGCTGACAGAAATAAAAAAAGATTTCCTTTAAATTTCATTTACTATAAAATTGACACCCCTTCCCCCCCCTCAACAGAAAAATACACTTCACGCCATAATTTACCCCCACCCCCCCTTAAAATACAAATTTAAAATGCCTCTCCCTATTTTCACCCTAAAATTGTTTCACAAAGTAAATCACAGTGCACGCCACTGCTTCATAATATATTTGAATGCATTTAATACTTTATATACTGTTGGCTAGTTATGACTGCGCTACATATGGACATAATTACCCCTGTTTTGTAGCCATTAGGCCCCATTATGTAAGAAATGTAATGTAAATGAATGATTTTAAATGGCCGAGCTGTGATTTGATGAGTAAAACAATTAGTCTTGATACAGTTTTGACATAAGAAGTGCAATAATTGCTTGCAGTCCGATACTTAAATATTGCAGGTTTAATAATATAGTTAACAGTTCTCTTCTCTTTCCTAATTTTTATGGAAAAGTAAATCATAAAAACTTTTCTCAGTAGCCGTTTTCTGTTATTTTCTACAAACGTTACTTAAATTTTAACGATTCAAACAACTAAATATTCAATCTTTTCTTTAACAAACCCCAGTGTACAAAACCATTAAAAATCAGAAAGGATTTTGAGGATCGAACTCCGATTTAGACGTGTAAGTGAGTGATGCACGATTTTTAGATAATTCATCATTTGCGTCAAAATTAGTTAACACAAATTATTCAATATTGGTATTTTTCAATAGAGTAGCTACTCGTTAACATATTTTATGATTTATTAACACTACCTGTCCAAATTGTTTCAGCTTACACATGTTTAGCAGACTTTTCATTATTCTATTCCTATAGGACCCATTTGACTGTAACAGTGATGCCCAAAGTTTTATAACCTTTAGATCTTATTCGAGAATTGTGATTGATTAGTTCCAGACCACTTGCTTCCAAACTTTTCAACCAATATCTTTTACACATAATCTTCCAAAGTCTTATTCCTTAAGATCCTTGCTAGAACCCCTTATTCTACTTTTATGTTCTTCCTATATATTGTAGTAGCGGATTCGCCCCTAGCCTCTAGGGGCTTTGCCCCTAGAGGTAATTTAAAGTAAATTTAAAGAAGAGAAAAAATTAAGTATTTCTGGTGCTGCCCTTTTTTGTGAAGTAGTTTCCCCAGAAAACTATTTTTTTGTTTTTTTTTGGGGGGGGGGGGGATTTTCATTTTTGGGGGGTTGGTGGTGTCTCACCCCCCAAGAAAATAGCTTAAAACCACCACAGATCTTAAGGGACGGACGGACAGACATCAAGCTACTTTGTATTATAGATTAAAATCTAACCAACAAGCTCAACTTAAAGTTTAGATTCGCCTTTAAAAAGAATTTATCAATTTTAACAGAAGGAAACTTAAGCTTTACAGAACACCCTTTGCGTCAAAAATGAAAGAAACGCGCGAAGGAAAAAGGGCTAAAAAATAAATTGATAAATTACCGTTAAACTATTATTAGAGAACCTTAAGGCCTAAATATGTCTTGAATTGTGACTTTCGAAGCAGCGCAGCACTTTTACAATTGATTTTAATAGAAATATTTATATAAAAGATATCAGGGTATGTGATATTGATAAGGGGGGGGGGGTGGTTGACTTCTCTCCCCACCCCCTCCCAGCGATATAACATAACCGCTAGTTTTCATTGTTGAAGCTAAAAATAATTTATGTTATCCATAATTTCGTGCCCCACTTTCTGTGTTATTCTTGTTGCTTCAAAATCAACTTTATTTTTTTTCTTTGATACTGAAAGTAGTTACAAGGTTTTTAAAATTACGTTAACCATGGATGATGTCATCCTTAACTTATGGCCTGTTACAAGATACTTTTAGAGGAACAACTCTAATACTAATTATTAGTTTATTTTATTTTGCAATTGACCTGTCCCCAACCTGAATCAGTGGCGTGCAGAAGGGGTGTGTATCCGCCCCTCTACACACCTCTTACACAGATAATTAAAAAAGTCACAATTCCCTCGATTATGGTTTAAAGGAGGTGTCAAATATTTAGGCGAAAAACGATGTGCACTACATGATTTTTTGCTTTTTCTCCCAAAATACTTTTTAAATTAAGCACACACCCTAAACCCTAATAAAGTAGCTTCGCTACTAAAAAATTAGTATGTACAAGAAGTTAATGTCTACTATGGGGGGGGATACTTGCTATGGCCTTACAATGATATTGATTCTTTAGCTAGCCATGAGTTGCTACATTTTATATTCGACCCATTAAATTTATTCAATACAACATCTTTAAGTTGTTTTTCAGGGAAGCTAGTCTTTGGTAAATTTATCTAAATATTTTGAAAGAATACAAGAAAAGGATGGAGAGTAAGCTCATCGATTTAAGTATATTCCGTAAATTAATGTTTAGACTTATTTTTTTTGATGATATGATTTAGGTTTTGTGTGTAATAGGTATTTGAGTAGAGATAAACTGTGCATAAAGAGGCTGCGTATTATGACAGTTTTACTTTCCTTCGGACATTTTTTAACTATACAGAAGCTGCACTGATAAATAGAAATCTTCAAGTAATATTTTTTTCAGTATGGCCTCGAAACCGATTAATATCCGATGGATTAGAACCATACTGAAAAATCATTTATAGCAACGAATTATAGACAATTTTCCCGGAATATCAAAATAAAAATCATAAAATATTATAATGTTTCATTTTAATATCCGCGGAAAGCTGATGCGATAAATAGCTATTCTGAGCAAAATTAGTTTTCCATTTTTCCTGTCGGTGTGTGTGTGTGTGTTTTTTTGTGTGTCTATGTGTAATATGTGTGTGTTTGTGTGTATGTGAGTGTGTGTGTGTGTGTGTGTGTAGAATCAAATATGGTTAATGTCAACATTCTTAAGAGTTTCTAGGATCCACAAAATTGTTGTTGATAAAAGAGCTAAATTAATATTTTACAAATTAATTTTTGTATTACATTTTAAAGCAGAAGAACGATAAATCAATTTTCAATCTTCTTTTTTTAATCATATAATTAAGAATTTAGCACTTATAAGAAGTAGTAAGAATTTCCGATCCGAAGAAAGAGGCCGGACAGAAACAGCTTAAAAAATGACGTCATGCAATACAAATGACTAATTTTAGGCAAGTATAAATTGTAATTGATCAATGGTTAAATGTATAATGTACTATCATTTATCATTTGTATTGTATGACGTCATTTTTATTCGTCACTATAAGCTGCTTCTCCCAGAAATAAAAATGAAATGTAGGCAGTACATTATTTGACAGTACAAAAACTAAAGATTTGTTATTTTACAGCTTTGTATTGGCACCCCCTATTGTTGTTGTAACACTCACAATCAATGGCTACTGATCATCCCCGCAGGGATGGATCATTGGGGAGGCAGGATTAACCCCCCGCACACCCCTCTTTAAATATAAAAGCTTTTCCAAAACTATTTATTTAACACATAGCAGTATTAAAATAATTTATGATAGAATTGTCCTTCTCATATAAAATTTAATATGCAAAACTAATATGCAGAAAAAATAAAGGTTTATGACATTTAAATAAATCTACAACTCTTCCCCCCCCCCCCAAATTGATCAAAACAGACTTTGAGAGAAAGACTATTTGCCCAATTCATGTTTTTTTTTTTTATCTTTTATCTGCTATGATACATGTGAATTTAATTGTCCTTGTTGCTTTTCCAAGTACGTAACTACGTAGTACTGGGGGGGGAGGGGGGGGGTGATGTAACCACACCCCCGTGATCACGTCCCAAACATGCCCCTGTCAATATTGATAAATCAGACCATTGGCTACTTATACATATCAGGGATCTAGCGATAGGACAATGAACGATAAATTAATCTTCTCTCAAATTTAAATTTAGGGTGATTTTGCATTCAGTAGGTGGTAAATATTGTAAGAAGATTTAAACCATAAATTCTAAGGGAAAAGACACCGGAAAATAAACAATTACCCCTTCTGTAGATAAGAAATGCTAAACAGTAGACACCGAGCTAAATTTTATAAAAATACCCAAAATTTTATAGCCAATAAATGGAAGAAATTGTTTGGGTACCAGTAAAACACTCCAAGATCTCCTTTCTCCCTGCATGTATTAGACCAAATCAAGAAAGAATATTTACCAGGGATAAGACACTGAACAATAAATTAATTCACATCTCCAATGATGTTAAACAAAATTACATTGTGTATTGGTTGAAAATAGTGGACACTAATAGTTAGGGCCGCACTAATCAAAATGAAATAAAAATACCCAAAATTTTAGAGCCAAAGAACTTTGGTTTCAGGTGTAATTTACAGTCTAATGTCCCCTTCATCTCTGATATTTATATAACTAAAAACGTATTCAACTGAAGATTAAAGTAGCCTAAAAGTTTAATTGAAGATTTTTAAATTTGTAAAATTAAGTAGCGTAGCAACTATATTATAGATAAATCCAGGGAAAGTACGTCCATAAGAAGCGCAGCAACAACCTTAAAACAGGACTGAAGTTCATGCCCATGCGTAGCGCTGCTACGAAGTTTTAACAGTAATGTTTTAATATTACTTAAATGACGTAATGGCTAACCATAATTAAAAAGAAGCTGCGCTACTAAATATGAGTTATAAGAAGTTATCATTCTTGATTTATGCATTTTTAAAAATTCAATTTGACCCGATATTAAAGTCAGATTAATGGATATGAAGATTTCATGAAATCTCTTTAACCTATATTTTTTATTGATATCGCTCCTGGCTTGCAATGACCATTATAAAGCTTACCTAATTACTTAATCGGTTCAAGCGTGATCCTTTTGAAAAATGGATATAGAATGCGTTGCTATTGTGAGAGATCATTGCATACCCTGTTTTCTCCCAGCTGGTTAATATAACAATATCTCCCACCCCTTTTTCATGGAGGAACATATTGACCATTATCAGGGGGCTATATTAGCAACCTAAATTGACGACAGTAATTTACAAATAGTCACAATATAATTCCACGTATTCTTGATCCATTTTCAAAACAGAAACACATCTCTTAAATATGAAGATACAGGAAAAAGGTAAAGGAAAATCTAATTCTTCCATTAATCTATCCCTGTAATACTGCTTTGTATAGAAACTAAATGCAATTTTGTATTTTTGATAAATGCTCTCCATTATAAGATTCCAAGAGAATCTACCTAACTTTTAAATGTTTTAAATGTACAGTAAAAAGCTTAAAAATTTTTCCCTTACTTACAGGGAAGATTCATATTAGTCCAGATCAAGTTTTAGGGCGTTAAGTGGGGTTTTATATATATCCCCCTAAAGGAAATATGGCTCTGTGAAGAAAAATATAAGGCACCACTGAATGTAATTAATCGGAGGGAATGACCCCAGAGGCTAAGTGCGAAACAACTAGCTTCAAAACTGACCAAAGCACAAATACCAATTGTCCTTTAGCAGCGCAGAAATCTCAAGCTAACTAATTTTGGCTTATTTTATCCGTTTTTAGAAACCAAATCTTGTTAAAATGTAAGAGTTTACCTTTATTGCAATTTGCATACAAGTCTTATTATTAGTGAAGTGGGTCTTCATTTCCCCGCAAATTATCATGAACGCAAATCACGCCAGTCTACATTGAATCAAGAAAAAAGTAAGTGCCGAGCTCTGGGACCTATGTATGGTGAAATTAGACATAAAACCATGATGATCTCAGGTAAAACCAAAATATTTCAGCGGGGGCTTTTTGAGAAAATTAGATTTGAAAATTTCAAGTTTGATTTTCATCCACTAGGAGTTACCTGGAATCATCATGGTTTTATGTCTAATTTCCCCATACATAGGTCCCAGAGCTCGGCACTTACTTTTGTCTTGATTCAATTATAGCCTGGCGTGAAATGGTTTCACAATAACAAATCAGCCAATAAGCAAAGATTGGGAAATTATAATAATGGAAACTGTTTAACAATAGCAAATCAGCCAGTCAGCAAAAATTATGAGTTGTTATACTGAGATTAAAGCAAAGGGAGAAATGAAGTTTGCGCTATCCTAATAATTTGCTTTCTGATGACTGAATAATGTGATGCATATGTGGAATTGATAACTCACCAAATTATTAATTGCTTTAAAATACGTAGATTTCAATGTTAAAAAATTAAATCAATTTTATCTTATCAAACTATTTTAATTAATATTTCATTATTCTTTTTAAATTCTTACACAACTAGAATGGCTTTGCACTGAGCCTCTTGATATTTTATAGGGGGGGGGGGGGGGGGGGTAGATTACAAACTATCAAACAATAATAAAAAAAACAACTCCTTTAATTCTGGTATGCAATTTTTGTATGGTTAATGTCTATTAAATGACTTTAAATATAAATGGTGATTTTGGTATAATAAATACAGAACTTTTAACAGGAAATACAAAGATTCCCTAAAAACTTACACCTATCGGTCTTGTCGTGTACGGTATCTTACAGGACATACTGATATATTCATCTACTACTTCAAATTAGGAATTGTATGCTACGATACCTATAAGCTCTATAGTTGACAAAAATTATATATTTCTTTGTCAGTGTGGCTTCAAAGCCGATTAATATCCGGTGGATAAGAACTGGTTTTCAGCCAAACTAAAAAATTATGTATCTTATCGAATTGTATTCAGTTTTCTACTAATAAAAAAAATGTACAATCATAATCATATTCGACATCTCGGGGCTAACAAAACTGGTTATAATCTTATAATTATGCATTTATATATTCGCCGAAACCTGGTTAACTTTTACAAATTTATGCTTAAAATATAACACATATTTTATATTCAGTATCGGTGGTGGAGAATTGTTTGACAGAGTTATTGATGAAGAATTTGTGCTTAGTGAGAAGGCTTGCAGGTATATTGATATCATAGAGAAGCTTTGCTTTAACAAGAACGATTACTTCCAATTATAGTAAAGTTATTGTACAATCTATATATCCTTATAATAAAGTAAAAGGTTGTCTGTTTGTCTGTCTGTGTGTCTATTTGCCTGTACCGAAAGATCTCGCTAACTGCTAAACCGATCGGGTTGTCCTTAACAAGGTGGCTCCTCATAGGTTTATAACTATTTTGGGAGAGGTTAACACCACCCTCCTAAGAGAAATCACATTTTTTACGTAGAGACTTGAACGCAACATAGAAATGTTACGTATTATTAAAAAAAAAAAACATTTAAAGTACAACTAGAGGCCTCGAGGACCTCAAGGGGCGTAGCCGCTAGTTTGTAAGATAAAGTACTAACTTTGGCAAATTTTTTTGTAACTTTTTTGTTTATTTTCAAAGTTTGGAATTAAAAAAATTAACATTTTTTCTTGCCTTTTTCGTAAGAGCCCAATTTCATTTTTTATTGAAAATATCTATTAGAAGTAAGTTTTGTCTAAAACAATATATTTTTTTACTAAACTTTTTTTACTAAACTTAAGTGTAATGTTGCACTCTTTTTTAATGAAATGTATATTTTTGTAGGGTATTTATGAAGCAAATAGTTGAGGGAGTCCACTATATTCATTCCAAACAAATTATTCATCTGGATTTAAAGGTAGGTTATGTTGTCTCAACCATGACACTTTGGTTGAGTGTGACTTCCGAATTAGCGGGAAGTTCTCGAGATCTGTTGGCGAACATACAAACCCCCAATACCAGGAACCATCAAGTTTCAACAGCAGGTTTGAATATAGATTTATTGATGAAATTATTTCAAAGTCCTGAAATTACAAAATCAATTAGTTCATAATTCCAGTTATTTATAACCACGTAATCTTAATTGCTTTTTAAAAATCATTTTTCTCTACGGTTAAGAATCTTTGGAAACTTTGGCTTTAAAGGAAAATTATTTGGTTTAATAAATCATTGTTAAATGCAAAAATAAAGGCACATAAAAATTACTAAAACATATATTAATCATAATTAAGTTTCATGCTTAGCTGGCTAAAGCCTTTTTAAAACTACATATAATCGTCCTATACACCATTCTTCCTAATAAAATTAACAAATTCTACCTGAAGTTCTTATGGTTTCAAATCCCTGGTATACTAGGGTCGTTCACACACTATGAGACCAATGATAGGCCCAATTTTGTTCTCCGAAATCTTCACACACTCATATCTCATTCAAAAGTAACGAACGTGCGCATCAAAATATATAAACAATCCATGCCGCGCCACATTATGAAAGGAAAGCCAAAAAAGACGACATTTGCGCTTAGTTTTAGGATAATGATAAGGAATTAATTTCGAACTTGATAAACACAAAGCTTCCTCGAAAAGAGGTTAAGACACACCCCCCGTTTGAAAGTCAAATTAACTTCCTTAACGAGATTCAAGGTTTTTTGCGCTGAGCACTAGCAACATTTCTCACTAAACTCAACTCACCATAATCACATGAGAATAGCCACATCCCGAAAACGTGACAATTTTGCTCCTAACTAAATGAAACCCCGTGAAATGCATACACAATATTATACTCCTCACTAGGACTCATAATACCTCACATTTTAGGATAGAAGGATGGGGATTGGTTTGTACCATACAACATTCCATGCACATGACAATCACAAGATCACATACACAAATCCTAAAATAGATAATCCTATTAATCATGATGTTGTAAATATAACAACTTATACTAAATAATAATCATTTCATAATCAATAGGTAATAAATCATTATAAATAAATCAATAAGTACCTACGAAATCAGGTTGAAATGTAAACAATAATGGTAAAATAAAACGAAATAAATCTTAGACAAGAAAATTAAGATTTATAGGTACTTAAAACTAAATTTGTTAAGCATCAAAAAGAGTAGTAAGAAAAAATGTTTCAAAATCCTTGGGCAGAAAGTTTTTCAAACTTAATGAATAAGAACTGTAATATCTTAATCAACAATAAAACTTTTTAATACTTAAAGAATAGCAAAATACTAATATCTTCGTTAGAATTTTCATCGGAATTATAAAAAAAATACCAATTTTTCTTTGTAAAAAAAATATGAGACTTTAAATATGAATTTTCAATCATTCCTTGATCTGAATAAAAATGTTTTATTTGATTGAAATTCATATATAATTTTAAAAAAAATCTGCTAAAAAAATTCTTGATTTTTTTCTTAGAATAAATATCGAATCACGCAACCTCGACACATTTATTCCTTTTTGTTAAACTTTTCAGGTAAGTTTTATAATGAATTGTACTTTTGAAAAGAATTTAAACTCAATAAAATTAAATTTGAGCATATGAAATAGAATAAAATTTAATCGCATTTCATTTGATTCTTATTTTAGGCATAAAAATAGGCATATGAAAAATGTGGCTTTTTACTAACAAAAAATCTCAATTTCCATAAAATAAGAATCAATTATTAATCATAATTTTTAACAACTGCCTGACTGATACAGCATGTTCTTCCAGGGGAGATTTATCTGTCAGCCTGAACAAGACTCTTGCAGTCTTGCTCCCATCCTCAATTCTCGTCACTCGGCCCATCCTCAAACATCTCATCAGCGGATTGGTACTCGTAACCAGAACTATATCTCCGTCAGCTAGTGGCTCCGCCATCTCATCCTTCCACTTGGACATCCGTAATATCTTCGGTAGGATCTCCTGGCGGTAGGCAGTCCAAAACTGGGCAGACAAATCTTCTAACAACTTCAACCTGGAGGAAATTTGGTCCTCCGGTTTCATCGCCACATTGCACAACGGCTGGCGGTCAACATTTCCCAGCAGCTGGCCAGGGGTAATCAGCCGCCAATTCTCCACGTCGTTCGCAGCTTCTATCGTCAATGGTCTGCTATTCATCAACTTGCTAACCTCCGCCAACAGCACCAGGAGCTCGTTGAAATTAACAGAACTATTCACCAACTTCTTGGACAGCAATCTTTTGGTTAATCCCACCATTTTCTCAGCTTGCCCAATGAAATGGTGGGCTCGGGCCGGGATCTGAGACCAAGAAAACTCTACCTGGCTGCCCAACTTCTGCTCTAAAACCTTGCGAGCACCGGATAATTGTGTGCCCATGTCGCTTACTATGATCTTCGGCAGACAATGGACAGCCTCCAACTTGCGCAGGGACAACAGGATACTGCTGGTATCATACTTTTCCAAGGCATCTAACCATAACGCCCCTGAGAACCTGCAGACCACCACGAACACCCACACCTTCTTCGTTGCTGTCTGACTCCTCGTTTTGGCGGCAGCTCTCCTCGTAACCAGCGGACCCATCAGGTCGACTTGCACAGCTTCAAAAGGCCTGCTCGGAACCAACTTGTCAGGTAACACGTCCTTCATGGTAGTACGACATTCCTTAGCCCTCTCAACACTGCAGGGCCAACACTTCTTCACCTCCATGATGGACAACCTCCTTGCCTTCACAATCCAGCACCAACGGCGGCTCTCAGCTAAAGTTCCACGGACTCCAGAGTGAAGCTCAACATGCGCTTCTCTCATAAAAACAGCAGCTAACCAATTACCAGGCTCCAAAATTATTAAACCTGGCATGTCTTCAAATATCATTTTACGGCCACCAGTAATGGCGTCAATGACGGGCTCTCCACGACCAACCATTTTAAGAATTCTCATCTCCCTGGTCACATAATTTCCTCCGGGACCAACGACAGGCCAGGTCAATGATACTTCATGCACTAATGGATTCAATGACGCATAATTGCCTTTAGCGTCATTTATCCACTCATCCTCTTGGCTTCGTGACACAATGAAAAGTTCCGCCGCCGCCATAAAATTGTACAAAGACGGCTTGTACACAGAATCTGCGGCTGCTACATGACTACCAGCGGCTGTAGTCTTACCTTCTTGTCTGCTCTTTAGCTTCTTCAACCAGGTGTTCGCTACTTGCAGGACAGCTGCCATAATACGTTTGGCCTGTCCAAATGATCTCCTGTGCTTAAACCTAAAGACATCTTCAGCGGCTTCTCCGGCAACTTTCATTGAACATAACTTAACCATTTTGGTATTCAACTCCTCTGGTGGTAAATCCTGCTTGACTTGTTCGGCAGTTTTCACCGGCCACGCACTTTCATCCTGGCGCAACCATTCTGGGCCCAATCTGTACCTGGAACCTGGTCCCAAATCTGATACCTTGCAGGTGCTTCTGGTGCCCAAATCTGCAACATTGTGTGTCCCCGGGACCCACCTCCAGTCATCCTTGTTGGTTGCAGATTGAATTTCTCCAATACGATGAGAATTAAATGTGTTCAACATAGCACTGTTGGAAACTATTTGTGATAAAACACACGATGAATCAGTAAAGTACATCACTCTGATAATATCAAAGGGCAGGGCATCTCTGATGGACTTTGACAACCTTGTGGACATCTGGCATCCCATCAATTCAAGGCGTGGAATTGATTCACACTTGACCGGCGCAACTCTTGACTTGGTGGCTAGCAGAAACGTTTCAAATCCTTGTCTAGTTGGCCACCTCAAATATGCATTACATGCATAAGCCTCTGATGACCCATCCGAAAACATCATCAAGGATGGAAGGCCAGTTGGTTCCTCCGGGACCACACAACGGTCAAACTCCAATTTAGCGACCTCAGCTCTGTCCTCCAGCGACTTAACAAGTTCATCCCGTAGACTTTTTGGAATGAAATCTTGCCAGCCCAAATTCAGCAAACATGTTTTCCGCAGGACAAGTTTAATTCTCAACAGAATAGGGCTGCAAAGCCCGATCGGGTCGAAGGTTTGGGCGGCGAACCTGTGGACCATCTTCTTTGTCAGATTCTCGTCCAAGGCGTCCTGGAGGTTGTACAAATCAGCATCCTCTTTCACCTTCCTTCCCTTGATCTTACCATCTTGGTTGACTCTTGTGGCGATGGACAACACATCGGTGGCTGGCTTCCATATCAGCCCGAGAACCTTGGTTGGCTGGCAATCATCTCCAGAATAAATGACTTGTTTGAAGGAAAAACTACCTTTGCCGATAATTCTGTCGGCCTCTTTCATCATCTCCTTGGCTTCTGGCTTCGATCCTGCTCCCGAAATAACGTCATCTATGAAGCTGTGCTTCTCAAGCTTGACTGCAACTGGAATCTGAGGTAACTTGAATTCCTCATCAGGGTAGGTAGGTATTTGTGGCTCCTTCCATAATTCAGGTTTAGCAACAATTTCACTACCGTTTATCTGTCCCTCTCCATACATCTCCTTGACCTCTGCTTCACTCTTTCCGCCGAACAGGCGGGACGTCAACTTCAGGGCTGTAACTGCCAAATTTCCCGCAGCTAACTCGCCAAAATTCACAACTTTAGTCAGGTAAATTTCAAGTGGACCGTCTGGCGTCGGGGAAAATAAAACTCTCTTCATCTGGCTGTCGAACTCTGTGGCCAGGATGGAGTTATAAAACTTGGAAATATCCGCGGTTATACCAACCTTGTAACCGCGGAAAAGCATCAAATGATAAAAAATCTTCTGCATTGGCGGCGGGCCTCCCAGCATTATGTTATTAAAACTGGTACCTTTGAACGTCAGAGAACTATTTGCACACAATCTCATGGGTGTGGAACTTGAATCCTCCTTGAAAGCAACCACTATTGATGAACAAGACTTAGGCCCTTCATACTGCAATTCTTCAGGCGTGGCTTTTTGAAATACGCCTCTTTTTATGGCGTCGTTGAATACCTCCACATACATTCCATAGGTACCTTCCTTGACCATCTTGGCACGATCCTTTTCAGCTATTTTGCGGGCTAAACTCTCATTGTAGGGTAAAGTGTGAGGATCTTCAATATAAGCATATTGACCTGTCCACTTGTTGGACTGCAAGTCTAGTGTTAAACCTGCCTCAATTATCCTCTGCCTCTCACGCTGGTCCCAGGTAGTGCCGTCGGCCATAGCCTTGCACTCTTGACAGGCAGTACATCCTGGACAAAGTGCCTGCGGCTGTACGCCAAACGATTCAGACGTCAGAAAGTCTGGCAAGGTGCCTCCACTGACACTGACAGCCTTATAAGCCGACTTTTGATCTCCAGCTCCACCGTCAGCACTCGTACAGATAAAACCACTACCAAAAATGGTTCGCCACAACATAGACTGGCCCACTTTCTGGTAGGTTGAAGGAAACACGTCAGGATGTGTATTTCCAATGATGATATCTAAGCCTCCACTAATATATGTAAACCTTTCTGGCGGCATTTTAAATATCTCAGCGGCAGTTTCGGGGTGGACCGAGCGCATCTCGTTGGCCCCGCCGAGGGTAGGCATGACAGCTGCCTCAAACTCCCTCAAATTGCCGTCCCTATCCTTCAGATAAAACACAACATTGCGGCAGGAAGACTCACTGCCGTCAGCTACAGAAATAGTTGTATATCTGCCGGTAGATTTCAGCTTCAACTTGTTGGATAACTTCTCAGACACAAGTGGCAAATTTGCCCCAGAGTCAAACATTACAGTGGCGTGGCAGGTGCCGCCGCCAGGTGCTACAACAGGAACTAACTGAAGTAAGAAGGTACAGGGGCTGGGTGCAGAACTTGACTTGTAGACTGTATTCACACCAGCACTGGCCTCATGGAGTAACCTAGAATGGTATCTGTCGCAATTATTGGTACCACAAACACCAAGCTTATCCGATTTATTACACTTGTCAGCAGTATGGCCGTCACATAGGCAGAGTTCACATAACTTCTTCTGCTGGACAACTTTCTTTCGGTCAACCACATCCATCTTCTTAAACGTGAGGCAACGGAAAATCGGGTGTTTCTCCTTGCAGCTCTCCACAGGACATGCACTGTTCCACTTGGAAGCCTTGTCCTTTCCAGCCTTTCCATTCTTATTGTCGCTGCGGCCAGATACTTGCGCGGCGGCAGCTCTGTCACGATTTCTCTTGCCGGCGTTAGTGTCATAGGACATATCACCGGCCAACATGGCACCCCTGGTCCTCTCCAGCAGTTCTACAATCTTCTGGATGTTTGGTTGGTTCATGCTACCTAGCTCCATCATAATTTTATCTCTCAAATTTTCAGGGCACTTGTCTTTAAAAATATGAATAAGAGTTAGGTGATTGTAATCCTTAGCTGCAGAACCAACGATGGTTTCTACTTCCTGCATCATGCTCTTGAAGGTAGCAATTGCGCTAACCACGTCCACAGGTTTATCCACAGGTTTCATCTTGTTCAGCTTAGTTAAAATCCTCATGAACCGGCGAGTGTTTGATAAAAACATCTGATCAAGAAACGACCATTGTTCATTATGATCTCTAATCGCTGACACTTGCTTGCGTAGTTCCGGGTTGGTTATCACCTTCTCCATACACAACATCAGACTTAACCTCTGGTCAGCAAATCCATAACCAGAGCATAGATCCTTAAAGACCTGTTTAAAGTTTGGGTAATCCGTGTCAGTACCATCGAACGACGGCAACAAACTGTTGTCCCAGCGCCCATACTGCGGGTTGGAACTCCGAATATCCACGGCAGACATACTTCTGGAGAGCATGGCAGGTGTCCCACTCTCATCCAGATTAGATGAACGACGTTCCATCTCTCTAAGCCTTCGGTACATATCACGTACTTCTTGGCGCAACTCCACGGAAATTTTAAGCACTCCCATGTCCATCTTCACCTTCTCAATGACGTCGAGGTTCCTGGCGACAGTGCTTGACCTCGCGTCGTCTGAATCATTGTCAAGCCAGTACAGAATTTTTGTACACTGCTCCAACGACGCATAAACTTTATCTGCAACAGTTTTCTGCTCACTAGCTTCATCCAAATCACGCTTGAACTCGCGCAGCTCACTAGTCTCCACGGCAGGTTTTAGACTTTTTATTAGGTCAGATTGGTCCTTGACCTCACTAAAAATGTCACGAATTGATTTTACATTCACATTTTCACATGAACTAAAACTTTGGCAGGCTTTTAGATTGTCATAAAACACTTTTAACTGTTCGTCAAACACTTCTAGCCTTTCACTGCCAATAGCGATAGCTCGCTCAATTTTCTGCTTTTTGGTTAGTGGC
This sequence comes from Acartia tonsa, assembly GCF_053477335.1. NCBI lineage: Eukaryota > Metazoa > Arthropoda > Copepoda > Calanoida > Acartiidae > Acartia > Acartia tonsa. The sequence goes on along the minus strand of NC_137264.1, from coordinate 35,211,640 downwards.
ATATTGATTCACTAGGTACTTATTTCACAGAAAAATTGTCACAGTTTATTGCATCAATAATTCACTGGATGCTATTGATCTCTTGATGAATGCTAACGCCTATTCATCAGATACTTTGAAATTGTCTCAACCATGACACTTTGGTTGAGTGTGACTTCCGAATTAGCGGGAAGTTCTCGAGATCTGTTGGCGAACATACAAACCCCCAATACCAGGAACCATCAAGTTTCAACAGCAGGTTTGAATATAGATTTATTGATGAAATTATTTCAAAGTCCTGAAATTACAAAATCAATTAGTTCATAATTCCAGTTATTTATAACCACGTAATCTTAATTGCTTTTTAAAAATCATTTTTCTCTACGGTTAAGAATCTTTGGAAACTTTGGCTTTAAAGGAAAATTATTTGGTTTAATAAATCATTGTTAAATGCAAAAATAAAGGCACATAAAAATTACTAAAACATATATTAATCATAATTAAGTTTCATGCTTAGCTGGCTAAAGCCTTTTTAAAACTACATATAATCGTCCTATACACCATTCTTCCTAATAAAATTAACAAATTCTACCTGAAGTTCTTATGGTTTCAAATCCCTGGTATACTAGGGTCGTTCACACACTATGAGACCAATGATAGGCCCAATTTTGTTCTCCGAAATCTTCACACACTCATATCTCATTCAAAAGTAACGAACGTGCGCATCAAAATATATAAACAATCCATGCCGCGCCACATTATGAAAGGAAAGCCAAAAAAGACGACATTTGCGCTTAGTTTTAGGATAATGATAAGGAATTAATTTCGAACTTGATAAACACAAAGCTTCCTCGAAAAGAGGTTAAGACATATGTTTTTAACACATAGTGTATTGTGTAGGGATCTTAATGAATAAACTAATTAATTAATAAAGAACAATGACGATAAACAAAATTAAATTTTCTGTAGAAAAAAGGATAATTGATTAAAAATTTTAACATCACAATCAAGATACAATTAAAGTCCCCAAAGAATGAAAGATTATTATCATAAAACTTTAAATTCCAACTGATTTTTTTTGGAGAGGGGAGGCATTGCCTCCTTTGATATCGCCTTTTTTTAGTATTCTAATTTAAGGCAAAAAAAAAACAAAAAAAATGTAAAATAAATCTTCCTTTTTATGTACAAACAATGGGTTTACTAATTACCTTAGGTACCCCTAGGCTTTACCATATACAAATATTATATTAGATATAATAATTTTATAGATGAAAGGTTTTTTTTGACGCAAAGCTTGAATAAATTTCTAATTGTAAATTACATTAAAGGGGAAGGGCGAGTTTCTTGGCTGCTATTAAAACTAATTGCCTATTTTTTCTTCTGAATAAGCAGTAAAGCATGTCTATCTGTCTACTGTGCTATGCTTTTTATAGGAATTTTATGAGAAAATTGTCATTTGGGGAAAATCCATTTTTTATTATTTAAAACCTTTAAAAGACTAGTAAAAAGCTCAATTAAAAGTAAAATTAGTTTTTTAAGCAAAGGCCAAAATTGGCTTCAAATAGATGCACACAAATTATTTTTTTTTATTAAATCTATTAACATAATATAATAAAGTTACCACTATAAATAATGATAGAATAAAAAATGTTTGTGTCCGTGTTAATTCATACACCCACTGACTTAATAAAAAAGATATTCCGGTTTTTAAAATATTTTTATTCTTTAAACTTATTGTTCATTGACTTGAAAATCATAACTATAAAATTCAGCCAATTATCTTTCATAGCAGTCGAGTTATATACATTTATCAGAAGTTTGATGCCATCAGACCGACGGAACAATTAAATTGTAATCTGGATGTTAGGTGGTATAGGAAATCTTCATGCAAAATTTCAACTATCCATTCAAAATGTCAGCCACGTAAGTTTAATTTCCTTGGACTTACAGATGAAATGAAGAGTAGTTTTAAGAGGAAATGTAGGAATATACTTTTCTCTAACATAGTTAAAAACCTGACCATAAATAGTAAAAAAAAATTGTAATACACACAGACACACATCCTACTCATTTTATAAAAGGTTATCCATTTAAAAACTGGGCCCCAGCGAACGGCCCGTTTTGCCTAGGATTTTGCTTATTTTTATGGAAATTTTGTGCAATTTATGCGCAAAACACGTTAGCGACATAAATCACTTTAACGCCGGCCGCCATTATTTCATTTTAATAATTGTACAGTAATAATATTATAAGTACTATTTAAAAGCACACCTAAGTATAAACCATTCAAAATGGATTAATTTATGCAATTCTTTTTTTTTCTAATTAATTTATATGAAAATACACGATAATTCACTAAAGTCCCCAAAGCTGTTGAGCCAATGAATAAGAAAACGTTATCATAAAACTTTAGGGACTAGTATATTAATCAGCCCATTGTCTCCTCTCTCTCTCACTCTGAGTACAATAACAAAAATTAAATCTATGTGACCTCCAAGTTTAGGTAAGAGAATTTGTCAAGGATGAGGGAGAGGGGGGGGGGCGGTGCTGTTCCCGGGAGGGCGGTACAGGGAGGCCTTCAGAGGAATAATCAGGGATAGGGGATAAGTGTTACTCATAATAAACATAGGATTATAAACTACTAAGAGCGAGAGAGCGATTGAAGAAAAATGACCTTAAAAAGAAAATGATAAAATCTTTTTAAACAAAATCCTATATAAAAAGGTTGATTCTATATATTTCTGTTTTAAAAGAAAAATAATGGTAAATAACACAATTGTCTTTTTTTGTACCCTACCTCCCTGGTATGAATAAATAAAGATTTAATTTTACATAAAGGATTTTGCTCCTCCCCTCCCCCCCAAACAAAACACCGCCATTAATTATTTTTCATAATTGGTAGGCTTCAAAGCAAAGATAAGAGATAAGTAAATAACCCAAAAACTAGAAACTAATGAACTTTTCAAAATCTGCGGATATGTTTATTTGAATTATACTAAACAATTCTAAGTTTTCTTGGGTTTTAATAGGGATGGGGAGGGGGGGGGGGGGTAACAATATGACGTATACAAAGCTTTCCCAAAAAGGACAATTAAATCGATTCATTCCTTTAGAATACCTTATTTTATTTTCTTCCTTTATTTTATAGTTGCCGATTTTAAACATAATTAAAACAATATCACTTAATTGATATCTAATTGTTTTGCAAGAAACTAATATGTATATTTTCACATGTAATAATTTTTTTGGGGTATATTAATTTACAGTCCATTGTCCTTTCCCTGCATCCCTGACACACTCTCCAAATTGTTTAATTGTTATTATTCAGTACCAGACAAAGCCTTTTTAATAAATTATGAATAAAATGCATATTTAATTAATTTATTTACCATCTATTTTTTTATTAGCTTATCAACTTGTTCGCTAGTTGTAAAGTAGTAGAAATTAGATATGACTCCTACTATGTATGATAATTTATGGCGAGAGTGAGTGAGGGGAATGCCCCAGTCCGAACACAGTCACAACTACTTTCTTCAAAGACAATGATAAATGTATAGTATAGATGTTTATCCCATACAACTACCTTTTTCGTCTGTTAGCAAAATACTTTCTGTTTTTTTGTAGTGTATTGACTCTGTTGATATTTACGATGCTATTGGCTGATATTCAAAGACCCAATTGAAAGTTGGCACAGGATCCACGGTGTTTTTAACCCCTTCCCCCTCTATTGTTTTACTCGATTTCAAAGACCAACAAGCAAAAGTCGAGTAATCTAGGGATTCATAGTCTTCGTGTGCATCTGTAATCTAACTTCTGAAAATATGTAGATCTGTTTATTTACCAAACAAATTGCATAAACTTGCTGGCATTGGGCATAGAGTATCTATGCTCCTACATAATAAAAAATTGATAAATAATATACAGTAATATGTAAATATTTATAGAATTCTTTATTAAAACAACAAAAACGTCGCTTATTATCAAAGGGTTCAAATTCATTTTCTAAAGTTTGTACTGAAACAAAAAAGTTTGAATAATTAAAATATTCAATTTTGTTCTCCTTTTTTAAATATTAACTTTTTGGTCAAGTTTTTATGGGGATATAGGAATAGTTAATTGGGTTTGAAGGATTTTTTATTATACTGGAATAGTTCAATAGCATATGAAAGTAAATTCCTAATGTTGACGTTATGTCGATAAAACAAATGTCAGCCATAACCACTTAGTTTTGATGCAATATACATAGTAAACATTATGAATGAACAAGGATAACAACATTCATAACAGCGAAGCTCTGAAACAGTAGAACAAATGAATATTAACACTTGTAGGTGTCAGAACTTAATATGCAGAATATAAATATATAAGGCTAAGCAAAATTACAAGTAAATTTTTAGCAAATCTGCTTAAATACTCAATACTGTTTTAAAGCATACTTATAATTTTAGTTCTTGATTATAGAGATTTTTTGCTTATAAAATTATATCTTGTTGTAGTGGGAATATTCCAAAAGTTAGATCAATAGGATTATTTTATGACATAAAAAATTGCTGTTTAAAAGATTAAAAATCAGAATGTTCTAAATGGACTTGCCTACTTTCTGGTAACGATTTTAGAGTTGCAACGCTAATAAATCGTACCTAAATTTTATAGGAATCGCCATGCTAAGTTTAAAATGGACAACCAATTCTAACGTGCCTAAAATAAAAAAAGAGCTATTCATTACGGACTTACGGACGGTAAGTTGGACCGACCCTAATTAAAAATCATTCATGTGTTAGCCGACCTAAACTTCAAATGTTATTTTTATAGATTTCCCTGAAATGATTTAGCCTAACAATGAAAATGTATAAAATATAAACTTTGCATAATGGATAGTAATTAATAAAGTTTGTCTGACTTCCCTGTTTTACATTGGTGCTGGTATTATGTTAATGACATGTTAATCATAAATGATTGGACGATGTAAGATAAATTGATATATATCCCCAATGATGTTAATTACCTCTTTTGTAGATTTAGATTTTTGGTTGAAAAGTTTGGACACTTCAAGTTTTAAACCAACCAATCAAAATAAAATAAAAGTATCAAATGTTATTGTGACAACAAATGTATTAACCTGGTTGTAAACCTGTGGGTACCAGAGTTTTGAAACTGTGGGTACCAGAGTTGTGAAACTTTGGGTACCAGAGTTGTGAAACTGTGGGTACCAGAGTTGTGAAACTGTGGGTACCAGAGTTTTGAAACTGTGGGTACCAAAGTTGTGAAACTTTGGGTACCAGAGTTGTGAAACTGTGGGTACCAGAGTTTTGAAACTTTGGGTACCAGAGTTGTGAAACTGTGGGTACCAGAGTTGTGAAACTGTGGGTACCAGAGTTGTGAAACTGTGGGTACCAGAGTTGTGAAACTGTGGGTACCAGAGTTGTGAAACTGTGGGTACCAGAGTTTTGAAACTTTGGGTACCAGAGTTGTGAAACTGTGGGTACCAGAGTTGTGAAACTGTGGGTACCAGAGTTGTGAAACTGTGGGTACCAGAGTTGTGAAACTGTGGGTACCAGAGTTGTGAAACTGTGGGTACCAGAGTTGTGAAACTGTGGGTACCAGAGTTGTGAAACTGTGGGTACCAGAGTTATTTACATTCCAATGTTCCCTCCCTCCCCGATTAAGCTATAAACAATACATATTGACATTATTAATATTATAATGCTTTATAGTTAATGTATGTTTTGCTAAAGATGTCGACATAATAAATAATTTTGAATAATATGTTATTGAATGCCATATTATCGACATTAATACTTGAAGTTTTATGTCAATACAATCTTTCCAGGATTAACTTGTTATTCAATTTTTATGGAGTTTTAAGGTCAAAAGAAAATCCTAATGCACATAATGCTGTGTCATTTTGGAGATATCATGAAACAATCGAATGTTTTTCAATTAACCTGTTCCTTTATCTTTAGCCTGAGAACATCTTGTGTATGACACGGACCGGTAACCAGATAAAGATCATCGACTTCGGCCTGGCCCGCAAGTTCGAGCCCATGAAGCAGCTGCAGATTTTGTTTGGCACCCCCGAATTTGTTGCACCCGAGGTTGTCAACTTTGAACCTGTAGGTAAGTCATCTTTTTCTTTCATGCATCGTAGTTACTCTAAAGTCTGACTCTGTCTTGTGTTAGTATGGCTAAAATTTACAAGGGAAATAAAGGTTGCGTGATATTTTCTTATTTCTTGCTACAAATTCCAACCAAAAATAAGATACTTGTAACTATAGATTTCTTTAACTTGAGTCCTCAATTTTAGACAAGTTTCTTATTGGTCCCAGGATGGGATTTTGCTAGTTTTGACATTTTTAGACCTTTAAATAAAGGGTCCTTAGATGCTAAGGGAGCAGCAGCTAGTATAATATGAAGTATGAATGATTTTTGTCTGTGTGTTAAAAACTTCTTTTTTTTTAAGGAAGCTCTAGGTACAAGTTGCCCCCTAGAGGCCCATGCTTTTTATAAGTTAGGTAAAATATCCCAATTTTTAATAACTTTTTGTTTTTTTCTTATATATATTTATTTATTCTAGGTTACTGTAGCGACATGTGGGCACTTGGAGTAATCTGCTATGTCTTGTAAGTTTTTTTTCTAATCAGCTTCGCTACTCCATAATAGTTACATTCCTGTACGCATTCTAGAATCCTCTATTTGTCCTGTCCTTAATATATAGATCGTGATATAATATGGAAGGTTAAATATAACGAATGACAGAACTTGTTTAAGTTAGATATACCTATCAGTGGGTAATTGCAACAATTTTATCTTTGTAATAGGTATACCTAAGGTGTTTAATAAACTTTCAAAAAAACAAAGCTTAGAAATAAAATACATAGATAAAACATGCTAAACTCATATCCGTTTTTTTAAGTTGATGCGGGTATAGTCCCTTTAGTAACATCGCACCTTATGGTGCGATTCTTCGTATTTTTCACAGTAGCTTTTCTCCTATTTCTAGCCCCTGCGCTGGGCTCTATCCCTGCGGGGCCAATATCCTAACCCAGTGGGGCAATCACCTAACCCAATATAACCTAACCTAACCTAAAATAACCTATAAAGGCCATTAAAAAAATACGACGAATCACCCCTTATGGGGCGCACAATGCCATCGAAGGTGATTTGACTTTTGTGTCAGAACCTGAATTGGGACATAGTGCATTTCATTACCCTAGGTTAGGTAACTTCATTTCACTTTTCAATAAAATCTAAAATGCAGCCGTTTTTGCAGGAGGTACCATTTTCTGTGAAAATTTTAGAGGAAAATTAAACAGTTTTTAGTTAATTTCTACTTCTATTTTCAACTGAAGAAAAAATCCTTTTGTGTATATACAGAATCATTGTTGTTACTTAATCTTATCAAAAAAAATATTTAAAAACTAACCCATAATAGCCGATTTTTCATTTTGTTCAATATGGGTAAAATAAAAATATTACCATCTCCAAAGGGTTAAAATCAAAATTTCAAAGCTCTAAAATGTTGTTCATCGAAAATAAATAGCAGTTTATAAGGACTTTTTGCATCCATCTTCTCATTTAACAGGAAAAAAAACCAAAAATAGAATCTATTTTTTTTCAGTGTTGACATAAAAAAAGCATTTGATTAAAAATATAAATAATAATTTTTTTTAAAAGTGCAAAAAAGTAATACAGACTATTCAACTTTACCTCTGACATTTAATTAGATGTAAAAAAAAAATCTATTTATTATAGCAGACAATTATAATAATTTGTTTACAAAATTTTCGCCAAAGCATTACTGATAAACCAAGGACTTATTAGATAACATACTAATTGCTCCTTTGTAAAAAGATTCTATGTATTCTGTATTCTATAAATGTATTCTATAAGAAAATCATGTTTTCAAATAGACATTTCAAATTATAGAGTAGCTTTTAAAAAGTACAATCTATTTAATCTTTAAAGAATTAAAATAAAGAATAAAATTTTTTTTGAATTTTATCTTGTCATATATATGACTAGCATGGCAGTATACATATAATTAGAAATGTAGATTGTTTTATAAATAATACCTGTTTATACTCTCGAACTTGAAAAGTGTCGCTTAATTTAAACTATGTTATTCAAAAGTTAAATTCGGTAGAAAATGTGATGGAAAGTTTTATTCTACTAACCTTTCACTAACTGCTTTTACCTGGTCCCGGAATGATTTTAGGAATTTCCCCATCCCTTTGAATTAAAAGTATTAAAAGCTTCTAGATGCTAGTGGCGCATCCCCTAGTTTTACATAATATGATTAAAAACAATGTTTTTCTGTCCGACTTAATCCCAAATAAACATAATTTAGAAATAGTCACAATTTTAATAATGGATGTAGAATATTCATGGATATTATGACAGGGGGAAATTGTCGTCAATTAAGCTTGCTAACATGAAACCCATGTATTGGTCAGTTTGTTCATCCAGAAAGAGGGGAGGATATAAATGTGGTAGAGGGGGAAATGTTAATTTAGCCTTATTAGAGAACATGAAAATCCAAATAATAATATATCCATTATTAGTAGTGAAGCTACTCTATAATTCCAATGTCCGTTTATCTTTTTTATATTTTTTAAAACTGGTTTACTTTAGCAATGTATATAGAATACATGTATATATTAACAAGGGAAAATTTGTCGCCAATTTAGCTAGCTAATATGTACCTCGTTTATTATAGTTTGTTCATCCAGGGGGTGGATTGGGGTATTATAACTCTAGCTGGCTGTGAGAATTACTTTATTAGAGTAACATCCAAGTAATAGTAATATTTCTATAGCATTCAGCAAATCTGCACATGGTAGAGAAAGGTACGAATCTTAGCCTTAACAAATTTCATAACTAAAAACAAAATAAAGACCTACTGCTGATATGTCAGATGAGCGGTATTTATAGTAAAAGTAGGGGAAATGCCTTCTCCCAAAAACAAGTGCAACCCATAAACATGATCATTTTGGAAAAAGGGTATTTTACAATATAGTCTGCAATATTTTGGATCATAAGCGTGCAGAAGGGGATGTATACAACCCCATGAAACAACATTTTATGAAGATCTGCATTTCCCTTTTATCACCCTTGAATAGAGAGACAAAGAGACAGAGAAACAAAGAGAGAGAGAGGGAGCATAAGAGAGCGTGAGTTAGAAAGACAATTTTACCTATATAATAGACATTAAACATTCAATCTTGTCATTCTAATATACATACAGTACTAAGGTTTTTTGTCTGTATCCAAAATTCTCGGAAATCGCTGGTCCAACTTGGTTTCACTTTTATTTTGGTGTGGTTTTAGACTATTTTCAAGATCAATATCGCCCTAAAGTCAAAGGGTAGAACAACTCATGGATCTAAAGGGATAAGACAAAGGCCAATAAATTGATGTACATCCCCAATATTGAAACACAAAACTACCTTCTTTAGAGCTTAAGATTAGTGGTTGAAACGTTTGAACAGTTAACTTAATAAACTAACCAATTAAAAAAGTCCTCAAAGTTGTTAAACCAACGAATAAGAAACATGATTGTAAAAATTTAAGGACTAGTGTAATAAACATTGGTATCTCTCACTCTGGGAATAGCTAGTCACTTGAATCTAGTCTTTAATTTGAAATGTCCGTTTGAAAATATGATTTTCTCATAGAATACAAATTTTTAAAGGAGCATTTAGTATGTTATCCAATAAGACCTTGGTTTATCAGTAATGCTCTGATGAGAATTTCCATAAGAAAATTTATTTTAATTGGCTGCTATACTAAATTGACTTTTTTTACATCTATTTTAATGTCAGAGGTAAAGACTGAATAGTCTGTACTACTTTTTAGCACTTTTAAAAAATATTATTATTTAAAGTTTTTTATCAAATGCTTTTTTATGTCAACACTGAAAAAATAGATTCTATTTTTGTTTTTTTTCCCTGTTAAATGAGAAGATGGATGCAAAAAGTCCTTATAAACTGCTATTTATTTTCGATGAACAACATTCTAGAGCTTTGAAATTTTGATTTTAACCCTTTGGAGATGGTAATATTTTTATTTTACCCATATTGAACAAAATGAAAAATCGGCTATTATGGGTTAGTTTTTAAATTTTTTTTTTGATAAGATTAAGTAACAACAATGATTCTGTACATACACAAAAGGATTTTTTCTTCAGTTGAAAATAGAAGTAGAAATTAACTAAAAACTGTTTAATTTTCCTCTAAAATTTTCACAGAAAATGGTACCTCCTGCAAAAACGGCTGCATTTTAGATTTTATTGAAAAGTGAAATGAAGTTACCTAACCTAGGGTAATGAAATGCACTATGTCCCAATTCAGGTTCTGACACAAAAGTCAAATCACCTTCGATGGCATTGTGGGCGATGTTACGAAAGGGACTATTCCCGTTTATGCACTTTGATAGCACACAATACTATTATAATTATGAAATTATTGTTTTCTTAATGCTTATATTGACTGATCTTTGAATTAATGAAGTAAAGACCTTATTGTAGAGAAGGATAACAACAAACAAAAGTTAGAAAATTCTACTTCTTTCTATGTGCATATCTAATACTAATATATATATGCTATGTCATTTTCAAATAACTACTAGACATACAGATTCTTAATAGATTAACCCTATTAGACGTACAGACAGACGTAAGCTTTAATTGTAGAGAATGCTGACATTAAACTGTGTTGAAGTTAGAAATATGTTTGCAATCAGTTTTACACTAATGAAAATCAATCAAACCATCAGATTTATAGGCCCTGCCAAACAAAAGTTGTACTCAAAAAATGCATTAGGAAAAAATGACACGCTAAATATTTGGCGACAAATAAATTATATACAAATCACTATCGGCTTTGCCCCTCACCGTTAGAGGCTCTACCATGGGGAAAAATATTGCAAAAACACTGAAAAATTTATATGAAGCTTCTCTAAATGGCCTGATTCAATCAGACACCTTTCCGAGATTTTTAACTTCAACGGAAGAATCCTTAGCACTATATATTTATTATAGACAGGCACAAAAAACCTTACTACTATAAAAAAAGATTTCTCAAAATATGATTGAAAAGGCAGGAGTCTTGCCTTTTATAATTATTTGCAAAGGATATGTTGTATTTTATTTGACAAGCACTTTTTGAGTATAACTTAAAGCAATTGTGCTAGGTCTGCAAAGCCAAATGACTAACAGCCTATGGTAAAAATATAAATACATACATATATATTAATGTATTTTAAATAAGTTTAATTAAATTTTAGTTGTATAATGCTGAAATGATATTGTTTTTGCATTGGTTCGCTTGGTTTGCAGTAGAGGAAATATTATTTCATATAAACAGGCATAACATGCCGCGTTAAAATTTACAAACGTTCTAAAATCAAAGGGTTGGTTATCTGCGTTATCGATTATCTAAAATCATTTGTATTTATACGGTTTAAGTTAGGTTAGGATTAGGTGTATGCCATGAAGGCCCCGCAAGATAATTGTTTTCAGCAGAGGCTGGGTGTTGATTTGGCCCATTTAAAAAAATTAGCTAGCACTGTCCAGGCCTAGCCTATGTGTGTCCAATAAGATTTTATTTGTGTTTTTATTTTGATTGCCTCATTATTTCATCCCACCAACACATACATACATACAACAGTTTGGAATCTTGAATATATTTCTCTCTACTTTAATTCAATGACCCTCCAATATTGACATTTTAATCTTATCAAATATGCCTTTTTAGTGTATTGTAGTCAAAAAACGTTCAATTTAGCCTGAAATTAAAATCAAATAAAATTGGTCACTTTATTTTTTGGGTTTCTGTGATTTGCTATCTTTATATAAAGAAGCTCTACAAAGTGTCCTAAAAAATGAGCCGTGTGACGTCAATAGATCCATCTCTTTTTAAGGGTTTTTTTCCCCACTTCTCCTCTCATCCCTCATTTTTATGACAATTTGTAAAGTATCTTTTTTAATGGCAAATCATTTTTGTAGGATAAAAAATTTCTCTCAAGATGTGACAAATTATTGGTTATGTATGACGTAATATCAATACATCATCATTCTAACCAGATAGACACGAAGATGTTAGACTTATATAATAATCTTTAAGAAAATATAAATATTTTCACTCGCCCAACTGCGTACAGTGGTCAATAAAAGAATATGAGAGTAATACAGCGAGCACATAAAAATAAATAGTTCAATTCATCTTTATATACCATCAAATATGAGAATACAAATAGTTTGGATTTATTTATATGCATTTTTATACTTCTTTCATTTGCATTTTTTACAATATTGTTTTTTTAAAGACCTGAGTGATGCTGTGAGTATTGGTGCAAAAAATGGGGACATGATTCCAGTGACGTCATATTTTTCTTTCCCGAAAAAGGGAAGGGGGAAGAAAAAAAGAGATGGGAGAAAAGGGGGTTTTCCCCATCTCTTTTGAAGAGATTTTCTTCCCCCCTTCCCTTTTTCGGGAAAGAAAAATATGACGTCACTGGAATCATGTCCTCATTTTTTGCACCAATACTCACAGCATCGACCTGAGTGTATTAAAGAAAATATTCTTTTGTTTACAGCATATTTTAAGCAGGGGTAGCTATTCTAACCAACAATTCTACAAAAAATCACGAAACCTTATAAAGTACCTGGTGGTAAATTTTGTTTTTTGTCATGTAACTGAAGAGGGATGGGAAAGAAGGGGAGAAAAAGGTGAAGGGGGTTGTGGGGAAATTTACCTTTAGAGTTGTTTGTCAGAATATAATTCCGTTGTCCCTGGGTTTTAAGCTGTTTCAAGGGCCTGGAACTTTTTTTTAGAACTTTAATTTCTCTCCAGTACTTTCCCTGTTTATTACAAAATTACATCTGTTTAAAAAAGTAATAGGATATATATCTGCCTGTAAGTATGTGTGTTAATAATAAAAGATCTCTCAAACCTATTTCATCCTTTCAGTGATGTATTCTATACGTCCAAGGAAGATATTCTTAGGATAATTGTCACTGGAAAAGATTCATATGCCCCTAGATGCCTCTAGGGGCGTAGCCGCTGGATTTTAAAAACAACAAAACTAATAAATGTTTATTTTAGGGTATCCGGGCTTTCTCCGTTCATGGGTGATACAGATTTGGAGACTATGGCTAATGTTACTATTGCTGAATATGATTATGATGACGAGTGCTTTGATAAGGTAAACTATTTATTGGGGGACAAAGTGTCTCAACAATCAGCCATTTGACGTCATAAAAATGAGGTAGATGAGAGGAGAAGTGGGATAGACAACATATCAATAAGAGATGGATAATCCCTCATTTTTATGATGTCACATGGCTGATTTTTGAGACACCTTATCCCGATTCAAACAATTTATTTATTTACCCAGCTACGATATTTGTAGAATAGCTACTTTATAACAGTGGTATGTCAGTACGGCCGCCATTAGGTCCGAGATCTATCATATATGACAAAAAACGTTCAAAACATTTAATGTATATTCCTATTTGATTGACAGGCTTTAAAAACTCAAAAATATAAACCATAAAGTCCGTTTTATATGTTCGATCATGTATTTGCCAGAACTAAATCAAAATGCTTACAAAACAGACCTCATACCATCTGTACAAATTATGGCATTATACATGTTCGAACATATACAACTTACTTATTATATTAATTCAGTGGTCTAGGAAAATTAAATTGAAATGTTTTGGTTTGCTTTGTTTTAGAGATATGACAATTTGCTTTAACTCAAGATGACTTTATATATAAAATCTTTGTCTGAAGGCAAAATAATTTTATATTGAATATAATTTGCTAATTTATTTGCTAAGCCCTTTATATTTGAAACTTTAATGTGCATTTAGACAGGGGGGAGGGGATAATGGACCGTAAATTATATCGGTACTTTCTCTAATTAGTTGGCGTAAAAACTTTAGTACATTTTTTTTAATCATGATGGTTTTTTCTAGCTGCAGTATTCAAACATTTTCACCAATGATTTTCTCCTCTTCAAAGTTTGTTAAAGCTGTTATGAAAGACATAAGCCTTTCCTATTTTCATAACAGAATTATGGTTTATTTTCTGTTCCCACCTATAAGAAAAAGTAAGGCTAAAAATTAATTTGGATAAAAATGAATACACGCTTTGGGCCAATACATTTATATGAAATATGGGTCAAACTTTTCGCACTTCAGGTACAAATGTTAAACTTATCTACGATAATAATGGGGTGAAATTATGGGTGCTAGGACAGAAAATGATATTATGAAAAGTTTCTACTTGACTTGACATGTTGATTAATACTTATTGTTGTCAGGGATTTAGAGTCAGATTAATGGCGATATGTTAATTTTTCCAATTATTTTTTAGTCTGCAAATGGGCAATTTTGCTTATCAGAATTAGAGGTGTACGTATATCAATTTATCGTCCATGGTCTTATCTCTTAAGATCCTTGGGAATAACAAAGGTTTCATATTCACTATAAGTCTCAAAGTGCGTATGAAGGTGCTTTGGCTTTTGTGTGAGAACCTAAATTGGGACATAGTGCATTTCATTACCCTAGGTTAGGTAACTTCATTTCACTTTTCAACAAAATCTAAAATGCAGCCGTTTTTGAGAAAATTAGATTTGAAAATTTCAAGTTCAATTTTCATCCACTAGAGTTAACGCATAATCATGACAAGAAAAGCAAAGATTATTTATTTTTTTAAATTTTGAACAACTTTGCTTTTATAAAGTCTGTCATAAAACCTTTCTATATATGATTTATTTAAGGCTGAATTTCGTGACCTTAGCAAAGCAACGGATACGAATGGCCATGAATCAACTCTCTAAAGGAGTGGTTTTATGAAGAACTTTATAAAAGCAAACTTGTTCAAAATTTTAAATAATTACACTTTGCTTTTCTTGTCATGATTTTGCGGTAACTCCTAGTGGATGAAAATTGAACTTTAAATTTTCAAATCTAATTTTCTCAAAAACGGCTTCATTTTAGATTTTATTGAAAAGTGAAATGAAGTTACCTAATCTATGGTAATGAAATGCACTTTGTCCCAATTTTGGTTCTGACACAAAAGTCAAAGCACCTTCATACGCACTGTGTCTTTTTGATATCGTAGCTGCCCTTGAATTTGGGTTTATAAATTACAATATCACTACTAAAAGGTAAGTTAGTTTGTGTAGCATTGATAAAATAATAATAATAATAATAGATATTATTGGACGGTATATTGTGTCTGATTAACCATCTAATGTAAAAAATCTATTCAGTAACTCATAATAAGTGCAACTATTTTGAATCGGTGATTACATATAATCGCTGACAATTGAGTTGGCCCTCAGATAAACATCTAGGGTACAGTTTTTAATAAAATTTTATATCTGTTGTTTTATTATTAATTTCAGAGATGCATTGCGTGAAATATAATAAATGATTTAACAGAAAAAAAAGTAAAAAATCTTTGAAACTCTTTAAAAAAGCTACACATTGTAATCAAGAGCCTTTCTTTTATATTATTCAGGGCTCGGCAACCAAAACCGCACCCAAGCAACACATTTTTTGATAGTATCTAATCGTAGCGGCCAAAGTTAAAAGTCTACATTAGTCTACATAGTACTCAATTATAAATTTTCATGGTTAAATAGTGAACAATTTTACATTGTATCTGTTTATCTATTTATCACTGGCACTTACAAATAGTGAACATAATTACATGGTATCTGTCTATCCATTTATCCCTGGCACTTACAAATAGTCAACAATTTTACATTGTATCTATCTATCTATTTATCCCTGGCACTAACAAATAGTCAACAATTTTACATTGTATCTGTCCATCCATTTATCCCTGGCACTTACAAATAGTCAACAATTTTACATTGTATCTATCTATCTATTTATTCTTGGTACTTACAAATAGTGAACAATTTTACGAGACCTCTTTTGTATAGGTGTTGATTTGTCTTATTGAGCTGTAAATGATTTTATAACAAGTGGTACGTCAATGTCCCATTAAGCGTCTAGTAGAGCATATGAACCCCCTTCCCCCCTAGAGGTTTTAAAAAAGAAAAATATTAAAAAGATGAAGGTCTGTCAAATCACAAGAAATCATTTTATTGTTTTTTTAGATTAGCTAGGTTACTTTGCAGTTCCGTTTACTTTAGCTTTAACTTTTTAAGAAGTAGCTTGGGGGAAGGGGGAGCTACTTTGTGGTACTATTGATGTATCTGGGAAAGTATTTGATTTTATACAAAGGAGCTCAAATCAACAGAAGCATTGTAAACTAAACAGATAAAATGTAAATAAAAATGCTTGTTATAATTTTATTATATGTCGCTAAGGGGTGTAAAAAAGCATAAAAAATTAAAGGCTTAAGATACAATATTATAAAACTTAACGAAGAGACTCTTTGAGCCGTCTGTCCATTCTTTATTTGGATGCTATTAAAGATTGATGGCTGAAATTTGTGTGATGATTCCTTAGACCAATTGAGCATATTTTGTCCGATTGTATTTACGTGGAGACATTGTATTTCTATTGTCTCGGCAATTATGTAAGATAGACTGCTAAAAATTATTGTAAAGATTTGATGATTTCATCGTCTGCTTATTTTTTATTGTCACATTTTAGGAATTCAAAACATTATTTTTTTTATTTTTCAGGTGACAGATCAAGCCAAAGACTTCATTGATAAACTTCTGGTCAAAGATAAGAGGTAAGATTTGAATTCCAGTATGGATTAGATTGATATCCGTTAGATTAGAACCGGTTCTCTGCTTTACTGATAACTCATGTATCATATTAACGACAATATCCTACGAATATGAAGAAAAAAATCATAAAATTAAAGCCAGTTTAAATCTTATTTTTTTAATATCCGCGAAAAGCTGTTTTTAATACAATGCGATAAAAAACTAATCCATCCAGATAACTTTTTGAATATTATGTACAAATAATTATAACTATACTTACTATTAGCTGCTGTGCCCCTAGCCTTAAAGGGCATCTTTAATGTGCAAATAAGACAAACTAAAGCACCAATTGGACCTTTATAAATCTTCCCTGAAATGAAGATTTAAATCACATTCACTATCTATCAATTATTACTCTTTAATTGACATTCTATCAAACAATCATTCTATCTATAATCTAATTATCTATCTACATTCTAATTTCTTATACTTATATTGATATGTAAAGATTATTTGATGAATTCAAATTAATCCTTTTGTTAGATTTTTTATTAAGTTGTCGCTCTTTCTTATTCCGTTTCTTTATCTAACTTTCTTTCTTGTCTCTCTTTTTTTCTTTTACCCGATCGGTTCAGCGGTTAACGAGGTACATACAGACAGACAAACATACAGACAAATGGACAGACAAACATCCTGCTACTTTATTATGAGGATTATCTATTTTAAGAAGACAGATGATAGATGTATCTATCTATTTATTCTGTTTGATCCTTCAAACCTTGAACCACCTACACATCCCACTCCCCCCCCCCCCCGCCTTTTCTTCTCTGCAGGGATAATGAGTTAATCCAAATTACAAAAATGAAAAAACAGGCATTCAGGAATGTACATGAACTGCTAGTGCTTTCTGTTCAATATTGGAGGAAGAAAGGGTTGAAGATTAATCCAAGTGATACCTGTCTTTATTTTTTGTTCAAACAATGAAAATTGTACTTTTTAAAAATTTGGTGATCTTGAGCCATGGGACAGCCAGACAATTGAAAAAAAGTCAGTTATATCGTAGCTATGAGCTTTAAAGTCTTCTAGCGGTCAAACGGCTAAACATTTTTATTATGTTCGCAAACAATTTTAAATGACAAATGTAGGCCCATAAGTAATCGGTATTAGATAATGCTAAATAATGCTGTTTTATCGCAGCGCACTTAAAATTGCGAAAAGGAATAATTTTACTCATATTTTCTTCATTCAAGCATTTTCTGTGGATCATTGGGGTTTGTCTCTTCTAGGTAGTTTGTAAACCTTTTCAAGCAGTCTTTAAAGTCTTTAAAGTCTTTAAACTTTTGGAGATAATCGATTTTACCGTGAGCTGCATCAGAACCAAATAATTTGTCAACTTGTTTATCCCTGCAATCAAACAACCTTCCCTTTTTATCTAATTAATCAGACTCCCCCAATAATTTGCTTTGCTAACCTGTGCAAAATTTGTTTTAATTCCCTCTCCCCCTCTTTACCCATTATTCTCCTTGCAATGGATTGAAGACTTATTAAATTGACAATATTTTTACTACTTAAAAAATAAAGAGTTAGGGTGTTTGAGTTTATCAATAAGTGTCTATCTAAAAATTTAGACAGCGCTAGCAATTTTACTTTTTTTCTGGGAAGCTCGATACTGATCCTTGGCATGTTTTAATCAACATCGAGGGATGGTGACTGTACCCTCTTTCTCACCCAAAATGTACTTTTTTTTATTAAATCAAAGTCCCTTGTGTATCGTCCACTAGGCTTTTTTTTAGACAAGAAACTATTGGATTGCATGACCTTTGTCTAATTGTTGCACCTATTGGTCGCACTATTTCGTTTTCCTACTTATAAAAGTAGCAGTGAGAATCATTTTTAACGTATCTAACTAATCATCTATTGGACAACGGGCGATGCGACAACCAATTTTTTTCCTAGTTACATATCCCTCCAGCCATGGACTTCACCCACTTTGTTGTTATGAATTGTGAATAAAGAAAGAGAGGTCACATTAGAATTAATCCTAATACACATTTCAAAATTGAGGGCACAGACAGGCATTTGCTGATTTGTATTATGTTAAGGGTATTTTCTTTAACAAGGAGTTTATTTAAATCATCCATAAAGCGAAGCTTTACAAATAAAAAGTTGTACAATCAAACGGTGCTTGTAATATGAAAGAAATGGAATATAATTTAGAAGTCTGCTAAATTGTTTAAATGCTAGGAGCGTAGTAACATTTAAGACTTGATTATATAGATACTTCGCTAAAATGTTGTGCTTTATCTTCATAAGAATCGCCATCATAACATAAAATCCCTAGTACATGTCCCTCTGAATGGCAGGGTGTGCTTTGAATTTTAAGTTTAATTTGTCTATACTTTTAGTACTTTATGACCTACTAGTGGCTGCGCCACTACCATAATGGGCTCTGTATTTGCAAGATTACGGTTAGGACAAAAAGTCTTAAAGCCACCCCGGTAACTATAGGAATTTTATTCTAAAATGTAAAACTCAATAAATGTACTTTACGGCTGCGTTCAAGCGTCTAGGGCTCTTTTTTTTAAGGGGGGTGGGGGAGGTGGGGCAGGATCGGATGGACACACAAAAACACATCATATTACTTTGTTTAAATATTTTACTGTACATATAGGCCTATATTTGTATATTGGGAGGCCTATTTTAGTTTGATATGACTTATTTATAGGCCTATGTATGCCTATGCATACTAGGATAATCATTTTGATTTATGCATGTTTGAGTTTGGACTAATGACTTTACTCCGCCCAAACTGTATTTATCCAGCCAGACTTTAGAGTTCGCATATTATCAACATTACACTGCATTTTATTTTTTATTTTTTATTTTTATGTCTTCGAAACCGATTAGTATCCGTTGGATTAGAACCAGTTCTCAGTCATATTGAAAAATCATATATAGAATCGTATTAAAGACAATTTGAAATTATAATCATAACAAAGGTGGTTTTAATCTTATAATTAATTTTAATTTACGGGAAAGAAATGTTTATAATACTATGCGATAAATAATTATTATAATCGTTAATCGAACGAAATAGGGTTAATATAGTGTTGGTATTTATATCGATATTATGTCAGTCTTTGACACCATTATTGACTGATTTTATATGTCAACAAAATGATCCTTAATTTTATAGGATCCATGTTTTTAGTTCGTATATGATTTTGTTTTTCATTCATTAAACTCTTTTTTTATATCTCCCCACAAAAAGAAACACAAAAAAGATAAATAAAAAGGTTATGTTAGGTTAGGAGAGCCCAGTAGGATCTAGAGCTCCCCGTAGGGGATAGGTACGGGTTGAAAATATGAAAGGGGGTAGGGGGTTAGTTTGTTTTACATTTGGTTCATGAGATTGCACCTGAAAGTTTAATCATTTAATTTATATCTATTTTTTCGCCTTTTCTTCAGCCCTCTGTCGATCTACTTTTTCTATCATTCTACTCCTCTCAGTCTCACCTTTTTCTATCTCTTTTTCTTTTTTCCTTCTATCTCTCTATCATATTCTTTGTGTAAGACTAAGATATGCAAATGTGTAAAGTAACAAATTTTAGGCCATTTCTAAGGTTATGAAAAAAAATCTATTTTTACAGTATAGGTTTTGCTTTTGCATAAAAGCGAAGCTTAACAGGATAGACAGACTGACAGTCTAACAATGATAAAAATAGAGAACTGTTTCAAATTTAAAGAATTACCGGGAAATTGCATAAATACAGGCTGCTTTTTGTGAACGTACTTACTACAAGATTTATAAATAGAAATTTCCCTTTTCTACTGTGTCAAATCATCTCGGTAATCCTAATATAGAAAATCTAGTTTATGGGATAATTAAATCTAAATTTTATCCAGCTGTTTTAGAACAATCTTGCATAGTTTTAAATCAATTGGGCGATTCTAACATGTCTAAATTATTTGTTAGACCTGTCCCGTTATATTCAGACGTTTAAGTGATGTAAATACTATGAAATCATGTTCATTAAACTGGGCCTAAGTAAGGTTTATCTTAATGCCTAAACATTGCGACATTCTTTATGATTATATTATATCCATATTATATTACATGTTCAGAGTGCAACACATTTCAAATAAAACAAGAACATGTATGTTTCATAAGTAGCCCAACAATAACAAGCTAAAATTGCATTTGTTAAGTCAGAACATTAAAAGTATTTCTAACATTTGTCAATAAATTTTTTTTTTTTTTTAAAAGATGGCTGTATAAAGTTATATATGTTTTTAATGAAAATAGACCATCATGAAATAACAAAAGTACATTGAAAAGTACAATGATTTTGACTAATTTCTTTTGAATCGTTCTACAAAGACTGTGCTGTATTTTCTGGAGTAATTTTTGCCAAGTTTTTATTAAAAAAACATTAAGAGAAGCTACGCCTTGGTTTTTGTGCCCATTTGGACCAACACTCCTCAAGACTTAAAAAGTCATTACTTGAAAAATATGTTTTGCTGGCTGCCCTTTTTAACCCATCCTATAGATCAGGGACAAGGTGTATGGTTGGAGGAACAAATATATGCAGGGAGGGAGGGGACATTGGGCAGTTTATTACACTAGTCCCCAAAGAGTTAAGCTAACATTTTCTTATCGTTGGCTTAACAACTTTGGGGACTTTTAATGAATTTTTATGGTTGGTCCATTTAGTTGAGTGTCCAAAATTTTTACCCGCCAACTCTAATCTATAGAAAGGGTAGTTTTGTTTATCATCATTGGAGATGTACATTAATGTATCGGCTATTGTCTTATCTCTTTAGATCCCTGAATTATATGTATTTTGGCAGTAACACTTCAACCAAACTTCATGTAAAAAAAGAGATATTCTGATGTTTTTCTTTATTAAAGTTAGATTAATAGTTTGTAAATAAATGTATATAAACCTTACCTAACCCAAGAACTGAGAGAAAGATTGAAACTCTAAATATAACATGCAGTCTTATCCACGAATCCCTGGTTAAAACCCTCATAACATCATTAACCCTTTTTATCCATCTGTATACTAGTAGTCGAGTCGTTTGGCAACTTTTTAGCAGGGCTTTTGTAATATCAACATTTGCTTATGATTGCCAAAGAACAATTATAGTAGAAAACGCACGAATTGACTTAAACACTGCACTTAACAATAGCAATCAATCAGAAAAGAATTAATTGAAAATTACAAGATTTCTAAGAGGTTGACTTTTGTGATATGAATATTTGGGTTCCAAGACAAACGCAGGAGTGACAAACGTCGGAGTAGACATATAGATATGAATAAACAAATAAAAGTGTCCACTTCGAAATTTGTCACTCATGTGTTTGTCCTATGGTCAATATTTGCTTATTATTGTCATTGTCAGATAATGGATAGTATAAACGCAAAAATGCCGCAATTTTAATATCAATCAATCAATACAGAATTATTCCGCCATTTTTAGTATGCCGCCTATAAAAACATCATTTCACCCTCACAAGTTTCATAACTTTTCTGTAGTGTCATCATTGCCATTTATCTCTTCTTTCCAGAGCATAGGCCACGCACAATGGTTCTCCATTTTTTTTGGACTTGGCTTTTGTAGAGGCATCACTGAAAGATGATATTTTTCTCTCGTCCAGTTCACTTAGGAGTTCCTTTAGTAGTGTAGCATCTCTAAAATTAGGTGTGTCAATGAAAGTTAAATTGCAATGGAACTAATATCTATGGAAAGAAATATTCAACTTGATATCTATCTTCTCTTATTCTATGTTTGAAGATGCGAAAATAGATTAGCGCACATCTTTCTGCCAACTAAATTTTAGCAATGGTAAACAAAGCTATAACATACTTGAGGCAATACAACAGGCTTCTCATTTAATTAGATATTTTTGTTATGATTGATTTTAGAAAGTTTCTTAGCCATTACAAGATTAGTATTGTTAAGCTATGCACCCTTGGGCAATTCAAGACTTATTTTTATACTTGTTAAAGATTTCATTAATAGTGATCAATTTTAAGATGTAAAATAAATGGATATAAAAAGAATTATGAAATAAAGAGACAAAATCACCTTCACCACAAAGCACAACAGCATTATTTGAAATAGAATAAAATAATGTTTTATGTCGACATTATGGTATTTGTTTTTCGCCTAATATTTACGTCGATTGGCTGATGGCTGGTATTATGATAGAACAAGTTAGAAATAGTATAGATGCTCATTGGTCAACAGAATCTTTTAGACAAATTTATCTTTAATATATTACACAAAATTAATGTTCCCTGGACCATTACAGAAAGACCAACGGACCAAGAGAGTCAAATAAAAGTTGCGTATTCATCGGTCACATTTGTACAGCACAGTTCAGTCATCTATCTTTAATAGCAGCTGAGAAAGATACATTACCCGTACAGAAATTTAATATTCCCATGAGAATTACAGACAGACTGACGAACCAATGCATGGTCAACCATTGGTCAGCAAAATCTATACATCAAAATTTGGCTATATATCTTTTATAGCAGCTGAGAAACAATACATTTTCCCCCTCGGGATTGACAGATAAAGTAAACCAAAGAGTAGTTTCACTACAAAAAATTGAACAAGTACAAAACAACTCATTAAAGTATAAAAAGTTAAGTCAACACAAACAAGGCCCTTTGAACTCAAGCTAATTTCTAAGCAGGGGGGCTTCTTTTTGCCTGAAACAAAACATCAAAACAGATTTTTATTTTAGTTTTTATCTTCATATTGCAGCTACTGAATATGGTACCTACTTGTCTTAGAATATTTTCTTCCATCAATAATAATCAACATAGCACCAACTTTTAGGTTGGGCAGATGAAAATAAATCAGTTCTCTTATAAGATAATTTTTCTCTAGTCTATTCTTGATTTGCTTAATGGAATAGTGTCATTTGAGATGTAATAAAAGTTTTAAATCAACTAATGTGAGAACGTGTTAATACAAAATTGGTCAAAACACAATCTTAAAATAAACTGATCGATTGTCAACGGAATTTTTAGAGTAGATTCTCCTTGAGCAGGGGAATCTTCACAATAAAACAGTAATTTTTTTTTATACAATAGCCGTTTATCTTTTCTTCTTATTATTATCATTTTGATAAAGTAAAATGTTCTCAAATGCCTTTCTAGTTAAGAGGTTGGGGAGAGGAAACAAAGGTTTACAGAGAGAGAGCGCGCGCGCGAGAGAGAGAGAGAGAGAGAGTATAGATGGAGTTAGTTCGGAGGAAAATGTGTACTTGACAAGGATTACAACATACATAAAAGCGGAAATATTATTCAATTTTTAACAAAATATTATAGTGAAAAAATATCTCAAATTCTATTTCATAAGCTATGTATATGGACGTACAAACATTTCCTTGACCTAATTGTTAAGAGGTTTTGCGTTTAATAATTGTGCCTAAACGTTTTAGGAATGGCCATTTCAAAATTCAATTTAAAAGGATATTCAAATTATTAAGAGTTGGTATCAAAATAGCTTTCCATATATTACGTAAAAATCACTATGCACAATTTGAAATAGAAAAGACGATTTTAACATGTCACTGATCACTGTTCAAACATGAACGTGGGAGTGTATAGACGGACCTACCTTAAATTTAAGTGAGCTTTGCTTATAATAAGAAAAAGGTGCGAAAGCTCAATCCATCAATTCAGTTTTGGAAGCAGTGTCAACTCGCTGAATATTTCATCAATCTTAGATTTCAGATCTCTATCCATCTATATATTTATACATCTTTGTCCATCTTTCAATCTATCTATCTATTTCTATCTATCTATCTGAGGTTATCTATTTACATGTCTCTCTGTGTCTATCTATTTATCTATCTATCTGTGTCTATCTATTTATATGTCTCTCTGTGTCTATCTATATATCTGTCTGTCTGAGCCTATCTATATTACTGTATGTCATTAATCTATCTATTTATCCATCCCTACTACATCTATTTATCTAACAACAGCATAATCTATCTCTCACATAATTAATTATTCATTTTTCAACAATCTATCAATTGAAAATCTATTAGCAAATATACCATCAAAATTAATTAATTTAATTATCAATCTATTAGTAATTTATCTACCATTCTTAATCTATCCACAATCATTTCTTCATCTTTTAATAATCTATTTATCTATTTTAGTCAACGAGCTACAGCCGAGCACTGTTTGAAGCACCCCTGGCTTAATAATATTCAAACAAGAAGGTAAATTATGCATTTAGAACATTAAGACAAAGGATGCGCAATATTGGTATTTATTTGTCTGTAGGTTGGTTTATTGATCTGTAATGCGCTGACAGATATATGCCCTCCCTTTCTTAACCAATACTATGCATATATATATAGTTTATTTTCGAACTTATTATGCAAATTTAGTCCTTGTGCTTCTGCGTTTGGTCACCCAATCATCCAAAAGGATAGCTTTAAAAGTTTAAATGGTCATAATTTTCCTTGTTTTTTTATAATCAACGATTTTTCGCTTTCACCTATCTCTTCATCTTTTTGTCCATAGCTTAAAAAGAATTAATGAGCAGTAAACAATGATGATTATGTAGATATGTAGCAGAGCAGAAAAATAATTAGCAATTTTTTCTAAGAGTTTTTTTTCCAAGAGACATGACAGTGAAATGTCATATAGTAAGCATGATAAGAAATATATTTAATTTAATAACTGTTGTTGAGATCGGACGGACATACCTTAATTATAGAGTAGCAACGCTATTAGAAAAGAAATATAAATAATTATATGCTATTTAAAATACTTTTGTCATATAGTAAGCATGATAAGAAATATATTTAATTAAATAACTGTTGTTGAGATCGGACGGACATACCTTAATTATAGAGTAGCAACGCTATTAGAAAAGAAATATAAATAATTATATGCTATTTAAAATACTTTTGATAGCAATCAATATACGTGTATATAAATGTTTAATATAGACTTGGATTAAAACTTTAAATTAAGTAGTGCTACAAAAGAAAACTGCCAAAACCTACAGACATATGAACTAACATAGAACTTTATTATGTGGTAGTAGTGATTTTAAAATAGAATTTGAACAGAAATATAAAATAAGATTTGAATAGTGAATTTTTTTTTACTTTAACTGATGCCCTTTGATTGCAGAACCTTTATTTCATTCATTTATATTTACCGCAACTTATTAGAATAATAAGAATGAGAAGAAAATTTTTTCAGTTACTGTATCTCTTTAGGAGACTGGTCTATACGCTTTTCGAAAATAGCATAAAACCTGCCCTGAAGCAATTTTAAGCTTATCTTTAAAAAAGTGACTAATCTATGAAGCCATTTACGAGATTGTACTGGACAAACATACCTTCATACATACACCAGTGAAGCTACATTAGTTTATAGGATAATGATTACATTTTCTTCATAAAATACCCCTTTATCAATGGTGACTGATTCTTATCTTCGGAAAAAATATAATGAATCATACACAAATAAAAACGAATAACTAATCACAGACAAAGGAATGAGTAAAAGTTGGGGACCTATGGATAGGTCTTTTGCAAAATAGTTAATTTTACGTGAAGCTTTTTATAGTGCCTATACAAAATGACTTTACACTGGCCTACTAGTGGTCAATTAAAATGTATACAGGCCTGCCATTGGTAATGTAATCTTGTGTATTGGCCTAGTATTGGTCATTTGTATTGTATGGCGTCATTTTTTATAGGCACTTAATTTTCTTATTCAAATAATCCTGTGATATAAAGTAATAAACTTTTTTTTGTCTGTAGCGAAGGATCTTGCTAACCACTGAATTAGTATGGTTTTCCATTACAGTAAACAATCTTATAGGTTCAGGGAATGTTTTAAAGTATTTTGGGGGAGGGTATCTCCACCATCCAAATAAAAAATTACCCCACCAAAAAAATTTTTTTATTATTTTTTTAAAACCCCAAATTAAAAATGAAGGGAGGGTCGACTTTTCCCGACACCAACATTACAGATTAAGGTCTATTTAATGAATTTCACTATCGGACAGAAATCTTAATACAAATATATTTATTTAGATTTACTTAGTAAGCCTAAGGTCTGACGAACGTACGGATGAACAACTCTTGAATGTAAAAAAGCTTCGCCTTTTAAGACAAAGGCAATAGACATCGAAACAAATAAAAAACGCCTAAAAAATAAACATCCTATTTTGAGCAATATTACTTTTTGGCAATTTGTTTTATTAGTTGAATTGAAAAGTATTTTAAAAACAAAAATAAAACAAACAGTATAAAACATTGAACTAAATGCATGTTTGAGAGCAGCCCCTCCCCCCAAAAAATCTTCAAAATCAAAAAGATCCTAGTCTTGGAAGACGCAGCATTTTTATTATATTTATCTGCAAAGAAAGTCTGCTCTATCTCAAAACAATCCGTAGTTTCCTATCTTTGTGGGTAAAAAAAAGGGATCTACTGCAGTTCACGGTAAAATATTGCTGGTAAGCAATATTTCCAAAAATCTATGAATTTTAAAGGCTGCTAGCTGCCAAACGGCTGAACGTACAGATCATACCCGCACACCATTTTAAGCGGCATAAGAAGGCCTACAAATAATCAGGAATAGCCAAGATCCAATTATGCACAGGGAAAGCTTGACTGAAGAAAAAACGCGTAAAATAGGTCTTTTTTGCGCATTTCTCTGCACTGCGAGATAATTATGCATTATTGATTTATGGCTATTCCAGATTATTTGTAGGCCTTCTTATGCCGCTTAAAACAGTGTGCGGGCATGATCTGTACGTTCAGCCGTTTGGCAGCTAGCAGCCTTTAAAATTCATAGATTTTTGGAAATATTGCTTACCAGCAATATTTTACCGTGAACTGCAGTAGATCCACAAAAGCTTAGAAATTATATTGGTAACGAATAATTTATCTGCCATTTGACTTTTCTTGTATCCCTGATAAACCCAATTAAAAAGTCAAGACATAAATCATCAAAGAAAACTTCTTCTGACTATTTGAAAATTCATCTTTAAATATCTAGGAGCAGAAATAAATATTCAAAATTATCACTACTAAGATTGTCATTAAAAGATGCAATTATATTTATTATAGTATTAGAGTTTACTATTTTATTATTTATAAAACATAATTTATTACCTTTTTATTGCTGAGCTTCTTTTGTAGAAAATTGTTCTTTTTGTACTCCCTTGAAATTTTAGTGATGTAATTTTGAAGAACCTATCCGTAATGGTTTAAATGACTCACTTTACACTTTAAAGTATAACAAGAATAAAAATTTACATAGAGGACAATATAGCAACAAATTTTAAATTATGAAGTTTTGCTTCTGAGTTAGCTCTAAACGATTTTGTTTTGTTTTTTAATTCTTTTGAATAGTTATTTTTCACATCGTTTTATAGACAGTTTTTCGCGGATTTTAAAATGAAAAATTATAAGATTAAAAATTTTGTTAGCCCTGAGGGACCGAAGTCCCTGACTAGCAAACCTGGGTTTTATGTTATGATTTTATTGTAATATTCGTGGAAAATTTTGTGTTATACGATGCTATACATGATATTTCAGTATGACTGAGAACCGGTTCTAATACAGCTGATATAATCTTTTTTTGAAGCAATGCTGGAAAAAACTATTTCATTTTCAAGCTTAAATTACTTGAACGACGTTCTGTGTTGTTACGACGTAAAGAACTTATTATAGAAAATCTTGGAATAGTTAAAAAAATTTCGAGAGAAATCCGTGTAAAAGTTAACAAGAAGATGTAAAAATGAGTCCAATTAAAAACAAGGATGATCATTTACAAAATTTTATTGAAAGAAAATTTACTTCTTTTTTCCATCTTTTTAGTATCCCAACTTTTCTTTAACTACGTTTTGTCCGTATACCCCTAACGAATTGAAAAACAATGGCTGTACCATTTTTGTTATTGATGAATTCTTAAGATTTAATAACTTTAATGATTTAATAAAAGTTTACTTTTTTATCCATCTCTTTTTTTATATATTGAACATAATAGTTTGGACACTTAATTGGAACCAACCAATTAAGATTTAATAAAATTACCACCAAATGAATGAAAAAATATGTATAAACTGAGGGTACCAGTACCCCGTGATAATTATAAAGAATGTTCGCTCCTAAAGAAACTTAAAAAGAGTGTAACAAATAAAAACTGTTAATGACGTAATTGTTGAAAGTTGATGTTAATGTTTACAGACACACATGTTCAGGAAAAGCCACAAATATTCACTGATTTTATTCAATTGGTTTCATATCAAGTTAGGGTACAAGAAAAATCGGGTATAGTCCCTTTCGTAGCAACGCCTCCTAAAGAGCGTTTCTTCGTTTTTTTTTCACAGTAGCTTTTCTAATATTTCTAGCCCCTGGGAGGGGGTGGGGGCTCTAACCCTGCAGGGGCAGTAACCTCACCTTACATAAAATAACCTAACAACAGCCATTTTAAAAATACGATGAATCGCCCCTTAAGAGGCGTTGCCAAAAAAGGGACTATACCAAAAACTCAACAGAAACAGATAGTCATAATATCTTTAGAAATTTGAATATAATTATGTCGACGATTAGCCAGTTATGGAACACAGTAATAGTGTCTGACTGATTATGACGTAACAAAAAAAATTAGCCAATGAGAGGCCACTATAATTTTACCATTGGTCAATAACGGCCTCTCATTGGCTAATTTTTTTTTTTGTTACGTCATAATCAGTCAGACACTATTACTGTGTTCCCAGTTATGACCAATTTAGTATAGTATGTCTGTTTTTTGTAGCTTAGGATCTCGCCAACCACAGGACCAATATATTTATTTAAAGTGAAGCTTCTTTATAGGTACAGGAAAGGTTTATACATTTTTCGAGGAAGGATGCCTCCAACCTCTAAAGAGATCTTTGAAAAAAATCTCCCACCTATAAACATTTTTTTTTCTTATTCTTTTAAACAAATTAAAAAGTGGAGGATCGATGCAGTCCTCTCCCCCTCCCCTTCCATCAAGTGCTCCTAGTGCTATATTTGATTATTCCAGGTAAAATAAATTGATACTTTTTCAGGCACAGCGCTGGAAGGGCATTAACATCCGCGAAGGACAACCTGAACCACCAGCGGGCAGCCTGGAACAAGCGGGCCAGCTGCTACTACCTCTTCGATTCTACCTCGCGGACGGCCAGCCAGCTATACGAGGGTAACCTCTGTCTATCACAACAGGAAAATTTGTCAAGAAAAACACAAACACTCTTTTCAGACAGAATTTTTTTTAAAATACTGTCCTAGTGTCATTTTTAAAATTGTTTGGAAAATAAAACAAATACAGTCCTAAAGAATGTGTCTACCAAAAACAAATTAAAATAAAGACATTAAATTAAAAAAAATTATGACAAAGTACAATTAGCAAATTACAGCCTCGTTACTTCCCCCTCTTTTATTAGTTTAAAACAATTTAGCCCTTTTGAAATAACCTAAGCATCGTTCAGTAGGTATTCTTAACCTATAGGATATCACTACATTAATTGCCTAAAAATGTAAAAATACAGTCCTGGAGTAAATTATAACATATAGTGTACAGTCTTTTTACCCCACCTTTTAAATAATAAGGATAAAATCCAGTTAGGGCAAAATGCAAAAAAAATAAAGTTTGCAAATGTCAAAGAAGTGAATAAGCTCGAATACTTTGCAAACAAGAATGAAAATATCTAAATAAGTTTTAGAACGGGGACAAAAATTTTAAGTCATAAAGTAAAATGATTTAGAAGATTATATTTGAAAAAAAAACTAATTTTTTCAGTTTAATTTAAGTCCTATTATTTAGAATGTAATTATAAAGGTATTTTGCTAACTCTATGTCAATATTGTGTCAACTATGATCACTTTCTATTACCATAAACCATTAATATCTTTACCTGCTTTTAGCAAAATAAACCTCTCCATAAATTCTCATCGTAATTTTGTATCAATTATTTATAGTTGAAAGCCAAAAAATTGGCAAAAACAGTTTTATACTTACAAATAAAAATTTATGAAAGACCACTAATTAAATAAGTTAATTTAAGAGTATCTACACTCTGTCGGCGGCGTATGTACTGTATTTTTAGAATGAGAGAGTGGGGGGGGGGGATGAATGAAAAATCCCCCATGACAAATTTATCCATATTTAGCAAGTTGACGCCCCCAGAGAAAAAAAATTCTCATTCATATGCAGGGGTTAAAGACTTATATACCTTAAAATTAATATTTTTCGACCCTTTTTTAAACTAGCAGATGCGCTTTAGAATCTAGGCCTCTAAGGGCTCTTCATTCGAAAGAGTAAGAAGAATAAAAAAATAGCCCAAAACCATCCCAAGGCTTAAAACCAAAAATAAATAGCTTAAAGCCATTCCGTTACCTATGTCAAGCTTAAATAGAAAGGAGAACTCTTCAGACATAAACCTTACTTCTTTACAGAATAGAATATAAAATAATCTGTTAAATAGGCATACCTATAACTGGGAAAGTTACACTTATCTACACTTGGGTATGTTTATATCATCTATGATATTTAAACTTTGTTTCTACTTTCTAGCATTTAAACTAAATCTAGATAACAATTACCTACAACTTTGATAAAAACTTTTTTAAAATTTTTTTATGTATTAATTTTTTAATGTGCTCTTTGTTTTTCTCGTATTCATTCGAATCCGGTGGATAGCTTTCTACGAATATAAAAATGTACAATCAAAAGATTAAAACCAGTTTTTTTAGCCGGTGCCTCCGGCACCTCGGGGCTAAGAAAAACTAGTTTTAAACTTTTAATTGTACATTCTATATCCGCGGAAAGCCGTTTATAATACGATGCGAGAAATAACTATTACTATTAAATGATCCTCGCTGTTGATATGTTATAATTAAAATGCAGGCTGTATAAAAACAAGGACGCTAATTTACACAACAAAGTGCATGTACAGGCGTGGCTGATAGTTTCAAAGGTTTAGCAGTTTTGTATTTTTGGAATTGCAATGGTTCTTTGAACATGGTGCATATTCAAATTTTGAAATTTATTTAGTTTTATATTGATCTTTTGAACATTTATCTATTTTTTCAGATTAAACTATTTCTATTTGCATAAAGATGCAAACATAGAAAAATTGTGTTAAGATCTCGACAACCACTGAACCGATTGAGTAAATCTTCACATGGGACATAGGGTGGGTTTAGGTTATCTTATTTCAAAATCAAATTCTATGGATGGGTTAGTTCTAGATGCTTAAAATATTTATTGATTTGTTTTAATTGAAGCCAAATTTTTTTATAAATTCAAATTTTAAAACCATGTTTTATCCAAAATTAAAATCTAAAATTTTAAAACAGAATGAAAGCATAAAAAAAGGCAAATATAATCCTTTTAAGGATATTTCCTAATCAAATTGTACTTTGAGTTATTCCAACATGATATTCGCCCCCGCGATTATAAATATTAAAATTTTTACCGCGCAGATTGTGGTTTATAACGCAAAATGTCACTAACTCTAAATTCTTAGACTTTAATATGATTTTTCTGGTATTTAATATATCCTACTATAGTGATTTGATTTTGCGATATCCTTTTATTAAAATCAATCATAATGTACCATTGCAGAATAAGGTACAATTGCAATTACTAAATATAGGCGTCTTTTTTCATTATCTTAAATTTTAAAGGCTAAAAAAGTATTCTTCCATTACCTTGTCCTTTATGAAGTAAATACATTAATTACATTCTGTCTAATTTTACTGAAAGCTAAAGGATATCACCTTTTTCATAATTATAGGTTTATTTCTGCTAAGACTATTCAGTGCAAAGTATCCTGATTTATTTGCTATTAAAAATACAAGTTTCCTTATTCAAAATCTCCATGTTTTTGATGTAATCATCCTTGTTTGGTTACTAGGCAGATCCCAATAAAATTTTAATTTACTTTTTATCCTTTCCAATAAAGTTATTGGATTAAATACAAAGTTTTATAAAATGTTTAAAATTAGTTGCACAGCTACTTTATTATTAAGTTTATGTCTTATGTCTGTTCCTTATTACGTAATCCTTGTTAATGTTTATTTAGGTAAAATTATTCATTAAATACTTAAATACATCATCTAACAAAATGTGATTCTTAGTGATTAATTGTAATTGCATGCAAAGAAATTATTTAACTGTTTTGTTTATATCACATGTGTCAGCTAGTTATTGCTGCGCTTTTTTATGTAAGTAAAGAATGAAAAAACAATAATTGTTGAATTTTTCAGAAAATCTTATAGCTTTATTAATTACTACAAAAGTACGATTATAAATATTAATCTTTTATACAGGCAACGGATAAAGGGATAAGGTAATGAGTTACAAAATAATCTACCACTAAATTAAAGAGGGATATGAGGAAGAAACTTTTTTGACACCTCTCGGAAAAATTGGAGAGAAAATTTTTTAATTTGCATCTTGATTGGTTGATACACCCTTTTCCAACAATGATTTAATTCTAAAATAGTGCTTATGTTGCTTAATTTGAGGTGTACTATTCCTTGAGATTCCTGATCTGATCCAAAAATAAACCAGTAGACAAAGGTTGTGCAATAAAGTTGACAAATGTATGTACCTGCAGATGTTGGCGAGCATGGAGTCAACCAGAGAATCCAACAGAGACCATCAATACAGGAATTTATATATTTAAATTATTACAAGCTGTTATGTCAGACGCATGACAAGAACAAAAAAAGATGGTATGCCTAGGCCTTAAATATAAATTAAAGTTGTTATTATTAAAGCACAACCAATGTTTTATACTGTGGCGAACCAACAACTTTTTAAAAAATTACTGCTGCTTTGTCAGACTTTAAATTTTTGAGGGATGCCTTGGCCTTTTATCAGGCACAACTGTAAGGAAGAAGGTCATTACAGGGAGTAGGAGGTAAGGTAATGAGAATCTGCTACCCTCACCGTAGGCTGTTGTTGTGTCGAAAGATAGCAGCCTCGCTCATACAAGGTAAGAAAGATAGCAGCCTCGCTCATACAAGGTAAGAAAGATAGTAAAATTAATCTATTAGAATAATGATAAATAGAAAGATATGTAGAAAATAATTAGATAAATAGATAGTTTTCTGGTTCTAGTGCAGTTCTCGGTAAAATGTTCCTGGTAACGATTAACTCAAAAAAATCGATGAACTTTTAATTAAGGCTCTTAGCTGCAAAACAGCTGAAAGTACATGACATGCCCGCACACCGTTTTAAGAATAAGGATTAATATAGCAGTGCTAATTTTTTAGACTTAGCTATAGAGTTTCTATGCTAAGTGTTTTTATGATAAATATATGCATATAAGTTGACTTAATTTGGGTTGCATTTCTTCAAAAAAAGTGAATTTTAATTTGATCCTAAAATATTTCCTGTTCGTCCTACATATTCTAATTCCAGTATTTTTAGGGAAAAAATTATTTTAATTGGGTTTGACCCAGAGCTTAATTGGTTGGTAATCATCCCTCCCAAATTAGAAAAATACAGTATTATACCTATACAGTGTTTAAAAGTTTAATCCAAGAAAAAATCTTCCAAAATCAAATGGTATTTTTTCTCTATGACAATGTATCATTTAATTTATGAGGTAAATATTTAATATTTTCCATTGTCTTATCCCTATATACCTGGATTTGGCCACACAAATTAATTAAAATCAACGTGAGCTTTAAAGGGACAATTTTAATCTACATATATGCATAGGATTTTGATTAAAAATATAATTTTGCAAAACAAATTACACATTAATGTCAATAAGAGCAGCAAATGATAAAAAATATTAACAATTTTAACATTTAGGACATTTTTGTGAGATTGTTTTATTGATTTTTAAGAAAATATTTGTTAGAGAGTTTAACGATGAATAGAAAGGGGTAGAAATCATATTTTTCTTACAAAAATTAACACAAAGAGAATGATACAGACACACAGATCTTTTTAGAAAAGAGAGAGAGAGAGAGAGAAAGAGAGAGAGAGAGAGAGAGAGAGAGAGAGAGAGAGAGAGAGAGAGAGAGAGAGTGTGAGAGAAGAGAGAGAGAGAGAGAGAGAGAGAGAGAGAGAGAGAGAGAGAGAGAGAGAGAGAGAGAGAGAGATAAAAAGACAAGATTGAAAAGATTTTAGAAAAGAGAGAGAGAAAGAGAGAGAGAGAGAGAGAGAGAGAGAGAGAGAGAGAGAGATAAAAAGACAAGATTGAAAAGATTTTAGAAAAGAGAGAGAGAAAGAGAGAGAGAGAGAGAGAGAGAGAGAGAGAGAGAGAGAGAGAGAGAGAGAGAGAGAGATAGAGATAAAAGGACAAGATTGAAAATAAATGTAAAACTTTCCCACTTAAAAAATGTTCCAATTTCGTAGGGCGTTTCTGCTAAAGATATACAATATAGTACTTTAGTACTATGGGCCAAATCATTCAATTAGGGACAAAAATATGATTTCAGTACTACTTATGTATAATGAGCTGAAGTTTTTGATGATTATCATAATTTACCTTTTAAAATAATTTTACAACAGAAATTCTCAATGGTATTTTTTGCTCGAAGATAATTATTATTTGTAATCCTATTGACTGTATGTTATATTGGTATTTAAAGTTTTATTATTCGTTGGCTTTGTACATTGGGCACTTTTATCAAATCTTGATTGGATTGTCTGTTTTCAGTGCTGACACTTTTTAACTAATTAGATAAGTCTACAGTAGGGGTTATTTTGTTTATCCTCATTGGGGATGTACATTTATTTATCGCCCATTGTCTTAGAAATTAGAGGGTTAACCTAATTCTTTTATAAGAAACCACTGTGAAAAGTGAAGTAATAGGGAGGGGGTTTTAAAAATACTGCCATTTTTATCTAACTATTTCACCCCCACCCCCCACACCTTTAAGGCCCTCCTACGTGTTATCTTTTCGATGACGGGTAAATAAAATCTGAAATATAAAATACGCAAGTGAGTACAAAATATATACGCATATTTTGGTCAATTTTAGTGTTTTTAAAAAAATGCAAAATATAATGATAACTATTAAAACAATTTTTAAGTATAACTTTTATCTTATTAGGATAACAATTAAAAAAGAAAAATATTTTTACTATATGCAATTCGTGTTCAAACACCTAATTGAAAAAAATAATGCAAGATATAGCTTTTATTTTAAGATAGACTAGGGGCAACGCCCCCTAGAAGCCTTTAGGTATTATTAAAGTGCGAGGGGGATAAGTCAACCGTCTTTCTACTTTTTAATTTGAGTTTTAATAAAAAATATTATAAAAAAAATTTAGGTAGGGGATTTGAAATTGGCGCATTTGTATAAACACCAGTTAATGCACAAAAATAAGGGGGGGGAACAAAACAAGTTTTAAAAAATCCGAGATTTCGAACTACTGTCATCATCTTTTCTGGGGCCTATCCTCCCTCCCCCCCTTATTTTCCAAGTTTATCCAATTACCAAGGTCAAAACAAAAACACTGCAAAAAAAGAAATAAAATATATTTAATAATTTCTAAACATTTTTGATATATTACCTAATTTCTAATTAGAAAACATAAAATCTTCAAAATTATTCTCTTGAAATTATATGCCTAGAAAAATTTTAAATTTTACATTGTGTTAACTCGTCATAGTAGTCACCATCAAAATTACTTTCTAAATCTATATAGTGTTTAATCGTTATAGAAATAACCATATGAAAAATTTGCAATGATTTGATAAAATGAGAAAGGCTTTAGAATTTCATAATTCCTAGAATAAACCTTATCATAACAGGAATTTTCTTACCACTCTAAATTTACGATGAAAGATATCCGTATTGACGGACGTACAGGCATACCCAAATTGTAGAAATTTTTCCTTCAAATTTATTTTAAAAGTTCTTTTTACAGTATATGAGTTTAAAATTTTCTATGCATATGTTTTGGGTACTAAAAGCATCAAGTTACACTTAGCAATATCAATCACGGACACAAAGACTTTCAAATAGGCCTAAAATTGTAAATCTATTAGGAATTATCAATTAGGTAACAGAAACTAATGTAAAAATGATAAGATTTCTGTCTGTGTGTGCATTGTAAAGGATCTAGGTAACCGCAGAACCGATATGGTTCTCCTTTACATTGAAGTTTTTCATAGTTCTAGGGATGGTTTATAACCCTATGATGAAAGAAATAACTATTCTTCAATTTACCTATCACTGTCTGTCTGTATATATCGTCAGAAACAATCCCACAAATTTTTGCATGAGCGTAGGAGGACATACACAATAGTAGAGTCATTATAAACATAGAGGGCTTATAGAATTATACAGGGGTTTAATGTATCAATGAACACATACAATAATAGAACAATCATATACTTAAACGGCTTAAATAGACGTCAAGAGGGCAAAAGTACAAACGCTTTATTAGACAAATTTATATTACAAAAATAGAGAAATTAAATTGTAATGTGGTGTCAAAACTAAAAATATTAATGTATAACCATACCCAAAAGTAGACTAAGATTATAACGAGGTAAAATATCAATGTACAAACTTAATTTACTAAATTTTCTTGAATAAGACAAAATATAAGTTACAGAGAATTGTTTTTTAAGCACTATATGAAGCTACCCTGAAAAACGGAGTTTATGGCTTTTAGTCAATCTATGACATGAGTTTTCATTATAACACATGGAACCAAAATTTAAATTTATAGAAATCCGTTCATACTCATTTTAAATAG
Source organism: Acartia tonsa (assembly GCF_053477335.1). NCBI lineage: Eukaryota > Metazoa > Arthropoda > Copepoda > Calanoida > Acartiidae > Acartia > Acartia tonsa. The sequence continues at coordinate 35,174,183 of NC_137264.1, read as the reverse complement.
AATACTGCTTTTATAAAACTTATGTATACTACTTTTCAAAAAAGCAATAAAAAGAATAAAATGAGCATTTATATCCTAGATATCATTTAAAGAGAAAGTTTTGTATATTACAGCCACCTTTGGTTGGCTATTTCCTGCGGGGCTTTGATACTTCTTACTTAACCAAAATGTGAAAAATATTTCAATAGAAATATAACAAAATTACCCCTTTTGTAGATTAAAATTATTCAATAAACAAGACAACGTGGTAAAAAAAACTTTGGGTACCAATATAATTTACAGACCAATGTCCCCTCCCTCCCTGAATCCTTTGAAAATATTTTAGATCCGGATCTGAATTTTTGCATTCTTAATTCTTTATCCTAAAAAGGAGAATTATGAAAACAAGGTTAATGGATTTTTAGGTTGGGTGCTGCTTTGGGTTATTTTACCGTGGAAACTAAGCAGAACATTGCACCTATACGGGATTGCACCTATTCCACAAACTATCCTTTATATTGGTTAGGTTTAGTTTGTAAAAGTTTATTATAGTTAGGTTGGGATAGCACACCTAGTTTATTGGTTAGGTTATTATAAGGTTTAGGAATCCCGCAGGGTATAGGGAACAGGGGGTTGGTAAAATTCCTTTGGAACAATTTTACTATTAAAAGGTTGTTTAAATTGAAGTAATAGGCATTTTAGAACAAAATTACAGCTTAAAATTTTTTTTCATTTTCTTTGTCCATTTCTAATTCATGAAGGTGCCATACGGACGCACGGTCCTAAAGACTTCATTTTGGCGAAGCAACGCTTAAAATTTACGAACTATTTATCTTGTTTACAAATATTTTTGTTTGGTTTAAAAAGACTAAATAGTCTAAATGATTTACAGTTTACTATTTTGACCATTTAGGTTTTTTTACTAAAAGCTGGGACATTTAGTAAAATAGAAGCGAAGCTTTTATAATTAGTAAATAAAAATCTTTATTGTGTTTTAATTTTTGTAGTAAATCTTCTGTATGAAAATTTTGTCCGTACGTTATATATAATATGTCTTTTTCAGAGATTTTTTCTCATTTCTTTCATAGCCTTAACAATAATTAACATACCTCAATTAACAAATTTAATCATTAATTATTAAAATATTTCTACTTCATTGTACTATTTTTTTTCATTTTCTGTGTAAAATCCTTATGCAGTTATTATTAAACCTGCTACCTTTCTATTACTGCTGTAACGGCAAAATACTGACAGACCAACCTACCAACTAACAAACACGAATTGTCTACTAACTTCATTCTTTAAAAAGAACAAATTATATTGAAGATAAGTTTTTAGTAAGTCTATATAATACTAAATAATGAACTGTTTAGTAGAAAATCTACTCTATACATTGAGCCTCAATATCGGTCTATCCAAATGACAGATTTTTATCATTTGCTTATAATTCGCTGAACTAAATTTTACCCATCCAACAAAAGTTACTTTTGATACCGTAACCCTATCTTATTTCTCTAATTTGGATAAAAATCATTACTGGGTGACAACATAGGGTTCTTTTTTAAAATGAAAATATTTTTGTTTTAGCTGCACTACATATGGACATGATTATCCTTGTTTATAAATAAGTCTGTAATACTAACTAATGACTGCACTGGCAAACAACAAAAAAAGACCAAAAAACGGGTATTTTCCAAAAACATTCATTTTGCCCAGTAACAGAGATTTAAACTCTGATATTTATTTACTTTTCGAAACAAATAAAACATAAATACAAAAATAACTCAAAAAATAACATATATGCTTGTGCCTACATCCTTAGTTAGTAGCGCAGCTACTCTATAACTTGGATATGACGTAAGTCACTATGTTACTCCGATTTTATGTAGAATTTAGACATTCCAATCTAAATGTATTTTTTCTCTAAGATTTTTTCTACAATATTACTGAATTACAGTTTACAATCATATCTAATCTAAAAATTAATACTAATGCTGTCAATTTGCCAATTGACAAAATTGTTCTTTTTTTCCTAATCCATTTCCCTACCATTGCATTGGATGTGTCTATGAAACTGGTAAACGATGTTAGTAACTTGTATTATATTCTATTACAGTCTATAGACCTACACTGTAAAAAACAACATCAACAATTATGTCCATAAGTAGCACGGATAACAAATTAACAATATTAAAATGAAAACAATGAAGTTTAATACAATATCAGATACAACTTTTTTTTAAGGAAATCCTAATCACTGACTTTTTTATCTTTGTTGGGAGGTATTTAAAATATATTTACGAATTTATAATTTTTAATAGTGTACCGAAGACAAATTTCAAAGTGCATGTATTGAAGTTGGTCAGTCTTTAACGCGTTAAAAAGTACAGAACTATAAGTCTATAGTCCAGGGCTTTATTATACAAACAGATCTATAGTTTTTGATGTATACACAGATAACTACCTCCTCCCCCCTTTTTTTATTGAACTTTTTCGTCTGCTAGCAAATTATTTTCTGCTACTTGGTGTGTTGATATTCCCGTTACCATTTGTTGATTTTCAAAGACCCAACTGAGAGTCGGCACAAGGTCATTGCGATAGGGAAATACAGTTATTTAACCCTTTCTCCCTCTGTTGTTTTTACTCTAATATGATACAAATAGCAACGTAAGTTAGATATTGAGATAGAAATGCTTAATGATTGACATAGTGTAGAAGTAAATTTGTTTTTAGTAATGCACCATTAAAGTTCACCCTTCAACCCAAACGCAACCCTTTTAAATCATTGTCCATTACGTTGGTGCTATGTAATTGCCATTTTATTGATGGAAGCTACTTTTTTTCAAAATTCTTTTGAAAAACCTACAATAGATGCCAAATTTAGACATAGCCACTGCATGATAAATCACTCTTTTTCTATATACATACACAAATGCAAGAATTTCAAAGATTTTGTGTCAGTGGAAAAAAAACTTATTTATTGGCGGATTTCAGACAAAAATGCGTTTAATAGGGATAACAGAAGGGTATATTTTGGACTCTTAAATACCCATAAAATTTTTAATTTGACCTAAAGCATTATTACTTATATTCCTGCAACTAACATTTTCCTTTGAATAAACCATCTTTCTCATTTTTTCTACTTTTATCTTATTTTTATCTACTTTTTTTTATGAAGTTATAAATGTTGTCATAACTCTTTTATACTATTTATTGTTTATCTATATATTATCAAATGTTTTTATGTCTATTTAAAAGATTTTTGTTGATTCCCATATCTTATTGTATAATATTGGAATTCCTCCCGCCCGGGATTTCACCCATTAGCTGGCTGGTCCTAGCCCCTAGCAGTGATATTGTGTTGGAATAAAAAAAGGGAAGGCAGGCCTCCTCAATTACATTTTTAGGGGGTTGATGGCAACCCCTAGCACAACCTAACCGCACGCCTATGCATGGAAGTTAAGTTGATAATATATAACTTCTTAACCATCGTTATCTCATGATCTAAAATATCGTAACCTGTGATTTATGTACAATCTTCCACATATTTCTGTGTAATTCTATTTTTTCGGGGGTTTTATGTGCTACTTATTGATATATTTGTCCTTGTTTTAAGCGTTTATTGTACCCCGTGTTTTATGTGACAAAATAATTATGTAATTCTTCACTTATACAAGGATAACAATGTTAAAATGCGTAACATTTAACGCATCCTCTAGATATTAAGTAGTCTGTGCTGAGAAAGCTGCAAAAGTTTTTTTTCATTTTGAAATTCAACGAATCTACTCATTACCTAAAACTGCGAAAACATATAGCTAAAGGTCTTGCAATTAAATGGAAATTAAAGAGAATTGTAGAAAAGTTTCTTGTATAAAGAGAGAGAGAGAGAGAGAGAGAGAGAGAGAGAGAGAGAGAGAGAGAGATCATGATAAAGGCCACTTACTTAGTAAATTGAAACAAAATTCTCAGACATTCCAAAGGCTAAGCTTTTTTACAAGTAGGGTCGGTTGGTTCGCACGGAAAGCTTAATTTTGATTTGAAAATTTTTATTAAATTTTTTTATATTAAATAAAATGATTTTTGTTTGAATTTTAGGACCGTTAGTAAAATGCTTTCAGCTTATATTCTCTAAAATGTAAAAAATTAAAATTCAAAACGAATCAACGTCGACTGTTTGTGCCTTGCTAAATTGTAAACAAATGAGCGGACAACCCTACCACCAGGAAGGAAGGGGACATTGGACTTGAAAATACTGGTCCCCAAAGTTTTATAGATATATTACTAATTTGTTGGCCTTAAAAACTATGGATACATTTGTTGATTGGGTTGTGCAAGCTGTAGCTGTCCAGACTTTTACACCAATGATTTAATTATAGAAGGGTTAATTTTGTTTATCATAATTTATGATCTGATGTCCCATCCCTCCCTGCATACCACCCAGACTACTGTAATAAAATGTAACTCAAGAATACCTAGATAGATCAAGGGAAGATAAATCTATCTACCCAGCTATCCAATAAGAAAATACAGGAATCTTACATAAGGAAGCTAGAGGATGTATGTATGTTTGTCCAGTTAGATCTCAGAAACTAGTTTACTCATAGGACCAAAATTTTCAACAAAAAAAAAGGTGATTATTGATACTGGGCAGGTTTTAAGCTATTAAGCAGGTCTAGAAAAAATGAGGTGAAGCCACGAGCTAATTATAAAGATTTTTTCTTTATAAGGCAATATTTTAACTTTTATTTTTTTGGAAAATTTTTTTTTCTTTCATTGATCAAGCCTTAAGTCTTTTCAGTTAATTTCAGTTAACTATAAACTGACTTATATGAGAAGGGGGAGAAGGAAAAAAACTGTATTTGGGCATTAGATAATTAATTTTCAAGATAATTTCTAAAATGATTTATCTAAGTATCTAAATTGATATTAAAGAACCATTTAGAAATTTTCATTTTATCAATAATATATTGTATACGTGCTTATATTTTAGGAAAGCTATGTATTGATTATCGTTAGGTTTAAGGCTATTTTCTGAAAATTGTAACGAATTATTCTAAAGGTTTTCGAGATTTTAAAGTACACTCATACATACTTACTTTTAATATGAACCCCCCCCACCCATATATCCCAAAAACGCCCGCCAGATAAGTATTAATCTCAGACATCAAATTTTTTTAAGCAGAAAATGATGATTTGTAAATAATACATTATTATTTTCATTATCTTACAAACTGGTATTTTTATAATTCAATTTTCAACAATAAAAGGGTATAAAAAATTGTTCCAGCAAAAATCCGACAAGTTTAACCATAAAATTTTAGTTTAAACAAGGATGACAACATCCTCTAAATTAGACTATAGTCTAAAGAATATCATATTTGTTTGTTTTTTGAAATATTTCTTGGAAAATTGCATTAATGCAGAATACTATTTAAGGAAAATTTATAAGGAAACTTCATATAAGAAATACTTCGCTTATAACATTGTACCTTTTAATAATTTTTCTAAAATCAGATATCAGATGAATCAAATAATTACATCATATGGAAAATTATCAGAAAAAATTTTTGGACCTAAAATCTTTCTGGTAATGATTATAGATTTGCTATACTTTCTAAGTAGTACCTAACTGCTACAGGAATCATCATGCCAAGTCAAAAACGATAGGACAATTTTAGACTACCTTAACGATAAGATCCTTCCATTACAAACGTAGCGATGGATCTTAATTAAATAAAAGCTTCCCTGGAAGTGACTCATTCAGGATTGTTGTAAACGTTGTATTAATTTTTAGCATTGTCTAAAAATTACAACAACATTAACGTATAATCAAAAAAGTCGCAGCAACTCAAAAACTTCGCAAATAATTATTTTGTTAATAGAATTATTCTATCTTTTAAAATGATTTTTGAAATGGCAAACCCTAAAATATTGATTGTGAGTTATTATCTTTGAAGGATCTCCTAGATAACTTTCACGGATGTTATTATCCTTGTTTGATTTGATTTAAGACAGTTTAGTAATAGTTGTTGTTATCTTTATTTTTGTGTCATGATATTTACATTTGCCCACGGATACGAGGATAATAAATTTAAGATTAAATAAGATTAATAATATAATAAAAGAATTTTGTTTTCTTTTGCTTTAAAGTCTAAGTTTATCATCATATTACTTTTATTGAAATGTTATTTAGAATAACGTTATGTATATAGTTTGTCAGCAAGAAGTACTATTTTTATCTAATGACACACAGTCGACACTTCTAAGGACGTAAGAAGAATGGTTTGTCGATATGCCATGCAGTTATACTAGGTTTTTTTCCCTAATAAGAGTATAATTAAAAATGTAGTGTTTTCGTAATTGTTTTTTATTAAGGCATGCTATTAGTAAAAAAAAAATTATCCTTATTTAGTGAAATTTTCTCTTCAGACGCTATTAACTATTCCGTGTAACCCTGAATTTTTAGTAGACTTGATGATTAATAATACCATTGTCTACATATCAACTATGCACAACTTCTTGTTTTCATTACATTTTTAATAGCGCGCCTACTCTATACTTTATGTCAGGGGTTTCTGTATGTCAATCCTGTGAATACCCTTAACTTTCACCACATGCTTATTGCTTAAGGTTTGGAGATATGATCCATTTTAGCGTTTAGGGGAAATAAAATCGGTTGCTAATTACTCAAAGTTTAACAACCAAGTTATGTTTTTCGTTGGCTCAAAAAATTTTAGAACTCTCATTGTATTAACTTTAATTTCTTGGATCCGGACTTTCAGTGTCTAAACTTTACAACCAATATTTTTAATCACAAGAGGGGTAGGTTATCATTTAATTGTCTAGTGTCTTAACCCTGAAGATCGCTGGTAATAATTATCTAATTTGATTTGTTTCTAATATTGGATGTTGTCATTTTTGTTTGAACAAAAGTACAATTAGTTTCATAAAAGTAACTTGTACTTATCAATAAACAAGTATCAAATATTTGTATAGTAGCTAAGATTTTAAAAAAATTTTATATCAAATATATTTCTTAGTTTCATATATTTCTAAACACGCTTATAACTATTTAGGGAATATTGTTTTTTTTTATTTGAATACGCGGACAACTGTCTGCAAAGTCATACAGAGAAATGAGAAGTCTTTTTGTTGTAATTTTGAAGGGAAATTTAACTTCGATTAATAAATCCCTGTATAATATAAAAAAATCTAAGATTGTTAAGATATTATATTTCAACAAAACTGGATTATTAAAAAAAACATTTATACCATAGATAACTACTTATTATAGATCAACGTTTAGGTAGAAAGTTTTTCATTGTCTAGCCTGTGTTAAAAAGAGCATGTGGCACAGTTAAAGTAGCTGAACTGCTATTTTTGATAATAACAAAAAAAACTCTACTTATTAATCATCTTTAAATTGGGAACATTCTATTATTTGATTTTAGTATTCTATAATAAGTGATTATCATTTAGTAGACATGTCAAAACACAAACATAAAAAACAAGGACAAAATTGTTATAAGCAGCATAGCATGTCGGATATAATCCAAACCTATAAAATTTCTTAGAATTATACTAGGAGTGGGGGGTTTTCTAATTCTTACATATCCATTTTTAACTATGAAAGGGGAATCCCAAGCTCCTTGAGCTGGTTTAGGATATTCTATAGGATACCATCTGACATTTCATACTTGAGGATTTTTATCTGATATTTACGTAGATTTTAGGTAGAACATCAAAGAGTTCTAATTATTTTTATAGTGTAATCATTTTACATTTACATCAAACTAACTTTAAACTTTTGAAAGGCACAGTTTTTCTGTATTTGTCAATATTCATTTGTTAATATATCTGATTTGTTAGGCTTTAATTTTACAAATGTTTTCATCCTTGTTATTATACATAACAGTTATGAGATGGTATTAATATAAATATACTTGGTTTGTTATGCAAAAATAAGACTAAGGCCCAATTTGCAACCTTAAGTAGGGAATTGCAATAAAAATTGCTTTAAATTTGTACATGTCAAGAAAAAATGCCTGACTTTGTTAGGGAAAGGTATAGGGAATATATTTAACTTTTGTGATGCCATTATAAATTATAGTAAAATTATCGCTTTTAGAATATGTAAGTTATTGTAGGTTTATTAATGATCATACGGCATGTCCACAATATGTCGTAATTTTTGTCGATATTTTGGACAACATTGCACGGCCATTTAAGGGTAATCTAAAAATGACATTTTTACTAAAGTCTTATTTTGAAAAAATAACATCATAGAAGACAAAACCCAATTGTGCTAAAATTGTGTCAAAAATTATTATTATTACTATCAAAAATAATCCATGTTACGTAATAAAAATGAGGGATTATCCATCACTTTTTTAGGGGTGTTCTTTACCACTTCTCCTCTGATCTCAGTCATTTTATTACGTCACATGGAACATTTTTGACACAATTTTAACATAATTTGGGCTTTGTCTCATAGAACCTTAATAAGACAGAAAAATAATGGATGAGGGAATTCAATTCATAGTAGATTGTTAATATCAAAACATGGATAATCATAAAACGTTGGGGAGAGAGGGGGATTATTTTCTTCACCCCCATTAAGGAGCTATAATCAACAATAAAAATAAAGAGTTAAATGCAGGTAGAAAGAGATTGTTAACTTAACTTAAAGCTACAAGATGTTTAATTACAATTTGAAAATTTTTAAAATACTTCCTTCGGTGAGAGTATTTTATTTTGCATCCTAACTTAGAAAGATTAGCATTTTATGACTTTACAATATAATGTAGAAATAAATCATTTTGTTTCAATAATGACATTTTTTCTGTGATATAAATTATATTTAAAAGGTAAAAATTTATTGCAGTATTAGTTTTTATGCTTTGGTGAACCATTTATTCCACTTGAAGGCGAGATTATCCCCCCAATAAGATGTTGAACTTAGTGCCACTTAACACTTAAATACAATGTAATCTTAGTATTATATTTATTCATAAATATCACAGCTACTCTAAAATAAATTTCTGTTACTCTTAATATTTTAAAACATGTAAATTGTAATAAAAACCTTCTTTCTTCATATATAACACAACTACTCTATGTATTGTTAGTTTATTTACTTCCATTTGTGCATTATTTATATTTGTTCATTTGATTAAGGATTGGGTTTAAAACGTCAAAATCGGGTGTTAAGGTTTATAGTGAACCATGAAAACTAGGCTTATAGTAAATTATGAAAAACTAGGCTTTAAAAGAAAAAAACAAGGCTCACTCAGTCTTCAGAGTAAATTATATATAAACTTGGCTCATAGTAAAACAGGGAAAACAAGTAATTTATTCTTAATATATATATTGTATACAGTTTCTTCACACCTGAAGGAGTCATTGCAGTTAGAGAAAATGTTACAAAAGCTGCAAGCCAGGTAAAAATACTGTTCTATGCGCGGCTACTTTAAAAAAAATTTTAGTATGAATATTTCATTTCCATTTTATTCAATAAATAATGCACATTAATTTTAAGGTAAAGGTGAGGCAATTAACCCTCACCCCTACACACAAGAAAAAATATAAAAAAATGTTTGGATTTCCTTAACAAACAACCCAACACTTGTAGAGTGGTTTTGCTACTAAAAATATGTACATATATCATAAGAAAACCATTGTTTTGGTTCAAAAATTCTTCTTTAAATACCAATGTTTTTCCTATAACTCTTTCTTTTTAAAAATTTCTTACATAACTCTGAAATTCCTATGATCTATCCAATTGTTTTGTTGGGCAATTTTTAGTAACGAAGCTACTCTGTTACCACGGTTTGTCTGTATGTGGTGTTTTTTCTCCCTTCCCTTTCTATTTATTGTGACCTATTGCCTTTAAAAGCATTGCTTTCATGTTTGTTTTAATTTATAAGTAAAAAGGAAGCAATATGTATATTGATTTTCATAGAAAATTCATTATAAACGATCATAAAACTTTTATATAAATAATTTAGATTTAATTAGATGTTTTTGTTTAAATGTTAATCATTAATCTTAGCCCTTTACCGTTCCTTATTCATGAAAAATATCATTACCTTTGTATTGCTGCGCTCTTTAGGTATATAATTTTTCTTGTTTGGAAATAAATTTTGTGATTGATTGATGAATTGACCGAAAATCATCATTGTAGGAGAAAGAGATGCTGAAATCTGGAGAGAAGAGTAAGAGTTCAACTCCGGCCCCGGCCATCAACACTTCGGAGGACAGGAATGACGGAGACAGGGATGCAACCTTAAAAAATTTGAGCCATTTTGTCAACATAATGTTTTTATTTAATGATTGAACTTTAAAATATTTTCATTGGAAACTATTGCTGTTTTTATCAATTATTGATTTAAAAAGTTAAAAATGAAAAAAAAATTGGAATTTGATTATTTAAGGTTCGACCTTAGGAAAAGAAGTATTGAGAGTATGGAAACGACAACAGAAGATAGTTTGGAATATGTTGGGCTTGTTAAACGTCCTAAAACCCCGTTGATTACTGCTGAGTAAGTTATTATAGATTTCATTTATTAAATAAAACAAAAATGGAATTATCGAAAATAGCGAAGCTCATATTTTTAATTTTTAATACATAGGTCTTGTTAGATGTCCTAAAACGTTTTCGATTACAGCTAAATAAATTAAACAAGAATGACCACAAGCGTCCAAACTTTTTTATTTGGGGGGGGGGGTAAAATTTTTTTAAGGAGGGGGTAATTTGGTTTTGTGGGGGGTAAAATGGCATGCAAAGCGCGCCGCAAATTTTTTATACCCCCCCCCCCAAATTTTCACCCCGGGGGTAAAATTTGCTTGGGGGGTAATTACCCCCCCAAATTTTGTTGGCAGGGGTAATTTTTTTTTACTCCCCCCAAAATTTACCCCCGGGGTAGAATTTTTTGGGGGGGTAATTTAATAATGTAAAAAGTACCTAACTAATTATGAAATATTTGGCAGTAATAATATTTGCTAGGGTAAAAAATTTGGGGGGGGGGGGGTAATCACCACTTTACCCCCCCCCCCCTTGGACGTCCTTGGATGACAATATCATTAATGGATATTTTTACATCACTCAATTTATCTGTCCATAACGCAAAGGGGAATGTAATCTACAGGTTTTAACATGAGATAAACTTCTGAAGTAATCTGTGAAGATTTTCCTTGTTATGAATTCTTAATTATATTAGTCATTTTTAACCGTTTTAGTGATATTAAGCGGCGAGCGGAGGCTATCTATGAGCGTAAACACTCCAACTGTGGTTCTCTACCCGATATCATTCCAAATAGAGAGGAAATGGAAAGGTGAGACATTGGTATAGGAGTGTAGCTAGTCTATATATTGGCTATGTCATTGTCTGTACGTCCTTCTCTCCTACAAAACACTTTAATTATAGTTCTCTACCGGATATCATACTAAATGGAAAGGTGAGACATTGGTATAGGAGCGCAGCTACTCTATAACTAGTGTATGTCTAATAAAGTGAAACTCGTAGCAGGTTAAAATGATCCACCTTCTTTACCCCACTCCCTCTCTTCCTACTGGATGAAGGAACTGACCAATAAATGAGCTCCATGTTAGTAACGAAAATTTTCTCCTGTTATAATATCCACGCATATTCTAGGTTTAGGCATTATTTTAGGAGGGCAGCTACTCGATTGCTGCTGGGGTTTGTTCCATAGTCTATGTTCGCCCTATCACATTACATACTCAAACTGTCCTTAACTTAGTGATATACTGACAGACATACCCTAATTATAATGTAGTTGCGATACTAAAAAGAGAAAAGAAAAGACAAACATACAAAGATAAACTAATCTATCCATCTATCTGTCTATCTGTCTGTCTATTTATCTTGATGTCTTGATTTATTATTTATCCAAAACCTTTTTTGCTTAACTAAGGACTAACTCAGATAAAAAAAAACAGGGAAAATGGAACCTTTTCTGTTTTAACTATATTAATATATGACTTATGTTAATACTTAATGTTGGTCATAGTGTCAACGTAAATACCATTTGATTAGCTCCTATAATGTCATGTCGTTGATATATCAATAATGACCTTTTATGAAGTTCCAATATCATCAATTGCATGAATGTCGAAAAAATGTTTTCTTATTTATGCATTCTATATGACATATAAAGAATAGAAAAGTAGCTTAAAACCGGCCAAAGTTTTAATTCAGAAATAGTCTAGAACCTTCAGATAACCTCTGGTGAAGCTTACCTATCAAAGAGAACCCAATCGGTTGACCAGTTATTGAGATCTTATTCCTCAAACCTTATAACATAGAATCACTAATTTGTTTTTATCCAGTTTCATGCCCGGATTATTCAGGCTAGTCCGAAATTGCATATCCCTTATACCTTGAATGAATTTCTAAGTGAAAGTTAGTTTCTTTCCTGATTATCTAAAATGAAAAGTAGAATTTATTTTACCAATTCATGTCCCATATTTTATATTCTTATTTCCCCTTGGAAAGTTAACAAGGACAATAAAGTACGCCAGTAGAACAGCATTAACAAGATAAGAACATTTAAATGAAGAAACAAAAGTGAAAAGAAAAAGAAAAAAATTATCTATACAACAATATTTCTGTTCAACTACAAGCTCCTTATAGTGCCTGACGTCATATTAGAATAATAGACTATTCTAAAAAGATGTCATTGGGGATGTTTCGGCCAAAAGTTTTTTTTTTAATTATCCTCTTTTGAAACTATCTATCTATTCCACTGTCTATTAATTCAACTATCTATATATATATATATATATATATATATATATATAAATTATCTGTCTATCTTTCTACTTTACTATCTATTCATATTTTCAGAGCTTCAATGGAGAGCTTATGTGAGCTGCCAACAGACGAGGACACCCCCGGGACCTCCATAGCACCCCCCACACCCCCAAGCACCTCTGTAGCTCCCACCCCGGGACCCTCAAGTGCTCCAACACCCGCCCCACCACCTTGTCACTCCCTACCAACACCCGGTCACCTTGTTCAAGGAATGTACATTAATTTAACATACATTACCCTATCTCTATATTCATTTTTCTAGTTGCTTCGCCCCTAGCCTCTACGGAGGGAGAGGGGAGGTCAACAATTTAGCCTAATCCCACCCTTAAACATTTATATAGCTTTCTTGAAAAGTACAACCCATTCGGACAAGCTATTTGCGAGATCTTTAGCTTGAGACAAAAAAAAAGCTTCATATCACAGGTTTACCCCAAACAAATTAATTTTGTATTAAAGATACTAAAAGTTGCGTCATTTTCTTTTAATTTCTTTTTAATAGGACAACAAACATAGGTCTTAAAGACATATGTTTGTTGTCACTTCATCATAAATCAAGTTAGGTAAAGGGTTATGTTTAAATTGATATACAAGTAAATGATTATTAATTTTAAATTTTGCCTTTGATAACTGGTAAAAATTGTATCTTCCCTATACCCCTTCAATATTCATGTTACAAGAGCAATCATGTCCAAAGTTGTATAGTTCTTGTTAAAAATGTACACATTGACGATACAGAAGAGACAGCTATTCCCGTAGTCCTTGTAGATGAAGATATCACAGAGAAAGAAGTTGTACTCAGACAACTACTTGGAGAATCACCTAGGTATGTTGGAGACGGATGGATAAATAGGTAGATAGGTAGTTGGATAAATAGACACATAGATTAATAGAAGTGAGAATAAACTATAAATATACAGATAGAAATACAAACATAGAGATAGATATACAAATATACAGATAGAAATACAAACATAGAGATAGATATACAAATATACAGATAGAAATACAAACATAGAGATAGATATACAAATATACAGATAGAAATACAAACATAGAGATAGATATACAAATATACAGATAGAAATACAAACATAGAGATAGATATACAAATATACAGATAGAAATACAAACATAGAGATAGATATACAAATATACAGATAGAAATACAAACATAGAGATAGATATATAAATATACAGATAGAAATACAAACATAGAGATAGATATACAAATATACAGATAGAAATACAAACATAGAGATAGATATACAAATATACAGATAGAAATACAAACATAGAGATAGATATACAAATATACAGATAGAAATACAAACATAGAGATAGATATACAAATATACAGATAGAAATACAAACATAGAGATAGATATACAAATATACAGATAGAAATACAAACATAGAGATAGATATACAAATATACAGATAGAAATACAAACATAGAGATAGATATACAAATATACAGATAGAAATACAAACATAGAGATAGATATACAAATATACAGATAGACATACAAACATAGAGATAGATATACAAATATACAGATAGAAATACAAACATAGAGATAGATATACAAATATACAGATAGAAAAACAAACATAGAGATAGATATACAAATATACAGATAGACATACAAACATAGAGATAGATATACAAATATACAGATAGAAATACAAACATAGAGATAGATATACAAATATACAGATAGAAATACAAACATAGAAATAGATATACAAATATGCAGATAGACATACAAACATACAAACATTCAGACAGACATACAAACATACAAACATTCAGACTGGCATACAAACAGACAGACAAACAAACAGACAGTCATACAAACAGAAAGACATACAAACAGATAGCCAATATAAATATAGATAATTATAATGTAGACGGACAAACAGACTGACAAAAGTAAATTTGCCTGCAACTAAAGCTTGATTTAAATACGATGTCTTTCTCTCAATCGTTAAAGTCTAAAATTTTAGTTTAAATATTAGCAAACTGTTCAGCGATTGATCCAGCCGTTTACGAGATCCTAGCAGACAAACGAAAAGATAGTTATTATTGATTATCTTTATGTTTTTCTTTTCATACAGGAAAGAACCTCCAACTGAAATCTTAAAATCTTCGAGCCTAACCAAATCAACACCAAATCTTCAGAACGACAGTAATTTAGGTAATCATTATTTAAATTTTTTTAGGTTACATATCTCTTACTGAATTGGTGAATCTATTTATCTTTTTTAATCTATTTTAATATCTGGTGTTAAAAATCTCTGTGAAAAATCAACCCTAAATTAGCCTGGCATTAAAAAGCGGGATTAAGGTAAAGATGTTTTCACCTTTTCTTATTTAAGAGTTAGGTTCTTCGCTGTTATTGGGCGTGGTTGTTCTATTTTAGATTTTAAACTAGCTGTATACTAACACCGCACACGGTTGGACCCTCAGATGTAAAAACTTTATTTTAGTTTTTGGCCAAAATGACTTAGCAATTGTATCTGTAAGTACGTCTAATAACACCCTTTGCTATTTTTAAAATCCTAGAAAATTTTTTTTGCAAGAAAATTGCATAAATTCGCAACCTTTTTTAGAACCACTACATAACTCGAGTTTTAAAACTTTTTATATAAAATCCTTTTTACAAAAAATATCAATAATTACTTAAAATTAAACCTGAAAGAAAAAAAATCTCATTACACGTGTTAATTTGCATGTTTTAGGTCTTTTTTTGAGGAAAGTATAACTTCCACATTTTTGACAATAATATATTTTTTTAACATTTCAAAGTAAAATAAAATAAAACTTAAACAATTTTTCTTGAATTATCAGTTAAAAATTTCATCAAACATGCAATTTAAGTGATGAAAATTTAATAAAATCATTTTTTGAATGTTTAGAATTACCAATTTTCTACATTTAAAACAAAATTTTAACAAAATTTAAAAACATTTTAACATATAACTTCAAAAATCAATAACATTTTATAAAAAGATGTTTCAAAAAATAAATCATTAAAAGGTATTAAAATGCATTTGAAATTACTTAAAATTAAAACGAGAACATCTTTTTACACTGTATTCTGTGTAATAGAGTTTAAATGACATGATTAGTGAATGAAATATTTCTTAAACTCATTAAGCCTTTTTGTGACTATATTAAAAATAATTTATTTTGTTTTATATTGTTTTTTTATTCAAATATTTGACAAAATTTTCCCTACGTCAATAAAATAAAGTCAGTTTTTTACTGTTTCCAGGTTTTTCTTTATAATTATAACAATTAAATATAATATAAATCTTCATTATCTTTTATTTGAATTATCATACACATTAAAATGTAAAGTATAAGCTAGAATAGCACTTTTTTCAACGAATATTTTAATGACATTATATCAAAATAATTCCTCTTAAATATCACACAACATATGATTGGGAAGTATAGCCATTTCTTGGAGGTATAATATTTACAAAAATACCATTAATTCTGTTTTTATCAGAAGTTAAAAAAATTGAACAATTTTAAAACAATGGTTGGCTGTCTAGATATTGAGTACACTAAGACTACGGCTCTGTTCTATTGAAATAACGTTGCAAAAAGAGGGGTTCTGAAAGTAATCTACCTAATTTTTTTTAAAGAACCAACAAGTACTGTCAGTATCTTTTTTCTTGTAATCTAGCAGACAATCAAATCATACCACAATTTTCATGATAAAATATTCAGGTTTCTACTTCACATTTTAAAAAATATACTGATCAATAAAATGTTCAAAATTTTACTTTGTACTAATTGAAAAAATATGTTGTAATTCTTATTTTAAAGTTACATTTTTATCTCTGACAAAATCATAGACGACTTTTAAAGGCATCTTATCTAAACTTTTTGAAGAAAAACTTAAAAACGTTAATTAAGTATGAAAACTATTTTCTTCGATTTTTCTGAAGTTATTATCGCATTCTATGGTTTTTTTATTATCATTTACTTATATCGAAAGTGCCAAACATTGTACCCTAACTTATTCATTTAATAAAAAACCAACCGTGCGCAGCGTAACACATAACGTTGGTAAGGTGATTGGTTCGAATATCGGCCCAAACTGTGTTATAACTCATGAAGACGTATAAATTTGTAGCAACTGCTGCCCATGTCAGATGGGAGATAATTATAATAACAGTAGGGAGAATGCCTTGGCCAAAAACAGTCGCAACTCATTACTAAGCATTGCACAGTTAGGACTTCCAGACAAAGATTGTAAAATCAAAGGGTTGATTTCTGCAATAGCTGGGATATTAGTGCCTTGCTTCCTTCTATAAAGTTTTGACTTATGGTCAGGGGACGGGACGGGGTATAGTTATAAATGAAATGGAATATTAGCCAGCTGGAAAAAAAAACTTTTTAGCAGAGTATGTGAGAATATCTCACAATATCAACGTAATATCTGTGTATATTACTAAATATGATTGATTATTCTAGGTTTTATTGACCCAGCAGGAGAAACGGAACATTTGCCTTTGCCAGATATACTCAAGAAAGATGAAAATGGACAATATACTCAAAATTTTGCGGTAAGTCTTATTTTTATAGTCAGTATGTTGCCCCCCCCCGCTCCCCCCCCCCCCCGGCCCCCCCATAGTTTTTTTTCTTTCTTTATGCTTTTCATAGACCAATAAAGATTCATATAGGAAACCCAAAGCGTTTCATTAAAGGAAGCCTGCAAGAAATACCACGCTTTAACTGCTGAAAGAGGTCCTACCCCAAACGTAAGAGTCCCAAACGTCAGAGTGGACAAACGCAAGAGTCCCAAACGCAAGAGTCCCAAACGCAAGAGTCCCAAACGTCAGAGTGGGACAAACGTCAGAGTGGACATTGCTTAAGTAAAACATCAGAGTCTATGCTATTTTAATTATATGACAAAAAATAGACAGTTAGGCCCCCTAGTCTGCCTAGCCGCGGGCGCTCGGCCCCCTAGCCTATAACCTAACCTAACCTAATCATAAAGAAAATGACTCTGGCTGCAGCACTCAGCACCCTGGCCTACCTAGCCGCAGCGCTCGGCCCCCTAGCCTGCCTAGCCGCGGGCGCTCGGCCCCCTAGCCTATAACCTAACCTAACCTAATCATAAAGAAAATGACTCTGGCTGCAGCACTCAGCACCCTGGCCTACCTAGCCGCAGCGCTTTAATGATTATAAAATCGAGTCTCATACGTTTTACTTATAAAATGTCCACTCTGACGTTTGTCCCAAAAATCCTGCGTTTGTCCACTCTGACGTTTGTCCCACTCTGACGTTTGTCCCACTCTGACGTTTGGGACTCTTGCGTTTGTCCACTCTGATGTTTTTCCACTCTGACGTTTGGGACTCTTACGTTTGTCGTGGAACCCTGAAAGACTGCCACAAGTAGACCAAATACCCCAAAATTTGAAGCCTTCAGCTTCTATAACAAAAAAGATCTAGGCATTTTAAAATGACATTTTATGTACAATGGAAATTTTGAAAGAATTGCAATGCTCATGTTGAAAACTTTAAAATAAAACTACGTGGCCTAGAAACAAAATTATAAGCTTATTTTTGTCATAAATTTAGGTTTCCAGTACCTAATTATATTTTTACAATAGAAATACCCATTTTTATAGTCAAAATCATTTAAAAAAATTAATATTTTACTTGCGTTGTACCGAATTTACTGTAGCAAATCAGAAGGCTAAATCAGCTTAACAACCAATCACAGCTAAGCTTGTATTAGTTTACCCCTTTGTTTCCGCTATGATTTTCGTTTAAAAATGCAATTTAAATCGAATTTTTTTCATAGATTTTGACTATGAAATGTGGTGTTTTTATTGTAAAAATGTAATCAGTTACAGGCAATCTAAGTTTCTGACAAAGATAAGGTTATAATTTTATGTCTAGGCAACGTAATTTAATATTGTATTTTCTTTTATGAGCATTGGAAATCTTTCAAAAATTCCATTGTACATAAAATGCTATTTTGAAATGCCTAGAACTTTTTTGTTATTGAAGCTGAAGGCTTATAATTTGGGGTATTGGGTCTTCTTGTGGCAGTCTTTTAGCAGTTAAAGTGTGTTATTTCTTGCAGGCGTCCTTTAAGAGAACGCATTCTTAAAAGTTTGGGTACCACCTTTTTTCAGTCAGTGATTTTTGTTTGAAGCGAAATATCTTAACGGCTGCTATTTTCATTTTTATGATAAGCCGCAATCATTCGCAATTTTTATGGCTGCGGCAGCAGATTAACGAAAGAAGTTCTATTGACAAATTTGACACATAAAAAAGTTTTTTATCAATACGTGTTAATCATCATTTACAACACAGCTTAATACAAACATATGGACGTTAAGACATATAATTAAAGAAAAGCATCGATTATTATAATGAATGCAAATATTTTTTGTACAGTATCAATCATACTTTTTGTTTTGATTCAGATGTCACCAGATAATCTTATTTGTTTAAGCAAAAGAAATTTATTAATCATCATTCAATAGTTTAAAAGATACATTTTTAGCAGTAGCTACTATATATTTCGAATTGTTCGTCTGTCTGAAATATTTTAGAGAATCTCGTCAGTTTTTTAAGGTAGACAGCTGATTTTTTGGTGAAGATTCCCTATCCCATAAGTATCTAGCTCATAATTGACATAGTTAGTTTGTTATATTTATATACTAAGTTTTCTTTTATTTAATACATTTAAAATTTAAATTTTCTGTTTTATGGATAGAAATTTAATACTTTAATATAATGTGATGTATAGTCCCTTTCTTCCTGATTTTAAGAGCAATACATGTATTATATAGTTTAGCTTTTAGTTCTGGTATCCACGGTTTCGGAGCAAGTCATTGCTCTGCAACAGGATACGAACATAAAGTGAACAGTTGTTTTAATATTAATGTTATTATTGTATGTTAACCTTGTATTGAATTAATACACTTTATAAGAATATTTAGCTGTTTGTTCTTGCTATTACTATACGTCATTTTGGCGCAGTAGTGTAGTACGAATCTATAGCTCAGATTTTCTTTTAATTGTATTATTTCTTTGCTTTTGGTTTTTGTTCAGGATATTTGCAGTGACCAGGATGGACATTGCTGAATGGAGAAAGAAGTCTCAGGAGGAGAAGGATGTGTACATGTTAAGTTTTTGGAGTACGGTCAAGAATGAGATCCATGCTCTTGGGACTAGAATTGATAATGTGACGACGGAGCTGGGTGGACGTATTGATAATGTGGTAGCGGAGCTAGGTGGGCGTATAGCGCCGCTAGAGACGAAAATTCAAGAGTTGACGGATAATGTTGATACTAATGTTGCTGCGGTTACTGGACTGGCTACTCGGATGGACGATTTGGAAGATCGTCTTAATAAGGTGGTGGAGCCTAGTGTTGATAATGATATCAAGACTGAGAATGTGACCGTTGTGAATGAGTTTATGACTGGTCAGCAGCGTATTCTTGATAAGATTGCCCAGCAGAATAGTTTGACTGACCAGCAGAATGGTTCGAATACCCAGCATATTGGGTCGAATAATCAGCAGTATACCCAGCAGAATGGGTCGAATAATCAGCAGTATACCCAGCAGAATGGGTCGAATAACCAGCAGAATGGTTTAAATAACTCTATGCCGTGGCAGAGGACGGCTGGTGGATCTGGAGGATTTGGAGGATCAGAAGAAAAGCCTAAGTTGTTTGCTGGCGGTTCTCGGCCTATTTTTGGTGGTATGCAGGGAAATGAAGATAAGATCATAAAACTTTGGGAATTGTCTAGAGTTGATGCTGTGGATAATATCTATAATGGAGTTCTCATGTGGTGGCCAGCCCTTTCTGAGGTTGATGCGGAGGATTTTAATACGCTCAATTTTTTTGAAGCTGGACTGAGTGATTCGCAGGTTAGTTGGTGTAAATCTCTTGTTTATGTACCAGATAGATCTCTGTATGTTTCGCAGGGGGAGGAGAATGTGCATAGGTACAATGAAACGTGTGCTAAACTTGATGATCAGTTCAGAAAAAATGCGCCTGAATTTGCAGTTGACGATGATGTGATTTTCTTTGACGATTATTTGGAGAGATTTTGGATGACTACTAGACGTTATCATATGACTAATCATCAAGTTTGTAAGGAAATTTTGTTTGATAAATGTGTGGGTGTAAGAACCGCTTGTGGTTATACACTAAAACCTGCTGATATGGAGAATAGACAATTAACATTAAAGGGGTATTTGTGTAAGATGCGGGAGACATTTTTACCACCCGATATGAAAAATGTGTGTAAAGATGCGTATTTGAGTGTTAAGCAACATGAGAATGATAAGATTGATGCATTTTTTGATAAGATACTATCTTTCTGGAAACGTGCGTATCCAAAACCAACAGATGATATGTTTATGGACTTCTATTCTCAAGTGTGTAATGTGGTTTTATCTCCACTTTTGGCTAATCAGATGCGTCAATTTTCATTGGATTTGGAACGTGACGGACAAGTGCGAATGATAACGAAGTTTCGGACAGAGTTAATAGTTAAAGCACAATTGATTGTTAAAGGGCTACAATTTAATCAAATTTCAGGGTCAATGGCTAGAGGATGTACAACAAACCAGATGGCTTTGGCTAAGACGATGGTTGGTGGCGTTGGTTCCAAGTCAAATCCTGTAACTATTGATCAGGTTAGTGATGAAGATAATTTGTCATTTGAAATAAATCAATGTGAAATTGATTTAGCCGATGAATTTGGTGGACCAGCTGAACTTATTCCTTTAATTGGCGCAATTCAAGGTGGATTTATTTGTTATTATTGCAACAAAAAGGGTCACATGATGAGGGATTGTTTTGATATTAGAGATAAAAAGTTGCCTAATCCTAAAGGAAAATACTTTTTGCGGTGGGGAAACAAGCCTTTTGTTCCTTATAAGACGGGGCAAAAGAGTTTTAAAAAGAATGAAAATAGTATGGATAAAAAGAAATTGGTTGGTGAAATTGAAGGAGAGGTGAAAGAAGGGGAAGACACGAAGGAAGTGGCACATGTCGATGGTTTAGGGGCAAGCGATTATGAAGACGATCTTGTAGCGGAAGTCGAGGCATGGAATAATGCTATTATAGATGACATTTTATGGTTTTAATGTTTTGAATTATTATAATCATAAAACCTTATTCTACTTTCTACTTGTTACGCGGCATTGTTTTGATTTATGCGCATTGTAAATAAACAACAACAAAACAAAATTAATGATAAAGAGTGAACGACGCAACTCTAATTGTGTGATATTTTGATGGTTTATTTTGAATTATGAAAAAATAACATATTGTTTATAGGCCTATATGAAATTATGAGATTATGTTATAATGGAAATCAAAATAATTAATTTAGTTTTTGATTATGTTTTGTTGAAATTAGGAAAATTCATTTTTGTTTCAGACTGTTGTGAAGACTAACAGAGATAAGAATAATAAAAAAGTGAAAATGAAAAACGAATTAGGAATACAATTTTGTAAAATTGCTATTGAAAAATATTAAATTGAATTTTAAATTGAATTAAATTTGATAAAAATATGAAATTAGATATTTGAAAAGTATTAAATTTTGATGAAATGTGGAAAATTGTTTTTAAAGATGAGTCAGTTATTGTGATTTAAAGTATTCGATTTTAAAACAATTATATTGCGATTTAGTGATGTTGATTCAGCAAAATTTTTAATGAAGTTTAGAATTTCATGAAGCAAAATTGTTATAATGCATTAGATATAATCGTGGAGAAGTCTCTTTCTATGAAAGAAGGGAGGGGCTGTCTCTCGGAGCTGGTATACACAAATATGGTGGAGCTGTCTCTTTTGTTGGAAGAGAAAGGGGGAGTGAACATATTTGCAACGAATATTGCACTACCTCTCAGAGTTGGTATGCGCATATATGGGGGAGCTGTCTCTTTTGTTTGAGAGAGAGGGGGAGTGATCATATTTGCAAGGAAATTTGCACTGTCTCTCAGAGCTGGTATGCGCAATATGGGGCGGTGTATAGAGGTAGCTGAAATGATTATCGGGCGTGGAGCGCGCCATGCGCAGAAAGTTGGGCTGCGCAGAGAAGCAAAGCTGCGCAAGAAAGTGCTCTCAGGTATTGAGATATATAGTTAGTTGAATTTCGACTTTTAAACCTTTTATACATCTCAGTTTGATCTGACAATAATAGTTTTGTTAGGTAATATTTTATTGAATTTCAAAAAATTAAACTTATGGTATTTGCTTGGTGATTGATAATGTTTGATCATGTCATATTTCTTAATACAACTTCTTTTATTGTGTTACAAGTTATTGGATCAGTGAAACATTTATTTATGGCATCTAAAATCATTGTATTTATTTTAGATTGGCTGAGAAGAGTGTTTTTTTGGTGGTTGGGAGATACTGACATCATTGTTTATTTGATGGTGAGTTGTTATGATTTCATGTTGTTACCATTTGATTACCATTATATATATTGCTGTTCGACAAACAGTCTTGTAAATTTGTTTTATATATTAATATCAATATTAATTCTTATGTACAGTGATTTTCTATCAATTGGCATCTAAAATTTTGTAATATTTTAGATTGGTCGGAGAGAAGTTTACTGATTGTGGATTAACAAGTTTGTTGAGTTTCTGTTGGCCGGAGAATTTCTGTTGTTGATTGTGGATTAGGAGATATTTTTGGACATTTCTGTTGGTGAATGAAATATTGTCGGTGAGTGAATTGTTTTATTCAGTTTTTTTGTTATTTGTTGTAGACAGATAGATAGTTATTTGATAGACCATTATTTGGATAGTTACAACCTCATAACTGTTGGTGTGAGTTAGATAGTTGTTTTCTAAGTTTCATGAAGATTCTGAGATGGCGGCTGGAGCGGCTGAAGTCTATGTTCCAACAAAGATCGGTGGCATGGAAATCCTGACTTTAATTGATAGCGGCAATGCAAGAGGCTGCCTGATATCTCAAGTGTTGGCTAGAAAGCTTGATTGTGTGATTGAAGAAACGGATTCGAAGGCCACAGGCGTGCAGGGTTCCAACATCAAGATTGATGGTGTTGTTCGGAATGTTGAATTTCAGATTGGAGGTCACAGTTTTCAAGAAGATTGTTTTGTTATTTCTGGCATGACTGTACCTATGAACCTAGGCAGTTATTGGTTGAACAAAAATAACGTGAAGACGATATTTGCCAAAGACGGCAACAGGATTGAGATGCATGGAATCAGTGTGAATTTAGTAGCTAAACGGAAAATTGTAGTGAAGAATTTGGTTCATACAATTTTGGAGAAAATGGAGAAAGCAAGAACTACGAAACCTGAGATTAATGTAGCTGAGTTACAAGACCAAAAATGGATTTGTTCATTGAAAAATCGAATAGAAATTCCTGCATTGAGTACAGTGGTGGTAGAAGTTTCAACTAAAGGAAATATGCCTGAAGGACAGTTATGTTATATAGCTCCAAGACAAGGTTACTGTAGCCGAAACAACTTGTTGATAAACGAAGGAATTACTGAGGTGGGAAAGAACGGTAAAATTATGACTAAAATCACGAATTTTGAAGCTGTTAAGAAATCTGTTCCTGCTGGTACTTTGGTTGGAAATTTGTTTGTGGCGGAGAAGATAGCAATGCTGCAAGAGAACAGAGTTAAAGAAGATGTGTCAACAACATTAAAGAAGATTCGTTTTATTAAAGATAAATTGAAGTTGGATAATGTTCCGTTTTTAAAGGATAATGTTTCTTTGAAAGGAAGGATAGTTGGGTTGTTTTTAAAGAATTTCAAGGCATTATCGATTGATCCTACGGATATTGGATCTTGTACTTTGGAGGAGTATGATATTCAGTTGATTCCTGGAGCTCAACCTTTCAAGAATAGGATGATTAGACTCAATCCTCATCATGCAGAAAAACTAAAAGAACAGATTGATTTATGGTTGGAAACAGATGTGATAGAAGAATGTAATTCACCGTTTAATTCTGGAATTTTTGCTGTTAAGAAGAAAGTTGGAAATACTAACGAGGTGAAAGTCCGTTTTGTCCTGGACTACCGCTCATTAAATGAGATAACTGAGAAGATCTGTTACCCTTTGCCTAACATTGGTGAGCTGTTTGACAAACTTGGAGGAAAGAAGATTTTTACGTCTATTGACCTAACTTCAGCATATAATTCAATGCATTTGAAGGAATCTGTCAGGAAATATACAGCATTTTGTTCTAATGGACGGCAATATTGCTTCAAGAGGCTTCCGTTTGGATTGACCAATGCTCCAAGTGCATTTGTAAAATTGATGGATAGAGTAATGGATTTGAGTCCTGAATTGAGGGCATTTTGCCTAGTTTACCTGGACGATGTTCTTGTATATAGTATGAATGTGGAGGAACATCTGGAACATTTGAATATTCTACTACGAACATTCTGTGAAGCAGGCCTCAAGATTAATCTTGGAAAATGTACATTGTTTGCAGAGGAAGTGAAATTTCTGGGCCATATTATAAATAAAGAAGGCATATTTATGGACCAAGCATATATTGAAAAGATTAAGAATTGGCCAGTACCTGAAACAGGTAAAGATATTCAAAGATTTACTGGTTTCATAAATTATTATGGTTCATATTTCAAGAATTTTTCTGATATTACAGCACCATTGAACAAATTTAGAAACAGTAGTAAAATAGAATGGGATGAAAAAAGTATGGAAGCTTTTACAAAGACTAGAGAATTGTTCTGTGAAGAAATAAGTAAATCGTTCCCGGATTGGAGAATGGAGGCTGAACCATTTGTGTTGGATACAGATTGGTCATCTACAGCTATGTCAGCGGTGTTAAGTCAAAAACAAAATGGACAAGAAAAGATGATATCGTGTTGGTCACGTGTTTGTTCAACTCATGAAGCCAATTATGCAGCACATAAAGGAGAATTATGTGCATTAGTAAATGCTGTTGAAAGATTTGAATGTTATTTGAGACACAAGAAGTTTATCGTGAGAACTGATTCAGCTGCACTGAAACATCTATCTACTTGGAGGCAGAACGGATATTTTGTTGGTCTCACCATAAGGTGGATAAATTTTTTATCCACCTTCAGTTATGAGGTTGTACATAGGCAGGGCAAGATGCATACTAATGTTGATATATTGTCACGTACTGCATTAAAGGATAGTAAAGATAGGATATCTAAATTATCGACAGACGAACAAGGAGAGTTAATATTGGATACTGTATATCAATTGGAAGATCCTAAATTATGTCTTATTGCAGGAATTGGAGCAGAGACGGCCAGTCAAATATCATCCAGATTGAAGGCGAGAGAATTTAGTCGTAGCCTGGAGAAGGATCCTGTTTTAGTTGAGGTGAGGAAATTTATTGTAAATAATGTCAAACCTACGTCCAGAGAATTGTCTCAAATGCCTTATCGTGGTAAACAAATATTAAGATTTTTTGAACATCTGAGTTATAAGGATGGTTTAATTATTCTGACTTCACCTATGCGGCTTCAGAAAGAATTTCAATTTATTGAACGGGTAGTGGTACCTATTGGAATGTACAATAAAGTTTTCTTGTTAGCTCATGCAGATGTTACAGCGGGGCATAGGGGTTATTTAGAAACTTTGAGCAGGATTAATCGTCACTTCATTTTTCCCTATGTATCTAAATATGTAGCGGCGGCAGTTGCAAATTGTGTCATTTGTTTGAATAGACGTAAAAAACCTAAACATAATCATAATATAGAATTTTCTCCTTTGGCTGGGGAAGCTATGGCAGAGTTGGCCATAGATGCTTTAGGTCCTTTGAATGAGTGTGAATATAATGGAGTCATTTGTAAGCACATTTTAATAGTAGTTGACAGTTGTACTAGATATGTGTGGTTATTTGCTATTGAGGATGTTAAAGCTGAAACAATTATTGAATGTCTGAAATTTAATTTATTTTCTGTTTGGGGACTCTGCGAGCGAATTAGGACTGACAATGCTCAAAGCTTCAAATCAAAAGTTTTTAGGGAAGTTTGTTTAAGGTTGGGAATTGAACAAATTTTTATCCCTCCAAGATCAGCAAATTCGAATTACAGTGAAAGATACAACCAATCGGTGTATTCGTTTCTTAAGACTGATTTACGTTTTCAAGATGGAGATTGGGCTTATAAACTTAAAGCTACACAATTTTGTATGAACACTTCTTTCAATCGGAGGTTAGGATGTTCCCCATATTTTAAGATGTTCCTAAGAAACCCTAAGCTTCCACTTGACTCATTTGACCCGTTAACACGTTCGAAAATTAAACATATGAATTTTTCAGAGTTATTGGAGTGCCTTGACAAGAATTGGAGGACTGGACAAGAAAGAACTGAGAAGTATTTGCAGGTAGAAAATACAGAAAGGATAGGTAGGCCGGTAGCTATAAATTCCTATTGTTACATTTTTTATGACGTCACAACGATTGGTGTAGCTCGTAAACTCTGCTCGTTATGGGTGGGTCCGTGTTTAGTGACAAAAGCAATTTCTGATAGTTTATTCGAGGTTCAGCCCCTTGAAAAGTGTAGATTGAAAGATAAAGGGGTGAGAATTGTACCAAGAGATAAAATATATGTTATTGAGAGTACTTTAGACTTGACTCCAGATGAAAGGATTGACTTAGTGATTACAGATGAATGTTTCTCTGTGGATAATACCTTGAAAGTAAACTATGACTTTCCCAATACTTTGAGAAATTTAACTTGTTCAGGCGTTTCTGAAGAGGAAAATAGTTGTGGCGCTAGTCCAGAGGTGGTTGGAAGGCGGAAGGATGGACAGGTAACACCAGAATTTTTGGAGAAATCTTTTTTGGGTGTTGGGTTGTCACAGCAAAGGTCAAATGTATCTCAGAATGTATCTCAGAATAATGAAAATTTAGATGATTTAGTTGAGGATCTTAGTGATACTTTGGAAAGTACTCATATTTCTGATAGTGTAGATTCAAATGATATGACTGACAAAACTAAGTTAGACTCTACATATTCTACTATTAGTAAGGATAGTGTTTTTCATGGGAATTATGCCTCTGATAATAGCTTAGTAGATAACAGTTTGGGTGTAGAGGATGTTAACATGGAATCTGCTAGAGAGTTAGAGTCTCGGATGAGTATTTTAGAGGACACTTTTCCAAAATTGCAAAGTAAAATTGTAAACTTGGAACAACGAAGGGGAAGTGTTAAACGAGGTAGAAATGTTGAGGAGGATGAATTAGATAGATCGTTAGATAATGCAAAATTGCAAAAAATGTCTGAGACTATTCCTGTTAAGGGTCGTCCTAAAGGTTCTACAAATGAAATGCAATTACAAAAATTAGAAGAGGATAGACAAAACAGAGAAAAGGACAGATTAGAACGTTACTCAGTAGCCGATGTAGTAACTAGGAACCTAGCAAAATTGATTAAAAAATAATATTTGTAATAATTTGTATAATATTTGCAGGAGAAGAGATTACCACGAGAACCGTAGAGAGCGTGATGACAAGAGAGGAAGCGGCGGTGGTGATAGACATCGTGGAGATCGTGGAGATCGTGGAGATCGTGGAGATCGTGGTATGCGCAAGAGGTCACCGGACGCTTGTAGTTCAAAGAGTGGACGTGCTGGACCAGTACCTGTGAAGAAATCCAAGGATGAAAGAGGAGTCAGGTACTTGGATATTTTGTTATTTGTTGTTGTGATGCAGGTTTATTGTTTGATTGTTGTTGGTGGTATGTATACGTCACAGGATCCACGGTTAGCAGCTTATGATTGTTCTCAAATAAGTAATGTTGAACTTAGATCAGCTGCCTGTTTGCATGATAGGATGGAACCGGTCAGATCTGTGGAATTGTTGGGGTTAGCAGAAACCGATTTTATATTGTCAGAAGCCATTAGTTGTGAGGTTAGACTAAAATTGGAGCGCTGGTTTTGCGGTACCGCGAGTCATGTGCACGTATTAGACGTGCCACATGAAAAACAGGTAGAGTTGAGTATGGACGAATGTAGGAGGGTTTTTCATTCTGGCAAGTATCAGCATGATGGAATTAGTTTTAAAGTAAATATAGATTTGCCAACTGTTCACAGTTTCACAGTTAATGGAACATTGTCACCTTTCTGGGATGTTGGTGGTGAAAATATTCAATGCAAGACACTGGGAATATACGCGCACAATATGTGGTTCAATTTAGGTTTTGCTGTTGGGACTTTGCATATTTTAGTAAAAAATACACCCGTTTTGATCAAGGGAAATGTTGTTATGGATTATGATAAAAAGACGATTGTGGCGAATTTTGAAGATAATCATTTGTGGGCAACATCAACTTCTCCATATTTTCCGTATGTAGTACGAAAACCGGCCAGTAATTTTAAGGTAGTTTTTCAAGATACATTCAATTTAACTACTTGGAATGAACAACTTTTTGTTTCTAACTTGGAAAGGAATATTTTAGTTAAAATTATGGGAACAGAGAAACTTACTTTGCAGCATCTGGATTTCAACATTTTTGTAACAGAATTAGAGGGTATCAAGTTTTTAGAGGAACCGAAGGCGGCTGTTAGAAGTTATTTTGGGGATTTGTTAAAACAGGAAGCTAGATTTGATTTGAATGCTATGTTTTTGGCTAGTAGAGAAAGAAACGAGAGGATGATGGAACTTTTTAGTATTTCTAGATGTGCTCAAACAGAAGTTAGGTCAAATGTACAGATGCATCATGGGTTCAGAATTATATACCTGGGAGAAATTGCTAAGTATGAAAAGTGTACAGCGGTTGAAATTCCAGCAAAGTTAGGTGTGGATTATGGATGTGCAGTAGGACACTTAATGGTAGATTATAAAGGTGAAACAGTTGGAATACAAGAATATAGTAGAATGATTGTAGCAGTAGAGGATATAAAATTGTTAAATTGTTCGCAAAGTCCGGTATTTTTGAAGTTGACAGCTAATTTGTTCCTTGGGAATCAGGGGCAGGGACTCGAACTTCTGCATATTGCCAATGAAAAATCAGAACACGTGGGACAAAAGATTTTTCTGAACGATGAAAAGGTGTTTATTGCTGATTTTAATAAGACTATTAAATATCAGGGATTAGAGGATTTTGAGGATTTTAATGGACAAGCTTCTAAATTGGATTTTGTTGATCATAAGTTGTCATTTTTCGAACAGGTTACAGGTCCTTGGTTTGGTCTAGAACATTTGTTCAAAGATATATTACCATTGTTTGCCAAGTTTGTTTTGATTGTGTTAATGTTGTTGTTAGGTATAATTCCTATGTTGGTATTGTTGTATTGTTGTTGTTCATGGTGTCATAAAAAAAGATTTACTGAGGAAGAATTTAATGCTAGATCTTAAATTTTTATGCTGAAATTTAATTATATTGTATTTTTGCAGTTTGGTTACGGCGGCAACAATGAATCAAAAGTTATTGAGCAATGAAGAAGATGGTCGTCACAAACAATCTGCCAATGAAGGAAATCAAGTCAAACCTGGTTTACCAGTATCTGCATTGATCAGCAACTCTGCATCCCGGCTGGTGTTGGTAATGTCGCGCGTTGAGCTGCCCACGTTGAGTGTGGGCAGGGCGACAAGGAACATATTTTTGAGCAGTGAGGACATGCCACTGGCAGATTTAGCTCGTCTTATTGATAATGAACCAAGGTTTAAGTTGAATTTGATAAACATGTTATCAGTGCAGTTGGAGATGGGAAGATGCATCCACTCCATAGACTGGCCTGTGGACAGGATTCCTGTCTTTACCAGCCAGAATTCAAGATACCTCAACCTGATGGCGGCTGGTGAGCATTCTAAAGCTATAAATAAAAAGTTGGCATGGAACGAGACAACTAGTTTGAATAAGTTGAGTGCGACCATATTTCTCTCTAAGCTTGTTTGCGAAAATTTACCAAGTTTGGTATTGCTTGCCAAGATTGAATACCTGGATGGAGATGAGAGAAAAAGCTGTCAAACGTTGGGCGAATTGTTACCCATAATCAAACATATGGGGGAACTTGAGGATTGGCTTCAACTTTCAAAAATTGACGTCATACCTGCAGATGGTAAAATGAGCCTTCAGACGGTGTTGAGGACGGTGGTGGGCAATAGCGTTGATCCGAGGTTGAAGACGCAGGTTGTGTCAGCTGTCCGGCTCCTGGCACATTGGAAAGATGTCGTGAATAAAGTAAGCTTTATTCTGAAGCAAATGCCATCCACAACTCTGTTAGAGTTACAGAAAGATTGGCTTGATGGAAAGTCTGAACAGGATTTGAGTGCTAAAGTGTTTATTGACTCCATTCAGGTGAATGAATACATGAACTTATCAGTCTACATTCCACGTATTATAAACGTGAATTCGGTGAGTCTAATCACCAGTGGAGAGATGCCTGCTGAGATACGTTATGTTAGATTGGATGGTCAAAGAGACATAATTGATAACCTGGTGAGTGCCACATATGCAGGTAGTCTGATGAATGAGAAAGTAGACGCAAGAATTTTGACCTGGCAAATGCAGATGCGCTGCAAGCGTCTTCGTCCGACTCTAGCCAAGCAGATATTGTTATGTGATCCAAATACCACTTTAGAGAATGTAGTGAAGGAAATCAAATTGGAGTTGGATGGAAACGTTTATACAAATTTGTTGACAACCAATATTGAGTGGAAGTTTAATCCTGAACACAAAGTAAATGAGTGGTTCGAGGGTGATTTCAAATTGGTTACTCGGTTTGGGGATCCTGTTTGTGTTCAGATGGATCAGCCCTTAAATCCGAACATTCCTGTTTGTCTGGACCTTGAATTGTCAAATCAGCAATGGCGTGTTGATGAACAAGTGAGGGAGGAAATGAGGTTGGAACACACGCCTGGAATATTGATGATGCTTGATAAATTTGGAGAAGAGGTTAGTCGTAAGCATCAAAAGATTTTGGATAATCAGGAGGAGGTTGATAACGTTGCAACCTCGATTTCGGTTGCGGTTAATAGCGGATTTGAAAGATGTCTTCATATGCTTGGTGATACTGAGGCAAGGATGTCTCAAGACGGCTTGTGTGATGAGACCGCAAAACTTGGAGTGAATGATGAGGAAGCTATTATGCCCATGGATATTGAAGAACCTGGCAAGAAGAGAACATCTGGAAAAAGAAAGTAATAATTATAGTTATGTGTATTAATTCATATTTTATTTTATTTTATGTCTTTAATATTTGTTGAGGCAGTAGTAGTCTCAAAAGTTTAAAATTCATGTTTCATATTAATGCTCTATAATACCATGCTTAAATCTGATTCAAATAGCAACATGAAAAAAAAAATTAATTTATTCTTCATACAGTAAAATAATGGGTCATATCGTTCTGTTTAATGAGAGTTTATTACGGATTATTGGAGCACTATGAGTTTTAAACATTTATCGCTTGGAAAACTTGAGCTCATATATAGACATTTATTTCCTATATAGATCTGTCATGGATCTTGATGCAATAAAGTAGGCTGTTTTGTAAATGTTAAAAATTGGAAGATTTCATTAAATAAAAGTTCCCGCAAATATAAGTATTAAATAAAGATCCCTTGCTTTATATAATAAGAAATAAATGTCCACAATTAGCGAAGCAATAAAAGCTAAAACATTTCTTTATACGTACAGTATGGTAATTTGGTAATTTTTAATAGACAGTGTCAATAAATCACAAAATTGCAGGAGAAAGGTATTTTCCTAAAGATCTCGGAAACTGATTAGTACAAAACTTTCTGGAAATCTTAACAATAGCCTTGAGCAGGCTTTAAACAATTTGATGGGCGGGGGGGGGAGGGGGCGGGGGGGGGTATATGTAAACAACCCCTCTCAAAAAATATTGGACAAAACCCCTATTACATAATAGCCATGGTATACCTATAAATTGTAATACAAAACACCTTAAAAAGTACAAAATACCAATAAAACAGTCATAGTTGCATAAACCTATCAAAATATATTTTATGTTGACCAAAAAGTAATAAAAATTGACAAGTGTCCGAGTCATAAAATAAAGTAAGAACCTAACCCAAGTTTGGTTACAACAAATGAAAGTTTTTTGATTAGATTTATTTAAAACGGTTTTGAAAACGGTTCTGATCCATGCTGAAAAATCGTGCATTATTGCATATTATACACAATTTTTCATGAATAATGAAATAAAGGTAAAAACTAAACCCTGCTTTATTGGTATGGGCCTTCGTCCCCTCTGGGCATACAAAAAAATATTAGATATTTTAATACGTTCATTTATAGCAAAATAAAGTCGAAACTGATAATATAATTAAGATTAGGAATGTAGCTGTAATGTCAGCCATGGTAACTTTTATTTCATACCTGAAACATCGACATAATCCATTAATTTGTATGTGGACACGAGGGTTATAGTATAACCTTTTTATACCCAGGTTAAAATATTTGATAGGGGCTAATGTCTCTCTTTCCATTAGAATGCCAGACATTTATGTGCACACTCTTAAAAAAATTGTTTTCAATATTTTTAAAAAGTTTTCAGTTGTATGGGTTTGTTTAAGTGTTCAAAACATTGTATAATGAAGTTTAATAATGAAATTTGATTAATAAATCTTATGGGACTCTACAAGGACGTTCAATGGGAGGGGTAAAGGTGTGATTTACCCCCATCCCCCCCAAAAAAATGAAAAGCTTGGACGCCCTTTGAACTCTATTTTATTTAATTATTTGCAAGATTGTTGTTGCTGCTTCTCTGTTTTTTGGGGGAAAAATATTCTTGTTATCATTTGGATATCTTAATAATTAAAAAAGTGACTCATAAAATTGTTTTAAAATTGTTCTAAAACTTTTTTCGGCAGCATAAGCATAAATAAAGAATGTACATATGTCTACCACTTGGTTTTGAATCATGCCAAAAAATTACAAGTTTTAGATTTAAGCCATCATAAACAGATAACAACATGGTAGAAAAAAAACATTTTTACAAATGAATGCAGTTCTTTTAATAAACTGAAAAAAAATCTTGTTAAATTAGTACAACAATACAAGCATTTTTAACTTAAAAACCTTTTTAAAAATTAGCTTTTGACGATTTTTTGCAGTGTGTACATTGTACATTGTCACCTAAAAGTAATATAAATATCCATCAATAGATGGTGCTGCTAGATAACAAATTAAACAAGGACGACAACTTGCAAAAAAAAACCTCCAGTATGTAAAATAGTTAATTGTGCTTGTGTGTGTGTGTGTGTGTGTGTGTTACTTAATATCTTTCTAACTTCTTGACCAACTAGGTAATATTTGAAGATTTTTGTTAGATACCGACAAAGTTATTTGTAAAGTAGTAAAACTCTCCAAAAAAAGACTTCAAGAACATTTTAGAATTCTAATTTCATGAATTGTAAACAAAGATACCTTAAGAGGATTGAAATGAAACAAATATGCCATTCAAGATGGCACAACTTTAAATTTATATTTTACCGCTAAAATTATCCAATAACATGTCTCCTTAGTGATATTCATCCAATAAACCACTGGTATTTTGAAAAAGAGACGCGTGATTGGTTTATTTTTAGCGCCTAATTAAGAAATTGGGAAGTTCAACGCCAATCAAATAATTAAATAGACAGATAATAAACAAGTATCAACACATTCAATAAGGCCTAAATTTTAAGAAAAGAAATAGGAAAATTCTAACAAAAAAGTAGAAATTGGCATATTATGTTTTATGTATTACTTATTGACTGCCTTACAGACCAACAGACCTTGTCATAATGCAGAGTAGCCTAGCAACAATGAGATAGTCTTCTGTATAAGATGTACAAAATTCTATTTATGTATAATACTATTTAAATTATGCTACAATTTTGGAGCCTATACCAATTTTCTCGGTCTCCAAGTTTAATTTTTGGTATGTGAGCAGCATTTAATTTGTTAAATACATACTTTAATGTATGGAATTTTATAAATTTTCTTTCTTAATTACAGCTTTTTTTTAGTAGAATTGACGATTTTTCATCTGCCCCCCCCCCCCCCATTATTTTAGATTTATTTCGCTTGTTGGTTGTACCTTATTCCTGTCTTCATGATACAGACAAGACAACAATTTCTTTATTTCAAAGAATATTAATTTAAGTAGACATATATTGCTATATTTCTTTTACGGAATTTACCCTTTCTGAATTCTTTTCTTGTACAGAATGTGCAAATATTGGCAATATCATTTGGGCGGCCAATTTCTCTGCAAAAATCACGTGACTGCAAGTGTGCCAAATTTTTTGGCACCATCCGCCTGTTGATGAGTGACCAACCACATTCATCCAAAGTTCATCAATAAAAGCTTCATTATTTTTATTAAATTATTTGCATTTATCAAAATTAATCAATATTAGTTCTTGGAAAAGTATAGCAATTTAATTAAGTAGCAATATCAATATATCATTTCCTATAAATTAGGAATCAATAAATGCAATAGATGTTGGTCAATAAAAGCTACATTACTTTCATTGAGTTTTTTGCATGATTCAAATTCAATATAAATTAAATAAATCAATACTAGTCTATAAAAGTTTATTAAGGTTATCTCCCTCCATCTTCACTTTTTTATGGTGGTGTATCCAGGGAGGGAGGGGATATTGAGCTTTTTATTACACAAGTCCCCAAAGTTTTAAAGTAACGTTTTCTTATTCATTGGTTTAACTACTTTGGGGACCTTTTATTGAATTTTATTGGTTGAATCATTAAGTTGAGTGTTCGATCGTTTCAAGCACTAATTTCAATCTACAAAAGGGGTAATTTTGTTTATAATCTTTGGGGATAAGCATCAATTTATCAGCCAATGTCTTATCCCTTTCGATCCCTTGAGTGCACACCAACATTTCCCAGGGGAGGGAGGATCTTCAGAAATATTTGCGTCCTAATGAAACGATGAGACTTGAATTGACCAACAATGCACACGTATAGGAGGAGTAAACCTTATTATGACTCACCATAATTAGTTCTAACATGAAATACTTTTTCAACCCTATTTAATTAAAATTTATATCTATAATACAAAGTAGAACGATGTTTGTTTGTCTGTCTGTCCGTCTGTCTGTTTGTTTGTAGCGAAGGATCTCGCTAACCGCTGAACCGATCGGGTTCTCCTTACAGGGTAGCTTCTCATAGGTCCCAAGAAGGTTTATAACTATTTTCTTGGGGGCTGGGACACCCCCAACCCCCCCCCCCCAAAAAAAATGAAAAATACCCCCTCAAAAAAAAAAATTTCCTCCTAAATTTTTTTTAAAATTTTCCTTTAAATCTAAAATACGAAAAATTGGATTGATCAAACCTCTTGGGGCAAAGCCCCTAGATGCTAGGGGCGAAGCCGCTAGTCAGTAAATAAAATGCTTTTTATACAGTTTAGGAGGCTAAACGTTTAAATCTTTTTTGAGAATAAGATCATCATTACATATAAAACTATAGCAATGAAAAGGTAATGAATCGTTTAGAAGACAATATTTATTGAACATTTTTAATTATAGACAGTGGCTTGTGGTAGGAGGGTGTAAGGAGGTGTCAAAGCCCCCCTCCAAATTTTGAAATTGGGTAATGGCTGCCTTTCCCCTTGTTACCTCCAATGATAACCCCCCCCCCCCCCCTCCTGATTTTAAACACATTTCAAGTTTTATAACATTCAAATTTTATTAGTTTTAATAGAAAATAATTCATACACAACGTAAACTTGCCTTTTTACTTACAAATTTTTTAAACCTAAAATATAATATATATGTCTACAGAAATATAAGTTGCGTGTTTTAAACGAAATATTATCCTTACAAATATTATTATCTTATTATTACTGTGCTACTTATGGACACAATTATCATTGTTTAATTATAATTGATGGTCAAAGTCGAAACTGGTGATAAAAATACTTTATCTCTAGTAGAAAGTATGCAGAGCCTTTTATAGAAAATCTC
Source organism: Acartia tonsa (assembly GCF_053477335.1). Taxonomy (NCBI): domain Eukaryota; kingdom Metazoa; phylum Arthropoda; class Copepoda; order Calanoida; family Acartiidae; genus Acartia; species Acartia tonsa. The sequence goes on along the minus strand of NC_137264.1, from coordinate 35,137,442 downwards.
TAATTGCACAGAGTGTATTTAATTATTATAAGTAATTTATACCATGATAACAGCTGATGGACCCACCCTATATATTTATCTTATGCTTATTTTAAAAAATTATATGTGTCAAATTCATTACTGAATATGGAAAACATTTGATTTCTAATAATATGCATTCTCAAATTTAAGGTTAAATTTAGTTTAACGTAACATAATTTTTCATACATTTACTGAGCAAAAATCGAATTGTTTCAATATCGTACTTACCAAAGAGTTCAAGTCTAAATCCGCTTCTTTAAGGGCAATCCGATTGGATAATCCATTTCAGAGATCTTTGCTTCAAACAAGTTCTCGTATTTATCTCATATTGATGAAAAAGTGTTGAAATATTTCTTGTTTAGACCCTTGCTAAGACAACCACTATTGAATCCGGCTTTGAGCGGCCATCAACAGGCTGGGGTACAACGACGACATCAGACATGGACACGTTTTTGGCAGCAAACTCTGCATCAGCAGAAAATACATTTTTGGCGGGAAACGGTGAAGGTGGTGGATCAGCTGTTGTTGCTGCAGCTGTTGAGGATAATGCTTTGCCTGCTGATGGTATGGAGACAGAGGAAGTTGAAGAAGATTCAGGTACAAATTTTGGACTATATATAAACTTGGAACTTAATATTGAATTTAATATTCCAAACAGATCTTAAGATTTAATTGGGCGAATTTACGAAGGTACCTATACTTTGTTAATTAATGATTTAATTTTAAAAACTGTTTTTGTTTTTAGTGTCGGAGTCAACAGAGAGTTCAAGCCTTCCCTCTGAGAGCAGTGGAATCTTTTATGATACAAAATATACACCTCCTGTTTCTGCCTTATCAAATAATCTTCTAAGGAATTATTATATTATGACTATTAAACCTGATTGATAAAATTTTAGGTTTTATATAAACACAGAGCCATTTTTATAGTAGGTAATAACATTCCGATTATTGCAGAGAAACACCCCTTTGACTGCATGACCATTATCTGGAAGTCTATGCGCCTTTTTGGCCAAGGCAAAGCCATACTTAAAATTTAATTTTAACAGACATAGACACGATCTGTTTAATAAACTTTATTTTCTATTAAAAGTTAGGCTATCGATAAGTTTTGTATTTAAGTTTCGCTAAAATGTATGATGTAAAACTTGTTAATTGGTAAATTTTTGAGATATTTTAATCACTCAAAAGTCCTTGTAATGAAATAACTGTTTTGAATAGAATAAGATGAAGGATAAAGAAAAATGAAAATTGGTCAAAAATCTTTTTGTTTTGTTTTAATTTTGAATTGGCATTATTTACCTATTTTGTCATTGGTACAGTCATAAGTCAATGTAAGATAAAAATTTCTTCTTCAAAATAAATGGAGAATGTTTTAAACGAATTATTCTACACATAACTTGTAGCTGCGCCTCTAGCAACTAGGAGCTCTGTATTCAAAAGGTTAGGGAAGTGAAAAATAGCTCAAAACCATCCCAAGACCTATGTGAAGTGAAGCTTCCCTTAACGGAAGAACTTAGTAGGTCGAGTATTAATCAAACTCTAAAGATAAAAACCACTTACTACTTTTTCCCATTGCTCTATCCTTTAATTCCTTTGCTTTTTAAATGGTTGTAAGTCTAAAGCAAACATGCTTAAATTAAAATAATATTTGATTGGTTGATAAAATGCTTAGGTAAACATGTTTAAATATTTTTAGTAGCGAAGCTCCTCTATTAGTATTAATCATTTGTGCGTCCGTCGTATTTGCCGTTATTCCAATTACAAAATTGATTTTTACAATGTGAGTGATGATATTAAAAAAGGTGGTCATTGTTGACATAAATTATTGACCTATCATTATTATAACGACATTACTATTGTCAATTCAATCCTTATAATAAAGTAACAGGATGTCTATTTGTATGTCTGTTTGTGTGTACCGAAGGATCTCGCTAACCGCTGAACCGATCGGGCTCTTAACAACGTAGGTCCCGGGAAGATTTATAACTATTTTGGGGGAGGATACCACGACCCTCCCAAGAAATTATTTTTTTCCTATAGAGACTCGAACGCAAAATAGCAAGGTATCGTAGAGACTTGAAAGCAACATATATAGGTAGGTATCGTATTATTAAAAAAAAACATTTAAAGTGCCACTAGGGCCTCTAGGGGTGTAGCCGCTAGTATCAAATAAAAGTATTATGGCCGAGATTTTATCGACATGACATAAGCACACACACACAAAAAGACGAAATAGTCAAAAGATTCGCTAATGTTTTGGAAAAAATGATTCTTGATTAAATTATGGTCAGGTATGAGTGTTTACTTTATGCATATTTATCATTATCATAAAGTCATCGGTTATGACCAAGTCTAAAATACGAGAGAAGATTTGTTATAAATAATTTTAAAAAAAAACCTACGTGGCGCAATAACTCACATGTGGTGGAAGGCTTGAGAAAACGCGTAAAAATATATATTTTGGCGCATTTTTGTAGGGCCTAGTCGCTAGTCGTTTCTTAATTTTATAAAAAAAAATGGCCTTATTTGTATTTCCATCTTGATTTAAAACATCTCTTAAAACCTTCAATCGACCTTGAAAACCTTTCTAAATTCACTTATAACCCTCGTATTACCAGGAAAAGCTTCCAGACAGATAGGAAAAAATTAGCTTAAAATCGCTCAAAGAAAAAAGCCTTAAACGAGACAAACAAATTAAACCTTACTACTTTATGTAAACTAGGATTAAATTGTTTCAATCATTGTCTGTAATGTTCTTCAAGTTGATTAACCTAACTTTTGTCCATGTTTTTTTGCTTTGTTCATCTTCTTTTTGGAGAATGTTTCCACCCATTCCTTTAGATTAACCAGGGATTAAGGGATTATTCTTTGCCATAACCTTTTGCGTAATTTTATACTTTCTCTATAATATTTGTAGAAATATTGTTTATGGCATTAAAAATTAAAGGCAAATAATATTTCATCCATTTTTATTCCATTTACCAAAGGCAGAAATTTTTCTATGTATCAGCCATAATCATTAGTCATATCCTTTAATCCCTGGGATTACCTCACTTATTGTCAGGGATTTATAAGGATATTGAATTAACAAATCAATCCTGTATTAAAACAATTAGTTCAGAACTAAACTCCACGAAAACTGGCATTATTATAATAAATGCATTTGAAGCTACATTAGAATTAAAGAAAATCAACAACAAATTTTGTCGTAGTGGTTTAAAATTATGATTTGATTTATAGTAGCTAAAGAAAAAATAAGATAACGATCCTTTTTTAAAGAACTTTATTTGAGGCTGCTAAATGTCCCTGAAAATCTCAAAACAACCAACTTGGTTTACTACTTCTTGCAATAAAGACATATGTTAAAAGTCTTTTTGGTTATCCCTTATCCGTGTAATTGAAATGGTTACTTAATAAAATATTTGCTGAACAGACCTAAAGAGAGAGAGAGAGAGAGAGAGAGAGAGAGAGAGAGAGAGAGAGAGAGAGAGAGAGAGAGAGAGAGAGAGAGAGAGAGAGAGAGAGAGAGAGAGAGAGAGAGAGAGAGAGAGAGAGAGAGAGAGAGAGAGAGAGAGAGAGAGAGAGAGAGAGAGAGAGAGAGAGAGAGAGAGAGAGAGAGAGAGAGAGAGAGAGAGAAAGACTTCAAAACTCATTACCATCCATTCATACATTAATTAGAAATGTGTGTGGCGGGTGCTTTTTTTGGGTGTGCAGTGGCCTATCAGGGCGTATTTGGGTGTTTTGCGGTGTCAGCATGTGTGTGCGATAAATTTGTGCGTAGCCTGTTACACTTTTGAGCTGTAAATATATCAACATGCAAAAATTGGAAGCAATACATGCAAATTTCATAGTTTATGTATGTAATTTGTAAAAGTCGCCATAGCTGACATATTAATAACATACAATTATTATACCTATGAGGGAGGGATGATTTGGCTGTAGCAATTTTTTTCTCAAATGTTAGTTGCCTTTCATAAAAATTATGATTGGTTGGTTCCAAACTAGAAGTAATCAAACTTTGCAACAATATTTTCTTATCTAGAGTAGGGGTAACATTTTTTGTCATCATTGGAATAGTGTAAAAATGTATTATAAGTTGTCTTATACCTTAAGATCCCTTAAGTCATTACGGATGTCGAATTTATATTTTAAAGACTAATAACGGATATAAACAATCACAATTGTATGTCAATAGAAAGGTACCAAGTTAAACAGGTCGTGTGTGTTTTTGAATGGATTAAAAAGGTGTGCAACGCAAGTCTAGCCCTTTTTTGCTTTTTATTTGTGCATCTACTCTACAACTTTAATAGGCATGTCTGTAAGTGTACAAACATGAGAAATAAACTAAATCTAGCTCTTTTTTCGTGAATCTTAACTTAAAGTCAGAAAGATTTTACACGCGAATTATCTGGCCGCGCATTCTTATGCTTGTCAATTAATTTTTGTGTATCTTAACCCTTAACTGATTTTCATTTTTATATATTTTTTTAGATATCATTAAAATTTTGAAATTATACTTTTCTTATGAATAAAAAAAGTTTTATGTTAAGTCATAATCTTTGCCCCTGCAGATGAAATTCCAAAAAGGAAATAGCTTATTAAACATTCGTTTCAGAGCCCAATCAGTCCAGCGATTAGCGAGATCTTAAGCTTCACTAGATATTATATTAGTCAGACAGACGGACAGACAGGCATTATTGTACTTTATATTATAGAAAAAAAAATTCATGTATTCATAGATATTTATTTATGAATCGGCGCCTCTTTAAAAATTTGAATAAGAATAGTTTTATTAGAATATTTATAGCATTAATGCTTTTTTATATAGTCGCAATGAATATAATTTACAGAGAGGGAGGAAACATGAATTTTTATATAAATTGTTCTCCTATTCGTTGACTAAAAAACTTTTGGGACTTTTATTAAAACTTTTGGTTGATTCAAACTTTTCAACCAATAAAAGTAATTTACAGAATGAGCTTTTTTTGTTCAACTTATCCTGTTATATAAAGTAGTAAGATTTCGATAACTAATGCACCGATTGAGTTCTCTATTTGAGGGAGGGATCATACAGTTCTAGGGATGGTTTTAGAATATTTTGATTTTAGATTTAAGGCTTGAAATTGTTAGAGTCCTTTCCTACACAAGCGTGAGCGTGGTTGTTAGTTAATTAAATAGCAGTCTTTTTAATTTCTAAAAAACAACATAAATAGATGAAAGATTACAAATATACTTTTTATTTTAAAAAGAAAACGTCATAATATAATGAATTTTATCAGTGTTGAAAACAGAGACAGCTATTGGAAGGTAAAGATTTTTTTTCTTTTCAAAAATCAAATTTTTAGCTGTCTTGGACTGAGTTTTTAGTTTGCTCTAATGACAAAGAACTAAATGCTAAAACTATTTTAGGGAGGTTGTGTGATTTTTAATTATTAATATTTTTCTTAATTTTTATTTTGACATTTAAGCCATTAAATTTGCTTTATTTTACCAAAAGCAGGACTGGTAAATACACGTTATGTATAAAGATTTACTGGTAAGATCATTCTATTTGCAGAATAGCTTTGCTATCTATATTATATTATAAAGATATTGAATTTTAGTATCGTCATTTTAACCAAGTAGGTGGCATTTATTTTGTATTTACTAGTTTAATTAAAATTCGTGCATTAGTGATTAATAACGATAAGAATATTAAAAAATTCAAAGTAAATTGTGTAGATCTTAGCTACCCCCACTCTAGTTGTTTGGCAGCAAAACTATTTATCACCAGAATTGTGAACTTTATAGTTAAAGTTTTAAAACCGCGCTAAATGTAACTAACTTAATATTATTTCTCTTTCTTCTACTCTAAATTCTTTATATCTGTACTCCTAAATCATTTTTTCTCTTTCTTTCTTTTCTTATAGCCTTTTCTATTCTGAAAATTAACCCCCTTTTCTAACGATCTATCTATGTAGGCCTTGCTCTCCCGTGCAACTGACCAGCCTCGCCGCCCCGCCTCTCCCTCCCCCTATTACCGGCGGCGGTCCGTGAGCTCGTGTGACAATCTACAGCCCCCTCCCCCAATACCTCCTCTACCCCAAGGGCTGTCCAAATCAAAATCAGATGCCAAGGTTTGTATATTTTCTTTTTTTTATAAAACAAAATAAAGTGCCGCCAATAAAATGACCAATGATAGGCAAGTAATTGGCCAATGGTAAAATTTATACTGGTCTCTCATTGGGCATTTTATTGTATGACGTCATTTTTTGGAGGCACTTTATGCTGTTTCTTTGTAACTGATCCTGGATCTATGGAAGAATAATCCCCCCCCCCCCCATCCTCCCCATAAAAAATATATTTTTAGCCATTTTAAACAGGCAGCCGCGCATCAGCCGCAAATAAGCCTCAAATTTAAACCCACTTCGATACTTTAAAAGAAAGTTTGAAAAGAGGGATGCCATATTTGGGTCAGGTTTAGACTTCCAACAGATTTTTTAAAATTTTAAAAGGCTTGGGCTTACAAGCGACTTACTCGTGGCGGCTTAGCCCTGACTTTAAGTTACTTTTATATTTGCATTAAGACTAATGATCTTTAACTCAACAAATTTAAACAATTGGAAATAAGATAAATTTGTTTATCATTTTAATTAGATGATATAGCCTAATTTGAATTTAGGTTATATATCCAGAGGAGAGCTACTCCCAAACATTATCAACCTCTACTTGGGGCGTTGAAAGATCTAGGTAAGGAAATATTCTTTTAATAGTAGCGCAGCTACTCTACAACCAAGGTATTGACGTTTGAACTGAAAATTAACCGTTCAATTACATAAAAAATTGCTTTAGATAAAATTTGCAATTGAAGAAAATTATAATTTTTAAGCGAATATACACTAATATTCTGTCTGTCTGTCCGCCCGTCAGTCGGTAAGTCCTCCATCCGTCTTTAACGACATGAAAAAAAATGTGATTTACTCAGTTGCTATCTAAGATATATAACGCTTTTTTTGTTACCAAAGAGCATTATTTCCTTGCACTGTCAGTCTGTCGTTCATATTTCGCAAGACATTCGTATATTTATATGTAAGGCTTCGTGATTTTCTATTTTTCAAAATGACCACTGAACATTTGCTTTATAACTCACTCTGACCGTTGGTACTTATGGATGATGTTATCTACCGTCGAATAAGATTAACGTTTTTTTTAAAACTGTTATTGAATTGTTATCCTGCTTTTTAAATTATCTTTCTCTATTCTTTGTTTAGATTATTTTACAGTTTTATGTACATAGGTCAAAAGCGCAGTCAGAGCCTAGGGACATTGGTCATGAGATACTTATAGAAGAGTCAGAGGGAGAAGAAACTGTTGTCATTCTTGAGGAGGATAATGACAATATTGACAGCAGTGAGGATATGGAACAGGCTATTCATGTTCAGCTTATTCAAGATGATACTCTTGATAACTTTCCAGGTACAAAGAAGGATAGTTTGACAGTCAAGGAGATGAATGGTTCATCTTCTATATAAACAGAAAAACAGACAAAAGATTAACACCCAACCAGACAGATTAAGTTACAGGTAGATTGACAGTCAGTTAGACAGATAAATAGAGACAGATAGATGAAAAGAAATGGAGAGTTACAGACAGACAGGCAAACAAAGATCGACATGGAGGAAAAAGTAATATTCAAAAATAGACATTGGTGATTACTTTGATGAACAGGTTATCAATGGAAATATTATAGGTGATAATGATGAAATAATGGAGGCTGAAGCAACAACAGATAAAACTACTGCTGATCAATTTGTTGCAGGGATGTATTTGTTATATTTTTTAAATGATAAAATTGTCCCATACACTTAAAACTTTCCAAACTAAAAAAATATTTTAAAAATTAGCTTCATTGTAATTCGGAATATTTCGATCAATAACTTTTTTAAGTAGTAAATACAAAATTTTTAAGACTGTTCATTTTATTATTAGCCAATAAAATAAATATATGACGAACCATTCATTGATTCAATAGTGATGGCTGTGGTTGATGAGACTTCAAGTGTTGCCGACAGTAATCTCAGCCTGGTGGAAATCACACCAGATGATCTAGAAGCTTCCAAATCAGCTGATGAAAAACCCACGAAATTACAGTCAGCTGATGCGGCCACAGAGAAATGCGCGAACCAAATAACAACTAATGTCTGTGATAACAAGAATAATCAAGGCTTGAACAAAGGTAGGAATATTCTATTGCTTACAATAATTTGAAGACCTAAATTAAAATTTTAATATTGTTTTAAAAGTGCATTATATGAAAATGCAATTGTAATGTTTTTAGGTGTTGCTTATAAAAGCAATAAAAACACTTTTAATGACGAGAAGGAAACTGTCCCAATTTTGTATAATATTTGCGGAACAAGTTCTAGTTACGTCACATACGTTTCGGGAAAGAGAAAGGGAAGGGGGGAAGAAAATCTCTTCAAAAGAGATGGGAGAAAAGGGGGCTTTCTTACTATAATAGGCTGAGTTGATTAGACAAAAAAAAATCATATATAAAGATGCAACGAGTGCAAACTGCAATGTTTGCTATGCTCTTTGTAAATCTACTTTATGTTGCCTTTCCATAGATAAATTAATTTGTATTTTCTAGAAAATAATTAACTTTTAAATTCATCCAGCTTGGATAGGATATAGGTAGAATTTTGTATTTTGCTTGTTTATTGCCCCTACAGGGCCATATCCTAACATAGAGAAAATAGACAACATAAAGAGAAATCAACGAAGTACAAAAAGAACTTTCTTCTTACTCGAACTAATTTATTTTTAAAACCAGAACTGAAATATATGACTGCTAGCGGCTACGCACCTAGATGCCTTTAGTGGCACTTAATTTTTTTTTATATTTAAAATATGTCTATGTATTTCGATTTTTTGTGATTTCTCTTGGGAGGGTGGTGGTACCCTCCCCCAAAATAGTTAAAAACTTTCACGGGACATATGAGAATCTACCCTGTTAAGGAGAACCCAATCGGTTCAGCGGTTAGCGAGATCCTTTGGTACAGACACACAGACAAACAAGCAGACAAACATCCTGTTACTTTAGTATAAGGATTATGCGTTATATTTTATTCGTGTTCAGAAAAGCATGGAAACAGTATTGAAATAAAAACTACGTCCCATGGCTATGACGGCATCTTAAATTTTTAGAGGATATTATCTGCACTAGACTTTCTGGATCTAGTTGATTTAATTACATTTCCCCGAATGTCCATTAATTTGACATTTTTCACATATTTATAGCCACCCATAGGTGGCTAACTCTCCAAGGCACTTCTACCCCTTTAATTACCTAATCGAGGAGCTTAACTCTGCGGGTCAATTATAACCTTTATAAACTGGCGTTACCTAAAAGCCTAAACTGTCTAAATATTCTTAGTTATCGGCAATGTGTATCGGTCGACCGGGTCTACCAAATAGTTTTTCAAAAGTCTTAAAACAGAAAAAAAATAACAGTTTTAATTTTTATTAAACATAAATAATTGTATATACATAACAACTACAAACTTTAAAAAAGGCTATATAATTTCACAAATCATGGTGAAAACAAGGATGACAACATCCATAAAATCGAAGCTCTAAACGGCAGGTATAACAAAACTGATTTTAAGCTTTTAATTTTCATTATCTACAGAAAGCTGACTATAATACGATGCAATATATGACTATTAATATACAAAAAATACAACATTTTATACTTTATCACAATAAAAAAAAACAATTATAAACAACATTAACTAGATTTTGAAAATTAAATAAAAAAGGGATAAAAAAGTAAAGCTTTTGATTATGTAAGGTATATTTTTTGTTTTCATCTTTGGGAACTTTTCTTTAGTTTTTTAAAATGAAAAGTTTGATTTGTCCATGTTTTCTAATTAGTTTTTATGTAAACAAGGATGACAGCATCCATAAGTAGCGAAGCTCAGAAATTATGAATGTATATTATGAATATATTTACAATATACCAGTGTCATCCCATATATTTGATGAAATAGGGAAATGACAAAAACTTCAAAATCACGCAACCTTTCAAGAACGAAAAATGAAAAATCTAGGAATCGATCTAGCACCACAATTTATATACAAATCTTTATGAAACTTGATGGAAATATGTAGAATATGAGCATATTCAATCCCTGATAATTTTAGCCGCAAATCCTGAATAGGAATTGAGAAAAGAATAGAAAACCTAAAAATCTAGGAATCGATCTAGCACCCCTATTAATATAAAAATCGTAATAAAACTTATGTAAAATATGTAAAATGTAAATTTAAGCAATTCCTGAAAATTTCAGCCCATTATCTTAAAAAGGAGTTGAGAAAATCAGAAAAACATGAAAATGTAGGAATCGATCTAGCACCCCAAATAACAGACGGATGGACAAAACAATGTATAGATTAGATGTGCATATGTTATAAGAATCTTCACTAAAAATTTCAGCTTTCTATCTTTTATAGGAGCCGAGAAAATCACGTTTCCTCCACTTTGTCTCAGACGGACAGACGGACGGACAGACGGACGGACAGACGGACGGACATTTCGAATTATAGAGTAGCTTCGCTACTAAAAAGTAAATGCAATGTTTACATACCCTGAGACAAATAGTAAAAAAGGTTTGACTGTTTTTTTAACATTTATATAAACAACTATTTCATTATGTAAAACATCAAAAATTAACTCTTTTCATATGAAAATAAGGGTAAAATGATATTTCCATTCCACTTTTTTAAACAAACAATTGAAATTGTACAAAAAAAACCCAAAAAGATATGCATAATTTATATTTTTAGACTAGCAATTATTTCAAACAAACTGGTATATAATCTAAAAGTTCTAAAATTAATTTTATCAAGTAAGGTTACTCTTTTTTGTTTTTGTGATAATTAATCATTTATATAGTTGATATTCTATACATGAGTTTTGTGGTGTGACTTTAACGGATTGGACCAGGTTCATTAAAATTTCACTAAGGGGGGGGTTAATGCAACCATCTCGTAATCAGTGAGCAAATGGCACTTAGAATTCGAATTTCGATCTGAACTTTTGCATGAGTTATCCTTGGTAGGTATATTTTTTCCTAAATCGAACAAAAAGTTGGAAAAGTAACGGCTGGCGGCTCAGCCGTTCAGTCGTTTTTTTTGCGTATTTTCAGGGTAAATCCATCATCAATTATGTAGGAATCAACTTTTTAAACATATTTTTGGTTTAATTCATGTTAAATGATAGCAATAACCATTTTAAAACTTCTAGTACCAACAGCTACCGTCTAGAACCGTTTAATAGCGTTTTGGAGTGGAAAAGAGTATTATGTGGAGATAGGTTTCATGACTAATTTGCAATATAGATATCCAAAAAATGGCAAAACGGCTATCCGCAAGCTGTTAGCCGTTACTTTTCCAACTTTTTGTTCGATTTAGGGAAAATAGACCTATCAAGGATTTACTCATACAAAAGTTGAGATCGAAATTCGAATTCTAAGTACCATTTGCTCACTGATTACGAGATGGTTGCGTTAATCCCCCTCCCCCTTATCGACGGCGGTGTTTTTAACTGTTGTCCGGTTACTAAACACTTCCGCATTTTTTCCAGCGTACTGCATGTCACAAAAACGGCTTCTAAATGCGGCGTTGAATGTTACACTGCCGCCTCCGCCGTTACCACCATGACCGCTACAACATGCGCAGTTGTAGGACACTCCCACGGCCTCTGGTTGGCTTTTCTGAAAAAATATATTAACTATTAATGAATTTTGATTGGTTGGTTCATTAAGTAGAGTTTTTAAACGTTTCAACCAATAATTGTACTCTATAAAAGTGTTAATTTTGTGTCTTAACATTTGGGATGTACATCAATTTATCCGTCATTGTCTTATCCCTTTTAGATCCCTAAGTTTTATATATTATTTATATCAACGTATTATAGACAGCTTTCCTCGGATATTATGCAGATAGTATGACTGAAAACTGGTTCTAATCCAGCGGATATACCATCTCCTTCCTCAACCTTAAATCATATCCTTATAATAAAGTAACAAGATGTCTGTTTGATTATACCAAAGGATCTCGCTAACCCCTGAACTGATATGGTTCTCTTTTACAGGATAGCATCTAAGGACCTAAGGTTCTTTTTTTAGGGGAGGGAAAAGAAAGTAGAAAGGAAAGAGAAAGCGCCCCTAGGACCCCCCCCCCCCCCCCCCAAAAAAAAAAAAAAATATTAGGTCATTAGGCTGTTTATTACACTAGTCCCCAATATTTTATAATTACGTTTTCTTATTTCATGGTATAACAAAGGGGGGAGAGAGAAAGAATATTTACCCCCATCCACTTACAGTTTTAATTTCTTTTAAACTTTCGACGGAAATTTTTGGAGAGTGAATTAACAGGTATCTAGAGGGATGAGACAATGGACGAAAAATTGATGTACAACCCCAATAATATTATAATGATACTCAAAATTTCCCCTTCTTTAGATTAAAATTACTTGTTAAAATGTTTGATCACTCAACTTAATGAATCAATGAATCAAATTGACTAACATCCTCAAAGTTTTTAAGTCAACGAATAAGAAAACTTCGGGGACTAGTGTAATAAACAGCCCATTGTCCCCTATTTCTTACTGATTTTTACTGGTACCCAAACTTTTATATAGATATACACAGACAGTCATTTACCCTGTTACTTTTATATAAAGTGAAACTTGTAGCTGGCTGAAATAACAATTCTCCCCATCCCCTCCCCTCCAACTGGAAAAATTAACTAATAAAGTAAAACTTGTAGCTGGATTAAATAACAATTCTCCCCATTCCTCCCCTCCAACTGGATAAATGAACTAATAAAGTGAAAATTGTAGCTGGCTAAAATAAAATCCCATCCCATCCCACTGGATGAACGAACTTACTAATAAAAGATGTTCATGTTAGCAAACTAATTTTCTCCTGTCATAATATCCACTTATATCCTATTATCATAATCAGGGATCCTAAGGGATAAGACAATAAAGGATTAATTGATATACGCCTTTTATTTATTGATTTAATGCTTGCACACGCTGCTATTTTGTACTACCCTATCAAGAATTATTTAAACGAGATGGTTCCATTAAACCCCCCCCCCCCTTACTTCAGATTTTTTTTACGTTTTTTATGTAAAATTTGCTTTAAAATATTATTAGATCCTTGTCTTGGAGTAAATAGAGGTTTAATTTGTAAAGGGGTAGTTTCACGAAAGGCATATGAAATTAATTTAGTGAACCGCATATTTTTTCCTGGTTAATTAGTTAAACTACATTTATATGGCATATATTTGAAAGAATTTCAATTTTCTACCACGTAGTTTTTAAGATATCAAGACTTGAAAATCGTCTTTTTAAATTGCATATTATGAAAAGAAGATTTTTAAGTTTTAATATTTTCAAAACTACGTGGTACAAAATTGAAATTCTTTCAAATATATGCCATACAAATAAAGTTTAACAAATTAACTAGTAAAAAATATGCTGTTAGCTAAATTAAATTCAAATGTTTAGACACCCCCCCCTCCTCAGGAAGGTTTATAACTGACCTAACCTGAAACTGGATCCCTAACTGGCTCCTTAGGGAACCAATGGTCTCTGTACCTCTGGCGCAACACATCGATCAGGGCATCGTGGAACCTGTAAGTTAAACACAATTTTTTAATGGGACACGGAATAAATAACAATTAAATAACATTAACAAATGAACGGTGTCTTAATCTAAGAAATATACTTGAAATAGAATGCATATGATGTTACGGAGGAACAACGGAATATTAATGAAGTTTGTGCACTAGGTACTATACAAGCTTCTTCCATACCTGTGTCCATTTGTTGTGGTTGTGATGTCAACATGGTGGGTTGTGGTAGGCCAACAAAATTGCCAGCTTCGGTGGTTTTTGATAAGGCTGTGGCAGCGTTGTTTAGGGATTCCATAATGGCCGCACTTAACCCATCCTAAAATTGAATAAAAAGATTTTTAAGAATACATACAAGTTTAATTGTCATTTTTTGGCATTAATGTCAATTTGACATTTACTTAAGTATAGCTTTGAAATTTATCCGGTGGATTAGAACCGGTTCTAAGCAATACTAAAATTTATGTAGACAATTTTCTATAAATAATGAAATAAAATCATAATTGGAATTAATCTTATAAATTTTCATTTTAGTATCCGCGGAAAGATGTCTCAAATACTTGACCAATATGCTCGCAATTTATTTCTCGGCTATATTAATCAATATTCTATGAATAATAAAATAAAATCATAATTGGAAATAATCTTACAAATTTTCATTTTATTATCCGTGGAAAGATGTCTCAAATAACTAGACCAATATTCTTCGCCAAATATTTTTACGCAAATGTGTCAAAACTGTAAATGTAAAAATGTAAAACGTAAAAATCAGATATAGACTCCTTTTTAGAGCAAATATAGAGCAAAAAGTAACCAAGACATTTTTGCAAAGTTTGAAAATCTAAAGAAAATAGTTCTTTTTGCTTTTGATATACATATCAGATAAATGTATAAAAAATTAGTGATCAAAAACTATAAAACAAGTTATAACTTTTTTCAACCCTATCATTGATTAAAATGCACTTTTAGGTTTACTCATTACCAAAGTTGCACATAAAAACTCTTTTTTTAAAAGTTATTAAACAAAATAAATTCAAATCAACAATAAGGCGTTTTTTATAATGCAGTAGGCCATTTTGTAGTTGTTTTTTTGGCATTTATTTTGTTTAATTACTACATAAAAAGAGTTTTTATGCAAACGATTATTGGTCAGTTCGTCTATTCAATAGGATGGGAGGGGAAGAAAAAAGGAAGAGGAAGGTCGGAATCGTTAATTAGCCCGCTACAAGTTTCACTCAATTGGAGAACATTAAAATCTGGTGTAAGATCCAAGTAATTAAGTATCCATTACGTAGAGGTAGGTAACAAATTGTTAAAATGTGCTTATAAATAAGTGACAAACCTGATAGTATAGAACTCAGGGGCACTTCCTTCACCAAGCTTAGAATGTTGGATTCCATCCACACGGAGAACTCCACGCTCCTGAATAAGAAAAAAACATTAATTTCATTATTATACCGTTTTATCGAAAGAGTAAGGGAAAGGGGGGTTCAATGATAAAAACACTTTAGATTAAAAGTATACTTAAGACCTTAAAAGAATTAAACTTTTGGTCGCCTACATGTTTAAAATTCAATAAATGATGGTTAAAAAATTAGGTTGAAAATTACTTTACCCACATTTTAGGTATCTATTTATCTTTCAGTCCACTTTATTTGTAGTCATTTAACCCTTAACGGTCGGGGGGGGGGCGTTGAACGCCCCCCCATCCGGTTTTTTCTATCTCATTTTCTGTGTGTGAAAGATAAAGAGCCCAAACTGCGTGACTTTTTAAGTTTGGGTATGACACATAACCGAGAGTTGGAATTTTTTGAATATCTCCATCCTGGCGGGCACAGGATGCCAGCAAACCTGGCAGGGTCATCCAGGTAAAGAGCAAAAATATTTTTTTGACTTAAAAAAAGCATTTTATCTTACCAAAATACTAAAATATCCTCTAGTAGTACATCCTCATATTAAATACAGGTGTTCAAGTCAATTTCAGGTTCCAGGTATGATCCTGCAGGTCCTGATCCTCCAGGTCTCCAGAAATCTTTAAATGGCTCCTGTGGCCTCAATTTTTTACTTAGAGACTTCAAATTTAAAACTTAAGCTTTTCTTACATGTCTACATAACGTATTAAAATTTCATAAAGATCCGCCGCCGTTTTCCCGCCGACCGCCGACTGCGGCGGCTGGCAGCTGCCAAGTACAGCTGCGGCCGCTGAAATTTATATTTTGATATTTGAAATATAAAATTTACATAAAGATTAACATTTTCTGCAAAAAAAATTTTATTCTAGCCTAAAAATAAAAAAATTACAGCCGTTTAAAATTTTTAAGTAAAAAAGGACCTAAAAACAAAGGTTGTTAAATAAAAGGGTGAAGGAAGCGAAAATTGACCTTGACTTACTTAAGGTCGGAAATTCATCATAACACAGGGGACTTACATAAAAATTTTTAGCCCTCTAGCTCTAATAGGAACTGAGATAACATGGGGGGGCGTTGAACGCCCCCCCCCCGACTGATTAAGGTGCGGCAAGGGGCCCGACTGTAAAGGGTTAATACATCGTTCTTTATTTTCACTTATACTTAAAAACATAAACCTATCAAAACTTGTGAATGTTGATTTTAACTTCTTATACCTTGAAGCACCACAAGCTGAGGGCCTCAGCAAGTTCAAAGTTTCCGCTTGGAACAGGTTTACCATTTCCAGTTTGAATCTCAGCCTGGAAAAACTCGTCAGAGAAGAACTCAAGTGAGCCTGAAAATATTAATTTATAATTTTTAGGCAAATCTTTTTCTATATAGGTATACCTTGATACATGCATAGAATAAGCGTTAGTGAATTAAATCATGTTAGAATCGTCCTTTAACTTTGAAATTTCACAAGAAAAAATATTCTCAAACAATTTCACATCTAATCTTTCAATATATTGGCCAAAAACACTAGAAATATTGTAGTATCTGGAGACTTGTTAGACACAAATCCTCTTTTAGATAAGCTAAGGTTAGGTAGAGATTTTAAAAGTTTTGGTTTATAAAAATTATAGAGTAGCTTCGCTACTAAAAATAAAATCTAATAACACACACTTGTGAAGACAACACAATAGTGAGTACCAATTAAAGAGTAGCGCTGCTACTTGAAATCAGATTTAACTTTTAGACAAATGACAAGATAAATTACCCTTAAACCTTTCAAATGTATTACACATGGAAGGCTTGCCTAACTGTCTTCTATTGTATCGGCCAAAAAAAGTTTATTCATAAGTCAAAACAAAGTTGTACCAAAGTAATTTGTCGCAAAACTTATCTTAGAAAAGCTTTGCCTTTAAGAAGAAAGGTTAAGACCATAAAAGTATTCTACAAGATTTATATTTATGAAATATCAATTTATATTGGTTTTGTCATTCTAAATTTTTATACTCTTTATCAGAAGGAAAATTATTTTCATCTTATATCTTTTAAAGCATAAAAATTATGTCATTATCGAATTGATTGTAACATTTGAGAAAGAAATAATTATGATCAACAAAACAACCCTTTCTAAAGATTAAAATATTGGTTGAAAAGTTTTAACATTGCTAGTTTGTACTACCCAATCAAAAGTTCATTTAAGTTCCCAAAGTTTTTATTTGATCAAACTTAGTCCCTTCCTCCCAAATGAAAGTGAACTAACCTGTCTGATATGCACACTAAGATAAGACGTAGCAAACTCCTTTTTACAATGAGGGCAGGTGTGGTAACCGCCTCGGTTAAATGGCCGTTACCCAAGTTCAAATGACTACGGCAGTGCGAACAGACGTGGACACGTATAATTATAGAGAAGCTGGGCTTCTCTAGCTATCACTAAATAACAAACAGAATCTATTCAGATGTTACTTTATTCAGGGTCTTAAGGTTACTGCTTTATAATACAACAAATAATAAATACACAGATTGGAATAATTAATACTAAAGCAAAATCAATATAACTATACATACATTAATCAAAATAGGCAACAATGATCCCCCATCCCTGGAAAGGGGTGGGGGAACCAAACAATGCAGCTTAGCCATAATGCAGCTGTCAAATCTATCATTAATTTTAAAGCATGGGGAGGGGTCAGGTGGACCCCTTCCCCGGTACTCGGGGGAGGGCCCCCGGCCCTCCTCCGAACCAAGGTCAGGGTTGCCACATAACATGGCTCAGGGTCGCCGAATACCACACAGGGCTTCTTTTCCTTAAAATAACACAGATTAATGAAACATAAAATGTTCTAGACCACCTGAAAAAAAGGTTAGGGGTGGGGGGGGGGGTGGTGAAATTTAAAATTTAATTATATAAATTGTTCTAAAAGCCACAATAATACCCCGAGTAAAAAAGACCTTTTGCTCTAGTCAAAATGACCAGAGCAACATTAAAAATTAATTTTTAAATCCCCCAAAAAAAGTTTATTGGGGACTTAATTCAAATTTTGGCTCTGCAGTCTGATTCTATAGGTGTCCTAGTATATTTATGACACCCCATTTGAAAATAGGTTAAAAACAGTTTAAGAAATTGTTATTTTATCAGAATCAATGTTTAAAAGAGGAGAAAATTGCAAAATAAATGTTTTCCCATTGATTTTCTTTGGATTTGCAAAATGAAGTGGATCAGTACAAAATCAAAAAATATAATTTTTGATTGATACATAAGCATTTTACTCTAAACAGAATCTTTTTGTTTTATCATATGTGTTGCTTTAACAAGTAGAAACAATGTACTGTAAAGCTGTACACTTATGGACTATCATAGACAAATTTAGCAAAATGTAAATTGCATAATGAAGTGGTTCAATGTTTAGTTTTGATAAAAAGATCTATAGTAAGTATAGATGTATACAGATAACTACCTGCCCCCCTTTTCCAAGAACCTTTTTGTCTGCTAGCAAATTATTTTTTCTGTTACTTGGCTGTGTTAATATTCCCGACAATATTGGTTGATTTTTAAAGACCCAATTGTAGGTTGACACAAGGCTCTTGGGATGGGAACATAACAGTTATCTAACCCCTTCCCCCCCTAGTGTTTTACTCTCTAGTTTTGATTTACATTTTCATATTGAGATTTTTTACCTGGTTACGGGTAGAAAGTGGTTTTGGTGTGGTTGCTCCACCCATTTCTCCGCCATCCGTGGGGGGTCCTCTTATTCCTGGGGGCGGGCCGGTAGCCACGCTATTACGGGGACTGTTCCTGTATTCATTTGTGATTTTCAAACATTTTTATTTCATGAGCAATTTTGTGTAAATCATACCTATCTATAATTAAAGAAATGTTGTTTAATCTTTTTCTCAAAGTACCTTGTATGTTTAGTTCAAATTTACTCCCATCCTATTGTGTATGAAATAGATTAAAAGCAGGGGGTGGGGGCCAATAATTTTCTTCTAATGCTTTAGGGCACTGGATCTATTGGCCCCGCAGGGGTTAGCAATAGCAGGGGCGTCCAAGCTTTTTATTTTGGGGGGGGTAAAAAAATTTATTCCCCCCAAAATTTTTACCCCGGGGGTAAAATTTTTGGGGGGGGTAATTAAAATTTTATTAAATATATAGTATTAAAAATGCGCCCCCAAAATTGTTTGGTGGGGGTAAATACCCCCTCCTAAATGGTTGGGGGTGCCTACGGCTCCCCCAAAATCGTTTGGGGGGGGTAATCGCCCCATTACCCCCCCCTTGGACGCCTATGAGCAATAGGTATTTAAAAAAAACAGAATTTGGTACATTTGAACATATCATAATTCAAAGATTATTGCTGAATCATTAAATCAAATGTATGAAACCCATTCCTGTCATGCTGATTAGGGGTAGGTCCAGTGGAATCTCTGGGACTGATGGACGGCCGCTGGTCATGAGGACGGCTGCCAGACTGCCGTCCGCTGTCCTAGATAGGCAATTAACATTAATAATATGGTGAAATGCAGCAAAAACAGTGATCCTCACTTTAATATATTTTCAGGGGTGTATATTCTGCAAATGAAATTTGATCCTGATAAAAAGGGAGGGGGGAAGGAAATAAAAAATATGTTAAAGGGGGGCATACAGAAGAAATAAGCAGTCATGAAAACATTTTTCCATTTTTATTAACCCTCCATGATGGAAAAAAAACAAGAAAAACAAATAAGAGGGGGGGAAAATGGATAATATAAAGAGTACTAGAAATATTTCTTTTTTCCCCCTCCTTGGGGGGGGGGGAATAGGAGGGAAAATAATCAAATATTTTGCAGCAGGGAAAAATAAATCTTGTGCAGAATATACACCTCTGAAGTACATATTTACCGAATCAAACTCTATATTGATGTTTGATTCGGTAAAATTCTGAATTGTAAGGAAGAAAGAATAAATGATGTGGCAACTCTAGAAATAAAAACTTTACCTGTTGGTCATTGCCCATTGCCGGTGAGGCGTTTATGCTGACCGTCGGGGGAGCGTTGGAAGGCAATAAAATTGGCGGCGCATTTTTATCCGAAGTTTTCAGTTTGAAATTACTTTATAAGCTCAGAAATCTCCTAAAAATATTCTATATGAAAATATTACTACAAAAAATTTTGGTACTTTTCTTGAATTATGATTATAATAATATATTGTGTCCAAATCTGTCGACCAATAATTTTATTATACATGTGCTTTTGTTTGTCATGTTGTGAGAAAATTTAAAACCCAGCATGGCTAATAATCGTAGTAATAATTTTTATTTAACCTTTTTAGCCTCAAACTTATTAGAGGGGAGTGAGGTTTTTTTCATACTAGCGGCAGCACCACTAGCATCTATGGGCTCAATATTTGAAAAGTGAAAGGAAACCAAACTTAAATCTCTAATAGCCTAAAACCATCCCGAGACCTTAGAGAAGCTTCCCTTGAATGGAAAACTAAATCTGTTCAGTAGTTATTGATATCTTAGGCAAAAGACAAAAAAACCTAATACTTTATGCAATAGGATGAATTGCTACCTTCGTTTTATCCTGTTGTTTGCGTCTACCCCCCTCCCTCTGGGGTAGGCCGTCTGTGATACCTCTCATGGAGTCTGGACCGTTGTTGTTTGTGCCCGGGGACTGGTTGCTGTCACCGTCAGACTTCTGGCGGTCGTGGTCTTGCGGGGGCAGGGGAAATACCTGAAGTATTGAATAAATAGTTATTTATCAAATTGTATTATAAACAGCTTTCCGCAGAGATAAAATGTACAATTATAAAATTAAAACCTTTTTTAGCCCCAACGGAGGCATGGGCAAAAAAAATTATTTTAATCTTATGATTGTACATTTACATTATTCGTAGAAAACTGGATATAATTTTAGTATTGATGAGAACCGTTTCTAATCCACTGGTTTCAAATGAAAATATTAAATACCTTTTCAATGGATTTCCTATCATCCCTTGTAGAGTCCTGTGAGCTGCCGGGCCGATCCTGGAACAAAAAATTGAATGAAGAGCCTTGCCTAACACTTTATAAAAGTGAAGCTTTTCTATAATTAGGGTTGGTCCGTCCGTACGTCTGAGATGGATAGCTTTTTTCGTTAATCTTTAGGCATGTTAGAATTATCCTATTGATTTCAAACTTTGCATGGTGATTCCTGTAGTAGTTAGGTATGATTTAGAAAGCATAGCAACTCTATAATCATTACCATAATGTCAGTAAGTCCATTTTAAACATGTTGACTTTTTAATTTTTTAACAACAAATTTTTATGTGATATGATTGTCCAATTGTTCTGATTTTTTGTTTACTGATCCTGTAACAACAAAGAAGCAAACCAACTCTATAATCAAGTCCTAAAAATGTAAGTATGTCCATAAACATTATCCTGTATCAAGCAGTTTTTCAACAAAGGGATAGTTTCACAAAAGGCGTTTGAACTTATTTATTGAACTGCATATTTTTTCCTGGTTAATTGGTTAAACTACATTTATATGGCATTTATTTGAAAGAATTTAAATTTTCTACCACATAGTTTTTAAAATATCAAGACTTGGAAATCGTCAGTTAAATTGCACATATCACAAAAAGACGATTTTCAAGTCTTGATATTTTAAAAACTACGTGGTAGAAAATTTAAATTGTTTCAAATATATGCCATATAAATATAGACAAACCTATTAACTAGCAAAAAATATGCGGTTCACTAAATTAAGTTCAAATGCATTTCGTGAAACTACCCCTTTGGATTAATCCGACAATAATTTGAGAATCCTATTATATGCAATGTGCATAATGCATCAGATCACTATCCCTGATTATTATTAATCTATCTAAAAAAAATCATTCAGTTTATAAACAGAACAACCATAAATTCAAAATTTTATTTCAACTCACCTTGTTGCCAAGGACCATAATCTTGACAGTGGAGTTACTACCGCCAACTCCCCCCATCTTGGATCCACCACCACCACCCTGGGCCAGTGGATAAATAAGTTTTGGAAAAAAAATGCAGCATAACAAGCTAATAAGGGGGGAAATAAATTGAAAAACATTAAAGTTGGAACAGTAAGGTCTGGCAGCTCTGACGTTTAGTCGTTTTTTTTGGCTTCAAATTATGTGAAATGATACCAAAAACCATTTTATAGATTTCTACTACCAGCAACTACCGGCTAAAACCGTTTGAAAATGTTTTGGAGGGGCAAAGAGTATTATGTGGAGATAAGTTTTGTAATGGATTTGCCCTAAATATAACCAAACAAGGATGACAACATCCATAAAAGCGAAGCTTTGAAACAGTAGGACAAACAGACATTAACACTTTTATTATGTCAGAACTGAATAATCAGAATAAAAATGTATAAGAGTCGAAGCAATATTGTAAGTAAATTTGTTGAAAAACTGCTTGATACAGAATAATGTTTATGGACATACTTCCATTTTTAGGACTTGATTATAGAGTTGCTTCGGTTATAGTATTGTTCTTTGTTGTCCCAGGAATCAATGTACCAAAAATCAGATCAAACGGATAATTAGATCACATAAAAAATTGTTGTTAAAAAAGTAGAAAAATGTTTAAAATGGACGTATGGACATTCTGGTAATGATTATAGAGTTGCTATGCTTTCTAAATCGTACCTAACTACTACAGGAATCATCATGCAAAGTTTGAAATCGATAGGACAATTCTAAAATGCCTAAATTAACGAATAAAAGCTAACTATCTCAGACGGACGGACGTACGGACGGACAGATGTACGGACGGACGGACGTACGAACGTACGGACTGACGTACGGACGGACGGACGGACCGACCCTAAAACTAATCGTTACAAACAGACAGACGGCAAGACCATGTGATTAAATAATTATGAGAACAATCACTTTTCTTAAAACTAGCGTTTGCGCCCCTAGCATCTAGGGCCTAGGGGCTCTATATTCGAAGTGATATGGAAGGGGAGAAAAATAGCTTAAAACCATACCCAGGCTTATTTATAAAAATAAAATAGTCAAAAACCATCTCAGGGCCTATAAGAAGCTTCCCTCTAAAGGAGAACCATATCGGTTCAGTGTTAAGCGAGATCCTTCGCTACAAACAAAAAAGCTTAGTACTTTATATTATACATAGGACTAGCGGCTACGCCCCTAGAGGCCTCTAGTGGCACTTTAAATGTTTTTGTTTGTTAAAGGTAATTTTTTATGTACGATACCACCTTATTTGACGCTGAAGTCTCCCAGATTTTAAGAAAATTTTAAATTTTTTTGTCATTTCTTTTGGGAGGTTGGTAGTACCCTCCCCCAAAATAGTTAAAAACCTTCCAAGGACATATGAGAATCTACCCTGTTAAGGAGAACCCGATCGGTTTAGCGGTTAGCGAGATCCTTCGGTACACACAGACAGACAAACATCCTGTTACTTTAGTATTAAAATATCTAAATAATGCATTTCTAAAATAATTTTAATATTTACAACAAAGAAGGTGTATCAACTATTTTTTTTATAGCTAGCCGGTTCTTTTAGTAAGTAGTAGATGTAAAATTTTTCATAGAATTCAGATATGCAATCGGTTTTTTTGTAGACCTCTTATTTTTTAAGTAATTTAAGTTTAAAAAAAAAAAAATTAAGTCGATTTTAAGGTACTAAAATGCAACAAAAAAAAGAAAGAAAATGGTCATTATGAACAAAAATAGTAAGATCTTTAATTTGACACCTTACTTTTTCAATTCTGTCAGGTAATTATTGAAAAAATCGATTTTTTTAAACCCACGAGAATAAAAACTTTGAACTTAATTTTATTATTTCACAAATAAAAAAATATGGGTTCATATATACCATTAGAATCAGAAAAATATTACGAATCCATTGTAAGCAAAATTGAAAAAAAAAGTTTACAATATAGTATATAAACTACAATAAAAGGAATTATATGAAAATATCATATTATGTTGTACAGGCAACGTCTTAATTCTTCAATTGAGTATAAAAATGGGAAGGGGGTAAAGAGGGGGTAAAGAGGGGGTAAAAAAGGGAAAACAATAGTGTTGTCTGAACAAAAAAAATAATTGGCCATTTCTGTAATTTTTTAATTTTTTAATTTTTTTCAATTTTGCTTACAATGGATTCGTAATATTTTTCTGATTCTAATGGTATATATGAACCCATGTTTTTTATGTCTGTTTGAGAAAATATTTAGGTCTAAAGTTTTTATTATACCGAGGTTAAAAAAATAGATTTTTTCAATAATTACTCAACAGAATTTTAAAAGTAAGGTGTCAAATTAAAGATCTTACTATTTTTGTTCTTACTGACCATTTTCTTCTTTTATTTTGTTGCGTTTTAGTACCTTAAAACCGACTTAATTATTTTTTTAAAAAACTTAAATTACTTAAAAAATAAGAGGTCTACAAAAAAACCGATTGCATATTTGAATTCTATGAAAAATTTTACATCTACTACTTACTAAAAGAACCGGCTAGCTATAAAAAAAAAAGTTGATACAACTTCTTTTAAAATTGTTATGAAAATTATAACACGCCCCTTTAACTATAAAAACAAAAATACAAATAAAGATCAGCTGTTGATCTTTGATCAGCAATGAAAATTGAAGATTTAATTTATTTAAAAAGTAGCAAAAAAAAATAATTTTGTTACAAACGAAGGAAGCAAATACGTTTTTTTTAAATTATTGATTGTTTTTATGATTTTTAATATTTTTTTAAAGCATTAAAATTGTTAATTTTAAAATAAGTTGTTAATTTTATTACTATCAACTCTTACTATTTATATGACGTAATTAGAACTTGTGCCGCAAAAATTATACAAAATTGGGACAGTTTCCTTCTCGTCCTTTTAATCATTAATGGCTATAAACATTAATTGCTTAGAAAGGTGTTTCTATTACAACATTTGCAGCTTAAAGGAATATGTATATGTTTAGAATAAAATTCATTCAGAAAAAACTTATAAAGATTTAAAGGGTCACTCCATATGATTCTATTAATGTTTTTTTTGTTTATCTTTTCTGAAAGCTAAAAACTAGAAACTACAACGTGAAAACTTTTTGGTTGCATGAAATATGAAGAACAAGGAGGTCTAAACTTTTTTCTTAAAGTGGTTAAAATGAGGGGTTTCAAAGGGTTGAGGGGGTTATCAGTTGTATTTTTCAAATTTTGAGGTGGGTAAAATAAAGAGTTTAAAAGTTTGGGGGGGGGGGGGAGTGAAAGTCCTTTTAACTCCCCACCCCCTTGGACGTCTGAGATGAAGGTAAACTTTAAAGCCAATTGCCTTTTCCCGTCTTAATTTTGAAGCCCTATAATTAGTATTTGTATAAAATGTTTCTAATTACTCTAAATGATTAACTTTTATCAGCCAACAAATTTAAACTCTTTTTGCACTTTATAAAGCACAAAAAAATAAACAAGGATAGTCTGATTACTAAGTAGCATAGCATTAATAAAATTAAAATAAATAGAATATCAAGGGATTTTACTTCTTTATATTAATCTATTGTCTATTAATTACTCGACTGTTTTTTTCCTTGTTAATTGTCAAATTGAAATGATTATACAAATTTTTTCCTTGAAGTTCAAAAGCCAAAACATTGTCTCTTTATTTTTAATGTTTATACTGCTGATTTTACTTATATATCTTATTGGTGCGCTACTTATGAACTTAATTGTCATCGGTTTCTATAAACATAAACATTTGACATATTTAAACTTAAAGGTAATAGAGAAAAATGCTAGAGTAGCTTCGCTACTAAATAGTACAGTACGATAAAAAAAGATAATTGAAAGGGAGAGTAAACCAAGATACAGTGCAGAAAGAAACAGACAGTAAGATAAAGAGAAAGGGACAGACACACAGAAAAATGAGAAAGGAGAGCGAAAGATAAGTAGATAAGTACAGAGAGAAAGAGAACACAGTAATAGTGTCTAACTGATTATGACGTAACAAAAAAAATAGCCAATGAGAGGCCACTATAAATTTTATCATTGGTCAATAACGGCCTCTCATTGGCTAATTTTTTTTGTTACGTCATAATCAGTCAGACACTATTACTGTGTTCGAGAAAGAAATAGAATAAAATAGAGAGATATGTAGGAGTAGGAGAGAAGAGAGTGAGAGACAGAGAAAAACAAAATACCGAGAAAAAAGAAAAAGAGAAAAAGAAAGTTAAGTACAGAGAGAGAAAGAAAGAGGGAAAATAGAGAGAGATATAGGAGAAGAAGAAAAGAGAGGAGAGGAGAGAGAAGATAGAGACAAAGAGAGAGAGACAAAGAGACAGAGAAAGAGAGTGAGAAATCTAGATAATAAAGTTGTAAAGGAAGTAAAGGATCTCGGAAATAGCTGGTCCAATTAAGCTATGCTTTGTCGAAAAACTTTAATTATATATTAGGGTGGCTTTGGGCCATTTTTCTACCTTCTGTAGATCCCCTACAGGTTAGGGGCACAGCAACTTTTAGATAAAATATTGCAAGGGGAGTAGGGAGAGATAAATTCATCAACATTCCTGGTAAATTACCAATTAAAATGATTAAAAACTGATATTTCTCTGACGCAGTATAAACCCACTGAAGACTTAACTTTTTTACAAAAGAAGTATATAAACTTTTAAAAATGATTTTTTATAAATAAACTAGCCGCTTCGCCCCATGCCTCTACGGCAAGAAAAGTGGGGGAGGTCAGGAAAATAGCCTAAATCAAACTTAAGACATTTATAATGCTTCCCTGAAAAGTACAACCTATTCAGACCAGTAATTTCATAGATCTTTAGCTTCAAGTAAAAACCTTAATACTCTATATTATATAGATAATATTGGCTTAACCTCGAGCTTCAAGGGGATTCACAATCAGTTTAAAAAAGCCTGCATCTGGCCGAAAATCAATAAGAAGCTTCCTTAAAGGGAGAAATATATTTATCAAGCCGTTGCCGAGTTTTTAAGATACAGACAGACAAGAAATGCTTGTTACTCAACAAATGGATGACTTTCATTGTACTTTTAACAATTTTATGATAGAAATTTGATCTTATTCAATTGAAATTTCATAGCTTTCGTGTCACTTTACCGACGTTATAAGGCAGAAATCTGCACAAAAAAAAGTTAGTTCTCACTTCTTTTATTGGTCTGATAAAGAATTTGCTAGTTGGGTTTTAAATGATTATTTTTTGCACACATTTTTTATTTGCAGAGCTACTCAGCAAACTCTGGCGTTATTTGGTCTAAATAGTTCGTAACGGATAGCTATGACTTTAGATTTGGACATGTTAGAAGTGTACTATTGTTATTGAACTCGGTATTATGATTCCTGAGATAGTAAGATACCATGAATTATTATTGAGAAAGCGTAGTAACTCTACAATCCTCACCAAAAATTCTGTAAAGCCATCTTTTGTTGACTTTTTTTATGTATTTTGATTTAAATTTTTTTACATTATATGGTTGTTCTATTACCAGGATTTTTAAAAAAAAAAAATGGTTCTTAGGGCGACTAGGCTCCATTCTAATCAAGCCTTAATACGTTTGACCGTCTAATTATTATGCTTCGCTCCTTTATGGATCTTGTCATCCTTGTTGTTATCATAGAAAGGGAGGATAAAAAAAAGAGAGAAGGATATAATCATTTAATTTCTTTTAATGTTATTTTATTGCGACTCTTTAAATTTAAAGAGTAAAGCTACTCTATGTTTAAGTCAATTATTTGGTCCTAGGACAAACGCAGGAGTCCCAAACGTCGGAGTGGACAAACACAGGAGTGGACACTTAACCTAACCTAACCTAATTTAAACCATATCGCTTTTTTAAATGCCAAACCCCTGCTGGGGGCATATTTGTATATTCATATCTTAACCTAACCTGTATAGAAATACTTACTCAAATTAATATTTTAACACTCCTGCGTTTGTCCACTTCGATGTTTGGGACTCCTGCGTTTGTCCTGGAACCAATTATTTATTGTTCAATACTAACGTTAGCTGAGTTATCTATACTATTTATTTTCCGTTCAGGTCTTTTTAACCTCACAACCGATTGAGATCACTATTTAAAGGAAGCTTCGTTTTGATCTTGGGATGGTTTTAGGCTATTTTTCTTCTCCCTTACTCACCCTATGAATTAAGACCCACTAAAGACATATATGCTAACATGCAGTTACTTTATATAATTTTGGTTTGAATCTTGTTATCCTTGTTTTTGTGTTATATAATGTAGGGTGGAGAGAATGAGGGGGCGTTGTTAATTGAAAAAAAGTCGTGGATGAGTTTTAAATCTTTTTCCCCTTTGAACACCTTTTTATACCCATCAGGAATAAAGGGCTAAGCATATTTAACTTCTTATTGAAGTTGTATTCCATCTCTTTATAGTGTAGTGTTGCCATGAAAGGGCAGTATGTAAAATTATGTCTTTTTTCCCTTTAAAGACCTTTGGGTCTAGTCACAGTAGCTTTTGTTAGGTTATTTTAGGTTAGGTTAGGTTAGGTTAAATTGGGTTAAGTGATTGCCCTGCACGGTTAGGCAATTGGCCTTGCAGTGGCTAGAAATAGGGGAAAAGCTACTGTGAAAATACAAAGAAACGCCCCTTAAGAGGCGTTGTCACGAAATGAACTATAACCGACCTTTTTATACCAGTAATCAAGCAAATTTAATTTTTTTGGCTTTAGTATGAGGAATAACTAAATTTAAATGATACATTTTTAAGCATACACGTCTGTGGTGAGGGTGGAAATACCCCCCTAAATCTTTTAAACTCCTCTTTTCACTCCCTCAAAATAAAAATAAAAATAAAAATATATATATAAGATTACCCTCCTCAAACCTTTGAAACCCCCTTCAAAAAGGCTTGGACATCCTTGGTTTTTAAGTCTTTTTGCCTTTCTTAAGAACCCAGCTTCCTTTTAAAAAACATTCCATCGACAATAAAGTTTTGATAAAAGGAAATCAAAGTGTAGCAAATTTTAAAAAGTATTCGTGATAATCAAATAATTTTTAGTTTTGTAATCGTGAATATTAAATACATTTTTATTTTGAATGTTTTTTTTGCATAATACACCCTAACATAAAAAACAAGGTCGATTACGTCCATTATCAGCAAGAGAGAGAGAGATAGAGATAGAAAGAGAGATAGATAGATAGATAGATAGATAGATAGATAGATAGATAGATAGATAGATAGATAGATAGATAGATAGATAGATAGATAGATAGATAGATAGATAGATAGATAGATAGATAGATAGATAGAGAGAGAGAGAGAGAGAGAGAGAGAGGTTGAGAGAGAGGTTGAGAGAGGTTGAGAGAGAGAGAGAGAGAGAGAGAGAGAGAGAGAGAGAGAGAGAGAGAGAGAGAGAGAGAGAGAGAGGTTGAGAGAGAGGTTGAGAGAGGTTGAGAGAGGTTGAGAGAGAGAGAGAGAGAGAGAGAGAGAGAGAGAGAGATAGATAGATAGAGAGAGAGAGAAACTTTCCCACTTTAAAAAAAGAGAGAAAGTAAGATAGAAAAAAAGAAGAGAGAGATTGATAAACAAAAGCTATTGAAATAATGAATCTAAGTTTGTTTTATTGTAAATTTAATTTCCCTATACTCTTAAAAATTTTGACAAGTATCTGACTTAGCAGCAGTTTAAGAATTAGCTGACGCGTTTACACTTTGTAGTCTTAGATTACGTATGTTAATGTTGCCATTGATTAAAACATGATTTTCAAATAATTTTGTATTGCCAATTTTACATCAAGTTTCACCCCTATAGCTCTAGCACAGTTGGGTAATAGATAATTTTATCGTTCTTTTCAACCTAAATTAAACGCTTTTACTGTAGCTGTACTGAAATCATAACATAATTTTTAGAATAGCGTTAAATAGTAGATAAATTATTTGCCAAAATAAATAAAAGTATTTACTAAATAATCGAAAAATTAGCTTTTTTAAGGCATGACGATGATTTTTGAAAACAGTAAAAGTGTCTGACTATGACGTCAGAAAAAATTAACAACTAACCAATGAGAGGCCGCTATATATTTTACCATTGTGAATACTGGCTTCTCATTGGTTAATTGTTAATTTTTTCTGACATCATAGTCAGACACTTTTACTGTGGCCTGATTTTTCAGCAAAGACTACTTTGATCATAATCCTGAGGTGGATCCTAAAAAAAAACTTTTTGGCTCGCTGGCTCACTAAAATCAGTGAGACTATTTGTCTATATGTGTCGATAAGGCCGGTGAGATGCCATTTTTCCACAATTTTAATTAAGTTTACTGTTGGTCCATGTCAGGTTTTAGGCTATTTATGGGTGGAGGGTATTTCGACAACACCCTCCTTCTCTCCCTTCTTAGAGAATCTTTTAAAAAAAGTATGGTTTACTCTCTTCTGTAGATAAGAGCCTAGAGAAAGAGCTAAGCCACAAATATTGTAAAGAGAGACAAAGTAGGTTGAACCTCCCAACTCAAATTGAAAACATAAACACAACCCACATTTAGACTATTTTCTAATTAACTTTTTTAACAGCAAAGCTTTTCTTCAATTATATTCTGAACTTTACCAACCATGAGGCAAGAGGGGATAAATTGATGTACAATGTACATCTCTGATTACGTTTAACATAATTAACCCCTCTGAACATTAAAATTATTGTAGGAAAAAGTTTAAACATTGAGTGTTTGCACTATGAAATTAAGATTTATTAAAAGCATACAAAGTGTTCAAACCAACTAATGAGAAAATGTATCTTTTAAACTTTCAATTGAAAACCAAAAGCTAAAAAACGGTGATCGTTATCGTTAAATTAGAATCGCAGCTAGTGAACATAATTTAACCGGCCTTGTTTTATATTAAAGTTATTATGTTACATAATGACTGATAAACTATTTGCAGCAAAAGTCGCTCAATTATTTTAGAAAGTCTAGATGATCAATCCCTTTATTGCACTAATAGGAACTCAGAGTAGGATCAATCTGACATGATTATTAGTTAGAAAGTGTGCATGTTTTGATTCGAAAGGGTAGTCAACACAATTTCGGCGTTCGAATTGTATTGAATTAAATGAGACTAAATATAACCAAAAACTTATCTTTTACAACGAATTCCAATATAAGTTGGACTTACCATCTAGGGTAATACATCTATTATTTACTGTCGATATAAATATTTTGATCATAAAGTATTCTGGTATTTACACTAGGGTTGGGCCGGATAACCGGTTTGGCCGGTTATCCGGCCGGATACCGGATATTAAAACTATCCGGTTACAGGATATCCGGCTGATTTTTGATGCCGGATATCCGGTTATCCGGCAATTTGCCGGATATCGAACGTTGGCCAGATTAGAAAATCAGCCGGATATCCGGTATCCGGTATCCGGCCAAAAAAGTATCCGGCCCAACCCTAATTTACACACGGATGGAAGGACAGATGATAAGCTTAATTGGTCATCTTTAACAGGGACGAAAATGTCTACTGGTTGAAATGCTTTTTGATTTATAATGCATCTACATTGGTTGAACAAAACCAAAGTAAATCCTTATAATAAAATAACAGGATGATTGTGTGTCTGTACCGAAGGATATATTCTATATTTTTAACTAGCGGCTACGCCTCTAGAGACCTCTAGTGGCACTTAATGTGTTAAAATAGTTTTAAACCTCCTTTGTACCTATAAGAAGTCACATTGTAAAGGAGAACCATATCGGATCAGTAATTAGCAAGATCCTTCGTTACAGATAGACACACATTTAGACATCCTGTTACTTTAACATAATTATGACATTTCTTTTATTCCTGATAGTTGCAAAATCACATTAAAAAAAATGTTAATGACTAATCAAGAGCGACACCTTTAAATAAATTGATTATTGCATCTCTATCATTAGTAACTGCTATTAAAAGAGCAATTATCAAAACATTATCATGAAAGATATGCTTAAAATGACTGTTATATAACAAACGACAGAAATCCATAAGAAGCGCAGCAACACAGAGCAAAAATTATTTATATTTATTAAAGTACTTTTGCTAATATAAAATCTTTCTATTCAAAAATGTATTTTCAAAATCGCATCTATCAATTCTGAATTATTTTCCAGGGAGGGTTGTAGTGCCTCGCCGCAGCTCTATCTCAGAAGCTGAACAACAGCAGCAAGGGGCAGTGGGAGGAGGAGCGGCAGAACTGGTATCACTGGGTGCTGCAGAATCAGCTGTTCTTGAGGCCGGCTTAGAATCCAGGGATGTAGCAATTTTTAGTTTTTTTAAATATTAAACTATTAAAAAGGTTCCAAGGTGAGATAGGACAACGGCACAACATACACAACCTTATTGCACAAAAAAAAAACAATGTGGGGGGAGGATTAATTTATTGATAAACCTGCAAATAGATCAATTCTTATTCTTTAACCTTTAATAAAATAACCCAAGTAAAAATCATTAAACAATAGTACAAAAAAAAAGTTGCGCTATCTTTAGTGATGCTATTTCCAGTACAATATCCAGAGAAATGTACAACCTTCTTCTATCCATCCAGGTAAATTATTATATTGGCAGCGCAGATGCTCACGAATTCTGCCGAGACGTCTGTCTGTCCTTAAGTCAAACTTTTTAAAGCTTTTATCTTCCAATGATCAGAAACTACAAATCAGTAATAAAATGTATTTAAGATTATTACAATGCAGAGGCTTTTATTCATCAATTTAATATAAATTTGAAATTGCCGAAAGTTTGAAGTTGGGATAAAGGGGAGAAACAAATAAAGTAAAAAAAATAAGAAATCCCTCCCTTAAATTGCCTGGCTTGATTCCTTTTACTTTTTCCATGATTCAAATTACTCCTTGATCATAACCCTTGCTTAAATGATTATCCGAACATTATAAATTAAATTTCTTTTTACCGTCTTTAACTATTTTAGGCGCTTAGTAATTCTGATGATGAAAAATTGAAACAACTGGCTGCTTCAACAGTTGATCAGGTACATACATATACAAAGAAAGAAAATTGTACTTACAAGTTGTGCACTAATAACAAGCTAACAATATTTTTAATGGATTAAGAGTAGTCCTGTTGTATAATACTAGCGGCTACGCCCCCTAGAGGCCTCTAGGGGCACTTGAGGAGGTGAGAGTCGAATGATACCTCCCTCAAAATGGTTATAAACCTTCCCGGGACCTATGAGAAGTACCCTGTTATGGAGAACCCAATCGGTTCAGCGGTTAGCGAGATCCTTCGGTACAAACATACACACAGACAAACAGACATCCTGTTACTTTAGTATAAGGATAGTAAGGTATTTCTGTCTTAACATTTCGATACTGAACCGATTGAGTTCTTCTTATAGGTCCCTGGACGGTTTTAGGCTGTTTCCATTTCCTTGCTCCATAGAATACAAGCCTCCTATATGCAAGGAGCGCAGCCGCTTGTAAGATATATAGAATTAAGAATAGATAATAAGTAAATGTTAAAGATTTAAATTTAAAGTAGATTATGATTGAAGTAGATTATTGAAGTAAATTCAAAAAGATAAACTGCCAAATAAAATCAAGCAGAATTTAACAATTTTATTGCAGGCCAAAGTTGACAAATTAGAGGCGGAAGTTGAGTCCAATGTCAGGTTTTCTGCTACAAAGGTATGTTGGATAGATATTTGGGTTAGACAAAAAGTAGTTGTTGGATACAGAAAGATGGACACAATGAATAGACATGTTGAATGTTGATGGGCATATGAACATCTTTATTAGACAAACATATATTTTGGGTAGACTTGCAGGAAAGACAGATGAATATATTTAATAGACAATAAAATAAACAAAACACACGATTGATGAACAGAGGAAAATTTTGAATATCCACAGACATGGAAGACAGGTTATGGCACGAAGAGAAAGATAAATTTTAAAAATATGGTGGTCAAACAGATAGTTATATAACGTAGGATAAAAAAGGATTTAGAGATGTCATACAAAAAAAATGTTTTTTTTTAATTTTTGAAGACCTGTCTTTCCCCATTAGTTAGAGCTACAAAAGTATGTTAAAAAAGAAATTGCTGTGTTTTTGTACAATGAACCAAAAAATATGAATTTTTTGATCTCTGCAGTTTTTAAAATATGAAATCAATTTGATACATTTACTATTTGGTAGATTAATGTAAATTTATTCTCAAAAATACAATAGATTAAATTTAAAATTTTAGGAGCTGTTAGAAAGAATCTCAAGTTGTTCAGATATTCAAAGCTTATACAGCATGCCTACCAAAACTCAAAAGGTAATAACTCTATATTAATTCTAATCTGAAATTTTTCAATTTAGACATCTAAACTTTTATGTATGGCATTTGCCCTTAACATTAAACCTTTTTTAGGCCCCAAGCTCAATTCCAGAAAATCCAAGTGAAACTCCTCAAACTAATAACCAACAGCCATCCACTAGCATTAGTACTCAAGAACCCAGCACAAACGGCAAATGGCAGAGAAAAGATTCAAAATCCAGCAGCCAATCAGAGCGCAGGGATTCTAAAAGTAAGAACCAACGAGAACGCAGAAGTCCCAATAATTCCAACCAATGGGAGCGCAGAGATTCCCTGCCATCCCAAGAAAAGGTTACAAAATCCGGCAGCGGTCATTCCTATGGTCGTCGCTCAAGTTTTTCCAAAGCCAAATCCGCGTCGCCGCGTGTTTCACCGGCCAAAGAAATTCGCAGAAGTCCTCAGAAAGAGTTGTCAATTCCAAAGGCGCCAGTGCTGGCTAATGGCGGGAAGATGTCGTCATCCAACGGGCCACTTGAAAGCCTTGTGATCTCACCAGTAAACCAATTTAAATCTCAGGTAATGTTTAATTTTCAAAGTTTTTAAAATAAGAATGTCATACTCTGTGATTTATTGACACTGTATGCCTGATAGTTGTTATTTACAACAAAATCTAATTTTTCAGACCCCATCTCCATGTGAAGAAGCAGAGTTGTTGGCAGCAAACTTGGTGTCATCAGCTAACCAGCAACAGCAACAACAACTGGCTGTTCTTGACTCGTCCAACAGCAATACAACAACAACAGCTGAATCTAAGACTTCCACAACACCTGATCTACTCAAGTTTGCGGATGCTAAGGTAGTTAAATCTATAATTTTATCATGTAAATAGATAGATAGATGGTTAAATACGGAAATGGAAAGAAGGATAAGTTAATAAATGAGTAGATAAATCAAAGATATATATATATATATAAATTTCCCTAGATTATTGACAAATATTGACACTGCATGATATGTCTCTTGAAATTTGAACATTTATAGTTCAAAAATATTCATTCATTTTCATCAGTAAAGCTACTCTATAGCTCTATGCTTAAGAATAGTTTATTCTCTCTGTAAATATATCACTATTGTCACTAAGAAGATTTATTAAAAATGATAGTAAAGAAATCTTTACTTAATATTTTCAAATGTTCGATTGACGATTAGGTTATCTTCAATTAACCTTTCCTTTATTTCAAATTTTATTTTATTATACTCTCTTAAAATTGGGGATCAGTATAAAAGACACTGGAAAATAAATAAGTAGATTCAAGTCATTATTGTAAAACCAAGAAATCAACATTTATTTAATTACTTAAAGTTTTTAATCTAGCGAATTAGAGACTGTGTCTATAAAAACTTTAAGTACAAGTTTAATTTACTGTCCAATGTCCCCCCGGTCCCTGTACTAACTTTGAATTTATTCATCCTAGTTTTTGGATAAAAAAGGGAATGAAACTATTGGGTATGGTAGATGTCTAAATATTTTAACTACAAATAGAAA
The DNA here is from genome assembly GCF_053477335.1 of Acartia tonsa. Lineage (NCBI taxonomy): Eukaryota > Metazoa > Arthropoda > Copepoda > Calanoida > Acartiidae > Acartia > Acartia tonsa. The sequence goes on along the minus strand of NC_137264.1, from coordinate 35,101,564 downwards.
TTATAAGTTTGGTTTTGGAATTATCTTTCTGGTGAGGCATGCAATAGTCTCATTAGCATCTAGCAGTCTTCACTATGACACTAGTATTTATACAGCTGAGAGAATTTTATACTATTACGTATTTTAGTTCACAAAAATAATCTGTTAAAAAAAATATTATTTAAAAAAATATATTTCTTGGTTTCAAAAGATTGTTTAAACTGACTAAATGTAATATGATAATATAACTTGATATCAATTTATACAAATCACGTACTAAGCGAATATATAATGATATTCTTAATTGATAATATTTGAAAATTGCTTTACTACATAGGATTAATATCTGTTATTCAAAACTGAAGTTTATAACACTCTCGTCTCATTAAGACCTTCATAAGCTAAACTGTCTATTAGTGCTTCTAGTTTTACATCATTCATTATTAATTTTTATAAATATAATCATAAAAAAATAATTTTATGTATATTTGATTTAAGTATTTACTTAAGCGTGCAATACTAGAGAAACAAGTGTCAGCATCTGATCTATAAAAAAAAATAGCACACAGGAAATGCCTTAGCTACAAATCGGCAGCTTAATACAAAATAGGACTTCAAATAAACTCTTAAGATTATAGATAGATGTAAAAGTTTTAATTTTGTTAAGGACTTGATACAAATCTTTTTAAGATTTCTGTAGAAATTACCATATAAAAATGTCCGGAAAGGTTTTGTGTTTTTTTATCAACAAGATTTTTTCTTCCAAATTAGAAATCATATCGTTATTAATAATGTTAGATATAGGATTTAGGGAGTGTAAAAAACACCAATATAAAATAGTCTTGTTTTAACTGTCCTCCCCCTTAGCATAAGTATGTGCACACCTCTTTCTTATATTAATTAAATTAATCTATGAGTAATGTAGGATTGTTAATCATCATATAATATCTATTAGTCTGTCTGTGTGTACAGAAGGATTTAACTAACCGCTGAACCAGTGTGGTTCTTCTTTACAATGTAGATTCTCAAAGGTTCTGGGAAAGGTTGGGAGAGGGTACCACCACTTTTTCTAGAAAAATAAAATATTCTTTAAAATCCTAAGTTATATAAATAAGATCACGTTTTATTGTATACTTATGCTTGGAAGTAAAAGCAGGGATTAACAGAATAAGCATATATTAAAAAATGTATTATTCTGCCAATTTTTTTACCAATAATTTCAAGGATTTATATAAACCTTAGACAAAAGAGTTGATTGTTGAAATGGCATTAATCAAAATAAAAATCTTAGGCTGATATAAAAGCACCTCAGATTGACAAAAGTTGGCTTTGACATTAATTATTTTAATTTTGTCAACTTTAAATGCTTTGTTGAAGTCCAAATAATCTGAACCTGTATGACCCTGTTAGGCTTGCTGGCATCCTGTTCCCATCTGGAAGAAGATATTTAAAAAAAACTCTGTTATTTATGATTACCCTATTTAAAAAGTCAGATCTCTATAGGCCTATATCTTTTACACACAGAAAATGAGACAGGATTCAGGGTTAATAATGACACTATGCCAACATACATATGTTGATATAATAAAGGCATATTTGTTAAGCAGGGATACTTTATTTTTTACAGAAAATTTTGCATTTTTTGTGAACACTATTCCTTGTGTCCCTGAACATTAAAGAGAAGTCTGAGAGATAACTCTGCTCCATTTATGGAAATAATTTGATTACAATTTCTTTATTGATGATGGATAGACACAGTGTTACAGGGATATAAAGGGATAAGACAATGAATGACAAGTTCATATTCATCCCCGATGGTAATAAACAAAATTACCCTTCTTTAAAAACTGAAAATTTTAACCAAGGAATCAGGAGTAATTAAAAGTTCCCAAAGTTCATGGGCCTTTGAAGGAAAGAACATGCTTATAAAACTTTAGGTACCAGTGTAATCAACAGTTAAATTTCCCGTACCTCCTGCAGTTTTAGATGAATTATTAGCTTAGCAGCAATGGCGGTATGCTTTAAACTTTCAGAGATTGCCTTGCAGTTCTTTGTTTTTGTTTTAATTATGTCTTTCTATGTCTGCATTTTATTCATTTCTTTACAGTTTTTCTCATTTTTTTTTTCTTTTTTTCTACTCTTTGTTTCTCTCTTTTCTTTTTCTATTTAAAATAATTTCATATCAAAGCAATCTTTTTTTCGTATATAATATATTTTTTTCAAAATGATTAAACCTATTATTTAAACTTTAATTAATCTCGGCATTGAAGGTTGATAAATTCATTTCTCGTATTCATTCGAATCCGGTGGATAGAAACTGGTTCTCATCCATTCGAAAAAATATGTCTAGCATCATATTATATCCAGCTTTCTACGAATATAAAATACGCGGAAAGCCGTTTATAATACGATGCGAGAAATAACTATTAAAATACTTGTCTCTTTATACTTCACTTTTGCAATAAAGAATTTTATTCTATGTACTCTTTGCCATTTTACTCTATGTTTGTTATTAAATTAACACTCAAAATTTCCTTTACTCTTACACGTAATACTCTATGGCAGTAAAGAAAAATTGTTTTTTCTTCTACTTGTAAAATTATTGATTATAGTCCAAACTTTCCTACCTACTCTTTTACATATTACTCCAGTTAGTTAAGTAGTTATCACTCTTCTTTATGTCAGTAAAGTAGATATCACTCTTTTACTTCTCTTTAGTAAAAATTTTATTCTATCTACTCTTTTCTATATTACTCTATGTCAGTTAAGTAGTTATCACTCTATATTTTCTTTAGATCCCAAAATCAAATTTGTCTTTATATGGATATCATTCAAATTCAGATTATCAGGGAAACAAGAAACAAAAAATGGTTCACATAGCAAAAATAGTAATTGTAATATTGTAAGAATAACAAGAAAAAATTATGGATATTTTGTGATGATTTCCTTGTCTTATACAAATTTTATGTATTATTACTTCATCCGCTTATCTAGAAGTATGAAAGCTTTGATTTACTTGTTGTTAGGGGATAGGCTTCTGAATATTATTATTAATATTAACCTGATCTTAGTAAGTTAGTAATGTATATTGTATTGTGTGCTTTGTCACCTATCAATGTTAAATTTCTTGTAAAGATGTAAATAGACCAACACCTGCGCCTCTTGATGTTCTGTAAAGGGCAAAATGATATTCTAAAATGTATAGCAGGCCTTCTTGAAGAAAGCTTAACAAATTTAGGCAGAAATCTTTTCCTGAAACAAAAATCTTACTACTTTACAAGATGAATAATATTTATTAAATTTATAAGATGTTTCTCTCAAATTTTCAGAGAAAGGGGAGTTTAATTCTAATACATCTTTTAAAAATCAGCATGTATCGAATAAAAATTCTTGACAACAAATTTTGGTATGAAAAACAGTAGTCAACACAGCAGTGGGTCTCCAACACTGATTATTATGCTACACACTGAGACACTCTGTTAAACTTGGGTCCTGTTATTATATCAACAAAAGGATACAGTCAAATTTCCATTACTTGTAGGACATGAAATCAAAAAAATTAGCTCTTGTAAAATTTAATTAGTTATACCAACTTCAAAATAATGTAAAAAGTTTTATTGATTTTGTGTAAGCATAATGTTTCCAGTTCTACATAGGATAGAGAGAGATGCGCGGCATTGCTCTGTCCGTACAAAACGCGCGGGAGATTATTTAAATCTGTTGTGTGGTATGTTGCGCGTGCACTGTGTGAGTCCGGCGTCTCACAACTCAGACAATAATATATTAAACAAAAATCAGGCCTTATATGGATTTAATAATATTAGTAAAGTATTGAAGAATCATCAGATAGAGATTCAAGTAGTTTCAGGGATTGAGATCCTGAAAAAAAATAGTGATTAAAGGACTAAAATTATTTTTATAGAAAAGTAAAAATTATATATCGCATACAGAGAGTATATCTTATCTGTAGAATTATATAAGGACAGACAATCATAGAGATTTATAGAGTACATACTCATTGTTTAGAAGAATCTTTAAAACAAAATTCAAATGTTATCTTTTACAGCAGTCAAGTGAAACATATATGAGAAGATTATGTTTCCCCAATTAAACTTTATAGACATTCGTTATGAGAGAATAGATTGGAAAAGATATGAAAATGTTCTTGATATTCATAAAAAAAAATATTTTATCATTTCATACCTTTAAATGAATTTAATTAAAACATACCCCTATCTCTGTATTAAAGAAGTGGAGATTCAAATTTGGGGAAAACTTGTACTGAAGTTGAGAAGCTGATTTATTCTCTGGGTATGCCAACCTTAAATGAAGCCAGTCCATAATTTTTGGTCTTCTCTCTCTCTCTAATACACACTCTATCTCTCTTTCTCTCTCACTCTCTCTGTCTCTCTTCTTTTCTGTCAGTGAATCCATATTCCATAATGGTTTATTAAAAATTTCCTTTAAGATAAATTGTGGATAATTCTTTTTCGTTTTGCAGTTGCTATGCTTGTCAAATTTATTAAAAAGTCATTAATTAAATTCAACATTGCCAAAGAGTTTTTGTTAGAAATGGAAGATGAATTAATCTTCTCAGAAGATGCAATTGATTTATCAAAATCAGAAAAGGAAAAACTTTAGATATTTTGTATTGTCTTTTTTTGACAGGGAAATAGTGTATTAATTTTCTTGTTTTCTAATAGTTCTAACGCAATAATTGTATGTTATTGTTCACTCGTTTGGCTACATAAAGGCTTATTTTCTATTTACTTGACCAGTTTCAGCGTAACCGAACCACTATATTGCGACTGGCTAAATAGGAAAAAACATTGGAAGATTTTTATGATAAATTAATTTCAAGTAGGGAGTTGACATGGATTGTAAATCATACAAACACAAAATTTATATACACGCTCTCTCATTCGTTGGATCATTAACTTTGGGTACTTTAATTTGCGAGGTAGATTAATTTATTGTCTATTGTCTTATCCCTTTTGATCCCTGCTTAATTAAGAAAAACTGTTGATTTTTTTTAAAATTTTCAGGTGAGATATTCTGGGAAAGAGAAGCAGAAAACTCCCCCAACCCCTCCCCTACGAAGAAGCTCATGGAACGTCGACACACGTGCCCCAGGAACTGCCAATCAAACAGCACCAAACGCTGGTGGTAGCACTGATGTAGCTGCGGAAAGGGATAACCTCCCTGGCCAGTCATTGAAAAGTTGGAATGATGGGAACTGCAACAATTCTCTACTGGTGTCTGCGCCCCTAACTGACTCTGACTGTCAGGCGTCTCTAGCAGGAATAATGAAGTCAATATATCATATTTATTTGAGAAGGAATTATTTATTAATAAATTTTAAAATATTTAAAGTTTAGATTTGATTAAAATCTAGGTACATTTACCCCCAGTTTTCGTTAAGCCAAAACTGCAATTACTCTTTAGATTTTGAATTCTGTAGACCAGCCTAACCTTAGCCGTTATAATCTAGGACAGTCTTCAGCTTTAGCCACCATTTTTAAAGCATTTTTTAATAATCAGCAGCAAATAAATTTGAAATCATTGTATGGTAATTTAAGTTAAGTTAATCATTTTATTCAAATTTGATTTTTTGTGTAGATGTTAGATTATAATATTATAGGAGAATAAAAATATATTTAATTGACTTATCCCTGCTCTCTAGGAAGCACAGACTCGGAAACAACGCAGGACTCTCCATCAGGGCGTAGACAGGATTATTACAGCCCCTCCTCTGCCCCCTTTACAGACGGCAAGAGTGTTTATGAGAGAAAGTACTTGACGCTACCCCGCCCATCAGATATGCCCAGCGCACAAGCACATAAGCTGAAATATACAGGTATTCAAGAACAAGAACAACATTATATAAGTAGGGCAGCAACACAACCATACCATAATTTAGATGATAAAGACTATTGTTTTTATTTGACAGATAATAAAATAAAACCCTTAATATATCAAAGTTGTTATAAATCAAATTATTTTTAGCAAAACCTTTCAAACCTAGCCAATCTCCGTAACTTACTTGGATTTAGGACAGAACTTAGTAAGATAGTACATGAAAATTAAGATTATAATAAAAGACTAAGCAAGTAATATACAAGAAGGAAAAAACAGAGAGACATACAGACAGACAAAATTTAAGAGTTAAATAGAGTAATATCTAGACAGGCAGATAGTCAAATAAAAGATTTCAAATACAATATCGAAAGCAAATCATAATTCATTAACTGATTAAAATTGTAGGTCGTGTTCCTGATATGTTGGCTCGAGTTAGCCATGCTCTTGAACATCATGAGATTTCAAGATTCAGTCATAATGGTCATGACAGTCTGGATGCTGTCAAATCAAAGTCACCTTCTAGATTCAGGTATTGATCTCTAGGGGGCTTGGTATCGCTTCGGGTTCTACTTCTAGACCATTCGTCCATTCGCCTAACTGACAACCAACCCTTTGATTACAGGACCTCAGTCTGCTAAGTCCTAACTGTGCATGGTAATGAGAGGCGCCTTTTTAATGGGCCAAGGCATTCCCCCTATTCTTACTTTTTATGTCGCGTGCCTAACGTAGCAACAGTAGGTACCATTTTAACGTCTTTAGTGTGACGTGGTATGGCCCAGACTCGAACCTAATACCACCCTGACAACAAGACGTCACGTTATTAATTACGCTAATGCTGCGGGTTTTCGAGATTCAGGTGTGGTTCATATTTATCAGAAAAGTCCCAAAGCTGTTAAATTAATTCAATAATGGCCATACAGTCTTAATGCTGTCAAATCCAAGTCACCTTCAAGGTTCTTACTAACCAAGTTGGTGTAATTAAAGGTACTTTCATAAGTTTAGCATTTATTTCAATGGGCATTGCAAACAAGTTGTTTATAAAATGCTTCCAAAGTTAAGGGAATCTTTACAAAACAAATAAACTAGGTATATATTTCATAAAAAAAAATAATTTTTTTACAAAAAAAACATTCAAGACATAGTAAAATTCATTTAATTTTATTTTAGTGGGAGCAGTAATAAGCATAGCCCCAGCAACCTATTATCCCTGCGGAGCTCGGTAACCCCCACACTACGCAGCCCAGTCACATCAACCCCACCCAACCTCCGCAGCCCCGTCACCAACACCCCAACCCTGCGGAGCCCAGCCTCGGACTGCAGCAACACTCTAGCCCAACGTCTGGCGGCCGCGGCGAATGAGGACCTTAGCCCGTCCGGCCGGCTGCGGAAGGGCAGCCTGGACAGCAACATGGGGATGGCGGAGGACCTGAGCAGTGCCAAGTGCGAGCTCACCAGCCTAAGGTCAACACCAATGCATGATAATCATAAAGGGTGCGTAGTTTATAGATGATAGGTGGAATCATTTAAAAATTAGTTACACTTATCTCAGAGATAGGTCTTGCATTATAGCAAGATAAGTCTATCTAAATCATTTTTATTTGATTTTAGCTATTGTGTTTTAGAAAAAAAATAGAGATAAATGTTCTTATTAAAGAGTGATGAAATTTAAACTTTTAATACATAAGAAACAGTAGAGAATGGAAACATAAATTATTTTTATAAGGATAAGCTTTTTCATTTAGAACAAATATTAAAACAAGGATAATTTTCATGAAAACCTTTTTGAATGAAAAAAAAAAGATTTCTGTCCTTCTGTGTAAAGACAAACAAACCTTAAAGAAATAGAAATAATATTGTTTTCTAAAATCACCTCAAAATTAGTAAAAACTTGCCAAAATCAAAGAACTATTCATCTTGCCCTATTACAGCAAAAGTTAGAGTTGTTTGCTAACTTACTTAGACGAGTAAGTAAGTGTGATTAGATTTTTTTGAATTAGTGGAAGAAGTGAAAACTAGATGCCCTTTTCAAAAAGGCATAATAATAATTTACTTCTTGACTTCAAGCATAATCTACACTACATCTATGTTCTGTTTACAAATAAAAGTTTATTTTAATTTTAGGAATCATATAAATGCTACAAAAGCAGATCTATGTAAGAGTAGAGAACCTCTGCTACAAATATTTAATCAATTCAAGGTAATTATATTTATTATATGTCCATTAAAATACAAGAAACGACTTGCTAAGGTTTTTATATCTGTATTTTTTAATCTTCAAAATACAATTTGCATAAAATGATGGACATTCAGTGTTATATTGACAATTCATGTAAAAAATTTACTTAAGAATAATAACATTCAGAATTTTGTATCTAAATTACATGATAAATACCTACTCTCCAAGAATAATTGCAAATGGTCAATTTTTTATAAAACTTCTATTGATGAAACTCAACCTATTAGGAAAAATGAAATTGGTATAACTGAATATTTTGAAATAATTAAAACTTAAAAATAAATCTAATTAAGACTGGAGAGCCATGCAATGAAAGACCCAGATACACAAACAGATATGCTAATGCTGTCAATAAGGTAGTTTTATCTATAATAAAACGTGCTTAGATGTCTGTCTGTTTCTTTGTAGCACCTGGTCTGATTATCTTAAGTTAGGTTAGATAACGTTAAGGTTAGAAGAGCCCCGCAGGGATAGTTCCCCTGGGATGTGGTCCCTACAGGATAAGGGAAATGAGGTTTTTAAATAATTACATAAGGGGGTTTTCAGTGGTAAAGAAAGCACCGTAATAACAAGTTAAATAAAAGTACAAAGTTTTGTAGCGACTAGACAATTCTTCATGTCTAAAAATATAAATGGCCTGACTATTCCCGTTACAGTAACATTAATATGACGTACTCAACTTTAATATAGAAATCAAAAAGAAAAAGGGATAACATGTAATATTATTTTAGACAAGTAGACCTGGTGTGTCTCTGCCTTTCTCCATGAACAGAAGGTATATTTTTATTTTTAAAAAGAATATTGTGAGTTAAAAATGAGGAATTTGTGTTAAAGTAAATAAAATTGCATTATTTTTAAAAATTGGGCAGGCAATCATTACAGACAGACAGACGCAAAATTTCATGAGAAGCGCAGTAATAACAACCAAATAAATCATAATTAGTGTCAACGGGTTATTTTGTTTATTTTTTTAGGGACGTACACTGTACCGACCATCAATAAATCAATGTTTAACGTGTTGAATAGGTCTGGAAAAAAATACCTGTCAAATGCTTTGATTTAATCTAACATACATTAATTATTAAATTATTAGAAGTATGAGCCCTGTAAGAACCCCGATGTCATCCTCAACTAAATCTGGAGGCTCAGGTTTGAGTCCCCGTATTACAGAGGCAAACCTGGCCAGAAATAACAATAACCAATCTTCAAATCTTTCTGAAGATACAAACAAGTATGGACCTTTTAGCAGGTAAGTTTTTATTTTAACTATGGAAATGCATGACAACAATAATAAATAGCGAATCACTGAAAAAAAATTAAACACAAAAGAGGCGACACGACATTGAAAGTTTTATAGATAGATTTTATAAGTCAGAAAAATGCTCACAATTCGAAACTTGAATTAATAGTTTCCATAAAAATAACATGTTCCAAGAAACAGGCTGGATAATGTCATAAAAAAATCAACCGTCTATCCAAAACAGTCACAGAGAAAATTAAAAATTATATAAATACTAAAATACAATCTTTAAATTTGTCTATTATTTTGTAGGGGAAGGACAAGTAGTCAGCAAACAGGAAATACAAACGTACGAACAACCCTAAAGAAAAGATCTCCGTCCCCAGTGGTCACTGGAAAGGTCTCATCATTCAGGTAAAAAAAATCCACTAATTAAATTTTAAAAATCAACGATAATAGTTTTTTTTCCTTCAAAAAGTAAATTAATAGTACAAATCAATCGTATTGCTTAGTTACTATTAAATCACCAAGTAATTTCATCTAAATCCATAGAAATGTCAAAATATACGTTTTTTCTCTCCATAATTTGTTGTATACCGTTTAATATCAATTTCTGTCATGATTTAGTGGGTTAAATTAATCAATACTTAAAATTCATAAAAAAAAACACTTTAAAGAATCAATTATAGATTTTAGAAGTCTAAAATAAAATATCCTGAAATGTATTATCCAAATTTAAAGTTTAACACCTAAAAAGTAATATTTTTAAGGCTATAAATGGCGGGCTTTTTAAGGCATTAATCTTGTTAAAAACTGTAGAAGAATTACACATGATTTTCCGAAGCCGTCAGATGGCTGTCTTATTGTACACAATTAACAGCACTGTCAGCATAAACTATAGCTCATGATTTCAGATCAAGATTTGAGGGCACCCCTCCTCCCGTGAAGTCTCAATACTCAGGGGCTGGAAGTGGAGCTAATAACAAGAATGGTAGTAAACCAAACAGGTTTAAGATCAGAGAACCACATGAGGTTAGTTAACACCTTTTTTTGAGGTATTCAGCTATTATGACCAAATTTTATATGTGTCATCAATATTGATTTTATAGAAATAGGGGGGTGGGGGAGAATTATGAACTAGGAAAAATGATGGTAGGTAGATTATAGGCTATTAAAACCTGCAGTCATTATTTGATCTTTTTTATGTTAATATAAAAAAAAAGAGAGAAAAGTAGCCATCCTTTTATTTAAACTAAACCCAAATTTTTGCAGGTTTTGCCAGTAGAAACTCCAAGCCTTACAAGATTGCCAAATCACTATGTTCCTCTACAAAACTCGCCCTCATCCTCTGGGAGGCGTAGCAGCCCTCTCAATAGAACACAATCATTGAGGTATTATTTTTGAAAATAACAAGGGAATTAATTTGTTCATAAGTAGCTCTAAAGCTGACAAAAATTTATATAAAAAGAACAATTACCTATGTTATGCCGTAGTGTTTATTAGTAAGGCAATGACTATTTGAAAAGTTACACGTGCTTGTAAAGACTGTGTAGATACTGTATTAGTACACTTTGTGTTACAAAAAGTGGCTGAAGAGACATTTTAGATTAGAAGATTAACATCATGTTTCCCTTTAAAAATTACTTAACTGTAAAAATACAACAAATTCTTAAAATAATAAAAACAAAGATTAAAGTTTCTAGGTAAATAGTATAGCTCTAATATAAAATGATTATATTGTTTTAGGGTTTCAAGCTCTAGTTCATCCAACTTGAAAAGCAGACCAACCACAGCCTCGCCCACCACCATAGCAGAATCTAGTGTAACAAAACAACCTTCTTTCAACAACAAACATGCTGTAAACGGCGGGCTTAACGTAAACGATCCCGGTGAGATTACGACAGTAGAAGACGCAGTACAATACCTGCGCACAGCAACAACCTTGCCGCGTAAGTCAACAGCTGCCAAACTACAAAATGGCGCCATTGAACATAGTCCGAAGACGACATTGACTCCTACAAAATTTGTGCTTGATAAAATGGCGGGAAACTCGAAACATGGCAGTAGCACTGTGAATGCCAGCAGCAGCGGATGGAAAAACCAAAGAATTGGCGGAAGTGTACCCGGTGCAGGTGGTGATAATGTGACCGCACAGCTGACGGACAGATCAAATATCCGTGATAGGTCAAATATTAGAACTCCTTTTAGTAATAATATGAAGTCTATGTAAACAAAATAAAAAATATAAAGCACTAGAAAACATTTTTAAGATAAATTAAAAATTGTCTAAATATTTTTGTTAAAAATATTTGATCATAAAATAAAATTAGTTTTGTTAGATAATAAATTGAAAAAAAACACTTATATAAAAATATAAAATTGTAATTCATATATCATATTTTATTATATTTAGGCCTCATTCATAATGTAAAATAAAAACACTTTTTATCAGCATAAGTGATTATATAATATATTAAACTTTTATAACTAACCTTAATCAAATATATATAAAATATATTGTTAATTTTATAAATTAAAAGATATTAGTGTGAATTATATACAGAAACGTTTTGAAAGAATGATATTTAGATGAATTTTTGTGTTTGTTAAATGATAATTAAAATATAAGAATGATTTTTAATTTTCTACACTAAAAGAAAAAGAATATACAAAACAATTTAGTATAACTATGCTTTTTCAATCCTTTTAAAATTATTTCCTTATATGTAATTTTTAATTAAGAGTGTAATAAAAATGAAATAATTTTGTGTAATTAAGAGTTATTGTTGAGCTTTCCTTATCATCTTTATTAATAAACATTCATTCAGCCCATTATTTATTTTTTTATAGCGAAGCTACTCGATTATGTGTTTTATAAAATGCATATGGTAAATAACTCATCCTGGGTTAGAGTTGAATATCCGGGTATAGTCCCTTTCGTGGCAACTCACCTTAAGGGTCGATTCTTAATATTTTTCACAGAAGCTTTTCTCTTATTTCTAACCCCTGCGGGGGGCTCTAACCCTGATGGGCCAATTGCCTAACCCTGTGGGAGGCTCTAACCCTGATGGGCCAATTGCCTAACCCTGTGGGAGGCTCTAACCCTGATGGGCCAATTGCCTAACCCTGTGGGACAATCACCTAACCTGACCTAAAATAACCTATAAAAAGCCATTTTAAAAATACGACTAATCGCGCCTTAAGGGGCGTTGCCCGAATATTGTATGAGGAATGTTACAATCGAAGCTGCTGTGAAAGATGGATGTTTATCTTTATTTAAGAGTCACTTTTCCTTCCATCTTCTATTAGTTGAGATGAAAATTATATAGGACAAATTTAATTATCTTGGCTGCTATTGAAGATACATGTCTCAAATTAATATAAAGGTTTTCACATTACAACCTTAAGCATTTATTATATGTCCGACCAGAGAATTGCAGAAGGGGGTGTATCCCAAGGTGGTTTACACCAACCTACAACAGGCAAAGGGGAGTATTTCTAAAAAAATTACACCTCTTTTAATGTGAAGGGGTGTGTTAATTGTTCTATTCCTAATTTTTTAATCCTATCTGACAAACTTTCTGTTGTAAAAACTGTCATCAAATGTATTACTGAGCCTATTTTCTATTCTACAAAAAAAAAATAATTTAATCAATTTTCAACATTTGCTTCAAGTGTGGGATTATTATTATTGACTTACTTACAGTATGTAAGTTTAAGATTACTCAGCTTTTAACATAGTTTCTAAAAAGTAATTAATAATTATATCGTGTTAATATTCAGCTTCTACCAATAACGAAATTAATTCGGAAAAAAATCCCAAAACCTATACGTGTTTGTCAGCTATCGTTGGGGTTGAGACTTCGTAAAATTGACGACTTTTCCATTTGCCCCCCAAATATTATTTTATATTTGGGTTTCAAAATACCTTAAAAAATAAAATAAAAACATAATAAATGAATATACAAATTAATACAGAATATCTACATATGCTTTTCAAATTAAACCATATATTTAGTCACAGGAATAATTTTACAGATTAATCTCATAATTATGAATTTTACTATCCATGGAAAGCTGTATTTTACAACATGCGATAAATAATTATTACAGGATTTAGTGACTGCTACGGTATTGCCCCGTGACAAACTAGGCGTACGAGAGTTTTAATCAATAGTTTTCTATCCACTTTAATGCAGGAGTCCCTAGATGCTAGAGGCGCATCTAAGTTACAAATCATTATCTCATGAAAATTAAATTGTTTATTGTGTTGTTTACTTTTTGTTTAAACGCAACAAAGATAAGTGTTATCAATAGAACAAGGCTGCATACAGTCATAACACGGAGAAAAGTAATAAGTAGTTTATAATTAGAGTAGGGATCACAATTATGGGTGACACTAAGTCACTAAAAGTTAGAAATAATCATTGTATAAAAGTAATAGAATATGTGTCTGTCTGTGTGTAACGAAGGATCTCACTAACCGAAATGGTTCTCCTTAACAGTGAAGTTTCTCATAGGTCCTAGGAAGGTTTATAACTATTTTTTTTTAAAGAAGCCTCTAGTGGCGTATCGGATAGTATATAAAGAAAGAATATCAGAAATGAAAAAAAAAATAAACATACAAAGGATCTAAAGGGTAATAATGAATGATAAATTGATGTACAGTACATTTCCAATGATTATAGGCAACATTTAATCTTTTCTGTAGATTACAATTATTGGTTGGAACTTTTGGACACTCACTCAACCAATCAAAGTTGAATAAAAATCCCCAAAGTTGTTGAGCTAACGAATGAAAAAACGAAGAATTATAGAACACGATGTTTGTTTTATATTTGTAGTTCGGTTCTTTTATGAATATTTATTTGTATTAGTACATTTAATTTCTTGAAGAGAATAATGTTTAGTGATAATTGCTCTTTATTTTGGTTTTGACTTTTCTTTAATTGGGTTTCTGACGTCAAAAAAAAGGACTTATGGGTGTTTTTTTTGCAAATGTTATTAGTGTGCTCATTTTTTTGCTTTAATTCAGTGGAAAGTTTTTTTTTTAATTTAAGATAGTAGCTATAAATCTAAATAAATAAATCTAAAATAATATTTGGGGGGGGGGGGGCAAATGGAGAGGGCGTCAATATTACGATGCGTTGCCCCCCAACGACAGCTAAAAAACACTTATAGGTTTCGTGATTTTTTCCGAATTTATTTCGTTATTAGTATAAGCTGCTATTCCACACTCATAACCCAATGTCAGTACGTCCATTAATCCTCGTCATTCTTGTTTCAAAAATCTTTGGGCCACAGTCTTACCAGAGCCTCCATGAAAATAACGTCGTGCCATTAACTATCCTATTAAATTATAGAAATTAGTAAGCTTTGATGCCTGTATCGAAGGATCTCACTAACCACTGAACCGATATTGTTCTCCTTTATAGTGAGGCTTTTTATGGGTTCTGAGGTGGTTATCTTAAAAAAGTCTGAGTATGGTTTTAGGCTATTTTTCTACTCTTTCATACGAATATATAGAGCCCAAGAGACTAGGGGAGCAGCCACTAGTATAATTATAAGTTGTACGCTGGGGGAGATATCTCCACCTACCAAAATCGCACCCTAAAAAATATATCCCTACAAAAATTCTTTAGTAGTGTCGAATCACTTCCTTGAGTAACCCTAGAGTCCTCTATGGGCGTAGCCACAATTCTATAATATATTCAGAGATATCAAGCGGGAAAAAATGAGAATGTTACTTTTCAACTGTCTTATTTTAGTTATAGGTAATTTATTTTTAGAAAGTTTTTTTTAAAAGCGAAGCTTTTCTATAATTAGGGTCGGTCCGTCCGTCCGTCCGTCCGTCCGAGATAGATAGCTTTTATTCGTTAATTTAGGCATGTTAGAATTGTCCTATCGATTTCAAACTTTGCATGATGATTCCTGTAGTAGTTCGGTACGATTTAGTAAGCGTAGCAACTCTATAATCATCATTAAAATGTCCGTACGTCCATTTTAAACATCTTGATTTTTCTACTTTTTTAACAACAAATTTGTATGTGATCTAATTATCCGCTTGATCTGATTTTTGGTATATTGATTCCTGGGACAACAAAGAACAATGTTATAAGCGAAGAAACTCTATAATCTAGTCCTAAAAATGTAAGTATGTCCATAAACATTATCCTATATTAAGTAGTTTTTCAACAAATTTACTTACAATCTTGCTTCGACTCTTATACTTTATATTCTGATTATTCAGTTCAGACACTATACAAGTGTTAATGTCCGTTTGTCCTACCGTTTCAGTGCTTCGCTTTTATGGATGTTGTCATCCTTGTTTAATAAGTATATAATAATATTTAAAAAATTTTTCCCAGTGTTGCTTTGAAATTGTTTAATATCCGCTGGATTAGAACCGGTTATATGCTTTACTGTACAATCATATATCGTATCGTATTTTAGCCAATTATCTGCGAATAACAAAACAAAAATAATAATATTTATATGTCCACTTGGTGCTCACAAAACTTGAATTAATCCTACAATCTTTTATTATACAATTGCGGAAAACTGTCTTTAATACTAAGCGATAAATAACTATTACAGGATTTAGTGACTGCTACGGACGTGTCCCGACACAAATCAGGTATAAGAGTGTTTCAATCCAGGGAGTAAGGGAGGGGACAATGGATCGAATATTCAATTTTTAGGAGTCTCAGACTTTGGGTACTGGCTGAAAGGGAATGTGCAAGAATTTAGCAGTTTCTGACTGACTTTGGGTACTAGCGCACAAAATGCCGCTTACTTGTTTGTTAGTTTTGAATATTACAGACAAGTATCAATGTGGCTGGTTTTAACAATTTTTTCTCTCAAGAAAATATCATTTCATAGATAAAAACTTTATTGTAATATTTGTTTAATAAACAATCTAAGAATACAATTAAATTTTGGGTTATGGGGCTATGGGTTGAATGGGTTCCAGGGAGATTTTTCTAGTTAATAATTACAGAATGGTTACGTCAGTCTGATGTGCTGGTAATATAATTTTCAAATGAATGCTTTTTTCTTGGAACTTTCTTCTTATTTTATAGTTTTCTGTATTGTATTAATTCTCCCTTTACAATTTCCTCCATATTTTCTGGATTAATCTGGATTTCAAGGTCTTTCAGCAAATACTCTTAAATTGAACTAATTGCCCATTGTCCCCTCCCTTACTCCCTGGTTTTAATCAATATTTTTTGTAGCTACTCTATAATTGAGGTATGTACGATCATCTTTAAATGTGTTTTAGCACATTAAGGGAGGGGGTAGGGGCAGTAAATTTTCCTGGGGGCGATTTCTCTAGGGAGTTTGGTGGTACCCTCCTCCAGTGGTACCTTTCCTGAACCTATGCAAAGATACATTGTAAAGGAGAAACTTATTGGTTCATTGGTTATCAAGATCCTTGGGTACAGATAGACATCCTGTTACTTTTATATAATCATTATTTTATTTCAGAAATAGACAGGTTGAAACAAAATACCTTCCCGAAGCATTGGTAATTTTATTTTCGTATTCATTCGAATCCGGTGGATAGGAACCGGTTCTCATCCATACGAAAATACTATGTCTAGCATCGTATTATATCCAGCTTTCTACGAATATAAAAAAGTAAAAATTTTGGGGGGGGTAAAAAAAATTTGCGGCGCGCTTCGCGCGCCATTTTACCTCCCCCAAAACCGAATTACCCCCCCCTTAAATAAATTTTACCCCCCCCCCAAAATAAAAAGCTTGGACGCCCCTGTAACATACTTTGTTGCATATAATTTTCTCTATGTGTTTATACACACAAAAAAAAATTTTAATATAGAAAGATTGGTTGGTTTCAAACTGGCAGTATGCAACGTTTTTGACCAATAATTTAATCTACAGAAGATTGTCTATACTCAGTAAATAATTTTCTTTGTACGTTGGTTTGTCAGTTATGCTGCAATATACACATATCAAAAAATAATAAGTACATGAAAAAGGTTTCGTGATTTTTTCTCCAATACATTTTTATTCTTTATTTTTAACAAATAACCGTATATATTATAATTCAATTAGCTTTCAAAAATTATTCTAAAGGTTGCACCAAAGATGGATGAGACAAATATGAAATTTACCTTCTACGTCTGGGAGAATGCTGGCAGGTATAAATATGTACATTTCCAGTGTGGCTTTGAAGCTGAATATCCGCTGGATTTATCCGTTTCTGAGTCCCAGTGAAAATTCATGTATCGTATTATTTCCAGTTATCTACCAACATAAAAATGTACAATCATAATATTAAAACCAGTTTTGTTAGTTTTGCACATTTTTATATCCACGGAAAGCTGTTTATAATAAGATGCGATAAATAACTATTACTGCCAGTCAGATCTGCCTTTGATAGGCACATTTATACATTAAGACGGGTATTTTCTTGTATGTTAACAGTGATGACAACAACCATAAGTAGCGAATCACAAAAATCATAGATGGGTAAAGGGAATATGTGATTTAAAGAGCAGTTTTTGAAATCAATAATAGATTTATTTGGGAAAAAGTCACGAAACCTTACAAAAATATTTTTGTATTTTCTTGCATGACTGACAGACCGACGACGGGCAGGTCAATTAAGTTATATAATGCATGCTCCTTGGTATAGGAACTTGAAGTCTTCACAAATAACTCCGTCTTCGTTGAATAACAGACAAAGAATCACATTTTCCCCATAGCGTTACAGACTGACGGACGGACAGACATAAATTGGATTTATTATTATTGACGCTAAACACATCCAGAACATAAAGACATGTATTTTATCCGTAAGTTAAATAGATTGATATTTAATCTGATTCTATATACATTCAGTTATATCTCTAAAACTGCTGATAGGTCAATATTTTTTTTTATTTTTTTCCTGGTCAGTTTTTAGACTATTTTAATGAGGAGGAGTGTTATATAATCCTCAAAATAAAAATTGGGATTCTTTCCCATTGTAAGTGTACGCTATATAATTGTCCTTGTTTTTAAAATTATCTAATTTTAGTTTTTTGATGGAGAAAGAGAAGCCTCGGTTTGTTGAGCGTGGTCCTTATGTTTACAGGGTAAGTTTTAGTAGCGAAGCTACTCTTCAAGTATCAAGTGTCTGTCTGTACTTTTATGTGTCTGTTTGTCAGTAATGTTAGGGGGTTTTAGAAGTGCAGATTATTCATTTAAGTTCTATCACTCCGCCTTGTCTTCAAATTTCATTTTCCACAATATTCTGTTAACTCATTATTACTGCGCTCTTTATTGGCCTAATTGCTTAGTGCATTATGTTGACTACTAGCGGTTTCGCCCCTAGAAGCCTCTAGGGGAATAAGGTGGGAGGGGAAAAGTCGACCCCCTTCACATTCAATTTGAGTTCAAAGATATTTTTTGAGGGGGAGAGGGATCATTGTTATTGGGAGGGTGTGGATACCCTCCTCAAAAATAGTTAAAAACCTTTCTGGGACCAATTAGAAGCTTTATTGTAAAGGAGATCCATATGCTTTCCTATAGTCAATTTAAATAGGTAGTAAGAGAAAAGAAAGAACACGAGGCCGGAGAAGATTTTCTGGAATATTCTCAATTTAGATATTTTAGCTTCTTGCCAGAATTGTCTTGTCAAGGTAATATTTTGTTTTATGATGTATGTTCTAATGAATATATTATTACTTGGATCTTACACCACATTTTTCATGTTCTTTAATAAGTAAAAAAAAACAGACAGCGAGCTAGAATAATGGTACCCCTCATCCACCTCCTTTACTACATATCCGCCCCTCCTACTGGATAACTACACTGATCAATAAACAAATTCCATGTTAGCAACGACAGTTTTTCTCCTGTCATAATTTCCACGTATATTCTACATCCATTGCTGTTCTATAAAGTAGAACCATTATTGGTGAAGACACACTTTTCGTCAATAGATATAATCTAGATATATATTATCTAAATCAACCAATGGGAAAAACAGTGGAGAAACAGTTCTGCCCTATTATTGGTTGGAAGAATTGCAAATAACAAAAAATAAACAAAGGTGTTTGTCTTCTAAAATTTCCTTCTGAAGTTTGACGGATGATGGGGCTAGTTTGAGTATCTAGATCTACTATATCTATTGTTAAACTATTCTATTTGTTGTTAATATAGAAGATAGTTAATACCCCTTCCCATCTTCCGTATGATTTTAAAACATTTACAACGTGGCTTTAAAACCGAATAATATCCGCTTAATTAGAACCGGTTTTCAGCCATAATGAAAAATCATGTATATCATAGTATTACAGATTATTTTCCACGAATATCAGAATGAAGATCATAAATTTTATACCAGTTTTAATCTTATAACTTTTCATTTTAATATCCGCGGAGAACTTTCTATAATGCATTGCGATAAGTAACTATTATGCTTTAAAAAAAACTTTTATATGTTTTTAGGTTGTTCAGACAAAGATACTGTTAGCATATTGAACATGCCTTTAATTGGTGCCGTTGATGGGGTTATGAGTAAGTTTTTTTTCCCCAGTTACATAATACATATCCCTGTTAGTCTTAATTATGGTTAACTAAGCAGTTAAAAATCTTTTAGCATTGGCGGGTCTAAAATGTTTTTTTTATTGAGGTATGTAAATAGATCAGACGTGTACGTTGTAGGGTCGTAAGATATAATATCCACCCCTTTCCCTGAAAAATGTACTGAAAATGGTATAAAAATAATGCAGTTAGTAACTCACGCCACCAAATACACAAAAAAATATGAAAATATTGATATAATTGATAACTGAAAATTTTCTTTTTTTTCAGAGGAGAGTCCGTTCTTACAGGTAATCTTAATCTTAGAAATTACATTAAAAAAAACAACATCTTTTTGACATCTTTATAGCAGCGATGTAAATCTGAAATGTCTGGTTCAGCTCATTGTCCTTTTAATTTAACCCTAATCAGGGCATCCAAAATAACGGCTGCTTCCCATAGTGTTTTGTGGGCTGTTAGCTGCCGACTACATTCGCGCAACCACCCCCCCCCCCCTCCCCCTAATATTTAAAATCTTATACATTTTTTATATATTGCTAGGGTGTAGCATTACTCACCTTGGCTGCAGCAATTGAAAATACAGAAAATTCCGGAGATATTGTTCTTACCGATACTGTTCATAACATCTTATTTGGTGGTAAGAATATTTTTTTTCTTTAAGTTATTTCATTTTAATTAACGGTCTTACCCCCAGCTTATACAAATAACGGGGAAAAATCACAAAACCTATACGTGTTTTTCAGCTGTCGTTGGGGGGCAACACATCGTAAAATTGACGACCTCTTCATTTGCCTCTTCATTATTTTAGAATTAAATCCCTTATTGGTTATACCTTATTTCTGACTTACCCCCAGCCTCTTCTATGTTTCTTCGCCTAAAACAGGACAAAATATTTTTTACTTTAAACAGATGCTATGCTAAGACGAGAGCAATTGATTCTAAGTAACTTCCAGCAGTTATAAAAAATATAAAAATTATATAACTTTGAACGCTACATTATCAACCATATATTTAAAAAAAGGATAAAATTTGCTTATGGATAAAATCATTTCACAGAAAATTATATAAAAAGCGATTTTTTACGTAAAAACAGTTTATATTTTACAATAAAAACAACATAACTTTTATTATTTTTTATCAATTTAGAAAAATTGTTTCATTTAGTTGTTTCTATGTTATCAGGTGTGAATACAGACCTGGTAAATCTTCTGGTTAACAATCTTCTTTTCAGTAAGTATTTTTATAAAAAATATACTATGACACCAGTAGAATAATACTGCAGCGCAAAAAATACGAATATGCCCCAAAATAACTTTTTTGGGGGATTTTAAAGTTTTTTTTTACTATGGATTGAGAATGTTTTTACATATCAGATGTTTTTTTTTTATTTTGGGGTAGAAATTTAGCTTTTAGAGTGATTTGCTTTATAAATATTGTATTCTAGTATAGAGTAAAATTAGGTTTTATATGAAAGATGTACATAAATGTATTATGCAATACAACAAGTTTATTTTTGTCATTTATACAAATATGATATAAAATAAGATTATTCAAACTTATTTCTTAAAATATTTTTTAAAAGTAAGTATCTTTTATGTGTACAGTTTTCATTCTTTTCATTTTAATTAAATAAAAATTATTTAACTATATTGGAAATAAGTCACGTTGTATGTTGATTCATTGATATATTGTAAAGAATTAATGAATTTGATAGATGAAATCAAAAGAACTAATTGTACTTTACAATAGAATACAATATTTATGAAGCAAAACCCTCTAAAAGCTATGAAATTTACCCCAAAATAAAAAAAAACCTTCTGATCTGTAAAATCTCTGTAGTATGATTTCATAGTATAATTTTTATAATTTATATACCTTTTAAAAATAGGTTAAAAACAACTTTAACAATTACTTAACCCATTCTAAACAAAATAAATACTATTGTTCTGTTGTTATTTTTTCACGGATTTATTGAATGATTGCTGTGCTTATCTCTGCCTAATAGTGTTGTAACATGTTTTCCAAACCGATTAATATCCACTGGCTTAAAAAGTTTAGACCTGTTCTTAGTCATATTGAAAAAGTGTTCTACGAAAAATAAAATAAAATGATAAAAATAATATATTCGTTGACCTGGGCCTTCGGCACCTCGAGGCCCACAAAATAGGAATTAATCTAATAATTATAAATCAGACTATTCGTGGAAAGCTGTCTATAATACGACACATTAAAAAACTATATTTATAATTAGATGGAAAATTACCACCAGCAATTCAAGATAATGGTTTTGCGATTTTTAACAATAAGGTAGTTTTTTCTTAAGTTTTAAGGGTAATTTTTATACTTTACCATTAAAAGATTTTTTAAGAAACTTTCATTATAAAACGGATCTACTCTATAACACCTAAAGTCTATCGTCCGTCACTTTTAAACGGATTAACTAAGATTTTCCTGGCCTATATTTTAAGTTATGTTGAGATTCCTATGACAACTGAGCATATACTCTAAAAATTATGCTTTGGTGAAAACTAAAATTTTACATATAAAATATTTTTAGCCCTGTCCTTTTGTGTTTGATAACAATATAGATAGATGTATAATATTTCGTTAGATGTAGAAGACATGATTGATTAAACCAGGGATAAGGGATAGGAAACCTGGCCATAAATTAGGTCTCGGCCTGGTTTTGAAAGGGATCATGCAACTTTTACCATTTGCCTAATTTAATGACCTTACTGGCGGACGGCTCATATTGGCTACCGCTCTAAACCAATAGTGTTCTGTGATTTGGGCTTGTTTTGTATCAACCAATCACCAATTGGCGGAGCCAATTGGTGATTGGTTGATACAAAACAAGCCCAAATCACAGATGGCGGAAATTTTAGAAGCAGACAATCTAGAAAAAATAATGATTTCGTCTGCTACGAAAAAATAAATATAAATGGTGTTAGATCACATTAGTTTAATTTTTAAATCTGCTTAGAGTTAAACATTAAAAAAGGGCCACATAGAAAAAACAAAAATAACGGGATTATTTTTTTGGAAAGAAGGTAGCTACGAATTTTCATTTGGTAGTTTATAAATTAGATGTTGTATTTTGAATTTTAAAAATTTAGTACGGAGTTGATACAACACCTTCACCCTAATTTTTGTACAATACAACACAGTACAGATATATCATTACATTATATCCAGTATAGTATCCAAAGAACTTGATAGAATGTTACCCAAGTGCATATTTATTTATTTATTTTGAATTTTAATTAGCAATGAAATTTTCAAATAAAATTTTTACTCATTAATAAAAATGCAAATAATACAAACTAAAATCTGTCTGAGGGAAACCCAACGATAGCTTTCTGACAGTTCAAATTACCAAAGTAAAAGATAAAAAATTTTGGGAGAGAAAAAACTTCATTTTAACAAAAGCCATTATTATATAGGTTTATAAAAAGTTATGTTTTTTACTTTAAACTAGCTACCTGAATTTGATTCTATACTTTATCTACACACACACACACAGCTTTTTCATTAGCATTTTATACGAACCACTGCGCTATCCCAAAACTGGTTTATTAGGCTAGAAATAGGCCTAGGCTTGAAATAGGCCTGAAATAATATTTTCCTACGTTTCCCATCCCTTATCCCTGGATTAAACTGATACCCAAAGTTTTATAAACAGTATATAACTATATCTTGTTTTTAGAACGGGTCCAGTATTAATGATAACTACAGAATACTTACTCAGCCAGAGGAAAGGTAAAACTTAAAAATTCTTTGAGGTAGTGGCGTACGGTAGGTGAGTTATGGTTTATATGTTTTGAAAATTAATGAAAATTGATAAAGCACCTTCTACTGGTCCAAAAAGTTTTATTAACACGTCCACTCATTTGTGGCTTAAAAACTTTTTAAAAGTCTTGTCCAAACTTTTCAACAAATCTTGGCGCGCAAATTAACACAATAAATGACGCCAGATTAAAGAAAATATATATTTAGAAAGTCTGAAATTGAGTTGTGGGGTAAAACTATTGACCAGTTGGTTCCAGATCTATCAACTACAAGTAAAATATATTTTTATGCGTGCAAATGCTCTATAATCAGGGTACCTTCATTCACTTATGCGAGAATATTTTTATGTTTTTGATCACAAATTGCAAGATTTAATGAAAAAAAATATGTAAAAGAATTATATTGAAACACCCCTTATTATAAAAAATGTAATAATCATTAATACATTGAAATAAAAATTATATAGATTAATAATTTTCACAAAAAAACTTTTGTGTACAATTGATGTAATGATGTTTTAAAAATAATGACCTTCCTCCTTGCATATATTTGTTTACCCAAAAGGGGATAAGTAGCACCCCCCCCCCCCTTGTTTTTTTTTCTTCAGAATGATGCAAAACCCCTCCACCTCATATACATATACCAGGTTGCTAAAATAATCCATGTTTAATTCTATCTATATGCCTTCTTAGTCTTAAATCCTGTCTCCTAATTTTTTTTTATAAATGCAGTAATGAAATGTTCGTTATGGCGTTTCAAAAAGCTTTACTAACCTTTGACGAAATTGTCCTTGTTTTAGAAACATGTCCTAGTACAATCAATGGTCATGAACATGCTTGTGCCAGGTAATGCATTAATGATTATATCAGCTTGGAGTTTGGACAAAATCGTACTAATGATGTTTAATTAATTGGTGCCTTTCGCTGCTATGTAAGGCGCATTGCTTAAGTAATAAGAGTAGAAAAAGGCTCTGATCCACAAACAGTAAAAACTTATTACCTGGAACAGTTATAGCTTCCAGATAAGATTCGTTCAATCAATATATTGTTTTAATTGGACTGTTGCTAGCGCGCTCCAACTATAACTATGTCAGGTGAACACTTTAACTGATCAAGGCGAATGCGATAGTTACGATTACAATTAAATTAAAAGATTTACAAAGTGTATCAATTTCAATTTGTACACTTTGTCGTGAACAATCTGTGAAAAACTAAATTTGCTGTAACTTTACAATATTAAAGTAAAAGAATAGAAGGGCAAGGTTTAAATAACTGTATGTTCACGGGTTGGGTCTTTTAATATCAGCCAATAGCGTCAAAAATATTAACCCAGCCTAGTCGCTACAAAAGAGCAAAAAGCAATTTGCAAGCAGCCCTAACAAAAGTAGCCCTGACAAAAGCTATCAGTTTCTAGCACATTGCACTTTTTCACAGTCTGATTAAAACATTTTTCACTTTTTTTATATTTTAGATCCGATCCAACCTGGTGGCCTCATCCAGACGGAGAAGGTAAAACAAATTTTGAAAAGAAAAAGATTTTAATTAATTGTAAAAAATTAAGAACGGATTTAGATTTTCAGACCTGAAACAAAAAACAAAAACCCAAAACGTTAGGCAATGCATTGGCTGCTGTAAAGTTAATTAATTGAAATCATGATCATAAACTACTATTGGACCTACAAACTGAAACCTTTTAGCTAAAAATATAATAATAACATAAATTGTGAATTCTAATATTAAAATAATTCATACTTTTGAAGGTGAAATTGCTGGTAGTTCCTGCAATGCGATAAGGTATTTTAATTTTACTTTGCAAAGCATGATTACGTAAAAAATGATTTCTCGTCCATTAGTTTTATGCTAAAAAGTGATCTAAATTCCAGAGTAACAAATCAACAGATCAATTGAATAAGAATGGGTGGTACAACTTTTTAGTGTTCAAAATTTTCCATAAATATTTTTTTATCTGTATTTTCAATGATTAACTTTGTTTAATTTATTGTAATTTAAGTTACTTACTACTTATCAATTTATCGTCCATTGTCTTCCTTTTAAGATCCACAGAACTCTACTAAACCTTTAAAGTTTTTGATTAAAAAACAATATTAGTTTTTATGAAAACATCCTAATAGCGAAGCACAGAAAAGGTAGGAAAAACGGACATTAACACTTGTATAGAGTCAGAACTGAATACTCATGATATAAATGTATAAGAGAATTGTAAGTAAATTAATTGAAATACTACTTGATACAGAATTATGTTTATGGACATACTTACATTTTTAGGTTTTGATTATAGAGTTGCTTCGCTTATAATATTTTACTTTGTTGTCTTAGGAATCAGTTTACCAAAAATCTGATCAATCGGATAATTAGATGACATAAAATTTTTTTGTTAAAAAAGTAAAAAAATCCACATGTTTAAAATGGACGTACGGACATTCTGGTAATGATTATTGCTACTCTTTCTAAATCGTACCTAACTACTACAGGAATCACCATGCAAAGTTTAAAATCGATAGGACAATTCTAACATGCCTAAATTAATGAGAAAAAAAATTCCGATTCGGACGGACGGACCGACCCTAATTATAGAAAAGCTTCGCTTTAAGCAAATAATGTCTTTCTATGGAAAGCCATAATAAGTCATGTCTTTAAAGTTTTAGGAAGATAGGTTGAAAAATATAGAAATAAGGCTTTATATCTAAATTGATCTTTAATTATATTTTTTTCTTGAAATAATCCAACATAGAGTTATGTAGAGCAATTGTGCATGATTTTGAGGGAGACGGCATGTGTTCCGCTGCGCTGAGTGTATCATTCTTGTTAATATTGTCAGAGGAACGACAGGAGAAGAATTTCCGCCACTGGTCGGAGACGGAGTAGACGAAGATTTGTGGGTGTTCACCAATGATATTTGTAGATCCATCTATTACAGATATTCAGGTAGAGATAATTTGTAATTAGTAGCTTAAATATTCTATAATAAAAAAGCGGTTACGCCCCTAGAGGCCTCTGTAGTGGGGGGGGGGGGGTCAATATCCCACGGATTCTGAGAAGCTACAGAGTAAAGGAGAACCATATTGGTTCTGGGGTTTGCAAGTTCCTTCAATACAGTCACAGTGATAGAGAGTAGAAAGTTAGAGATTTATTGTACTTTAGACTAAAGTAAAGTGTTTTTTATGTAGCAACTCGGACCGCGGGTTAGAGAGTTCTTTGCGGTGAATGACGTAACCGAAAGATGTACAGACTGTGTCAACTTTTAACTATTGTTAAGCTTCACTCCTAGATATCAATAACGACAAGAAAAAAATCTATTTACAAGGTGTATTGATTCCAAAGGTAAATTTGGCAGTTATGTCTTCTATCCCTCCCTCCCTGGCCAATGATCAGTAAGGGGGGGGGGGTGGACAGCCTGATCAATAACGGATTCTACATAATACATGATATATAATAAACATTGGACAATAACAAATGGGTGGCACCTGCAATTTCAGGCTCTAAATCAATAACATACAGTTAGAAATTTTATAATTTCTCAAAGAAAAACTATTCTGAATCTACAATTCTGCGGGTTGGGCTTGCACATTACTACAATTAGGTAAAAGTTAAACTTTTTTTCTACCTGAATCAATCATTTCAGCCCTTTGCCTATTTTCATTTAAAATTTTTTATTCCCTGTGGAATTGGATTTATCTAACCCTGCGGGGTACTTTTGAAGGATGTACAGCCTATTGGGGCAATATTTCGATACGATATACAGGGTAAGGCTAACTTTGCACAGCTAACCTAACCTAACCCAAAAAGAGCAATAAAAATACAGGCTTCTCTAAATAATAATTGTTCTTTTTTTGTATCCAGAAGATGAGGATGTTGATGGAATTCCTGTCCTCAGATTCACTGTACCTGAAGGTAAGTGTAATACTAAACATGGATTACAACATTCATTAAAGCTCTCAAGATCAGACCATCAAACAACCGACCATAAACATAAAATACAATATCAACGAAATTAATATTCCATATTTTTAGACAAAAAATCTACATAAATCCCAAAAATACATTTAAATAGGTTTCTTTAACTGCATATTCTAGCTTAATGGACTTGATTTTAGATAAGGGTTCTTCCTTATGTTATCAAAATTGTAAAAATCAAAGTTCTTGTAAGTTCTATGACTTCATAGCCAAGACACCAAATTTTATAATAATGTAGTGACTATTTAATAAAGAATTTAATTATGTTTAATTTGGTATTAATTGATATAAACATGAGGGCTGTTTTTTTTAATATGTTCATGATCATATTCTTACACTAATGTTCGTCGATAAGATTGGGCCGCCTTCAGTAAATTGTTTTATATTTATTGGCTTCGCTAATGATCGATGTTGTTATTCTTGTTTCAGATTCAACTAAAGTCAACAAGAAAAGAAACATTTGTATGTGTAAAGACTTTGATCCCAGGTAATATCAACTGCAATCAGAAGCATTTTCAACCCCCAGGTAATATCAATAACATTTCGAGACATTTTTTTAACACCCAAGTGATATCAACTACAATTAAAGGCATTTTTTTTACCATGTAGGTAATAATAACTGCATTACATGGCAATTTATTTATCTTAGGTAATATCAACTGCATTCAGTAGCATTTTGTTGGCAAATTGCAACCACAGATACGTGCCTTATTGATTAAGCATCAACACTAACTCAGCTCTTCTGCTTTTTACAGCTACATACAGCAGAGCCTTATGTGCTATATAAAATTGACGAGCGGTTTCGTCCCTAGCCTCTAGGGGCTTTGCCCCAAGAGGTAATTTTGAAAAAATAATTACTTCTGGTGTTGCCACTTATTTTAAAATAACTGCCTAAAACAAAACAAAAATGAGGGGTGGGAATTAAAAAAAAAATAAGTACTTCTGGTGCTGCCACTTATTTTACAATATACTGCCTAAAAAAATCGGGGCGGAATTTTTTATTTTGTTTTTGGGGGGTTTGTGGGTGTCCCACCCCCAAGAAAATAGCCTAAAACCACCACAATAGCAATAGGTATATTCCCTGATGAGTAAAATCCAATCGGTTTAGTGGTTACCAAGATCTTAAGGGACAGAAGGACAGACAGGCATCATTCTACTTTGTATTATAGATGTCAAACTTTACAGCTCCCCAGTACAGTGAGTACATCTTCTAATCCGAATTCTTAATTTTTAGGGAGGTTCCATCAAATGAAGGTTGTCTAAGACCTTTAGAAAATTCAGAAGATGAATATGACATATCAGGTAATGGCAAACCTCCAGAGATAGGCAAGGCGAAATAAAAAATTCCATAACAGATGGACAATCTGAGATCTACCCATCCAAAAAAGAAATATATTTGTTAAACTAGATACAATTTGAAAGGAAATGACTTTGGAATTTTATAAGCACTAAATTTTTAATTTCATTGCTCTCCCTACTTTCGGCATTCATACCTTTTTATATTTCTACCTCTTACTTTCTTTACTCTCTCATGTCTCCAAAACAACATACAGACAAGCACAATGATTTCTATTCACTGCTTCTCTTGTCCTGAATTTTCTCCTATATCAAAATCACAAAAGCAATAAGATTATCTCTTTATCAGCTTTACAATGACAGAATTCAATTTTGAAATTTTTTTAGATTGTGAAATTACATCTTGCTATGATGGTTTACAAAATGTTGAAAATGTAAGTTAAATTCAAATAATTTAATATTCGTTATATGTGTTTGACTTAACTCAGATAATCATATCTCAATATCTATTGAAGAAAATATTTTCTCGTATTCATTCGAATCTGGTGGATAGGAACAGGTTCTCATCCATACGAAAAAACTATGTCTAGCATCGTATTATATCCAGCTTTCTACGAATATAAAAATGTACAATCATAAGATTGAAACAAGTTTTTTAGCCGGTGCCTTCGGCACCTCGGGGCTAAAAAAACTAGTTTTAATCTCATAATTGTACATTCTATATCCGCGGAAAGCCGTTTATAATACGATGCGAGAAATAACTATTTCTGTTTTGCTGTATAATATCTAATGCAACTCTATGACACCTCTCCCTAAATAATACTCAATTATTAAATAACTTATTTTAGTGTCAAAAGTCTCCAGTTATAATGAGTGCCCCTCATTTCTACATGGCTGAGGACCAACTTCAAAACTTCGGTAAGTTTCAGTGCTTTCACACAAAGTACCTGTTAAACACCGCTACCGTCGCTTTACACATAACGCATCCGCTAGGCGTCGGGAAAGTGATGAGTTTTAATCTCGGTTCAACATAACGTCACAACTAAAGATGTTAAAATTAGATCCTACTGTAGTATGTCAGATGCGCGAGTATGTAAGAGTATGAGGAATGCCTTGGCCAAAAACAGGCGCAACTGATTACTATGCACAGTTTGGACTTCTAGTCAAAGGTCGTGCAATCAAAGAGTTCGTTGTCTAATAGGTTTTACTTAACCTGATAGTCCCGGTGTTTTGATAGAAATAGAGAATGATATGGCTCCCCTTTGCTATTCTTGGTTGTTGGATCTGACATTAAAGTTTCATGTACAGCAATTAACAAGTATCTCCTTTCTTAATTTGGAAAGGGTAATTAAAAAATCTTAAATACAAATGTAAAATAAATATGGAGGGACTATAATGGAGATTTTATGGTTTACAGAGATTTCAGTTGGGTAAAACACCTTTTCTTCGAAAATGGGTGTATTTATTCCTAATACTAGCCCATTAGATATTCATGGCAATGTTTAGGCGTTGATTCAATATCTATTTTATTTTCTTGTTAAAATATTCAAATAAGTATTATGTATTGTTATAGATTCATCATTTGCTGTCCCAAACAAAGAAAGAGATGAGAGTTACCTTGACATAGAGCCATTCACTGGTGAGGTTCTGAGGGCAGCCAAGCGTCTACAGGTAGTAAATATTGAGTCAGGCTTTTAATCAAATAGCAATACGCGGCATTTTGCGCAAAACTAATTGTTGCTAGCTCATTATCTTCGTCATGTCGAACAAAGAATGCTAAAGACTTTTGTAAAAATTTTAGTGCAAGAATGGACAATTGACAGTCATATTTTTATTAAAGGCTTAGCTGATGATTATACATGATCTGGTTTGTATTTCAGGTAAACATGCCTATTGTGCCAACTGGGCGGTCAGAAATTCCATTTTTGGAGGCCATACAACATGTTCCAGCCTTCCCAGTTCTGTGGTTTGAGGAGGGATACTGAAGAAAAGAACATGCCTAATCTGACAAGACTTTAGTAAAGTTCACTATTATCTTGCTATATACATACAGTGTGTTTTATCTAATGGAATAAAGTATTGCCTTTTTTAACCCACTTACCATTTACAGATATAAAAAATCAATAGGTATATTATATTCATAATTGGCTTGGGAGTTTCAGGACAAGCACAAAATATTTCAAAAGTAGCTTTGTATCAAAAAAGTAATATATAAAGAAACTATGTATTTATGAGAAATTAATGAATATAATGATATATTTATTTACATTTATTGGTCAATAATCACATTTTTATGAAGGCACAATTTCAAATTAAATATATTAATTAAAGACCAGCTATTTTAAACAAACTTAAAATTTATGTAATGTAATTACTATATAATTTAACTCGCAAGTAAGTCATCATTGCGGTTTAATTTATTTCTGTAAATTTTTAGGCTAATAAAACTATAATTAAATATAACTTTTCACGACCTTTCATATTTTTAAATACGTTTTCTTAATACCTATAAATTTTGAAAGCAAAAAAATTAATTACTATTTCAATAAATGAATGATAAATGGGATAATTTCATAAAAGCACTTTCAAGAATTATCTCCCTAAGAAAGTTGTAAAAATTCAAAGTAATTAAAAGTCAACAAACTTTTACCACAGGGGGTTCTAGAGAAAATTGGGTCGGATGAATATGTATTTAAAAACATATTGAAGGAAGTATAACTTTTATTTTAAAAAGTTAGATCTAGGGTTCGAACTCGATAGCCCCCAAGTTTCTCTCTGAATGGTTCTTTCTGCTAAGCTCGGCACGGAAGTAGTCAACTGTTTTCTTTAGACCTTTCCTGAAAATAACAAATTTTAGTACACTAGGAGAGGAAGATGAGTGGACTTTTTCTTAATATTTATAGACTTGCTTTGTAGAAATGTAAAAAAATGGTACTCTTACACAAATTGCCTGTCAAGCGCCGATATAAATAAATTGGAAATAAGGGTAGGGCACTATGTTCCACGGGTGACAAAAAATCGTTTTTTACATTTTGGAAAATACACTTTTAAACAATTGTTTAGTAATATACACAAGTTTTTGGAAATAAAGCCGAAAGAATTAGCTCTTTACTATGAAAAATAAGAATTTTATGTGTAATTATACCAGAGGTATGGAATTAAGTTCCTTTTCATCATTGTAAACAACTATTATTAAGGTCAACTAAACTACATTTCAAATCATCGTGGACCCTTTATTTTTAAAGCTATTTTTAAGTATTATATATTTTTGGAATCAGTATGTAATAATTTATACGTTTAGCCTTTAAAAGAAGTCAAATCTCCATTTTTTGTTGTAATTGTAGATGGTTTTCTTAGCATACCCGATTTGTGTAAAATAGACAATTTTCTTCTAATGAAAATTTTACGTTTGGTTCCAGATCTTTTAAGACCAAAAAAGTCCAAGCAAATCCTCTTACATGGTGATATTAGATGTATGTATAATATCAGAGAACTTTACCCTGTGTATGCGAAGCTATGCGAAGTTTGTTTTTTTAAGCCCTAAAGATACTTGGTCTATCAAAAAATAACAATTTTTTTAGATATAAAAGTAATTATTTTTCTTCTTATTTCCAACACATATTCAAATAAACTAAAATTAGAGGAAAGATTTAAATAAAGATAATCCCTAAATGTCTAGGCTCTTATATGAACCATTTTACCTTTTTATTTGGGGGAGAGGGGGGGGGGGAACGCTCCACTTACATCCTCATCTGAACCCATTAAAGCTAGAAGTTAAAATAAATTTATGTGGTTTCCTAGTTCAAATATATATTCTTATTTAATTCGTTAGCATTATTTACTCCCTTCACCCTTTTATTAAGCAACCTTTTTCCAAAGGTGCTTTCATACTTATTAAAAAAGAATTTGTATTGTTTAAGATAGAAAATGCTTCCTTTCAAGTAAATTGAAAATAAAATGAAAGTCTTTCATATCAGAGATTTATAGGGATTAGACAATGGCAGAGAAATTAATGTACATTCCCAATGCTAATGCACAAAATTGCCCCTTCTATAAATTACAATTAGTGATTGAAACGTTTGGACACTCAACTAATAAACCAACCAATCAAAATTCAATAATAGTCCCACAAATTGTTATGCCCACAAATAAGAAAACGCTATTTTGTGAATTTGGGGACTATTATAATTAACAGCCCATTGTCCCTTCCCTCCCTACATATACACACAGAAAATAAATAAGAAATAGGCTCATCTGTATGTAAACTTTAGATTAGAAATCTCAAAATATATATTTCGGCGGCGGCGATCGGCGGGAAAACGGCGGCAAATTTTCATATAATTTCAGTAGGTCATACATGCTTGTTAGAAAAGATTATGTTTAAAATTTGAAGTCTATAGGTCAAAAATTGCAGTCTCAAGAGCTGTTTAAAGATTTCTGAGGGATCAGGACCTGCAGGATCATACCTGGACCCTGAAATTGACTTAAACACTTAAATTTCTTATTGGTATGTACTAGTATAGGATATTTTAGTATTTGGTAACTTAAAATGCTTAGTTTAAGGCAAACAAAATATTTTTACTCTTTACCTGTATGACCCTGCCAGGTTTGCTGGCATCTTGTGCCAGCCAGGATGGAGATATTAAAAATTTCGCCATTATATTGAAAGATATATGGATACTTATTGCTATTCAAATAAAATTTCATCAAAATTTTATAATATACACTCTCTATGATTTTTTGTCATTTTTTGGCTTTTCTGGAACACGGTGTAGGGGGTGGAATTTTTTTCCCCTTGTGTCCAATCTCTGCAAGCCTAGGCCTGTGTTGCTATCCAGTACTCAATATAACACATTACCTAAAGTACTAAACAAACAAACAAAAACTACTCCCCCCCACACCCTTATTTTTAATTCATTTCAGAATAAGAAGGGGTTTGGAGGTTTCAGTGCTCAACAAGGTACTTTGTGTAAAAGCGACAAATAAATTACAATTTACAACAATCATTAAGTCTATCAAGTCTATTTCAATCAATTTATAAACCAATCAATCTACAAATCTATCTATCAATCAATATAAAAATCAAATATAGAAAATCTCAATCAGAGATGGGTTTTTAATAAATGCCGCGTTTTTTCGACAATTTTTTCGACATTGATTGATTGAACGAAGACGATGGGATTTCAACACAGAGTATACAACATATGAATTCAAAATTTTAAAATTATTATTTTAGCCATTTGTATAATGTCTAATACAACTTAAATCCATTTTCGCTGCATATTTATTAATGCATCTTTTTAGAGCTGTGTTAGACATTATACAAATGGCTAAAATAATAATTTAAAATTTTTAATTCTTAAGTTGTATACTCTGTTAAAATCGTATGGGGCATTGATCTTCAAGATGAAATAAGGTTTTTAACAGAGTATACAACTTTAGAATTCAAAATTTTAAAATTACTATTTTGGCCATTTGTATAATGTCTAATACAGATCTAAAAAGATGCATTAATAAATATGCAGCGAAAATGGATTTAAGTTGTATTAGACATCATACAAATGGCTAAAATAATAATTTTAAAGTTTTGAATTCTTATGTCGTATACTCTGTGTTGAAATCCCATCGTCTTCGTTCAATCAATCAATGTCGAAAAAATTGTCGAAAATACGCGGCATTTAATAAAAACCCATCTCAGATATTCTGGAAAATTATCAATATTCTGTTCTATCAATCAATCAATTAACAATTTATTTAAATGTATAAACCTTAGTGGGACAGTTGGCTCCCAATGAAGGACCTTCTTGGCCAAATCAATGATGGGGCGACGTCTCTGAGGGTCGTCTTCGACTGGGGGGAGGTGACGGATCTCACTCTTGCCCCCAACCATCTCCCTATAAAAATCAAGAGTTATTTCTTTATAAATTTCTTTTTCTACCTATATTTGCCTATCGTCTAACAATTTATATGTAAGTCTATAACCATTCAATCAGTTTTTTGGATTTGTCCATTTTTGTTGTTGAAAGGTTATCCATTTTATTATCTCTAGGTGCACGTGGGTTTATGAATATAAAAATCAATAGGCATCAATTTTGAGAATTGGGGTTAAAACTAGGTAGGTATTGGGTAAAAATATGGGTAATTGAGTATAAATTAAGTGATGGGGGATTTATGAAAGCGACCTAAAGAAATAAAGAAAAATTTGATTCTTCACAAACAAATAAAAAGGCAGGATTTGAATATCAATGACCGTCCATCTGTAACCTTTTTGGAAAAAAAGGCGTGGAAATAACCACAGTCGTCCGCCCAAATAATAACAATCTACAGACAAACCTTCCGTTATTAAGTAATTCACAATCCCTACAACTTACACATCTGCCGAGCCTTAGTGGATTTTATAATTTCTAACTTACTTGATTTCTTTAGCAAAAGTAATAATGGATCTCTCGTCAGGATTTCCAATGTTTACAGGTTTGCTATAGTTGGACTCCATCAAGGCCACCAAGCCGTTTACTAGATCACTTACATACTGGAAAGATCTAAATAACGCAGCAATTAACGAAATGGACACTCCTTATTGATATTAATGGGATTTGCTTCGTAGCTTTAATAGAAATTGCATTAAAATTTTGACCATGTAACTTTGGGCTGGTGACACCCAGCCACCCCCCCCCCCCCCCCAACCTACTAGTGAGACTGTTTATAAATCAATAATTACCTGGTTTGTTCTCCATTTCCATAAACAGTAATTGGGTCTCCTTGTAAAGCCTTGAAACAAAATGAAGTATTTTAATAATAGAAAAATTTTATTCGAATGAATAAAACAATCATTAATTGGATAATAGTAATTTAGAGAATAGTTAAAACAGCTTTCCGCGGATATAAAATGTACAATTATTAGATTAAAACCAGTTTTTTTAGCCCTGAGATGCCGAAGGCACGGGTTAAAAAAATTTATCTTTATAAAGTCAAATTACATTACAATACTTAAAAAGGTTAATGTAAATACAAAAACAAGTCAAAATTATATCTAATTTTGTCCTTTTACCTGGATGATAAAATTTGAGACCACCCGCCCGTCATTGGCGTGCATCCTCGGACCATAAGTGTTGAAAATTCTTGCAACTCGTACGCTCACATTAGACTTAATTAAAAGCAAAGTTGATTAAAATTTTAAAAGTTTTGTGCACGATATTTAATTGTATCATCCACAAAGAGGTAATAATAGAATAAAATACAAAAAGGATTTTCTAGTGCTTTTCTGGGTTAGGTTAAACAAGAGAACTCCGTCGGGATAGGACAGGGATAAGAACTCTGCAAGATTAGTTTTCATGAAAACTCATGCCTTTTCAAAATGAAAACCATTGTTTTAGAGGTATTTGGGACCTTACAAATAAAGAGAGAGCATTGCATTGGTGAAAATTGTAAAAACTACATGCCTTTTTAACATAAAAATAAAAATATGTAGGAAAAAAATGTAAACAATTTTTCATTAGATTTTAAAAACATTACAGAGAAGCAACGCTTAAAAAATAAAAACCTGTTTTTCATAAGCATAGGCCAAAGTTTCTGCCACCCTCTTGCCTTCATCATAACACGCCCTGGGGCCAATAGGGTTGACATGCCCCCAGTAAGTTTCAGGCTGGGGATGAACTTCAGGGTCTCCATATACCTGTTTTAAAATTAGTAAAACGGAATAATTTCACTATTAATGTATACTAAAGTGTACCTAAAGTTTATAGATTTTTTGTAGGGACGAAGATGATTTTTGAAAAAAAACCTTCCCTGGATTAATCGCTGTATAGGAGAACAAAATCAGTCCACCGGTTGGCGAGATCTTAAGCTACAGTCAGATAGACATCCTAATATTCTTATATAATGATAAAGTCTTTAGAAAAGAAATAATATTTTTTTTAACCAATGAGAAGCCTTGATTCATCAAGCAATAAAATCATTAATTTTTACCTAATAAGTAGTCTAGATTTAAACTGCCATGATATGACCAATGAAAATCTTACCTCACTTGTAGAGCCAATAAGGATCCTAGCCTTGACTCTCTTGGCAAGACCAAGCATATTTACTGTTCCTACTGTGTTCGTCTAAAATAGTAAAAATTGAGATAAAAATCTATTTCCATTACGGCTTTGAATTCAATTAATATCCGCTGGATTAGAACCGGTTCTCAGCCATACTTAAAAATCATGTTTAGCATCGTAATCCTTGTTCTAGAGGAGCTACACTACTGTTAGTATTTAAAAGCGTTTGAATAAATTTACGACAGTTTTATGTACTCTTTACAGTGAAGAAGATTAATTTAACATTGATCTAGCTAACAAGTGTAAATTTTGCACATGTAAATGTTTAAAATAACAGACTTTCATTGGGTCAAAATCATAAGTAACATAATTAAGTTTTTCTTGCCAATATTGACACACAAAAATAATTTATTAAGAAATTATAAAAGTATTAAATAAAATCTGGTGTATTTTTTGGCGCTTTATATTAAAATGTATTTTTTTTTTACAAAAATTGCTCGGTATTATATTTAAATAACTAAGTAGTTAATACACATTAACCCTTTGTAAAAGATACTTTGAAATAAATACTGTTACCTTAATAGTCTTGACAGGGTTGTACATGTAATGAGGAGGGGAGGCGGGGGAGGCTAAGTGGTAAATCTCGTCAACTTCCAGGTACAGAGGATTAACTAGAAAATAGAAATATTGAAGGAGACAGACTTTTGATGGTTTTAAACTGTTTTTAACCTATTTTTAAAACGTATATAAAAAATATACTATGACACCAGTAGAATCAGACTGCAGAGCCTAAATTTGAATTTGAATTTTTGGGGGGATTTAAATATTAATTTTTACTGTTGCCGTGGTCATTTTGACGAGAGCAAAAGGCTTTTTTTTATTTGGGTAAAATTCGTAGCTTTTTGAGTGTTTTGCTTCATAAATATTGTATTCTGGTATAGAGTTAAATTAGGCCTTATGATTTTACTATAAAAATTCACTAAAAAGTTAAATCTTTACAATATACCAATGAATTAACATTAACATGTTTGTGTTCTCTCACCTATTTTAAACACATAAAAATTGGCTGTAAAGGGTTAAATTTGATGTCAACATGACAAGATGTCAACAAATGTTTATGCAATACAACAAAATTATTTTTGACACATATACAAATATGATATAAAATAAGATTATTCAAACTTACTTTTTAAAAATATTTTTAAAAAGTATGCATCTTTTACGTGTATAGTTTTCATTCTTTTCATTTTAATTAAATAAAAATTATTTAACTACATTGTAAATACGTCACTTTGTGAAAACACTCTTTCGGAAATTATAAATAATTGAAATGAAACAAGAAATCTTATTGGTTTGACTTCAGCATTATGTGTTTTATTGTATTATGTTAAATTTTTCACTGAAATTAATTGTTTTAGAAAAAAAATTATTTCCATCGAACAGAGTAGAGTTTTTTTATTATTGTATTGATATAAACTGAATCATATAAAATTGTTCTGTAAGAAACAATTTAACCCCAAACTAAAAGTTGCCTTTGCTCCCGTCAAAATGATAACATATAAAATAACATATAAAATTAATTTTTAAATCCCCCCAAAAAAGTTTATTGGGGACTTAATTCAAATTTGGGCTCTGCAGTCTGATTCTACTGGTGTCATAGTATATTTTTGATATATGATTATTGATTAAAAAATAGGTTAAAAACAGTTTAAGAATTATTCATATCCATAGGTTGAACAAAAACCTAACTATATAAGTTTGCCCCTAAAATGCCTTGTTGAGCATAAGAAATACCTAACCAATCCCCCATAATTTAAAAACATATTTGGTACTGGGTAGCCCTGCAGGTTTAAGGTTCCCAGCAAGATTAATATATACCTATGTTTTTGTCATTTATTTATCTTCGAAGTAAACAAAGCATTAGATAATTTTTAAACATAACTTTGTTTACATTGATTTTTTCCCTCGTAAAACTCAGGTGTAACAGACTTTTTCATTAATCCGTCTACCTAGAAGAACCCAAGAGAAGTTTAAAGACAAGAATGCAGTACTTACCAACGTCATGATGTAAAAGCTCAAAATTTTCGTGGCCCAGCCAATGCTCCACGTTGCGTTTGCGACCCGTGAAATAGTTATCAACAACAGTCACCTAGAAAAATTACAGCGACGCGTTAAACCTTTCATTGATACGATTAACATTGTGTCTGCTACTTGTGAAATATTAAATGGATATAATGGATGCACCTGGGAATCTTCACAAAAATTTCAGTCGCGTCGGTTATTTTAAATAGGAATTGATAAAATCAAGTTTCCTAAAACAAATTATACAGACGAATATTGCGAATCATAGAGTTAAAGTCGCAACTTAAAAGAGTAATTTCCAGGGAGGAAGGGGATATTGGGCTGTTTATTACATTAGTCCCCAAAGTTTTTTGATAACGTTTTCTTATTCGTTAGCATAACAACTTTGGGGACTTTTGTTGAATTTTCATTGGTTGGTTGGTTCAATAGAAGGGGTAATTTTGTTTATCATCAATTTATCAACCATTACCTTATCCCTTTAGATCCCTGGTGATATTTACCTCATGACCGTCAAGCATAAGTTTGTCCACTAAATGAGATCCTACAAACCCAGCACCACCAGTTATCAAGATTCTTTTTCTGTCTTTGTATGTTCTAAAAAAATATTCATTAGATATCCATCTATTCAACTAATTTTTTTTGTCCTATTACCTTTTTTCCCAATAGAATTAAATAGTTGACCCTGTACTTGCATTTGTTTTTAAATATATTGAATTTGAAATAAAACTGAAATAACCTAAATTTGATATCTGGATAATTTTGTTGATTAGGTTGAATTCTGGAGGCTAACTCTTCTATTTTATCTTCTAACAATCTGAAAAAATATAAAGTAATATTTTTCAATAGCACAGGTACTTTATTACAAGGCCTATTGTTTTATTTATTAACTATTACGGCCCTAGAGGCCTCTATCGGCATTAAACGTCAGTGGGGGAGGAGGGGGGGAGGGTCCACCCCGCTCAGATTAGTCATAAAAATTTCAATGACCTAGCTATGCGAAGGTAAATTGTACCTAAAGGAGAACCATATCGGTTCAGCGAGATACTTTGGAACACACCAACTCATATAGACATCTTGTTACTTTTTATAAGGACTAGTGGCTTCGCCCCTAGCCTCTAGGGGCTTTGTCCCAAGAGGTTTTATCAAACTAATTTTTCGTGTTTTAGATTTTAAAGAAAATAAAAAATAAAAAAATTTGGGGGGGTATTTTACATTTTTTTTTTGGGGGGGGGGGGTTAGGGGTGTCCCACCCCCCAAGAAAATAATTATAAACCTTCCCGGGACCTATGAGAAGCTACCCTGTAAAGGAGAACCCGATCGGTTCAGCGGTTAGCGAGATCCTTCGCTACAAACAAACAGACAGACAAAAAAACATCGTTCTACTTTGTATTATAGACTAGCGGCTACGCCCCTAGAGGCCTCTAGTGGCACTTTGAATGTTTTTTTTTTATTTTAAATATCTAATTACAGAAATAATTGGTTTATGTTTCGTAGGAGTCTCTTTTTCGGGAGGGGTAATTTTTTTCTAGGGGCGATTTCTCCTGATAGGGTGGTGGTACCCTCCCCCAAAATAGTTATAAACCTTCCCGGGACTTATGAGAAGCTACCCTGTTAAGGAGAACCCGATCGGTTCAGCGGTAAGCGAGATCCTTCGCTACAAACAAACAGACAGACAAACAGACAGACAGACAGACATCGTTCTACTTTGTATTATAGACTAGCGGCTTCGCCCCTAGCCTCTAGGGGCTTTGCCCCAAGAGGTTTGATCAACCTAATTTTTCGTATTTTAGATTTAAAAAGAAAAAGTAAAAAAAAATTTTTTTGGGGGGGTATTTTTCATTTTTTGGGGGGGTTGGGGGTGTCCCACCCCCCAAGAAAACAGCTTAAAACCATCACAGGACCAGTAGGTATATTCCCTGAAGAGTAGAGCCCAATCGGTTCAGTGGTTACTGAGATCTTAAGCTTCAGACGGACAGACAGACGGACAGACGGACAGACAGACGGACAGACATCGTTCTACTTTGTATTATAGATTACAGATTGCATTAATAATAAAAGTGAAAAAGATAGTTTTACCTAATTTTTTCTTGTGCCTCCTCAAGCTCTAATTGTTGAAACCCGCTATTTTGATTTATCTAAAAAGTGAGATATTTGTATTTTTGCCCATTCGGCTTTTCAAGACAGCTTAGGGAAGCAATCAAATTGGCTATTTGCAGGTTTTAAGCTATATTTAAGAAAAATTTAACACTGACTATTACACTCCAACAAATACATAAGTATGTAGGCTACTATAATTTTATAAGAAAAAAAAATGTGAAGTAAAACAATTTCTGTGATAGGAACCTTGTTTAACAAAAATGTGTTAATATATTAGATTAGGTTAGACCGGGTTAGAATAATACCACAGTATCTCTAAATATATGGACTGCAGAATCAGAGCCATTCATAGGGCTGATTTTTCAAAAATTCAAAATAAGAAAAAGGAGGGGAAGAGGGTTCTATAGTACTAAAAAAGGGTTTGAGTAACAAAGCCAAATTATGAAACTGTTACTTATAAAATATTCCACCTGCAATCTTGTAGATTGGTAAAAATGTAAAATCCTACCTTACAGCTGGCTGAAGCTTCTAAATTACAGCTTTTCTCACCAGGTGGCGACGGCAGTTCTGTCACCTCAAGACAGTACACACTGTACACTACCACACTAAATAGTAAAGTATTATGTGTTTATCTATCTGTCTATCAATCTATCTACCACCTGTCTATTTGTCTATCCAGACTATCAATCTGTCCATCTGTCTTTATAAATCTATCTGTTTTTTGACTCCCGTCCCTATCTATCTGTCTAACTACATATCTGTCTAGTTTTAGTATGAACAAATCTTATTCCGATTTCACTCGTAGGTATCTATCTAAATATTATTTGTATCATTTCAATTTTGTCAATTAATAGAATTATTTTTAATTAGTAGTATAGCATTAAAAATTTCGTTATATATTATTCATCTACCTTTATCAATAAATTTTTCATTACCTAAGAATAAAAGAAACAGAATATCTGGGAAACATTTTAAATTTTCTTATAAACCGTTGTCAGGAATAACCATAGTCTGAAGTCTAAAAAAAAGAGGTCTTATAAAAAAAAACAAGCGGCTAAGCCCCTAGTATCCAGGGTCTTTGTATTCAAATAGGTAACTAAAAGGCACAAAAATAACCAAAAAGCAACCCTATTCTAACAGTAAAATGGCCTAACACCATCCCAGGACCTAATGGAAGCTGCCCTAAAATTAAAGACTCAATCAGTTCAGTAGTTATTGATATCTCAAGCTTAAAACAAAAAAACATTACATAGGAAAATCAAAATTAAAACTCGGGGGTCAAATGTGCCTAGGGTTGAGAAAAAAGAAAATCAGCGTGTTTTATGAATCATATAATTCTACTTTGCACTTAAAATTTACATAACCCCACCAAACCACCACCCCCTCCCCCTTAACTTAAAAATAATAAAAAGTCCATAAAACAATTTTCCGAAATATTTAGTAGTAATAGGTAAATAAAATAGAACATTTAATAGGTACATATTACAAATATTTACATCTGCCCATATAAAAATAAAAACTTTTCAATGGTTTAAGTACTGACATTAATTAAAGAAAAGCTAGGTACAATAACAAAAAAAAATTAAATGATTTAAAAAAATATCACTAAGAAATTAAAGCATATGTTAACTCTTTATCACTGTATGTCTATACTAAAACCATAACATTCAATAATATAATTTCT
Organism: Acartia tonsa; assembly: GCF_053477335.1. Classification (NCBI taxonomy): domain Eukaryota; kingdom Metazoa; phylum Arthropoda; class Copepoda; order Calanoida; family Acartiidae; genus Acartia; species Acartia tonsa. Next base: position 35,058,738 of record NC_137264.1, on the reverse strand, counting down.
TATTTAAGGCTCCTTCTTTAAAAATATTTCCTTTATTTTCTTTAGAAGGTTTTGTTACTAGAAGCTACGTAATATACATAGATAGGACCATGTAAGATTAATTAATCACTTTCTCCCCCTATAATTCAATATCAATCATAAGGATATAACGTCACTTAAAGCATAATAAACTTTAACTAACAAAATTGGCTAAGATACGCAATTATTTAAATAGACAGACACACATTTATCTTGTTTATTTGACAAATAAACAATAAACATCCAATTGATGCATAAAAAAAAATAAAAAAAGTTTAAATACTTTTAAAGACTTACTAAACAGGACACTTACGAAGGAAAACTTGCGTGCGTGCGTAGAATTGTGTGTCTGCGTGCATGTGTATGTGTGTGTGTGCGCGCGCGTGTGTATGTCTGTGTGCATGTCTGTGCGTGTGTATGTGTATATAAATTAGCATGACAAGCATTTTTTTTTATTAATATTGAATTTTCTCTATAATATTCTTTGTCTGTTAGTCCGTCTTCAGACAGTCAAGAAACCCTACAGAATGGTTATGAAAACAGAAAATAATAAAAGTTTAAAACCATTAGAACAGAGACAGAGATAAAACAAACTAATCTAAACATAAATTGAATTCCATATCCTAAATTAAGCAGCATTTAGAAAATCTATGGAATCCTATATTATTCCTGTTATCTTTAAAGTAAACTTGTACTTTAACATTTTTGTTTAATTTGTGGGGGTAATGACAGACTCATTAAAAAAATATAGACTATATTATCTGTAAAACTAAGGGAGAAGTACCCAAAATAAAATTGTTGGTACTATAAGTATGTAGATTACCCCCCCCCCCCCCCACTTATTTTAAAATTCCAAAGTGTTTGATGTCAATAAATGGATGAAAATTTAAACAAAAAAAAGAGTTAAATTGTTGATAAAAATATAAGATAAGTAGAGGTATTAAAGATCCGTCCATAAACAAGGAAGTATTGAAATTGCCTCTTTAAGACATAGCTATACAATAACAAAAAATATATCATTAACGAAAAGAAGTTAAATAACTAACTAATGAATAAAGTCTTGTCGATTTATTTAATTAACCCTGCCTCACGGGTTCAGGGATAGGACAATGGCCGGTAAATTAATCTTTAAAGTTTGAGCGAGAATCTGCCTTTGGTAGCTGGTAAACTTTAGGGGGGAAAGAGGAGGGGGGGGGGGGGGGTTATCATATATTTTTAAAGTCAGTATGTCCCCTCCCTGTTTATAACAACTTTGACGGATTAACAAGAAAAATGTAATCCTAAGTTTTTTTATAATTATTATAATACTAGCGGTTGCATGTAGAGATTGTTTTGTGTTCTAAGGGATAAGAAAGAGCAGAAGAAAATCCTAAAACCATCCTATGACCTACGTGGAGCTGCCACAAAAGGGTGTACTCAATCGGTAATTCAAGGGTAACTCAAACATCCAAACTATGGTTATTTCAAATTAAAATGGCGTATCTTCTCTACAATTTACAATATGTTCACCTGTCCGTAACGTTATGGTCGACATATGATTTTCTCGTCTCCTGAATAAGATAGACTGCTGCTTTTTTGGTAAGATAACCCTTATCAAAGAGCATCCACCATACAACTTAAATGGTCCTTTGATCATGCTACAAAAGAATTAAATGAAAAGAAAATAGAAATAATACTGTTAAAACTCGTAATGGATAGAATTTGAGAGTAGCTGCGCTCTATAAACATTGACAAGTGTGTTAATATCAATAAACTTTCTCTTTTATATAGAAAAGATGATATTAATTCATTTTAAGCTAAAATTCAATATTATTAAATTGGTCAGAAAATAATTTATCATTAAATTTAAATAAGTACGGTTGTTATTAGGCTATTTAATTTTTAAATTAAAGTAGCTCTGGGTATTTTAGGCTATTTTCTGCTCTTCCCTAACCCTTTAAATACGGAGGGCTAAAAGTGTTGGGGGCACAGCCGCTATTCCTTTAATATAAAGTAGCAAGGTTTATTTGTATAACGCTAAATTTCTCAGATATAGCTTGTCTTAATTGGTTGTACTTTTAAGGTGAGCTTTTTAAATATCTTTGGGTAGTTTAAGGTTTTAAGCTGCTTCCCTGACCTTCCCCGCAGGTTGGGGACGATGCAACTAGCAGTTTTATTAAAGTTAGTTAATATGCCATACTAATATTAGCTATTGTAGTATCTGTGCTATAAAAGGGCAGAATAGATATCTACGACTTTTAAAATTATTTTGTTTCAAAATTTGGAATTTCGACATTTATTAAATAAAGGAAAAGTTAAAGGCTTTGATCAAATGACACTTAATTGATATAGAAACGTTTTTTGATAATCATATTAATAATACTGGATCAAGTGCAGTAAAAAGTTCCTAGGATCGATTATTCTCAAAATCTATGACCTATAAATTTTTCAAGCATATCGTTATAAGCGGCATGGGAATGCCTATGTTAAAAATATAGAATAGCCAAGATCCAATGATCCACATGAAAAGCTTGATTAAAGAAATCATACGCAAAATTAGTTATTTTGCGCATTTATGTGCACTGCGAGATAATTGTATTCTATTAAGTAATGGGTTTTCCTGATTATTAGTGGTCTCTCTTTTGTTAAAAATGTTTGGCCTCAAGCAGCCTTTAAATTTCATGATTTATTAGAGATATTCGATCCCAGGAACATTGAACCAGATCCATAATATTATTTGTCACAAGTGTGCAGTGCATCATAGAAGCAAAGCTTACAAATAAGAATACATTTGTTTAGAGTTAATTAAGAATACATAAGGAGATTTAGGGATAAGACAATGATTTATAAATTGATACACACAACAAATGATGATAAACAAAATAATTCTTGTTGATTAGGATTATAAGTTTAAAAATAACACTAGTATAGTTTAAAACCAAACATTAAAATTAAATAAAAACATTCGGTACCAGTAAAATATACACTGATACAGTCCAATGTCCCCTCCCTTCCAGGCCACGAAATTTATTAACATTTTTTTTCTTTACCAACCTGTTTATTAAATTGCAAATTTTCATTACTTTTTAAACTTTTTGGTTTCCTTCGCATTTTTACATATTTGCTCTGCAATAAAATATTGATTACAAACTAAAGTAAAGTAAAATATTTATTAAAATAAATAAAATGCAAATAAAACATGCATAAGTATAGATAAAATGAAAATCCATGCTGATAAAAAAATAATTAAAAACAAAATTTATAATGTTTTTTAGATAAAATATGAATTATCACAGTAAATATGCAGGTTAAGATCTTATGAACAGATTTTTCTTTTTAAATATCACAGTAGTTTACACTTTCGAGTTATTTGAGATTCAATAAAAAAAATAAAAAAGATAATTTATAAATATAGAACACTTTTTTAATGGCATTTTTTAAAATTTGCTTTTTATAGCTGGTTATCACAGATTTGAGCTGTACATTAAAATATTTATAAAGAATAAACATTGAACAATGAGCATGTATTTTACTACTTTATGCTTTAGTGCAATATTCAAGCATTAAGATAGTCAACTCTAGCCATCCTCGGCTTGAAGGGAGACTTCTGCTTGTTGTACTTGTGGCTCTTCATTCCCTGAAATATTTAAGTGGTCAGAATGGATGTAGAATATAAAATGGGAAAAATTGTCGTCAATTTATGGTGCTAACTTGCAGGAACTCTTTTTTTTCTCAGTTCGTAATCCAGTAAAGGGAGGGGATGGGTTTGAGGGCAGTTTCCCTCAAAGTGTCATGAGCACTGAAACCTCGTCCCCTATATTTTAAACAAAAAACTTAAGAGGATTTGTACTTTTTGTTTGTATTACTTTAGAGCAGGTTAGGTTAGGTTCTATTGGGTAGCCCCGCAGGGTTTAAGCATCTCACAAGGGTTACACATAAGAAAGAACAACCACCGCCTTATTCTTAATTTATTTAAATATTAAGAGGGGAGGGGGGTCAATTGCTCAACAGGCACTTTGAGAAAAGGCATCCATTAAGGAAAGGAAATGTGTCCGACTTAATTTCTAATCTAAGATATTTTAAAAGTATAATTTGACATCTGTAATAGCAAATGAAAATAATGATAAACCTTTAATAATATCAATTAAAAGATTAAATCTTCTAGATGATTTAATTGTACATGTCTACTGTATAATAAACATTATTTCTAATTAGTTTGATGATAAAGCATTTTTTAATATTTGTTCATTACTAAGACTGCGTATTATGTGGTATAAAAGTCAACTAAACAAAAAAAACTCCTTGAAATACGTAGAAAGCCGTAAATAGTAAAGTTGATTAATAATGTACACAATATAATAAATGAATCATAATAAAACTACAATCAAGAAATAAATTACTATCAAGAATAGTTATCATGATAGAGAAGATTACTGTCCTTTCGTGCAGAAAACATATAAACCTTATCTATCCTTATACTAAAGTAACAGGATGTTTGTTTGTCTGTGTGTCTGTACCGAAGGATCTCGCTAACCGCTGAACCGATCGGGTTCTCCTTAAAAGGGTAGCTTCTCATAGGTCCCGGGAAGGTTTATAACTATTTTTTGGGGGGTGGGACACCCCCAACCCCCCAAAAATGAAAAATCCCCCCCCCAATTTTTTTTTAATTTCTTTAACTAAAATTAAAAATGAGAGGGGAGGCAACCCCCTCCCCCCCAAAAAAAATGTTCGCCCCCCCCCTCCAATTTTTTTTACTTTTTCTTTTAAAATTTAAAATAAGAAATTGGGTTATTAAATTTGACCTAGAGGCTCTAGGGGCGTAGCCGCTAGCTATAGGTATAAAGTACTAAAGGTTTTTGTCCGAAGTTTAAGATTTCAGTTTTAAAAAACCACTGAACCGATTGTGTTCTCTATTTGAATTAAGCTTCAAATAGGTGATGTTATTGTTTAGGCTATTTTTTTGCAGATTTAGGTCTTGGGATGGTTTTAAGGTATTTTTCTAGCTCTCTGCCCTATCGATTGAAGAGCCCATAGATGCTAGGGGCGTATCAGCTAGTAACTTTATAAATTACTTACTAAAACTTACAGGCTAAACAAAACCTAAGCACGAAAAAATATTTAAATTGGTGGAAGAAGTGAAAACTACAAATCAGCTAAATAAAATCTTTGCACCAAAATGAAACTTACCTGATAAGTACAAATGACACAGATAGAGAAAAGTACACAACAGAAAACACCAATCATACAGACTCCGAACATCATGTCACTATAAAAAGCATAAAAATATTTTTACGACAATTTTCGCTCTGTAGGACCTACAAGCCAAAAACTTGTTCTAAGGGGGGGGTTTTTAATGCAACCATCTCGTAATCAATGTATAAATGGCACTTAAAATTCGAATTTTGATCTGAAATTTTGCATGAGTAGGTCAATTTTCCCTAAATAAAAAAAAAGTTGAAAAAGTAACTGCTAACGGCTTAGCCGTTTAGCCGTTTTTTGGCTATTTTTAGAGCAAATCTGTCATAAATTACGTAGAAATCAACTTTTTGAAACATATTTTTGCTTTAAATCATGTGAAATGATACAAAAAAACATTTTTTAGATTTCTAGTACCAGCAACTACCGGCTAGAACCGTTTGAAAACGTTTTGGATCGGAAAGGAGCATTATGTGGAGAGAGGTTTCGTGATGGATTTCGCTTGAAAATACCCAACAAATAGCTAAACGGATTAGCCGCCAGCCGTTAGCCGCTACTTTTCCAACTTTTTGTTCGATTTAGGGAAAATAGACCTACCAAGGATTACTCATGCAAAATTTCAGATCAAAATTAGAATTCTAAGTGCCATTCATACATTGATTACGAGATGGTTGCATTAAAACCCCCCCCCCCTTTACATTTTCACATCAATATTTATCAAAAAAGTTTAGTTCATGTGTTTTCAAAAACTCTGATGTTAATTTTTATGCAAGAAAGTTTTCCTAATATTTGTTCATGTATCCACTTAAATAAAGTAGTAATGTTTTTTTTTGTCTGAAGCTTAATATCTCAATAAATACTCGATTAGGGTCTTTATTTAGGGTAAGCTTCACATATGTAGGTGCCATGGCGGTTTTAGGCTAATCTATTTTCCAGATTTAAGTCTAGGGATGGGTTTAAGCTATTTTTAGCCTTTACCTTCACTTTTGACTACAAAACCCATAGATAGTAGTAGTAGTAGCTGCTGGTTAATATACAAATAACCTGGATTTCCTTTTTTGAGTGCAAAAAAGGTTGATATGGCTTAAAACAGGCCATTTTTTCCGGTGCAGTAGTTAGCACACACAGTGGGTGTAACTGCAGGCATAGAGTTGCTGGAGATAATTGTATCTATCCATCTATCTATCTAAGCTACATGTACCTAATATATTCAGTGAGTAAAACTGCAGGTATAGAGTTACTGGAGATAGGGGGGGGGGGGGTAATACAACCATCTCGTAATCAGTGAGCAAATGCAGGAATAAGGTATAACCAACAAGCAAAATAAATCGAAAATAATATTTGGGGGGCAAATGGAGAGGTCGTCAATTTTACGATGTGTTGCCCCCCAACGACAGCTGAAAAACACGTATAGGTTTTGTGATTTTTTCCCGAATTAATTTCGTTATTGGTATAAGCTGGAGCAAATGGCACTTAGAATTCGAATTTTGATCTGAAATTTTGCATGAGTAATCCTTGGTAGGTTTTTTTCCCTAAATTGAACAAAAAGTTAAAAAAAAAGTAACGGCTAACGGCTGGCGGCTCAGCCGTTTAGCCATTTTAAAAATACATTCAAGGCAAATCATCACGAAACCTATCTCCACATAATACTCTTTGCTGCTCCAAAACGTTTTCAAACGGTTCTAGCCGCTAGTTGCTGGTACTAAAATTTTTTTAAAAAATTTTTTGTATCAATTCACATGATTTAAAGCAAAAATATGTTTCAAAAAGTTGATTCCCACATAATTTATGGCAGATTTGCCCTAAAAAAAGCCAAAAAACGGCTAAGCCGTTAACCATTACTTTTTCAACTTTTTGTTTGATGATTTAGAGAAAATAGACCTACCAAGGATTACTCATGCAAAATTTCAGATCAAAATTCGAATTCTAAGTGCCATTTGCTCACTGATTACGAGATGGTTGCATTACCCCCCCCCCCCCCCTTTTATCTATCTATCTATCTATCTGAGCTATACTACATATACCTAATATATTCAGTGGGTGTAACTGCAGGCATAGAGTTGCTGGAGATAATTGTATCTATCCATCTATCTATCTAAGCTACATGTACCTAATATATTCAGTGAGTAAAACTGCAGGTATAGAGTTACTGGAGATAAGGGGGGGGGGGGGGGTAATACAACCATCTCGTAATCAGTGAGCAAATGCAGGAATAAGGTATAACCAACAAGCAAAATAAATCGAAAATAATATTTGGGGGGCAAATGGAGAGGTCGTCAATTTTACGATGTGTTGCCCCCCAACGACAGCTGAAAAACACGTATAGGTTTTGTGATTTTTTCCCGAATTAATTTCGTTATTGGTATAAGCTGGAGCAAATGGCACTTAGAATTCGAATTTTGATCTGAAATTTTGCATGAGTAATCCTTGGTAGGTTTTTTTCCCTAAATTGAACAAAAGTTAAAAAAAAAAGTAACGGCTAACGGCTGGCGGCTCAGCCGTTTAGCCATTTTAAAAATACATTCAAGGCAAATCATCACGAAACCTATCTCCACATAATACTCTTTGCTGCTCCAAAACGTTTTCAAACGGTTCTAGCCGCTAGTTGCTGGTACTAAAAATTTTTTAAATTTTTTTTTGTATCAATTCACATGATTTAAAGCAAAAATATGTTTCAAAAAGTTGATTCCCACATAATTTATGGCAGATTTGCCCTAAAAAAAGCCAAAAAACGGCTAAGCCGTTAACCATTACTTTTTCAACTTTTTGTTTGATGATTTAGAGAAAATAGACCTACCAAGGATTACTCATGCAAAATTTCAGATCAAAATTCGAATTCTAAGTGCCATTTGCTCACTGATTACGAGATGGTTGCATTACCCCCCCCCCCTTTTATCTATCTATCTATCTATCTGAGCTATACTACATGTACCTAATATATTCAGTGGGTGTAACTGCAGGCATAGAGTTGCTGGAGATAATTGTATGGCCCAGAGTCCACCCAACTTCGGCTCCATTTAAATCTCTTACGAACTTGAAAGAAAATTAATTTTACAACTTCTAATATTTTGGAAATTTTTTCAAATATCTGCTAAAACCATTTGAAAGAAAATAACAGACAGACATTTTAGGGCACAAAGTTATGACACCATTTTCTTTGTTTGAATTAAAATAACATGCCTATAATATTCAAAGGTTTTGAGTCTTTAAATTTTTAGAATACTATTTGTGATAAAAAAAAAGACTTTAAAAAAAGCAACCTGAATTTGTTCATAGCTGTGTTGATTAAAGTGATATCCCTCAATTAGAAGCTGAAGCATGAAGAGAGCTTTGAAACAGGCAGAATCCACCACCTTTTCTTCGATTCCAGCTTTCAATAGGCGGGTCCTTTAAGTATATAAGGTTGAGCACAATAAAACATATTATAAATTCTGTGGCTTATAATGTCAGGAAAAAGGTATGGTGTAGAGGTCGTCAATTCTACTGTGTGACCCTCATCGACAGCTGTTATTGCGTACAGAATTATTAATTTCGTTGGTGGTAATATAAGCTGTTATAATGTAGTAATATATCATTATATTTAAAATATTAAACTATTAGTATTTATAACCATTTGGGATATGTAGGCTAGTTTTCAGTGTATTTTAAACAATAATTTACAGCGCACACATGGTTTAATGTGTTTTTATCTTTTTAGACTGATGACAAATCTCAAGTTGAAGAGAAGCTACAAAGGGGGGAGGCGAAAGTGACACTTTTTGAAACCAAAACTAAAAGTCAACAAAGGAACTCAACTAAAAAAAAAGTTACAGGTCTGAGATTTTGCATGGCAGTTGCTTTATAGGGGTAAAATATGGAACTGTGAAGAAACGGCGGCGCAACCGCCAAAAACCCCCGTTTCCCGCCGAAATTTTTTTTGCCTTTTCTCGGCGGATTTCGGCGGTTGCGACGCCGTTTCTTCACAGTTCCATATTGTACCCCTATAAAGCAACTGCCATGCAAAATGTCAGACCTGTAACTCTTTTTTTAGTTGAGTTCCTTTAACTTTTAGTTTTAGTTTCAAAAAGTGTCACTTTCGCCCCCCCCCCCCCTTTTATCATTTCATATTATGCCTATGCCTAAAGTTATAAATAGTCAACAGCAGCTAAAAAGTCATGTCTCTTTCCAAACTGTAAAATGGTCCGGGCTTAGTGCCTCTTAGTTATCACCTGGTTTCACAGTTATCCTGAAAAGTAGGCGGGCCAGGCTGACCGCCAAGCCTGGCGACGAGCCCGCCTAAAACCCGTGGAGGCTGGACACAGACAACATCTCTACCCAGACCAGGTGAGAGCTAATCTTATTTCCGCAGGATAAATGTCAATTATTAGCTATTATCTATTTCTTGCGGTCTTTGAAACGAATATTCAGTTGAATTTTGATCAAAACAGCAAAAATGTTTAAAGGACTTCCTCCATCTAACAAAATTATCAAACATTTAATAAAAACCTTACCTTGGTGTAATACACATTTCATGAACTTTCTCTTTGTACCTTAAATAATATTTCATTTAGATGCAAAGGACGATAATTTAATATACAATACATCCCCAATGATAACAAACAAAATTACCTCTTCTGTAAATTAAAGGGGTAGTTTCACGAAAAGCATTTGAACTTAATTTAGTGAACCGCATATTTTTTGCTAGTTAATGGGTTAAACTATATTTATATGGCATATATTTGAAAGAATTTCAATTTTCTACCACGTAGTTATGAAAATATCAAAACTTGAAAATCGTCTTTTTGTGATATATGCAATTTAAAAAGACGATTTTCAAGTAAATATAGCTTTACCAATTAACCAGGAAAAAATATGCGGTTCACTAAATTAAGTTCAAATGCCTCTCGTGAAACTACCCCTTTACAGGAAAACCTAGTAATCGATCTAGCACCCCAACTAATATGCAAATGAAAATAAATATGGAAATATGTAGAATGTGAACTTATTGAATTCCTAAAAATTTCAGCTGTCTGTCTTAAGTAGGAATTGATAAAATCACAAAAGCATAAAAATCTAGGAATCGATCTAGTACCCCAACTAATGAGCAAATCTTAATCAAACTTGGTGAAAACATGAAGAATGTAGACTTATTTAATCACTGAAAATTTCAGTCGTCTATCTTAAAAAATAGCCGAGAAAATCACGTTTTCCCAAAACGTTTACGGACATTTAAAATTATAGAGTAGCTTCGCTACTAAAAACGTTTAAAATATTTTGTTTGACAACAGGTCGCTTCGACTAATTCTAATATGGATCTACTCTGAACATCAACAATAATAAATAAACTTTGAGTACAAGAGTAATTTACAGTTTAATGTACCTTCCTCTATTTATAAAAATGTAAATATTTGAGCAAGGATCACAACTATACTAAGCAACGAAGCCGGAAATATAAAACAAAAGAGGAGTATGCACGAACGAGAGCAAGTGATTCTAAGCACCTTCCAGCAGTATTTCTAAAAGTTCTAAACATTTTAGAATCAATGCTGGAAGGTGCTTAGAATCAATGCTGGAAGGTGCTTAGAATCACATGCTTTCGTTCGTGCATACTCCTCTTTAAGTCTCCGGTTCTCAGATAGAATACTTACTCTTGCATAGAATGTGTGGTTGGTAGGTCCAAGGCATCTATCAGATACCAGTAGGTTGAAAAGGCGTAAAATGGTCTTTTGGGAGGAGGTCGGATTTCTGAAGGGTTTAAACAAACTGAGTCTTCAGTGTACTGGATGAATCTAAAATAAGAATCAAATGTTTAGAAAAAAAGCATGGACATTAGACGATAAATAGAATTACAACCCAAACTTGCATCTTCTCTAAATTACAATTGTTGGTAGGTCACTGAAAGTTTGTAAAATCTAATCTAGATTTAATAAACAAAAATAGCTTATGTTTTTAAGCAAACGAATAAGAAATTAAATGTCTTCTTTCAATACTCTCTATGCAAAAGAAATAATGAAACTAAAAAATTTCTCCTAGCTATTGCAACCATTATTGCGACGAACGACAAACTTAATTATTATTACTTTTAGATAAAAGAGTTTAATTAAAAAGTGTACTCACTTTTGTGTACAAAGAGTGTAATTACCTTTGGATGCAAAGAGTATAATCACCTTTGGATTCAAAGAGTATAACTAACTAGGTACTAGGTATACCTAATACCTTTGGATGCTAAGAGTATTATCATTACCTTTAGATGCAAAGAGTATTATCAACTTTGGTTGCAAAGAGTGTTATTACCTTTAGATGCAAAGAGCATAATGACCTTTGAATGCAAAGAGTATGATTACCTTTGGTTGCAAAGAGTATTATTACCTTTGGGTGTAAATAGTATAATAACCTTTGTATGCAAAGAGTATAATTACCTTTGGTTGTAATGAGTATAATAACCTTTGTATGTAAACAAAGAGTGTTATTACCTATTTTATGCAAAGGATTAATACCTTTAGGAGCAAAGAGCATAACTAATTATTATAACCTTTGGGTACAAACAGTATAATTACCTTTGTGTACAAAGAGTATAATTAAATGGAATGGAGGCATGTGCATGACATTGGGTTACATTTCCAGTTCCAATAAACTGAATCCTTCCCTTTGACTTATTCTAAAACAAAAAGTTGTTGTATAATCAACAACAATAATTTATCTGTTTTTTATATAATGAACACAGTCTTGTGTGGGTATTATAACAGGATGAAGATTGAAAATTAACGAAATTTTTGTTAATGGAATATGAAATTGATGAGTATTCAGTGCAGAATAATAAAAATACTTACAACTTTGCCCATAAACTCGGCATCCGTGAATTTTGTACACGCAGTTCCAAACAAATCTATAGGAAATCTTTTATTAAACTTTTTTTAACCTATTTTTTAATCATATATCAAAAATATACTATGACACCAGTAGAATCAGACTGCAGAGCCCAAATTTGAATTAAGTCCCCAATAAACTTTTTTGGGGGGATTTAAAAATTAATTTTATATGTTGCTGTGATCATTTTGACGGGAGCAAAAGCAACTTTTAGTTTGGGGTTAAATTGTTTCTTACAGAACAATTTTTATATGATTCAGTTTATATCAATACAATAATAAAAAAACTCTACTCTGTTCGATGGAAATAATTTTTTTTCTAAAACAATCAATTTCAGTAAAAAAATTAACATAATACAATAAAACACATAATGCTAAAGTTAAACCAATTAGATTTCTTGTTTCATTTAAATTATTTAGAATTTCCAAAAGAGTGTTTTCACAAAGTGACTTATTTAAATGTAGTTAAATAATTTTTATTTAATTAAAATGAAAAGAATGAAAACTATACACGTAAAAGATACATACTTTTTAAAAATATTTAAAAAAAATAAGTTTGAATAATCTTATTTTATATCATATTTGTATATGTGTCAAAAATAATTTTGTTGTATTGCATAAACATTTGTTGACATCATGTCATCTTGTCATCAAAGGGGGGGGGGGGGGGGGCGAAAGTGACACTTTTTGAAACCTAAACTAAAAGTCAAAGGAACTCAACAAAAAAAAGAGTTACAGGTCTGACATTTTGCATGGCAGTTGCTTTGTAGGGGTACAATATGGAACTGTGAAGAAACGGCGTCGCAACCGCCGAAAACCGCCGAGAAAAGGCAAAAAAAAATTTCGGCGGGAAACAGCGGTTGCGCCGCTGTTTCTTCACAGTTCTATATTTTAAAATATTCTATAAAGCAACTGCCATGCAAAATCTCAGACCTGTAACTCTTTTTTTAGTTGAGTTCCTTTGTTGACTTTTAGTTTTGGTTTCAAAAAGTGTCACTTTCGCCCCCCCCCCCCCCTTTAACCCTTTACAGCCAATTTTTATGTGTTTAAAATAGAAGAACGAACACAAACATGTTAATGTTAATTCATTGGTATATTGTAAAGATTAAACTTTTTAGTGAATTTTTATAGTAAAATCATAAGGCCTAATTTTACTCTATACCAGAATACAATATTTATGAAGCAAAACACTCTAAAAGCTACAAATTTTACCCAAATAAAAAAAAAGACCTTTTGCTTTGGTCAAAATGACCACGGCAACAGTAAAAATTAGTATTTAAATCCCCCAAAAAAGTTTATTGGGGACCTAATTCAAATTTAGGCTCTGCAGTCTGATTTTACTGGTGTCATAGTATATTTTTTATATACGTTTTAAAAATAGGTTAAAAACAGTTTAAATATTTATCTAAAGTTGACTTTTAAACAGCATATGGAAAAAACATTTGAAAGTAAACAATATTGAAGCAAATATAGCCTTAATTTTTCCTTGTTTAGTTGGATTATACCTCTTAATCTCAATTATTTTGAATGCCTTAACCTTTAGGCCTGTAAAGACGATTAGCTAATAAAAATCCTGGTAAATAATAACAGACAACTCGTAACTTAAATTTAGTCTCTGAAGGCTTTGCTATTAAACTGTTTTTAACCTATTTTTAAAACGTATATAAAAAATATACTATGACACCAGTAGAATCAGACTGCAGAGCCTAAATTTGAATTAAATCCCCAATAAACTTTTGGGGGGATTTAAATATTAATTTTTACTGTTGCCGTGATCATTTTGACCGAAGCAAAAGGTTTTTTTTATTTGGGTAAAATTCGTAGCTTTTAGAGTGTTTTGCTTCATAAATATTGTATTCTGGTATAGAGTAAAATTAGGCCTTATGATTTTACTATAAAAATTCACTAAAAAGTTAATTCTTTATAATATATCAACGAATTAACATTAACATGTTTGTGTTCTCTTACTTATTTTAAAAACATAAAAAATGGCTGTAAAGGGTTAAATGACAACAAATGTTTATGCAATACAACAAATTTATTTTTGTCACATATACAAATGCGTTATAAAATAAGATTATTCAAACTTATTTTTTAAAATAATTTTAAAAAGAATGTATCTTTTATGTGTATGGTTTTCATTCTTTTCATTTTAATTAAATAAAAATTATTTAACTACATTGGAAATAAGTCACTTTGTGAAAACACTCTTTTTTTGAATTGTTAGGAATTGAAATAAAACAAGACTTCTTATTGGTTAGATTTCAGAATTATTTGTTTTATTGTAAATGTTAGATTTTTCAATGAAATTAATTGTTTTGGAAAAAAAAATTATTTCCAATGAACAGAGTAATGTTTTTTTTATTGTATCAATATAAAGTGAATTATATAAAAATGTTCTGTAAGCCACAATATTACCCGAAGTAAAAAAAGAGCTTTTGCTTCGGTCAACATGATTACAGCAACACTAAAAATTAATTTTTAAATCCCCCAAAAAAAGTTTATTGAGGACTTAATTCAAATTTGGGCTCTGCAGTCTGATTCTATAGGTGTCCTAGTATATTTTTGACCCCTTATTCAAAAATAGGTTAAAAACAGTTTAAAGAAGGGGATAAAAAAGTTATGGATATAATTAAATTATTAAATAAAAGATTCCTTTGAATGTGTGTTCTTTGATGCTTTCTTTTGGTCCGCAAGGTTCTTCAAGCCTTAAATAATATAAGAAAAATACAATCTAATATTAACTTAATCTATAAAGTAACATAGTAAAACTACAATTTTAATGTCAGTCAGTTAAATATAAAGGGAAACATGATAGACAATAAAAGTCAGATCTATGTTTACTTTAGGGTAAGTATAGGTAGATGTATATTGTATAACCCAGACAACTACCTTGCCCAAGTTAAGTGTGGGGACCTTTTTAGTCTATTAGCAGCAAATTACTTTCTGTTCTTTTGTAGCGACTTGGCTTTGTTTATATTTCCGACGCTTTTGGATGATATTAAAAGACCCAATTTAAAAGTTACTAATAGCTTGTGCCCTCTATTCTTTGATTTGATGGAAAATATTTTTAAATGTAATATTGGTTGTATTGTAAGAAGACTTGGAAGATGGTGGATTATTACCTCCTCTTCAACAAGCCAGTTTCAAGATAGGCCTCGTACACCAGTTGGGCCCGGTGACGATATATAGCCATTTTCTAAAATAAAGTAGTGAGGTTTATATTTGTCGGTGGTTACTGAACAGATTGAGTTTTTCATTTTATTGAATCAACATAAAGGTCCCGGGATGGTTTTAGGCTATTTTTAGTGTCTTTATGTATTATGTGTCCTTGTTGCGAGTCATATTATAGTATTGGTCTGATTTAAAAGTTTTAAAAAATAAGGACTAAAAAGAAGAAATGATAAATCATAATGAAGAACGGACCTGCCCATAGCAGAGATGAGAAACAGTGAATAAATGATGATTTGCTCCATACAGGGTTACATCATAGTTGGCATCACTAATTGGAACCTAATAAATAACAAAATTAAATGTACGCCTATTTAGTAGCGTAGCGACTTAATAATTTGAAATGTCTGTCTGCCTATCCGCCTGCCAATAAAGACTTGAGAAAAAACGTGAGTTTCTCTCGGCTGATAGACAGCTGATTTTTTTAATGAAGGTTTTTCTGATCCATGAGCATCTACTCTACATATCGCTTTTTCCGTCAGTCTGTCATTAATGCTCTAAATTGCATAAAATTAAAAATCTAATCTATAATAATATTACCTCCATCGTAATTTGTGCCGATGCCCCGCCCCAATCCAAGGCTCCATAAGTAAGACCTTTCACTGCCATATCATTAAATTCCTTCGGGTCTTTAATTAATGTCTCGCCAAGGTAGTTAGCGGTAACCCAGCCGGCAAGACCCTAAATATGATACATAACAGTTTCAACAGCAACCACTATTGCCTATTTTTTATTCTAGGATAGGGCCCCAAAGGTTAGGAGCCAGTACAAGTTCTAGAATTGTCCTTTTCTTCTTTAAAATAAAAAAATAGAAGGTTTCAATAGCCTAAAAATAGGCTTCAATTGGAAAGATTATTTTGTCATTTTTTTGGGATATAGACTTTGTTTCAACCCAGACACATGTTACCTGTATTATACCTCCTTGATCAAATAAAATATTTATGCTATGTCTAACATGCTAATTTCAAAGTCCTCTCTAAATATGACAGGTGTTACAGTTATTTTGCTAGCTCAGACAGGCTAAATATCGGTTGTAAATTAACTCGATATTTTTAATGGAAATCAATAACATTACCTCTGACATTCCAGAGATAATTTTGACATACACCTCCCTCTGGTTGTTTGCTAGCTTTGTCAGGGCCATCGTGAGGTTACCCATGATCCATTGTGTCTCCAGGGGAGAGGTTATAGACAGTACTCTCATTCCAGCAGTTCTAATATAAAGATATTTATATAAGGACAAAAGCTAAATCTAATAATAACTAATATATATTATTCGGGTTTTACGTAACATATTAATTTAACCTATTTTTTAGAGATTTTAGCATTTACCCTTAGTTATTCTAGGTACCTATCGAACTATACAGCTGTCTATATGTAGATATTGTATCTGAGTATGAAACTTACCCAGCTAATACGACAGGGGCTGCAATATCATGTTCCTCGTAAACCATATCAACAGCAGATCTATAAACAAGATTGGTTTACATTAACAAAAGCATGTACAGTAAGGATGACAATTTGAAGCACTCGTCGCAAAACCGGATTCAAACCCAAATTCAGATTCTTGTTTTGGCTTATTATTTCAAAAAAAGGTTTAGATGTGGATTCTGATTTCTATTCCTTATTAGCAGGCAACAGGGAAGTAACTATGGTTTTTATGTAAAAGAATGAGATGCACCCATAAGAATGTTTTTACAAAAGTTTGTACATGTATAAGAATAAAGAAAATTGTAAGTAAGATTTACCTAAAGCAAGTGGAGTTAAAATATTTGATAAGAAGTTCTGGATGGTTGGCAAATGAGGAAATTCCAACCTAATGCAACAAACATAAAGAATTAAGATTTGTGCACTTCTATATCAAGTTCTCTCATTCGTGGCTTTAAACCGACCTAGAGGGTACTTTTATTAAATCTTAATTGATTGGTAAAAACAGTCTAATCTTTTCCACAAATAATTCTAATTTACAGGAGGGGAAACTTTGTTCATCAAATAAAGGATGTACACCAATATTTAGTCCATTGTCTATTGACTGTAAGCTCTATTGAGAGGGGAGGAGAGGTAGAGAGAGAGAGCGGGGAAGGTGGAGAAGATGAGGTATGAGGTGACGGACCCAGAGTCTGGCCTTGGTGATCAACAAGTTGGCTGTGCAGCCCAGGAAGATCACCACCTCTCCCGAGGTTATCAGGTTATCCCTTAAGATCTCTGAATAATACCTGGTTTCCAATTTCACAGTTTAGAACTTGTTCAATAACTGCTGTATCGTGCACTTTCCGAGAATACCTGAATATTTGAATAGATAGGTAAGTTTATTTTTTTTATATATTATACTATTTAAAAAGGGTTTATTCTTTTAAAAGAGACAATCGGAATTGCGACAATGATAAAAACACCTATTAAAAAAACGCATAGCTCAACATTAACCGGAAAGAGGTACTTAGTTTAACATTAAAACATAAAACAATGTTTCAGAAATAGTTTCCAGTTTAGCTTTACACGATAAAAGATGATTGAACATACCCAGAATATAACAAATAAAAATACAAAGGAAGACGTTCCATATGGAAAAGTGTCCAGTATACATGTAAATAAAAATAGATTTATGTAGACACAGCACTTAATATAGTTAATAAATACAAAAGAAGACGTTCCATGAAAAGGGTATAGCTTACCTGTACACAAAAACAGATGTATGGACAGACCCAGCATCTAGCAGTACAGTGTAGACAAATGGCTGCTCGGGTTCTTTCATATACAATGCCAAAGCACATCCTAGTATTGTAGGTAGATTTTAGGAAAACTTTCAAAATAAAATAATCTTCAACTAACGTACGTTACCTGTAATAAATAAATATGTACACAGATGTTAATGGCAATGTCTCGGCAATTAAATAAGAGCCATATATCCATTATTATGCAGTTAAACTAAATTTAGGCAATCAAATCATTGTGATGATCAAATAAAGCAATCAATGATCAACCAATCTCTCTACCCAGGGTATTATCCTACCTAGTATACAGAGTCCAAAGATGAGAACAAGAGAGGTTGGTTTCCAGCAACCTGTCCATGGAGCCCAGATAGCACGCTCACCTGTAACAGCATCTGTACATAGTAAAATTAATTAACAGAGTATTAGGAAATATGAAAGAATATTTATGTCTTTATAGGTTAACTTGGTTTGCTGCTCACGGCCAGGACCCATTATAACCTAGGTAACCTAAGCAGACAAGTAAATATTTTAAAAAGTCTGGTTTTATGAGCGTTATCTCTAGCCGTGTGGCGTGTACTTCTAGCTGTACAATGTACGTACAGCACATTATTTTGTCGTGAATTTACCAGCAGATGCGTAAGCTGATAATATTGCTGGATCGATGAGCAGAGCAGTGCAACATAAGTTCCGTTGTATTTTATAATGGAACCCAATAAACTCAATTAAAAGGGAGAAGAGGACATTGTTCCATAAACCCATCCTTTTTTCCAAATACACAAATTAAAAATAGAAGAAGCGATTACCTTGTTCCAGGTAAAGAACATCATCCTCAACAATGCCCGCATCGGCTACGGTCATATCTTGGTCCAGAATACATCCAGATTTGTCCTAGATAGAAAGAAAATCGAAACACATATTATATTTAATGTATATAAGAATCGATGTGTATTCAAGAAAGCTATCTGGAATGTAATATTATAATTATAATAAGTTGTTTTTATTGCCTATCAGATACCCATTATAATCTAACCTAAAGTACTAAACAAACAAATGCAACACTAACCCCCCCCCCCCCCCCCCCTATTTTCAATTTGTAAGGGGGGGGGGGGGGAGAGTTTGCTCAACAAGGCACTTAAAAGGAAAAAACGCAGAATAAATCAAGATATTAAGAGTCGAGCGGAGGTCACCCACATTCTTTGCCCATATTTCCCATGAGGTAATGGTAATGAATCTTATCAGTATTACCTTTATGACAAGTGGACAATTACTTTCAACACTCAACAGGTCCAAGTACTTCTCAACTATTCTGCCGACCCTTAATAAAAAAATGCCCTTGAAATATTTTGGACAAAAGTGTCTTGTTGAATTATAACCTCATGAAAATTAATATACACTAAAACGTTGATTGCAATATCTTAGTAAGGAAAACCTTCTATTGGAAATCAGTCGAGCATTGATATAAAATCTAAAGTTGTACGAAATTATATTTAAGCAAACGCAAATGAAAAGTTAAATTTATTGACGTACAAGTATCTATTAATTTCATTTTCCATACCATTTTTTTTTAAGATAAAAAAAGTTACAATTTTTCATGCGTGTTCTCTCTTGGATGTAATTACCCTCCACGAAAATAGTTATAAACCTTTCCTAAACCTTTACGAAATTCACAATAGATGAGAACCAAATCGGTCCATCGGTTAATGAAAACTAAAGCTTTCTTTTATATAGGAATAAGAAATTGTTACTTTTCTTCAGGTTCCACATAAATCTGTTCTCTCCTGCCCAGAGTTGTGTCCACAGAGTTCTCAGCAAATACTCTACATACAAATAAAATCATGCTCAACAGTTTTATTAACATAAATAATACAATAAGGCCAGGGATCTTAAGAGATAAGACAATGGACAGGACAATAACTGGATGTACTTCATCCCCCATTATGACAATCAAAACTTAAACAACACACTCACTAAAATAGAATTATACGTTAAAAATTTAGACACTGTTTGTTGGAATCAACTTATCGTGATTTTTAAAATTTCCCAAAGTTTTTAAGTCGTTAAATGATAAGAGTGCATTTAAAAAAAAACTTTGGTTTCAATTACAAGTATAGTTAACATTTTAATGTCTACCCCCTCGATTAAGCTTTATTCGACAAATTTTTTATTAAAAGTAAAAAATACAGGAATGAAAATCCTATGTATTTTCTCTTTTCAACTTTCTATCTATTTATGCAACTTTCTTTTCATGCATCTTTCTAAATCTATACTAAAATTCCACATGGTGACTGAAAGAGTTATGATTTTAAGTCCACTTAATAGAAACTAAAAAATGTTAACTTTAACTCCAAAGATACAATTTGATGCTAACTTACTTTGCTAAGAATGATTAAAGGACTCCGCCTGATGTACAGGCAGGCAAGCATTAATGAGCAAGCTCCAGGTAGGATTAGATAAATTCCAAACTATTTAACCCATTAATGGAGAACATATTAGTCAACAAAACAATAATATCCCTAATCTTCTACCTTATTGTAACCCCAGTAATTGATTGATTTGGCACCACACCATAGCTGGCTTTCAATGCCCTCAACTGACCAAGTATTCTTTCACCATTCACAGAATGGGTACTGAAATAAAGAGAATAGGTATGAGTACGGTTATTCAAAATGTCATTTACTAAAATAAGGTAAGGATTTGCCAGAATTATTATTGAAAATCTTGTAAGGTATCAAAAGCGAATTCAATTAAGAATTTATTGAGATATACTAGAAACTATGCCGCAGTTACTTTTATATAAGGATATTTTTATTATACATAGTTTTAGCTCAACTTAGTTAATTTATATATACAACCACTTATCCCATATTTAACCTTATTACAATAACTATTAGGACTTCATAGGATGAAAAGAAGGACGCCTGCCACCAAGGATGTATATTCTGCGCAAGATTTTTTACCCGGATGCAAATATATTTCAAATTATAAAAATAATGAAGTAAGATCCCCCCCCCCCTTCTTCTGAATTCTTGCAGTACAACGAGTTAATTAAAGTTTTCTTCTCAATTTCACTATATAAATTATACATATTGCTCAATAAAACCAGGACTGATTTATTTATTTCCCCCCTCCCCTTTTTAGCCGGGGATCCCAAGCAGAAAATACACCCCCGCCTGCAACACGTAACAAAACTTTTGTACCATTTCCTTATAAATGTGAACATAAATGCAATATACACTATTCAAAAACTAATAATACCAATATTATAATGATTGGTAGTATCTCATCCCTATACACATGAGAAAACTATACCTAGCAAACGCAAAAAATATAACAGCAATTTTCAATCATGTAGGTATGTAGATATTTATTTCTACCTTTGTTTTCTATCAGGTTGAACCAAAGGTTCCGTCTCGCTCACAGCCATTTTATCTATCACAGTCTAATCTCACTTCTGAAAATAATTACACAATTGTCATTCTTACATAGGTATTTAATTTTTCTTGGATTAGAACATTTTATATTTCAAGGAATATAAATACCTATCTTCACAAAATTATAAAAAAATGCAAAAACAATGCAAAATTAATAGATCTTAAGGGATGAGACAGTGGACGATAAATTGATGTAGATCTGCAATGATGTTAAACAATATTAACCCTGGTCTTCCGTAAATTTAAGATTCATTGAAAGTATCCCTGATTGAAAGTACCTACCCAAAGTTTTTTTCAACCATTGAATAAGATAACGTGTATTTACCATCCAATATCCCCTCCCTCCCTGGCAAAAACAGATATTTTTCAAAGAGAGGGGTAGGTTTCTGGTAGAATCCGTAAAGGTTATGTGTTATAAGTTAAAAACAGTAGTAGAACGATAAAAATTTATGTTAACTTTTTTAAAAAAATTTTTGTCCATACTTCTTTTCAATAAGAAATACACATATTTAGTGAATATTATCGTTCTACTACTATTTTTAAGCCTTAAAACACACACCTTTACGGATTCTACCAGAAACCTACCCCTCTCTTTTTTTCCTTAGGAATTAATAATTTATTCTTAAGTATGTCAAATATGTTAAGGTAGGTAATAAAATACTTGTACAATAAATATAAAAAATCACAATAAAAATACTTTTAAAAAATGTATCTTGCACCCAACTATCTATCGGGTTGAGCACTAACAGGACGTATCTTAAAGCCAAGGAGGCCTTGGCCAGACCAGGTTCGTGGGGTCAGCTCAACTTTCAGGTGTTGGTCATCTCTACAATTTAGAGGATTCCTAATTAATATCAGCAGAAAATTAAGGTTTTACAATAATTTATGGCAAAAATCCTAATTTTTTATACAGTAAAAACATTTCTAATTGTATAGATAATATATCATTATCTATACATATGAATTTAATATCTAATAATGAATCCTTTCCTTAGCAACCAAACAGCCAGTGGTTTATCCTTGCTGTGTTCAACAACATCAGAAATTGATTTTAATGATGAAAAATTAGAATTATCCACAGAGCCAAATTGAGTGATCAGATCGTTTTGTTGAATGCCGGCGTCGGCAGCTGGTGAGCCTAAAAAGTAAAAATAATCCAGTTAATATATTGATCAATGTCCATAGTAGCGAAGCAATGATAAGTTTACAATATAATGGTAATTGAAATGGTCAGTGACAATAGATGGTTAATCTTAAGAAAATTTTATCAACCCCAATCATCCAGCAGAAAAAATATAAAAAAATAAAAAACTGAAAAGGACGTGCAATACATACATGAATTCATACCCTTGTAACAAACTAGATAAAGAGTAGCCTAGCTATTAAAATTTTATATAAGATATTATACCCAGGGAAAGGGGAAACATACCCACTTATTTCACAGTACTAGATTTAACAGCTAAATATTTTCAATTAAATCTAAAACATACCAGGGCAAACGACTAATACGCGGGCAAAAGGGCTTCGTTCTTTTTCAGATGTCACATTGCTCAGCGTCAAGCCATTAGAGATGTCAGTTTCGATTCCCACACCTTGTCTTGCCTGAAATAAATATCTTTACACATATAACATTTTGTTAATCAAACACATAACTTTTGTTTTTTGTTTGCGTTTCCGCCCCAAGCATTTGGGAACTGTTGAATTCTAAAAGATAAGATGAGGCAAAAATAGCCTTACAGCACCCCAAGGCTAAAATCTACAAATGAAAGAGCCTAAAACCATCATGGGACTATATATGGGAAGCTTCCTTAAAAAGGAGAATTCAATCAGTTCAGTAGCTATTGAAACCTTACGATCAGACAAAAACATTACTACTTCACGGCGCGTTAAATCAAAACTAATTGGATTTATGGTGTGTCACAAATATTACCATTAAATTTCAGGGTCGCCAATTTTGTCGATATATTTCCCCAAAGTTTAGAGTGATTTTTTACATGTAATAAAACGATTTTTGAAATTAAATTATAGCTTAAGATAGAGAAAACTAGTTTATTTATTTATATTAATTCTTAAATTAACTGCTTTATAAATAAAATTTCTCAAAATTGACGACTAAAGTTTATGAATTTTAAAGTCTGATAATTTTTAAAATCGAGCTTTTATACTTATTTTTTAGAAAGTATTTAAAAGAAAATACATTTTTAAACACACCCTAGCAATTTCTTTTCATTCTCATCACTAGAACCAACTGTCTGTTACTTTTTATAGAAATGGGATCATTATTATCTTCGTTAAGGTATGTGTTTTAGGACTGTAATACAGGAGTAGAATGCTAAAATTTGAAATGGCAGTTGCTCTAATATCATACAATATGAAATTGTGAAGAAATGGTTGCAAAACTGCTGTTGCTGCCGAAAACTGCTAATCCCCCCAAAAAAAGTTTGCTTGTTCCTAATAAATTAGACAATTTTGAAAAACTTTAAGGCTCAATGGGTAAAAACAATGTTCAAGTTGGACCCAAGCATAACTGAGATAAGCAAGCCTATAGTAGAAACCAATCCATTGCTTTGAGCTAAGAAGGAAGGCACAAATTACGGGTAAGACGGTACTAACCACTACCGCACGTAGTATAGCTAGATATCTTATGTTCAAATGCAGATTATCACAACCATATTTAAAGTTTTAATTTGTTCTTTAGAAGCTACTGATACAAAAAAATGTATTTCCAAAATTTTAATGAATATTATTTTTCAAGGGGAAAAAGTTTCCAAATTGGCAACCATGTTATATACTATTACTGGCTGTACTCTGTAAGCTGATATAACAGCTGATCCTAAACATTACAAATGTTCAGAAGTTACAATAGGATTAGGAAAAATATGTTCTTTAACGTACTGTGATTATTTGGTGTAAAGTGACTCTAGAGATGCAAAATGATTTGTAGTGACTCAAATTTTATAGTACAGTAGAAGTGCTTGCCTAAAGCGCGGTGACTTCAAATCATGGGAAAAGCATAACAAAAACCAAAGTGAAAAAATAATAATAATAAATGCATAACCTGTGCATGAATATTGGCTAAACCAGCTTCGATCTTTTTCATTATTTCCTTCAGATCTGTGGTCTTGGTTCGAATCCCGTGTCTAGCATGTCGTACCTAAATTCTAAAATCTATAGATAGAAATTCAAGAACTTTTGAAATTAAGTTTTTTAAATTCATAATAAGTTGATATAATTACGGTTTCTCGTCCATGTAGGAAGTTAGATAAGCTTTAACCCTACAGGGTTTTGTAAATTCTTAGGTACTTAACCTGACCAAACCAAGAAATGCCGGCCCCACAGAATTATAAATTTCCACCTGATACACATCGATATCTGCCCTGGGGTATCCTTCATCGTCGACTAGCGGTTCATCCATCCCTACACCCTGGCTCTTCAGCACTTCAGATAGCGCGACTATATCCTTCTCTAGGTTTTCTTTATCCTGAATACCATAGTAAGGTATTATATCTTGTTTTCATAATATAATAATGTTAATTTGTAATATATAAGTGACATAACAGTGCGAAAAGTGGTTAGTGTCTGTCCATGTCTATATTATATAAGATCTTGCCAACCACTAAACTGATCGAATTAGTTCTTCATTTCGGGAAAGGTTTATATAGGCCCTGAGATAAGTTTTATCAATATAATTTCTAGTTTTGAGACTTGGGTGGCATTTAGCTCCCGCCGTTTAAAAATACAAAGCCATGCAGTTTAAGCTTGGGACCAAAATCTCTGATCGGTCTTATTTTCGATCATATTAACACATTTTTTCTCTTACCTTCATCAATTGTAACAACTCTTCTCTTGTAACATTTCCCATTTTTGTATATTTCAAAAGTTCAGTACAACAATAATCTTCACATAAAGTTATTTAAATAATAATTAAGCAATAAATATTTACATAAAATTGTTCGTGTTCATTCAAAATTTTCTTGTAGAATGCAGACGGAATTTTGCCCTCCTAAACGTAGAAGTGACATTTGACAAGGTAATTAACTTTTTTACTTTATGTATTTTTTTAACTTTTAAAATCATTGTTTTCAATATTTGTTAAAATAAATTTTTTATTGACCAAAAAGGAAACCAAATAATTCAAAAGTTATCTTTTTTATATAAAATTTGGTTCTAATGGATAACAAAAATAAAAAGTAAAAAATAAAAGTTGACAAGTCTGTGCGACGAATACCGCGTTGTATTTTTCAAATTTGAATTTAATTTTCGGCGCCTTTTAATTTTTGTTGCTGCAAAAAGTGAAACTTATCAAGTGACAAGTTATCTGCGATCTTTTAATTACTTTAATCAGATTCCTTCTTAAAAAGTGTAATTTTGTACTAATAAGACATTTTTAAGCAGAAATGAAAATGTTTTGGTAATCCATAAGAAATATAATGTATATTTTTATGCTAATTTAGTCAAATGAAATTTTTTCGAGTTTTAAGTACATGATATTGACTAAATTATATTGTTATTTTGTTTATTGCACAAAATTGGAATCGAATTGTCTAAAGATTCCGAATTAAATCGAGCTAATATAAATTTTTTCTGGTTGCCGTCCCTAATTGTTAATGTTTTAATGTTAATATATATATAACTTGCCCTCCCACTCTACGAACTTGTCATCTCCATTCCCCCCCTTATTGTATCTTTAATAAGGGGGGGATAGTTTTTTGAGGGATTTTCCTCAACTTTTAACCTGCCCTTCAAAACTATTTGTTATGTTATTTGAAATAATATGTTTTGTTAATTCCACGAATATTTGTTTTGTTAAGATTATATAATACTTTTATATATTTGTTAGGTAAGAAGGTAAAGTATAGGTTGAATAATGGCGGCTCCTGCGCCCTTGATCAACCGGTATCTACGCCTTAAGAAAGAGGTTAGTATTGTCTTTAAATTTCATTCCTTATCGTCATTACTTATTGACTTATAGTTTTGTACTAAAAAAGTCTTAATCTTATTGTTTGCTTATTCATCAAAGATAAAATAAACACAGGGATTTATATTTTGCATGGTTGAACCTGCTAAAGGAAAAAATAAAGATGTGTGGTTGGGGAGAAAAAAATGTAAAAATAAAATTAAGATAACTGAAATAATTTTATTCCGTATTTCTCCCCTCCTTTGTGATCAAAATCTAAAAGAATATGTGGGAGGGGTTATAATATGATTCAAGACAAGCTAATTCTTTAAAGCATTTCAGATATTATATACAAAATAGGGTTTTATATGTTTTTAGCTTTTATTTTCAAAAATTGTTTTATTTCTAACTCAATGCAGTTCCTCTTCTTAATTTTGTTTTCATCTTTAGGTGTTAGACCCTCATGAACCAGGACTGAGTTTTGAGGGTCTTATTGATGCATTAATGTGCTTGTATGAACATTGCAGCTCCAATCAACTCAAGGAATTTACATATTATATGAAATATTTTGATTAAAATAAAATCGGTATATGCAAAAAATGTAACTGAAAAAGTATACATACCTATTAAGTAGGTATATAAAATATCATCATTTAAATTCATATTACCTGATGTTCCAAAGCATTTGATAAATATGTAAATTATAAATAAAATCAGAATCAACATATGGTAGCCGATTTTGTAAACAAGTTTCAAAGTCACATTACAAAATATCACAAGTTAAGGTAACGCTTATCTTTGACATTACAAAGGGGGAGGTAGGTTGTGCTAAAATTCCGTAAATGTGTGAGATTTTAAAGGATTAAAAACAGTAGTAGAACGATAATATTCACGAAATATAGATATATATATTTTTTTATCTGTGGTTCTATAAAATAAGGAATACACATATCTAGTGAATATTATCGTTCTACTTCTGTTTTTAAGCCTTAAAACTCACACCTTTACGGAGATTTAGCAAACCTAACTCCCCCTATTAAACTTACAAGGAAGGCAACATCCACAAAAGTGGGGCCCAAACGAACATTAACATATATAGTCATTTGACTCATTTGATACCTATTTAACATTATTTATAAGTTAGAGCTGGAATTCCCTAAAATCTACTCCAAAATTGATTGAATTCTTGAATACTAAAGGTTTATTATATATTATATATACTTACATTATACGACTAGATTATAGAGATGCTTCACTTATAACCTTTCTTATACCCGTTGGTCTTAGAAATCCATATTTAAAAATCCTCAAAATTACTTTCTTAAGGGGGGGGTGCGTAATGACATAAGCTCTTAAACCGTGAGCAAAATGGTCTAAATATTGAGCTAGACCCTTCAAACTTGGTATATAAGCCTAGTCCTATAGGTATTACATCTAAATGGCAAAAAAATCCAAAAATTTTTATTTTTAGGTTAGGTTAGGTAAGAAAAACCCTGCGGAAATGGGGTTTTTAGAATTTTTTGGTCTATTTTGATGTGGAAACTTGTCTTAAATTGTTTTTTCTTAGGGTTTTAACTTAATTACACTGTATCTCTTCATATTGACATTATTTAAGATGATTCAGCAAGTCGGGGACCGACCCCAGGGGGCTAGGTGGGTGGCCCGCAGGGGTTAAGTTCATTTTTCCCAATATATTTGTTGTGATACATCAAATTATAGGTTTTTTAGGTCAAGGAACTCAAATTCAGAGCTAAAATAAGCATTAGACTAATCTGAAGCTAGCCCCAGCGGGCTAGGTTGGTGGCCCGCAGGGGTTAAGTGCATTTTTCTAATATATATCTTGTTATATATCAAACTATAGGTTTTTTAGGCCAAGAAACTCAAATTCTGAGCGAAAATTAGCATTAGACTGACCTGAAGCTAACCCCCCCGGGCTAGGTTGGTTTTCTGCAGGGCTTAAGAGCATTTACCTAACCTAACCTAGAAACTTACTTATATTTTTACAGGTTTTTTTTCTTGAATAAACTGTGTCTATTAATGAGGACTTTATTTAAGATGATCCAGCAAGTCAGGGACCGACCCCAGCGGGCTAGGTGGGTGGCCCGCAGGGGTTAAGTGCATTATTTCCAATATAGATCTTGTTATATATCAAAATAAAGGTTTTTTAGGTCAGTTAACTCAAATTCAGAGCTAGAATGAGCATAAGACTAATCTGAAACTAGCCCCAGCGGGCTAGGTTGGTGGCCCGCAGGGGTTAAATGCATTATTTCCAATAAAGATCTTGTTATATATCAAAATAAATATTTTTAAGGTCAAGAAACTCAAATTCAGAGCTAAAATTGGCATATGACTTACCTGAAGCTAACCCCTGCGGGCTAGGTAGATTTTCCACAGGGCTTATGTGCATTTTACCTAACCTAACCTAGAAACTTACTTATTCTTTTTGTTTTTTTCCTTGATTAAACTGTGTCTATTAATGAGGACATTATTTTAGATAATCCAGCAAGTTGGGGACCGACCCCAGCGGGCTAGGTGGGTGGCCCACAGGGGTGTAGTGCATTTTACTAAAGTATGTGTTGTCATACATCAAATTATAGGTTTTTTATGTCAAGAAACTCAAATTCAGAGCTATTTTAAGCATTAGACTGACCTAAGGATAACCCACGCGGATTAGATGGGTGGCCTGCAGGGGTAAATTTTCCAAATTATGTGTTGTTATACATCAAACTATAGGTTTTTAAAGTCAATTTGGAGCTAAAAAAAAACACAATAGCAACCTGATGCTAGTTTTTTCGTGGTATGTGGTATACATTAAATTAAAAAATTGTATCCTATTAGCATATTAAATTCTTCCACCGCTAACACTGTACTATCAAATTTGAAATTCTTTCAAATATATGCCATATAAATGTAGTTTAACCAATTAACCAGGAAAAATATGCAGTTCACTAAATTAAGTTCAAATGCATTTCGCGAAACTACCCCTTTGAATTTCTGGACCTAAAAAACCTATAATTTTATGTATGACAACTAAAAATGCACTTAACCCCTGCGGGCCACGCACCTAGCCTGCTGGGGTCTTGAATCTTAAATAATGTTCTAATAAATAGACACAGTTTATTCCAGAAAAAAAACCATAAAAAAACAAGTAAGGTTCTAGGTTAGGTAAAAACTTGCAGGCAACCCACCTAGCCCGCTGTGGCTAGCTTCAGATTAGTCTGATGCTTTTATTAGCTGTAAATTTGAGTTTCTTGACCTTAGAAACCTATACTTGGATGTATGACAACACATACTTTTTTTTAAAAAATGCATTTAACCCCTGAGGGACACCTACATAGCCCGCTGGGGTCGGTCTTCGACTTGCTGGATCATCTGAAATAAGGTCCTCATGAATGGACAGTTTATTTGAAAAAAAACCTATAAAAAAAAATATTAAGTGTAAGTTTCTAGGTTAGGTTAGGTAAAATGCACTTAAGCCCTGTGGGCTACCTATCTAGCCCGCTGGGGTTAGCTTCAGATTAGTCTAATGCTTATTTCAGCTCTGAATTTGAGTTCTTTGACCTAAAAAACATATAATTGGATTTATCACAACATATATATTGGGGAAAATGCACTTAACCCCTGCAGGCCACCCACCTAGCCCGCTGGGGTCGGTCTTCGACTTGCTGAATCATCTAAAATAAGGTCCTCATGAATGGACAGTTTATTCTAGAAAAAACCTAAAAAAAATAATAAATGTAAGTTTCTAGGTTAGCTTAGGTAAAATGCACTTAAGCCCTGTGGGCAACCCAGCTAGCCCGCTGGGGTTAGCTTCAGATTTTTCTAATGCTTATTTTAGCTCTGAATTTGAGTTCTTTGACTTAAAAAAACATATCATTTGATGTATCACATCATATATATTGGAAAAATACACTTAACCCCTGCGGGCCACCCACCTAGCCCGCTGGGGTCGGTCCCCGACTTGCTGGATCATCTTAAAAAAAGTCTTCATTAATAGACACAGTTTATTCAAGAAAAAAACCTGTAAAAATATAAGTAAGTTTCTAGGTTAGGTTAGGTAAATGCTCTTAAGCCCTGCAGAAAGCCAACCTAGCCCGGGGGGGTTAGCTTCAGGTCAGTCTAATGCTAATTTTTGCTCAGAATTTGAGTTTCTTGAACTAAATAACCTATAGTTTGATATATAATATAACAAGATATATATTAGAAAAAATGCACTTAACCCCTGCGGGCCACCAACCAAGCCCGCTGGGGCTAGCTTCAGATTAGTCTAATGCTTATTTTAGCTCTGAATTTGAGTTCCTTGACCTAAAAAACCTATAATTTGATGTATCACAACAAATATATTGGGAAAAATGAACTTAACCCCTGCAGGCCACACACCTAGCCCCATGGGGTCGGTCCCCGACTTGCTGAATCATCTTAAATAATGTCCATATGAATAGATACAGTGTAATTAAGTTAAAACCCTAAGAAAAAACAATTTAAGGCAAGTTTCCACATCAAAATAGACCAAAAGAATCCTAAAAACCCCATTTCCGCAGGGTTTTTCTTACCTAACCTAACCTAAAAATAAAAATTTTTGGATTTTTTTGCCATTTAGATGTAATACCTATAGGACTAGGCTTATATACCAAGTTTGAAGGGTCTAGCTCAATATTTAGACCATTTTGCTCACGGTTTAAGAGCTTATGTCATTACGCACCCCCCCCTTGTTTCAGGATTAGTATAAATGATTTTGATGTAAAAAGAATCATTGGTCGTGGAAACTTTGCTGATGTTAAACTTGCCAAGGAAACAATAAAATGTGTTTAGGATCAAATTTTAGCTACTACAGTCATCTTAGAAATGATGTATATTTTGAATAATGTATACTACAATAGAAAAAATATATATCCAATGTACACTTTGATTTGGTATCTTTTATTTTGATTATGAATAAAAGAAATCTAAAAACTGTCTTCATAAGTTATTTATTTTATTGTTGAAAATTAAAGGAAAAATGCAGTGGCAATGTATACGCCCTGAAAGTAATGAAAAAATCCAATGGTGGCAAGAATACAGCTTTGTATGAGGAGGAGAGGAATATTATGGCCAAAACCTCCAGCCCTTGGCTTACCAAGCTGGATTATGCTTTTCAGGTAAAGCTTTCTATTGCATCTCATCCTTATGCCATTGATGTACATATTTTACCAGAGGATTTGTCCATCTGACCAAATCCAAGACATTTCAGTTGTTTTCTTCACAATATGCAGCATGGTACACCTGTACACATTCAATTCGCAGAATTAACTCTTACGCTTCTAATTCATTTTTCTATTGGATAGCTAAACATTCTGAACCCCTTTTTGAATACATGTTGCCTGTCTTATAAAATTTTTGTTTGACTTTTAGGTTGTTCAGATTCAATTTACTGTTCAAAATTGAATGCTTTAATAAATACCTTTATTTAATTTATCACTATCTTTATTTAGGATGCAAAACATTTATATCTTGCCATGGAGTTTCATGCTGGTGGCGACTTCTTGTCCTTGTTGGACAAGTTTGGCCACAAGTTGGAGGAAAAGGCCATCAGATTCTATGTGGCAGAAATTGTTTTGGGTATCCATGATCTACATAAGATGGGGTAAGCAGAAAAAATGTTCTTTTCAATTAGAAATCTAGTAGGTACAAATGTTACATTTATATGAATATCTCAATGTACTTTAATGACATGGGCAATGTTAAGCTAGATGACCAAAATCCCCCCTAAACAATTTATTTTTTTTATAAGTTTTTTAAACTTTGTTTTAGTTATGTACACCGAGATATCAAACCTGAAAATTTGTTATTGGATATCACAGGACACATTAAGATTGCTGATTTTGGCAGCTCTGCTCCTTTAAATTCCTCAGGTATTTTTAACTTATTTTCTGGGAAAGAAAAAGATTCGAGTGCAAAGTGATGTTAAATAGGAAGTTTTTAAGAATATTATAATATAAAAGATTTCTCAAGATTACAATTTTAAATGAAGCATCTTCTTAGTACTCTTAGAAATCACTTTGCAGTGTATATGATAGCAATAAATTGAATTATTAACATGATATAAATGTAGCTGCCTGGTTTAAATTAACCGTTTCTAGAAGGCTACAACATATAACATGGATTAAAAAATTTTTTTTTTGTTCTTTTAATGTAATGTTAGATATTATAATATCTATCTATTTAAGGATTGGTTACAAAAGCAGTTCCTGTTGGAACGCCAGAGTATATTGCCCCGGAAGTTTTACAATGCCTCCAAAATGTAAGTCTATTGTCATATCATTATTTTCCTGCATTTCGTAGGAAGATAGATTTGTACAACATTTTTAATAATATGTTAAGTCTAGGAGGATTGATTTGATAATATGATAGATAAAAAGTTTAGTTTATAGGCGGACAGCGGGAAATTCGACTTTAATTTTCACAGGTATCCTAAATATTATAGACACGTTCTTTCGTTCGTTGGTCTAAAAACTTTGTTTACTCTCAATACCCAAAATCTTTAAATGATTTTTATTTTGTTTAAGGATGGAGATTCCCACGGCCGCGAATGTGACTATTGGAGCGTTGGTGTGCTAGCCTATGAAATGATGTACGGCTCCACCCCCTTCTCAGACCTGGATGGCAGCATACTAAAGACATATTCAAATATTATGGGACATGATAACAAGGTAGGATTAAATTCTGTCATTAGTTAGTGTCCTTGAACTTAAAGAATCTAGTGCAATATACGGTAAAATGATCCTGGTAACGATTATCTCAAAAAGTATATGAACTTTAAAGGCTTCTACTGGCCAAACGGTGGAATGTATAGATCATGCACGCACTGATAATAAAGACTTATTTTAATATTTGGTTACATATTAAAAAAATTATTGGGGTTGATAGAAGGTTTTTAAAGAGGATGAAGTTTTGCGTGCGAAATAGTTGTAATAGGAACAAAATTTCTATAATCACTGTAGGTTATACCTAGATCAATCTTAAAAAGATATCTAAGGGGGGGGGGGGGAAGTTCTGACACATTTGCGTAAACGGTGGGTATAGGCTTTATCTTTGGACTGAGAGGATAGGTTATTAGGGATAAAATCATTCTTATATGATGAATTTTCCCCAGATTTAAGATTTTTTGGATAGGCCTCCAGGTTCCGGAGCTCCAGGCCTCCAGGTGGTCTCTGTACAGGTAAAAATGAAAAAAAAAAAATTTTTAAGTTAAAAATCAACTTATTAAACAAAATATGCATATTTTTTCTTCAAATATGTGAATAATATTAAAAAAGATGCATATTTTGTTTCATAAGTTGACCTGTAACTTCAAAAAAAAAAAAAAAAAATTTTCATTTTTACCTGTACAGAGACCACCTGGAGGCCTGGAGCTCCGGAACCTGGAGGCCTATCCATAAAATCTTAAATCTGGGGGAAATCCATCATATAAGAATGATTTTATCCCTAATAACCTATCCTCTCAGTCCAAAGATAAAGCCTATACTCACCGTTTACACAAATGTGTCAGAACTCCCCCCCCCCCCCCCCTTTATGTTTTTTTTAATCTTTGTTGTGAAAAGTAATGAAGGGAGGTTGGAAGAAAATAAACGGGAAGTAAGGATTGATAAAAGAATTAATGCAGATTGAATATACAGTTATATTTCAAATTTTAGGTTCAGTTTCCGAGTTCGGAGCCAATCTCTAAGAATCTGAGGGATTTGATTGAGGGTCTTCTCAAGACACCTTCAAAGGAATTTTACAATGTTTTATTTTTATTTTAAAGAAAAAGATATTGATCTCATTTTTCCTACGCTAGTGGAGTCGTGTTTATCTTAATTATAGACGTCTTTTAGTGGCATGTGTAAAATTGACAAAGAAGTTAAAAAATGCCGCTCTTCAATTACTTTTATTTTAAAGTAGTAGATAAACGAAAGCTTCTATTAACTAGATGGCGTATGTGATTTGAATCCAATTCCTGAAGAAAGTTTAGGGAGAAAGAAATGGATGTATTAAGGGGGGGGGGGAAATTGTCATTAATTTAGCTTACTAATATGGACCTCATTTATTAGTCAGTACGTTATCTAGTAGGAGGAGAGGTGTTAAAGTTTGTATTGTTATTTTAGCCAGCTGCAAGCATCACTTTATTAGAGTACTTGAAAATATAGTGCAACATCCAAGTAATAATATATTGATCAAGGAAAAAGATATCTGTTCTTTCCCTCTAAGTGTCCATTGAGCACCAAGATAATGGAATGGGTGTAGTTTTCTTTTCCTTATCCTTTCTTTTGCTTGGTTAGCCAGTTCCTAATATAACCCTACCAAATAAAAACTACCCCTCTGAACCCCCATTATTTTTAAAGGGGGGGGGGGGGGTTAATGCAACCATCTCGTTATCAATGATTAAATGGCACTTAGAATTCAAATTGGAAAAGTAACGGCTGGCTGCCTATTTTCAGGGCAAATTCATCATTAGTTACGTAGGTATAAACTTTTTAAAACATATTTTTGGTTTAATTCATGTTAAATGATAGCAATAAAATAACTATTTTTAAATTTCTAGTACCAATAGCTACCGACTAGAACCGTTTTATAAAGTTTTTTAGCGACAAAAAGTATTATGTGGAGATAGGTTTCGTGACTAATTTACTCCTAAGATAGCTAAAAAATGGCAAAACGGCTGAGCCGCTAACCATTAGCCGTTACTTTTCCAACTTTTTGTTTCGATTTAGGGAAAATAAACCTACCAAAGATTATTCATGCAAAATTTCAAATCGAAATTCGAATTCTAAGTGCCATTTAATCATTGATTACGAAATGGTTGCATTAACCCCCCCCCCCCCCCCCTTAAAAATAATGGGGGTTCAGAGAGGTAGTTTTTATAAAAAAAATTAATTTAATTAAAAAAATAGAATATTGGGTCAATGGTGTAGTCAAAGAAAAAAGTAAAAATTACTAAAGCAAACTTGGATGGAGGAGGGCAAAAGGAAAAATGTTATTTGATTTAATTTTGAAAGGTGATAAAATTCCACTCAACATTGCTTCGCACCTTAACAAGTAAAAACATTGTTATATAAACAGAGATACAACTACAATCAAATCATTCACCATCCTTTCTTTGGAGATATTGACTGGAGTAATATGAAGAACGTCACCCCTCCTTATGTCCCTCAGGTTTGTTTAGTTTTAAATGCATTGCATCTTTATAAGTATACCTTTACTTTTCTCAATAATCTGCTTATTCATGCACACCCTTTTTTTGTCATTCAATGTCTAACATTGTTGTTTAAGAGTAGTCGTAATCTTTTTTTTAGAAGCAAGGCCACACTTTGATTTAAGGTTTCTGTCCGTCTCTAACGCTGTGGAGGAAATTTTACTTTCTCGGCTGTTGTTTAAGATAGTAAGATAGATTGCTGATTTTTTTGTCAAGATACCGTTTACCAAAGTGTGGCCTGTTGTTCTGTTGGTAATACTTCAAGAAGCCTATATATATATTTTATAAAGTTTAGTGAATTTCTATCATAAAATCACAAATTCTTTCTTTTTGTGGCCACTGAAAATCTGGTCTAAATCACTTTTTTCCGTTTGTCCATCAATGATATTTTTATTCTATTCAATTAAATAACCTCACACTAATAATTAGAATTTTAAGATTAGCGGTTGGGGAGTGGAGTTGAATAACAAATGCTAATTTTGATTTTAATATCCATTACCGTCTTAAATGGCATAAAGTTTTTGATAAATAAATATTTCAGGTTAAAGGGTCCGATGATGCTTCCAACTTTGATGTCATTGAGGAATAGTTTTGTATAAATATAATAACATACTTAGACTCAGGGGCTGTGATTCAGCAAATTAATTCCAGTTGGTTATTTCAATTTGAGTGTATGTCACTTGGCTAAAAACTTGTTTTGTGCTTTGACTAAAGGAGAGTGGGCAATAAGGGGGGGGGGGGGGAGAAGGAAGTGGGTTGTGGATAAATGTTCACTTAGAATTATTGGTCAGAATCCTTGTCTCTTGTCTTGCTTAGACTAGGTACATTAAGTTGCGGATTTCCATCTATGTTTTTAGCCATCATTTTTGCGCGCGAAAGGGGAAGGGTATACTAAATTTCTTCAAAAAGAAAAAGTTAGCCTTGCTAAAGAATTTCCTATATTGGTATTTTGATTTTTATGCAAACTTGAAAATTACCTACAGGAGGAAATAAATATTGATACTTCAAGCCTGAAGGAGACAAACAAGTTAGAAAATCTTCCATTCATTGGTTTCACTTTTACAGCTGATAAGGTTAGTGTATGTATTCTAATTGTAGAAAAGATGCGTAATTTAGAATTAAACAAGGATGACATCTCTATACATGCAGATTGCAGAAGCTCTTAGATAAAACTGATCACAAGGACAGACAGATAAGAAGGACGGTCAAACTGAGATAGAAAGTACAGTGATAAAACCCCATTTATTTGATAAGTCAGTTGATGGTTTTTCTTGGTTATCTAAAACAAGAGCGCATTACTGATAAGCGTAACTATAAATTTAAATATTCCAGTTGTTTACAGTTTTTTGAAAAGTAATAATCAAAATCCATTAAAAACCTTCAGATTGCTAGCAACTTGGCACTTGACATTGTGATTTTTATGTTAAGAAAAAACTTATTGTTATTCAGGGAAAAGTGAAGTCTTTGGACAGCAAGGACAATAACTGCTTGGAAGAGGAATTGAAAAACAAGGCAAATGAATTGGACAGATATAAAATCAGGTATGCCTGCCTGTTCTGGATCAGATCTAAAATCAATCCCAGGAAATGCCTCCTACATATATTTTAAAATGCCCTTGTTTTATCTTTGGTAAGTTATCAATGGATTAATACTTAAATAGTTTTTATTTTTATTGCATTTTTTTAGAGTTCACCAATTGGAACAACAAATGATGAACCAGACTAAAATTGATGAATCCAGCCAAAGGTAATCCAGTGTTTATCTAGCGTGAGCGGCGCACACGACGGACGGATTTCACTAAGTTCTAATTTTAGATAAGCTTCGCTTCAATCCCTAATAACACAGATGTTCGATACACAAGTTAATTTGTAATCAAACAAAACAATACTGATATGAATATTTATACAATTAGGATGGGTTTAACAGGATAACAATGATTCCTTTCCTTTATATATTTTGGGTGAAGGAAAAGCAAATATAAAAATAGATTACATTAATTAGCATGATACATTTAAGCAAATTGTAGGCAAGAACATTATTAGTTGAGCCCATAGCTACTCTATAAGTTAGTCGGACCCTTTACGTTTAGTTTAGTATTTGTCTGAAATGTAATATTCTTTATGATGATTCAAAACATCTTTCCTTCCATTTAAAAAAATTTAAAAAGTTATACAAAGGCACATTATTTTAAAAAGATATTAGTTTTGACTCAAAGACGTCTAAGCCTTTATTTTTATTTTGAAGGGGGTGGTTGGTCTCTGATATATAGAACCAAATATTTTGATAGACATATAGAAATATACGGATAATTCCATCTATATTTGAATATACATTAAGTTTTTAGTTTTAAGTATTGTAATTTCTAAGGGAGTTTGAAGCTACGGAGAAGCTGACAGTAGAACTAAGTGTCACAGAACAAGAAAATGCTCGTTTGAAAACTCAGTGTCTTAATCTGCAAAGAGTTTTGGAGGTATGTTGGATGTTTTTTTAGTTATATGTATAACTGGAGAGAAAAATAGACATTAGTTTTTAATGTTTTTAGAAATAAGCTAAGATAATGTAGGATCAAAAATTTTATTTCAATAATGGTCAGACAGATAAAAGTAAATGGTGATCGAAGACAAATATGTATACAAACAAATAGAATTTAATAAATATTATAATAATATTGAAGGCATGAAATTAGA
The DNA here is from genome assembly GCF_053477335.1 of Acartia tonsa. Lineage (NCBI taxonomy): Eukaryota > Metazoa > Arthropoda > Copepoda > Calanoida > Acartiidae > Acartia > Acartia tonsa. The sequence continues at coordinate 35,020,532 of NC_137264.1, read as the reverse complement.
ATATATCATTTTCATCAATTGCAGTACTTTCAAAAATCCAAAAAAAATAAAAATATCATTTTAATTAAAAAATTGTTGAATTAGGTTGAGAGGCAAGATAGAGCAGCTATTGAACACAAAACATTACAAGTTCTAGAAGATGTAAGTAAATCATTTTATCTAATATTCCAGCAGAGAGAGAATATGTAAGAGATGGGATAATATGAATAAATGTAAGAGTTCTATAAATATTTTTCCATTTTTCCCCTTTCTTGTTGGTAAAAACCAGGAGGGGAACAAAATAAAAAAAATTGCAGCAGGGGGAAAAAATGAATCTTGTGCAGAATATACTCCCCTGTATTCCAGTCTATCCAGTTAGGGAGGGGACATTGGACTGTTAATTACACCGGTACCCAAAGTTTTATTATCCTATTGAATGGTGTCCATACTTTAGGCTAATAATGTTAATCTACAGAAGGGGTAATTTTATTATCATTATTGGGGTTGAATATCAATTTATTGTCCACTATCCAAATCATTCTAAGACTATTTTTTTGTTCTAGGTTAGGAAAAAGTGGGCCAAGAATGAAGAGATCAAGCTGGACAAACTTAGAGGTCAACTCAAGGCAGAACAGGTATTGTCCTGAAATCATTCATTGAACACCATAAGAAAAAAAGGATAAGAGGATGAATACTCACCCCTTTTTCATGGTAAAATACTACTTCCCCATCCCTAAATTTAGAAGCAGACGAAAATCAAAAGCCGCCCAGGGCTTTTTGTAAGTCAATCATAAATAATAATGTGAATAAAAAGAAAAGCGATATTTAGCAAACAGCCGTGGGCGGTCAGAATCAGCTGAATGTTCATTATGAAAAAAATTCCCCCTTTTTAGAAATAGAAGGATTTATCTTTCATGAACAAATTTTTTAAAATAAAAATAAAATTCTATGTAATTTTTAATTAAAACATTAAAACGAAAATATCTAATCTAATATTCTTGCCCTAAATATGGAAACAGTAAAATGTAAAAAAATATTTTTTTTAATAATTTTTAATCCTCCCATTTGAAAAGTAGTGGAATAGCAATAAATTTTAGCGCGGCAACAGCGCTGAGTAGGCCTCTAGGCCCACTGCCTATTTTCGTCTTCTAGTTGCTTCGATTCCTCTCTTTTATTTTTTTCTCTATGTTGAACACAGAATGCTTAATACAGACATATACTTACATTTTAAGACTTAATTATGGAGATGCTTCGCTCATATCAGGATACAAACTAGACCTAGGAATCAACATTGAAAAAAAAAATGAATAGGATATTTTTATTATAATATAGGTAACTAACTTAAAATTATATAACATGTCATTTGGACATTCTGAATTTCTGGTAATTATTATAGAATTGCTACGCTTTCTGAATTATCTCTAACTTACAGGAATTATCCATTTTGAAATTGATAAGACAATTTTAACACACCTAAATTAACAATAAAAGCAATCTGTTTCCAACAGACAGACGGACGGACTCCGCTTTCTGGTCAATTATACCGTTGGTTGATTTTATCATTTTGTAATATGTAATCTTGTTAAATATTTAGGAAAAGTTTGAAAATTTGGAAACAGAAATGCATGTAACCAAGAGAGACCTGAAATCTACACAAACAGGTAAAAATTCTATCCCTTATTGCTAACAACTTTCCCAGTACGAAATTAGAACCGATTAATATCCGCTGCATCGAATGGAAATAGTTCTCATGTTCGTACAATCATGTATATCATCGTATTACAGACAATTTCCCACGAACATTAAATTAAAAATTATTAAATTAATACCATTTTTGTTAGACCATGATTCGGCCGCTCGGAACTAACAAAACTGTTTTTAAGATTATATTTTTTCATTTTAATATCCGTGAAAAGCTGTCTATAATACCACAAATAACTATTCCAGTATGGCCTCGAATCCGATGTATTAAACTGGTTATAAGCTATACCTATTTATAAAACATTTTTTAATTTTTCATTTACTATCAGCGGAAAACTGTCTATAATACGATACATAACTTCTATAATTCTTTATCTGCCTTAACAGTTCAATAAGAATTTGATACAAATTCTTAAATAAATCACGAAACCTTTCCGGGAAAAATGTCTAATACCTAATGTTTTAATTAATTTTGTTCTTGAATTGAAAAAAAATTATCTATTAATACACAGACAATTTTGTCTATGACATTGTAATTAATGTATTTCTTCTGCACGTATATTTTTTACAAACTTTCCACCATTATTAATATATATTCATTTTAATGAAAACAAGGATGGTAACATCTGTTGATCGAAATGATTTTGTTGGAAATCGACAAACGCAAATTCTATAAAAATTGTTGCTTCGTCCAATGAGAGCGGGGGGTTTCAGGAAAATATCTTAAAACCGCTACACTATCTTTATAACTCTTCCCTGAAAAGTACAACCTATTTGGACCAGCATTTTAGGATATCTCAGACAAATACTTACTACTTTATAACCTACTGTATAAAAAACTATTCATGAAGATTGAAGTCACTTGTATAGAAACTTCGCTGCTTGAAATTAATTTTAATTTTTCAACCTTTGATAAGTTTTTTTTACCAGAGAGAGAGAGAGACTGGATAATAGACTATGAATGAGTCCCAAATGTAAATGAAATCATGTCTTTGGTAGCTTACAAAAGGGCAATTTTTGAATCAAAATTTTATAAAAGTTTGAGGATTGTTTCTGTCTGCAACTTACGATCTCGCTAACCGCTGAATCGATATTGTCCTCCTTCTCAGTGAAGCTTTTGAATGTCGAGGGAAGGCTTATAACCATTTAGGGGGAGATAAATCGCCATTGGAAAAAAATTCCCAACCCCTAATTTTTCCCCTTTTCCTTTTTAGTACTAAGATAGAAAGTTGATGGTTGGCCTTCCCTCCATTGCCTCTAGGAGCATAGTAGCTAGTCATAAATAATTGATCTTAATTTGTCTTGTTCTATAGAGCTGGAGTCTGTGAAGGGAATCAAAAGTCAGCTGAAGAAAAAGCTGCAGGATTACAAACAACGGCTGGAAAATGCCATCCAACTGGAGACTAAAACGTCTCAGGTAATAAATTCATAATGATGCAAAAACAAGAAAAAAAAGAGGAGGGGCGGTGTTATTGAATTTTTGAGTAATTGGTTGATTTACATGTAGCATTACAGTATTTATTTACATGCAGTAAGTCCTTTTCAGTTCCTCAGTTCTGTCTCTCCTCCTTTTGGTCATATATCCTCGATCTTATATTTCTGCATTTAAGTGTTGCAAAACAAAATTATAGGGTGGCCCTTTATAAGGTTGACAAAAGTTGGAATCCAAAAACCCAAGAAATGCATACATACTTCTTTATTTCATTTAGTAAAAAGTTACTTGTCCTCTCATATACAGACACTAAAAATCCCCTAAAATTATGGGAAATTTAAGTTTAACTAGCGGGGAGTGGAGGGGAATGAAATTTTTTGCAGCAGAAGGAAAAAAACGAATTTTGTGCATAATATACAACCCTGCGAAACAACTTTAGAAGCCCGAAGATTACATTGACAACGATGGTGGTTTGGCATTTTTTCTCTTTTATTATCGAAAATATGTATTTTTTAGATGCTGAAACATTACCAGAACAAGGTTTCATCGGTTAGATTTATATTTTGTCTTTCAATCTTTTTAAATGGGATTTTATTGTATAAAGTTTTTAGTTTGGAAAACCTGGTTAGGATATGACCAGGGGCCAAGATTCAGCATATTAATTAAATGTGAAATTGCTGAAAATTTGGATATTGTAGTGGCGTAATGTTGGCGTAAAACTTGGGTTTGTGGTGTAACTAAAAGGAAGTGGATAAAGATGAAGGAAAATAAGGATGAGAGTTGTGTTTTCACTTAGAATTGTTTGTCAGAATCAATGTCCCCTTCCTTATATGGAAGTAGGTTTGAAGGGAAGATGATGAAGAAATTGGGTTAAGATATAAAAATTCCATAAAGCATTGTTTGTAAGAGTCCTGATTTCTTAACCCTGGTCACTGGCCTAACCTCTTAATTATTTTAACAAAAACTAATTCTTAAATAAGTATTTATACCTATTAGTTTGTATTTAATTTTATTGGGTAATAATTTGAGAAGACTCTTCTATTAATAATAAGTCGAGTATTTTAAAGTAATCTAAACATATGTAGGTAGTTGTCTACATAAATCATTATCTTTGTCTATATTACATGTATGATTAATAAAATTAAACTTAAAAGAGAGGGAGGGGGGGGGGGGTGGATATGACACTTTTGGAAACTTTTTGTCAAGAGAAAATATACATAATAGACATTTTTATGAAGAAGAAAAAATAAGTTTGTCTCAAATGATTCCAAATTGTGAAATTTCGGTGGAAATTTCAGTAGGTACTGAAACTATCTATAATCTAGGTTACTTTGACTTTTGATTTTGTTTTTTAAGTGTCACATCCGCCCTTCCCCCTCCCCTTTAAATAGGGAGTAAGTAAATGAAAGCTAAATATATAGAAAAAAATTCATCTCCTATTATAATGTCAAAATCAACCAATTTTTTTTCATTTTTGAGTATAATTTGATAGCAAGCGTAAATTGTTGAGATGTTGAAAATTCTGCCCACTTATATTTTAATGGAAATTAACCCATAACTGTTATTTTAGGGGTTTTGTGTTCTTTGCACGTCTTTACAATATAGCAGTTTATAATTGGATAGTTTTAATTAATATTTTTCAAATTACTGTTTCTATAATATATTGTATATATGTATTATTTAGGCTGCTGCTAAATTGGAGGATGAAAATCTGAAGTTAAAGGAAACATTGTCGGAAACAACCAGTGCTCTCAATACAACAAAGCAAGCTGAGGTAAGCTATAATCTTGTACATATTTTAAAGCCAACTTTTTTTTATTGGAATAATAAGTTTTGATATAATTTATTTTGTTTATGAAAATAAAAAGAAACCTTACTGGGGGTGGGAATTTTTCCAGGGCTTATTTTTCCTTAAAAGGTAGAATACCCTATTCCAAAATAGTTATAAATCTTCCCATGAACCTATAATAAGCTTCCCAATAAAGGGATATCCATATAGATTTAGCTCTCAGCGATATAGATAGACAGATAGACTTTTATATACGTATTATCTTGAATTTTTAGAATCTCAGCTCCAGCGTTAAAGATCAAGATCTCATATTAAGGCTTTAATTTTATTTTCAGAGTAAGTTAGAAAAGCTTGAGAGTCAACTTGCCGAAAAAGACGAGGAAATTTCCCTAAACCAATCACAGCTTAAGCTAAAGTAAGTATTAGTTGCAAGCTATTGAAGCGTCCCCGCGTGTTGTCATACCTAAAGACGTTTAAACACACTTTTAGTTCAGATATGTCTTACTGAAGTGTTGTATCATTCACATATGTATTTTACGGGATAAGACATTAGGAGATAAATTGAACAAAAATGATTAACATAATTACCCATTCTTTAAATTTAAATTATTTGTGGAAAAGTTTGGACACTGCTAGTCTGTTTGTTAAAGTCTCTAAATTTGTTAAGTCAACAAAAACATGTAGTATTCAACTTTGGGGACTAGTATAATAAACAGCCCATCCTATTGTCCTCTCTCTCTCTCTGCAATCTACGAGTTGTAATGATTGCTGCAATAACGAGTAAAGATTTTAGGATTTTGAGAAAGAAAAGTTTCAATTGAATATTTCAGGATCAAGGAGGTTGACAGCCTGACAAAGCAGCAGAAGGAAGACAAGGCCAAGATTGCCGACATGGAGACAAACTTCAAGAAAATTTTGGTAACTTGAATAATTTTTATCAGAGATTATTTTTACTCTAAAAGTTTTAAGTTAGTTGGTAAAAATAATTTATCAAACTCTTTTTTGAAGTCTAAAATACGAAAATTGCCACAGCGAAAAAAAAGTTTCCCGAATTTATTTTGTACCTAGCTCTTAGTTATATTTGAATTTTTGCCTCGTAAATAACTCTTAAATGCTTTTATTCCAGTGGTCATTAATCGGTTTCGAAGCCATTAGGGAACGACTTATCATATTATTTATAATTTTTATTTTAGACTGAGTTAGGTAAACTAAAGAAGGATTATGATGAATTACATCTTGAGAAAGAAAAGGAGCAGGTGACAAACAAATTTTTTAGCAAGTGAAATTATTCTAATATTATTTTGCATTTATACCAGTAAGTTCTTTAAGTTCTTTTAAGTCTTAACTGTCAATATAAAACCGTTGGCTCCAAAAACCCTGGATACTTTTTAAAATCTTGATTGGTTGCTTCAAACTAGCAGTTTCCAAACTTTCAATCTACAGAATGATTCTCTTTTAATATTATTGATTATTGATATCGGCTTAATGTATAGATTTATAATACTTTGTTTAGATTATTTTTTATTGCTCATTAAACTCAGCATTTTCTTGTAGGTCGTGAACTCTACAGTTGCTCAAGTGAAGGATGAGCTGACCGACTCCATGAAAGAGGTGGCCACGCTGCGCCAGAACCTGGAGGCAAAGGTTGCCGCTGAAAAGGAACTCAAAAAAGAACTGGACAACATTAAGGTAAAAAAGATATAAAATACTAAAAAGTATCATTCAATACAGCAGACGAAACTGTGTGAAAAATGTGCTTTTGTGATGTATATTTTTTTACTCATTTTAATCATTTCTACATTTTTGTGACCGACATTTAAAGAATACCTTTTGAGTTTTTGCACTATTAAAGCGTGGGTGCTGTTAAGGTTTTCTTAAGGTTAGATTTACCTAGTTTAGCTTATTTGGATAGTATCACCCATGTTTAATAGTTTTCTTTATAATTAGGATGAAATGAAGGCAAAGATCACTGAGAAGGCTGAGAAATTAAAGAAAGAAACTGAATCCAAGAAGCAACTTGAAGAGGTATGAATTTCTTAGAGATTTTTTAGATTTTTAGAACTTGAATATAAAGATTGGCATTTAACCCCTCTAGCCACTGAATTTTTCACACAAACTTAGATGTTTGTTTTGGGTGTTCCTATATAATATAACTAGCGGCTTCGCCCCTAGCCTCTAGGGGCTTTGCTAGGTTTGATCAACTTAATTTTTCGTATTTTAGATTTTAAAAGAAAAAGTAAAAAAAAAAATTTTTGGGGGGGGGGTATTTTCATTTTTTTGGGGGGGGTTGGGGGTGTCCCACCCCCCAAGAAAATAGCTTAAAACCATCACAGGACCAGTAGGTATATTCCCTGAAGAGTAGAGCCCAATCGGTTCAGTGGTTACTGAGATCTTAAGCTTCAGACGGACAGACAGACGGACAGACAGACGGACAGACATCGTTCTACTTTGTATTATAGATATTTGGACAAAATCAAGAGCTAGAAGTCTAAATATAAGAAGATACTATTATACTAGTCTCTCTCTTATTATTTTAAATATCTGACCAATCTATCTAGGAGTATAAAGAGAAGCTAAAGAGCCAGCAGTCTAAATATGAGAAGAAACTTGTTGACCTGAATGAGAAGCTTGCTGTGGCCAAGAAACAACAGGGATGAATATTTTTTTTATTATTGGCTTGGTTTTAGGCTATAAAGAATGGATATTTCTAACTTTTCCCTTGCAAGAGGTATGACAAAGGATAAAATATCACTCCCCTGGGAAAAAATTCTTTAGCATTAAACTAAAATATTTGATGAGGTTTTTCTGATACCTTTCTAATTCTTTTAGTGGTTTCTATTAAAGGGATAGTTGCATTAAGTGCATTTCAGAAAAATTTTTCAAGTATAAGTTACAAATATACCATAATGATTTAATGTTACAATAAATAGTACCTAGTACCTAGACAATTAGACATCACTTAATTAGTCGCCCTGCTGTTTTAGAGTAAATAAACCAGCTGTACAAATTGTTTATATCCCAAAAATACGATTTTCAAGTCTTTATATTTTTAAAACTACGTGGTAAAAAATTTAAATTCTTTCAAAAATATGCTCTATAGGTGTAGTTAAAACCATTAAACAAGAAAAAATATGCGGTTCACAAAATTCATATTCAAATACATTTCGTGCAACTACCCCTTTGGCTGGGGATTTCTCTTGAAAGGTTGGAGGTAAAAGGTTCTTCTGTGTTAATGAGAACCACTTCAGTACAGCTGTTGGCGAGATCCTTTGCCACAAACAGACATAATCATAAAAAATATCATGTTACTTTCATATAAATATTCTATGAGCAGGACGGTAGCAGCAATAATGCTAAACAGGACATGGCAAAGTTGGAGGCACAGCTGGCCAGCATGGAATCTACTGTTGATAAGGTCAGTTTTTTTCATTGAAAAAAAATGGTTATTAATCGCATCGTATTAAAGACAGCTTTCAGCGGATATAAAAATGAGAAATTATGATAATTTATTAGATTAAAACCAGTTTTGTTTGTTAGGCTAAAGACCCGGGATGATAAACTGGTATCATTTTTATTTTAATATTTGTAAAATTTCTGTAATACGATGCTATACAGCGGATATTGATCGGTTTAAAGATGGATTATGATATTTCTATTTGAATAGTAATGGATTGATGGTTAATACATAAATATTCTTGCAGTTAAAATATGTGTAGTTTAGAACTTAAAGGGCGAATATAGGTTGAATATAATATGGGCTCAAAAAAACCGTGCAATTCCATAGATTATAAGTAACTTTAAGATATTGACATATCCAAATGTATAAGTCTGTTATAGCTTAAAACCTGAACATTCTCAGGATAAATTTATGTAATAAGTGTGGTTCCCTAAGAACTCCAAACACCCTAGCATCACACAAGGCTTCGGTTTAAGGTTGAATTAAAAAGCTTTCGTTAAATGATAGTCCTAATAAAAGTGGAAACCAGTTATCAATCTATTTTTTGTATTGTGGATTGTTTCTTCCTTGACAATATTCCCCAACAAAGTGTAAAGTATATGAATTTTATTTTTAAAAAAAAACCTTTACAGGAGAAATTTTATTTCATGTAAGTATGAAAATTATATGGTAATTGTTATAATTAATTTAAAGAGGACAAAAATAATAGGTGAATAGTGTTTTTTTTCTTATATTTTTTTCTGGAGAAAATCTGGCGATCGGTGCGTTTGTGTGTGTGTGTTGAAAAATGCGTACTAGGGTAATTATATCATCAAGAATTAATCATTGATCTTTATACAGAAAAAAAAACTTTAAAACGTATTATTTACCCTAGTAATTACTCCGGACGCAAATTGACGCAAATTATTTTATGCTTTTTAAAAAATCAATAAAATAGTATATAATGTAAAAAAATAAACACTTTAATTATCAATTAAGATGCATGCCAATGTAATAATCAATTAAACTTAAGAAAACTAGTCAAAAAAAGTCTTGTAAAGGGGTAAAATAAACGATTTTGTTGACTTTCTCATTTATCATATGTTGAAGTAAAAGCAAAAATTGCAAAATCTACTTAAGGATTTTTTTGATTTTTTAAATTTAACATAGATATTTTAAAAGTATGTAATGGCACCTTTCATATAAGCTCTTATCATATTGAAACTATATTCGCCCTTTAAAAAAGCATTTAATGGACAAATTATACTTTTATATAACTGCATTTTCAATTTGTTTTAATTAGATTCAAATTATGATTGAATAAGCATTCTTATCGTTTCGTAGTAATATCTAGATTGTAATATTCATGAAATAACTACATCGTGTGACAGAATATACAAAGGATAACTGTCGTACGGTTTTATTATCCTAATCCAATAATATAAAGTAGTAGAGGATGTTTTTGTCTGTAGCTAAAGATCTCCGATTTTTTTGGTCCAAAGTTTTTGTACTTTTCAGCGAAGTTTTTTTTTTAATGTCTTGGGTGATAAAATTGGCCCAGGGCCAATAAAACAGGTAACTTTAGTAATAGTACCTAGTGACACGTGGCCGGTCTACACACACACGTACGGTAGCAGTACACTCTCATTTTTAATAGCTATACTGAAAATAGATTGTACAAATCAAACTCTAAAGCCTTAACTACTTTATGACATTTATATATCTGTAATGATAACAAGATTGATTGTTAAGTTATATATTTTCATAGACATGGAAAACTGACATGTTATTATTATTAATGATTAATATTTACAATATATAAAACTTTGGTTCTCGGTAAGGCAGAACTCATACCTCTCCATCCTGGAACAATAAGAAATCATTAGGAGGGAGTGATTTCTTCTCATTAATATTATTTTTCTTGTTTCTTTCCCTTGCCCTTCCTTTTCTTCTTTTCGACAGACTTCTCGTTGACATCCTCGAGCAAGTTGTCGTAGAGCTTTGCTAATTCGGAACGGCTGTCCCTCAGCTCCTCCAGCTCTTTCCTGGCATCGTCCCATTCTTGGCGCATCCTGTAGAAATCCTGGATAATTCTGTCACATTCACTTTTCTTGGTTGAGAGTTGCTTTTTGAGCATTCTGATGTAGTGCTCGGAACGGGTCAGCTGGTATTTGTACTAGTAGGGTTGAACCGGATACTTTTTTGGCCGGATACCGGATATCCGGCTGATTTCAAACGCCGGATATCCGGTAACCGGCCGGATATCCGGCTAACGCCGGATATCCGGCAAATATCCGGTTATCCGGCAAAATTACCGGATATCCGGCAAAAAAAAATTCTTCAGAAATCTTTTATAAATTTACATAAAGTTAAACTTGTTCAGAAAAAATGTTCTTCTAGCTTCAATAATAAGAAAATTATAGCCATTTAAAATTTGAAAAAGCAGAGATTTTTGGTGTAAAGTATAAAAATTATAGAGCCGGATATCCGGCCGGATAGTTTCAATATCCGGTATCCGGCCGGATATTGAAAATGGCCGGATATCCGGCCACACCGAATATCCGGCCCAACCCTAATTTGTAGTTATCTAATTACTTCTCTACATTTGCGGGTTTTTTGTTCAAAGTGTTTAACTTGAACCTCTGAAGCTCAATCAGCTGCAGATTGAGATCCTTGATGTCTTGCCGCATCTCAAAATTCTCCATGGACAACCTGCCGTAAGCATTCCACATTTGATGGAAACGCTCCCTCTGGTCACCACCAAAATCCACCGGGCTGGTCACATCGTCAGGACCGCTGACCGCGTTTAAAAACATGGTGTCAAGCAGGTCATTTGACAGTCTCTCCACCGCTAAAACCGCCGCGCCAGACTCACTGCTGGATCTCCCTGAGGATAAGGAGCTGCCGCTGGCTCTGGAGGATCTACCGCTGCCGGATGGCCGCGCACCGTCACTGGAACTTGAGGGTCTACCACTGCCGGATGGCCAGTGGTCATTGCTGTAGACGCCGCTGCTGCTGCTGGAACCACGTGAAACTCTCGCAGGGAGTTGAACTCGACCTGGAGGAAAGGCAGCAGAAGGACGGGGTTCAGCTGTCTCTGGAGGCACAGGGAAGGGGCAACGCCGCTTCGCCTCAGACATCCTCGGCCTTGACAGGGACCTGGCTCCCTTCTTCTGGCTGGAAGCAACAAACAAACCACAGTTTTTCATGTATTCTACAACCGACGGCGATTTTAAAAACTTTGCCGTGCATCCTGGGGGGGTTGGAGTAAGTGAGGACGGGTCATTCCGCGCCACCAGGGGGTTGGTGCATCTCATCCCGATAAGCAGGTGCTTGACTATCGGGTTTATGAACTTCTTCATGCCATCTCTTGTTAAAGACAATCCCATGCTGGAACCTGCTAGGAACTCTACATATAATGTAGGATTAACGCAAAGCACGCCCTGATTTTTCTGGCAATCTAGTAGCGGTTTGTGGCAGTACAAGAGCTGGGTGCCAGACTCAATGGCTAACTGCTGGAGGCGTTTGTTGAAAAGGGCAAAATCTTGCCAATATGCGTACAAATCCGGCGTAAACACACAGCTGCCGCAGGAAAACTTATGCATGCCCGATCTTCGAGCTTTTTCATGCATGTTCACAACCGTCTGAAACACATCATCCTGGAGATTCTCTGGGATATGCTGCTGGTGAGCTACCGACACTACATGGACTGGGGTCTTGGATTCCAAAATTAGGCTGATTCTGGTCTCTAACTCCACCAAAGTACACCCTGCAAGGTTGTACCATGTGATGCCATGTTTCTCCTCAAAAACACTCTCTGTTGGGCGTGGAAAATCTGCAACCACAAACAACTCAGCTAGGTAGGGCTTGATCTGCATCTCCATTTCGGCCGGGGCTCCCGCTGGGGCTGTAGCTGTAGTCTTATCCTCAGACATCTAAAAAATTTTAGATGATTGCAATATTATTCCTTTTTTAGAAAGTTAAAGGCTATGACTTTTTAGTGGAAATGATAAATTTTCTTAGCAGTGGAAAAACTATTTTTGTAATATTAGTAATTTTTCACTTTGAAAGAAAAGAATAGCAACTGTTATGGTTAAAAAAATATCTTTGGAAAATAAGAAAGAACACAATTTTTATCTTGTTCTAAAAAAAAACTTTATGTAGTTGTCTTAATTTTTGAAGAAAAAGTAATTAATTTTCTTAGCAGTGGAAAGCAACAATTTTTGAGTTTTTCGCATTATAACTTAGTTAAATAGATAAGAAATTTTTGTAGATTTATCATAATTTTCAACTTTTTAGCATGCAAAATATCATTCTTTGCGAGAAATGTATATTCTTAGTTTAGAGAAACTTAAAAACAAAATTTGTAAGTAAAAAGCTTAATGCTTTTAATTATGCCAAAAAAATAATCTTTTATTGACTTTTTACAGTGTATGGTTATCAAAACAAGTATTTAGACGTAAAAATCGTTTTTGCGGAATTAAAATCCATCTATATGTTTTGTATAAGACAAAAAAAACGATATTTTAATAAATTTTTGTAAAATAACTTACTTTTGGAAAGTTTGAGCGGTTTGTACAACACTTTGTAGGATTGGTAGAATGAAATCGAACTGATGATAAACACATATTTTTTGTATAAAGTAATATTTCTCGTTTCGATGCTGACCAATGAAAATCTTAAAATGAACTGAACGTGCGGCGCTTGTGGTGCGCATTAAACCGGGGAATGCCGCGTCAAAAATCCTGATTTTTGCATAACGATGACTTAGGTATAAGTATATCGGTTATAATGAAATTTGTAGGAACTTTGATTGAAAATACATGTTTATTGCAAAAAAAATTTATTTACAAATAATGTGGAATTTTATTTACAAAGTTTTTGGTGTGGCTAAACTTTAAGCAAGTTTAGTAGTTGCGCCTAATGGCGTCTAGGCTCTCGGAGCTCAAAAAACCTGTTTGTAGAACAGTTAGAAGCTTATTACTATCAGCTCCTTTCTTGGTGAGAACATCACCTAATTGATGTTCACCTTTAACCCAGATGATGCTGCTGACTTCTCCATCCTTTAGGCACTGCTGGATGGCTGCAATCTCTCTACGAAGTTGCCTTTCTCCTACATTTGTGCTGGAGTGAATAGCATCATAAGTGTCCTTGTTGTCAATTATGGCTCTTAGTTTGAGCTCATACTTGTTAGCTGTCATGTCTTGCAACAAATTTCTTGTAGCAATGGCTGCGTCTAGGCCATTGTAAAGGCTAAAAGCTTTGGCACCTAAAGTAGAGTTTACAACTCTACAAAAATGATGTAGGCACCTGTACTGTCCTTTGCTTCATTCAGATTGCCATGTAAAGCATCTGTGAACAAGAAAATTTCAGCTGTTTCTAACTTGATGCTGGGAAGCTTTACATAAGCTTCATCTTTTAACTTGAGAAGTGTTTTCTTAGCTGCTTTGAGGTCGGCAACTTTTCCACCTTTGCATTTTGTGGAAAGATTTATCAGCTAGAAGGCTAAATCAGGTCTGGTGCTCCTGACTGTCCAATTCAAAGAGCCAACCATTTGTTTAAGCATTGTAAGCTCATTCTCAGTCATATCGCTATCAAGCTCTAGCAGTCTTTTGGCTTCAATCACTGGAATTCTGACTTTTTCAACATAAGCCTTTTGGTCAAGAGTAATAGAATTTCTCTCTTGATTCAGCTGAAAGCCAGTATACATGAAACTCTTCTGTTCAGATTTGCCAACTTTAAAAATTGACAATACTTTGGGCATAATTTCTTTGTTAAAAAAATCTGTGCCCGCGTGGATAAAATCATCCACATGTAGCCCTATGAAGCCTTGAAGGACTCCATCTTTCACAAGATAGAAAAGTCCATAATCATTATTGGCTTTCTTGAAACCCAGTTTTAGTAGCCTGTTTTCAACTTTGCCATACCATTGTTTGCTGGCATCTTTCAGTCCATATAGGCATTTGTTTAGTAGCCATAAGAAACCTTTCAAGTCTGCTTCTTTTGGTGGCTTGACATATTCAATCCTGTCAAGATCATTTCCTTGTAGGAAAGCTGATTTTATGTCTGTCGTATGTATTATCCAGCCTAGAGCTGTGGCCAGTGTTAACACAAGTCTTAGCGATGATTTGTGTAGTGTAGGTGAATCTTTTGGTATATCTTCTGCTTCCTGAAAGCCTCTGGCTGTCAGTCTGGCTCTTGTTTCTGTGCCTTTTTCAGTTAATACCCAGGTTGTTGTGATTCTTTCCTGGCCTTGATCTTCAACTACTTTGTAAGTGTTGAACTCTTTTAGCTTTTCAAGCTCATTGTATTTGGCTTGTATGCATTCTTCTGATTAATGTCTATCTTGTGGAACTAGGACAGCTAATAGTTCTTGGCTGACTGTAAGCATGATCTGATGCTGTTCATTGATTCTTTTAAACTCTTGCTGAGCCATATCAGCTGAGAATTTTTCTCCAGAATCAAGTTCAACATTGTACCAGGTGTTACTGGCTTTACAGGTAGCCTTGCCTGCTCTGTTCATAATCAGAGCTGATTTCCATTCATCATTAATTTTCAATGTTTCTTTTCATTTCTTTCTTTTTCATGTGCTTTGAAAGCTAGTGTACTTGCTTGATTCTTGGCTTTGGAAGTCCTTTGTTTGTCTGCAGCTTTTCTTTGCGCTGTTTGTTGCTGCTCATCTTGAGCTTCATGAAAGATCTCATTGTCATCAACAGGATTGGAATCCTGTTGTTCAACATTGTTTTCAATGTTGATATCTGTTGGAGTGTCAACAGCATTGTCTTGCTGGTCACCGGAGGCATCATTATTGCCATGAGTCTCATTGACAATTTCAGTGTTTTGCATGATGTTGCCCCTTCTTGTTGTTCTAACCGGGGTGTCTTCAGCAGTTGTGTTGTTGCTGTCATCGACGGGTTTTAGTGCTTCCCTTTCAATGTCAGCTCCTGCAATCTCTCCAGCATCAATCTTCTTTCTCAATTCTTCCTTAACAGGTAGAAGCCTGTTAGCACTGACCCTTGTGCAGTATCCGCCATGCCTGACCATGATAACTTTGTTATCTTGCCACATGACTTTGCCTGGGCCAAACCATCTGTCATCCTTTTCACGTCTATAATAGACATAATCTCCTGGATGATAGATGTGATCAGCAGTTCTGATCTTTGATCTGAGTGCTAATTTAAGCTTCTCACAGTTATGTGCCTTTATAAAGGCTGCTTTAGCTGCAATCATGGATTTCAGGTTGTCCTCAAACACTTGGCAGTGTGTATGGACTTCCTGTGCTGTGGGAGGTGATTCTAAGATATCAACCATGTGAGGTTTTCTACCAAATACTAGCTCATATGGTGAAAAGCCATATATGTTTGACAGAATGTTTTTGGCATAACATGCCCAGGCTAAATTAGTTTCTAAATCTAGTTCTGGGTAATCCCTAACATTTTGTTCAAGGATGTTTTCAACTACATAATGGTGCTTCTCAGCCATCCCATTTTGCCAGGGACTTGAACTCCCTGTAGTGTGTATTTTAATATCAAGCTTACTACACACTTCCATCATTGTGGTATTGCTAAATTCCCCACCATTGTCAAACCAGAATTGTTTAGGCTTGCCAAAGATTCTGATAATGGCTTTGATCACCACCTGTGGCTCCTTGGAGGGAATGACTGTGCCTAGAGTGTATCTAGTGAAGCAATCGACCATATATAGAATGTATTTCCCTTGAAAGATTTTTAAATCCATAGCAACAATATCATTGAAATCATTAGCAGGATTCAATGCTACTGCTGGTCTATCAGGGCTTCTTTTGCGAAGCAGACATCCTTCACAACCGTCTATGATCTTATCTATTATGGGAATAAAAGAGTCATTGAATTGCTCTGCAGACTTCAGAAAGTCTATGAAAACCTTGCGGGGCCTATGCCCTAATTGCTTATGCAACTTGTCAAGGTGTTTGTGCACTCTTTCAGCAGTCTCTTCTGTCAAGTCAATATTCATCACTCTGCAAGTAAAATTGTGTCATCATTGTCATTTTCACATAATAAGTTGATAATGAAATGACCTGCTGATGTTGTGTTAACCTTAAGAGGTTTGCCTTTAGCGGTGGCAGTGTCGTTAGCCATATCTAGAGCGATACCTAACTGTTTCATGTGAGACTTGGAGAGTAGCAATGGAATATCACTAGGGATAATGTCTACAGTAATTTCATGAATATCACCCGCAACTACTATCGGAATTTTGTAAGCTTTCCCTGATTTTAGGGACTGACTATTACCAAATGTGAATTCAGTGCCAGTTGAAAAGGGACCTTTGATTCTATTTTGTAAATGTTTAGGAATAGCCTTGAGATAAATTTGCATCCATTTATCCCCACTTACGGAACTTGTACAGCATGTATCAAGCGCGGCACAATTTAGCGATTCTGCGGTGAATCTGCTTAATTCTGCTTTATCATTTGTAAAAAGGACTTTGTACGTTGTCCTGAGCGTCCTCATATTCGTCACTCTCTCCTTCTGTTACTGAGCCCCTGTCAGAACTTGGTCCATGTATGCTTGCTGATCCCCCATCCTTTTCTTGTAATAAGGACATTGTTTTTGTAAGTGTTTGTATGACCCACACTCTTTACACTTTAACACTCTCCCCATTTTATCTTTTGGGTTCTGATCACTATCATTTTTGTATTTTGAATTATTTGTATTGCTAGAATTGCCCTTATAGTTTTGAGAACTATTGGAATGATTATTATTATATCTATTGCTACTTGGATACAATTGTCCTTGCTTACCTTTGTGTTGGTTTTTCTTTGCTTGCCAAGCAGCAAAGGCTTCTTCATGTTCTGTAAAAAAGCTTCGTCCAGCGGCTGGGACTCGACCTTACCTTGGCCGCATACTTCACCTAATGAATTTGAGAGAACAAACATCATTCTTTCTTTTACTTTATCATAGATCTTGCTTTCATCACAGTCGTCCATGTATCCCTTGAGCATCTCGTACTAATGATTCTCAAGGGATGCACCGAGCAACAGGATGAAAGTCTTTTGTGTTTGATCTATGGCTACATTTTTATTTTTGCATTTATTACATGCAATGTCGAATTCGCATATATATTACGCAATCTTTTGACCAGGTTTGCGCCTAAAAAAATGTACCTTAGCAAAGGCCTCAATACTTTGTGATAATGGAGTTTTGCTTAAAATGCTATCCAGGTATGCTAATACCTTATCATACCCCAACTCGTCATTGGCGAGTTCTGAGGGTCTATGCTTGGCAAATAATCCCTCTTGGATGTTATTGCCGAAAGTTTTACTTTTATTTGGCAACCCTGTAACAAGATATGCACCGAGCTTTTTCTTTGGATGGTCTGTGGTGACTTTCCATAGCTCTACAACGTCTTTATATGCGTCATAACTGTCGAAGTCATTCAGTCTTGGAATCTCCAATCCTATCTTCAACTCTGTTGTCTGTGACATTTTATCTCACCGTTTAGGCTTAGTTTGATTAAAGCAATATACACCACCTTCCTTTAAAATCCTTTACTTTGAATAGTATGATTTATGAAGGCTAAGCTTTATAGAACCAACCTTGCGCGGTTGTTAGTTTCTTATTTTCCTACACTATAGCTTTATAGAATCCACCTTGCAGGATTTTGATTCTTTACACTGCCTTGAAAGGCTAAGTTTTGCAATAATAAATGCTGTCCTGAGATGTGTACAACTTGTACTTATGTGTGTTGACCGCCAGTGGCCGTAGATCTCTTGTTTTTTGAAAAAAATTAAGCTACGCTCATGCTAGCATTGATAAAATTGGCCCAGGGCCAATAAAACAGGTAACTTTAGTAATAGTACCTAGTGACACGTGGCCGGTCTACACACACACGTACGGTAGCAGTACACTCTCATTTTTAATAGCTATACTGAAAATAGATTGTACAAATCAAACTCTAAAGCCTTAACTACTTTATGACATTTATATATCTGTAATGATAACAAGATTGATTGTTAAGTTATATATTTTCATAGACATGGAAAACTGACATGTTATTATTATTAATGATTAATATTTACAATATATAAAACTTTGGTTCTCGGTAAGGCAGAATTCGTACCTCTCCATCCTGGAACAATAAGAAATCATTAGGAGGGAGTGATTTCTTCTCATTGGGATGGTTCAAGCTTTTTTCCTGCAAATCCCGCACTCCTACAGTATAGGGGCAAAGCAACTTAAGTTTTCTTTAGCATATTATACGTATCAGGTTGTAGAGAAGAAAGAAGACGCAGAACGCAAAGTAGCTGATCTAACAAAACAAATTGAAGAAATTAACAAGGAGAATGAAGTTGTTAAAGAAAAGCTTTCTAAGGTAAATTAATATTTAAGGGGAATGTTACTGAACCCTTTTGAATTCGGGGAAGGGAGGGGGGTTTTCTGTAATCACTTGTCGAACCGTACAGATATTTTAGATTTAAGATTCTATAGGTAAAAACTAACTTTTGGTTTAAAAGTAATTTATTTTGGAAAGCTCTTCCGTTATTGGAATTTTGAAATTATTATAATTTTTTTCATACAATTTTCTTGCGTTAACCATTAGAACAAAAGCATTGTATGAACTGCATGGTTGAATTATCCTATTAATTTCAAACTTACTTAGATGAACAAAGAGAAGGATTCTTTGGAGAAAACAGTGGCCGAAGAGAAAGAAAAGGTTTCCTCGTCCCTAGGAGCTGACGAGAGAGGTAGGTCATTTAATGTAATGGCTGCTTAAATTATGATTTTTTGTTGACGGGGGCGAGGGTGGGAAAGTTAGACACCCCACTTTCATTTTATTTTTTTTTTCTTCATATTTTAATGTTTCTAAGAATTTTTTTCTAAGGTAAATTATCTGGTAAGGGGAGGGGGGAGAAAAAGATAAAAAAAAACCTGCTCGTGACCTATTCAAAGGTTTTCTTTAAAGGAAAGTCATATTGGTTTAGTAGTTAGTACGGACAAAGTTTCTACCTTTTTATGTAAGGATTGTAAATGTATAAAAGTTTATGATGATTTAAATACTAAAAATTAAATTTTGCTATTCACATTATTTTTCTTGATTTAGAAACATTGATGAAAGAAATCCGCGAACTGAAGTTGGATGTTAGGATTGAGAAAAGCGAGAAAGATAAACACGAGAAGCTTTATCATTATGTTAGAGACAGAGAGAGGGAGACTAGAGCTAAGGTCAGATTTTATATCTTTCTGGATATCTTGTGGCCTCTAATGGCACATAAAATGTTTGTCTTTTTAATCTAAATTAAGATCAGCTGTTTACCAAAAAATATCCGATAGGCTGCGCTAGTTCACTTTTTGGTTTTATGGCGATTTCTCATAGTAAGGTGTATGTATCCTCCCCCAAAATAGTTATGAACCTTCCCAGGACCTATAAGAAGCTATCTTGTAAAGCAGAACCTTATTGGTTCAACGGTTAGCGACAGACATGTTACTTTTATATCATGTAATAGGATATCATGACTTACAATGTCAAGAAAAAATATTTAAAAAAGTTATTTGAACTTTTCTGAAATTGTTAATTTTGAATATTATTATTGTTTTGCATACATCACAGTAATAGAAGGTATGAAGGTTCTGTGAAAATTTTTAATGTGTATTAGACTAATTTATATATTATATTCTCTCTTTTTATATGTACTAGTAGCTGCGCCCTTAGTATCTATGGGTTTTATATTCAAAATGGCTGGAAGATGCTAAGAAAATAGCCTAAAACCATCTTGGGTCCTATGGGAAACTTAACTTAAATATAGAACCAAAACAGTTCTTTAGTTTTTGAGATCATAAGTTTTAGACAAAACAAAACAAACCTTACTACTTTATATAATAGGATGTCTTTAAATTTCAGGTTACTGAGCTAGAAACTAAGTTGGCAGAATTGAAGAAGGAAAGTGATACTCTAAAGACAGAGAAGGAAGCTTTGGAAGAACAGAAAACTGCTATGGAAGAAAGCAAGGTAGAACTTATCATTAGTTTTAAAAGCTATTATAGCTGGGAGCTGAGGGGGCATTTGGCTGTCACCAAAAGTTCTATAATAACGTTTCTTATTTGTCTATTTATCTACTTTCGGGTCTTAAGTTGAATTTTGATTGGTTGATTCCTTAAGTTGAGTGTCCACACGATTTTCAACATATAATAATAATATACAGATGGGATAATTTTATGTATCACCCATTAGATCCCTTAATGTATTTACCTGCAATTGACCTATTCTAAGTTCGATTGAATTTATTTTGTTATATCTCTAAATATTTTCTCGAAACAAAAACAAAAAAATGTACTGTGGCTATAATATTAGATGTGTGACGTTGATAGAAAGTATGGGAATGCCCTGACCCTTAACAGATCAATAATAGATCAGACTTTCTGACAAAGGTTATACCATCAAGATATTGTTTGTCTCCTTCATATGTTATTCTTTTTTATGTACAGGAGATAATGAAAGGACTCAAGGAAGATATGGAAAAGTTGAAGAGAGAAAAGTTGGATGTCACTCTTGAAAAGAAAAGATTAGAAGGAGATATTTCAGGTAAACTAAATATATGTTAAGATTTCAAAATCTGCCAACAATTAAGGAGCTTATTTAATAATTTAAGGATCTTAAGCGTGCGAACACACTGACTACTAATTTTAGAGAAATTAATTTTGATTAAAATCAAGAAATGCGCAAATATTTTGTAAATTTCGTATTAAAGAAGGTATGTGTCCTTCTCATTAAGAAAAAAAATTAGGTATAGGGATAATAAAAATAAAATTTTATTTGACATAAGCAGCAATAGCATCTTTTTAAGCGATTTTAGTCAGTATTTACAAGGGACTACGCCCTAGCATATACGGCCTATCAATCCTAAGCGGGTGGAAAGTACATTAAAGCCTAAATCTATCCCAAGACTAATTTAAAAAATGTATATAGCCCTAAAAAATCTTAAGAGCTACGCTAATCTTCCCTGAAATGAAGAATCCAAATGACATCTGACAAACAAATGTAAAAACCTTTCTACTTTATATATAATGTTATATTTTAGATTATGAGAGACAGATCAATAGATTGGAGAAAGATATGGAAAGATTTGAAGCTGAGAAAACTAAAATGGCTGGCCTACAAGATGCTAATGAAACCATGAAAAGTAAGTTAATAGATTATAGATAGCTAGGAAGATAAACAGTATACTTAATAGTTGCATAGGTAAAATATATTTCGAGGTTTATAAATAGTTAGATTCTTAAGTTACACTGACATACAACCATTTTTTGTTCATTTTTTAAAATTGTTAAGGTGCTGTAATTGAGCTGGATAGACAGCTAACCGAGGCAGAAAGAGAGAATGATATTCTCCAGGATAAGATTAACCGACTGGAGGCTGACAATCGTGAAGCTTCGGCTAAAGTTGATAATGTACAGGTAAACTATGTTTAGTTGCTTAGATAGGTTAATTTGTATTTTCAAAAAAAAAATATTGTTGTACCTGTGCTTGCTGAGCACAGATAACCACCCTCCCATCAAATTATAAATAATAGAGGGGGAATTTTTTTCCCTTATGTCTAACCCCTGCGGGACGGGGACCTATTACAAAAGTAAGCTAAGGGGTTTTAGTGCCTAACATGAAACTTTTATGACAGCGCCGATATAGGGTATATGATTTAAATATTTTCTTAAAACATTGATTATTTTAAGTGCACTTATAAATTATTGACGAAGTGGATTTTTTACTGATTAAATTGTAATATTTAGGAGGACCTTAGAAAGGCAAGAATTGCAACAAACGAAGAAAAATCCGCCAAGCTTTTTGCGGAGCAGAAATTGAAGGTAAATTTTTTTTATCTTGATCAGAAATTAGGCTTCTTCTATCATTTAAATGCCCTCACTTAACTTACTAAAATCTATTTCTAAAAGGTGAATGAGTCAAGATTGGAAGATCAAGAGAGAGAGTCTTCCAGGAATAAAGAGTTCTATGATAAAAATCTAGCAGAGTATAAGGACCTCTGCAAGAAACTTTCTGATACTCTAGAGGAATTGACAGGTTTACAACACTTCGATAGATATTTAGTATTGCATGAATGTATTTGGTTAGCTTATTAGACAGATAGTAATGGCTTTGTAGACAGATAGACATGGCTTGATAGACGGATAGATATGGCTTGATAGATATTTGTCTTGAGGGACAGATATATGGATTGAGAGACAGATATATGGCTTAATAGACGGATAGAAGGCTTGGAAGACAGATAGTTGGCTGGATAAACATTTGGTTGGATGGCTTGATTGACAGGTAGTTGGCTTGATAGACAGGTTGATAAAAGGATATCAAATATAGGTATTTATATAAAATGCCTGCAAATAATTCTTACATCCCTTGTTAAAAATTTAGGCAAAAATGTTCGAATGGAAAGTGAGATGAGCCAAACAACGAAACTGAAGTCCCACCTGGAAATTCAAATTGATCAACTTAAAGAAGAGCTGACAGAAAAGATTACTCAACTTCAAAGCCATAAAGAATCAAACTTCAAGCTTACCCAGGTTAGGTTTTGCCCTGATTCTCAGGGGGCCCTGACTGCTTACGAGGAGGTTTTGTTGGGTGTACGGTTCCCCCACATTTGATTTTAAAATATAAGATTTAAAGAAATTGTTTCTTTTTTTATTTGAAAAGATATATTTTTATTGTGCATTTTCTTAGAGCGGGGGGGGGGGGGTTGACACTTTTCCCATGGAAATTAGCCTTAAGCCTTCCCATGATCAATATTTAGTTTCTTTTAAATTGAAATTTTGGAGAAATCGGTCTAGGATTTTTCTGGACATACATTTACACAACTTTCTACACTTACCCTTACCCCCCTCGAAATAAAATTTTTTAGAGAAGGTATTAAACACCCCCCCCCCCCCCCTCTACCCACCCCAAAAAAATTGTAAACTATTAAAAAGATCCTGATTCCCTTCGTTTGACTAATTTTGGTGGTGGTAAAACAAATTTCACCCACCTAAAATAAATAATCCTTACGTCCTTGTATCAATCCTTGATCTTATAAAATTAATATCATAAATAAAGTTTGATAATATTTTAATTTAGTGTTTGGAGGAAGCAATCAACAAGATTGAAAATAGGAATAAACAAATAGACAACCTTAATCTCAAAATTGAGGGAGATGCCAGGTTGGTTGATAGATAGATACAGGACAGAATAATGGATATTAACATAAAACAATATAGGTACAAAAATTTGATTGAAAGTCAAATAAAATAAGAAATAGGTATATTGACTAAGAATAATGAAATGATTTTGTGTTATTTTACACCAGGAACTTAAGTGATAAGACAATGGACGATAGATAAATGAAATGAAATCTTAAAAGATGAAAAACTAAATTTTAGATTAAAAACAATAGGTTAGGTAAAAAGTTTAGACATTTCTAGTTTGGAATTAACTAATTAAAATTAAATAAATATACCTACAGTTTCAGAGCAAACAAATAAGATATAGTGCTTATAAAACTTTAATAACAATGTAAGTCTAATATCCCTCCCTTTATTTTCCAACATATTAGCAGTGTTGTATATTTTGCACAAGATTCTTTTTTCCCCTACTGCAATTTTTTATTTTTCCCCTCCTAGTTTTTTCCAGCAAGGAAGGGGAAAAAATGGAAAATTATTTACAGGACTTTTTATTTATATATATTATCCCCCCTCCCACATATTCTTTTAGTTTTTTTTTCACCTCACCAAGAAGGGAAGAAAAATGGAAAAAATTGGTTTCAATTCTTATAATTTTTACATTTTTTCGCCCAACCACATATTTTTTATTCCCCCCCCCCCCCCCCCGGCCCCCCTTTATCAGGGTCAAAGGGGTAGTTTCACGAAATGCATTTGAACTTAATTTAGTGAACCGCATATTTTTTCCTGGTTAATTGGTTAAACTACATTTATATAACATATATTTGAAAGAATTTCAATTTTCTACCACGTAGTTTTTAAAATTTCAAGACTTGAAAATCGTCTTTTTAAATTGCATATATCACAAAAAGACGATTTTCATGTCTTGATATTTTCAAAACTACTTGGTAGAAAATTGAAATTTTTTCAAATATATGCCATAAAAATATAGTTTAACCCATTAACTAGCAAAAAATATGCGGTTCACTAAATGAAGTTCAAATGCATTTCGTGAAACTACCCCTTTGCAGAATATACACCCCTGCAATTGCATATTATTCAGTCATGTAATATACAACCTCAAATGTTACGTTAAAGTCAAACTGACTTAAAGTTTACAAAATTAAAGTTTAACAAATTAGACAAGAGGCACATTATTTACGAAAAAAACATTTTTCTGCATGAGGTCTCAGATTTTGATAAAAACTTCCAGTCCCCTTCATTTGGTCATAAAACTAAGGGCTAGATGATTTTTAACCTTTTTAATCCATTTAAAGTCCGATTTTTTGCGCATTTTCTCATTGTGGTGTTTTCACAATGAAAAAAGGCATTTTTTCATGATTTTCAAGTTTAAAATTTTTACATTAATTTTCAACTTATATACATGTTTTATATATCAAATTAATCACCCAGATGGGTACAATATAGAATTTGTCTTTAAAATCACAAAATTCATGAATTACAGGGTGTCCCAAGAAAAATGTCAAAACAGGTTTTTTAAACTTTTGACACTGTCAGGAAACGAAGTTTGCCCATTTCTTGCCTTGAGAGTGAATATCATCCATTTTACAACACATATGAAGTAAATTTGGCGTGGTAACTCCAAATTTAGACACCTGAGAAATTTTTGAAACACCCTGTAAAAGTGATTTTTGCGTCTGTAGAGCTAAAAATTGGTCAAAATTGATTATTTTTTTCAAATTAGCATACAAAGTATCTAAGTGTGTTAGGCCATAGTGTTTTCTGACCAGATTACAATTTTTATATTTTTTGGACACCCTGTATTTTCAAAAAAAATGAGAAAATTTTTTTTTGTTTTTTTAAGTTACCTAAAACTGTCATATAGATACAGATTTTGACTAATAACAATAATATTTGCCTATTTTACAAATTTACACACTTTTGGGACACCCTGTGCATGTTTTTAAAAAATGATGGTTTTTGCCCCTTTTTGGGGGGAAGGAGTCGTTTTAGGGCCAGAGACTATTTCTTCATTTTTGTACAACTTTTCAAGGCACATAATTTGTTATTTATACATCAACCGCCTCCGACGAACCGTTTTGCCGTTATTCACCGCCAAAGGCGGAATTTTGACCTTTTTTACCGTTCACGAGGATTTAACGGGCATTTTTGGCAAGAAGGCATTGATTTATCAAAATCACTCTGAAATACTTTTATTTAGGCTATTTTATTTACTAAATTTCATGTAAAATAAAAAATTTTGTATATCCAACCCATTTTTGTCAAAAGGAATTTTAAATGGACGTGATTTATGTTTCTTTTATTACTAATGTTATATCAATTATTAATATTATATATATTCACTTCATTCACTTGTTTTAACAATTGAAATCCATCTTGACGAAAAACGGTTAGATTTACAAAAAAATTTACTTCACATGAAATTTAGTAAATAAAATAGCCTAAATAAAAGTATTTCAGAGTGATTTTGACAAATCAACGCCTTCTTACCAAAAATGCCCGTTAAATCCTGGTGAACGGTAAAAAAGGTCAAAATTCCGCCTTTGGCAGTGAATAACGGCAAAACGGTTCACCGGAGGCGGTTGATGTATTAATAACAAATTATGTGCCTTGAAAAGTTGTACAAAAATGAAGAAATAGTCTCTGGCCCTAAAACGACTCCTTCCCCCCAAAAAGGGGCAAAAACCACCATTTTTTAAAAACATGCACAGGGTGTCCCAAAAGTGTGTAAATTTGTAAAATAGGCAAATATTATTGTTATTAGTCAAAATCTGTATCTATATGACAGTTTTAGGTAACTTAAAAAAAAAAAAAAAAATAAAAAAAAAAAAAAAAAATTTCTCATTTTTTTGAAAATACAGGGTGTCCAAAAAATATAAAAATTGTAATCTGGTCAGAAAACACTATGGCCTAACACACTTAGATACTTTGTATGCTAATTTGAAAAAAATAATCAATTTTGACCAATTTTTAGCTCTACAGACGCAAAAATCACTTTTACAGGGTGTTTCAAAAATTTCTCAGGTGTCCAAATTTGGAGTTACCACGCCAAATTTACTTCATATGTGTTGTAAAATGGATGATATTCACTCTCAAGGCAAGAAATGGGCAAACTTCGTTTCCTGACAGTGTCAAAAGTTTAAAAACCTGTTTTGACATTTTTCTTGGGACACCCTGTAATTCATGATTTTTGTGATTTTAAAGACAAATTCTATATTGTACCCATCTGGGTGATTAATTTGATATATAAAACATGTATG
Organism: Acartia tonsa; assembly: GCF_053477335.1. NCBI lineage: Eukaryota > Metazoa > Arthropoda > Copepoda > Calanoida > Acartiidae > Acartia > Acartia tonsa. The sequence continues at coordinate 34,993,780 of NC_137264.1, read as the reverse complement.
TAAGTTAAAAATTAATGTAAAAATTTTAAACTTGAAAATCATGAAAAAATGCCTTTTTTTCATTGTGAAAACACCACAATGAGAAAATGCGCAAAAAATCGGACTTTAAATGGATTAAAAAGGTTAAAAATCACCCAGCCCTTAGTTTTATGACCAAATGAAGGGGACTGGAAGTTTTTATCAAAATCTGAGACCTCATGCAGAAAAATGTTTTTTTCGTAAATAATGTGCCAAGAAACAAATATTAGTATTTAAAGTTATACTAGCGGTTGCGCCCCTAGCATCTAGGGGCTCTATACCAAAGGAATATGGAAGGGCAGAAAAATAGCCTAAAACCATAACTACCCGGACTATTTATAAAAATAAATAGCCTAAAACCATAACTACCCGGACTATTTATAAAAATAAATAGCCTAAAACCAACCCAATACCTATAAGTAGCTTTATCGGTTCAGCGGTTAGCGAGATCCTTCGCTACAGACAATAAAAGCTTATTACTTAATATATAAGAATAATATCACATATATTCATATCAGTGTTCCGCTTCGTTTAAGTAATTACAAAGTCAATAATATAATTTCAACATGTGAAATAGGCTTTACAATATGTTTTAAATATTAAATAGGTAAATTTTCTCTGTCGTACAGACTTTTTAGTAATCCTTAGTAACAAATATTCAAGATAACATCAAAATGTTACAGGGATTTTAAATCAACAGGACGATTCTAACCTGTCTATATTATAGATCAATGTCCGAGAAAGTAACAAAGTTGGAAGGAACAATTGCCCAACAAGTCAAGCTCATTGATTTCTTACAAGTCAAGGTAATAATATTAGTGGCGGAGCTTCTCTTTGAATTGTGTTACGTTGTCGGCGTCGGGTAGTCTTATTATGATATTGTTGGTGAAGGAATGGTTACAGGGGTGTATATTTTTAAAATTGACCCTGCTGAGGGGGGGGGGGTAGAAAAATAAAAAAAAAATGGGGGGGGGAATGAAAAAAATTTTCTCTCATCCTTGGTGAAAAAAACTAAAATAATGCGTGGGAGGGGGATAATATAAATAAAATAAAGAGTTTTGAAATTTTTTTTCAATTTTACCCCTGTCTTGCTTGAAAAAAACCAGCAACAAAAAATTTTAGTGGGGCAAAAGTTTTTTTAAAGAATTCACCTCTGAAGTATTTTTTAAATAAAATTTACCTAAATCAGATATGGAACCAATCCCCAAAAAAGTATTTAGAACTGGCTGCGATATTTGGCTTTAGTGACGGTTCAGCTGCCGTTTTTTTTTTTGCAGTTCCACACTGTACCAACCAACTGTTCTATCATTTCTCACGCTTTTTTAAAAGTTTGCTGTTAGGTTTGGTTTCCAAAAATTGACACATTTGCCCCTTCCTTCGATTATAGTGTGTTTTGTAGTAAAATTGAGACTTTTTCTTACAATTTCCAGACAATAAAAGTCGGTTGAATTGCCTGATATACTTAAAATTTTCTTAGGTTGAGGAATTGGAGGGCAGAAAGAAAACATTTGCTGATAAATTGTTCGGTGGTAATAAAGAGAATAAGGAGAATCATCTGGTTGTTGGATATCAGGTAAGTTTATAACAGCTGCGCTCCTGGCCTCTTAGGCATTTTAGATGAAATTTAGTTGTAGAAATAAATAATCTAAAAAGTAAACAAAAGGGGATGAGTCAAAATATATTTTCTTTAAAAAAATATTTTGGGAGGGTGGGATAGAACAGCCCTTCTCTGATAAGAAAAATAATTATGCCTTGGACAAAACAAAGCTTACTTGAAAATGTAAACTCAACAATTCGATGTTTAGCATTGTAATCAAATTTTTTTTTAGGATATTCAACAACAGTTACAGTCTGAAAAAGCCAAGAATAGAAAACTTACAGATCAACTCACAAGGAATCATTTAACTTCATTTTTACTATATTTTAATTTACATGCGGTTTATGTTTTTTTTAGTTTAAAATTTTACTTTAAAAGTCTATTTAAATATAAATCCTAACTTCAGATAATCAGATTTTCATTTAAATACATACATTAGCGTAGGTTGACAGTATCCATTAAAATATTCTTTTTATTTCGACTTGATAATATTTGATTATCAGAATCTTTTTACTGAAGTTAAAATATGGTATAAACTATAGGGTAAGGTCCGAAGTAGTAGCTTTGAAGACCAACACAATGTCACAGAGTGAAACTCACCTCCCAAGAAGTGTCCTCAACCAGATTGACCCAAGCAAGACAGCTAAACATAATATTCCCCATAGGTAAAACTTTCTATCTTTCTATCTGGCTTATTCAAAAATGTTTCTTTATCAGATTTTCTGGGCGACAACGAAATAGTAGGTAATACTATTACTTTCTAAATAGCAAGCCATCCTCTTACCTATACCTTGGATTCTAGAAGAGTAGATTTTAATTTCTTATCTCTTATAAAATCACTTTTCCAACTAACATAGCTTACTGACTGACAGACGGACTACTTTTTGAGCACTAATAGCTCAGATAATAGATGACACGTGTGAATCTTTTACTCTGTTCATCTGTCTGTCTGAATATAATCAATCTCTAAAATTATCCGGAGTTCTGTCAATCTATCAACTTGATTAAAATTACATTCTAATACGATGAAGAAACTAACAAGATAATATTTTCCCTATATTTATCTTTATATCTAATTGTTTATCTTTCTCATATTAATTAAAGCAAATTGGTCAATATAATTATTTATGTATCTTACATTAATTAGGTTACATTCTGGCACAATGAAGAAAACTGGCAAGTGTCCTGTCTGCCAGGAAACTTTAGGATTTATGAACATGGCGCAGATTTGCAAGTAAGTTTTCTGCAATTTAACCCTTTATTGCCGAGTTTCATAACATTTAAAAAATCAATGATTTTTATTCTATGTTTATTTTATAACTAAATAATAAATTGTTACCAGGGATTGTGGAGTCAGTGTACACAGTGGTTGTAGCTCAGGTTTACCATCTACCTGTGGTTTATCTGCCAGCCTGGTATCTGCTCTCCAGGTATAGATATATAGTGTACATAGTGGTTGTAACTAAGGTTTACCATCAACCTGTGATTTATCTGCTCTCAAGGTATAGATAGAAAGATAGTGTACATAGTGGTTGTAGCTCAGGTTTACCATCAACCTGTGCTTTATTTGCCAGACTTTTATCTGCTCTCCAGGTATAGATAGATAGTGTACACTGTACATAGTGGTTGTAGCTCAGGTTTACCATCAACCTGTAGTTTATTTGCCAGTCTTTTATCTGCTCTTCTGGTATAGATAGATAGTGTACATAGTGGTTGTAGCTCAGGTTTACCATCAACCTGTAGTTTATTTGCCAGTCTTTTATCTGCTCTCCAGGTATAGATAGAAAGGTAGTGTACATAGTGGTTGTAGCTCAGGTTTACCATCAACCTGTGGTTTATTTGCCAGCCTTTTATCTGCTCTCCAGGTATAGAAAGATAGATAGATGGTGTACATAGTGGTTTTAGCTCAGGTTTACCATCAACCTGTGGTATAGATAGATAGATTTTTCATAACTGATGGACCAAAGTTGTCCCTGGGTATAGGAAATCTTAACACAAAAATTCAATCGTTCACTTAAATAGGAGCTGAGAAAATCTTATTTCCTTCATTGGGTTACCGACGGACAGACAGACATGTATAGTATAGAGTAGATTTGCTACTAGGAAAGAATAAGTGTATTGGTGACCTAATAAAATATATATTACTTAGCGAAAAAGCTTTGAGGAAAATTGTATTTTCAGGCTTCCTCTCCAGTGAGGCCTAGAGCCAAGTCTGAGAGCAGAGGACGTAGTGGGACTAGCAGCATGAAGGACAGGCCCCTACCAGTTCCTCCTAATACTATCAAGTAAGTCTCCTCTTACATCAAATCTAGGATTTTGGTTTTTATGAAATATTTACTTCTAGAGTGGGATGCAGCTTCCAGTCAAATGCGCTTGTTGACCAAACTGCATAGTATGCGTTTTGTTATAATTAACATCAGTTTGACCTAATAAGTGCATTTGACTGGAAGCTTGCATCCAATTTTACGGAATTTGGCAAAATAAATATCCTCTTTTATGACTGTTTCTTTAGATTTGTCATATTGATATCTCTATTTCTAATTATTCTACAATCATTTTTCCAGAAACTGTTCATTGTTCATGTATTTATCATCCTATGACTAGATTTAAGTTTTGGAATGGGGGGGGGGGGTCTTTTAATTATTTCAATTAATTGAATTAGTCTAATGTCTAACCCCTGTGGGTCTACCCTTTAACCAAAATAACCTAAGCTGTCCTAAATTAATCAACAAACAAACGAAAATCAACCCCCCCCCCCCCCCCCCCCAACCAATTTATTTTCAATTTATTTCAAACCCCCCAGGATATCAGTGTTTAACAAGGTACTTTGTGTGAAATGAAAGCGCCGTAAAACATTTATAAAAATTTAGGGAGGGCGGAGTCCAGTTTCTGCAGCAGGGAGACTGGAACGACGTGTACTTGGTGATAAATAACAATCATATCCTTGATATCTATGAGAATAATTCTAAGAGCATTAGAATTGATCAGGTAACATTTCAAATCTGCATATGCATTACGCATGTTCTATCACAATTTTAATAAATTCTAACCTTTATTTTTAAGTAGGTTAATTTCTTAAATCTACTTAATTTCAAAATTACTGTATAGGTTTCCGAGAAAACTTTGTTTTAGCAGGGATCCAATGGGCTAAGACACATTGATAACACAAAATTACCCCTTCTGTTGTAGTAGTGGTTAAACACTCAACTTAATAAGACAACCAATAAAAATTTACTAATAAACAAAAAATGTTAAGCAAACAAATAAGAAAGGTTCTTTTAAAACTTTGGGGACTAGTGTAATAAACGGCCTATTGTCCCCCCTATCTCTCTCTTTCTCTGGTGTTTTAGGCTGCTATTCAAGAAAGACGGTTTATTTGTTTGTGTGAATATTTCATGATAATATTGAATCTAGACTATAACTCGTTTTTTTCGTCCGTTCTTCTTCCTTAAGTTGTAAGGTATTGAAAATAATATGGAGTATTAAGATATATTCAAGATTAAAGATAGTTTTAAAAGTATTTACATCTAAGTTGGAATTTCTCGTTAATTACCTATTTTTAGATATCCTTGGCATCACACAACTGTCGTGTGTCTGTCCAGTCTACAGTGGCATTCTCTGAGGTGTACTACATCAATTCTAATGATAGACCTTACGCTTTCAAGATAACTGTTCATACCAAAGGTATATAAGATAGATAGATACAGTTGATATTTGTTGATTGATTGAAATTATTTCTAAACTTTTAAATTTAACATTAAAATAGCCTTAGACCATGACCTAGGTACCTTTAAAGTTTCCTTAAAATGGACAACTCAATTGTTTCTATAGTTTGCGAGATCTTAACATACAAGCAACTTTATATATTAGGATTTTTCTTTTTTGATTATCCTATTATTTAGTTTTTGAAATAATGATTTCTGGGACGATTAGACACTCTGTTCTGAGTGAAGCAAAGCATCTCTATAAGTCAGTTTTAAAATGCAATGAAGCATGAGACATGTTGACATGTTGAACATTAAATGCGTTATTACTTTATATATCAACTAGCGGCTTCGCACCTAGCCTCTAGGGGCTTTGCCCGAAGAGCTTTAATCAAACCAATTTTTCGTATTTTAGATTTAAAAGAAAAATTAAAAAAAAAAAATTTGGGGGGGGGGGCAATTTTTTATTTTTTTTAAGGGGGGATAGGCGACCCCACTATTTTAATTTTAGTTTTAAAAAGAAAGAAAAAAATTTTTTTGGGGGGGATGTTTTTCATTTTGGGGGGTTGGGGTTGTCCCACCCCCCAAGAAAATAGCTTAAAACCATCACAGGACCAGTAGGTATAATCCCTGAAAAGTAGAGCCCAATCGATTCAGCGGTTACTGAGATCTTAAGCTTCAGACGGACAGACAGACAGACATCGTTCTACTTTGTATTATAGATGTCAATATGCGCATGTCTGTCTGATTAGCAGAGCTTTGCTGTTGGGGATGTCTTATAAATGTTCATTTTATTTAGGTAAAGCAGAGAAGGCTTTATACTTCATGTGCCAGAATTTCAACCAGAAGGTGGATTGGGTCAATAAGCTGGACGAGATTGTCAAGACATTTCCCTCAAACACGGCCCCAATTCCCTCAACAGAACAGGTAAACTTCAATATTTTACAGAGATAGGTCAATTTCCTAATTTTCAAAGTACATTTCTTATTTATCTTTCTAAAAAGGGCATTAAGAGGCAAAATTGAAAAAAAAAACATTATAATCTTTTCATCTTGAATATTTCTGCTCAACAATCAGCCTAGCCTAAATATTTTTTTTTATTTTTTCTATAGTTAAGTTTGAAACATTTTTATTCGTATACTTTAATTGAACTAATAATCTAAAATGGTAAGATAATGGAGAATAAATTGATGTACATTCCCAATAAATAAAATATTAAACAATACTACATCTTTTGTAAAATTATCGGATGCAAAGTTTGGACACTACTAACCAACTTGTAACAAATTAATTATAATTTTTTTTATAAATTGAATGATTAAGATAACGTGGTTATAACACTTTGTAATTTACAGAACAATTTTCCCTACCTCCCTGACAAAGTTAAATTTCATAGCATCCTTTTTTGCTTATTCTATTTCTAAATGAGCGATAACTTTTTTGTTATTTATTAAATATTTTGGATGTATTTTCTATTATAGGAGGGTATTAAAGAGCTAGTGGCTACTGTACCTGCCGACAATGAAGTTCTTTCTATGGAGCATGCTCAACCTGGCATTGTTGTCATCGGAACTATTAAGGTAGTTAGATAGATAGCAAAGAATACATTGAGATAGACAGACTGAGTAAAACAATAATCCATGAAGCATTTGAATATCAAATTATCATGGTTCTTAGGGGATAAGACAAAGGAGGATAAAATGTCCACCTACAATTATGATAAACTATAATACCTCTATTGTAGATTTAAGTTATTGGTGGATATGTTTGAATACTGCTAGTTTGTACAACCTAATAAATATTTAATAAAAGTACCATAAGTTTTTTAGCCAAGGAATAAGAGTGTATTAATAAACTTTAGTATCACTTACAGTCATAAGAAATAAATACAAATATTATTTAATATTTAGGGATTGTATATGAGAGATATGAACAATGGAAAGGGAGAATTGAGAAGAATTGAGGGAGTAGATGCACCTATTCATAAAATTGTCTTCATTAAGACAACACAGGTATGAATATGTAACAGTATGTCAGAAAGAAAATAGGGGGGGGGGGGAATATAAAATACTAATTGAATGACTTACCGGCCATTTCCTTCAAAAATCATAGTCGCATATAGAATTCCTCCTTTTCATATTTTTTATTGAAATAAATTGACAATAATAAATATATGGGTATTATTCACTGAGTAGCCCCGCAGGGTTAGGTCAATCCGCAATCGCTACGAATACCCCTCCTTATTGCTTGATTGGCACTCGGAAGGAAAGCACCGACATACCTTAATATTTCAATTTTTCTGCTTTTGTTACCTATAGTTTTTTTATATTTATTTTTACAACTTAGACATTGATTCTCGGATGTGGCTCTGACGGTGTGTCAGTTAGTCAGCTTATGTGCGTGGACGCGCGCGCAGTTGCCGCGGCAACAGCTGTCACTCCAGAACCGGTTCCGGAGACGGCTGGCGCGCATATCTTTGCTGCGCATGAAACTGAATCTGGGTAAGTTATTGATTAACTGCAAGTTTTTACATAGTTTATAAATAGAGGGGGGGGGGGGGACTGGGGAGTAATACCATTCATTATTGTGTATATATGACAAAAGAGATTCTAGAAGGATAAAAGCTCCCCATAAAACCTAGAAATTAGAAGTAAGGTGGGGAATTTAAGGAAATTCAAGTTTATTTAAGAAACTTTATTGCATAAGGAAATGCTCCTATTTCTATTTAAAATTCCTCCAAGTTTCTTAAAGAACTGTTATTCTTAAAGATTGAATTTCGTTTATAAATAAAGCTTTTTTTTAGAAATTTGTTCATGTGTTGTGCATCTAAAGATATGGTTTCCATTTTTGCCTGGAGCCCTAAAAGAGGTAATTTTAGTTTGAATTTAATTTTTGAACTTTCCAAACAAATAGTTTTTTACATCCTATAATATAAAGTAGTAAGATTTGTTTTGTCTGAAGCTTTATATTTCGATGACTACTGAACCAATTAAAGAGCGTCACATAGGTACCAGAGGGGTTTTAGGCTAAAGATTTCATAACAAACTAGGGCTTAGTGACCTTTCTAACATGCCTAAACCAGTTTTAACCCGAGTTTACCCATACAGTTTCTCCAAATTTTCGTCAAATTGCATTGAAACACTTAAAACCCACCGATGAAAACAAATCCTGTTTATTCTAGTTGAGTTTGTGATTAGAAACAAGTTTTCCACAGATACTTATACCAAGTGCATCTTCTTTACGGATTCATCCGTCCTTGTTGGAACTACTAAGGTTAGCATTACTGTATTACATTTAATTGTTATTGGACTTTTTTGTAGCAAAGCTACTCTCTAATTCACTTTGTCAGTCCAGTAAGATATGGGGGAAATGTGGCACTTTAAATGTTTTTTTTTATATATAAATATGTCTATGTTGCGTTTGACGTTTATGTTTCGTTGAACTCTCTTTGTTTAATCGAGAAACGTAAAAAAATTTATTTTTGTGATTTCTCTTGGGAGGGTAGTGGTACCCTACCCCAAAATAGTTATAAACCTTCCCGGGACCTATGAGAATCTACCCTGTTAAGGAGAACCCGATAGGTTCAGCGGTTAGCGAGATCCTTCGGTACAAACAGACAGACAAATAGACATCCTGTTACTTTAGTATAAGGATTACGGACCACTTTTGTTAACAAAAATATCTTTTCAGTTCTATGATATTGATTTGAAGACCTTCGCTGCAGAAGAATTCTTGGATACTTCAGATCCTGGCATCAAAAAGTAAGCAACTAAAGTTTTTCAAGCGTTTTTAGGCTGAGGATGAGGGGACAATGCGCTGTTTTCTACACTAATCCCCAAAGTTTTACAATAATGGTTTCTTATTCGTTGAATTAACAACTTTGGGAATTTCAGTGAATTTTGAATTGCTGATCAACTTGAGAGTTTAAACGTTTCAACCACTATTTTTAATATACAGAAAGTGTAATATTTTGTATCATCATTAAGGATGTACAGCACATCAATTTATCGGCCATTGTCTTATCCATTTAGATTTCTAGTTTTTAGAACAAAGTCAATTAGTAATGGTTTTTTTTGTGTTTTTTTAATTACACGTAGTGCAACCACTCTAGTCTTCAGCCAAATATGATTTTTTTGTTTATTTATTTTTTGAAATGTAAGAGAAATCTAATTTCTAATTTTAGGACACTGCACGACCCTGAGTTTATGGGTTCTGAGCCCCGCCAGATCCTGCAGATCAGGACAGCCAAGGATCCGGAGTTTGTGCTGGCTTTTACCAGGTAATAAGCACTGAAGCAGTCTTCATAATAATTTGTGCTTTCCCTCTAAGTGCTTATCGAGAACTGAGGTGAATTCTTTAAAAACTTTTGCCCCACTAAAATTTTAGTGAGGCAAAATTATCCCCTCTGAATATTAGTTTGCCTCACTGATTTTAGTGGGGCAAAAGTTTTTTAAGAATTCACCTCTGAACCCCCTTCCCTTCTTATTTTTAAAGAAATATAAACTCGTTATTATGGTTATGATTTTTTGCTTAGCTTTTATGATTGTTTTTAAGTTTCCTTTATTTTGTATGAATAATTATCATATTTATCTGATTTTTGTAATAATGAATCCTAGGACAACAAGGTACAATATTATAAGCGAGGCATCTCTAAAATCAAATTCTAAAAATGAAAGTTTGTCCTTTTATTGTTTCCTGTATCTCACGGTTAGTTTTTTATTAAATGAATAAGTTAGGGTACAATGTTTGGCACTTTCGATATAAGTAAATGATAATAACAAAGCCACAGAATACGATAATACCTTCAGAAAAATCGATGAAAATAGTTTTCATACTAAATTTTGGTTTTTTATATTTTTTTCTAAAATGTCATGACAGAAGATGCAAAATGTCGTCTTAGTTTTTTGAAAGAATTAATCTTCTCTGAAATCTAAATTAACAAAATATTTTTTTTGGTAAATGATTATACGATATATGTAAAACATTTTATCAGAAAGAAATATTTAAAATTGTGAAGTAGAAACCTGAATAATTTTTCTTGTGGAAATAGTTTTCTGCAAATGTTGATAAACATATGTCTGCTAGCATTAAGATGTTTGTACTGCCAATACACGTTGGGTTTTATTTAAAGAATTTCTTTAAAATGTTTTTTTTTTTACATTGTATACCAATAACGCAATATTTGCTATCAGAAAACCCCCGACTAAGACTCGCCTACGACCCGATCTTTTAGGATTGCTTTGTAATTTACACTTTTGAAAGTCTTTCAACAGTATACACAGCAAATTCTCTCTTTTTTAACTAACTTTCCGAATAATATACCTAAAGCATTTGAATTGACAAAGGCTATGCTAATATTTTTACCATTCAAGTTTATTTAATATTCTAATAAATAGCGCAACCCTCCAAGTTTATGACTACTTTTCATGAACATATGATCTAAAGAATAAGCTCTGACGCAATGTCATATAAGGATATTATAATATTCATTTAAAAAATTGTTATTTTTGCATATATGTTACATTTTACAGTGTTTTGTGGCTCAAAAGAAAGACAATTAAAAATTATTTCATATTATATAGTTTAAATTACATAAGATAACCTAGAAATAGTAAAAAATTCCCTTTCTTTTTTTGTCGCAAAAGAGAATTCAACAAAGATTTTCATTAAAAAACACCTTAGTGTAAAAATTAAAAAGTTTAAACATGGTCACAAAAAGATTCAATTAGTTTATCAAATGTTTCATTTTCAGCAAATGACGATTAATCTCTATTACAAAGAATAAAGTGTAAAAAGATATTCTCGTTTTAATTTTAAGCAACTTAAAATGCATTTTAATACCTTTTAATGATTTTTTTTTAAAACATCATTTTATAAAATGTTATTGATTTTTAAAGTTATATATTAGAATGTTTTTAAATTTTGTTAACATTTTGTTTTAAATGTAGAAAATTGGTAATTCTAAACATTCAAAAAATGATTTTATTAAATTTTCATCACTTAAATTGCATGTTTGATGAAATTTTCAACTGATAATTCAAGAAAAATCGTTTAAGTTTTATTATATTTTACTTTGAAATGTTAAAAAAATATATTATTGTCAAAAATGTGGAAGTTATACTTTCCTCAAAAAAAAGGCCTAAAACATGCAAATTAACACGTGTAATGAAATTTTTTTTTCTTTCAGGTTTAATTTTAAGTAATTATTGATATTTTTTGTAAAAAGGATTTTATATAAAAAGTTTTAAAACTCGAGTTATGTAGTGGTTCTAAAAAAGGTTGCGAATTTATGCAATTTTCTTGCAAAAAAAATTTTCTAGGATTTTAAAAATAGCAAAGGGTGTTATTAGACGTACTTACAGATACAATTGCTAAGTCATTTTGGCCAAACACTAAAATAAAGTTTTGACATCTGAGGGTCCAGCCGTGATCTGTAACAAATTTTGACTTAGGTACAAATTAATGTTCTGCTCATTAAGTTTTGACACTCTAGAAGGGTTATTGTTCGTTTGTTCTTCCTTCTGATTTTAGAGCTTTGCTTATAAGGGTGTTCTAATCTTTGTTATTTTATATGATTACCCTTCCCTAAATTATCTTTAGTCAAATGTCTGTAATACTTTTAGGCATCTGTTGTTTGTTGATATGTACGGTCAAGAAACCAGAGGACCAATTGTTTTCTCCAGCCTTCCCATGGAACATCTGGTTATTCATGGGTATGTTTGAATACAGACATTATGAGTTGTAGAGTAGTTGCCTTTGCAGTTACAAATTCTACAATTACATTTTATTTCTAATTTTTGGGAAGAAAATGATAATTTTCATATTTTTTTGCTTTAATTTATTTTTATTAAATTCAGAATGTTGTGCAGCAGTTTCAGTGATAGAATTATCATATCCCACTTAAACTCAAAGGAGGCTAATGAAAGCAAGGTAATCTTTATTTATAAGTAACAGGATATGATGTCTGTCTGTATTTCTGCCTATCTGTAGCGAAGGTCTTTACAGTAAAGCTTTGGGGTTAGATATTTTAGCGGGAGATGCCTCAAACATACCAAGAGAAATGAATCGTCATTAGAAAAATATTCTCTTAATTCCATTAACTGAACTATTCTCGCAAGTTGGTGGTCGACTTCTCTGATATGTATTGTATACTTATAGCCTATGAGTTAAGCTTTCTAAAGTCTTACATATTTCTTTTTCAAGGAAAACCCTAATTCATAGCCTAGCCTAGGAAGTTTTTAGGATTGGCTTATTATATAGCGTACAGATAAAGATAATATTTGCTGATTCTAAGTATCGTAGGTATTTAAAATAACTTGCAAAATTTCTTTTAGAATGCCATCCTCGCCCGATCTTATTATAGACTTCTATTTCGGGGAAAAATATTTAAAAATAAAATGATTTGTTCAGGTTGAAATCTTCACCCCTGTGCCTCATTTGGTGGCAAAATCTAACAATAAATTGTATTATACTACATCAGGTAAACTATTACTATTTTAAATTAAATTCAAATTATAAGCAAGTTATGATTTAAAAATATATATATTAAGAAACATCTTAGAAAGCTTTGTTGAAATTAAATAACCAATTTGAAGCACAAAATTTGAAAAATTTTCGATTTTTCCTATTAGCGTTTCTGTAATACTGCATTAGTCAGTCCTCTGTTAGTTGTTCCGTCTGATTTGTTAAGCTTCGCGTTTATGGATGTTGTCATTCTTGGGTTTTGCTGTTATAGTCTTACAAATTAATGAATAATGATTTAATAAATTGAATTGTTTTTAGGTGATACAGCTTACAATCTAGTGGCCTTTGATGTCAACAAGTTAAACGAAAAGCAGTAAAAAAATAAGTGTAATAAAATTATTTTGTAATATGTTTGTTTAAATTCGAATTTTAACCGCATTTTAGTTTAGATATATTTTAAATTTTTATAATAACCTTATTTTAAACCGATGATTTTTAGTATTTTTAATCTTAAAAAGACCAAATGTGTATTAATGTGTAACATTGTATGAATATTGTACTATTTTTTATATTATAATGTAACGTTTAGGGTAAATTTAGATTGTTTTATTTGATATTTTAAGTAATTGTATATTTTGTAAATATTAAAATATTTTTGAACAACTAGAATAATCTAAATTTTCTGTAAACCGTATTTTTTACGCTTAATTCAGCTTATATGATCTCAAAATCGTACCCTGATAATTTTAGGTCTTTATTATTGTCAACTTTAGTAGATTTCTTAAGACTTTGAATTTAATCGTCCATGTTTTATCAGTCTCCTTAAGTCCTTCCCTTTTCTTCCCCAACGAATTAATTTTTACTACGGAAGGGAGGAGTCATTGGGTTCGTTTATTACACTAATACGAAAAAGTTCTATAACTTTTCTTATTCGTCGGCTTTGCAATTTTGTTATTTGGGTTGTATCTCATTGGCCAAGTCTTACCCCTTTAGTTCCCTGTAATTAACTGTGTAACAGGATGATTAATATCATGATTCTGAATCTTACAGAAGTTTCTAAAGATTACTCAATAAAACTAAATCTTATCAAAAGAATATACCTGTACCATTAAAATTATGTGTAGTAAGTCACAAAGTAGTTTTTTTTAGAATTAAAGTATTATGTATATGTATTTCTTATAATTTGTAACCTATTACGCTTATCAATAATAAATTCTTATAAATCAAAATATTTATGTTTGTTACGAAGATACTAAAGGTATTCGTGTCCGTCTGCAATCCTGTATTTGTATTGCAGATGATCCTATTTTTTAGCAAATCCGTATTTTACATTAGATTTTATTTAACACTATTCTTCTTGATTAAATTATTTCTAACAGCTTCGCTAAGTAATCCTATTCCTTTTTATTCATCTCCGAAGAAGTTGCAAATATACATCCAGATACTTAAATCTAACCTGAAACCTGGATGATAACATCAATAAAAGCGAATCTCTTAAATCAGAACAGTCATTGTTAGGATTTGATTATGGAGTTGCCTCGCTTAAAATAGTTTACCTTGTCCTAAGAATCACTATTCAAAAAATCAGATGACTAGGTTGATCATCATCCAAGAAATTTTTGTCAAAATGTTAAAATGGACATACGGACTTTCTGGTAACGATTATAGAGTTGCTACTCTTTCTTAGTTGTGCCCAACTGTCATAGGAATCATCATGCAGTTAGAAATCGATAGGTTAATTCCAACATGCCTAGATTAACGAAAAATTACGAACCTACCCTAATTATTGAAAAGCTTCGCTTTAAAATATACCTGGTATTAATTTTGGGCGTTCCTGAAATGGAGCCTCTAACCAAACTATAAAGTTTTTAAATTTAATATCCTTCGCTGTAGAAATAGTAGTTAGATTATTTGCTCCCGTAGGAGCCTTCAGAAATTGCCTCAGGTGATGATATTTCACATCTCCACGGCGGGGTATTGGTTATAGTTTTCAACTAGCAATAACAGCACCTCTCTATTCGATCATTGGTTACTGTATCGCCACAGCGCAAAGTTACCTTGTATTGCGTTATTTTACAATCACTTCAAATTGTTATCAAAAAGGATTATGACCATTTTAAGAAAATTCTTTTTTTACTTTTATAAGCATACATTTTAGTTTTTGAATTTAAGCTAATTCTTTTGTAATTTATAACTTCAAATGATGGCTTTTCTTACTTTAGAAATAACAAGATCTAATTTTATTTGTAGCATCTAGCGGCATAATTTTTAACTACATATATTAAAACTTTTAAAATTGGGCATATTGAAACATGAATTCAAGGCCATTTCTAAAGTTTTATTATAAGGATATTAATTCTATTATGGCTTCGAAACCGATTATTGTCTGCTGAATTAGACCGGTTTTGAGCCATACTGAACAATCATGTATCGTATCATGGACAATTTTCCAAGAATAATAAAATGAAAATCATAAAATCAATGTCAGTTTGGTTGGCAACGGAAAGTTGCTTATAATACGATTCGATAAATCCTTATAATATAGTAACAGGATGTTTGTCTGTGTGTTTGTATGTTTGTACCGAAGGATCTCGCTAACCGCTGAACCGATCGGGTTCTCCTTAACAGGGTAGATTCTCATATGTCCCGGAAAGGTTTATAACTATTTTGGGGGAGGGTACCACCACCCTCCCTAGAGAAATTAATTTTTTTTAAATTTACCAATTTTAGAAAGAGATTTCAACGAAAAATAAACGTCAAACGTAATTTTTTTTAACTTTTTCTTTTAAAATCTAAAATAAGAAATTGAATTATTAAATTCGACTCTCTCCACCTCAAGTGCCCCTAGAGGCCTCTAGGGGCGTAGCCGCTAGTAATTAATAAAGTTGTGCATTTGAAACAATTTATTACGGATAAAAAATTTATAACGGCATCAAATATTTTATGTAAATAAGTATTTTTTTAATGTTTTCGATATTTTTTATATCATTTAAGTTTAACATATCTAATTTACTTATGAAATAGAATAACAAAATACAAAATAATACAATACACAACACATTAAAACTTTTTATTAAAAAAATCAATAAGGATTTAAAGATTAGTTTTTATTATTTCTTTTCTTTTAAAATAATTGTTCTTATAGAAAAAAATCACGAAACCTATCAGAAAAAAATATTTAAAATAATATATAAAAAAATCACTAAACCTCCTAATTTAATATTTTTCATAAGCATATATATTTCTCATTTTCTATTTTTGTATTAGTCTTTAACTTACTTTTCTTTTAACTAAGCCAAGTGTGCATAGGAATTTGCAAAGTGGTTGTATGCCATTCAGGTAAAAAAAGGGAAATGGTTGAAATCTAAAATATTTGTTTATCGTCCGTGTTGACACCCCCCTCTTTCACGCCCTTAGTCTAAATTGTGTAAAATTTTATCGTAATAAAGAAATTTTAGCAAAAGTTTGCGTTCCACATTTTAGAGTTTTAAAAGTTTTAGTCACTTAACTTTAAATAGCTTT
The DNA here is from genome assembly GCF_053477335.1 of Acartia tonsa. Taxonomy (NCBI): domain Eukaryota; kingdom Metazoa; phylum Arthropoda; class Copepoda; order Calanoida; family Acartiidae; genus Acartia; species Acartia tonsa. Next base: position 34,977,475 of record NC_137264.1, on the reverse strand, counting down.
CATTCATTTCAAGATGGATAAATTTATAGTTGGATAGATAGATTAAGAGTTGGATAGATAGATTGATAGTTGGATAGATAGACTGATAGCAGGATAGATAGATTAATTGTTTTATTTGGATAGATTGATAGTTGGATAGTATAAATTGACATTTCAATGAATAGATTACAAATAATGTAGATAAATTGTTGGATAGAAAAATTGATATTATGTGGATAGATTGATAGTTAGATATAAAGATTGATAGAAGAATTGATGTATTGGTAGTATGGTGATAGATTGATAGTTGGATAGATAGATTGAAAGCTGGTTAGATAGATTCATAGCTATATAGATAGATTCATGGCTGGATAGAAAGAATGATAGCTGGATAGATAGATTGTTAGTAAGGTTGATAGACTGATAGTATAGTGAATAGTCTAAAAGTAAGTTGGATAGATTGATAAAAGTAAGGTGGATAGATTGATAAAAGTAAGGTGGTTAGATTGAGAAAAGTAAGGTGGATAGATTGATAGCCACTAAGGTGAATATATGTTTAGTTGGATTGATTGATGATTAGGGGGATAGATTGATAGTAGCATTGTTAATTTAATAGTTAAATATAAAGATAAGAATTAGGTTAGATGATTGTGAGGTAAATGGATAGATAGTTAGATGTGTAGATTGGTAGATGTGGATAAATTGATGGTAAGGTATATGGATGAATAGATGGATAGATTGACGAAAAATTTATAGCTATTTTGGATAGATTTTGAAAAAAGATGAATAGATTGATTTTTAGATAACTGATTTTATAAGAAATAGATTAATGGATGCATAGATAGATAGATTGTAGAATATGTGAATGGATAAGTGATGTTTAAATAAAAATAACATTCTTTTTTGCATAGAAAAGCAAAAATGTAATTTCTATTTTAAAAAGAAAATATCTCTTAAGTAGAAAATACTCTTAAGAATAAGGCTCTCGTGATTATGTTGTGTGTATATTTTATGTGTGTGTCTGTTTGTCCGTAAGGATCGAACAAAGAGAAATTTACCCGGGTTTCTCTTTGCGTAGCCCCGGCGCAATACCGCGGTGAAATCGGACACTATACGGACCCCTTCCTACATGGACCTCGTAATGGTCCCCATACCCTTTTATTCCCCCCTTTTCATTTTAATACAGGGAAAATTGGGGGTGAGAGAAAAGGGAAGGTAAAGAGAATAAGAGCAGTCATTTTATAGTTATCATCACCTATGGTTATTGCTACGCTGTAAGCACGTTATTTCCGTGATTTTTCTACGATAACCAATAACCATATCCTTAGTAAGTGATTGTTATTACGTGACAGTGATTTTTAGTGTGTTATTAAGCCGGTATATACTATAAAAATAAACTGTTATCAAGCCGTACATGGTGTTTTAAATATATGAGAAATAAATGATATTTTATATTTTTGGTTGATTTACGTTTTTAGTATTGCAGCCTCCGTATAAAATTATATATATACTCACAAGTGTAAGAGAGAAAAAGAGGACCTCCGTTAAATAGGCAAGGGTGTCAGATTTATATAAATAATTCCGTAAAATAGATTTCACGGTTTAAAACGTTTTAACCATTTTCTGAAAAAGTCAATAGTTAATTATTGGTTGAAATTATCTAATTAATTAAGATGCTTTTAAATTTTTCCTCAAGAAATAATCTTAAATCTAGATTTTTTCATATTGTATATAAGTTTATTTTAATGCCAGAAAACCCCCCAAAAAATAAATGTTGTAAAATCTAAATCGCTTAAACAAAACAAAATAATTCCAAATATAATAATTTTATATCTTTATTTTTAAACGATTATACATAATATATAAAATATGTAAATTAAGGAAAAGGAATTTTACAAAAATCATTAATTATTTTGTTATTCATTAAATTTATTGATTTTTAACTTTTTAATCTTAATTATGCATTCAAAATTTATGTAAAATTAGAATATTTAAAAATTAGTTAAGGAATATTTATTTATCTCATCATATTATATATATTTTTCTGGTGATAGAGAAATAAAATATATGAGATTGATAAAATTTTTATGGGCTCATTCAAGGGACAGAAGACCAGAGGGCCAACAAAACAGATATTATTTTGATATTTATGATTTTTCGTGGTAAATTCTCTGTAATATGATAGGATACATGATTTTTCGGCATGGCCAGTCTTAATCCAGAGAAAATTAAACAGATTTGAAGCTATAATAGAAAAATGATCTATATATTTGTTGAAGATATATACAAAAACTAAACGTTTAATATAAATATGCCTCTATTTAAGATTTTTTTATTTTTAAAAACAAGAAAAGATTTTGGCTATACTATAAATCACCAAGCTACCAAAAAGAACTTATTTATATTTTAATAATCCATAAAAAAATAATATTTTGTGTAAATGTGACACCCTGTATCGCCCCAAGGTTACTGTGCCAAGAAATAAAGAAGCATCTTTACTACCAGGAAGCTTCCCTCTTGTCCCCACACTCCCCCCAAACCACGTATATCTTATATGAATAGGGGATAAAATTACGAAGATTAATCTCTGCTGACGTAATTCCAATTTTAGGAGAGTTAGGGTTGAAACATAAAAACGATTTATTTCTAAGACTTTACGATAACTGGACCATGGAAAGAAAGCGAAGTAGCTGGTTTCGTCGTATTGTCACAGTAGCTTTTCTCCTATTCTAGTCCCTGCGGGGAGCTCTAACCCTGCTGGACAATCATTAACATCTACCTAACCTAACCTCAAATAACCTATCAAAAGCTACTGTGAAAATACAACGAAACTCGCTACTTCGTTTTCTTTCCATGATCCAAATATCTTAATCAGGACAATTATGTCCTTAAGTAGCCAAGCAATAACAAGCTAAAAACATATTTGATTCCATTTATAGTTAGATATCCTAAATGTGTTTATCTTAGCAAGGTGTCTATGTCAAGCTTAAGATCTTGGTAACCGCTTTACCTACTGATCCCTTCCCTCAATTTTTTTTTCCATAAAGTAGGAGAATCTCTTATTTACCCATAGGGGCGAAACCCCTTTAGTGATTATTAAGTGAAAAATACAAATGTCAGTTTGGTTGAATAGATTTAAAAGTTGTAGGTATATTTTCAAATATTTAGAAATCGGCCATTAAAGAAGAATATTATCAAGAATCTCTTATGATGACAAACGGACGCACGGACAAACTATAGTTTTAGAGTTTTAGAGATACTAATAAGTTCTTTTAGGCACCAATAAAGGTTTATAATAATTTAAAACTGTTAATTTAATTCGCAAACCCTAACTCAGCCAATAATACAGATAACCGACCAAAACAAACACAAACACACACCATGGCGTTTTCCCAGATGTCAATATTTGTTAGCTGCCTGTGCGTTGCGCTGGTAGTCTCCAAGTCAGAGGTTAAGGAGACCAGCAACATGCTGCGCGCTAGCGCACTTGTACAGAACCCACAACAGGAAATTTAAGATATCTTTTAATTATTCATCACCTGGTAGAAAACCATTGACCCTCCCCTCACCCCGGAACAATTTTAAAGAAAAATATTTTCAAGATTTGGATGAGAGTAGATAAAGAAATCTTGTCTTATATCGATTCTAATTTTGGCTCCAAAAAGGTTGTTATATTTTCATAGAGATTGAATAATGAACTTGTTCCAATTTTTTATCATCTATCAACATATTTTTAAAGCAGCGTATAGTGCTTATAAAAAATGACGTCATTCAATACACTTTACCATTGGTCAATTACAATTTATACTGGCCTATTATTAGTCATTTGTATTGTAAGACGTAATTTTTGTGTAGGTACTATAAGCTGCTTCCATATTTTAAAACTTTTTTTGTCATATAAGGGATCTGTTCCTTAAGATTTGTGGGGGGGGGGGGGGAGGTTATTCTCCTAGCCTAATTTAAAATAAGTGACCTAACTCTCTAATATATAAGTTGCCTTAAATCAACCATAAGACATTTATAAAGCTTTCCTCATAAGTATAATTCAATCAGTTAGATTGTCAAACATTTGATTTTCTTGTAGATAAAATTTAAAATCTCTTAAATTGTTTGTCAGGCTGACAAGTTATCTGTTTGTATTGATGACAGCGACTGCCAGGCACTTGGAGCCAACTATGCCTGCTTCCAGGAACTTTATAGTCTAATAACTCAGCAATTATTTGAGATAGTTGTATGATTTTTTTTAAGACGATGTGCTTTTTTAAAAGGAACTATGAATAAGATACAAAAGTGTAGGGATAAACAATTTGCATATCCATATATATATTTTTAAAGGTATTCTAATGTATTTAAAATTAATGTGTTTTTTTTTACAAAGAACATGATTTAACCATTTAAAACACATATCATTTCCTAACTTGGTTTAAAACAGGTAAAATTATAATATGTATAAAATTTGATGTTTAAGAAATAAGAAATTTCATGTTTAAAGAATAAATCAAAATAAAATTTGCAAACATCCGAATTTTAAAGTCTTTATAATCCAACGTATCGTGATAGTATATTATTAGGTTGGAATGGACTGGTTTTATGCTGTAATTCTGAGCTGTCAATTGGTTTTAGATTTAGCGTATAATATGTCATATATGGTTTCAAGTGCACTCACAATTTCGCACATTTTTGCAAAAAAAAATGCAAGTATAATTTCAAAATCGACCATGACTATATATAAATTTATGGAAAATAGACTAAAACCACCCTTTTTTAAAAAACACTTTCCTAAACAGTACATTGAATTCTGTTAAGCAGTTTTACTGATTAAGTCTTCTACCTTTTTGCTTTTGACATTCTGATCTATTTATTAGTAAATATTGTCATTTTTGGCAGGAATGTTTGCACTCACTTATTCTTGGTTTTTGCACACATATTATGATGTGTTGACATAGGAATTTGCACAGTTTTCAGCAATACAGGGTCATAGTCATAGGCAAATAAACAGAAAATATATTTTAAAAGTTTTCAATATTAAGAAAACCTAAGTTATAATGATATTTGATATGTCGATTTTATGTCAGCATTTTATTCTGATTATATGTCGTCCATGACGACTTCTATTTAATACCTTATAGTCGAATGTTATTAGAATAACTTCATGCTGATATTTATGTCAGCCATTACAACAAAGAACAAAATTTAAAAACGGAAAATGTGAAATTTAACTATTCCTGTATTTTAATAAATATATGTAAAATTATTCCACAAATATTTAGCGAATATTTACATTTTACATACTTTTAAACACCATACAGCATATAGTTACATATTTATTCCTTTCGAAAAATAGCCCAAAACCTGATCTAATCAAATGTCCGTCTATTGGTTTAAAATATTTAATGCCTTTGATATAAAAATTTATTTTTGTTAATTTAGAAAAGGCTAAAATAACTATCAAATCCGTTTATTAATTAATATGTTAAAATGATTAGAAATCATTCATGCAAAAATATGAAAATAATAATTAAGAATTTCTCATACATTCATCGATGTACATTCATTTCCACCAATGTATTACATTATTAAATTGTAACAGTCGCAAATTATTACAAAAGCACGAAAAATGCTTAATTTACTTTAAAAAACAACCTCTCTTTTTTTTATTATTTGCTATTGTGTGTTTTCGTAAAAAAAATGTCTGATTAAGAATGCGAAATTATACGAATGAGATTGCACACCACTATGCACTAGTGAAACTTTTGGTTAAAATCATTTAGGAAGAAATTGATTGGTTTTTAACAAGATTTACGTCCATATAAAATTATTGATTTGGTCACAAATAGAAATAGCGCAGGAAATTCCATCATTTGAAATCATAAAAAATGTACCAATCCTTTATTTAAATATTTGCGATGTTTTTTTTTGTGTGTGCAGATTATAGCATTTAATAACTTACTGTGGCTGATGTAATTATACATATCCTAGTATATAAAGTAGTAAGGGTTTTTTTCGATTTAAGTCTTATTTTGTTTTTAGGCTATATTTTAAATCTTAAAATTTAGAGCCTCTAGATGCAAGGGGAGCAGCCACTTGTCCTATATATACAGCAACTGCAGCCAATGAAAGCAAATTGAATTTGCTATTTGATGAAATTGTAAAATCCAACAAACATATTGTTTTCCCAGGTTGTTAATGAAATCTGTATGTGATTATTGGCCGATTTCAACATTGTCTCACTCTGTAAAATTACACTAAAATTGTAGTAAAATAAACTTTAATGGTCAGCTGTCACACTGCTGCCATATTACTACTAGAAACCACATTAAATGTGTGTGATAATGTTTAATGACAACAAACCAATTTTTCATAAATCTCACACCTTTATTCAGGGATAGGATAATAGATTATATATTTATCCCCCCCCCTCGCCCTGTTTCTATGTTTGGACATTTAGTGACGTGCACAGCAATTTACTAGAGGCGTGTAAAGCCATTAGGGGATGAAAAAAGGGCAAGTGGGGTGTTGACACCCCTAAATACCCCCTTCCGCACGCCACTGCTTGAAATTCTGCTTCTATATATACATACTAGCGGCTACGCCCCTAGAAGCCTCTAGGGGAACTTAAGTCGACCTCATCCCATTTTAAATTTGAGTTTCAAAAGAGTAAAAAAATATTTTTTTTTAGTGGGGGGGTGAAGACACACTCCCCAAAAATAGTTTAAAACCTTCCCAGGACCTATGAGAAGCTTCACTGTAAAGGATAATAATATCGGTTCAGCGGTTAGCGGGATCCTTCAGGACAGACAAAAAACGCTTACTACTTTATATAATAGGATAAAGGGGTATAAATTAATATGTTTACCTATTTGGGAGACAGACAAACTACTTTGTATATAGGTAAACAGCTAATATTTTTTGTCCTTTCAGTTAATCTATCTCCTATGCTTTTTATCATCATTTTCCAAAATCTTTGAATCTATGGATATTATTGTGCTTGTTATCTAACAACAATAATAGAAAAGGATCTCACACTTTTTTTTTACCGGACAACAAGGACAACTGTGACAAATAGTATTGTAGCAATAACTAGAAAGAAAACTAAATTTCAGAAGAAAAAAAAACAGTACAGCAGTTGGTTGTTATGGCATACCATATTAAAGTAATAACTATTCAAAATTATATTAATATATAATATATATATAGCTTATTTATTTTTCAGTATGGTTCTTAATCCGTTCATATCTTATCTGAATAGAGAGGCGTATGAATAGACTGGAGTTATAGAGAAGCTTCAGTTCTAACAAGTGACAATAGTCTTCATTATAGACTATCATTTCCCCCACCCCCACATAATACACCCCCCCCCCACATACATATATAAACTAACCACAATCCCTCCTTAATTTTCTTTGTCCAATTTATAAGAAATCCCCCCCCCCCCCCACTTCCTCGCAAGCAATATCTTTAACAAAAATTCCCCCCATCCTTTTGTCCCACATGGTCTAATTATACTTGTCGGGGGATATTCTTCCCATGAATTATGCTGGACATTTGTTACGAGAAAGGGGACAAATACCCCCCCCCCCCCTCCCCTTAACTATCATTTGTGGCTGGATATCCCCCACTCCCTCTCATTTGATCAAATATGCTTTCTTAATTATAAATATAAAAGAAAATTTAGGGGGAGGGGAAAATTTTTGTAATATTTGCTTCTTAATATTAAGAATATTTTATCATGAACATACTAAAGTTTCTGATTGTATGTCCAGCAATATCTCGTAAACAAGCTAACCAATCATTCACTATTCTCTGGAAGGGGGGGGGGAGGTTCTCTTGTAAGCAGAGCCCCTAGTTGCCAGGGACATACATCAGACATCAGAACTAAAAAAACTTTCTATAAAAAACGACCTCAATTGAAAGCTTACAACCCTAAAAATTAATGATATTGATTAATTAGCTATACATAAAAGTACGTATTTTTTGGCTGCTAGGAAAAAAAGGCAATGTTTTCTATACTAATATATTGCACAAGGATACATATGCTCATTTTTTCGCAGCTTGAAAAATATGAAATACATGTATGTTAATTTATCTGTGTTATTACATACGATCTAGCTGCTTATACAGTAACTAGTGGCTACACCCCCCCCCCCATTGGCCTCTAGGGGCACTTAAGCTATTGAGGAGAAGTACCCCCCCCCGTCTTACATTAAATTTTAATTTTAAAAGGAAAAGGGAAAAAAATTGTTAATTTTTTTTCTTAGGGCGATTTCCCAATTCGGTTCAGCTGTTAGCGAGATCCTTCCGTACAGACATACAGACACAGATCCTATTACTTTTATATAAGCATATGTATATATATAGAGTAGTTGCGTTACTTATAAATATGCATAAAGGCCCAGATATTTAGACACATTATGGTAATACACAAATAAACAAGGATAACAATATTAATAACAGACAAAATAAACAGACCATTAAAATCAAATAGTTGTTACCCATTTAATTTCAAAGCGCCTCTCACCATTAAAAGGAAAGAAATATTTCAAAAGAAAAGGAAAGTTATATCAAAATGTTATAAATGTTATGTTGTGGAGGTGCTTCGCATGAATAAATCTATTTACATAAAAAAAGAAAAAAAGTAGGAATAATGTATTTATTTCTACATACATTATATATTTATTATACTTTTTTTTCTTACATTTTTATACATTGAAAAAGAGATTTCTATTACATATATTATTCTATATTATACCTAGTATTTTTAAAGATTTTTATATCAATATAATCAAAGCAAATGACAATTAAACAACCATCCACCTCAAAATAAAACAATTCAACGTCTAGTAGCTGCTTCATATCGGTAGGTATAAAGGGTTGTAGATTTATTTAACCTCCATTATCCCCTCCCTTCCTGGGAAACTGTGAGTAACAGGAAGGAAATATAATTATCTTGTGATTGAGTCCCTAGCCAGCAAGATAATATAATATAAGGTTGTGGCAAGCTAACAGCAAGATAATATAATATAAGGTTGTGGTAAGCTAAAAGCAAGATAATATAATATAAGGTTGTGGTAAGCTAAAAGCAAGATAATATAATATAAGGTTGTGGCAAGCTAACAGCAAGATAATATAATATAAGGTTGTGGTAAGCAAACAGCAAGATAATATAATATAATGTTGTGGCAAGCTAACAGCAAAATAATATAATATAAGGTTGTGGCAAGCTAACAGCAAGATAAAATAATATAATGTTGTGGCAAGCTAACAGCAAGATAATATAATATAAGGTTGTGGTAAGCTAAAAGCAAAATAATATAATATAAGGTTGTGGCAAGCTAACAGCAAGATAATATAATATAAGGTTGTGGTAAGCTAAAAGCAAGATAATATAATATAAGGTTGTGGCAAGCTAACAGCAAGATAATATAATATTAGGTTGCGACCAGCTAACAGTAAGATAATTTATTATAGGTTGTGGCAAGCTAACAGCAAGATAATTAATATAAGGTTTTGGCAAGCTAACAACGCAACAATGAGGTGTAAATGGTGTGGTCAAAAATAGTATTTTAATTGGGATCAGAGGCAATTAAAAAATATGATAATTCTGCAGACTGAGATAATAAAAAGTTGCTTAAAATCAAAACACCACAGTTCAGCTCTTGATCCAAAAATATTCCCTAAAGTGTGAATATGATTAGTTTTGAAAAGAAACAAAGCATGTAATATTTTAATATAATGTTACATAAAGCATATAATTATCTTGTCAGCTTGCTTAATTAAATCTTGCTAACAAGGCGAGGCTACTAAATAGCATGTTGATTGTATCTGTAAATTTTGAATTTCTAGTTTCACTCTTTAAAAACAATTTCTCATAAGAAAAAAATAGTGGCGGTTTCCCACACAATGAATCTAGACCAAAAAACGTATTTTGATGCCTTTTTAAGCTTAGTTTTAGTTAAGCAAACAGTTTAGCAGATACCTTCCGGGGAGGAGGGGGAGGGAGGGGGAGGGAGGGGCAAAGAATTAGAGCCCCCCCCCCACCAGGGGCATGGATTAAGTTTTTCAAACTTTATATAAAAGGAGTGTTCAGTCAAAAGTAGGTTTAAGTGAAAGAACCAAAATAATTTCTATGATTAAACTATATTAAAACCTGTCTTTTTTCTCTGATTAGAAGAACACAACAAATCGCATGTACAAATTGCTAAACAAAGAAAACTTTAAAGTTCCACTAGAGAAAAATATATTGGGTATTTTGCTCTCACAATACAGATAAAATTTAAAATTAGCAAAATATTAAAATATATAAGACAAAGCAAGTTGTTTGTTTCCTGAAAATAAATGCTGAGAAAGCTTTGACAAAAATAATAAATACTGATTATAACATACCTTTTACATATGCTGTTCTTCTTTGCTATTATGCGATAAAGGCTGTATTGTATAAGCATATCTTAAGTATATTTTAGATAATAGGAAGTAACACATTTTTCTGCTAAAATTGGTCACACTAGCTAATTATAACACATATTTGCATGAGTTATAGGACAAAGCAGACTATGATTAAGATAATAGTTGTTTATCACATCGTATTATAGACAGCTTTCAGCGGATATTAAAGTGTAAAATTATCAGATTAAAACCAGTTTTGTGAGACCCGAGGGTCAAAAGTACGCGACGGTCTAACAAAACTGGTTTTAATTTTATGATTTTTATTTTAGTATTCGTGAAAATTTTTCTGTAACTCAATGCTATAATACATGATTTTTTAGTAAGGCTGAGAACCAAGTTTTGAAGCCTTACTGGAAATATGTCTCTTATAATTCTTTAATTAAATTCACTTCTTAGAAAATGCTTGAGTTGCAGCCACTATTAGCCAATAATTAGATAAAGAAAGGAAGTAACATTATTCCGGCTAAAATTAGTCTCACTATACAATTAGTTAAAATATTTAAAGATTAGGTCCAATATTGAGTAAATTTTACACTTTGGGTAGTAAATCTTCTCTGCAACTTACTGCAACGTCTATCTGTCTATCCTTAAAAAATACCTGGGAGAAATTAGATATTCTCAGCCGAAGGCCCAGCTGCCGAGCCCTATAAAAGAGGATAAAAGGATCAATTGACCCAAAAACTTAGTCGCTGTTTATTCATGCCTGTTTTTTCTTTCTTTGTTATCCACTTGTGCTAAAAAAGAACATCTTATTTATAGTGGTTTTTAGTATTTTTTTTACGAAAGTACAACAGCATGAAACTAGTCTATGTAGACATTCTACTGTTATACTGTTTTTATTAAGTAACTCATACCCTGCAAATAAGGCCTGTCTTTGTAACCATTAATTGTTCTTTACATATCCATATATATATATTTTCCATAAAAAATGGACTAATGCTTCTTTTACTCATAGCCATGGAATATTTAGTACCTCCATATATTTACTGAAAGCCTTAGAAGTAACAAATCTATCTATTGTTTGTTGTAATTTGCAAGATTTTATTATTTACTTAAGCTAAAAAATCTATCTATTTCTATTAACCTAGATTGATAGCATCTTTATCAAACTAAAATGCTTTATTTACTGAAAGCCCTAGATTGTTCGCATTGGTCTGAATAATTGAGAACATGGTCTAATGTTTCCTTATAATGTGTGTTAATGTACAGACATTCGGGATGTAAGAGACAGACATTCTTAAAAATAACATTGGAATAGTCAACGTTAGGAATCAAAGTTTAAAAACTGAGGTTTTAATTAGTTTTAGGTTACAAAAAATAAATTACAAATTATAAGAGGTAGATTGACTGATTTTTTTTAATTAGAATTCCTATACATCTTCCTAGAGGAAACCTAATATTCTTTTTACATAATATTCCTTTTTCTTTTTTTTCTATGGAAATAACTTTTTTTCTGGTTTGTTTCTTTTACATAAACGTTTATGGTTAATCTAGTTTGACCATAATATTACAAAAATAGAATGGAATATGAATGGATATTCATTTATTTGAATCGTGTGATTTGGTGCCTTTAAGCCTTCCCTTATTTTTGAAAAATTGAATACGGGACTGGTAGTTTTTTCCTTTGTCTAGTGTCTACCCCCTGTTGTAGGTTCTAACGGTGCGGGGCTTATACCTGTAGTGCTAACCCTGTGGTGCTACCAAGAACCCAATTTAATTAAACATAACCTGATCTAAATTAATAAACGAACAAACGAAAGACTAACCCAAGACCTCTTATTTTCAATTTTGTTTAATAATTGGGTTAAACTTCTGCCTAAAATTACCATTAATTTTGGAACACGTTTAATATGACACAAATTTGTTTATAATTCAAATGAACATTATTCCTTTATATGTAAAAGAAATTATTATAATTGTAAAAGAGGGCAAAAAATCTTTAATCATAGAATAAATAACGATGAATTACATATTTTCTGGTTCTAAATAAATATAATAAGTAAAATTGTCTCTTGGGGGTGCTGACTTATGTAACTATTAGAAATTAGAGGACTATACTCATTTTTTACGTTTTTTCAGTTTTTACGTCAATACAAAGTTTTAGCAATATATTCTGTAGAAGTTCATGTTTTAGTGTTAATGTTAATATCCTAGAAAATTAGCTTAAAACCATGCTATGGCCAGTAGGTTTATTTCTTAAAAGAAGAACCCAATTGTTTAAGCGGATTTTTAAAACCCCAATAAAGGTCAGACATAATTAACGTTTGTTTAATGAAATTAAAAGGGGTGAAAATCTATTTTTGTTAACTTTATTGTAAAAATCTTCCCTACTATACTATAGAAATCAAAATGGTCTGTGCCATACATGCCGCAAAATAAATAAAATTATCAAATCATCAGAACCACAAGTTATTACTGCAGCACAAACTGTTCCTACTCTAATGTTCAAAATAAAATATTCCCTATAATTTATTTGCTACTTGTCTTTTTAAAAACCTCAAACTTTTTGTAGCTATGACAATTGGTGGAATTGATGGTACAACAAATAAAATGGCCAGTCGAACTATATTTAGTACATGCTATTAACACAAATTATATAACATTAGACACTTTTAGATGGATAGATGGATAGATACTAAAAAATACGTAGATAGATAGATGGATGGATAAATAGTGGACAGATGTACAAGGACTATTAAACTAAATTACAAGATATTACAGACATACTCGCACCAAATTAAAACAATATCAAATAAAGAATATTTTATGTTACATTTTATATAGAAAATATATTTTATTTACCCATTCTTCTCTTTTCAATGTTTATTAATTTTTAGGTTTTTTAATAAAATGCTACCATTTTTATGAATAAAGTGAAAAATCTAGTATGAAGTGTTGTGTGCTTTATATTGCTTTTAGGATGGTTTTTGGCTATTTTATTATTGATTTCCTTGTATTTATAAATAAAATAGGCAAAAATCTTTAAAATTAGAGAAAACAATTGTCATATAAAAGCATATTGAGTAGATGCGCTATTAAAAAGTCAAAGTTGTAAAATGTAAAAAAAAAGCTTGATGAAAAAATCAATTTATTATTGAACAAACAAATTTTTGACAGTTTGCAGCAAAAAACTGATCAATTGTGGAACATTATTTAATGCTAAAAAAAATATATTAATATAAAGATTTTTAAAAAGAATTAACTTGCAATTATTTTAAATGTTTATATGATGCTTGCGGCTAAACGGCTGTTCATATAGCCTCTACAAATTTACAACAGCCAAAACTCTAAAAATTGCTTGATACATTTAGTGTCTGATCAACTGAATGACTAACAAATAACATATTTAAAGAATCTTAAAATCGTGAATATTTATTTTTTTAGAAATTTTAAAAATAGATTCGTGACTTAGATAAATCTTTTATTTGAAAATGTGAATATTTATTAAGTAGTCCCACTCCCCTAAAATTTGAATGGTGGGTGGGTGGATGGATTACACACCCCTAATTTCATCCCCAAAGAAGTGTTATAATGGACTAGCATATTAATATTAATGTTTAAACCTCTTTTTAATTTGTCTGATAATGATTATATGCAGCAGGATAATAAACTTTGTCGCATTGATGACCATTATTACTACCAGAAAAATAGAACTTTTCTATCTTAATATTTTGTACACATTTTTTCTTGTTTTGTGAAGTTTTGTGGGGCCACTCCCCTTGATTTTGTTAAAGATTGTTCAATCAAGCTCCTATTGTCAATATGCATATGACAGACAGGGAAGAAGGGAAATAAAAGGAGGGTGGTTGTTTCCAAAATATGGGCAATAAAAAATTCATTATTAAACGCCAAGCATTTCTAGGGCTGGTATGGTACTATTTTCCAAAGTCATGCACAAGTAAGAATTGTCTGACCGTTATTTATAAGACTTGATTTGCTTAAATCAATCACCTTTGAGCTTATCAAAATCAACAATTTATTTTTTTTTAGGGATGTAGTTATATTTTTCTTCTCTTTTTTTTGTATGAACACTTTAATATCTTTAGCATTTTGCGGATTTTTCTATAAACCTAAACTTCCTTAATGAGATTTAAAGTCTTTTGTACAGAAATGTCACAGTAGAGTTAAAGTCATAGTTAACCTACTTTTCGTTGTCATTATACAGTAATAATTTATTTTTAGAACTTGCTTTTAGAAAAATGGCATTCTTTGATAAAAGATGTTTCATTATTAACTATTTAAATAGATGATTTGATAGATAGGTATTTCAATATGAATATAGATAGATGGATAGATAGATAAATATATTTGAATAAGTAGGTAAAATGCAAAATGTGACACATTTAAATTTTTATTGAATTGAATAAATTTAAAATTTTACAAAATTTAAGTCAAGTTGAAGTGTTGCGTCAAAAGAGCACTTTACAAGCAGTTTTCATCTATCTTTCTATCTACTAATCTGTTTATCTATCTATTTCTATCATCAACTACCTATAAAATCCATCTATGCAAAAAAAAGTCAAAGCTCTTTGTGAGGAGGGGGGGGGGGGGTAAATGAGGTGTTTCAAAGTTTTGAGGGGGTTAACCCCCCTCTTGGAGTTTATGCATTTATTTATCTTTTAATTTATCTTTCTATATATCTATTTGAATTTTTTACATATTATTTTAAGTGCCTAAATAAGGAAGATAGTTTGAAGATTAGGATACTTTTACATAAACTTTATTTTAACATAGTTTTCAAAAAAAGTTTTAACATATTTTTTCAAAAAGTTTTGCCAAGTTCAAAGGAAAGAAAATTTTCTAAATTTGCATTTCTCGTATTTTTCTTTGTGGAACTTTTTGTTTGTGTGTGTGTGTTTGTGTGTGTATGTGTTTTCGTATGTGTGTGTGTGTGTATACTTAATACATATGTATAAAATTATATAAGAAGAGCAAGGACATTTTAACCATTAGCAGAGCAGCAACATTGATTTTATGATCTTTATTTTAATATTCTTGGAAAATTTTCTGTAATACGATGCTATACATGCTTTTTAAGTATGGCTGAGAAACGGTTCTAATCCAGCGGATATTTTGGATTTTGAAGCCATAATTGAAATGTTTTCTGTTCAGACATCCATGATTGGAAAAGTAAAAGGGAAAATAGAATAGAATAGTTGTGTGAAATATATGTATAGGAAATACCAATGAGACGTATGGAACACCCCAATTTAAGAGTAGTTGCGCCACTATAAATTAGGCCAAGCAACATAACATGTAATGTTGAAAAGTATATTCAATGAAATAAGACATTTTATGCGGGTTTTCTAATTTTTAAATTATTTATTTTCAAGTACTTATGTGTCATTTATATTTATAGATAGATATAATGATAGATAAATTAATAAATGGACTGAGAGATAGATAGATAGATACATCCGTAGAAAGGATTAGAGATAGATAGATATGCAATACAAATGCCAAAAATCTAATATAGTAAGAAAATTAGTTGTATAATGAAGAGATAAAGATCGATATAAACAAATCTCAACAAATAACATGGTGTACCATCACAACCACCAATATGTCAAATTTTCAAATTGTAATAACCACTATCTTTTTATATAAAATAGTAAGGTTTTTCTGTTAAGATCTTGCTCACAATTGATTAAGCTCTCTTTTTAGGAAGGCGCCACATATGTCCCGTTATGTTTTTAGTTTATTTAATTTTAAAGTAGAAGTCTTGGAATGGTTTTATGCTATTTTTTTGTCTCCTACGAATGAAGTGCCTATAGATTCTAAGGACACAGCGCTAGTTATTGCAAATTCTTTCCATTCCCTTATCTTTATTTTCATAAAATTATGTTCTTTGCAAATATGAAAAAGTTTGCAAAAAAAGACAATAATCTGAAGTGATGGCTCACGAATAACCTACTCCATATGGACTAGTTATAACAGTTAGGAGGTCAACAATATTTGTCCTCTATTTATTAAACTTTTATGGTTTATTTCGGTTTCTTTTTGGAATAAAAACCACAGATTGCATCAAAAATGGACTAAAATTCATTCTTTGCAATTTAAATTTTACACTTTTTTCGAATTGTATTAAATTATACTTTGATATATTTTGATATAATATGAATATTTCCATTCACCCAACTATTATAAGCAGTAACCACTAAGGAATAACCATGTTATCGGTTTTGTATAGGATAACAAACAAACAAGTGAATAAGGTTCCCCTTAATAAGAAGAGGGGGGGGGGGGAAGCTAACTATACTTGTCGTAACATAGGGAGATTAAATTCAAATTCATATATTTATTGGGACAAAATAACCTATACAATTAATATCAACATTGCATTAAAATGCATTAAAAATTTATTAATAAACTATTTTTAGTTAACAATGAATACTATAGGTTTAACACAATATAACCCAATCAAGGATCCAAGGACTGAAAGATGCCTACGGGCGGAGAAAACCCTTGGAGGTATAAGGTTAGTGTTACAATAGAGACGTTATATTGCTGCTACGTCAGGCGCATAACTTCTAGAGATAAGGGTGAAGAAATGTACGTTTCCATAGTGCACAGTTCGAATTTCAGAAAAATATCGTGTAATCGAAGGTTTTTTTGTCTGTAAGTAGTTCAATTCCCCAATACTCACAGAGCACGAGGTAAGTAGACTTAGGATAAATATGCCATTGCTTACGAGATGTTGAGAAGATGTGCCCTCTCCCCTTTCATACATACATAGACCCCTTACTGAGCTAGCAAATATTTGAGTATTTCCTCAGGGAACCAGGGATAGATAATTGGAAGATTTATTTTAACTCAAATCCATTCCTAGGTATATATTCAGATATGATTTAGAACTGATTTTTGTGTAGGGGTATTGTTGTTTTTTCTTGAATTGTGTCTCTGAATTCCTGTGTATTTACATATCAGGGGTTCAAGGACTTGGCTTCCAAAATTTTCCTACCTTATGTAAATCTATCCAAAAGATCTATAGTTTATACAGATAGCTACCTGCCCCCTTTCCAAGGACTTTTTTGTCTGCTAGCAAATTATTTTCTGCTACTTTGCTGTGTTAATATTCCCGACACTATTGATTGATTTTTAAAGACCCAATTGAGAGTCGGTACAAGTACCTTGGGATGGGGTCATACAGTTATTTAATCCCTTCCCCCTTTAGTGTTTTACTCTAATATCTATCTATTCAAGGGGTTAAAAACGATAATCATACAAACATTACATGTAAGAACTAGATTAAAATCGCTAACTCCATCCTTTGGATCTACTAGTTTATTATATTAGGATCATTACACAATCACAGAAAGATAGAAAGGAAGCGAGATAAAGTAAATTGATGAGTGGTTTGCTTAATATGATAGAAAGATAAATAGATATCTATGAATTGATAGGTTCATTAATAGATAGATAAAATTATATGCGTGCTAGATGGACAGATAATTTTTTAGAAATCAGTACAACTTTCAAGGAATTGTTTTGAAAAGTACTAAAAGCAAATAACTATAAAAACATCAAGTAACATAAAATAAAATTTTCTCTTTATTTTCACTTTTAAAAGAGTTTAAGTCTAATTTAATTATTTAAAACTATTACAGATTTTTCTACTTAACAAGGGTGACAAGATCCATCGCCGCTTTATCATAGCTAAAACTATATAAATAGATGTTTGTTTAATGGCCTAGGAATCGAGGGGAAAAAGTATAATTTTTATAAAATAAATATCTTTATTTTAGTTATAAATTTTTATATATATGAACATATTTTTCAATTTATTTAAAAGGTTTTTAAAATATAAAAGTTGTATATGTTGTAACAGCTCTTTATTTAATTTTTTTGATGCATTGAATAATGGAAACAAGGATGACAACATCTGTACAAGTTTCATCCATAACGTTTCTAACGAAAGCAGATGTGGACAGACAGACATTTCAAATAAAAAAGTTACTCTGATAATTATAAAGGAACATTCGGAATTGATTTTTACGTGAGAATAAAATTATAAAACCTAATTTTAGCCTATCATTATAGATGTTAGAAAAAGATTTTTGACAAAGTTTTGATATAAAGCATATTCAATCAGTAAGGAAGAGAACAATGGCAGAATTAATATTTATACCATTCTTAACTAAATGTAAATGGTAAAAGTAAAACAACAAGTGGGAGAAATAAATGTAAAACAACATAAAAATGGCCCAAAGAATTTTTCTCTTGATTGTATCTGGGGGAAGTATCGCAGGGATTGCGGGGATAACTAATGTAGAATTGAATTTTGCTTGTATAACAGTCCTTATTTAAAGTAGAGACCAGTGTCTATCTGTCTATCTGTCTATCCAGTAGGATAACCACTGAACCGACATGATTCTTCTTTGCTTTGTAGCTTCTCATAGATTCTGAGAAGTTTTATTTAGGGGAGGTTACAACTTCCCTCCTAAAAAAATGGAATACAGTAAGGGAGGATCAATTTCAGGGCTCGTGATGCTAGTAGCTAATATGCAAAGTTATCTGTACAACTTTTAATTTCTGAATACCTTATTTTAGCAAAATCCTTTCAAAACCTGATAAAAATATGTCTTTCATTGTGTACTTGGGGAGAAAAATCTCTAACCCCTATATCCATACTTAAGTTTGGACACATTTATAATTAGACTTATACCTACTTTACCAATTATAAAATCAACAATAAATCTTATCAAAGGTCCAGGGAAGGTTTATGACTATTTTGGAAGATGGTACCAGCAGCCTACCAAGGTCGACACCCTTCCCCTCTAAATCAAATGCCTCTAAAGGCCTATTTTCATTATTTATCTAACCGATTTTAATATAAACATCATCCAAAACATTTAACTATTGATCCATGATCTATTTTTTTTTGTATCAATAGAATGGCAATTTTGTGTCTATTCTAAAATTGTCAAATTTCTCCACCCTATCAATTCTATCTGCACTAAAAGTTTGCCATAGAAAGGTGTTACAAAAATACCTCTAATTAGAAATAACATACACAAATGTAGGATACTTAATATTGACTTACTTACCTTTGTCGGGATAATTATTGAGATGCAACGCTTACCTATTTGACTTGGTCTTATCATTTAAAAAGTTAAAAAATTGGTTAATTCTTTTAACTTAAATTTGTTGTCAAAATTACCAAAAATTTTTATTTACTTATTTTCTTTATGGTAATAACTAATTGAGGACATTAATTTTCTAATCAAACACTTTTAGCCTTTTTCCATTGGGTAAAATATAGGATACTTTATAACCCAACCCCCAAAGTATAAAAGTTTTAGTATACAGGGAGTTGTATTAGGTTGTATTAGAGTATTTTCATTGTTAAGAATATCCCCCCATAAATAATATAAATAATGTGGCGATGGGGGATAAAATCTTCACCCCCCCCCCCCACCTCGTTACCCCACATAAATTATACAAATGGGGGTAGGTACCATTCTAGCTATCAACACCACATATTGGCTATGGTTTTAGATATATATCTATCTTTCTATCCAACTATTTTTTTTATGTTTTAAATCTATTTTAAATGAGATTTAATAGTTATCTAATAAATACTTGTATCATATTTGGTGATTTATTTACAATATCCTTATCAAAACATTTGTTAGCTCGTTATTGCTGGGCTTTGTATCATTTTAATTATCCTTATTTCAAATTAACATTATCCCTTTCCTTGTAGGGATCTAAAGGGATAAGACAATGGCCGTTAAATTAATATATATCCCCAAAGTTGTTAACCCAACGAAAAGAAAACGTTATTACAAAACTTTTGGGACTAGTGTAATAAACTACCCATTGTCCGCTCTATCTCTCTGCTTTCCTTGTCTGTGGGAAAATGTAGAAAATAAAATTAATTATTTCTAGACCCTTCTTTGATATTCCTCTACTAATTTTAAATTAATAGATTTTTACACTAAAAGATTAGACTAAGATAGTGTTTAAGATAAAACATATTTCATTAAATAACCTAGTAGTTTTCACTAAATGTATTTTATCTTTAAATAACCTTTATATAAATTACTAAAAATTAAATATTAAAACTTTATAAAATGAAAAATAGAGAAAGGTCAATTATGTTTATAAGTAGCGCGGCGATAGTTAAAAATAGAACATTCAGACGGAGTAACTAAAGGACAGAAATTTTAGCTTCGCTGCTAAAAAGCAGAGAAAAGAGTTTCATACTTATTTTGAGTCTAGTTTGAACTAAATGAATTATGACGGATAGACAGACTCCAATTTATAAAGGTGTCAGAATAGTGTGTTTACATTTCTGCAAACTTAAAGTGTTTCATAATAGCAAAGGTCTCATAATGCTATACAATTGATGAAAGGGATTATTTTGTGGTGTCATTTGATTAAATCATATTTTTCTTATATAAAATTTCAGCTACGTTGAAATACTAAAAATTAAGTAAAATTGTTATTTTCTAACGTAAAATTTCAGCTACATTGTAAAAATACTAGATTCTATGCTTATTTAAGAAAGTATCGCTACTTAAACATCCTTTTCCACCTTTCTAAAAATGATTGATTTTAATTCTAACTAACCCTTCACCCGCCCTAGCACCCTTAAATTTATCTCATTTAGTGTTCTAAATATAAATAATTAACAAGGATGATAACATTGAGATAAGGAATGCAACTTATGTTTATTCTTGTATAGACAGGAGACAGATAGATAGATAGTTAGTTGGTCAGATAGACAATAATATCCTGTTATTAGAGTAGTAAGGTTTTTTGTCTGAAGCTTAAAACTACTGAACTGATTGAATAATCTATTTTGGGACAGCTTCACATAGGTACTGTGATGGTGTTAGGCTATTTTATTTTTAGTTTAAAGTCTTTAGCCATTTTTCTAGCCCCTTTCTTCACCTTCGAATAAAGAGCCTCTAGATGCTAGGGCGTAACCGCGGAAATAAAAAAAACTAAAGAATATATGTAGTCTATTTATTGATTACTTTATTTACTAAATGTAAACTTTTGCTGGATTATTTGATCTTTTAGATAGCTCTTTTTAAAAATGGGTGTGAAAAATGCGTGTGTTTATGTTTGTGTAAGAGAAGTTTTTTTGACGTTAATCTTGAAAAATGATGTTTAAGTTGACAATAAAAGGAATAAAAAAAAGTTAGGGAGAGAAAACAACATTTTCATAGTGAATATATTAAAGTTTATTTATAAAGATAGAAGCTCTTTATAGTGCCTATAAAAATGACGCCATACAGTACAAATAACCAATGATATGCCAATACACCGACTAAATTACCAATGGCAGACCAGTATACATTTTAATTGACCAATTGTAGGCAAGTATGACGTAATTTGATTTAATTAAAAGCTTACTCAAATTTTGGCTAATAAAAGATGTAAAGCTACAAAATATGTAATATGATTTCCACAGTACATACAATGAAAATTAACTAATATTATGTATAAAAATGATGTATATATATAAAAGTTTGTATTTGATATATCAATTATGGCAAAGTTTAACCATTACATAACCAAATATAAAAATTACATTACATGCTTGGATTTAGGACATGTCAAATTGTCCAAAAACACGTTTCTAAAGCAACTGAACTGACATGTTTAAGATTGTAATAGAAAAAATGGCTTAAAAGTCAGCCCTCCTAAAAAAGAATACGAACACTTATGCCATTTTGAAATATAAAAACATTAACACAGTAAATGTTTAGAAATTTTCTAACATAAATTAGCTTTCTCTCAAAAACAAATCAAAACATATTATATTCACCCCAATCAGCATAAAATCATCACTAAAATAAATCAAATTTGCGCATTCCTTTCCCCCCTGTTGAAAATTCCACTACGACCAACTCGTGGTTAGGGCTCCGTCGGGGTGGGGTTACAACTTTTTGACAGGGATAATGGACATTCAATGTTTACACGAAACATACAATTTTCACCCCACTTTCTACGTAGTAGCAGAACAATTCTATATCCTTAAAATTAAGTAACAGGATCTGTAACAGTATCTTCTCATAGGTCCTGGAAAGGTTTAATTCTATTATGGGGTAGGGAACCACCACCCTCTAAAGAGAAATAGCCCCTAGAAATTGGTCTACAATTTTTAGGGAAGATTTTTATTGGGCATTGGCAGGTTTTAGACTATTTTACAATAATTATCTATGTTGTAAAAACATACAAAAAATTGTAACTTTTTGACATGGATAATGGAAATTAGGAAAACTTTTTAGATTATTTCTGACGTCATTATTCACAGAAATATAATATTACAATAGCCTGCAAACTTAGACTTCAATTCTAATGTTATACTATATTATAAAGTGTCTCTGAAACTAGCTAATATTAATGTACTTGCTCCTTCTTTAAATATGCAACATATTAGTTTGAGGTTATTATTGATTTATGTAATTTTATTACTTTTTTAGAAACTTTTGATACTTCTGTTCTATGTTTAATAAATAATGGGGGGGGGATTTTTTTTGTTTTTGGGGGGGTTTGGGGTGTCCCACCCCCCAAGAAAATAGCTTAAAACCACCGCAGGACCAATAGGTACATTCCCTGAAGAGTAGAGCCCATTCGGTTCAGCGGTTACCGAGATCTTAAGCTTCAGACGGACAGACGGACAGACATCGTTCTACTTTGTATTATAGATAAAAAGATAAAGGTGACAGCATCCATATAATCAAAGCCCATCAAATCAAAGAGTCTGACAAACGAACATTGAACTTAGGCTAAATGTAGAAAAGCTTCCCTCCAAGAAAAATATGTATTGAAAACTGCGTAGGAAGATAAATATTTGATAATATCTAGGTGGATTTCTTATATGCCATTCTATTTAGATGGACAGATAAATTTTTGATAGATAAACAGATAGATGAATAAAAGTCTGTTTTTGGTATAATTTTACTTCTTGTTTAGTACATAAAGAGAACTGTTTTTTTTTCAGAGAGAGGGAGGGGACAATGGGCTTTTTATTACACTAGTCCCAAAAGTTTTTCAATAACACTCTTATTCGTTGGGACGTTCACTGAATTTTGATTGATTGGTTTATTAGGTTTTAATCAAAGTACACAAAGGGTAATTTTGTGTGTCATTATTGGGTATGTACATAAATTTATTGACCATTGTCTTATCCCTTTCGATCCCTTTTTTTTCCTTCTTTTATAATTTATTTGTTCCATTAACAGTCTGTATATTTACCTCTGTATTTTATAAAAAGGCTATGCTTCTATTGTACAAAATCTTCCTTGTTTTATTGATTTTGAGAAAACATTTTTGTCAAAAAAAATGGGAGACAAGATTTTAAAAATTTGCCGAGGGCAGTTTTTTTTAATCTGCGTTGACAGCAACGGATTTTAACATTTTCCCATTCAAATAAATTGATTATTCCCCCCCCCCCCTCTCCTAAACCCTGGAATAAAAAAAGAGAAATTGCTAGAAACGCCTATTTTTCAACCTAACTTTAAATCCAAAATTAATAATTTTTCTGTTTTTTTCAATGTCGGAATAAAAAATCTTTTTTTTTGACCAAAAATATATGAAATTTGAGTAGTTTTAAATTTTAATTTTGCACTCTATAATTTTCTTCTTAGCTTAATTTAACATTATTTTACATTTTTTAACTGTTCAATTATTTTATAATAAAATTTTGAGGATTTTTAATTTTAATATTGAGACAATTTTTAAATCGTAAATTTTCCAACCCCCTACTTAAAAATGTTTAAGGGTAGAAAAGGGAGTCAACCCCACTTCACACCTATCAAAATTCTAGCTACGCCTTTTCACATAAAAATGGTTTTAAGAAAATTTAGCAAGACAATACTGTATAAAAATAACTAAGGCTTATAATTCATTGTGATTCTACAGAATCAAATGACTGCAGAAATCTTCTTTAATGTTTGTTGATTTTAAAAAGTTCTTGATTTTCTCCCTGGAGTGTTTAGACATACAAATTTCATAACATAATAATTTAATCATTTCACATTTATCAACTAAAGTTTCTGTGAGAAAATTTATTAAAAGATAAAATGTAAAAACAAGGATGACAACACTCGTTAGAATCGAAGCTAATACTAAATACAAGGATAGAAATTGAATAACTTTCTGTTAGTAAGCATTATTAAAGAAATAGCTAGAAAGATAGTTAACAGATATTAATTGATATAGTAAAAACAAGATAGATGGATAGATAGATGGAAAGAAAAGATGTAATTTGAAGTACGCTTTTGTTTGATAATTGAATAAGTCCTTACAAGTGCTTTTGAATAATCTAACACAATAAAACATGCACACACACACAGACACACATACGTAAACACACACACACTCAAACATACTCAACAGTTCAAAGGCATATGAAACATAGATTGGCAACAGTTATGTATTGCATCGTATTATAGAAAGCTTTCCGCGGATAATGAAAAATTATACAAAACTGGTTTTAATTTCATGTATTTTTTATTTTAAAATTCGTGGAATTTGTCTGTAATACCGTGCGGTACATGATTTTCCAGTATGGCTAGGAACTGGTTCTAATCCTGCGGATATTAATCGGTTTCGAAACCATACTGGAAGTCTTAATCTAAGATTTCATTAGTTAGTTAAATAAAGTAGTCCATTGAAATCAAAGATAGAATGACAAACCACATAGCATATGAATGGTAGAGGAGCTACATTTCTAAGAATTACAGAATTTGAATCTAGTACCTTTATTTTCCAAACATGAACTAACCATTCAATAATCCTTGAATATTAGAATCAACAAAGAAATAAATGCGTCAGCAGGGTGGATGGGCGAGGAAGGGGGGGGGGGGTGATTGTATTTTTTGCTTGTTTGTCATTTTCTTTCATTATAATTATCTATTAATCTCTCTAATGATTTATCTTATACCTTTTATAAGTACTGCAAAGACAGTTTTGTTCTATAGTAGTAGAGATAAGTTATTGTGCAAAAAAGGAATTTTTTCTATGTTTTTTATTTTCTTTTTCGTAGACACTTGTGTTAATACGATAAGATACAGTTTTTTTTATAGTACTGGTTGAAATAAACAAGCTTTAATCAAGCCCTTCGGGAAAGGAATTAGCTAAATATAACTTTATCATATCAATCAAAATGAGATTGTTTTGTATTTTGGCTTAGCAGACAAACCGACATACAAGGTGTATAGAAATAAATAAAAATGTTATACAAATTTTAATAATAATTAGTAATTATATTCCAATTTACCACAAATAGTGTATTACAAATATTATTTTGGCTGCAATTATAACACGGAATCTCCTAATACACATTCAAATTATAATCTTTGGTTTGACTTCATGCCAAAATCATTAATATTTTATGACTTTCTAATAATAATTTCACCCTTTTATGGTTACAACTTGAGAAAGTAGGAAATCACAATTTTACAAAGTGATTTTTATCCTCTTACATTATGATAAGGGGAAACAATCGATTACTATGTATCATGGTTTGGCAGCCGTGCCTCAGCCACGTATAAGGCTCAAATTTAAACCTGCTTGTGTGCAAAAAAGAATTTCCAAAAAAGATAAATTGTCTGTTTACATCCAGCTGAATTTTAAAGTAATGATATAAATATTTAGGAAAATTATGATCATATTTCAAACGTAAAAGAATACACTTCAACCTTTTAATCACAATTAAATCATTTATTAGTTTAAAAATTGGCTCATTGGGCTCTTTGCATCTTCTAATTCTATCATCTAATTGGATTAAAATTCGTACCATTGAACTCTTTGTATTTGAGTTTTTTTCAATAGGTTAATATATTCATTTTGAACTCTTTGTATCTTTATTTTAAAAAAGCGATTTAAGTAAACCTAGAATATTTGTAACACAGTTACCTGACTATATTGTTATTACCAGTACATCTGTTATCCGTACCAAAATGACGACCTGATCCGCAAGGACCTGAAGAAAAGACAATGCTCCAGAAATGAGGACTGTGGACCCAAGGAAGCCTGTCACAGGTAAATATTTTTATTTCATAAAGCAGGGCTTGTTTGAGGACTCCTCTGACAATTGGATATAATCTGGAAAGCTTAACAACTCTATAATTATAAACTTATACTTTTTTAGACTAGTTGACTTTTAGCTATTTATTTTTCATATCAAGTTTTTACATGATAGAAGAACCATTTTAACTTAACATTTGAAATGGTAATTCCTAAGATGACTGGGTAAAGCTGTAGTAGTATCTATATGATTACTTCTTAAAATGAAAGCTCACTAAATTTAAAGCAATTTTACACAGACTGATGTCTTATTTTAGGTTTTTAGATTTCTAAAAATATTCAGATACATCAATATTGAATTTTTATGTTAAGCTCATTTTTGATGTGTTCAATGTTCATCCTTGTCATTTGAGTCATATAAATCACTGAAATGTAAATTTTCTGGGTTCAATTAAACAGCTAGAAAATCATTAGATTGTACAAAAATGCAGCTAAAAAATTCAATTTATACTTAATGATGTTAATTTATTTTAAACTTGAGCTTGTCAGTTATAGTCAGGAAACTAAAATAAACAAATTGGTCAAAAATCACACGAAATATATAAACATTTATGTTGTTATATATAATTACTTGATAAAATAAACATGAGTACATCAAGGAGGAAATATTTATTATGGAAAAACATTTCTGATGGAAGTTAAAATAATGAAATGAAAGGGAAAATCAATTTGAATCACATATCATGAAACAATATAATTGTATCTATCTTTTAATTAACTTTATATTTAATATGCCTTAATTCAATTAACATAGGGCTACCTAACTATTATGTAAATTTCTACAATACAGCTACTAATTCTTATACTTAAATAGTTGCTTCGCCTCTAGTTTCTAAGGGAGGGCAGAGTATATCATGACAGTGGCCTAAAACCACCCAAAGCATGTATAAAGCTTTCCTGAACAGTACAATCCATTCGGACTAGTAACTGTTGAGATCTTTATCTTTAGACAAAATAACCTTACTACTTTATATTATAGGATAGACTGTTGACCGCAAATACGTAAATGAAAAGTTATATAATGAATTTCTTGTTTTGTGCCAATGGGATTGTGCAAATAATTTATAAATATAATCATTGTTGTTTAAAATTAATTTTTTATTATGATTGAGAACAAGTTTTAATCCATAGTCGAAAAAGTCTGATTTATTAAAAAATGATCTATCCATTTATCTAAAGAGGAAATAAAGTAGACGAAGAGTAGACAGTTGTAATGCAAAACTTGGTTAAAACACTTTCCATCCTGTGCAGTGCATATAATATGCTAATTCATTACAATAGAAAGATAGTTACATAGTTTCATACACATTGCTTTACTTTTGTATAGGTAGATAGATAAAAAGGGATCAATCCTAAAATAAATCATAACAAAGTTGGAGTTTTCTAAGACTAACATTTTCTTTGATATCTAAAATGATATGGCTAAGATGAGCCTTACTTCTAGTATAGCCTAGGAAATTTGATAATATTGGCCCTGAGACTTAAAAGAATAGGTAGATATTAGTGAGATAAACAGTGACAGGTAGATAAATTTTCGATACTTATGGTTTTAATTATGATATAATTTCACTATCTGAATTAAATTTTAGGAAATTGTGACAAAAATACATAAAAATAATTTTGAATATTGATGTGGAAATGTACTTATTGGAAAGTAATGGCTACAAAGCCTTTGAAAAGGGTGTACTGTATCTAAGATGAATGGAAGATTAATATCTCTATTTTAGATAGAAAGACAGATATTTGAAATATAAATTAGAAAAATAGAAAGATAGTATCATGTCAACTTGCTGTAACCTTGAACCAAATATAAATTTAATTAAGTAACTTTAATTTCATCTTGACTGTTTCACACACCTGGCTTAAAGGTAATTTAGGTTTGGTCTTTAGTGTGTCATATTTAACCCATAATATGACCCAATAATATGTCAAAATTGTTTTTAAAAAATGTTGAGAAATATATGTATATAAAATGTATAATTAAAAAAAAATTTGTTTTGGGATTAAACATATCTTTATTTAGATTTACTTAGGGTCCAAATTTAGTCTAATTCATAGAATGGTAGTAATTTCAATGATATTATAATGTTTTACTTTGGAATCTACGAACTATATACACACTCTTATACTTTACACTTAATAGGTCTCTTCTGGCGTTTTTCTTAATTTAATCCTATTTGGATTTCAAGGCGGGTGTGTTAATTTAATTACTTGTCTTATGTCAGTCAAACTTAATATTCAAATCAACTATTCAAGTCTTATCAAGTTCTTAGTAACCCATAAATTAACAAGTACAAATGTATCCATAAGTAGCACAGTTGGAAAGCTATTGAAAGTTTTGATAAAGAAATAAAATCAGTAAAGTATGGCAGGAAGGTTGGGGACATTGGGCTGTTAATTTAACTAGTCCCCAAAATTTTATAACATCGTTTTCTTGTTCGTTGGCTTAACAACTTAAGGGACTTTTATTGATTTTTAATTGGATGGTTCATTAATTTAAGTGTACTACAAACGTTTCAACTTCAATTCAAGCACTAATTGTAATCTACGGTGGGAGTAATTTTGTTTAGCATCATTGAGGATGCACATAATTTTATTGACCATTGTCTTATTCCTTTAGACCCCTGAAAGTATGGTATACAAAGCTTAAATTTTAATATTCTTTCATAGACTTGATATAATGCATATATATAGTGTACTGTACAGTGATAGAGTGTTTCTAATTTTAAGTGTTATAATATAATGGTTTTATATACAATGCTTAAAATACTATTTCATACCTATGTACCTTTCTTATTAAACTATTTTCTGTTTAAATGGATATTAATTTATCTAACTATCTATCGTTTAAAGAAATGCATAAAAAATACATTTTTGTAAAAAGTATAAAATTCGTTTCTTTTGACAATTGGAGGCTGTATGTATGTGTGTGTACGTTTTGTGTATGTGTGTGTGTGTGTTGTGTAGATGTCTGTGTGTGTATAAAATCAGTGTCACACTTTAGAAAACAAGAAGGGGCTCCGAAAAAGAGGTTATGACGCAATTGTGAGGGGGGGGGGAGGAAATGTTCCTTCTCCCTTCTCTAGAAACAAAGATAAATTGTGTTAAGAGAGGGGCGAATAAGCCTTACACCCCCCCCCCCCCCAAAGGGAAAGGTTGGTTGTCTTACATTGAATGGCCTCAAATACGCAATAGTAGAATGTTTCTTCTAAAATATTAAGTTTTCTCGTATGAGATTTTTTACTTTATGGGATAAAACCTTTTTCGATTTGAAACCTTTAATAACCAATTCAGAATTAAAGACCTAATTAAAAGCTTTTCCAGTATGGCTTCGATTAATATCCGCTGAATTAGAACCGGTTTTCAGCCCTACTGAAAAAATCATGTATTACCAGTGTTGCGGAGCCGGAGCCGGGAGCCGTGGAGCCGCCATATTTTGCTGGAGCCGGAGCTGGAGCTGTAAATTTCGTTAAAAAACTGCTCCGGCTCCGGACTAGATAAATAAAGAGATTTTTTATGAATTATACATAATTTGGTAACTCTGTTTTGTCATGTGCAAATGCACCTTTTAAGTTATTCAAGTACATTTTTATCAAAAATTGAACTTTTAAAACCTTCAAAAGTAAAAAATACACGTGGGAATAAAATACGTCGAGTTTTTCTTGATACTAGGTCGGAGCCGGAGCCAAATCCGGAGCCGAAACCGGAGCCGCACCAAAATCAAACGGCTCTGCAACGCTGTGTATTACAGATAATTTTAAATACAAATCATAATATAAATACCAGTTTTGTAATTTTTCAATTTAATATCCACGAAAAGCTGTTGTAATACGATGCGATAAATAACAATCATAGTTTTGTTTCTTTTTTTAGTTTTTCTACATGGACACTAGTTGCTCTAAAAGATCCTCTTTCTTTATTTTAACACTCTTAAGTCTCATATGTAATTTAAATATAAATTACTCTAAAAAAAGGATGACATCATCCATAGGGACAGAAGTTTTTACATATAAAACCAAACAACCAATCAAAAATGATTTTGGTGTAATGGATCATTTTTTAAAATTAGCATTTTTGGAAAGCAACCGAGAAAATCTCGTTTCTTTCTGACAGATGGACAGACGGACATTTACAATTAAGGATGCACAACTTTTAAAAACTGACAAAGACCAAACTGCTGCAAAATTGTGTCAAAAAAATAAGGGAATATCCATCTCTTTTTTAGGGGTTTTCTTTCCCACTTCTCCTCTCATCTCCCTCATTTTATGACGTCATATGGATCATTTTTGACACAATTTTGCAGCAATTTGGTCTTTGCCATAAAAACTTTAAAAATTAAAACGTTTACTGCGAATATGTCAATATCAATTGATGTAACAATCAAAATTTTTCTGTTAATTTTTCATTTTTTTCTATTTCCTCTAGCCAGGGATAAGACAATGAATGATAAATTGATTTAAATCTTTAATGATAATAAACAAAATTACACCTTTGGTAGATTAAACAATTGGTTAAAACTGCTGATTTTAATCAATAATCAAGATATAATACATTTTTAGCCAACAAACCGAATTACCATACTATAAGGTTTACAAACTAAATTTTCAAAGAGGGTCAAAATTAATTTGCTTTATTGCTTTCTTTGAACATGAAATGAAATAATAATTTCACATTTTTGACAGTTAAATCACCAATAAATACATCATAATAAGACATAAAAATCAGCAATTCAAATAGATAGATAAAGATACATTAAGCAATAGATAGATAGATAGATAGAAATACTTCCATTATATTCAAAGATAGATTCATTGTTCGATTAATAGATAAAGATAAACTTTATGTAGAAAGATAGATAGGTAGACAGAAAGATAAACAGATAGATAAATAGATATTAGTGCAGAAAGATAGATAGATAAATCAGGGGTAAGGGGATAAGACAATGGCCGATAATTTGATGTTCACCCACAATGATGATACACAAAATTACTCTTTCTGTAGATTTCAATCAGTGCAGTGGTTGAAACGTTTGTACACTCAACTTAATGAACCAACCAACCAAAATTCAATGAAAATATCCAAATTTGGAAAGCCAACGAACAATGAAAACTTAATTATAACCTTTAGGGACTCTAATGTCCCCTCCCTCCTTGCAAATAAATAGATTTACATAGGAAAATTCTAAATTGAGATAATAGATGGATAGAAAAAAAGAACCTTAAAATAACATATCATAAAAATGTTCAAATATGACACATTTGTAATACATAAATGTTTTATTTTCAATGTTTGAATAATATTTTTTAATACTTTAGAACTAATATTATTATTACAGGGAGGGAAACAATATTAGCACATGCTTGCTTGCTTGGTGTATATCCATTTTCGCACATTTATCCCATTCACAAATCATCAGAACTGCATATTATTAAAACAGCACAAACTGCTCCTTTTCATTTGCTTCTATTTCACCATTAAGAAACGCTTCTTTTTTGCATTGTGTCTTTTAGGATATTATGAGGATATGATTATATGCAGAAATGTGTAAACGCCGTTTGGATTTAGGTATTAAAAAAGGCATTAAAATAAAGTAGTAAAGTTTTTTTTCTCAATTCTTAACCCATGAGGATCCTATACCCACGGTGCCTTAACCCTATAGGGCTACCCAGATATAAAAGTACCCTAACCTAACTTACTCCAAAGAAATAAACAAACAAACGGAAAGCTATCCAGGACCCCCCCCCCCCCCCACCTAGCCCTTTTTTTCAATGATCTGCGCACTTTGAAAGAAACCGCTGCATTTTTCTTTATATCTATTGATTCAAATATATCCAGCTATCTCTCAATTTTAACAAATATTCATCTATATAATCTACTATTCCATTTATTTATTTTACTTTACAGTATTCTATTTCCCCTTATTTCTTATTATCTATCCATCTATCAACCAATTTTTTTTTCAACTGCCATTAAACAACTTTGTATATAAGTACATCGATTTTTAATTCTCTTCTTTATTGTCTGAAATGCTACCAAAAATGTGTTAAGAACCATGAAGGGAGGGGGTCTTAGGCTGTTTGTCCCTAAAGTCTAAATATTTACGTTTTCTTAGTCAAGGCTTAACAACTTTGGCCACTTTTATTAAATTTTGATTGGTCGGTTCTTTAAAAAGAGTGTCCAAGCGTTTCAATTAGTAATAGTCATCTACAGAAGGGGTAATTTTTGGTATCATTATTGAGGGTGAACATAAATTTATCGGCCATTCTCTTTTCCCTTTAGATTCCTGGTTAAGAACATGAAATAGTATTCAGATAAATAGGACAAATTGAAATGTAGACGCACAATGATAATTTTAGAGTAGTTTATAGGCATCTTTACATTATAGAATTTCTATTTTTATTCCTTTCTACTATTAAATATATTCGCTCAATTAGAGGAATTCTGTCTTGTTTTTAAATTGGCCAAATTCTCAAACCGCTGCTCAGTTTTTTGGTCCCAAAAGGATAAATTTTAAATTTTTCCGTCAAATACTAAAACATCAAATTTCTGTCCTAAAATATTTTTAGTACCTATTGCGTTCAAGGGTTTTAATTTCTTATAAAAAGGATTTATCAATTTTTTTTATTACTTTAGATATTTTATTATAAAAATTAATAGATTCTATAAGAAAAAAATTCTAATATAAAATGTTTAATTCCTTAAAAAACTTCATTTTAACATGGAACGTATTTGATCCACTTAATTCTATGAGAGGTTTTAGGTATCCGTTTTCATAACTGATTTTTTTTCAGCATTTTTAGTTCATTTTTTTGGGTAAAATATATTTATGACCCTTTTAATTCTTACGGATGGACATACAGACAGATTACGACTTTAAACGTTACTTGTATGTTTATTTTATAAGGAAATATCAAATATCAGAAGTGATGTCAAATAGAAGGCGAATAAGTTATTTTATAGAAAAAATGCATTAAAGAACAAAAATTTTCCAAAAAAAAATTATGAGGAGATACAGGGGCGTCCAAGCTTTTTATTTTGGGGGGGGTAAAAATTTTTTAGGGGGGAGGTAATTTGTGTTTGGGGGGGGTAAAATGGCGCGCGAAGCGCGCCGCAAATTTTTTTTACCCCCCCCAAAATTTTTACCTCGGGGGTAAAATTTGCTTGGGGGGGGTAATTACCCCCCCTGAAATCTGTTGGCAGGGGTAAATTTAGTTTACCCCCCCCAAAATTTACCCCCGGGGTAAAATTTTTGGGGGGGGTAATTTAAATTTTATCTATAATACAAAGTAGCTTGATGTCTGTCCGTCTGTCCGTCTGTCTGTCCCTTAAGATCTCGGTAACCACTGAACCGATTGGATTCTACTCTTCAGGGTATATATCTACTGGTCCTGTGGTGGTTTTAGGCTATTTTCTTTGGGGGTGGGACACCCCCAACCCCCCCAAAAAACAAAAAAATACCCCCCTATTTTTTTTTTTTTTTTTTTTTTTTTTGCAGAAGATTTCCTAGGTCCTTTATTTTTTTTGCAGAAGATTTCCTAGGTCCTTTATTTTTTTTTGCAGAAGATTTCCTAGGTCCTTTTACGAATTTCACCTCAATTTTTTTTTGATCACCTCTTGGGGCAAAGCCCCTAGAGGCTAGGGGCGAAGCCGCTAGTTAAATATATAGTATTAAAAATGCGCGTGAAGCACGCAAAATTTTTTTTTATTAGAGATTTTTTATTTTGGGGGGGGTATTTACCCCCCCAAAATTGTTTGGGGGGGGTAAATACCCCCTCCTAAATGGTTGGGGGTGCCTACGGCACCCCCAGGGTAGGGGTAAATTTTGAATGGGGAGGGTAAAATGAAAAAAATTTTGGGGGTGCCTACGGCACCCCCAAAATCGTTTGGGGGGGGGTAATCGCCCCATTACCCCCCCCCCCCTTGGACGCCTATGAGGAGATATGCAATTATAGGGTAGCTTTCCTACTAGAAATTATAGCAAGAACTGAAAATGTATAGGAATTAAAGGTCATTGATTGGATGAAATTATAATAAATTTTTGATGGACATATGTCAAGCAGTGACAATTTTCTTTTTACATTGGGGTACCATACTACTCTCCCCCCTTCCTTATATTTTCCACTATTAGAAAACTTGTTTGTAATCCCTGTGGGGCCTTTTTACCTCTAACCAAAACTATTTAACAAAACACACACAAAAAACGTTTACCCAAATTTTCTAATATCAGTTAAAGGGATTTTGCCAACTTACTATGTCTTAATTTTATTATTCATAAATAAGTATCAAATAATAACCCTCCCCCCCCCCCCTTTAAACCGCCCTTTCCTATTTTCCACTTTATGATCAAAGCTTCAATCTTTGACCTCCCCCCCCCTCCCCCCTCCCCTCCCAACAAGAAACACACATCTTATTGCTAAGCTATCCTATTTCTTTATGCCTAAGGGTAGTGCCACGTAAGTTTATTCTGAAAAACTATTGGCCTCTATATATAAAAGAATCTAAATATCACAACTACTGTAAAGCAAGTCTGTTCGTTTGTCTGACGCAAACTCGTTGTCTCAAAACAACTATAAGATTCTTGCTTTACAAAGAACATTATTCTCGCACGCACGCACTCACACACACACACACATCCATACAGACCAGTACACACACACACACACACACAAACACATAAAAGCATCAATCCCTTTGTCTAACTAATGTATTTCTGTATCATATTATACTTTTCTATTTTTAAAATTGCCAGCTTATTCTTTTGCCGAACACTATCTCTTTGACTTCTGCCTTTCTCATTTTCTCTCCTTTTCTCTAGCTTTGCTACTATTGGACGTAATAATTGTCCTTGTTTATTAGAATGTCTATCCTACTCCTATGGGTTCCATCCCACAGGGAAATGAAAGCCCCGTATGGATGTCTTCATTTTATAAATTTTGATTATTGGACAAAACCCCCAAATAAATTTTTCCTTAAACTAAAATTTAAAACAAAATTTAAGTACCGAAATTAAAAAATGGAATTACTCTTTTTAATTTAACTTTTTAATAGCTGTATCTTTGTAGTACTCTACCGTTAGGTTTTTTTCTGTGGGGGTTTTGTCCGACAAATAGGCAAATATTGCTGTAATATTTCACGTATTAAATTACAACTTGTCTGTTTCTATTCTGATTTTATCATGCACAGATAGACAGATAGATAATATGGAAAGATGGATAGATAATATGATTATATGGATGTGTAATAAACTTTGATAGCTACTATTTTTAGGGAAGAGTAACTCAATTCTTTGTCTGCCTGTTTTATTTGATTTTAAGCTTACATTTACTCAATATGTAAAATGAAATATGTTTAGATGTTATTGACAATAAATGTTAACAATTTACATTAAATGTCGATTAAGATCTCTCTGTTATTTATTAAATTTTAATGAATATTAAATGTCTTATTCAGCAGGGGTTTAGCATTATGAATTATTTGTAGCGTAGCCATTCTAAAACTTTGAAATGTCTGTACGTCTGTATGTCATTGCTTCGATAGCTCTTAGTGTAATTGATTTTTTTTTCAGTAATAGTTGGGCAGGTTAGGTAGAATTATAAAATCAAGTATGACAAATAGATTATAAATAAATTTAATCTATCTTACTTACTTAACTTATTATGACGTACGTACATCCAAGTTATAGAGTAGCTGCGCTACTAACAAATAGTAAACGAGGGGTTAAGGAAAATATTTATAAAATATGATGAAAATGTTACTCCTAACTGTGGGTGGTGGCCGCAAACACACTGGGTTCAAATCATACAAAAATGTTATTATAAAAATGAATAAAATGTGTGTACATCCCGAATTATAAATAACAAAATTACCCCCTCTGTAGAATAAAATTATTGTTGATCATGATTTAATAAATTGACTCAAAGTTTTTAAGCCAACGAACGAGAGAACTTGTTATTAAAACTTTGGGTACCAATATAATTTACGTTCGAATTACCCTTTCCTCACTGGAATAAATAGTGTATCATTCTTTTCGACTGTATATTTAGAATAGTTAAAGTAAATGGTCATATCAACGACATATCCAACATATAACTATGCATTATCAAAGGCCTATTAATTATAGTCTTATATATATATTCAATAACTGCCTAGAATTTAGAATAGTTTTTTGAAACTTTGAAACCTTCTTAATGTTTTTTGTCCAACCTGTAATAGTTTTAGCTCACTGTATAACTGCATTGTTGCTTATGTGATAGGGGTGGGGAATTAGCAATTTAAATGCCAGGAATATAGATATAAACAATTATTTATTTTATTCAAATTCAATAGTCCTATATAAAAAAATTATTGGGATTCTATAAAAGTATTAAAGGCTGACATATTATACACAAAATGATTTTCAAATGAAAGGACAATATTGACTCTATGTCAGTATATAAAAGTGGCCATGGCTGACATAATTTCTAAATTTGTGTACCTAAGTCATATAAAAAATACAACTTAACTGTAGACTGTTTTTTTATCAGGTAGTATCCCTAAATTGTAGATGAAACCTCCTGCTGCAGATCCTTGTCAATCTTTTACCTTATGGACCTTTATAAAACACATTGGTATCAAATAGGCAAACAATTATATCTACACTTCTGCTAGGGGCGTGTTGTGTACAAACACGATAATGTGAATTAGCCCCCAATGGTTTTTCAATATTTATGGGACACATCATGTAAAATTTGTAGAAAGATTGCACTTTCAGACGAACTTCTCACTAAGGTAAGATTTTCTGCAAAATTGATCGATTTTAGCCCAAAGTTAATATAGAAAATAGGAGAGGAAATATAGGACATGTGCAATTGATAGCAGGGTGGTTTAAATTACACTAGTCTCAATAGTTATATAATAAAGTTTTCTTATTCGTTGGCTTAACAACTATGGGGACTCAAATGAATTTGAATTTGTTGGTTAATTAAGTAATTGTATTCTCTAGAAGGGGTAATTTTGTTTATCACCACTTAGGATGTACATCAATTTATCGGCTATTGTCATATCCCTTTAGATTCCTGAATTGATAGATAGATAGATAATTAATTGCATAGAAAGATGGCAAGAATAATGTACAATTATGTTAAATGAGGTGATTGATTGACAAGTAGTGATTATGCTATGCAATTTTATACTGATTGTGGCAATAACAAGCAAAATTTTAAATATTATCCATTATTCTCAACAAATTTATGTTTGAGACTTGCAATGTCAGTTTCATAGGGAAGAAATTTTACTATATCTTCTTTGTTTACTGTCAGATTTTAAAATTTGTATTTCTGCAACATTCATAACATATCTAAGAAATATTTAATATTCAGTGATTGAATCAATACACCTGCCAAAAAATAGAAAGTTCTACAATTATATCTAAAACTAGAGTCTGCGCTCCTATCATAAAAGGTGTCAATATTTATAGGCATAAATTTTGGAGAAAAAAATAGGCTAAACCATCCCAAGACTTAAAATATATAAAAAAAATTTATCAAAACCACCCTGAGACTTATGTAAAGCTTACCAGAAAAAGCATACTGAAACAGTTCAGAAGTTTTGGAGATCTTAAAAACAGACAAAAAAGACTTCTCCATTTAATAGGATTTTCTTACATTACTATGCATATAATTGCCCTTGTTATGATTAAATCTTATTCTTGTTTTAATTTCAGGCATCACGACATCAGAAACATCAACGTTGGCTTGTGCATGGATGACTTTGGAGACTGCCGTGACAATGGAGAAGCTGATTGTAAGGGTCAGGGTAAGGGATCATGTGAATGTCGTCATACTTCTACATTTTGTCGCCTTCCTGTTACTACTACATATGCATATAGAAGCAGTCAATGTCGCCTTCTATAAATGTTGTATTTAGTAGAATTAATGTCGTATTTATATTGTGTAGCGCCCCCCTCCCCCCCCCTTTGCTTGTTACAAACGCCATGTTTGCGGAATGAATTTCTGAATGTGTAGCCATTTATTTTGTAGATCGAAGCTTTTAAGTTTATTTTACTTGTTTAGAGTCGTTAATGATAACAATTCATTACGTTTGTCTTGAATTTAACATACTTTTCATAGTGATTTGGATTGTCTAAACAGAATCAATCATATTTTTACCTATACACTTGAAAGTTTTGCTTTAGAGGGGTATGCTAAAAGGGACTTCAGAATGCTTGATTCTTTTTACTTTTTTGCTGACAAATTACTATGAAACATGTAAATACTAATTTATAAATTTTGAAGAGAAAAAAAAATATTTTTCTTTGCATTTTAGATTATATGATAAATGGTAGATATGGAAAATTATCAAATTCATTTAGAAAAACAATTATTCTCATTTCTCATACATTTTTCTTGATGCTGCTCAATTCTAAAGACAATAACATGCAGCATCAGCCATTAGTTTAGTCAATGTTACCTAGTTATAATTCTTGTTCATACAAGGTCCTTGCATATTTATGATAGGCATAAAAATGAAGGAAAAAACTTGCTGTATGCATGCCCCCAGTGTAGTTAATAATTAATGAAACCCTGTCATTAAGTTATTATTGATCATATGTTATTGTCAATTATGCATGGTACTAATTATAATTAACATTATCATACTTGTAAAGTAATAGAATGTGTTTGTCTCATAAAGTCTCAAAAACAGCTAACATTCTATGCATTTAAAGAAAAAAAATTGATTTTAAATTATGTAGCTTAAAAAAATCCTGTAATAAGTTAAAGCAAACAAGCGAAATAAATCTAAAATAATATTTGGAGGGGCAGAAAAAAAGGTCGTCAATTTTACTATGTGTTGCCCCCAACAACAGCTGAAAATCACGAGTAGGTCCATGGTTTTTGACATAAGCTGAGAAAAATCTAACTTTTAAAGGATTGTTAAAAATTTAAATTAAAAAATTCTATGATAAAAAGAAAAAAGAAAAATTTTCTTGCAGACACAGACGTGAATAATTAATGAAATTTTACGCAGGAAATATAAATTTGAATTTAATCCTTTTTCTTTACTTTCTGGATTTAATGTAAGCCATACAATGTGATTAATGCAGAAAACAAAAGAATTAAAAATAATCCTTTATTTTTCTATGTGTGTAATGTATGATTATATGAAATGACCTCATAGCCAAGAAATTTTTAGGATTACTTGAAACAATTTGGATTTTTTTGGATAACTTGAGAAATAATAAGTCTATTAAAATAAAAAGAAATTTTTAAAAATAATTGAAGATCTTGTTTGTACTTTTAAATGCATGAATCATCGCTAGATACAATGCTATTAAGAACTTTGAAATTATTGAATTTCTTGAAGCTCAAAATGATATTTTCATATGTCATATGCAAAGGCGTGCACAGGGTTTTGAAAGGGGGTGTAAAACATGAAGGGATGAAAAAAGAGTAATCTTAAACTTAAAGGTGGGTTTTGACACTCCCCTTTTGCTCGCTTATAAGGGTTGATTTTCTATTTAGATGTTTTGACGCACATGGCACAATTGTAAAAAAGTATTTCATTTCATGTAAATTGCCTGATTCTATATAGTTAAGTAGAATATTGCATCATACATTTTCTTCTATTTTTTACTAGAAATTCGAATGATTTTTAAATCTTATTTTTTCAACGGAAATAGCTTAATGCCGTACATATTCTACTAGCGGCTATGCCCCTAGGAGCCTCTAAAGGCAAAGGAAAAAGTAGACTCCAAACATTATCAATCGAGTTTCAAAAAGTTTAAAATAATTTTTTTGTGGGGGGGGGGGATTTTTTACTGGGAGTGTGGAAATACCCTCCCCTAAAATAGCTAAAAACCTTCCCTTGACCTAAGAAGCTTCACTGTAAAGGAGAACCATATCTGTTCAGCGATCAGCGATACAGACAAAAACCCTACTACTTTATATAATAGGATAATTAGACTTTAAATTTTGACAAAAAATAATACCCTCCCCCCACATAAACCAAAATCGAGGGGGATATAATAGTAGTGTAAGAGGGTCGACACCTAGGGGTGTATTTACCTCCTTTTTTTCTGCAAGGAGTGTGGATACACCCCCCTTCTGCTCGTCACTGCTTAATCTTTACAAGAAGAAACAGAAATTAACAATTCCACCATTACTGTCCAATATTTTTGTTTAGCCTTTTTTGGGAATAATATCTTTCCTTTAATTCAATAAGAAATCTTATTCTGTTCTGATGATTAAAATAAAATTCTTGTAGAATTCAATTTGATAATTTCATAATTTTTCCTTGTTAAATGCTAGGATACAGGGATATATAAATGGATGGTGAATTAACCTTACTCCCATTTCTTTTTTGAATTAATACTATTAAATAAGGGTAAGATTAATCTATTTTTTATTTTGACTTATCCCCTTTTCCCTGTTTTTCCTTATTTTAGATGAAACAATTGAAAACTAAAACAATTATGTCCATAAGTAGCACAAATACTCATAGACGTCCAAGGGGGGGGGGGTAATGGGGCGATTACACCCCCCCCCCCCCATTTAAAATTTACCCCTACCCTGGGGGTGCCGTTGGCACCCCCAACCATTTAGGAGGGGGTATTTACCCCCCCCAAAAAAAGCTTGGACGCCCCTGCAAATACTGCTTTATAACTTCACCTGGTCTATCTGTACGTGCGTCAGCTAGTCAAAATAATCTGATAAAAAATATTAGATGATATATTATACTGTCATCTATAGCTTGTTTAGGCAAATTGCATTTTAATGACTAATGGAGAGTAGATGCGCTAGTTTAAAATGAAAAAATGCGTCACATTGCATGTTAATACTTTATGTTTAAATTGAAACAGTGTTAATTCAATACAGCTAATACTTTACATAAGCAAAAATCTGAAATTGTCTAATTAAGCATAAATCTGTAAATATTGAAAATTTGATATACTGATATATTTTCTTCTTGTAAACCGTTCTGGTTGCATACAAAATAGGTTAAATTAATGGAAACCGTAGAATGGAAATAAAATTTGCTGCTTTTTAAAATATAAATTTAATTATTTCCAAGAAGATGAAATTCACAAAAGGATTAAATTTTGAAAAATTTAATCATTAAACTAGAAATATATTTTACATAATTATATTTTTTGTTCTAAAAGGATATGTAAGCATACATCTTTTCCTTCTGGATCCTAAATAACTTAAAATCTTCTATTCTATTTAGGGTTTAAAAAACGCAACCCCCCTTAATTAAATATTTTAAGAGGCCTTTCACTAACAATGTTTAAGGTGGGTAGTTTTGAGAGGTGGTTTAGGCTCTGCAATCTTTAAAATGAATATTATTTTTTTTTAATTTGACAAAAAGCCCTTTCTATAACAAATTTTGCTATGTGGGGTAAAAACCCCCCTAAAAAATTAAATTTATCCT
This sequence comes from Acartia tonsa, assembly GCF_053477335.1. Classification (NCBI taxonomy): domain Eukaryota; kingdom Metazoa; phylum Arthropoda; class Copepoda; order Calanoida; family Acartiidae; genus Acartia; species Acartia tonsa. The sequence continues at coordinate 34,935,595 of NC_137264.1, read as the reverse complement.
TTTCCCCCTTGGAACATTTTGCCCCCCACCCCTTTCCCCAAGATAGTATTTATTCTAATAGCATATTTATTAGCAAACATAAATATAAATATAATGATCTGTTAAAACATATTTGTATAGAAAGAAATCAATAAAGATAGAAATTAATTACTTTTCAATATGAAAACAAGCATGACTGCATCCATAGATATTGTGTCGACTATTTCTATTTCGACTAAACTAGGACATTTTTCAGGGAGGGAGTGGACATTAGACTGTAAAATACACTAGTACATAAGAATTTATAACCACGAAATTTGCTGGCCCAATCTTTAAAACCCTGCAAAATTTTCATAATTGACTTTATTTAAATTTAGATAATAATCAAACTTAATTAAATTAAAATATAAATAAAATTCGAACCCAGTATTTCCAAGTTCCAATAATGACACATTGATCATTGGAGAGCTTCTTCATTTAGAAACAAGCTAGCTGAGGAAGGGCGGACGGACAAAATGAATCAATAAGAAGCTACGCTCCTGAAAAGCATTCTGGTATAGATTATAATATTGTAATAACCATGCTCATTTCCATGGGTAATGTTTAGTAGGAGATGATTGTATATTAATGAAAAACCTAATGGTCTGTAACAACGTACAACGTGTGTCGAGCTTTTGTTGATGATGTGTTTTTTGAAAAGTCAATTGCAGTCGTTGATAGATTTCCATAATGTTTTCGTAAATTCCTGTGACCAAAAATTTATTAATGGGGTTGACTTGAGCACTTTTATTAAAGTAAACAATAAGTATAATTTAATTATATTTTTAATAAATTTTAATTTCTAGAATGCATAATTTTTTCATCATTTGTTTTATAAATCACAAATTGATATTAAAACATATGTTTTTTTTTCTGTTTATGAAGTAATTTTAAGGTGATATTAGCACCTTATAAACCAACATTTTACTATTTTTAACAGATATAGTATATCAAGATAGTCAACCTGGCCCAATAAACCGTCGTACTTAAAAACCCTTTTGTTTATTTATAACTGGCTTGTTCCTATTGATTGATTTAAAGAATTTATATCTAGATTATATATCTTCTATTTACATAATTTTTTACCTACTTCTTATGTAAAAGCCATGTGATTATGAAAGGATAGAACCCACTTATACTTGTTCAAGGGCCCTACAAGAAAAACACCAGATATTCTTTTATATAACTTCTAAATAATATTGCCAGTTATTAATGTTAATTAGTTTTATTTTATAAACTAGCGGCTGTGCCCCTAACATCTAGGGGCTCTATCGAAGGGAACCATATCGTTTCAAAAGTTAGTGAGGTCCTTCACTACAGCCAAAAACTGAATACCTTTCATAATAGGATAACACTAGTTTCTTCGAATCAAGACTCTAGGGAAGGTTGGTGGTGGCGTAAGAAATAGCCTAGCCATAAAACCACACATAGACATTTAAAAAGTTCCCCTAAAGATTGCAACACATTTGAAATAGCAATTTGCGAGATCATAAGCTTCAGACAAAAAACTTACTACTAAATATAAGAGGAATGAAGTATTTGAATAAAAAGAAAAAATACTGTTATTGAATATGATAAAATACAATAAAAGAGGAACAGACTGCGCAAATTTTTCTTCCTGGGTTCTTCAAGAAAGTTGGGGACAATGGGCTTTGTATCATATTATTCTCCAAAGCTTTAAACAGCGTTTTCTTATGCGTTAACAACTTTGGGGACCTATATAGACTTATAATTGGTTGGTTCATTAGTGATCTAAACGTTTCAACCACTAATTGTAATCTACAGAAATTTTGTTACTCATCATTTTGGATTTCCATCAATTTATCGGCCATTATCTTATCCCTTTAGATCTTTGAGATTCTTCCTTTAGTAAAAAGTATAAATCTCGACCTTCCTTGAAGCTGGGAAGAATGGGCAATTTAGATTAGAGAGATTATAGCACAAAGTGCCTGATCAACACCTGATTTACAATTTGGTTTTATTGCTGGTTTATTTTGTCTTTTATTGGTCTGATACTTGGCTTAACATTGCTTAATTAAAACCTACTATGTACTAAAAGATGGTGATATTTTAAAAAAATACTTAAGCAATAATGTTATAAAATAAAAGAAATATGTGACAACTCAAATTTCTACTTTTACTTAAATGCTAAAGATTTATTAGACTATGATTCAGCGCATGACAGTGAAATGATATTACCATATTTGAGAGAATTACACAAAATATTCTTTTTAAAGAAAAAAAAGGAAATCTTAAATGCCAAAAGTTGATGAAGTATTCAGAATATGTTGATTTATGGGAAGTTTAACAAAACTTTTTTGTTATTTTATGCTTAAAAATTATGAATAAAAATAAACAAATTAAGTCTTTTGAGCAATTTTGATATCTATTCAATAAATATAATAAGTATAGATGTATAACCCAAACAACTAACTTGGGGAGCTTTTTCGTCTGTTAGCAAATTGCTTTTAATTTTTACAATGTTATTGGCTGATATTCAAAGACCCAATTGAAAGTCGGCAAAGGGTCAAGTGGATGGGGACATTCAGTTACTTAACCTCTTCCCCCTTTAATTTTTATTGTTTATTCTAATATCTATTCCTTGTTCTAGGTACACATTTTTCTCCTGAAATCGTAATTAATCCTTCTTTAAAGGGTACGTGTAACAATTATTAAGATTTTTGAAATTTCTTGGCCTTTTCCCAAGTGTGACTCATAACTCAGAACTTCTAGTATTTATGCAATTAAAGTGTTTATAAGCAGTATTAAATTCATATGTACAAAAATCGACTGTTAAATATTGAGGATTTTTTTTGTGAATCATTTGCAACAACTGAACAGTGGTTAACATGGTCTCAAAATAAAAGGAGGGAATATGGAGACTGACATTGATGATATAAAAGTTTCAACAAAAAGCTTCCGAGCTTAGCTTTGTTGTACATCAATCTTCTCGAAATTGAACATAAAAGTTATTTAAAAATGAACGCCGCGTCTGAACATGAATTTCCCCCTATCAATTTCAAAATGCACATTTATGTTGAATAATGTATGAACTTAGTTTAGTCCCTTTAATACATATGTGTGTTGTGTGTTCATCTAATAGACCAATTACTTGTAGATTCCAATTTACAATAGTATTTGGTCTGCTGCTTAAGATATCCAGAACAGCATGACCGCATCTTTTATTACATAAAACATGGTATTGGTTTTTTAGATTATAAACCATTGAAGGATGTGGGAGGGTAAACCCTTTGCCCCTTCCCCCTTTTATCACAGCTGGCTTAATTCCTGTTTTATAGCACTCTATTAAACATTTATCTCTAATGTTGTATATTTGGCTAATAGAATATAAATGATCCCCAACAAATCTAAATATACTCCGCTAGCGACCCTGCTAATGGCTAAAAAAATACGGGTTAAATTTTATACGTTTATGTTGGACTGTGCCCCCCCCCCCCCCACAAAATATACACATTTGTGACAAAAACTGTTTTTGGTAAGTAAATTTGTAATTATCTTTACATATGTTAAACTTTATTATTCGCGGAAAAATGCTTAAATACGATAAATAAAGTTGTAAAAAGGGGGATGAAGGGGGGTGGGGTAAAGTGAGATGGGGGGGGGGGGGAATGCTTTTACATCGATTAAACGACAAACCGCCCCTAAAGTTAAAATATACTTTTTCGTATTTTTCAATAAGGGCGCATTTTGTAAAGTAAACGTAAGTTCTTATGTTATAATATAAAAATATTTAAATAATTGTAAGGCGATTTTGTTGTAATTTGCAATCAAGTCCAGTTAAGTTTAACTTTAGATTACGATAAGAAAATGTTCGAAAAAACAACAAAATCTTAGATCTGCTTAATCTTGGTCATAATGTTAAATCCTTATAATAAAGTAACAGGATGTTTGTCTGTGTGTTTGTATGTTTGTACCGAAGGATCTCGCTAACCGCTGAACCGATCGGGTTCTCCTTAACAGGGTAGATTCTCATATGTCCCGGGAAGGTTTATAACTATTTTGGGGGAGGGTACCACCACCCTCCCTAGAGAAATTAAATTTTTAAAAAAAATTCCCAATTTTAGAAAGAGAGTTCAACGAAAAATAAACGTCAAACGTAAATTTTTTTTTAACTTTTTCTATTAAAATCTAAAATATAAATTGAATTATTAAATTCGACTCTCTCCTCCTCAAGTGCCCCTAGAGGCCTCTAGGGGCGTAGCCGCTAGTTAAATATAAAACAAAATTTGTCTATTTTTTTATTCTATGCTTTACAGTCTTTTTCTAAAAAGACACCCCTTGTTACGCTAAGTAAAAAAGTATCCCTTATAACAATACGATTACATAAAAAGTAGCAATGTTTTACAAAAAAAGGATCGATGAAAAATTCGACTTAAATTAATGACATATAATTTATATTACTTAGTTATACGTCATTACAAAAAAGGGAATACGTTTTCTGACTTATAACTAGGAGTTTTTTTCCATGCAAAGCTACTCTATACCTCTTGATGTAGATATTAGATTTTTATTAAAAATAGATACAAAATTATTGAGTAACTTTTCTATAAATTACTTTGTCCATCCGTTCATTTGCTATGATGTTGTTGTGATGAATGTTCCTTCAAATAATAATTGATTTCTCGGCCGCTATTAAATATAGAAGTCTGAAATTCGTCTTATTAACTAATGAGCATCTGTTATAACTTCTATCTCACTTTGATCGCACGTCCATTTATTAAGCTGTGTTGATTAGAATGGTCTTAATTTGCAATAACATGTTTGTATGCCCATTAAGATTTATAAGTTTAAAGTTTTTTTTTTAAAAATCCTTAAAATTTGATGCAGATTTCAAATCTACCTCTAACATTAAAATTCTTTCTTACTTATATATCTTAATGTCCATCAGGCATGGAAGTTATGGAGTAACTATGCGACACTAACAAAAAATGGCTATACAATCTAGAAAAAAATATGATATAATATCCCTCTAACCCTTTAACCTAATAACAAAAAGACATTCTTACCCCAAGTTAACCTACTAGAAGCATGACAACTCTACTGATCCCATTACTCTTTATTTATTTTTTAGTTTATATTTTAACCGCAAGAGGGTTTATTTTGATTGTTGAAACAAATCTAAAACTACACCATGAAAAAATATAAGTTTCTTTTAATAATTGAAATAAACCTCTTAATTGTTTTATTATTTATTATGTTTTTGTTAAGTTGTATGTTTATTTATTTTGTGTATATCCATTAATTTTTTTAACCTTAGAAATATTTTCTACTTGTATATTTTTATAGTTTATGAGCACTGCTTATCTTAATAAGTCCGTCATTAAAATCTACATAAAGCTATTGAGTTTTCCATTTTAGGAAAGTTTACGTAGGTTCTGGACAGGTTTTTGGCTATAAAAACCTGCTAAATAATGTGTGTACTGTATTATACTCTATGACGTCCGAATAAAGAAGAACCAACATTTAAAATACAAAACTTAAAAAAATCATTATTCACACAAAAAGTAAATTTAAAAGGACATAATCCTTTTAATTCAATAACACGGGGAGCTAAATTGGTTTTTGGAGGGATTTAGATTATCATGATAGAAAAAAAAGTAGGAGATAAAGGGTGAAAAAAGTGACAGGTTTTGAATTAAGAAACGGGATAAAAAGCACGCAGATAAAAAGTCAGGGATGCAGGGTTGTGAAAATGTAACCATCTTTTCTTATAATAATAATGTTTGAATAGTTATTTCTCGCATCGTATTATAAACGACTTTCCGCGGATATAGCCCGTGCCTACGGCACCTAGGGGCTAAAAAAATTGGTTTTAATCTTATGATTGTACATTTTTATATTCGTAGAAAGCTGGATATAATACGATGCTAGACATAGTTTTTTTGTATGGATGAGAACCGGTTCCTATCCACCGGATTCGAATGAATACGAGAAACTTTCTTAATAGCTTGGGGAAAAAGGGGGTTTAACTTAATTATACCGCATCATTATCCTCTCACTCCCTGATAAAAAGTATATTTGATGAGAGTTTTATCTGGATTAAAAGCAGGGATGCAAAGAAAAACTAAATGTATATAAAAAAAATTCGAAGATTTTTAATCAATTATCCCTAATTAAAAGAAAATTCTTAAAGGTTTTTGATTTTAAATAACATTTTGCTATAATACTTCTTTTGCTTTTTTTGAGATGATATAAAAAGGATTAGTGATTCTTTTTTCTCTTTTCTTTTTGTCCACAACAGATGAGTATCATAAATTAAAATAAGAAGCAATTTTGCTACGTAAAAAGAGATTCAAAAGAGGAGGTATAAAATTGACGAAGTGTTGAATTGTAAAATTAACGCTATTCTGATGAAATTAAGTACTCTATTATGTATATATACTATTTATTGCAATATATAAACCTTTCCTTAATCAATAAAAAGCTTCACTTTTAGTGAGATCCTTAGTCACAGACAGACACACATACACGCATACACACAAACAGACATCCTGTTATTTCTTATAGGGACGAGAGTGAGTGATTCTTAAGCTTGTATAATTATTCCTGTACATATATGTAATTATTTATGTAATTTATATTTTCATTATGAATTATAGGTTCTATTCCTAGGTCATATTCTCCATCTCTTTTTTAGGGGTTTTCTTTCCCACTTTTCCTCTCATCTCCCTCATTTTATGACGTCACAGGAATCAAAAGTGGTGCAAAAGTGATACAGATTTGGCTTCTTCATTCCTAGATGATACTGAAAAATAGAATTGGAAAGAATCTAAAGAATTTTCTGCAATATTATTTAAAAGGTTTCGTGTTTTACAATAATATTTTCATAATAATCATCCCTTTACCTTATTTTTCTGTTACAGGTCAAGACAAGTGTTGCAACGGACAGTTCTGCTGCGAGTCCAAGTATTTCAACGAGTTGACCAAGCTTCCCTGCCTCAACAACCTTATGTGCAAGGATCTGGGATACGGTAAGTTCCTCCCCCCCTCAACTTTTAAATCTTGTAAAGGTCTTTTCCTTAGCGAAAATGCGCTTTTTTTCAATAGAAGCTTTTTAGAAGATATTATTTCAGTTATTAACTGAAAAGTACATTTGGAAATATTATCAAGAAATAATAAATTAAGTTTCGAGTTTTAAGCAAGGGATAATTTATACAAAAAATTAATTATAGTACGAGATCAAATTAGAAAAAGGTGTATAAAATAATTTCTCAAACATGTATTTTTCAAAGAAGAAAAAGGGTATAGTCAATGTTTTATATGCTCAACTAGTGGCTGGGCCCCTAGCATCTAGGGGCTCTATATTTGAATGGATATGGAAGGGCAGAAATGTAACCTAAAACGTCACCCAGACTTTTGTATAAAACCATTAGGACCTATAAGAGGATTCACTGTAAAGGAGAACTATGTCGGTTTATCATTTACTTAAATTTTTTTAATATTATTTGTCAAAGTTTCTTGTAAATTATTGAATTGATTTATTTCTATTTCTGCATTGAAATATTAATGATAGAGTCCACCAAACTTTCTTAAGTGTCCATGCAATTCTGCACAGGGATATTATTAGCAAACAATCAGAAGCTCAAATTATTAAAACAGCACAAACTATCCTCTATTCCTCTATACTTTATTCTCTTCAATAAACCTTCTTAATTTTAACATATACTTTTTGTACGCCTCAAGAACTTTTATTAAAACCTTTAAAAAACTATAATGAAAAAGTTAAAAAAAAACAATGCTGTAAGAATTCGTTTGGCCTAAAATCCGTGCCTTTGTACTTTTTAAAAAAATAAAGCAATGGCTGTGTGTCTTCAAACTACAAATTTTGTTAGATATAAAAAACGTCATTTCAAGTTTTGCCTTAATTGTGGTTTCCCTAGTTGTGTAAGACCAAAGTATAACATTACATTTACTGCCTGAGACATCCTGTCTCTAAGCTTTCATATAGCTGTCACATGGTAACTTTAGGACTGTGTCTTAAGTTTGATTAATTCCAATAATTTAATAATTGCAAAAGTTTTATTTATGAAAACAACCGCTGTCTCTAGGTTACAAATAAATTCATATTTGAAAAGGATTTTGATGAGCTTTTGTTATTCTCTTAAATTCTTACATATCAAGTAAAGTGTAAGTTGATACCACTTATATTTAAGGAATATATTTTTTATTAGAGGCTACGCCCGTAGTATTCATGATAGCTTAAATCTAAAAATAAAATAACTTAAAACCATCTCAAGGCATAAAACTAAAACAGAAATAGCCTAAAACCATGCTGGTAACTATTTAAACTGTAAAACTTCTTGAAAAAGGATAATCCAGTCGTTTTGCTCATGATTACACACTTACATACACACCTTCAGCATATAGGATAGTAAAAGTATATCATTTTAATATATTAAATCTTACAAATCAAAAAAATGAATGACAAAAAATTATAAAAAGTTTTTTTTTTTGACTATTTTATGTTATTCATTAAAAATTGTTGATAAGACAGGTGGTCAGATGAAGACGCATTTTAGTGTTAGTAAGCTCAATAGTATAATAATTTAGTATCAGTGACTCAAAGGCAAAAATTTGACTGTGAAACTATGATGTGAAATATTTATGGAAACCATCATTAACTTATTTAACCATTAGACCATAAACTCAAGTTGTAAAGATAATTTTAGACAGTTGATAAGGATGACAATATCCATGAGTAGCGCAGCAATAAAAAAGCAATTGCAGTGAAGTGTAATAAAGACTAGGATTGGGGTTATATTTAGAGGGAGGGGACATTGTTTATTACACTAGTCACTAAAGTTTTATAATAAAGTTTTCTTTTCGATTAGATTAACAATTTTAGAGACTTCAGTGAATTTTGATTGGTTGGTTTATTAAGTTGAGTGTTTGTACTTTTTAACCACTAATTTTAATGTACAGAAGGGGTAATTTTGTGTATCAATATTGGGATTCACATCAATTTATCGGTCATTGTCTTATCCCTTTAGATCCCTGAGTTATAGTTCATAATTATTAGATGACTGGCAGTAATATACCAAATTTAGCAAGAATTGTCGATGAATCACTGAATATAAATTTATCTTTAATGTAGATCTTTATATTACTCATATATTTCACTTTAAAATTCCTGCCATCGTTGATTCATTTTTGAAATTCAGCTATTATTTAAGGCATTGCTCTGCTGTTTTATAAAAATATGTTTAATGATTAAATTGATGGTTTTTCAAAAGAAAATCTTTTCCAATGGAAAGAAATTTGATTTTATATGGTTTTGGTTCGGTTAGTTTTCTCCATATATACTGAATTATAATCTTTTTAGCGGGTTCAGTAAGATTGAAAAAAAGTTTTAGTTTATTTTTTTATATGGTTACTGAATCAGTAACCATATAAAACCAGTAATACTGATATTCAATAAAATCAAAAATAGTTATGACTATATACTCTATTTATGTAAAGTCTACTTATTAAGTCTCATACTTATAAAAGGGCTTTTTATAGACAAAAACCTGCTGAAGTAAACAAAACGCTGCTCTAAATCATGTAGGACAAACATACAGAAAAGTACATAATAAAATGCGTACCTAACTGTTATAGGAATCATCATTCAAAGTTTAAACTGTATAGGACAATTCTAAAATGTTAAAATTAACGAAAAGAGCTAACTGTTACGGACGTACGGACGGGCCGACTGTATTTATTGAAAAGCTTCGCTTTTATAAGAAACTATAAAACATTATATTTCTTATTTAATCTTTAAGTTAACTACTCCACAATCTAAAATTTAATTTTCTTTGAAGTTGCCAAGATCTTAAAGGACACGCTACATTATTTGTGGCCATAGTGAACAATTATCCAAATGATTCACGGAGCTCCAAATTGAGACATTTTTCATGGTTTTAACTTTCAGTGTGTTATCACTTCCCCAAAAATGCATTACATTATTAGTCCATGAGATTCGCAAGTTTTTACAGTATAAATTGCACCTGCATAAATATTATTTATTCTCTTTTTCGAATAATAATAATAAATTATATGCTATTGTGTTTTTGTTTTGTAAATTCTTTACTTTGCAGAAGTAAATACACACCTAAACTTTGATATCAGATCATAAACTAGCGAGGCTGCAACCGTAGCCTTAAATATATATGATCTAGAGGTAGGGTTAACAATACTACTTTTTGAGGGGAAATGGTACCTATTGAAAGCTTACGAAATATTCTTAAGAGCTCAGACTAGTTTATAATACCATGGGGGTTCACTGTTCCAAAACCGGCTTGTATCCAACAGAAATGTAGCGGATTCGAAGCCATGCAGGAAAAACGACTATATATGTGTTACATTTTTAAATGATGGTTTACTTTACATTGGTATCTAATTTTCATTTAATATAACATATTTAATAGTCTTTCTTTCAGAAAGTCGTAAATTTTAAAGAAAAAAGGATAACAACATCAATGAAGCGAATCGCTAAAATCAGAAGGAAGAACAAACGAAATTCAGTTAGTGTTGAATTTTATTTTTACATATTCTGCTAAAAAAGAATTTTCAACATATTTTGGCAGGGAGTAGGGAGGGGACAATGGATCGAATATTAAATTTTTAGGAGTCTCAGACTTTGGGTACTGGCTTAAAAGCAATTTGCAAGAATTTAGCAGTTTCTGACTGAGTTTGGGTAATAGCGCATGAAATGCCGCTACTCGCTGTGTTAGTTTTGAATATAGCAGACGTTTTTGACATGGCTGGTTTAAAAAAAAAATTCTCAAAAAATATAATTTCATAGATAAAAACTTTATTGTGATATTTGTGTAATGAACAACCAAATAACCCTAATCTAACAACCTAAATTTAATTCTTGTGCATAGTGGCATTTAAAATCTAGGAAAATTGATTGAACGAGTTTCAGGGAGATTTTTCTAGTAATTAATTACAGAATGGTTATGTCAGTCTGATATACTGGTAATCTAATTTTTAAATGATTGCTTTTTTCTTGGAACTTTTTTCTTATTTTATAGTTTTCTCAATTTTATTAACACCCCCTTTACGAACACAGTAATAGTGTCAGACTGATTATTTCATTTCATTTCATGACATAACAAAAAAAAATTAGCCAATGAGAGGCCGTTATTGACGAATGGTAAAATCTATAGTGGCCTTTCATTGGCTAATTTTTTTTGTTACGTCATAATCAGTCAGACACTATTACTGTGTTCCCCCTTTACAATTTCCTCCAAATTTTCTGAATTAATCTGGATTTCATGGCCTTTCTTATATATAAAACTATTAAATTGAATTAATTGCCCATTGTCCCTGATATTTTGGGCTGTGAATTCTTTCGCCAACATTGTTTATGTTCACGCGTTTCAGCAAAAAAATGAGAAAGAGTAGCAACTATGTTAATTAGAGTTTTCAGTTATCTATCTTTTATGGCAAAAGAGAAAATTAGTATTTGTTAGTACAACTATAAGTTCGTAAGAAACATATGGACTACTAGAATTTATTTTGGTGTTATTTTAAGTGTATTTATGGAATTAATCAATACTTTTTGGCTAAATCGTATAAAAACCTTAAACTTTTAGTTTCTATATATATCACACAGAATATTAAAAAGAAATATTTTCATATATAACATTCAGCACAAACACCCTTCTATTAATACAGATTTGTAGAGGGTTCCAATCCTAAATGAAAAAAAAACCTACGACAAATAGTAACTTGCCTAAAAATTGTTTAACTATCTTTCCAATTACTTTCGGGATCTACTTTGCATACAATATCATTTATTGGTCATTTCGTTCATCCAGTAAGAGAGGATAGGGTGTGGTAAAGGGGGTTGAAGGGGGGAATCGTCATTTTAGCCCTCTACGTGTTTAACTCTTTGAAAGAACATGGAAATCTGGTATAAGATCAAAGTAATAATATATCTATTTTTGTTATGAACTTTTAAACTCCTTACCCCTCTATTACCGATCTTTGATTATACATCTAGTATCTACCTACAACAGAAAAGTTTTATATTTTAACAAGCTACACAAACTTTCAAAAATGTATATTTTGGTTCAGAAATACAATTTCTAGGAATATGTTTCTATCTTTCTAGAATGGATAACTAATTATTTCATTTCTCTCTTTCTACCTACCTATTTCTCTCAAATAACTATCCATTTGACAATCAAACTATTTATATCTCTCTCTCTATCTATCTGTTTTATCTATCTATCTGGTTATCTCTCAATCTTCTAATCTATTTATCCCGTTTATCTATCTATCTACAAATCTCTTTATATTACAGGAGATTACTGCTGCCCCCAGAAGGGAAACAACACAACCAAAGTTTGCTGCGACACCAACCCCAACCCTCCTCCTCCACCAACCATGGCCCCCAAGGTTGACAGCCTGAGTGGAGCGTCCACAACCTTCGCCGCTAGCCTTCTATTGGCTGTCATCCCCCTCTTTGCTCTTTTACCTTAATCTAAATAGAGTGAGGGAGGCTAAGCTTTGAAAAAACAAGCTTTGCATGTTAACAAAAATAATTAACAACCAGTTATTTTCATAAAATAGAATTTAATAAAATAAATGTTTGAAAGTGAACTAAAATAGAATTTTAAAATTACAGTTTTTTGTTGAAAAAAAGTGAAAAAAAATGCCAAAATAAATTATTGTTAACTGTGATAAAAGAATAACAGATCCAGCAAGAGGACGACGATTAAAAACAGTGTAAAAAAGTTCTATTACTATTTTAGTTCTTTTTGGTTTTTAATTGTAACTAAAGATTGCAATATCAAAAAATGAAAAAAACAAAACAAACAAGACAATGTTATTAAAAACATCCTTTTTATAAGGTTTCTGTGAAACTTAAAATGGAGCGAAAAAATAAAATTTTTTGGCCCTTGATTTGTGAAAGGCCTTTGACTCTTTACTCCATCAGATATTGAAAAAGGCCTAAATTAAATATTTGGAAATCTAACTATTAGTAGAAATATCATTTTTATATAAAATGTTCTTGAAATTTTATCTTTCTGTAACTGATTTATCAATTAAGGATCTCTATGATTAAATAAAAATCTCAAAAATGTATTTTTTAATAAAATAAAATTACAATTTAAAGTTCTGAATTCTCAATAATAATACTCTTTTTATATCTCTTTAAAACAGCCTAAAGTTAATAAAATTTTGTATAGTAATGTTTTTATAGGCTTCAGATAAAATATTTCATATTTTTACCCTTAGCAATGAATTTTATAGGATCAAAAAAAATTCACAAGTTTTTAAAATTTTAAGGATCAATTTTTCAATAAAATAAAGTATCCAAAAATCACATAATTCTAGATTTTAAGACTTTTATTTAAGTTAAACTTATTTAATGATAATGCCTTAAAAAATTAGAAAATCCATGTGGTTTCAACTGAGACTTTCAAGTAATAATACAAGAGCAATGTGAATTATTAAAAAAATGTACAACAGTTCTGATATTACATACCTCATTAACTTTAAAAATTGGCAAAAATAATTTTCAACCCCAAATTAATTAAATTTTCAAAAATTTTGTAAATATTTGTAAGAATAATAAAATTACTGGCCCCACTTTAAGTTAGCAAAACAATGAAAAAAAACTCTAAAACACTTAAAGAAGCAGTTAAATATCCTCCCCTATTTAAAACTTTCACCAAGTTAAAAAGTTTAAAAATTTTCATTGCTTTAAATAGTTTTAGAAAGAACTTTTCTCTCCAAGTGTTAAAAACAAATTTCTGTCTCTAAAGCACCGAGAATATTAAACTTTAAGTTTAAATTAGATTTTAGTCTTCAAAACGTTTTAACTTCTTTTTTTTTCTGCTTTTAATGATATTTTCATATAGAATACTATATGTTGAAAATTTTACAAATTTTTTAAACAACAGAATTAAATAAATATGGAGTTTAAATTTGGAATAAGCATTTTGTAAATTAGGAAAATTGATGTTTGTGAAAATGTAATACAGTATAAAAAAATACTTTTAGCAGTTTCTCTAGTCTACTGTTATAAAAAGCGTACCAGCCGTACTTCCCAGTTATAACTAATTAAAGAGCAGCTTTGCTGTTAATTTTAGATTGTATAGGAATTCATGCCTATAGATATTTCTTACATTTTTTGGATTTAAGGTTTTTATACTTTTTTCTTTTATTTTTTTTTTACTTCTTTTTTGATATTTCCCAGTCTTGATATGAATTTTAGATAATATAAAAATAGTTACACAAGAATGAGATTAAACTTAGAAATGGAGACTTAATTGCAACTTTAAAAAACAACATATTTTTTATAAGCACAAAAATGCAATAAAAATGGCCTAAAAGTCAACTTTTCTATTTTGATTTTATTCTTTTTCTAAGACTGATTTATTCAAAAGTTTTTGTAGTATAACTGTTACACAATTCTTATTTTATTTCAAGAGTAAAATTTTGTTATTTTCATTTTAAAATTTGAATAAATTCCATTTTTCTCTTTAAGGTAAATAATTTGCTGAACTATTAATTTCTTTCAGTCGCCGTTTCGTAGAAATGCTTTATTAAAAGTATGAAATGTTATAGAAAAAATACTATTATTTCTTGTTTAGTGCTAGACAAAAAAAAGTCTTTTTAAATATAATTTTATGAATGTAATTAAAGTAAATTAATTCAATGTTTGTAATGATTAATAATAAATATTGTAATTTAAACTATTTTTTCATGGATATTTGTTAGCGAAGCTTCTCTAGAATTCTATAATATATCTTACTTTGTAGGTAAGTCTATGAGTTCCAGATCTAGGGCTGAATTTTTTCGGATATAGATTTTTCTGATTGAAATATTGTGTAAAAGATCATATGAGTATGACCACTAAGCATCATTACTTACTTTGTTTGTCTGTCTGTCTGTTAGGCTACTTGTTTTCTTGCATTGCTTAGCTGTGATTATATTTACATCCAAGACCTCGCTACTTATTAATGTTGCCATCCTTGTTTAAATTTATTTAAGGGGACGGATGGCATTAAAGATATTAAAAAGGGAGTTAATTATATCAGTGGTGGCGTTCGATTGGGTGGTTGAGGGGAAGGGGGTGTAAACAACCCCCTTAAGGCCACTGAATTAAATACCAAAGCTAGCCAAAAAATTTCGGAATAACATTTAAAGAGTCAACTTTACCTTGAAAATAAAAATAAATAGCTAAAATTGTTACAGCAATAGAAATTTAAATATTTAAAACACCCTTAAAGCCTTTTTTAAAAAAAGATTTTCTAAAAAGATACAATTTTCAATTATAAAAACAATTTAAAAATGATGAAATGAGAAAAATCATCATTGTTAGATTATAAAGTTCTGCTTAGGGCGATAAGAAAGCACAATTACGTTTATTTAAAGATTAAGAAAACAGTTTTTTTTATAGCAAATTTAAACTTCTATAAGCTATTAAACAATTAAAGCTTCTATTAAAAAAGCACTTTATAAATAAGCGTTTTTATTGTCTGTAACCAATCTTGTTTTATTATAATTAAGTTAATGATTTGATCAAGTTTAGATGTTAGAGATAAATGAAATTTTTCATAATTATATCGATATATTTATCTTATTTATGGTTTTATGTACAGCTGACCGGCGGTTACTTCAATGGATAATTTTAGTGGACAATTTCTACATCACAATAAATAAACAAGGATGACAACATCCATAAGTAGCGAAGCACAAAAAATCGTGGATGGAAATACGTAAAAGTAGATTTTAAGTGTATTTATTAAAATCAAGAATAGATTTATTGGAGAAAATAAACACGAAACCTTGTTTTATTTTTAATGATGACGAAGGTCAAAGTAGATTACATAAAAGATTCTCATAGCAATGGGAAAATATATTTTGATACTGAAAATAAGTTTGAAAATTGGACCAAAAACACCAAATATATAGGGAAATATGTAAAACATATGAAAAAGATATGGTGAAAATGTGAAAAATACAAAAATAGCCTAAAACCTGCAAAATGATAGTGTGGCCGTCATGGTTGTTTTCTTTAAACGACGGGAAATTTAATTTTGATACCTACAACTGAAAAAAATTTGAAAATCGGACCATAAACAATGAAGATATGGAGAATAATGTGAAAAATACAAAAAATAGCCTAAAACCTGCAAAAAGGCAGTCTGGCCGTCATGGTTGTTTTCTTAAAACGACGGGAAATTTAATTCTTATATCTATAACAGAAAATTTTTGAAAATTGGACCATAAACACTGAAGATATGGTGAAAATGTGAAAAATACAAAAATAGCCTAAAACCTGCAAAATGGCAGTGTGGCCGTCATGGTTGTTTTCTGTAAACGACAGGAAAATTAATTTTGATATCAATAACTGAAAACATTTTGAAAATCGGACCATAAACACTGAAGATATGGAGAAAAATGTGAAAAATACAAAAATAGCCTAAAACCTGCTAAAAAGCAGTCCAACCACCCTTGATGTTACATAGTTAATTGTGCTCCTTAATAATGGGAATGTTGTCAAAAAATTTCAGCTGTCTATCTTTAATAGGAGCCGAGAAAATCACGTTTCCCCTATTCTGTCTCAGACGGACGGACAGACGGACGGACGGACGGACATTTCGAATTATAGAGTAGCTTCGCTACTAAAAACAATGTTGAGACAAAAAGTACTTACTGCCAAGGGGGGCTCTGATGTAGCTTCTTTCCAAAAGTTCTGTTGGTCAGGTCAGTCCTTGGCAATAGCAGCAGTCAAGCAAATATTTCTAGATAATAAAAAGCTATTAATTTCATTGCATACTTTATATTCTTTATATGGGCAGTATTTAATTATGTATCGCCCCCTTTATGGCACAGCTTATAGGGGTTGCTCAATGGCGCAGCTATGTTGTTGGGCGTAGTTTTATGGGCTTAATTATAGTTTTTTTTAATTGGGTGGGGGGGGATTTTCTAGTCATATATATTATATAACCATGACTATAGAGGCACTACCTTATCTATAGATATATAGAATATAGTGTAGATGTTTGATAATAAAGCAGTGTCTACTCTAGTCATGTATATTGTATAACCATGACTATAGAGACACTATTCTATCTATAGTTATATAGAATATATAGTGTAGATGGTTGATAATAAAGCAGTGTCTACTCTAGTCATGTATATTGTATAACCATGACTATAGAGACACTACCCTATCTATAGTTATATAGAATATATAGTGTAGATGGTTGATAATAAAGCAGTGTCTACTCTAGTCATGTATATTGTATAACCATGACTATAGAGACACTATTCTATCTATAGTTATATAGAATATATAGTGTAGATGGTTGATAATAAAGCAGTGTCTACTCTAGTCATGTATATTGTATAACCATGACTATAGAGACACTACCCTATCTATAGTTATATAGAATATATAGTGTAGATGGTTGATAATAAAGCAGTGTCTACTCTAGTCATGTATATTATACAACCATGACTATAGAGGCACTACCTTATCAATAGTTATATAGAATATATAGTGTAGATGGTTGATGATAAAGCAGTGTCTACTCTAGTCATGTATATTATATAACCATGACTATAGAGGCACTACCTTATCTATAGATATATAGAATATATAGTGTAGATGGTTGATGATAAAGCAGTGTCTACTCTAGTCATGTATATTATATAACCATGACTATAGAGGCACTACCTTATCTATAGATATATAGAATATATAGTGTAGATGGTTGATGATAAAGCAGTGTCTACTCTAATCATGTATATTATATAACCATGACTATAGAGGCACTACCTTATCAATAGTTATATAGAATATATAGTGTAGATGGTTGGTAATAAATCAGAGTCCACTATAGTCATAAAGTGTAGATCGTTGATAATAAGGCAGTGTCTACTTTATACCTTTTTTTAAAGAACCAGTGATTAAATAATAAAAATCACTAATTTTTTACCATGTGACAAGATATATAACAATGCATTAATTTTCATTTTTGGCAATGTGGTGATTCCTTGTAAGATTGGACACGGTCATAATGGGTTAATTTCGTTTGGGGTTGATGAAGGTAAAATCCAAATAGGTTATCAAACTGTGATATGAAATTTGAAACACATCAGCAGTTGATAACCCAAATGGAAATACCATTTCCAAACACCTTATTATACATTAGGAAAAATTTAAAGAAACTTGAAATTATTAATAAATCACAGGATTGAGTTTTTATGATTAATATTTGTATCAAGTATCCCACCAAATGACCAGAAGTATAAATAATATAAACCTTCTAAGGCCACTTAGTGAAAACTCAAGGTTTGGGTTTGATTTGAAGTGGAGGTTTGAGTAACATTCATTTTATATTTCGAAGATATTTGCATCAAGTTCCCCACCAAATGACCAGAAGTATAAATTAATATAAACCCTCAATGGTCAATAAGTGAAAAACCTGCTCGGAGATTAGGTTTTTTTTTAGCAGGTAACCTGTAACCAGACACAACGGAGTGCCATAGGGACAAGGGAGAGGGACAGACGCACACACACACATAAACCTAGAGGGTCTTCATGAGGGTCTTCTTGAGGGTCGGGTGACCAATTGATGGTTCATCGTGGTGCAGGGACACAACAACCAAGGAATCATGTTCCTCAATTGGTATGTCAGTGAGTCTGTCTGTCAGTCTATGTCAACCGGTCCGTCAACAGCTCCTGCCACAGCTGGCAGCAACTCAGGATCCTAGAGTACACACGTCAGCAGTGGTTAAAGAGTTAAGAACACTGGTCATGACACTGCGTACTTTCCTCACCACCTCATGTAATGTACGGGGTAATTTGCACTAGGAACGGACAGAACCTCCCCCTAGATTATGAACAAAAAAAATGCAGGATAACTGACCAACTAATACTTAACATCCACCACTGACCAACCAATATTAACCAACCACCACTGACCAACCAATATTAATCAACCACCACTGACCAACCAATATTAATCAACCACCACTGACCAACCAATATTAACCAACCACCACTGACCAACCAATATTAACTAAACAATACAACTACCAATCAATTAACCAGAATCCAAAGATACTAAACAAAACAACAAAAGAAAAAAGTTGAAAATATCATGTCTCATGTCATAACATCATTGTGTATTAATTAATATTTTGTCTGCACCTGTATATAGCTGACAAAAAATAATTTATAAAATATCAAACCAAAATAAAGTTAAAGTTAAATCATTAAATAATCACTATTTTGTCTGCACCTGTATACTAGTATACAATAGCTACGCCCCTAGAAGCCTCTATAGCACTTGAGTAGGAGTCTCTATACCTAAAAAAATTAGATTTTTTTTCTTGTGAGGATGGTGGTACTTTATTATAAGAATAATATTTAAAAAATAGTCCCCAATATAATGAAAATGAAATTGGTAATACATACGGATTTCTTTATTGATATGCTTGATTACACAATTGATAGGACTAACCATAAGTCATATACAGATAAGTTTTTATACATTATAAATAAAATGTTACAGACAACCTTAATAATTATAGAGAAGCTATGCTATTAAACATTAAGTTTACCTGTAAATACACACTAGATAAGGCTGCAAGGTAGCCAGGAGTAGAATAGAACCTAAAAGAAAATAGTTAATTTTCATTAGATTTAAATTTATCCAAATATAAGTATATAGGGGGAGAGGAGATATGCAACCACAACTAACTTCATCTAATAAATTTGAAGCTTCAATAACTTTTAATATGTAAATCAGGGAAGCTAGTTTATAATTTTAATTTGTGTTAAAAAATAGAATATCTAACTTTTGAAATACAAGTGTTCATTATTCATTATTGCAAGTGTTATTAGTAGGTACAAACTTCAAATTTGAAGAATTAAAGTCGGACCTGATAGTTATCTGTATTATACATCTATGTATACTTATATTTTTTTTGGTTAAGGGTTGAAATATTTAGTCTTACCTTATTCTGTTCTGTAGAGTTACTAAGGAAGAATCTTGAAACCAGAATAGACCTGAAATAAATAAAATATAAGGATGACAACATACTTAAAAGCGAAGGACAAACGAGAGTGTCAGAACTGAATATACTTAATATTAAGTCTATACAAAAATGTAAGTGATTTGTTGCAAATACAGAACACTGTTTAAGGACATACTGACGTTTTTAGGACTTGATTATATAAATGTATTGTACAGACTTTCTGGTAACAATGATTATAGAGTTGCTACATTTTCTAAGTCGTACCTAACTGTTATAGGAATCAGAATGCAAAGTTTGAAATAAATAGGACAATTCTAATCTGTTTAGATTAATGAGGAGAGCAGACAGTTACGGACAGACAATTTTCGCTTCCTTCACCCTTTTATTTAACAACCTTTGTTTTTAGGTCCTTTTTTACTAAAATATTTTAAACGGCTGTAATTTTCTTATTTTTGAAGCTAGAAGAATTTTTTTTGCAGAAAATGTTTATCTTTATGTAAATTTTATATTTATATATCAAAATATAAATTTCAGCGGCCGCAGCTGTACTTGGCAGCTGCCAACCGCCAGGTTTGCTGGCATCCTGTGCCCGCCAGGATGGAGATATTCAAAAAATTCCAACTCTCAGTTATTTGTCATACCCACACTTAAAAAGTCACGTAGTTTGGGATCTTTATCTTTGTCTTTATCACACACAGAAAATGAGACAGAAAAACCCAAAGGGTTAATGTAGGAAATTCATTATCAAACAGGGGACTTGCACAAAAATTTCCTCCCCGACCGATTAAGGTGCGACAAGGGGCCAGACTGTTAAGGGTTAAACAGCAAACGATATTAATTCACACCTATATATTACCCCTAAGATCTTAATAAATAGCAAGATCTTAGGGGTAAGATATAAGTCTGTTAAGTAATTATTGAAAAAATCTGTTTTGCTAAACCCCGTTGAATCAAAACTTAGAACTTTTGGAGCTCGTCACGAATGGGTCAAATTAGATTTAAGCAAGTAAAAAATAATATTTCACCTTATTGGCCTTACAATTTTCATTTAAGTCCATAGTCTAGGAAAGCCTAAATAAAATAAAATTGTAGGGTATTTTATAGTATGAAGGGATGAAAAAAACATATAGATAATCATAAAAGAGTATAGAATAAAATCCAATCAAATTACCAAAAACCTATTTTTTTTTAATTTGAACAGAATATAAAATTTTATCATTAATTATTTCTGCATAAAAACTAGTCTGCTAAATAAGAATTGGCATTTTAGGAAATAATTCAAAGTTAAAAATGAGTTTAAACAATACAAAACGTGAAAACACTGACGCACCTGTAATAAAATCCCATGCAGATTGACAATGTAGAGATAGGCCAAAGAAAAGTAGATCATAAGCCGCAGCAACAAACCTGCAAAAATATTTTTTATTTATTTATAGGACTAGTTCTCAATTTAGAGGACATACACAAAAGCGAAGTACTGAAACGGCAGGACATTAACACTTGCATATATAAATGTATATGAGTCGAAACAAAATTGTAAGTACATTTGTTGAAAAACTGCTTGATATCAACGTATATTTTAAATCATTTAATTAAAGAACAAGGATGACAACATCCATAAAAGCGTAGGAAATTTCTTGTATAGTTTCAGAAATGAATAATCAAAATATAAATGTATAAGAGTCAAAGCAAAATTGCAAGTAAATTTGTTGAAAAACTGCTTAATGTTTATGGACTTTTTAAGACTTCGCTTATAATATTGTACTTTGTTGTCCCAGGAATCAATATACCAAAAATCAGATCAATCGGATAATTAGATCACATAAAAAGCTATCCGTTTCGGACGGATGGATGGACCAACCCTAAAATCTTCACTTTTAAAAAGATGCTAGGATATAAGAAATTATTGCAATACAAACTAGATCGAAATTTAAATAAATAATTCACATCAATTAAATAAAATCAATTAATAAAGAAAGATGCTAAAAGTATATAAATATGAAATAACATCATAGCAATTTGACAGATTGAATCATATTTTCTATAATAACTGACAGACTGGTGGTCAAAGTAAACTTATATCACAAAACCTATGCATGTTTATCAGGTGTCATTGGGGGGCAACACATCATAAAATTAATTTGCTCCCCAAATATTATACCTTATTCCTGGACTTAATGACAACATAGAGAAAAAAATAAAAGAGAGGAATCGAAGCAACTAGAAGACGAAAATAGGCAGTGGGCCTAGAGGCCTACTCAGCGCTGTTGCCGAGCTAAAATTTATTGCTATTCCACTACTTTTCAAATGGGAGGATTAAAAATTATTAAAAAAAATATTTTTTTACTTTTTACTATTTCCATATTTAGGGCAAGAATATTAGATTAGATATTTTCGTTTTAATGTTTTAATTAAATATTACATAGAATTTTATTTTTATTTTAAAAAATTTGTTCATGAAAGATGAATCCTTCTATTTCTAAAAAGGGGGAAATTTTTTTTCATAATGAATATTCAGCTGATTCTGACCGCCCACGGCTGTTTGCTAAATATCGCTTTTCTTTTTATTCACATTATTATTTATGATTGACTTACAAAAATCCCTGGGCGGCTTTTGATTTTCGTATGCTTCTAAATTTAGGGATGGGGAAGTAGTATTTATTATGAAAAAGGGGTGAGTATTCATCCTCTTATCCTTTTTCCTTATGAATGACAAGAAGTTACAGCCTTCTATTATAAATAGCAGCTGAAAAATTAACTTTTCCCCATATCGTTACAGACTGACTGACAGAAGAAACAGACGGAGGAACAGACATAGTGAATAGAGTAGCTTAGCTACAAAAAAGAAGCATAGCCAGCACATATGCAAATATGTTGTAAATATGAAGCAATCTTACCCAACTGATGAGAATATCAACATAAAGCCATTATTAATCTGCAAACAGAAGAAAAAGAACACAAGCAAATAATATATCAAAGCTATGAAAAAATGGAATACCATGCAGGCTAAGTAGAATCAACAACCTAAAATTACTTATAATGTAATTATAAGAAAAACATGTAATAAAAGGGAATATAGAATAATGAAGGCAAATAATAATAAATAATAAGAGCAATTATATAAACAAAAATTCTAAAAATAATCAATTAATAATAATTCAAAGGGTATGAAGATAATTTATAACCATATAATAATAAACATAAATTAAATCAACAAAAACGACAAATAAAGTTTAGGAAATAAAAAATAAGATTAAGAAGGCTATATAGTTAAAAATCAAGTCTAGAATGCTAAAACCATGCTAAATTAAAACATGATATATGTCATGCAAAGTAAAGCACAAAATATTAACCATAATGTAAAAAAATTAGAAGGCAAAATTTAAAAAAAACATAGAAAGTAAAGTGCAAATTTTAACCATAATGAAAAAAAATTAGAAGTCAAATTTTTAAAAATATACAAGTAAAGCACAAAATATTAAACATAATGAAAAACAAATTAGAAGGCAAATTTAAAAAAAAACCATAGAAAACACGTAAATAGAATGACCAAATAATACACAGATATTCATGAACATCATAAAAAATATAAAGTTTAATTTTAATGATAATATAATACTAACATAAAAACTAAAGTTAAAATTGTTTAATAATGAAACATTAACTGTTTATGCACTACTGAATTATAAAATCAAAAACTTCCCTATTTATTAAAAAAAAATTTGAAACGAGGGAATGGTTGTGAGTTTGAATACTCCAGAAATAATCAGGCGGTCAATTTAATTAGGAAAAAATAGATTTATCAATGTAGATGCTCAATTGGACACAATAATTCGACCAACTTAGAAAGTAATTTCCAGTGTGGCTTCAAACCGATTAATATCTGCTGGATTATATCCCGGTTATAAGCCATATTGAAAAATTATGTATTGTATCGTATTATATACAGTTTTCTACGAATATAAAAATGTACAATCATGATATAAAAAGCTGTTTTTAATCTTATAATTGTACATTTGTATATCCGCCGAAAGCTGTTTATAATACAATACAATAAATGACTCTTCTAACAGACGAAGATTTTATTTTTATTTTATCTAAAATAGGTTAAAATTTCTCAAAGCAAAGTTTTATTTTAGAAACTATTTACTATTAACTATTTGTAGACTTATTTTTTCAACGAAACTAAAAAGAAACTGTAATTTTGTACAAACTTATGTATATTGTAAAACAATAATGTGGTCATACTGTTCCTTCGCTGTGTTCCTATAAGCCCAATAATGATTGAGGATCAAAACCTGAATTATTTATTGCAGGACACAACGTCCATTAAAACCCGCGAAAGTGTCGCATTAGTAAAAGTTACAAATCCTATTATATCGAATATGAAGGCTCTTTTGTCTGAATATTAAGCTCTCAATAAACAATTAACTGATTAAGTTTTTTCTATTCTGGAGAAGATTCACATAGATCCCAGGAAGGTTTTCGGCTATTTCATTTTTAGATTTAAGCCTTGTTACGGTTTTAGCCTAGTTTTATCCACCTTTGCCACTTCAGTGGTAGGGGCCCCTCCACTAGTACACAGAAAAGAATTAGCAAAAATGTTTGCTCATATTATAGAACACCCAACTTGGCGTGCAGGTAGCAATAATGTTAGCAGCTACTCTATAAGTGTGCGTGTCACTGTCTATCTTACATTTTGTTCTTCGGTAATGTGAGAATAACACTTTTAGGGACACAACTGAATTTAAATTTTTATTTTTGTCATAAATATGTAAAGACTCTAGGGGGCTAGGTGTCGCTTCGGGTACTAGACCTCTCTTCATGCACCTTGGAACATACCTACAATACTTATCATGAATATGTAACATAAAACCATTATTACAACAATTTTTTAAAGAGAAGCTTTTTTATAATTAGGGTCGGTCGGTCCGTCCGTCCATCCGTACGTCCGTAACGGATAGTTTTATTTCTCATTAATTTAGGCATGTTAGAATTGTCCTATTCATTTCAAACTTTGCATGGTGATTCCTGTAGTAGTTAGGTAAGATTTAGAAAGCAAAGCAACTCTATAATCATTACCAGAATGTCCGTACGTCAATTTTAAACATGTTGATTTTTTTACTTTTTTAACAACAAATTTTTATGTGATCTAATAATCCGATTGATCTGGTTTTTGGTGTACTGATTCCTGGGACAACAAAGTTCAATAGTAATAAGCGAGGAAACCCTATAATCAAGTCCTAAAAATGTAAGTATGTCCATAAACATTATTGTGTATCAATCAGATTTTCAAAAATTTTACTTACAATTTTGCTTCGACTCTTATACATTTATATTCTGATTATTCTGACACTATACAAGTTATAATGTCCGTTTGTCCTACCGTTTCAGTGCTTCGCTTTTATGGATGCTGTCATCCTTATTTATCCAATATTTTGTATCTACCTAAAATAGTAATGTGGGTATATTTATTTTATCTCCGTCGACCTATCCCTGTATGCTAGGAAGAAGAGGACTATGGAAATTTAATTATTCTTTACTCCAATATTCGGGACATCGGAAAGTGTCATGTGTGACGTCATAAAATACATCTCCTTTCCCACTTATCTTCTCATCCTTCCCTTTTATACGTATTTCTATGACGTCACACTTGACACTTTCCTTTTCCCCCCATCTTCCCAAGAAACAGAACTTAGTAAATGAGAGGTATAAATAAAATTATTGAATCTTTATGTATTTATTAAAAATACAAGGATGGCAACATCCATAAAAGCGAAGCACTGAAACGGTAGGACAAACGGACATTAATACTTGTATAGTGTCAGAACTGAATAATCATAATATAAATGTATAAGAGTCAAAGCAAAATTGTAAGTAAATTTGTTGAAAAACTGTTTGATTCAGGATAATATTTATGGACATACTTACATTTTTAGGACTTGATTATAGAGTTGCTTCGCTGATTACATTATACTTTGTTGTCCCAGGAATCAATATACCAAAAATCAGATCAATCGGATTATTAGATCACATAAAAATTTGTTGTTAAAAAAAGTAAAAAAATCAACATGTTTAAAATGGACGTACGGACATTTTGGTGATGATTATAGAGTTGCTACGCTTTCTAAATCGTACCTAACTATTAAAGGAAACACCATGCAAAATTTAAAATCGATAGGACAATTCTAACATGCCTAATTTAACGAAAAAAGCTATCCGTTACGGACGTACGGACGGACGGACGTACGGACGGACCGACCCTAATTATAGAAAAGCTTCGCTTTTAAAAATAAGGGTAGTAAAAATAGGTGATCTGAATAGATCCATATTCACATTCAGTATATTAGGCCAATTGGAAATCAATGAAGCAATCCGGTCATAATATTGATTACAAATTTTATCGATTTTACTACACAAAAAAGAGCAAAAAAGTTTGGGAAATTTCAGGGGGGGAGGCCGAGGGGGCTTAAAATCCTCCTCCCCTAGATTAGGGATTTTGAAGATGTATATGAATATGGTTCATTTATTATTAATTGTCCTCTCCCTGTACTGCTGTCCACAGCTAACTTTATTTGAATATTGAAAGATAAGCTATCATGGAAAATGATTGAAAATCTATTAGTTTATCATTTTTCCGACCTTCAGGGGAAAATGTTTTTAATTATTTTGTTATTGAACTGAATGAGGACAAGCTACTACAAAGTAGCTCAGTCTTAAAAATACATATATTTTTCATATATATTCAATATAGAGAATAATTCATAGACTTTTTTCACAGTTTAAAGGTGAATTTAGGCCATTGAACAGTTTTGTGCAGGTTTTATTTAGTCTGTTGAATATATATCAACCATCTCTCCTCCTGAAGAGAAATAGCCATATAAAGATTTGAAGTGAAGACTGGAGACTTGTGGCAAAGCAAAATATATTTTGTTACCTATAGAAAATTATAAACCAATCGGATGTTTGATAAATTAATTGTCTGTGTTATTGGTTATACGAGGCCGGAAAAGAAAACTACATTTATACGGAGTTGCACTCATTTCACACATTTTAAAAGTTATTTAAAGTTTAAAGTTGGGTTGGGTTAATCCTACGCGATAGTCAAGCAATCGCATAGTTATGCCTGGAGTTTGTTAAATTTTGTGAATGCAATCTGGAAGATTTTTTCCAGTATGGCCTCGAAACCGATTAATATCCGCTGTATTAGAACCAGTTTTCAGCCATACTGAAAAATCATGTACAGCACCGTATTAATGAGATTTTCCCACGATTATTAAAATAAATCATAATATTAATACCAGTTTTGTTAGCATGGGCCTTCGGCCTCTCGGGGCTAACAAAGTTTGTTATTTTCTTATGATTTTTTATTTTGATGGTCGCGGAAACCTGTTTATAATACTATGCAATAAATAACTGTTAGCCTCCTTAATTTGTTAAATATTTTTCCACTGCATATTATCACATCCAATTATTGTTTTCTTTGCAAAAAAATAAAAGAAAAAGAGTATAGATTTTAGTACAAAGGGCAGTTATTTTTTCATTCAGCTATAAAGAGTTGCACTTTTTATAGCTTTGTCTGTGGCGGATTTTAGGAACAGATTGGCCATCTAGATCTTATATATCCAATTGTTAAGATGGGTGTTTAATAAGGAGAATTTCGCTAGGGTGAAATTGCTCGTCTGTAATAATTTGATAATGTGATGTATTAGTGGAGTTGAATTCATACCGTTTTAAATTACTATGTCAATCAGCAATGTATCCAGAAATAATCATAATATTAATATTTATGTTTCTTTTCTGTCACAAACAACAACAATAGCTAAATTTTTAGCCTTTTAATGCCCAATTTCAGGCTTTATATCCAAAAATAATCATAAAATACTCATATATATGTTTCTTATATGTTACAAAACAAACCAAAAATAGCAAGTATATTAGCCTTAAAACAGAAATTTTAATTGCATTACTGCTCTTAAGTTAAAGCAATTGTATCTAATTCCATATGAAGGACATACAGACCTATACCTAGACTACAATTTTATTTAAAGTCTTGTTTGTACTTTGGAGGTTAATTTATTTACGTATCCGTGGTTCATTAAACTATGCAGGAGTACTTTTTTACTATTTTTTACAATTCTTGTATGCTTATATAGACATCTAGACGTTTTTGAATGAAGATTAATTCATAGATTTCTTAATGTTTTCAATGAAACAGAAATTTAATACTGCTGAAAAATTGTAATATACGGGCAGCAAGTCAATTTAGATATCATACATTTTATGTTTAGTTTTTTTGTCTACTAATCAAAAACTTAAAAAAATAACTCTTAATAAAAAATCATTATGTCAATATAAAAGTTTTAGAAAATGGATAAACGACTGCCTCTCTTTTGTCCAAAGTTTGAAATAGTTTATAGATTGACAGATATATTATTGAAATATGTGGGT
Source organism: Acartia tonsa (assembly GCF_053477335.1). Classification (NCBI taxonomy): domain Eukaryota; kingdom Metazoa; phylum Arthropoda; class Copepoda; order Calanoida; family Acartiidae; genus Acartia; species Acartia tonsa. Next base: position 34,907,110 of record NC_137264.1, on the reverse strand, counting down.
ATCTTAAATTAACTAAGAATTAGGGCTTGGCATGCACAGTTACGCTTAGCCTCTGACGAGCCCAGCTTAAAATAATCATCAATATAAGTGTTTTTTTTTTGTATTTTTTGTTAAATGATTTTGCTGTCCCCAAATACCCAGTAGTCCACGAATATAATATCATGTTTTATGGATTACATATAAAAGCACCAGGATATCTATCGGTTAGTAACTTAGGGTTTTGCTTACAGCTGAATCGATTTGGTTCCACTTTACACTCGGGCTAACAAAACTGGTTTTAATCTTATAATTTTTTCCTTAATATCCGGGGAAAGCGTTCCAAAATACGATCCGTTAAATAACCATTACATTTCTTTCTAAATTTTCAAGAGCCTTTAGTGCCGTAGCCGCTAGTGACAAATAAAATAGAAAATACAAAAAATTGTATTCTGTTTAAAAGTTGATAACCCTGTTTTAATGACTGTTTAAAATAATATTATAATATTTGAATGTAAGGCCCTTGGGAGCACAATCTATAATACAAAGTAGAACGATGTCTGTCTGTTGTCTGTCTGTTTGTCTGTTTGTTTGTCTGTAGCTAAGGATCTCGCTAACCGCTAAACCGATCGGGTTCTCCTTTACAGGGTAGCTTCTCATAGGTCCCGGGAAGGTTTATAACTTTTTTCTTGGGGGGTGGGACACCCTTAACCCCTCCAAAAATGAAAAATACCCCCCCAAAAAATTTTTTCTTTTTAAAACTAGAATAGTGGGGTCAACTACCCCCTCAAAAAAAAAATTCCCCCCCCCCCACTTTTTAAAAAAAATTTCTTTTAAATCTAAAATACGAAAAATTGGTTTGATTAAACCTCCTGGGGCAAAGCGAAGCCGCTAGTATAAACACAAAGTAAATAGATAAATAGATGGATGTGTCTCGCAAACCGCCGAACCGATATGACTCTCCTTTACAGTGTAGCTTTTTATAAGTTCTGGAAAGTTATATGACTATTTTGGGGCGTGTAACACCTCTCTCCCAAAAGATTTCGCCCCTAGAATATGTTTTCTTTCTTTTTCAAACTAATATTATTGAAAATGATGGTCGACTTAACCCCCCCCCCCCTTCTCAAGTGCCCCTAAAGGCATCCAAGGGCGTAGCTGTTAAAGTAATATAAAATAGAACGAAATCAATCTGCCCATTTAGATATACAGAAATATAGATACCCACAGGGGACTTATAGTTCATATTAGCAGATGCTAATTTTAAGATAGACAGATATTTTGAAATATAGATAGATAGATATCCTCAAGGGACTTTTAGTTCATATTGTAGATATTATAGATAGATAAATATACAGATGGAAATTTAGAATTATAAATAGATAGATATACTCTAGGGACTTTAGTTCATATTAGCACAAAGTAAACGGTTGTGTTAAACATATTAAATATACACTAATACAAAAGGACATGTATTTTGAAAAATTAATATAATAAAATTATTATTAATATAAAGGATAAAAAGAGAAATCTGACTTGTAGGCATACAGAAGCCTTCAAAAACCCAATCTCATATGTAAGAATTGCAAATATTAAAAAATGATACACTACTGTTCAACGAATCAAAAAATAAAAATAAAAAGTTCATTTAATCTACATTTTTTTATAAAACACACATAAGCAGACAGAAGATTTTCCTTAAATTTTGTTTTAAAACTTAACCCTTAACGGTCGGGGGGGGGGGGGGGGCGTTGAACGCCCCCCCCCCCATCCGGTTTTTTCTATCTCATTTTCTGTGTGTGAAAGATAAAGAGCCCAAACTGCTTGACTTTTTAAGTGTGGGTATGAGACATAACAGAGAGTTGAAATTTTTTGAATATCTCCATCCTGGCGGGCACAGGATGCCAGCAAACCTGGCAGGGTCATCCAGGTTTTGACTAAAACAAAGCATTTTATCTTACCAAAATACTAAAATATCCTCTAGTAGTACATCCTCATATTAAATTCAGGTATGATCCTGCAGGTCCTGATCCTCCAGATCTCCAGAAATCTTTAAAAGGCTCCTGTGGCCGGAAATTTTGACTTAGAGACTTCAAATTTCAAACTTAAGCTTTTCTTATATGTATACATAACGTATTAAAATTTCATATTACATTTATATTTGATATTTCAAATATAAAATTTACATAAAGATAAACATTTTCTGCCAAAAAATTTTTATTCTAGCTTCAAAAATAAAAAAATTACAGCCGTTTGAAATTTTTAAGTAAAAAAGGACCTAAAAACAAAGGTTGTTAAATAAAAGGGTGAAGGAAGCGAAAGTTGACCTTGACTTACTTAACCCCTTACAGTCGGGCCCCTTGCCGCACCTTAATCAGTCGGGGGGGGGGGGGGGGGGGGGGCGTTCAACGCCCCCCCCATGTTATCTCAGTTCCTATTAGAGCTAGAGGGCTAAAATTTTTGTTTTTTGAAAGGGGCTATCTGAGATTATTACAGATTCTGATTTATACATATATAGACTAATGAAAAATGCAAAAAACAAAATAAAAAGCGTTCCTTCTTGGGAGAAAATCCGGGAAAAAGATTTTAGCTATTTTTAACCCCCCCCCCCCCCCCCCCCCCCCCCGACTGATTAAGGTGCGGCAAGGGGCCCGACTGTAAGGGGTTAATTATGTCGAACATAACGAACGAATATAACGAACGTACATGCCATATTGATGAGAAGCTTCCCTACTAAAAAAATCTTTAATTTTTGACAGTTGGATGGTTAAAAATAGGGTTCTTCTCTTAAGCTAAAGACTAGCCAAATTCTTTCACCAACACAGGTGTCCTTGTATAGTAACTAGTTCCTTTCAGGGATCAGACAATGGCCGATAAATTGAATCCCAACCAAATGGTGTATATAAAATTACCCCTTCTGGAGATTACAATTAGTGGTTGAAACGTTTGTAAACTCTACTTCATTATAAAACTGTGGGGACTAGTGTAATAAACAGCCCAATGACCCCTCCCTCCCTGAGTTGCTTCGCCTCAAACCTCTAGGGAAGTGCAAGGTAGGTCAGTAAAAGAGTTACACAACAACATCACATTTATAGAGCATCCATGAAAAGTACATCCAATTCAGACCAACATTTTCCGAGATCTTAAGCTTCAGACAAAAAATCTTACAACTTTATATTATAGAAGCTCTTTTTAATGCCTATAAAGATTACTTCATACAATAAAAGTGATGTCTGTCCGTCCGTCCGTCACTTAAGATCTCGGTAACCACTAAACCGATCGGATTCTACTCTTCAGGGAATATACCTGGCAGCACCAGTAGTACTTAATTTTTTTTTATATGTTTTTAATTAACTCTTGGGGTAAAGCCCCTAGAGGCTAGGGGCGACGCCGCTAGTATAAGAAAATGAATGATGTATTCTACCGCCTAGCTTATATTCTGACTAAACTATAGGAAGCATATGGGGTAAATGTTTATTTAACACTGTAAAGTGTACTTTTCCTCTTTTTAGTGTGTTTTTAGAGACTTGGAAATTAGAGTATTTTTTTCTCTAAAATTAGATATTTTTCAATGTCCTAATTTACAAAATAATCCATATTGAAAGGGGAAGTATGTTGTTTTTGCCTGTAGCTTTAGATCTTGCAAACGGCTGAACTTCACAACTTTTATGCATAATACAGACCATCAAACATTTGACTGCACGACTATTATCTCGAAATCTGTAACAATGCAGTATAATGAGTTGCATAGACATATCCAATTATATTAAGTAGAAAGAGTGATTTGTTTGAAGCTAAAGATCTCAATAGCTACTGAATTAATTTTGTTGTCTACTTTAAACAAGCTTCACAGATGGTATTAGGCTATTTTACTAACAGACTTTAATCTTGGGATGGTATTAAGCTATTTTTCTATAGAGAGCGGCTAGATGAAATTAAAGTATGAAGTAACTGATGAACTCACGTACCTAACATAGAAGCAGAAAGAATCCTTAATAAAGTTAAAGAATTTAACCCATTAAAAAGCTAACAAAACCCAACAAAAAGCTTTTGCCATATACTCTATTCTACAATTATCTTATATTGTTATTTTAACATTCAATTAACACAAAATGAAAATCTTCAAGTACAGAAAAACTTATTTTTTTTATTGACAAAAACAATTGTCAAGGGAATTATTCAAACAAGAATAAACGCATCCATAAAAAAAGTCAAACGGATATCTCTTTCTTTGCTTTTTATTTATTTCTCTCTCTTTCTTTTTTTTCTCTCTCCATTTTTCTCATTCTCTATGTTTTTTCTATTTCTCTTTCGTTTTCTTTTGATTTATCGGCTATGAACCTAACCCTGTACCAATGCACCTATACTGAATTAATTTCACGGGCAGTTAGCAACTATTTAAAATATATGAAACAATTTAACACCAATTTAGAAAATATCAATCCTACTGTGCTATCACGTACGCAAAACTTTAAATTAAATTGTCAGAACTGCAAATTATTAAAACAGCAGGTCAGACTCATTATTACCCCCTTATTTTTTTATTCCTTTTCTTGTCTTTTTGTTTTTACAAAACCTGGCTAATAAAAATATGCGGAAAAGATAGAAAACGTATACAAATATTATTTTTAGATCAGCAGCAACTCTATAGCTATGGTTTGTCCGTAAGTCTGTTTCTTTGGCATAACAATTAAGTAAAATGGTGTATGGTTTACAAAGAAGAATGCTTCTTGTGCGTACACACAAACTCCTGTATAGAGCAATACACATATTTCTTGTATTTGTGTAGATAATAAAAAGATCTATTGTGGATTTGATTTGACAGCCTAGTACTATACTCTAATTCCTTTTATAGAATTTGCGAATTAAAAATAGGAAGAAATATAAATTATTATCAATCATCAATTTGAAATATATTTAGTTTAATCGATTAAAATCTCTGAATATTGGTCCCTGACGCTACCCTAAATTATGACAGGCAAATTCAGGTTCCGATTCTGTACAGTATATATCTGTATTATGGGTTTTACTATATTCTACTGTACAAAATGTATTATGAAAAACAGTATTAATAGTAAAACGACTTTTGGAAGCAACTTTTTCAACAGTGGCGTGCAGAGGGTTTTGTCGCGCACCCAAAAATGTTTACACCAAATTAAACCACAATTGAGGGAAGGGGTTGAGCTTAAAGGGGGGTTTATATTAAGAGGGGTGTTAGGGGGTTATATACACTCCCTTGGTGTCCACCCACTTCCACAAAAGTCCAAATAGTGTATTGGAAATTGACGCGCGAAGCGCGATAATGTGTTATTTTCAGACCCCCTTGTCTGTTTTAGAGAAGTATGTAGAGACTTATCAAGTGTATCCAGCTCCTTACTGTTTCAAGGGGGTTGGTTGGATACACCTACACCACTTAGCACGCCTCTGATTCTGAAGGTTATTTGTCCTGACCCATTGTTTTTTTTTTATACTGGCTAACATTATCTGACTATTGGGTAACTGCCTCCCCCCCTCCTAAATACTAAATTATAGATTACAATCTTATGTATTGATTTTTAACCATAATTTAAACAATTTTCAACAATTTTTCATTCTCGTTTTTAACTGTTTTTTTTTTGTATTTCGGGATAAATATTAAAAAAACTAGGGTAAGGATTTAAAAATCTAATCAGTAGCTAACAAATATGTCTTTTAAAGTGATTCATTTACAATATCTGTTAAAGATGAATAATTTTGTCGGGGTTGTCCATTCCAAAGGAGTTGTTATTTGTATACCATTCCATTTAATAAATCCCTGTATATACTTGATTTTTTTTGAGTGTAAGAAACTTTTATATTCTTAGTTTATTTAACACTAGCGGCTACGCCCCAAAAGCCTTTTGGGGGCACTTAATTTGCTTGGGGGAAGTCAATTCTAGTTTTAAAAGAAAAATATGGTGGTGCCTTTGTGTTCTAGGAGCGATATTTTTAGGGAGGATGGTTGTACCAATCCTAAAATAGCTATAAACCTTCCAATGAAAAGGTGTATTGTAAAGGCAAACCATAGGATAGGATTTAAAATTTATGCTTGTTATTCCTTCGCTTTTCATGGACATAATAGAGCCTGTGATTTTTTTTTCAGAATAACTTTCCTACTCCCTAAATTTTCATGTGATTACTATACAGGGGTTCCTGTATTGGCAGGGGGGGGGGGGGGGGGGAGGGAACGTGATGACTTTTTTGACATGATAAACTAGGGTGGGAGTTTTGTTTGTGAGGTTTATTATTCCCCACCAAAACCCCTAAAAATGGTTTGAAAAAAAATAAAATAATATGGATGTGTCAATCGGAAATAAATTATGTTTTTCAATATTTCAATATAATTATTATTTGAACCTAATCAAGGTGACTAGTCCACCAATCATTTCAATATATATTACGTAATTGTTAGTCATAGTTTAGAGAGGGGGGGGGGGTGGCTAGAATGAAATAATTTCTCGTCCATTGTCTCATCCCTTAAGAGCCTGACCCTTGACATTTTTGTAAAAAATAAATAATTGATATTATTTGTTATTTATCTAAAAATCAATACTAATTAACATATTAATGCGTATAATATTATTAATTTATAATGTATATATTATTTTTTATTAATTCTATCCTTATATGTTTTTGTAAAGTAAAAGTAATCAATTTACAAATATTTAATGTCTTTTTGACTATTCAACTTTCAAGCATTCGTCGAATATGTGTATTGTGTATTCGATATAAACACAAAAGAACTTGCCAAAAAAGCGAAATAAATGCATCGCATTCGCAGATTAGTACAAAGATTTTATAGCAAAAAATAGAAGCAATCGATTGGATGTTTTGTATGATAACCCTTATTAATTCTATCTTTCCTCGATCCTACCCTTGTTTTAAGAGTTAATATAAGAGATATGGAGGTTTATTTATCTTGTATAATTTTGATAACATTAGCCCTGTGACTAACCTAAAATTTTTGAAGAACAAAGTTTCATGATAAATATTAACTAGATTATTTTTTCTTTCCTGGTTGAAAGCAAAATAAAAGTTAATTTTTACAACCTAAATCGAAGTTTACATTACAAAATGAAGTAAATAAAGAAAAACTTGAAAAAAAGGGGGGGAGGGTTGCTGGTTTTTTCAAAATAAATCTTTTCTGGTAGTAGCATTTTATTTAAAAGATTAATTAAATTACAAAATTTTTCTTGTAATATTTATATTGTTTTAATAATTTTTCTCCTACAGCTAGAAAAATGCTAAAATTATGTTCTAAGAAACTTTTTACATGGATCAGGATAGTTACTTTTGTCATCACAAATGAAGCAAACCTCTATTTCTAAACACTTGTGTTTTTACAAGGATAGGGTTGGCTTCTTTTAATCCTTTTTCCTGGTACACAATAAACATATGGACTAGAAAAAAAGATTATAACCACACAGACCCTCTACTAAGATTTTCAATCAACATTTTAATATAGGCTACTATTTACTAAAGGCAAAGATTTCTGTCCATGAGATAGTAAAGTCATGTCTATTAGCTAAGAATATGTAAAACCCAACAAGTAAACAACCCTTTAATTCAACAACTGTATAATAGTAATGAGTTGTACCAGTTTATTTGCAAGGCATGCAAAGTTTCTACTTGACTTATGGTTTTGATAACTAACTTATAATGTACTCATACAGGAAGAAAAATGAGATATCATATCCTATCATAGAAAGTAGTAAGATTTTTTTTTATCAAGATTGCATAGCCTACTGTACTGATTTAGTTCTCCTTTTAAAGGTAACTTCACAAAGGTATTGGATGGTTTTATGTTATTTATTTTTTTTAGATTTAAGCCTTGTGATAGTTTTATGCTTTTTAAAGTTTAAAGTAATATTACCCCTTTGTATATTGTAAAGATATCTAAGAACTAAACAGTACAAATTTGTCAATGTTGCCTTATCTTAATCTATAAAAACATCCAAAAATATCAAATTAATATCATTATTGGAAAATTGTAATATTAGAATTGAAATAAGTTTATCAATTGAAATATGAAACTTAATTGAAGACTAGAAAGGAAATTTATTTGCTTAAGAGTATTTGAATCTACTTAAAAGATTTTTAAAAGATAGATAAAGGGATAGAGAAAGAAAGAGATATAGATACTCCTACGCCCACACAATAGAATATGACAAAAAATTGAAACTTATATCAAAGAATGAAGTAAAAAGTATTTGAAAGGAAAGAAAATTACAGCATGTCAAAATTTGACGATCTAAAATGATGTTCCCCTAAATGACATATTTTGAATTAGGTATATTTTAAATTACTCAATATTAATCTTTATAATTTTCAAAGTCCAATATTTCAAGTTTCAAATATTGGAAAGGGAATAAATATGAAGATGGATAGATAGAGAGGAAGATAAATGGAAAAAAATTAACATTATGAAAAAATTAGCTATATTACACTGTTGAATGGATCTATATAAAAATAATGAAATAACATTGTTCAAATAAATTCAGAAATGAACCCCCTGCCACCTTCATCATTTTTAGAATAAACAGAAAATTGGGAGAGGGGGGGGGGAGATATATTTTTCTCTCCTTTACCCTGCAGGAGGCCTTCATCCTGAAGGGCTTATACCTGTGGTGCTCTAAACCTGCAGGGTTACCCAGTACCTATAACCTAACCTTACCTGACGTACATCTTGAGGAAAATACATATAAATCAGATCAAAACATGCAAAAGTAAGCAAAAAAAAAGCAAAAACTTTATTGTTTTTATTAGGATTTTTGTAATTGTTGAGAGCAAAAGAATAGATAAACAGTCAAATTTATATAACATTGGATAGAAAGATATCTAGACAGAAATGCATAGAAAGATAGATATAAAGTCCAATATTGAAGTTGGAACTCATCAAATATTGGACTTCTCCCAGATTAGAGGTTTAAAAGCAATGGTGGACAGATATTATACAGATAGTAGATCATAGAGAATTAGTTATCCTATAATTGATGTAATTGATGGTCCAAATTGTTTTTACATTTCAAGGTAGCTTTATGAATTTCTAGGGTAAGGGTGATTTTAGACTATTATATAACATCCTTTATTTTACTAGAAGCTAGGGGTGAATTTACTAGAAAATAAGTTTGAAATTATATGAAAATCTAAAAATACATTAAAATTTTTTTTTACTTACCCTAGTAGTTTTTACCCCTTTTCGGTCAGATTAGAAATCCACAGTCACTAGATTTCAGATTTAAATCTGTCTCAATATGACTCTTTGTTACCAAAGTTCAGATATGACAAAATTTGACCAAAGTTCAGATTTCAATCTGAAATTTAGTGACATTATGTCAGGTTATTTTCTCATTTTTGACAATGCAAACAAATCTGACACAATATCACCAAAAGTCATATATGACATTTAGTGACATAGAGTCAGAGTTGGGGAAATTACCTAATCTGACACATTATTGCCAAAAGTCATATATGACATTTAGTGAAATAGAGTCAGAGTTGAGAAAATTACCTAATCTGACACAATATCACTAAAAGTCATATATGACATTTAGTGACATAGAGTCAGAGTTGGGGAAATTACCTAATCTGACACAATATCACTAAAAGTCATATATGACATTTAGTGACATAGAGTCAGAGTTGGGGAAATTACCTAATCTGACACAATGTTACTAAAAGTCATATATGACATTTAGTGACATAGAGTCAGAGTTGAGGAAATTACCTAATCTGACACATTGTTACCAGAATTCATATATGACATTTAGTGACAAAGAGTCAGAGTTGGGGCAATTACCATATCTGACACATTGTTACTTAAAGTCATATATGACATTTTGTGAGATAGAGTCAGAGTTGGGGAAATTACCATATCTGACACATTGTTACCAAAAGTCATATATGACATTTAGTGAGATAGAGTCAGAGTTTGGGAAATTACCTAATCTGACACATTGTTACCAATAGTCATATATGACATTTAGTGAGATAGAGTCAGAGTTGGGGAAATTACCCAATCTGACACAACATCACCAAAGGTCATATATGACATTTAGTGACATAGAGTCAGAGTTGGGGCAATTACCATATCTGACACATTGTTACCAAAAGTCATATATGACATTTAGTGAGATAGAGTCAGAGTTGGGAAAATTACCTAATCTGACACATTGTTACCAGAATTCATATATGCCATTTAGTGACATAGAGTCAGAGTTGGGGCAATCACCATATCTGACACATTGTTACCAAAAGTCATATATGACATTTAGTGAAATAGAGTCAGAGTTGAGAAAATTACCTAATCTGACACATTGTTGTCAAAAGTCAGATATGACATTTAGTGACATAGAGTCAGAGTTGGGGAAATTACCTAATCTGACACATTGTTACCAAAAGTCATATATGATATTTAGTGAGATAGAGTCAGAGTTTGGGAAATTACCTAATCTGACACATTGTTATCAGAATTCATATATGACATTTAGTGACATAGAGTCAGAGTTTGGGAAATTACCTAATCTGACACATTGTTATCAGAATTCATATATATGACATTTAGTGACATAGAGTCAGAGTTGGGGAAATTACCTAATTCGATACATTGTTACCAAAAGTCATATATGACATTTAGTGACATAGAGTCAGAGTTGGGGAAATTACCTTATCTGACATATTATTACCAAAAGTCATATTTGACATTTAGTTACATAAAGTCATAGTTCAGGAATATACAATGATAATGAGAAATTGATAATGATAATGAGAAAATACTATTGAATTTTGATTTCTACTTACCTGTCCTGAGCACTACAGCTCGAGTCCTAGCCCTTGTGGAATTTTTTCCCTACGTGGAGAGTGCACATTTTATTACGAATCAAGACAGTCTTGTCTTTTTTTAAAAAGAATAAACTGTCTAAAGTACTTGAAATCTTGCAGGTAGACCCCATAATGTTTTGAGTATTTGATGAGGCATATAAAGACCTTTCTATAGACGCCTTAACCAGATTTCTGATTCAATCCTTGCCAATTTGGCATCAAAAAGACAGACCAATCAAAAATTGACACATGACTGCTCTGTCTTTAAAAAAAAGAACAAACTGTCTTAAGTACTTAAAATCTTGTAAATAGAACCCATAATGTTTAGAATTTTTGATGGGACATATAAATATCTTTCTATAGACACCTTAATCAGGTTTCTAACACAATCTGAGCCATTTTGACATCAAAAAGAAAGATCAAACATCAAGAACTAGAGAGACTTTTCAAGTCTAAATGTTTGATGGGTCTGTATTTTTTATGCCAATTTGGCTAGGATTGAGTTAGAAACCTGGTTAAGGTGTCTATAGAAAGGTCTTTACATGCTCCATCAAAGATTCTAAACATTATGGGGTCTATCTACAAGATTTTAAGTACTTAAAACGATTTGTTGTATTCTAATCTCCATGTAGGGTAAAATTCTCCACAAGGGCTAGGACTCGAGCTGTAGTGCTCAGGAGATGTGAGTAGAAATCAAAATTAAATAGTGCTTTCTCATTGTCATTGCTTGGACATGATTTGGGTCATTTTTTGTTAGTTTTTGACTAAAACTGTAGGGTTTATATTGAAATGAGTGAAGCGATTGGTTTTTTTTAAAACACCCTTTACCTAATCTGAAACATTGTTACCAAAAGTCATATATGACAGTTAGTGATATAGAGTCAGAGTTGGGGAAATTACATAATCTGACACATTGTTACCAAAAGTCATATATGACATTTAGTGACATAGAGTCAGAGTTGGGGAAGTTACCTAATCTGACACATTGTTACCAAAAGTCATATATGACATTTAGTGATATAGAGTCAGAGTTGGGGAAATTACCTAATCTTACACATTATTACCAAAAGTCATATATGACATTTAGTGACAGAAAGTCAGAGTTGTGGAAACTACATAATCTGACACATTGTTACCAAAAGTCATATATGAAATTTAGTGACATATAGTCAGTGTTGAGGAAATTACCTAACCTGACACATTGTTTGCAAAAATCACATATGACATGTATTTACATAAAGTCAGAGTTTAGAAACCAGCTAATCTGACACATTGTTACCAAAAGTCATATATGACATTTAGTGACACAGAGTCAGATTTAGGAAAATTACATAATCTGAAACATTGTTATCAGAATTCATATATGACATTTAGTGACATAGAGTCAGAGTTGGTGAAATTACCATATCTGACACATTGTTACCAAAAGTCATATATGACATTTAGTGATTTAGGGTCAGAGTTGAGAAAACTACCTAATTTGACACATTGTTACCATAAATCATATATGACATTTAGTGACATAGAGTCAGAGTTGGGGCAATTACCATATCTGACACATTGTTACCAAAAGTCATAGTTACTTTACCTGACACATTGCATTGTTTGCAAAAGTCACGTATGACATGTATTGACATAAAGTCAGAGTTGAGAAACTACACAATCTGACACATTGTTTCACACACACACACCACAACAC